>NC_136063.1:927096759-928405926 GCF_964261635.1 Lissotriton helveticus
GCGTAATGGCTTTCAAGGTGCTCAGTCTAATAACCACATATACAAGCTTAGAGGACCTTTTCTACCCTTTTAGGGAAAAAATAACTTCTTTTATGGATATTTTTTCAGGCCTTTAGCCCCTTCTGTGCGAGCACCCCCCACCCCCCACCCCCGTGATAAGTCTTTTTTATGGCTATTTGGGGTAGTTTGCGCTTAGGCCCCTGTAACTTTTTGACCACAAGGTATCCACAACAAATTTTCGTCCTTTTCTTCCAACACAATGGGGATTCTAAAGGTACCCAGGGTTTGTGGAATCCCCTGGAGGGGACTCAGAAATTAGCCAAAATACAGCTAAATGGTTTTTTGGGGGGAAATAGGGCTACAGATGAAAGAGTCTGGTTTCTTTCCTGCAAATGGTATCAAAAAAGGGGTTGTGGTGCTGAAATCACCATCTTCCCAGCCTTTAGGGACAAGCAAACTTCTCAAAAAACCCACATTTTTTACAGTTTTGGCATTTTCTAGGACATAGCCCATTTTTGCTATTTTTTGTGCTTTCAACCTACTTCCAGCTAATGGTAAACATGGGTATGAAAGCAATAATGGATCCTGGAAAGCTATACACTTTAGAAAAGTAGACATAAATCTGAATTGTTTTTTTTGACACATTGAGGTTTTCACTGGATTCCAGGTAACAGAACCTGATGAGAACCAGAAGGAAGTCATCCCATCCTGGATTTCCCTGGGTGCCTGGTTTAAAAAAATGTATAGGTTTGCTAGGTTTCCCTAGGTGCCAGCCGAGCTAGGGTTCAAAATCTACAGATAGGCACATTGATAAAAAAAAGTCTGTGCCTAGTGGGCTTTCTCTCGCCCGGTGGGGTAGGGGTGGGGGGGTGTGGGGGGGGCTGGCAGAAAGACTGGCTATTTTTTGTGGGGGTGGGGGCATTGGCATGCCCATTCTGGGCAGCCCCCAAGCATAGAAAAAGCCAGCATAATCACTGGAGCCTAGTGGGCAGATCAGGGGCCACTGCCTCCATCTGCTGCCCCCCAGTGGGACAGAAAGACTGGAATTTTTGCAGGCGGGTAGGGGCAGTTGCAGAAAAATTGGAATTTCTCTGGGGGTGGGGGTACTGTCATGCCCATTTTGAGCACCCTCACACGAAAAAAAAATCCTTGGTTTCCAGTGGGCTTTCTGGCCGGGGGGGGGCAGTTTGGGGGCTACTGCCGCCATATGCCCCCCCCCCCCCCCAGTGGACAGAAAGACTGGAATTTTTGCAGGCGGGTCGGGGCAGTTGCATGCCTGTTTCTGGCAGCCCCCACCCCAGATTCAAATTTGCACAAACAAATCCCTGGCATCCAGTGGGCTATTTGCCCCCTCCCCCTCAGGGGGCAGAAAGGCTGTAATTTTTGCGTGGGCATGCCCGTTTTGGGCATCTGCCACCCTAGTTGTAATTGCCCCACCACCAGAGGCAGATTGGGGGCCAGAAAGGCTGTAATTGTGGTGGGGGTTGGGGCATTGGCATGCTCGTTTTGGGCAGCCACCGCCCTAATTAATTTTCCCCCCCAAAAATCCTGGAATCTAGTGGGATTTCTGCCCCCCCCCCCGGGGAGACAGATTGGGGCCTACTGCCCACATCAGCCCCACGGGGGGTTGGTGCAGAAAGACTGAAATTTGCCAATTTGTTTTGGGGGAGCCCTCTCCCGGTGTCTAGTGGGTGGATCCCTGCTTGGGGAGGGGGGGAGCTCCTCCAAAGGCTTTGGGGGAGAATTAGAAATCCCTCTGGTGCCTGTGCCAGGACTAGTCCTGAGCACACAAGCACAATGGCGCGCTCCCATCCTCAAAGCAGAGGCAGGGTCCTTCGTTCTCTACCATCAGGTGAGGGGGGGGATGTTCTTCCCCAGGGGATTCTTGGCTACATTTAAGCAAATACATGCTACACATAGACCTAGTCTAGGTACATTTAGGCAAATATCTTGGGGCATGCATTTTAGGAAAATCCAAGTGCTACTGTTTTTATCTGAACTGCTAAGATTAGTCTTACTAGCATTACGGTAAAGATAAATCAGTTTACTATATTGGTACTTGCAACCTCTTTCGTATGCTTCTGTCTCCTGCTTGTCGCAGCAAATATATTTTACACAAGAGTGGCGCTGGACCAATAAATACTTATTGAAAAGTGCCAATCGCCATCCTGTATATTTTCTGAGATTAAGTGAGCACGAGTGACTGCGAAAACTTCGTCGCTACTGTTTTCCATGATCCATGAGGAATCAGTGTTGTCATGTTCAGTGGTTGCCAGAAAGTACCTACACCACTGCAGGTTCTGGCCCCCGAGAAAGACTGACTGAAGGGGCGGGGGGGGTGAGTGCAGTGGCATGCCAATTTTGGGCAGCCCCCACCCTTATATACACAATATAAAAATAATCCCTGGCATCCAGTGGGCTTTCTGCCAACCTGCAGGGTGCAGAAAGTGATTTTCCCCATATTGCTCCACATCTCCGCCCCCTGATGTGTCAGTGCTTCACAGTGCCGCTGAAAATATACCACCACGCACACTGGTGGCACATGACACATCAGAGGACGAAGATGTTGATAATTCTTCAATATTGCTAAGAAAGCGGTAGAATTCATCAATGCCAAATGGTCAGTTTGGCCTTGGATCTGTGCTTAGCATGATGCCACGGAATATCATCTTCCAATGTCCTCTGCTACAAACTGTGACACTCACCTTGGACCTCAATAAGGACTGCCATAATATGTGTTGTACCCAAAGACACTGCACTCAGCCTGCTGACTGAGCTCTGCCTCTTTCTCTGGACATGTTCCGCACAAAGGACTCTGTCAGGCCCTACACTGGGCATCTATGAAATATGGGGGTTGTTTGACCAAGTACTTTGGCAGTCTTCACCGAAGCCAATGCACAGGCTCATTAAAACCTAACATTTACAGAGATGTGTGTTTATCATGACCATTCAGGCATAGAAGTCTCCAATAATGTTTGAGCAGTGAATCCATCCAAATGTACACTGAGTGCCACATGATAAATGTTAATGTTGAACTGTGTCACAGATAGGTAGTGAGGACTGGGCATGTGAGATCTAGCCGTGCCCTCATTGATCGAATATGACCTACTAGCAATATCCTAACATTTCCCTCCGTACCTGATGGCAATAGGTCCTTGTCTGTTGCATGCCACAAGTAGTGTCTCCATTTAGCATTGATAACAAGTCTCACTTGGCAGATCTGCTCACACTCTACAGGGTGGACAAAGCTTGTTGTGATGGGGGTCGTTGCATGTCACATTCCAAGATAGAGCACACCACATGCACATAGATGTTGATTTGTTCGCCCACCTGCTATTGGAATCACAATGTCTGTTTCAGTGAAGCTGTGTTGGCAATAGGGACTTAGCCTTAAGTGCAAGTCTACTGTCAGACACTTACCGTGGCTTAACAATGCCTTGGAAACAGGGAATCCTCTCATGCTGTGCTCACTGTGAAAGGAGCGGGCAATGTGTCCAGGGATGTGTAGTGCACTGCACTTACCACATAGTCAGATGCTGTATCACCATTTCAAGGGTGGCATCACTATGAGGCAATGACAAAAGTAACAGCGTGGAAAAGTGGGTATGACATTGGCATTCCAGGGAGCAATGCTATATTTCCCCTCCTGTTTCCTGCAGAACTGTGTTCGGCCTAGTGCCATGCACATTTGACCAGATAATTTACAACATTGTGCATGGGCAGGAGGGTGAGCCACCAGCCACAGGAACAACCAATGTCCATAATGATGACACACTTGCACTATGCAACAAGTGTGCCTATACCTGTGCATGTTAGATGGACTCAGATCCAGGCTCTATGGATTAGAAGGGTGTGGATGTAATCTGTGGAACACTATGCAGGCATCCATCATCATGATAACAAAAATTGCAATGTCAATGTCTGTTCAAGGCCATGTTCCAACGTTGTGTTGCAAATGTGCATTCCAACTCTGTGAGTCACCCATGACATGTTAAACTTTAAAAAAGAGTGTCCCTAGCCTAGGTAATGCTCCAACTTGCCACACTGTAATGCATGCAAGTTCACTGTGCTCAAATCAAAAGGATCCTGATACTATCCGTCCAGCTAAGTAGCATGTCATGACCACATATACACATTCCAATGATTGCCCTGAGATTGGATAGGTGGGAAATAAGGTAAAAAGCAGCACACCACCAAACCACTTCAGACATAAGTGCTAACTGAATTCCAAAATAGTATGAATGTATTAACATTTAACCAAATAAACTACCCTAAACTAACACTAAGCACTACTACAACTAACCTAATCTTAACTAACTATGACAAAGTGAATAATAACCTTAACTATCTAACTCTACTAATGCTAAACACGTAACAACATATCTGAGACATCAATCCCCCTCCCACCCTTAAAGCACATCAGAAGACAGGGCAAAGACATCTTAGCTAAACATAAACTAACTACACAGATATCATACACAATATCTTTTTTCATATTTTTTTTAGGAACAAAGACATCAACACCCCACCCAAAGGAAAAGGAAATGTATCCACAAATACCACAAGATAATAAATATAAAATTGCTAGAATCTAACACTACCTATCACTACACTACAACTACACTACCTAACAATTAAAAAACTAACCTATCACTAACTACTTGGTATAAATTACATTGGGGAACATAGACAAGGGGATGGGTCTCCATTGGCCAGTTTAAAATGGCAGACCCAGGGCAGCCTTTATGTCCTGCTTGTGGGTGGTCTGCTCAGACAGCTCACGTTCTAAACGTGCAAACCTGACATTCATGTCCATTAACACCTTCGAGTCTCATGACGAGCTCAACTCGTCATGAGCCACGTTGCTCATGTGCTCATGACGAGCTGAGCTCGTCATGACCGATAGAACACTCGCATACTGGGCAAATTCCCCTGCTGTGCGAGCGTTCTAAAGAAATGGGTGTGGTCCACCGTGGCTCATGACGAGCTGAGCTCGTCATGAGCACGGGATGCTGTGCGCGCCCCACCCCCAGCACAGCAGGGGAATTTGCCCAGCTGTGAAGGGGTTATAGCACGGCGGTCCCGCATGGTAAACTGGACCGCCTGATCAGATCCTGCTGCTGCTAATGTAGCTTGTCCTTGGGTCTGTGAGGGGGCATCAGAATGTGCTCTGGATACTGAGGTTACAGCTTGACTCTGTGTTCTTCCAGGGGGGATGGGCAGATTTTTGCTTTGGGGACCCACGCCTGTCACCAGAAGTGCCCAGTGTGGCCTGTGTCACACTTTGGCTGTGTCCTTGGCCTACATTGGGCACCGGTTTCCACCTACAAGCTGCTCGGTCAGCTTGATACCTCCTTGACATATTGCGGTATCCCTTTGCCACCTTGCGGATGTGGAGATACCGGTCCTTCCTGACCCTGAAAGTGTGGGCCTCCACTGGTGACATGTTGTCTGTCAAAGAAGAGCAATGAGCAAATGTGAGTCATGAAGACTATGTCAATTCTCTCCATTTAACACAGAAACACTGGGTCAGTGGAACATGGGAGCCTACACTCTAACAAAAGATTGTGAAGTTTGAAAATAACATGTACAATGCAATGTAGAATCAATGATCAGTTACAACATGCTGGCAACACTGACATGTCAGTGCATGGCATGTTTCTGGTAGTGTCACAACCTCATGACCCTGTCAGGTGCCTATGTACCAGCCACTTTCACCACAATAACGTCGCTTTCAGTGACATTATTGTGGAGAAAGGGCCTGCACGTTATGTTCAAGGCAGCATTAAACCATGCAACATGGTTTAACGCTGCCTTGTACATCAGGCACCCTTTCAGAGAAGTGGAGAAGTGGGGCTCACTGGTTAGAGGAGGCAGACCTGGAAGCAGAGGTCAGCCCGGGACCAGGGTTTAATTCCCGGCTCGGCGGGGTCTTGAGTCCTAAAATGTCCATGGACTCGACAATTCTCGCTCCGGTGCCTACTCGATTCACGGGTTCACACTCTGCGACTCTGGGCAATAGCTTGCTTAATCTCCACAACGGCCCCTCGCGGCGGGATGCCTGGCTTTCACCTTGCGGATACCCTGCCGGGGTTATCTCACAGGGGAATACCAGGACGGGTTCCCTAAGCAAGCGCTTAGAAACCGCTTGGTGATTTGCGCTATATAAATTCCTGTACATTTACATTTACATTTACATTTCACACTATAGTTAGTGTGAAAGATGCGTCTAGTAGGTGTTGTGTGGGTCGTTCCACCGCAACACCCATTGTATTTGACGCTGCCCCCTATGTACAAGGGTGGCCTACATATGAGGCAGCACCAGAAATAAGACCTTGATAATCCTGGTCCAAAATAGTCAAAAGGAGGAGAACTAATGCATTTCTCATCGTAGTTGATTCTTCAATGTGTGCAGCCTTTGTGCAGCACACATGCAATATGCAAAATGCCATGTTTTGTATATGTACATGAGGGTGTGCCTTCCTGTACATGAACAACGGTGGATATGTACTAGGAAGTGGTGGAGCGTGTCGTTAGCCTCCTTGGCTCCATGACACGCTCCGCCACTTTTGAAAAGCAAGGCTGCACCATATTCTCAAGAATATGGTGCAGCCTTGCCTTTCACCCTGCGTTGATGCTAAGTTTAACTACTTTGCGCCAACGCAGGCACCCTTGCACCTGAGTGCAAGGGTGTCTGTGTGCATGTGACGATTGTTGCTGGGCGGGAAGGTGTCTCTCCATGCACATGAACAATCCTGAAGAAGCCCTACTGTCACTTTCACTGGTGCTGCATCAAGCATCACACATAGCAAAACAACATTGGGTGTATGAACACTGACTTGTACATGAGGTCACAATAGGTGATGCAGTGGTGTGGATCGGGACCAACGTGGTTTAATCCACATCTTTGACCCTGCTGAAATTTTAAAACACATGACTGTAGAGCGCTAAATGTTACAAGACATTCCTAAAAGTAACGCCCCCCTGTAGTCAGAATAGTCATTGAGATTTAATGGGGAATGTGTTGTAAAGAATTGCGTTGTAAAGCCCAGCGTTGTAAAAGGTGTTGTGTGTTAAAACATGTGGATTAAAAGCATGCCTTGAAAATGCATGTGGGGTAACGTCACAGATTCTGCGAGAGTGGCGTGTACATTTGACCTAGAGTCAGGTGAGGGGGAGGAGTCCAAGGAGACAGGTTTACAACACCATTGCAGTGGCAAAACTTGCCAATTACATACATAGGCCTATCTTTGCTAGTTGGTGTGTGTAGTTGCCATTGGAAGCTTTGGCTTTAAGCTACACCATGGAAAACTTTTTAAGCTGTTATGCAGCATACATATGATAGTACTGTGCAGACCTGTATCTGACACTGCACAGCCAGGAGAACTCTACCTACTTGTGCATAATCTGGCACACTTGTACAGTCATCTTAGCCATGGATGTACAAGCATTCCATGCCTGGTCATACTCATCACCAACATCACTCACATGTCCCCTCTCCTGTCTGTACGCTCTGAAATCAACATGCATGTGCTGTATAGACACAACATATTGATATTTCTTGTATGGGTATCACTGACTGGGGATGTGCAAACAAACATCAGGAAGAGACATGCATATTCACTTACTAATTTGTACACCTTTCACACTTCCACCAAAGCCCATCACACTGGAGTCAAGGTACATGTGATCCTCACACATACTGCCTGGTACTAAGGACATGATTAGATCTTGACATTCATCACATCTCACATTGACAACATTTAATGTGTGTACTCACCAGTGACGTGTAGGTCCCTGAAGGCGTTGATGTCCCCCTGTGTGATGAGTGGGCTACCGACTGTGAAAAATAAAACAAAAGGTGTTTTGGTAACCAAAAAAATAATTCACACATGTGTCCTAGTCATCATCCAATTGATCACCTTCAATGTAAATGCTCTGTACCTGTACGTTTGCAGTTCATGTGGCATACAGGATTGTGTTGAGTTTGCTTGTTATTCCAACAAGACATGATAATGCCAAGTGAGGGCAAACAGGACAATCATGCTTGCACATTCATATTTTTTGCACAGACGACTTGTGTGACACATTCCCAAGACACTGTTTGGCCAAATATATAACTGTCCTCCATGCTCTTTTGTCACTAACATTGATGGAGATTGCACAAGGGTGTGTCAAAACTATTGATGGTGTATATCACTCTTGAGAAGTCATATGCTAAATATTTTAATTTTCATATCTCATACAATGGTACTCTAGACAGAGGGCAGGGTACATAGTAGTCTGCGCCAACATGGGATGTTAGTGAATAGCTGTTCCTATCTCTGCAAAACTCAGAGAAAAGCATGAATCCTCATTTTTTATGATCTTTACACGTGGCAGCAAACATGGAATGGTCATAATGCATTGGATTGTTGATGTCATGTAAGGTCACACTTAATGTACATGAACAATCTTTTCCCTGCGCGCAGACACACTTGCACTATGGTGCAAGGGTGCCTGCGTTGGCACTACACTGCAAATAATTTTTTTTTGCACCAGCGCAGGTGGAAATGCACCATATGCTTGTAAACATGGTACAACGTTGCCTCTCTCCAGTGGGAAAGTTATGCCTGAAGGCATGATGTAGGCCGCCTCACTCCGCAAAATACCTGTACATATACCCCAATGTGTTACAGACAGCACTTATTATTAGTAACAAAAGTGTTTATTCAACTATTTTGTGGTTGTACTTATCACCTTGTTGGCCAATGAGGACTCAAAGGTGGTCCAACATGTTATCCTCACGGCCCATGCAATCCTGCCATTGATGTTCCCTTTTGTCGGATAGTCCTGTCTACACCGAAGACCTGCAGCATCTTGCTCTTCACATTCTCCCACCTCACCTTCCTCACACGTACCTCATAACCCTGCTGGATCCGACCCCTACTTTCGAATATCAATGGCAGGTGGTGCTTCACCAGCCAGAGGAAGCCCCCCAATACCCCTCCAACATCCTGCCCTCCCTACCCACACCCACCATCTCCAACCACACACCTAAACCCCATCCTAAAAAATAAGACCCCCAACATATACCCCAACAGTGATTAATATTGTAAAATACCCCTTGGACAAACACCCGACAACATATGGTACTAGACACAAAAAACAAGGACAACTACACAAGACCTCATAGGGACACTAAGGACAGTTAACAGGACACAACCATACTCTCAAAACCAAATTCAGCAGCCCACAACACCAAGAACCTCCAACACTCTCCACAATCACAAGAAGTATGCTAAAAAGTGAAAGTGAAAGTGCACAGTACTCCTCCAGAAAACAGGATGCATGCTGACTTCACTTCCTGTGTATTTGCGGCCCGTTTTCTGAGTTTGCGATTATTTTCAGCACGCAAAATTGTTTTTGCGGGAATATGTTGTATTTTCACATTGTATTTAGCTATATTTTCCTACCGTGGGTATGAAAAAATTATCGCATTAATGCGGCACAAATCTGGACGCTAACTGCAAGTTTTACCTCAGAAAAACTGTATTTGCTGTAATTTCATCTCTGACCCCAAATCACACCCTAAATTTCATCTCTGAGCCCAAAACACATACCCACCCACAAACATACAATTCAAGAATAATAACCGCATTGTAAAACTTTTACTTGTCAGATGTATGTACTCATGAAGAGTATGAACATGCACACAAGGTTTTTGTGTTGTGATGTTTTTTTTAAGAACTATGCTTGTGCATTTTGCACAGTCTAAACAAAGAAAAGGTTGTCATATATTTGCGTGGTCATGTGAAAAAAATGTGCATGATTCTGTCCCTTTGTGCTGTTCCTGCAGCCATGGCTGGGAGGGTGTGCAGCATCAGCCTCTTCTTCTTTGTCATCTTCAGGATTGTCTGGTTGATCCGGAACTTCTATCCATGGTGCATTGGTGCGGACACATATGTTGTGCAGCACACAGCATGCCACAATGATTTTGCAGACTATTTCCGGCTGTACAGCAGTCTGCAGCCTGAGATGTCGAGGCATCTGAACTGTGACTGGAGTACACCAAATGTTATCTCCACAATGGACCTGGTGCGTCCAAGTGCGGCAATGTCTCTGTGCCTGGGTGTTTGTGGCTCTGAGGGGTGTCATCAGCCATGGAGATAGTGCATATCCTTGATCACCTGTAACATGAAATGGAGAGATGTGTCCATTAGTATATGTGGATGCTGTGTTTGCAGTGTTCCTAATGGTGTTTGTGTAATTTGTGCTACTTAGGTAAATTTGCTTTGCCAAGTGTAGCTTCAGACAATTGTCCAGCATCAATGCAAATGACATTGCCTCCCAGCTGCCCGTCCATCCCCCCCTACCCTATGTAATGGTGGCGGCTGCACATTAGCACACAAAAAGCAAGCACTTCTACGTCCGTCCTTGACCCAGACACAACCGGTGCCAGGAACCCTGGATCCCATTACGTCTACCTCTATGACTCATCCGCCATTGTCATACTCAACCCCAGAACGAAGTACAACTGACAACATGCCACAATGAACACCACCTATGGCCAGTTATCCTGCCTCCACTGCTGCATGGCCTTCACCACCACCACAGCCACCAACACTGCCAATGCACTAAGATGCATCCTCCTCACCATGCGCTCCCTGCACATACACACAGTGGAAACCTGGTGCTTTCGGGACATACTATCACCCAACATCGCCTTCTTTTGGGACAGCTGGACCACCATCTCCGCTGCCCCTGACATCGCCCTCACAATCCCAGACGGAGACAAGATCCGGCGGGAGGACTGCCCCCAACACCCAGCAGGAGTCCTCACCATCGTGCATGAAAAAGTCCCTCTGCCTCTCCACCTCCAGCAACACATTTGCCGCCACGGAAGACATGCACTTCCAGGTCCAGCCCAGCGCCGGCTCCACACTCTGTGGCACACTTGCCTTCAGAACCCCCAGACACATGGACTGCTTTTCCAATACCATCAATGACCTCTTTGCACCCGCCATCACCTCAATGGACTACCTACTCATCGGAGACCTGGACTTCCACCTCAACAACCCCAAAGACACAAACTCCACTACCCTTTGGGTGAAGATCTCACCAACATGTGAATGACACAACTCTTACCCACACCGACCCACAAGGCAGGAGACACCCTCGACCCCTTCTTAGCAGGAGGAAACAGCGTAGACTTTAGCCACACCACACAGCACCCATGGACTGACCATCACTGCATATACTTCATTGGCAACAAAACCAGGCCAGACACACTCACACATCGCACAACGCAAAGGAAATGGAGCTGAGTTACCGATGGGCAGATGTAATCAACCCTCAACTGCAACTCCCCCAACACTGCAGCAGAAGCCAGATGCGCTTCCAGGGAATCCCATACATGGATCTCCAAATGCGCAGACAAACTCACCCCGCCACACAACTCCGACAGACAGCACAGCAATACTTCCACATATTTCACCACCAAACTCAAATATTCCAGACACACCTTCAGAACTCTGGAGTAAAACAGGAGAAACTGCAAGATACACGTTAACTTCTAGACATACAAGTACACCATGTCCAAATACCACCAATGGATCGGTGGCACTGATAGGAGCTTCATCCACGACATAATAGGTGCATACTCCACCAAGTCCAAAGACCTCTTCAACGTCATCCATGAATTCACCAATACCACCAGATTAGCCACGGACAACGCCATCCTGGACATGTCTCTGTCAGGATTTCCAAGCAACCACAGCACCGAGACCGCCCTACTTGCTGCCACAGACAACATCCACACCCTCCTCAGCCAAGGCCACAATGCAGCCCTGATTCTATGTAACCTGTCAGCAGCATTCCACACCGTCTCCCACCGCACACTAGCGGGTAGACTACATGACGCAAGCATACAAAGAACCATCCTTGACTGTATCCGATCATCCATCACCGGCAGAAGCCAAGGGACCAGACTGCCACCCTTCCTCTCTGAACCCATGAATATTCACATGCGGAGTTCCCCAGGGATCATTGCCCAGCCCAACACTCTTCAACATCCACATGGCCCCCTTCGCCGCCATCGTCCAGTAGACAAGCTCAGCATAGTATCCTATGCCAAGGACACCCAGCTCATACTCTCCCTCACCAAGGAGCGCACCACAACCAGACTCAACTTCCAGGAAGGAATGCAGGTAGTTGCAGACTAGATGAGCAACATCTGCATGAGACTCAATGCAGAGAGAACATGAGTTGTCATCCTTGGAAACACCCCAGCGGCATGTAACAGCGCCTGGTGGCACACCACCCTCAGCAGTCCCACAACCCACACGGACCATGCCAGAGACCTGGGAATCGTACTCAAATCCTCCCTCTCCATGTACCAACAGGTCACCGCCGTCACACCCAGCTACTTCAACACCATCCGCATCCTCTGTAAGAGCTTCAATTAGATCCCCCCAAATCCAAGAATACAGTCGCCAACGCACTAATTTTCATCAGACTGGGATGCAGACGCTCCCTCTGCACCAGCATGGGACAGTCTCTTCTCTGCAAGCTCATGACTATGCAGGGCACCACCACCATACTTGGGCTTGTGTTCACACTTTCCTCATCGGTCCTGACCTACCATCACACCTACTTGGTTGCAACTTCTCCCAGCATTTGCAGCTGTGTGACGGAGGGGCAGGACTTTGGGTGGAAGTTTGTCTACAAGGCTACCCCCTGAGACCGCAGTCCCTTGGGCTCTTGTATATGGTGAGTGGACATATTTAAAGGCATGTCGTTTGACATTTGCCGCATGTGCATTCTCACATGTGTGTGCTACATGATCGTGGACTTGTTGTGTGTGGTGTGTTCAGTTTGTACTTTCCAACGAGCAATCCATTTCCATATGTGCCATTCTCAAACCGGTGGTTGATGATGGACTGCTGGAAGATGTAGGAGTCATGTACACTCCCTGGAAACATGGCTACAACATTTGTGAACAAGCCACAGTGGTCCACGATTGCCTGCACGTTCATGGAATTGTGTGCTTTCTGTTCCGGTAAATGTGTGCAGTGTTCGCAGGAGGCACAAGTAAGACACGGGTGCAGTCAATTACCCCCAACACATGGGGAAAGCCAGCAATGGCATAGAAGCTTTGTTTGGTGTTGAGCTGTTCTTGAGCAGTGTTGGGGAAGCGTAGGTGCTGCGGCGTCAGACTGATGATGGCATCCAAGACATTTGGGAGGAACCTTGAAAAGGATGACTGGGACTCCCCCAACTCTGGCAGTGGTTGGTTGGAAGGTACCTGAGGCCAACCTGTGCAGCACTCCTAGGAGCTTCGTCTGCAGAGGGATGTTGTGCTGTGTTGGTGCCTGCAGCCTGGGGGGTCTGGGTCAATATGCAGAGAATGGAGGACCTTTTCAGCCTGTAGTCGGCTGTCACATCCTCTGATGTTAGGTCTATCAGGGTGATGCGTTGTTGATAGACCCGCTGTCTTCTTTGGTGCTGCCTCCGTGGTGGTCCTGGGGGTGGGGACGGTGGTTGCTGTGGTCTTCTTGGTACTCCAAGCTGCATAAGCAGTACCTCCATGGCATCAGTGGCTTGTCAAATGTGGCTCTGGGCTACTTCCCCTTATATCCTGTTTTGTTGTCTCCATTTTTAAGACCACCTTTTTTCTGGTCTTCGAAACCAGCCGCTAATAGACCGTAGCGGCTGTTGTTCTGACGTTACGCCTGCCCTGGCGATCATTGTACTTCGCGAAGTGGGGTTAGCAGCGGGTTTTACACGGGAACGCCTATCTTGCATCTCATTTTTGTTAGCTATCCCTAACAGAAGTGGCGAGCGGAAAAACGGATGAGATCGCCAGAATGCTGTCGCTAACCGTGGTTAGCGGAAACATGTACATACGGCAATAAAAAAAAAGCTGCCGTAGCATCAGAAAACTGACGCTACAGCAGCGTTAACTCCGTGTACATATGCACCTAAATTGCCATGAAAATGCGACCACGCTGAGCAGTGAAACCGCAGAAAAAATGTTAACGTGCAGGGATTTACTGATAAAAAAGGAGGTGCACTGGGCCCCTCTTCGTGGACTGTATCAGCCCTGGGGACCACCATCTCCCCGGGGCTAAAGAAAGATTGTTGTTGGGACGTGCGGCCAACCCTGGGCTACCATCTCCCCGGGGCTAAATAACATGTAATGGGGGGGCGCTAGATACGCTACGACTAAAATGGGAGGCGAGCACTGGAAAGTCCATACCAAAGGCCACATGTGGGGTACATTCTGCGCAGGGCGTAGAAGGGCACCAGAAACGCATGATTCCAACTGGTGCATTTCTTTATATTACACAGAGCGCATTTGACACCTGGTAAGATCATGAAATATTATAATGTTAGCAATGCGATGCATACTAGGGTGGGAGCAGAATTGGAGCACATGCTGTGGGGGTGCCTGAACTTGGGGAGAAGTGGGAGACCTATTCAATTTAATTACGGAGCGCCGATTGGACTTTGATATGGCTACATGTATAGTACACTGGTTCCCTCATACTTCCAAGACGAAGGTTAGAAGTAAGATTTTAGATATGGGACTGGTGCTGGCAAAAAGAGAAATAACGATGCGTTGGAAATCGAAAGAGGGTCCCAGCAGTAAGAGATGGAGGGCTGAGCTGATTAAGTGGGCTAGTGGTGAGGGTGCTATTCGCTTCCAGCAGGCGCGATTTCTGAATGAAAAGGCGCTGGACGTGGTAAGAGCGCGGGTGGAGCTGGTTCAAACACTGACAAACCAATCGTCTGGGGAAGACAGAGAATAGAGTGATCGGGCGCACGAAGGTCACTGTAACACCCAGTAGGGGTATCCTGGTTTTCTGTCAACACGAGACCTATATATTGAACTGTTGTGGATACAGGGAACACACCGGTTGAAGGGAGGGGGAATGGGAGAAGGGGGAGGGTGTTATCATTTGTTCATTGGATTAGAAATAGTATGTAAACAGTATTGGTTGTCTGGCAGCAACGCATGAGGATTGGCGGAACGGTGCAGTTTCTTATTGTACTGCATAGGGAATACTGGGCATGACCGTTAATTAGCAGAAAGGTTGACATGTAATTGGACCCACTGTTGCCTGAGTAATGGGTGGGAAGGGGATTTGTTAAATGTGATGATGATTACCTGATTGCCGAGATGAAAATCAATAAAATATGTTTTCAAAAAAAATGGGGGGGGGGCAGGGACCACAACCTCCCCAGGGCTGGCCTGTGCAGAACAAAGGAGTGGGCCCCTCCTGGTGCCAATAATGGCCCTGGGGACTGCCGCCCCACAGGATCGACTCCTGCTATGTCCTGGGGTGCCCACCCCCGGGACATAGCTTTTTGCTCTTAGCAGTCAGCGCAAACACAAACTTTGCTCTCAGCAAGCAAAAGCAGTGAAACTGCTCCCGCTTGCTGAAAGTGATTTTCATCTGTTTTTCTACCCGCTGTCAAGCGGGCCTGCCATGAGGTCTCAGCATTCCTGCTGTGGGGGACTTACTTGTGGCAACAATAAGAGTTCTTGGCCCCCCCAACGACTCTCAGCAGCCAAGGGGACTTAGGGGCTTATTATCAAGAACGATGTTAAATTATGGGCTTGATAATATGCCCTGGAGAATTCCAATAGAAGCCCATGTTCACACCAGAATATGGGCTTCTATGGGAATTCACAAGGGCCTATTATCAAGCCCATTAACGCCGCCTTAGCAGCAGTTTTCTGACGCTAAAACTGCGAAAAATTTTAATGCCGTTTCTTGATAATATGTCCCTTAATTCCCCAACCAGTAGTGCGCCAGGAGACCCCTTTGCAGAGTGGTTGAGAAAAGAGGCGGGCCTCCGATGAGGTCTCAGCAATCCCACTGTAGGGGCCTTACTTGTGGCAACAGTAGGAGTTCTTGGCCTCCAACGACCCTCAGCAGCCAAGGGAGTTCAATACTTCAACTAGTAGTGCGCCAGGAGGCCCCTTTGCAGAGTGGTTGAGAAAAGAGGCGGGCCTCCGATGAGGTCTCAGCAATCCCACTGTAGGGGCCTTACTTGTGGCAACAATAGGAGTTCTTGGTCTCCAACGACCTTCAGCAGCCAAGGGAGTTAGTTCATTCCCCAACCAGTAGTGTGCCAGGAGGCCCCTTTGCAGTGTTTGAGAAAGGGGGCGGGGCCTCCGAGGTGTTCTCAGCAATCCCCCTGTAGGGTCCTTACTTGTTGCAACAATAGGCGTTCTTGGACTCCAATGACCCTCAGCAGCCAAGGGCATTCAACCCCCAACCAGTAGTGCGCCAGGAGGCCCCTTTGCAGAGTGGTTGAGAAAGGGAGCTGGGCAATCCCGCTGTGGGGGACTTACTAGCGGCAACAATAGGGGTTCTTCGCCCACAACGACCATCAGTAGCCAAAAGGACTTCATCCCCCAACCAGTAGTGCGCCAGGAGGCCCCTTTGTACACTAATTGAGAAAGGGGGTGGGGCCACCAAAGA
The DNA here is from genome assembly GCF_964261635.1 of Lissotriton helveticus. NCBI lineage: Eukaryota > Metazoa > Chordata > Amphibia > Caudata > Salamandridae > Lissotriton > Lissotriton helveticus. The sequence goes on from NC_136063.1 coordinate 927,113,235, forward strand.
GGTCTCAGCAATCCTGCTGTTGGGGACCTACATGTGACAACAATAGGAGTTCTTGGCCCCCAGTGACCCTCAGCAGCCAAGGGAAGTTCATCCCCCATCCACAAGTGCAACCGGAGACGCGTTTGCAGAGTGGTTGAGAAAGGGGGCAGGGCCACCGATGAGGTCTCAGCAATCCTGCTGTGGGGGCCTTACTTGTGGCAGCAATATTGGTTCTTGGACCCCAATGACTATCAGCAGCCAAGGGGACTTCATTAGAGGTGGCCAAGCAAAGCTCCGCCCGCACATGGAACTCTGCGGAATTGGGCAGAGTTTTTCAGTAACTCTGCAGAATTCTGCGGAGCGAAACACCACAAGCTCTACCCAAGCCTACAAAAACTGAGCAGAAGCCACTCATGCACCCACTCACAGAAAAACTGAGACACTCTCACAGAAGGCGGCAAGTGCAATCTCCCATTCCACACTGAGCAGATCCTGCTTGACAGGTAAGTACAAGCATTTATAATTTACAGTCATATGGCTAGTGACATTTAGGCTACAAACAGATCCCCTGGAGAGTTGCTTACATTTCTGAGAGGAATGTATCAGGCGCTGTGCAATCCCAGACTCTATGCTGCACCTGCTCAAAATGTTGAGTGCCGCCACAAGACCCGTGGTCCATAAATAAAAAAAGCTACTCTAACAGATATGCCTCCAGAAACCATCAAACACTTCCTGCTTGGGCCTGTTTCTATAGGCACAAAGTCATACATCCCTCCCAAAAATTTTACTAGCCTTTTTAGAATCACGCCAAGATGACAGTCGCAATTTTAAGAGGGTTTCTAATTCTAATGTGTGCTAGCAAAAGAAAGTAAATGTGAAAAGAGCATTTCACTTTAAGAAATATATGGGGCATTCAACCAAAATGCCACCCTGCGCAGCAAGTTACCTGGCTGAGTTGCGTGACAGGAAAAGGGCAGGAATGTGCCGTATTAACATACTACGGCACATGTCTGTCTTTTCCCAGCGCTGGCACAGCGTTGGCTAAAGCACAGCCTCTCGGGGGAAATTAAAGTATGTATATGTTTTTCCAAACTAAATGAATAAAAAAGCGTATAGATGAATTGGCATTTATGGCATCGCGTGGGGTAGGTTTCATCTACTTGGAGGCATGAAAAACAGGATGCAATTCCATCAAGTTCTGGAGGGGCTGCATTCTACGTTAGGGGCTGGCATAAAGTTATGAGGTTTTGTTTGGTGTTTTTTGGTAAACAATTCAATAAGAAGAGGCAAAAACTTCACATAACGACTGGGGCAAGTTAAATGGACAAAGGGTGAATATAATATTCAGCTGGGAGGATTACATTTTCTATTTAGTTACAACGTGCTTCGGTTTTATCGTCAGTTGTTTAATTATGTTGAAGTGCTTCGTGAGAACAACATTAATACAACGTTTTCATAAACGGCTCAATACACAACCCTTGCACACGAAACAAGTAACCAAATTCAACAGGTGCAATAGCCCAGTGTTTTGGCATCATCAGTCCAGCCACCTGCAGCTTCACTTCAGTCAAAACAAGGACATTTATGGGCCCGGACAAAATAGAGGCACTGGATAAACAATTGAAACAAAAGAAGGCCATGTTGGTTAAACAAGACGCCAGGACTTTCGTGGGGTATTTGCACTGCACGAGGAGGGTGGGACAAAGCCTGGATTGCCCCTCTGCCCGCTCTCCTAAATCAACAAAGCAGTAGCTGGAATCCCACCACTGAGGCTCAGTTAAATGGGGGTGCTCGAGTACAAAGCCTGCAAACCGCACTGGTTCATCCCCTGAAACAAATAAATCAAGTGCAACCAGTGAGGTAACAACGGTGTTATGCAGCAAGCAAAATTGACGCACATTCCCCGGTTCAGTAGTTGAAAAAACGCTCTAACTGGCATTTAGTGGTCCCCCCCCCCCCCCACACACGAGCGCAGCTTGCGAGCCTGTATTTTGGAAACAGAGGGGGATATGTACAAGGAAGTGGCGGAGAGAGGCGTTAGCCTTCCTGGCTTAACGCCTCTCTCCTCCACTTTTGAAATGAAGGCTGCACCATATTTACAAGAATGTGGTGCAGCGTTGGGTTTTCCCCTGCGATGGAGTTAAGCTTAGCAACTTAGCACCAACGCAGGCACCCTTGCACCAGAGTGCAGGGGTGTGTGCGTTCAGGGGGAGGATTGTTGATGTGTAGGAAGGTGTCCCTTCCTGCACATAAAAAAATCCTAGAAATCCCATCTGTCACTTTCATGCACGCTGCTTCATGCAGCACACATGAAAGTGACAAAATGGCATTTTTAAAAACGTTTATACACAGGAAGGGACACCTTCCTGTACATATAAAAAACAATGGCATTTATCTTTTTCCATATGTGCTGCATAAGGCAGCACACATGGAAAAAGCTAAAACGTGTAGAAATAATGCATTTCTCCTAGTTTCGCCATCTTGAGACCAGTTTTAACCTGGTCTTTATTTTGGCCCTGCCTCCTATGTAGGCCACTGTAGGACTTAGCCTTTTTGGCTAAAATTCCCTAAATGTTTTGCTTTCCCCCTAAACCGTTTTCCTGACATAGAGATGCCAATTTAGATGCTGTGGGCAGTTTGCCACTGCTGATCAGTGTCAAAGTACAAGTGTTCCCTCTGTAAAGTGTAATGGTAATTACACTTGTCAGGCCTTACTTTCCCTTTTGCGCACACAGTAGGCACCCCTGTGGTAAATCCTGGGTACCCCATGGCAGGGTGCAGTGTAAGTAAAAGGCAGGACATATACTGCGGTGTGTGCTATGTCCTGACATTGAAAAACACTCCATTTGTTTTTTCTCTGGTGAATGGCCATCCTGCCCATAGGACAGAATGGGGGAGGCTGGGTATTGTGTTTGTTTGCCTAGTTTCCCATACGGTTCAAATGGAGAGGGTAGTTTAGTATGTATGAACTCAGTGTCTTAACCCCTTGGCTATTTGGGGTAGTGCGCGCTTGGGCCCCTGTAACTTTTTGGCCACATAAGGCATCCACGCCAAAATTGCGTCCTTTTCTTCCAACATCATGGGGATTCTAAAGGTACCCAGGGTTTGTGGATTCCCCTGGAGCGGTCCCAGAAATTAGCCAAAATACATCTAAATGTACCATTGTACTCGGGACACTAAGGGGTACACTGTGGGGTTGGAAATGTGTGCAGGCACGGTGATTCCACACAAAAATATGTGGAAATGTGTTTTTTTCAGCTGAATTTGAGGTTTGCATGGCATTTTGGGTAGGAAAATTTAGGAGGAGGGATCCACGCAAGCCACACCGCATTGGACTCCACCGGGTGTCTAGTTTTCAGAAACGTTGGGGTTTGGTACTTTCCCAAGATGGCTGCCGAGCCTGGGGCCAAAACGCAGGTGCCCCCCAAAACCAGGTAGTTTTGCTATAGGTAATTTTCAAATCTCCACAGTACGATTTGGGCCATTTCTTGTTGCAGCCACTATGCCTACCAACTCAAGTGAGGGACGCTGGGTGGGAGGAAATTTGTGGATCCATGTAGATTCCAGAACTTTCCCACACAGAAATTTGAGAAAAAGGTGATTTTTTTTCAGCTAAATTTGAGGTTTGCAGGGGATTGTGGGTAGGAAAACGTTGGGGAAACCATGCAAGCCATACCTCGCTGGACTCCCCCAGGTGTCTAGTTTTCAGAAATGTGTGAGTTTTGTAGGTTTCCCTAGATGTCCGTCAAGCCTGGGGTGGGAGGAAATTTGTGGATCCACGAAGATTCCAGAACTTTCCACCACAGAAATGTGAGGAAAATGTATTTTTGGGCACATTTTTAGGTTTGCAAGGGATTCTGGGTAATAGAACCTGGTGAGAGCCAGTCAAGTCAACCCATTCTGGATTCCCCTGGGTGTCTAGTTTTAAAAAATGTATAGGTTTGCTAGGTTTCCCTAGGTTCCGGCAGAGCTAGGGTTCAAAATCTACAGCTAGGCACTTTGCAAAAAAAAGGTCTTTTTTCACTGTGAAAATGTGGTGTGTCCACGTTGCGATTTGGCCCGTTTCCTGTCACGGGCACTAGGCCTACCCATGCAAGTGACGTACCATTTTTCTTGGAAGACTTTGGAGAACGCGGGGTGGGTGGAATTTTGTGGATCCACGCAGATTCCAGAACTTTCCACCACAGAAATGTGAGGAAAATTTGTTTTTTTGGGACAATTTTTTAGGCTTGCAAGGGATTCTGGGTAAAAGAACCTGGTGAGAGCCTGTCAAGTTACCCCATCCTGGATTCCCCTGGGTGTCTAGTTTGTAAAAATGTACTTGCTAGGTTTCCCTATGTGCTGGCTGCGCTAGGGCCCAAAATCGACTGGTAGGCATATTGCTAAAAATAAATCATTGCCTAGTCTGCTTTCTGCCACCCTGGGGTAGGGGTATCGGGGGGTGGGGTAGGGGTATCGGGGGGTGGGGTTGCCCCGATATGCCCCCAAGGGGGCAGAAACCCTGTGGCTATTTTTTTTGGGGGTGGGGGCATTGGTATGCCCATTCTGGGCAACCCCCACACATAAAAAAGCCAGCGTAATCGTTGGCGCCTAGTGGGCTTTTTGCCTTCGCGGGGGGGGGGGGTGGGAGGGAAATTGAGGGATACTGCCACCATCTTCCCCCCAGGGGGGGCAGAAAGGCTGTAATTGTTGCGGGTTGGGGTCGGGGCATTGGCATGCCAGTTTTGGGCAGCCCCCACCCTAATTAAAATGTGCCCAAAAAAATCCCTGCCATCCAGTGCCCACGCTGGGAGGGGCAGATTGGCAGATTGGGGGCTACTGCCCCATCTTCCCCCCAGGAGAGGCTGAAAGTCCACTAGACGCCAGGGAGTTCTTTGGGCAAATTTTAATCAGGGTGGGGGCTGCCAAAAACGGGCATGCCAATGCCCCCACCCTAATTAAAATCTGCCCAAAAAATCCCTGGCATCTACTGGCCTTTTTGCCCCCCGGGGGGCATATTGGGGGCTAATGCCCCCATATGTTCCCCGGGGGGGCAGAAAGGCTATCATTTTTGTGGGAAAGGGGTGGGGGCAGTGGCATGCCCATTTTGGGCAGCCCCCACCCTAATTCAGATCTGCCCCAAAATATCCCTGGCTTCTAGTAGGCTTTTTGCCCCCTCGGGTATATGGTGACAGGGGGTGGGGGCATTGGCGTGCCCATTTTGGGCAGCCCCCACCCTAAAAAAAATTGCACGAAAAAAAATCCCTGCCGTCAAGTGGACTTTCTGCCCCCCCCCCCGGGGGCAGATTAGGGGCTAGTGTCTCCATCTACCCCCCAAGGGGGGGCAGAAAGGCTGTATTGGTGGTGGTGGGGGCATTGGCGTGCCCATTTCGGGCAGCCCCCACCCTAAAAAGACTGAATTTAGCCCATTTCTTTATAGGGGAACAAAGGCCCTTGCCCAAGGGGCCGCTCCCCCTCCCTGGTGTCTAGTGGGTAGTTTCCTGCTTGGGGATCGCCCTCCTGGGGGGGGGTCCCCAAGCAGGGGTACCATTGGAAAGGTGAGATTCTCCCCTTTCCAATGATACCTCTCCCGTCTTTCTACATGCCCGGGGGGCTGAGATAGCCCCCTGAGCACATAGAAAGTGAAACTGAAATGAGCCTAAAGGCCTATTTCAGTTTTGTTTTCTCTACAATGACAACAGCGCGATGTGTGCGCTGATCTTCATGGCACAGAATCCAGGGAGGAGGCCTCTGGTGCTGGGGAAGCTCTTCCCCAGATCCCAAGATCACAGGGTTGAACTAGATATCCCTCTGCTGTCTGTAGCAGAGGGATTTTGTGCCCCTGGCCTCAAGACAGAATGGTACCGTGATGAGCACAGGGGCACCGATGCTCATGACGGAACCATTCCATCATGATCATCGAAGGGGTTAAAACAGGTTTCAATGAAAGTGGTTTTGTCACTGTGTTCAGAAACCATTTAGAAAGTGAATGAGTTTTGTGCTTTGAGAATTTCAGTGTGTCTCTGCTGAATGTGGATTGACTGTCTGGATCTGAGAGGTGAGAGGAGCTGGGGGAGGTCTTGACCCAGGTAGAGGCTGAGATGGCTCATGGCTGACCTGCATCTGGAGAGTAGAGGAAAAGCCCAGGTAGGTGAAGAGGCCTGAGTTGCTGCTATAAAACAATTGACCCATCTCCTGCCGAGTGATTAAGGATCCAGACCCTCAGTATCAAAAGGAGAAAGGTGACACTGGAAGGGAGACACCCAGAACTGATTTGGGTCAGGGACCCCCGAATACAACGAACTTCAAAGACATTTAGGGGTATAACTATGAGAGCGGAGATCCCTGAACGTGGGAATGAAATAGAAATGGATTGAGACTGAAAAGGCGTGGATCCATTTAATGGTCAAGAGAAACTGAAGAGACTTCTGGGAAGGACCAACCCTTGCTTCGTGACCTGGGGCTGGTCTGCAGTTTGCTGTTTTAATCAAGGAAGTTTGTTGAGACGTGTTTGTGCACAGGGTCCCCCTGCTTGAAGAAGACTGTGCTTTGTCTTGTTGCCCCAATGGCCCGAGGTGAGCTGGCTTCCTTTTTCGGAAATACAGAAAAATAAAAGTTTCTGGAGAGGTTTCAAGTGACGTGGTGGGCGCGTGATGTGGGAGCTTGAGACCATCGGAAGGTGTGCCCTGTGATCTTGGACACACGGAGGAAAAGTGAGACTCGGACGCGCTCGGTGCGTGTCGTGATTGCACAGGCGGCTTCGGTGAGGAGCACCTGGTCAACGTGTGCACCGAAGGTGAAGTGAGTCTCGAACGCGCTGGGAGCGTGTTGCGGTGTACCGCATGCGTTGGTGAAGAGCGCCTGGTCAGCGTGTGCATCGACAGCGTATTCCATGTTGACGATGGCATTTCTAGAGCCTCCAAGAGATCCTTCAACTCTTATTGGAAGGAAAATCGGCTCTGCTCCAGAGGTACAGGCTTCGCTTCCAGGCGAGCAGGCCTCTAATTCTTCCCGGGCGGCTGCTGTGGGAACCAGAGATGACCATCTCTGCTCTCTCGACATTATTTTGGAAGTACTGGAGGGATTGCCACTTGTGGATGAAATGTTCAATGATGTTGAGTCTTCAGCACAGATTCATAAACAATCTGGCCTTTCCTGTGCTGGGAACTATTTGGCATTTTATAAACATTTACAAAATTGAAGGTCGTAACTGACTTTGTTTTATTTCTCTCCTTCTCTGCTGAGTGCAATGGCTTTCAAGGTGCTCAGTCTAATAACCACATATACACGCTTAGAGGACCGTTTCAACGCTTTTAGGGAAAAAATAACTTCTTTTATGGATATTTTTTCAGGCCTTTAGCCCCTTCGGAGCTAGGCCTCCCCCATGATAAGCTTTTTTTTGGCTATTTTGGGTAGTTTGCGCTTAGGCCCCTGTAACATTTTGACCACATAAGGTGTCCACAACACATTTGCGTCCTTTTCTTCCATCATGAGGATTCAAAAGGTACCCAGGGTTTGTGATTGCCCCTGGAGGGGGCCCAGAAATTAGCCAAAATACAGCTAAATGTTTTTTGGGGGAAAATGGGGAAAAAGGGCTACAGATGAAAGTGTCTGGTTTTTCCCTGCAACTGGTCTCAAACAATGGGGTTGTGGTGCTGAAATCACCATCTTCCCAGCTTTCAGAGACAAGCAGACTTGTCAAAAAACAATTTTTTACACAGTTTTGGCATTTTTCTGGGACATAGCCTATTTTTGTGCTTTGAACCTACTTCCAGCTAATGGTAGAAATGGGTATGAAAGCAATAATGGATCCTAGAAAGCTATAAATTTTAGAAAAGTAGAGAAATCTGAATTCTGCGGTTTTTTTGGACACATTGAGGTGTGCACGGGATTCTAGGTAACAGAACCTGATGAGAGCCAGAAGAAGTCATCCCATCCTGGATTCCCCTAGGTGTCTTGTGGTTTTAAAAAATGTATAGGTTAGCTAGCTTTCCCTAGGTGCCACCGGAGCTAGGGTTCAAAATCTACAGATAGGCACATTGATAAAAAAAGTCTGTGCCTAGTGGGCTTTCTTTCGGGGGGGGGGGAGTTGCCCTGGCAGAAAGACTGTGGCTATTTTTTTGTGGGGGTGGGGGCATTGGTATGCCCATTCTGGGCAGCCCCCACGCATAGAAGAAGCCACTGGTGCCTAGTGGGCTTTCTGCCCCCCTCGGGGGGAGGGGGGGCAGATCAGGGGCCACTGCCTCCATCTGCCCCCCCAGGGGGATGCAGAAAGACTGGAATTTCTCTGAGGGTGGGGGTATTGTCACGCCATTTTGAGCACCCCCACATGAATAAAAAAATCCCTGGTTTCTAGTGGGCTTTCTGGAGGGGGGGGGGGGCAGATTGGGGGCTACTGCCGCCATATGCCCCCCCCCCCCCCAGTGGGACCGGAAGACTGGAATTTTTGCAGGCGGGTGGGGGCATTTGCATGCCCGTTTTGGGCAGCCCCCTCCCAGATTCAAATTTGCACAAAAAAAATCCCTGGCATATAGTGGGCTTTTTGCCCCCTCCCAGAAAGGCTGTAATTGTTGCATGGGCATGCCCGTTTTGGACAGCTGCCACCCCTAATTGTAATTGTCCCAAAAAATCCCTAGTTTCTAGTGGGCTTTCTGCCGGGGGTAGAAAGCCATTGTTGAAGGGGTGGGGGTATTGGCATGTCCATTTTGGGCAGCCCCCACCCTAATTTAAAATGCCCCCAAAAAATCCCTGGAGTCTACTGGGCTTTTTGCCCCACCACCGGAGATAGATTGGGGGCTGCTACCCCCATCTGATCCATGATGAATCAGTGTTGTCATGTTCAGTGGTTGCCAGAAACTACCTACACCAATGTAGACATGCCCCCACCCCTGTATATGTTTTTTTTTAAATCCCTGGAGCCTAGTGTGCTTTCTGCCCCCTTCCCCCCCCCCCCCCGGCGTGGGGGGGGGCAATCAATCATGCCATTTGTATAGCGCACTACTCACCTGGGAGGGTCTCAAGGCGCTTGGGGGGAGGGGTATGCTACTGCTCGAACAGCCAGGTCTTGAGTTGTTTCCTGAAGGCGAGATGGTCCTGGGTCAGCCGAAGGTGGATGGGGAGGGTGTTCCAAGTCTTGGCAGCCAGGTAAGAGAAGGATCTTCCTCCGGCGGTGGCTCTTCGGATGCGTGGTACGGCTGCGAGGGCGAGGCTGGTGGACCGTAGCTGGCGGGTGGGCGTGTAGAAGGTCAGGCGGTCGTTGAGGTACTTGGTGCCCAGGTCATGGAGAGACTTGTGTGCGTGGGTGAGGAGCCGGAACGTGATCCTCTTGTCGACGGGGAGCCAGTGCAGGTTCCTCAGGTGGCTGGAGATGTGGCTGCATCGGGGGACATCCAGGATGAGTCCGGCGGAGGCGTTCTGGATGCGCTGGAGTCTTTTCTGTAGCTTGGCTGTGGTTCCGGCGTAGAGGGCGTTTCCGTAGTCCAGTCAGCTCGTGACGAGTGCCTGGGTGACAGTCTTCCTGGTCTCGGTCGGGATCCAGCGGAAGATCTTGCGAAGCATACGCAGGGTGTTGAAGCACGATGAGGAGACGGCGTTGACTTGTCTGGTCATTGAGAGGGAGGGGTCCAGGATGAAGCCCAGGTTGCGTGCGTGGTCGGTTGGCTTGGGTGCGGTGCCCAGGGCTGGGGGCCACCAGGAGTCGTCCCAGGCGGAGGGCGAAGATCCCAGGATGAGGACTTCCGTCTTGTCCGAGTTCAGTTTCAGGCGGCTGTCCTTCATCCACTCGGCGACGTCTTTCATCCCTTCGTGTAGGCAGGTTCTGGCGGTGTCGGGGTCTCTGGTGAGGGAGAGGATCAGCTGGGTGTCGTCAGCGTAAGAGATGATGTTGAGGTTGTGCTGGCGTGCAATGGCTGCGAGAGGTTTCATGTAGATGTTGAAGAGGGTGGGGCTGAGTGAAGATCCTTGCGGGACGCCGCAGATGACTTCGGTGGCCTCGGAGCGAAACGGGGGGAGGCGGACTCTGTGTTCTTCCGGCGAGGAACAAGATGATCCACTCCAGTGCCTTCTCTTGGATACCGATGTTGCTGAGGCGCTGGACTAGGGTGCGGTGGCAGACCGTGTCGAACGCAGCGGAGAGGTCCAGGCGGATGAGGGCCACTGTTTCCCCCTTGTCGAACAGGGTCCGGATGTCGTCGGTGGCTGCGATGAGGGCGGTCTCGGTGCTGTGGTTGGCTCTGAAGCCGGACTGCGAGGGATCTGTTCGTCTCGAGGAAGGCGGTCAGCTGTCTGTTGACGATCTTCTCGATGACTTTAGCAGGAAAAAGGGAGGAGCGAGATGGGGCGGAAGTTTTTGAGATCGGTGGGGTCCGTTGTAGGTTTCTTCAGGAGGGCGCTGATCTCGGCGTGCTTCCAGCTCTCCGGGAAGGTGGCGGTGTTGAAGGAGGTGTTGATGATGTTCCGGAGTTGGGGTGCGATGGTGGAGTCGGCCTTGTTGAAGACGTGGTGTGGGCAGGGGTCGGTCATCCGGAGTGGATGGTGTTCATCGTGCGGGCTGTGTCTTCGGTGGTCACCGTGGTCCAGGTGCGAAGGGTGGCGGTGGGGGGGCATTGGTTTGACGGTTGGGTGCGTGGGTGGGGCGCCGAAGCTGTTGTGGCACAGATCGGGGGCTAGCATCTATGCGGTTTTCTTTTTATTTAATACAATATAACGAAAAATCTCCACCTGTACTAAGTCAATGAGTGCTTATAAAGTCACTAAATAGGTAGGTCTCCCTCCCAGGAGAAAATAGGTCAACAATACAACAAAAGATATGGATACATGGATTCGTCTTAATCAATATTCATAGAAAAACAAAATATACATTTCAAGGCATTAAATTACAAAACACAATGGAAAAGAGATAATGATCCCCCACACAACATAAAACATTCACACAAACGCTAACATTCTCACTCATTCAATCACATGCGTCCAGGTCCTACAGGGATCCATTCATTCAAGGGAAGTAAAATTCTAAAACTAATCAAGGAGGGGCGAGAACCTATGAGTCTAGATACAATGGATAAAATATAAATTGAAAAACTCCTACTGAGTATGGTGTTATATCCTCGACAATGGATAAAGAATCTAAAGTAAACAAAATGTATAGATAAACTAGATATCATAAGGCTAAATAAATAATAATGAACAATGGGGAGTATCTTCCTCCATGTGTGGTGAGACTGAAGATGTTGAAAGGACAAGCAGTGCACATAGGTTTCGCCAGGTTAGATTTGTTGTGCCGACGTAAGTTTCGGTGTGCGACCTCAGGGAGGTCTCACCTTTATCAGGGCACTTGTCTACAAGGAGACAGAGGTGGGGGTATCTGTATATGAATAAACAAGTCAAGTTGTAATCATAAGAATAAACACAACAATGCTATTTTGATCAATTAATAGGGATAAGTAGCCAACAGTGTGACACAGTGGGAGGGAAGACCATTGATAGAGCAGGAGACCAAAGTTGTCAGGAAAGTGAGAATGAAGGAGGGAGACCTAACTATTTAGTGACTTTATAAGCACTCATTGACTTAGTACAGGTGGAGATTTTTCGTTTTAGTGTATTGCTCCTCTCCCCCGCATCTCCACCTATAATTAATATCAGGGCTCCCCTTGGTTTTTTGGAAGTTTTTTATTTAATGTCAGTGGCCAAGTGGTTAGAGGCAAATGAAAGCCAGCTACGGTCCCATTAAAACAAATAGAAAGAGGAAAACTGCTCTCTGGATTGTTTGTGAAGTAAGGTGTACCTTCCTACATAAAATCCACCCCACCTACATTCGTGCTAGGCAGCAATGTGTGCACTGACGCAAGGTGAAAGAACAAGATTGCAACGCATTTCATAAATACAGGGCATTTTCGACCATTCATGTTGGCAGAGCAGCACAGCTAGACTACAGTACTGCCCTACACCAATCCTCATAAATGAGGCCCATTGTTTTAAGCTACACCTTTGACCACGCCCGACATTCAACTTTGGTTTGCTAGACACAGCTTATTTCCCTAGTTTAAAAAAATGCTGTGGGAAAGGGGGGGGGGGGGTTCTGGCTGGCCATTATTGATGAGGAATACCAGGTTCTAGAAATTGATTGGTGGGGATGCTTACGCCTGGAAAAATGACAAGGGGGTTTCAGCAGCAAGAAGTTTGAAGACTTTTGGTCTAAATCCACCAGACAGTGAATCCACAGGCAGAGGAATACAGGATGGTTTAACAAGTGCCCACTTTCTAAAAGCAAGACAGATGGACAGAATGTAGAACAAATCAAACATTCACCGCCAGTCAATAGACCTGGGTCAAATCCATTGTTCTATCGATCACCATGCCACCCCAGTTTAGACCCAGCCATATGCAAAGCAGTCTTGACCCTGTATCTCATAGGAACAGTCCAGATTGAACTGCCAAGCCAGGTACTCCCTGGACTAGAAACAAGCATCCTGAGACTGGTTTCAAGGGGAGGTGGAGGTTATCACCACTCAGCCAGGCTAGCTGGGTTCAAACCAAAATGGCAGGGGAGCACAAAAAAAGACTAATTTAGGCCTAGATCTCTGCATCAGATTGAATGTGACATTGTTCTGCATTCTGTCCATCAATTGTGTTTTTGCACTGATCAGCAGTTGCAAAGTGCCCAGAGCACCTAAACCAGCAAAAACACCCAGCACACAGCCGGAGACAGAGGCAAAAGTTAGTACACCACAAGGATTCCAAGGCTCCTGTAAGTCAAAGTGTCTCAAGCAACAGTGTATGCACCAAGGTGAGACCTAAAAATAACCTACACAATAATGGCTACATAGGGCTGGGATGTGGACAGTACCATCCATTAGTGGCGACATGGACTCAAAGGACATCCCAGAGTCCAACTTACATACGTCAACTTCTATATTGTAGTCTCCTTGATGTTGCCCGATCTTCACTACTCATCCTAAGAGTCCTCACTACAAATGTAGCCCAAAAGCATTCAAAAGCAACGAGTGTCAAGACGACCTTCTTAACAAAGCACACTTGGAAGGAAGTGTTTGTGAGGACATGAAAACAGGATAAAATGAGTTTAAAGGTGCAAATGACTAAAGTAAGTGTTCAAACTATTGCAGCTAAAAATACCAGATGAGTTATGCAATAGATTGAGGAAGCCAAAACAGAAATGGTTTACTCCTCTGGGTACAGAGGAAACACTTAGGAGACATAAGACTACTTGCACAGGTAGAAACTAGTTCCGGCACAGACAGTGGTACTCTGCCATGGACAGACCTGGCCTTGTAGAGCAGTTCTTTACAGATGGATAGAGTTCCAGCAAAGATGCAGCCTAATCCCTGCAAACATAGTGCCAATGTCACAGTACAGGTACAGCAGACGAGTAACTTTTCACTGAGATCCAACATAAAACGCACTGGGCAGACAGCTGAGCTCTTGCAAAGACGAAGCGGCGGTCCATTGAAAACAGCTGAGCCCATGAACAGAGATCTGTGATCAAGTTCCTAGGCAGTGTTTAGCTCAATCAGCATTTTCTATAAGAGCTGAAGTTCTGGACTGAACAGGGATCAGCTAATACTCAATGGTAGTGTCACACCTCACCCAACTTAGTCATAAAGCCAAGTTTTTAGGTCAAAGCCTGCAATCGCTGGCAAGATCTTATCTTGTGGGAGATTCACTAACGGGCTTTAAGCCCCGCCCATCTTTTCCATTGGCTGGCATCACTGTTCCTGCTAAACAGTGGCCAGCCATTGGAAAAGAGCTTCCAGTGACGTACAGTTCTCTTTTAGAGCCGTCCCACTTGGACTGGCTCTCCTGCTTTCCTTCTGCCATGAAAGGATTCTTATGTTTATGGCCACATAAAGACAAGAATCCTTTTGAGACACACGGAAGGCAGACCAGCACGTCCAAGTGGGACAGCTGTAAAAGAGAAGAGTACTTGTCACAAGAGCTGTTATTTCTTCCATGCGCCCCTCGCCCCCATACACACACCTTCCACCTTCTCCATCTCATCACCACAAATCTGCAGCTAACAGATGAAAGGGGAATTTGTTCCAACTCCCTCATGTGATATCTATTTATGCACGCCATCATTCATACTCGTATGTACATAAGAGTATGAATGAAGACACATGAGTGAAGGAGTGCTACAATTTTGTGGTAGAAGTGAATGTAAACCCTTTTTGGTAGGATTCTTTTCCCTGTCCTCTCTCCTGTACACTTAGTGATTTTTGAACAAAGAGTAAGTTGATGTTCAAAAAATTTTGTTTTGATTACTAATTTGAAATAAATGGATTGATTCAAATGATTAAGTATTTCGAAGAACCGGTTTGAGTCTGTTCTTCATGGTCTAAGAGTGTTCGAAGTGAGTTGCAGTATTGGCAATTGGTTGTCTTTCACCAAAACGGCAGTGCTTGAAAGCAGAGAAGCACTGCTAAAAGTCATGCAGTGCGGAACTACGTCCTATAAATGCAGTAGGTCGCGGTAGTGTCAACTTGGACCCAGGGCTGGACTCTGGGCCACACACCATTGGTGCAGCAGATGCAGTGGCACTGGGGCCCACACCCCTGAGGAGCCTATTGAACCCTGGTCATTGCTGTGTTTTACTACCCCAACAGCAGTCATAGGGGGCATTTTCCTTGCTTGCACCAGAGCCCAAGGGATCCTTGCTAAACTACTGGCTGGACTTGGGCCTTCCTGCCACTAGGCTGTAGATTCTGCTGTTTCTATGTGACTGACGTGTAAGCTTTCTGCTTTTGCACAATAAGTGAAAGAAGACAGAACTGTTGAAGTTAAATAGCTTTCCAGGAGTTTTCTGTAACTTTGCCAGCCGGGCACTTTCCTAAAGCAGACCTAGAATCTGATGTTTACTGTGAAACTGGAAGCGCCAGAGTCTACCCTGTTATTTTGCTGCCTCTTTAGAGGTACGTGACTGCTTTCCTCCGTCAATTGGGGCCTGGGGTACAGAAAAACCGAACTGCAGGCATTTTATGTCATGTATTCTCAGCAGAGGGGAGAAGGGTTACGGTGTGCATGTCATTTATAGACCTGTCTTGGCAATATCTGCCTCCTAAGGAGGAGTGCCTTTAAGTGTGTCCTGGATGGCAGTGATTTATTATTGAGTGTTATTTCCTGCGTTCAGGGCCGTTTCTAGGTGTTTTGCCGCCTTAGGCGAGAATTGAAAAATGCCGCCCCCTTCCTACCTCTCATAAGTTGCACCTTACTCTCCCCACTGCCCACTGCCCAAAACTGTCCAAATTCTGCTGTTGTGTAAGAGCGGCGACACCGTAGCTGGGTAGAGTTGTGCTATAAATGTGAAATAAATGCTATTTCAGGAACAGCTGCCTCTCCCAGGCCTCAGATCAGGTTTTACCCCCTTCATGTGCTCCTTGCTGGCACCTTTTATCATTCAAAATCCCCGTTTTAGCATTCTTGACGATTTCAATTTTTATCTGGATTGCTGACAAACCCAAACTACGAGATGTGTCTTGTAATCCCAGCTTCGCCACTTGAGCACATTGTGTGAACCGGGGCACATTAAATTCCGGCCACATCACTTATTCAAAGGCTCACACTACTGAATATCACCATAGTAAAAAAGACAAGGCGAGATGCAGAGGGAAACCTTAAATAAGCAGTTCTGCAGCAAACCCAATAAAGATACACATTTCCGGATAAATCTAGATGCGCCTCAACCTTCCGTGCAGATGCACCGATGGGTGAACAAAATGGGAATCCACACGAAAGGCAATGTTTGCCTAGGTGAAGAGAAAGATTGTGGAAAGTTCTACTGTTTCACTTCATTCCAGCTGACAGGTTCCTTTATCCTAATGTTTTTAAATCACAGCAGTGTATTCTATAATAAGTTACTTTAAACTCATTCATTGTCTTCCCTTGGGATTCCGTAAAAGGTGCATGCCCTCACCCCCTCCCTCAATCAAATATAATACCTGGCGTCTCGTTTTAAGGGGCACGATTTGGGCTTTAGGAATTGATTTGTCTAAAGCATACATTCGGATCAAAGCATTTTCCACAGAATAAAAACACCTCCAGTACCAGCTCCCTAATACAGAGTTTGCTAATCAGCAGCATCTATTCACAGGGCACACCAGGGCCGCAACACAAAAATATTTTTAAGGGGGGATTCTGAAAAACGTAACGAGGGGCCCGAGTCCATCTGTCACAGGTATTCACTGGCCTTGGGGTAAATGGGTGGTCCCCTGGAGGGTAGCCCACCCCCTGTGCCGCTGGCGACTGTGTTACTCCCAGGCCGCAGCACACACTCCCTGGTGCCGAAGTCACCCACGAGAACGCAAACTGACGCAATAAACATGCTCACCAGCCGCCTATTAGAAACAGGATGTACTGAGAAAATAACATTCAAAACTTTTGAAAGGTCGAGTTCTGGGGGCTTCATGACCTGCTGGGGCCCAGACGAGAGAGAACAGGGCGTGCTTACTGTTGGGGAGAACTCACTTTTTTGCCGCCCTAGGCAGCCGTCTAGTGCTGCCTAATGGTAGAAACGGCCCTGCCTCCGTTAGAACATTCCGGAGTTTTGGGGTCCAAAGCAGGAATGTGTTTTCAGCGCGTTGCTCTTCCTCCTTAGACATTTTCAGAATCGGGTATGTTTTGTTTGTGGTGCACGCCCCTGCAGTGATCATGAGCAGGACTTTTAAATATGTGGGCATTCATTTTCGTGGGCTCTCACTCCTTTGACAGCTCTGTAGTGCCACGCTCGTGTGTGGACACTCACAATACGAGTGTCTTCCAACAGTGTCTCCCAAATTCAAACACTTGGCACTACAGCTCTGCAATCATGCCTTCCTTCCCGTGAGTTCCGGACCCTATCCCGGTCTCTTAGGTCTTTTCTGCGCTCTCTTTTTGCCGCTGCCATATACCCCCGGGGAGCTGTGGACAGAGGCACCGGTCGCTGACCTTCAATAACTGCCCTCCAGGGACCTAAATTCCACCCCACCTGCCAGGAAATGCCTGCCGATAAAAAAAAAAAAATGGCCAATACGTCCTTTACGATTGTGCCTCAAAACCTGGAACTGGGCTCTGCCCACAACGTGAAAAGTGTTTTGGCCGCCAACAATGACGTTTATGCAGCTGTGGGGAAAGTGGCACGTTATGATCTATATAATAAAAAGCTGAGCTTGAAAAGAGAAATTTGCAGTACGGGTGCGCAGGTCAAGGTTTGAGGGGCAGGAGAGGTGGTGGGATGAATAGGGTGGAGGTTCAATCTAACCAGTTATTCCTCATTGCTTTGAATTTTGCAATTTGATACATTGACCACCTTTCCATATTGCACATATTTGGACAACGCTATTGACTCTTCAATCTACCACTCTTTACTTTTCAATGGTTGGATGGGATTTAGAGAAACATGGCTGAGGGAGGATATGAGAAAGTAAGGAGTGCGATTGAGACCGGTGTGAAAGATAGCTATGAGAGGTGTGAAGCAGCACACCAGTTAGACCAATGCTATTTACAGCACATTGCATCCATTTATTTCGCCCCCTTCCTCGCCACAAGTCTGGCAGCCACCTTGTCAGTGGGTTATGTAGGCCCTGCCAGTGGATATTATGGCTACTCATATTCAAATAAATATTTTGACACCAGCACACATTCAACAGATTAAACACTGGGTAGGAGTGATGGCATCTGAAGTCGCTCGGCACCTATATTTTAGAATTGTGCAAGACACCTAGTAAATAGTCCATTTTAAAAATTGGACTTCACATAGAACGTAAACCCGACATTTAAGTGGTACTTACCAAGCTTGTTTGGGGCAGGCAAACCCCAATGTGAATGATAGTTAAACCATAGACTGAGAGCAAGCAAACTAATGTTACAATAGGAAGGATTTCCAGGGAGCCTTGGAGCATGACTTAGTTGCACCGTAAATAGTGTCCACATTGGCCAGAGACCCTGCACAGTTCCCTATATTTCTGCAGAGGAAGGAGCTGTTCAGATGAAGCAACGCAAGTTCTGCACTGGCTGAGGGTTTTGTTTGTACATTGTAAATCATTATCTGGCCGATTCTCTGGATACCTTTCCTTTTGAGCTCCTCACATAGGGGTCCGATTAACCCTTCAGATTCTCGTCCCCAGTTCTCTTTACACCAGAGTTCTTAAGTGGTTATCAATGGTAGGCATACTTTGAGCTCATTGAGGTATCCCACACCTTGTTGACTGGAGCATGTTCATTATGCAACTTGTGCTAGTTTTTAACAAGACCACATTGCCAGTAACCCTTCAGTTTGTGTCAGGCATGCATAGGTACATACCATCTTGCAGACATCCAATACTTGCGGGTTTGGTGGGCACTCAGGCCCCCAGCTGTGCTCTGCATAACAGAAGGCTTGGTAAAGCAAATAGCTCTCGATTTGTGCTACAGCAATAACAGGCATGCATATATATGCTGCTTGCATGTTAGAGCGTTGCACAGTACCTTTCCAAGCGTATTCTACTACTGGCTTAGAGATCATGGCCCCCACAGCAAAATGGCAGCCCCCCACAAGTACAGGGAGAACCTCCCCCCCTCGAAGTTCAGGTCTAACTGGCCCCAGCTAAAGTGAAGCGGCATAGTCGATTCAATGCAGTAATTCATTACTGCACACTTTAATAGAAATACTATGATCAAATTATAACTCCAGCTTAACATTTAGCTGCAGTGCCCAACGTGACTGAGCATTATGGACTACTTACATCAGTATAGCAAAGTAACCTATACTAACCCCCAACAGTAAATTAACAGTACAAACAAATCATGCTCCAACCAGGTACATGGACAGACAAACCCATCTACTTTTTGGATTGGAAGCCCGAGAATTGGAAAACAATGCCAAAATATAGGCAGGACGGATTAACCTTCAACAATGAAAAGGTGAAAAACGAACCTAGATTTAAACAAGTCGCTACCAGCTCAATTTTAACAGGACGTTTATTCAAGTATGTACAAGTACCTCAAAAGGCCAGAAAAACTATTTACATATCTTGTAAATACACAGTATTTGCACTTAAAAAAAGTAACCAAATGCAAGCTGAAATTAAGACCCAACCCGCCCTCCCAACAGCTTCAGTCAAGTCTTTGAACCACACAGAGGCATTTATCAGACAATCCTGTGAATGAGGATGCAAGGCACTGTGGTGGGGCCATGCGAGTCAGGCAACGGCAGGGATTTTCAATTGTCCCATGGCAGTAGTTTAGCATAAATAAAGATCAACCAAAAACCAACTGTATAGCGATACCTATACAAAAAGGCCGGAGCTGTTTGACCTCCAACCAGTCCAGCGTCACTCGTCTGGTGCAACGGCAGTGGCACAGCAATAAATAATGCTAGTGGATTGCATACCGGTCACTTTTAAAGTCTTAAAATTAGTCCTCCAGTGCAACTCATTTGAACGCACTTGTGTGCACTACACTAGTATCTTGTGGCGTTTCTTCAGAATCACTCGACTCGTCGTAGTCTTCTTCCTGATCGGCATCCTCCTCCTGATCGGCATCCTCAAATACAAGATTCTTCATTGCTTCGATACTGTCAGGTGCTTGGCCCGTCAATCTCTGCAAAAAAAGAAGTGCACGGGTTGAGGAAGGCTGCGACAAGACAAGTCACTCTATAAGCGGCAAGTTAGTTTTTGCTCTGACGTCTATTGTTAAAAGGCAATAAATTTCACCGGGAGAAAAGTTGTTGGGCTCTGTACATCAGACCCAGGCGAGTCACTAAACACAAGATAGGCTTCCAAATAGGTCACAGCTATTCCACATACAGTGTAGCAAACTTACCTGAACCATATTTGCCATGAACTGCACATGCTCTGCTAGTTCTGCCAGCTCATCATTCTCTTCCTTGAGACGAGCTATTTCACCGTCTTTCAGTTCAATTTCTTTATGCAGCTGCAAAAAGATGGACAGGTGAGATTGTAGCACACATTAATAAGGAAGTGTTTTAATGCTAAAAGACAGCTATATGAACATTAAGGCAAGTCTAAGCTAGTTGTGTGACGCCCACAAATATTAGTCAGTATGCTGTGCAGTTATACCAAAGAGTTTAAGAAATGCTCAAAATAAAGCTAGACTGGTACTGTCGATAACAGCACAAGTTCACCACATATGGATTACCATACAGCAGTGGTCATGTATCGAGAAATAAAGTATAGAAGAACTTCAGCTCATTACCTTAAGTCCATCTCACTTATCTCCATTACACAATTGAGACCCCTGCACCTTGTAAGCACCCCCTACCAATATAAGAGGTGCCACCCTCTCCATACCTGCTCTTGTGTTTGTAGATGGGTGGATGAGGTGTGCTTGTTCCAGTGTGGGTTTGTTTTGGTGATAGGTGCCATAATGTTTGCTGTGTAGTGCAGCGTGTTGCTTCTTCTTGCTGCAGCGTTCCTGGAACGTACTATGCTTGCTTCGGCATTCCTGGCGGCTTTGTTTGTTGCATATTGCCAGCGGATGGACACTGGGCTGTCTCACGACTGCTCTTCTCCTGCTCAACATCCATGGGGCTGTGGCAGCATGTGCGCCCGATCGGTGCCTGTTTGGGCTGTTGCATGTTGCTCGGGGGTTTGTGTGGTCAGATTATCCTTTTTTGGTATGGTGGTCTTTGGAATGGTGGCTTCCCCTGCGTGCTGGTTAGTGGGGTGCTGTTGCCGCTTCTTCCTGCACAAGTCCATCGTGGTTCTACCTGTTGGCTGCTTCTGGTCTGACCTTTTCACCTTCCGTTTGTCGGCGAGTGGTGGCCTGTAAGTACTTTCCCCAAACTCTGGTTTTGTCCCCGGCATGCCTTGCTATGCCAGCTTACCATGTGCGATTGTCTCATGTGGCCTTCCTGTGTTGAATCTGCAGTTCTGGGGGGTATCTTGTCACCACTGCTGTCCTGGCTTGCAGTCTTTATTGGGGGCCTCCCATGCTCCTGGTTAGTTGTGTTCCATGATCTACGGTTCCTGGGTGGTTGGGGTGGCGTTGTGGCCATCTTCTTGGCCCCTCTGGTTACTGCAGCTTTTCAGTATTTGGGTTTAGTGGGGTGCCTGTGGTGGCATTCTGGCCTGCTCCTTCCTTTGCTGGTCAGTAGTTGTGGCTGTCCCATTCGAACTTATTCATTGGGGTGCCTGGCGTCTGGTTTTGATTTCCCGGGATGTCCGGCATGGTTGACCTAGTCTTGTTGGTACTCTATGCTTGCCTGGGTTTTCCCCGAGTGCAGTTCCACTTTCCTCTATCTGTGGGTGGATTCTGCATGAGAGTGGATCTCCCCCCCCCCCCCCCCCCCATGCTGTGGGTCCCCGACTGCTCTTAGCTTGTCCAGCGAGTGCCTGCCCTGTGGCTGGTTAGTCCTGCTGAGGTTGGCCTCTCTAGGTGTTTGTTCAATCGGGCTCCTGGCTTCCTCCCTCTGGTTGCAGGGTGCCTCCATGCTACCGGACCTTGGCAGGCTGCCCCAGTTCTGCAAGGTTAGGGAGGGGTGTTGCCAGTATGGTCTGTAGTCTGGGCCTTTCCAGTTTAGACTGCAGGCAGTTTACAGTGGTGACCTGGTGGCTGTTTCTGCGGTGCCAAATGACAGGGGTCAGTTTGGGAGGGGGGGGGGGGGGGGGGGGGGGTCGTTGCCCTGTGGCTTTGCTTGACGTGTCCTTAATGGTTTGTTGGCCTTGTGGTTCAGTATGCTGGTAGTCTGATTGTTCTGGTGCCTCCAGCCTGTCCCGTTCCTTGGGTTCTTATGTTTAAATTGGAGATGGTCTAGAGACTCCAGTTCAGTTGGTGGCCTTGGCCCCGTGGTTTAGTCCTCTTGTGGTATTATTGGGAGTTTCCCAGATTTGAGTTTTGCGAATGGGACATGGTGGCTGTCGGTGCCTGTCTCGCAGCTTTGGTTGCCTCTTCTGTGCGAGCACCCTTTGGGTGCTATCTGGTCTTGTGCTGGCATCTACTGTGATTGGGGCGTATGCGTGGTTTGTTCCATTCCCTACCTCTAGTGCTCCAGGCTGGTCCCCTTGCTGGGGTCTTTAGGTTGGTCTTGTCTCCACGTCCTGTGTGGGGGATGTCCTCTTGGGGCTTCCCCCTCATTTTGCAGGCTCTGGTGCTACCCATTGTTTGGAGGGGTGCCTCTGGCTTGCTTCCTGTTTTTGGGATGGAGGATCTTGGGAGTCTTACCAGTATTTTGGGTCAGGTGTGCCCCTGGGATTCGGATCCCTGGGTTGGGTCTGGCCTTTCTAGTTGGTTTGCCCATCATTTGTGCATCTGGTTAGGATGTTCTAGGCTGATGCTTGACAGGTGTTTATTGGCTTGGTATGTCATTGTTAAATGGAGATAAGTGAGGGGTGTGAAGGTAATGTTTGACACATTACTCCTAGTCCTACTCTCGCTTACTTCCATTAGAGCCTGCCCTCCCAGGTCTAAATTGGCTTGGTCCATACAGGTGATGAGGCTGGTGCCCTTGTATTTTGTTATGGGGTTTCTACAAGGCAAGGGAGCCTCACTAGTGGAGATGAGAATAGGACTAGTAGTGGATTAATTATCGATAAGCAATACAATTATTCATGAAGCATGAACAGTTTCACATACCTTTTCGTTCTCTTGAAGAACTTCATAAAGAGCTTTTCTCCTTTCCTCTGCTACTTCTTTCCAATATTGGGCTGGTGGGGTTTCTGAAAAAGTTTAACCCTGTGTTATTGTAATGCTGTTCAAGGGCAAGGCATGACAAAAATGACATGGTGAGCCACAGGAAATAAGTTGTAGAAATGCCCACCCAAATCGGGACATTTAGGGATGTTACTGCGCCTAAGCATTACAGGAGACCCATTTGATTTGAGAAAATGCCTGCTGGGCAAAAGTGTATAGAGCGCCTACACTGCATGAAAATGCACCCCAAAAACCCAAAACAAATTAAACGTACCTTTCACCATGAGATTGTATGCTTCAGATACACCATCTACGTTCTCGTTGTGTTCTTGGTCGACTGCTATTTCAACTTTAGCTTTCTTTGAAGACAGCTGGTCATTCCAAAGTTTCCTCTTCGTGGAGTTCTTGGTCTAGGATGTAAAGGGACGAAGTGATGATTCACATTGCATAATATACATTCACTGTTTAATCATGGTACATTAAGCGACGCGCCTAGATTCACAGGATGTTTAATTGACCAGTCCCCACAGACTTGGCCGCAAGGCCACAACTTGTCCCCATCGTAGATCAACAATTGTACTTTAGGGCATCAATGACATACCTCATTTTGTCTACCAATAAGACATCCAGATGCAGAAGGCTGTATCATCTGAAGGGTTCGTCTAGGTGCAGCAGCGACATTACCATTTGTGGTGAAAAAGGTCTGCAAAATGAGACATTTTAATTAGCTACATTTGTAGTGCTTTCAAAGCCTTCAATTACAAAGGGTGGTTAAGTAACCCAGTTTGATTAATTTAAGGCTAACTACTATTCCAAGACACATCAAGAAGAGAATTTGAGCCTATGAAAATGTTCAAGTTTCCTCTTGCGTGGGGGAACGGAAAGAGGTAGGCACGTACATACAGTGAATATCATTTGTCGTTGCTTGCACATTAGTGTAACAAAGATTCATTCTTTATCGTTAGCTACTCTACCGCCAAGGAATAAGTAAACAAAGGCAGAGAGCAGCGATAGTTAGCATTGTTCTTTCAATACCACCGTGAGAAAGTTACTGATTCACACTAGTTCACATGACAAGAGCTCACCTTTCCCACGGTAATGTTTCACTACCTATTATTATCTTGCAGTTACGCCGAAGGACAAATGTCAAACACTGTGGGAACCAGTGTTACAACACTGCAGATTATGGATTTTAGACTGACAAGCTACGTCACCCGAAGACTGCCCTTCCCACCTTGAAGGGCCCCGCCCCCCCTACGGTGAGGAATAGGGTTTAACAGTTTAAGCACATTTCGGCATAGCTTTGTCACAGGCAGGCATAAGGTAGCCTATGCTTATACTGCTCACAATTTGAATTAGAAAATTGGTCAAACAGCTGTTACTAGAGGAACGCAACAAATTCCCCATGTGACTAATCGGGGAACGGCATCACATAGCTCTTAGATTAAAAGCCGCTGTATATGGTCAATAAGATATTCAGAGTAGGAAACATACACGCACCCGAGTGGGCGGTCTAAAGTCTTAAATATGATTAAACGCTAGACTCCATAACACGTGTTTGACTTATCAGTCAAGCAGCTGAAGGGTTCGTGTGTTTACTACAAACTCAATACGTACCTTTATATTAGTCTTTACAGGCTTCATTGTTGTAGGTAACTTAGTGTTCATGGTATTACCTGGAAGGCAAAAAATGGATTCAATGGCAGACCTTCAACAAGTGCACAAGAAAATATTTCATATTGCCAGGCTAGAGAACGCATCGCGTTTGTGCTCAAGTCCAAAGAGGTACAAAAGGTTAACCAGAGGCTAGCACTGAGCTGTAAAGCCGGCAGATGTTTCGAGTGCAGACCAACTTAGTCGTGCTATCACATGCAAGACCACTGGGACTCCGCTAGTGTAATTTGTTATGCAAGCGATGAAGTTCACCAATACCTAAAATCTCTCAACATGAGAGAAACCAATACTCACACAAAAAACGCCCTCCTAAAGACTGACCAAGATCCAAACATCTATTCTATCCCCCTAAAACTGAAATGGGTCTGATTGAGACTTCAACAAAGAAGTTAACCCTAAATATACCCGCAGCGCTTACCAACATGGCCTGCCTGGTAATGTGAGTCTCAACATACTAAACTTACGTAAAAGTAGGACGGCTGGTTAGAGATTAAAAATTAGGTATTGTCATGGTCCATTGGGCAACACTGCCCTACAGCAACCAGCTACCCAAACAAGTGCTAGAACAGTAAACGCCTATCCAACCCAGAGACTGATATAACGTGCTTACCATATGCCATTTAATATAGTAGTCTAACGTATCCCACCTTTCAGGAACCCTTTCCAAAATAAGCAATTCGGTTTCAAATGCCATATCTACATAGATTATGGCCCAAATCTACAACTACTGAAACCATAAGCAACCATAGTGATCCCAGTAGTATGCCCTTATGGCCCAAATCTAAAACTACGTGCTACTGAAACCATAAGCAACCATAGTGATCCCAGAAGTATGCCCTCATTCTACATGTCACATCTTGAAATTGAGACTGAGCTTTACTTGTCACCGCAACTTGCATTTCGTAAAAATTCCGCTATCAAATCATCATCTTCCAAAGCTCACCCTAGCCTAAAGTAAGGAGTGCAAGTAAAGCTAAATATCGTACGACGAAGGTTGGTTTTTGCAGGTATTGGCACCACATCACTATTGAACGACTCCCCTAGCCCCCCCCAAGCTTCAGTCCACAAACCGCCAAATAAAAGGATTGACTGCCAACCAAGAAACACCGACAAGCACAAGTGGCATAATAGACATAACATTTGAGCCGAGTGGAACCCGGTACATGGTTGAGATTTCAAAAGGTTCTTGTATAAAGACCCCTAATCGTTACTCTAGATTACCCAGTGCCTCCACGATTTAACCACATTAGGATCATTCGAATATACCACTTAAGAGCTGGCAAATGAACTACAAGCTCACAGGCAGAGAACAGAAAGCGGGGGGGGGGGGGGGGGGGGAGGAGGAGGGGGTATACGGTGGCCAAGAACGCCACAGAAACAATACTAACGTAAACTTATACGGACTGACTAGCAAGTCTAAAAACACGCTTGTGCCAAATAGAAACAAGCCATGGATGAGACCAAGCTCCAGAGCATACTTCACGAACTGATGTGAATAGACGAGTATTGTTGAAAAGCCCCCTTACAGTTTTAAAATATAAACAAGGCTATCACAGGCACCGCTAGGTATGAAAAAAAAAAAAAAAAAAAAAAAAAAAAAAAGCGCATGCTGGGTGACAAAGACACGTTACTTTCTTTCGCCAGCGGGAATAGGTAGGTTGACATGTGCCGGCATCTAGCAATATATAGAATATACTTAGAAGTAAAATTAAACACCCTTACTTTTAAAGGGACTGATTGGGGGCGGGTGGAGACATATATTCACCACTGTTAAGATACATTTTCTATACGAATCGGTTTCCCGCCTTAATTAGCAACGACTGCACGCATGTACGTGTATAATCAGATTGCACCCTATTCTAGCACACGCGCGGTAAAAAGCGATACTTTAGGGAAGTTCCTCCTTCAGTAGTGTCACCATTGTTTTAAATTTTTTTACCCTAACCGCTATAAAGAACAGAAACCACCAATGGACCATTACTCTCAAAAGGTGTTTCAGCAGTATGATTCAAACCGCTTAATGCGGCGCGGGTCAGAAACCGCGTCCTGAAGCCTTACACTTTCGAAACTGGCGCCAAGTGAGGCGAAAAAGGCCGTAACCGCCAACAGCATACAGTGACCGGAAACTATTCCACAAAAGGACAGTAGTGGCGATTTAAAACCGAAAACACAACGGAAGATCAGCAGATGGTCCAATTAAGGGAATTTAAATGCAACTTTGCTGATGAAATCGCACTCTGGCCTCACCTGAACGTCTCGCGCAACTGTTGTTCCCGACTCGTTCCAAAGCTCTACAGCCACTCACGCACTGTTCTAACGCAGGATTCGCGCGCGAGGCCCTTTTATAGTCAGCCTGGCGCCAGCAGGTCTCCCGCCTTCCCCGCCCATGGTCACGTGACTCGCTTTCAGGACACACCCGGGAAAAGGCGGGCAGTGTAGCTCAAGGCCGCCCGTTTGCGACATCTGCCTTTCACCCGGACGTTTTACGGCAAACAAATGCGCGCGCTTTGAGGCAGGCTTGTGTGGTCTCTTTTTATTAAGTATTGAGTCCTTGACTTTATGAAGGTTGGGTCACACTTTAACGGCTGCAACCCCCGGAGTAGCAGAAGACGGCAATCTGGCATCATAAACGAAAGAATTGTGTATTGTTCTCAACATTTTTTTGTGGCTTCGTCTGTACGTACAAGAACGCGCGGTCACTATCGTTCTTTGTGTTCTTCCGGATTTTGAACTTTTTTTGCTCCTTTTTAGTTTACAGTGCCGACCCTTTGTTTACCATTGGTTATAATTACTAGCACTTGCGTTTGCTTTTTTATTCGTTACTTTAGGTGAACATGAATTCCTCTTGTTGTTTGCTCCTCTCCTGAAGCATTGACACATTACTTGTGTTATACCATTGCTTGCTTTTCAGGCCCGGCTTTTTTCTGTTTAGATATCTACTCCATGAGAGTGCATGTGTTTTCCAGTTCTCTCTTTTGTGTACTTATCTAACCCCACTCCATATTGCACTCTGTCGCCTGTTTGCTCCTCGCTTCCATATGTGATGTGCTCACCCTTGTGTGCTTTCACCGCTAGCTTCACGTTGCTCTTGATGCAGCAGAAGTAGGGAAAAAATTAAATGAAATAATCATGAGGGACGGGTTACTTACTTTAATAACTACTCAAACTGATATATGTCACATTCTCCTCAGCTACCATAAAACTACAATAACACAGAGTTTTATTTGAAAGGTTTTATATAGCGCTGGCTAGACCCGGAGGTATCGGAGCGCTTTACATGAGAATCAGACTATAGTTCATTTATTTATTTCTGCGTTTTCATATAGCGCAGACTTTACCCGAAGGTGTCAAAACGCTTCACAATAGGAACAGTAATGATACATGAGGAGAAACTTACGAGTGACATGTTACAAAAGCAAATTTTACGTTACATGAGGCAATAGTGACAATTGTGCATTTATCAAGAGCAAACAAAATACAAGCGGTAGCAAAGATACGTTACAAGAGGAAAAGTGAGGTTACATCGTTACAAAGGTTACACAGTTATTAGAGCATAGCTACATAGTTACATGTTAGGTCGAGACAACCAAAAAGGACATATACGTGAGGGAAAAAGCAGGCAAGGGGAGATATTCAAGGGCAGAGGGGGTAGGAGCAAGGGAAGTAGACAGAGAATGAAGGGGGGAAAGATGAGGGAGAGGGTGAAAGACAAAGCAAGAAAGAAGAGGGGGAGGGTGACTGGGGCACAAACCGGTAACGTCGTAATAGCTGCGTCCAAAGTCCAGTAAACTGTGATCCCAGGGGAAGTCACATCATTCCCCTATCGCCGTTGCAAGAGGCTCTCCGTTACGCAGTGGACTCTCAGAGGGGTTTCTGAGACTCCAATGCCTATCTACTGGATCCTTCCCCAACAAGCATTTACAATGAAACGGTCTCGCCTTTGCAAAAGTTAGAGTTATTGGCATTGTAAATGACAACATTTTTATTTATGTGTTGGTTTTGAAAACATAAATAAATGGCATTGTCATTTACAATGCCAATAGCTTAATCTCAGGCAAATGCCACACACAAACACACAGACCCACACAAACACACAGAACCACACACACAGACCCACACACACACAGCCACACACAGCCCCCCCCCCCACACACACACACACAACCACAGAGCCCCAAGAGCCCGCTACTCTTTAATATCTATTTGACACCATTGGCAGAGCTCATTGCCAAGACTGGGATCAAGGTGTCATCCTATGCGGATGATACCCAACTAATGTTCACCTTCAGTGGGGTATCAGTATCTACCTTTGACTCATTTAAAGACTGCCTTAAAAGCATTTCTGCTTGGATTACCAGTAATTTTCTAAAGCTTAACGTCGACAAGACGGAGGTCTTATTTTTTAACCAAGCTGTTCCACCCCAGAAGCCCTTGTGGTGGCCAGCAGAACTGGGATCTGCACCTACACACAAAGAGTCGGTCAAGAATTTGGGAGTCAGGTGGGAAAAAGACTGATCCCTCACTACCCATGTTCAAGTTGTATCTGTGGCCTGCTTTGGCAAGATGAAAACTCTCAGAAAATGTATTGATTTCTTGCCAGAGATAGCTTGCAAAACTGTAGTCCATGCGTTAATCACCTCCCATCTTGATTACGCGAATGAACTCTACATGGGTCTACCGATCGGCCTGATCCACAGGCTCCAGATAATACAAAACTTGGCAACTAGACTGGTCTGCAAGGTCCCTCTACATCAGCGTATTTCTCCTCATTTGAGACAACTCCATTGGCTCCCGGTAGCCAAGCGTATCAAATTCAAGGCCCTTACGTTTGCCTTTCAGGCATATCAGGTTAGAAGGCCCAACTACCTGAGGAAGAGACTTCGCCCCTACCAGAAGGACAGATCACTAAGGTCCAATCATAAACGCTACCTTACCACACCCCCGCTGTGCAGACTTAAGAATGGGGAGTAGGACCTTTGAAGTGGGTACCACTAAATGCTGGAACAACTTACCTGCTCAATTACGTTTGATGCACTCTGAACAGGAATTTAGAAAGGTGTTGAAGACCTGGCTTTTTAGTTGTAATGACTAGATGTGCACCTCCCATTGCTCTGCAGTTGTCAATGTTAGCGCCCGGACATCCCATTCGGGGTAGCTGTGCGCTCTATAAATATCTTTTATTATTATTATTATTATTATTTATAAACGAACAAGCACATTTCTCTCAACATTTGCAGGTTTTCATAACAGTGCTGCTATGTGAGCAGAAATCATTTTATTCATTTTCAACTTATGTTAATCCATTTAACTATTAACTGAGCATTTTATTCTAGTACTAGCTGTACCCGGCCACGCGTTGCTGTGGCTTGGTCTGGTTAAATGGTAGAGAAAGAAAAGAGTAAGCGCACATTTCTAATATGTTTAATTTCACAATGCTTGTGAGTTTACAATATGTTTTTGTGACTATTGTCTCTATGCGTCCTTTCTTAATGTTGCAAAGTGAACCAACTCCTCCCCCCTCCCTCCACCCACTTCCTGGTCTGCCATCCTGACACTAACTGTCCATCCTAAAATATGTAGACTATTGTCTCTAGGCGTCCTTTCTTAATGTTGCACAGTGAACCAACTCCTCCCCCCTCCCTCCACCCACTTCCCGGTCTGCCATCCTGACACCAACTGTCCATCCTAATAGATGTAGACTATTGTCTCTATGCGTCCCTTGTAGTTGTTGCGCAGCAACCAAATTGATAGGGTTTGTTCGGCCTTTCGGTTAAAAACACGCGCATATTGGACACACACGTATTCAAATCCAACATTGTGTATATTTAAACACACGCTTAATCGAATCCAACGTTGTGTCAAAATTTCAGAGCAATCGGTGAAGAACTTTCAGAGATTTAAGATTTAGAAAAAACAAAC
Organism: Lissotriton helveticus; assembly: GCF_964261635.1. NCBI lineage: Eukaryota > Metazoa > Chordata > Amphibia > Caudata > Salamandridae > Lissotriton > Lissotriton helveticus. Next base: position 927,143,403 of record NC_136063.1, read on the forward strand.
ATTTAAAATGTTATGTATCTGTTCGGGCTTTCGATTAAAAACACTAGCGTATTCGACACACACGTATTGGAATCCAACGATGTGTATATAAAAACACACGCGTACTCTAATCCAACGTTGTGTCAAAATTTCAAAGTAATCGGTAAAGAACTTTCGGATATTTGTGATTTTGAACAAACGAACATTTACATTTTTATTTATATAGATTTTCATACTCATTTTGTTAACAAGACAATATAGCACTACGTCACACATTATGGCATTTGTAGGTTTTCATGGCACATTATTTACAGTGAATTTCAATAATATAATTTGTTTTCTCTCTCTCATGAATAATCTTCATCTCAAACTGGTTTGCGACCATACTGCAAGCTTTTACGATGCAGGTTGAACTCTCATGTGTTTTTGAGTCACACTGTTAGGCATGTTTCTTAAGTATGTATTAGTACCACACTATAACATGAGCAGGAATTGATTAAAACAAATCATTTTAAGATAATTACGTTCATCACTCTTGTCCATTTGCTTTTCTCCCCCTGCCCTCCATGTTGCTCTCTATTGTTTTCTTCCCCATGCTCTCTGTGTGCCTCCCACCCATGTCTTCCTGTACCCGACCCCCCACCTGCACCCTCTGTTTTGCTTCCCCACACCCTGTCTGTGTTCCTTTCTGCTGCCTGCGATTTGCCTCCCCTGACGCCTGCTTTTAAAAAAATCGCTTTGGGCATTTTTTCTTTTTCTTTCAGGATCCAACTTTTTGTGATTGGAAAATAAACAGAAATACAGTACATCATAGGCTTTATTTTTAATTAGCCATGCTGCACTACATCAGGGATACTGTACAGCATGGCTAAAAACCGTTGACAGAACTGATAGGTCCCAAAGGTGTGATGTTACACCCCATAGGAAGTCCAGGTAGCCATATTGTAGATTATAAGAAGCTGGTTTATTAAGCTGAGTTACAGGTTAATAGGATAGTAAGTAAGTAAGAGATAGCCCGGCCAGGAGCAGCATCTGCTCAGCCCACACACTCCAACTATCTGTCCACCACACCAGGCACTCCAGCATTCCACTACATTATCAAGCATTCCAACATTTCACACACATCACATTCATACTGGCAGAGCAGCAGGTAACAGGTTACTTAGAGAAAGTCTCACTGAGAGGTGACCAGTGATTTAAAAAAATATATTTTGAATTGGAAAACAGTTTAACTTTGTGAGCTGGTGCACACTGGGGCTTTTCTGCCTGGACCAAGTTAGGCGAGTGTTTGGTAAAACAATGTCAACCGAAAAGGCAGCTTGAAAGGGTTGTGTTCCTGTTGCTGAGGTCGGAGTGCATCGTGCTTTTCTTCCTTCGAAATTTGGAGGTGCAAACAGTAAGCAGTGTTTTGTGGTGTTTTATTGGACTGGCCAGAGAGTCGTGGCTGAGAAGGGCATCACCACACAGACACTTCACTAAAAGCAGACCCCCCCCAAACTGCAGACGGGGTAGGGACACTCACCTAGCTCACTGCAGACTGTAAATTTGGAAGGCAGATGACGCGCGCCAGACTTCTAAGGCAGCTTGACAAACTCGCTGTTTGCATCTTGATCACGACGTTTCTCCCAGATGTTTCTCTCGGGCCGGCTGAAAATGGTTGAAGGAAGGAGGGAAATCGGAACAAAACACAGGAAGCAGAAGTTGAAGTCCCACCTCCTATTGTCATAAAGTGACCGTCTCAAGGGTCAGACAGTTAGAAGAGGAGTGGGATCTTAGCAGAATGTTCTGAGCTTCGTCAGACATCCGGGCGAGCCGAGTATTCGACCGAAGCCCTGGAAAAACAGCTGCTTCAGGTATCGCCTGCTTGCCCTCACCACTGCCTCACAGACACTCTGCACTTGCGTGATTTGGGCGATTTTGAAGTCGACCACCTCGCATGCGCAGCGTGTGTTTGTACAAGGCTGTTCTGCACGGCTACCAGACTGTATAAGTGGTGCAGGCAGCCTCAGACAAGTCTTTCCATCTCTTTCCTCCGTCCTCTGAGACTGGTGGTGCTCCGCCCCATACGCCCTCATGCAGGAACCGCGCTTGGTCGCGTCCTACCTTCATGGCCAAGAACAACAGGTCTCTCCACCGTTTCTCCTCCCCGCTAAACCATTAAGATGGGGATGCCTCAGGGCTCAGCCCTGAGCCCGCTACTCTTTAATATCTATTTGACACCATTGGCGGAGCTCATTGCCAAGACTGGGATCAAGGTGACATCCTATGGGGATGATACCCAACTAATGTTCACCTTCAGTGGGGTATCGGCATCTACCTTTGACTCATTTAAAGACTACCTTAAAAGCATTTCTGCTTGGATTACCAGTAATTTTCTAAAGCTTAACGCCGACAAGACGGAGGTCTTATTTTTTAAACAAGCTGTTCCACCCCAGAAGCCCTTGTGGTGGCCAGCAGAACTGGGATCTGCCCCTACACCAAAAGAGTCGGTCAAGAATTTAGGAGTCAGGTGGGAAAAAGACGAATCCCTCGCTACCCATGTTCAAGTTGTATCAGCGGCCTGCTTTGACAAGATGAAAACTCTCAGAAAATGTATTGATTTCTTGCCAGAGACAGCTTGCAAAACCGTAGTCCATGCGTTAATCATCTCCCATCTTGATTACACGAATGAACTCTACATGGGTCTACCGATCGGCCTGATCCACAGGCTCCAGATAATACAAAACTCAGCAGCTAGACTGGTCTGCAAGGTCCCTCTACGTCAGTGTATTTCTCCTCATTTTAGACAACTCCATTGGCTCCCGGTAGCCAAGTGTATCGATTTCAAGGCCCTTACGTTTGCTTTTCAGGCATATCAGGGTAGAGGGCCCAACTACCTGAGGAAGACACTTTGCCCCTACCAGAAGGACAGATCACTAAGGTCCAATCATAAACGCTACCTTACCACCCCCGTTGTGCGGACGTAAGAATGGGGAGTGGGACCTTTGAGGTGGGTACCACTAAATGTGGAACAACTTACCTGCTCAATTACGTTTGATGCACTCTGAACAGGAATTTAGAAAGGCCTTGAAGACCTGACTTTTTAGTTGTAATGACTAGATATGCACCTCTTACTGCTCTGCTGTTGTCCATGTTAGTGCCCGGACACCCATTTGGGGTAGCTGTGCGCTCTATAAATATCTTTTATTATTATTATTTATAAACGAACAAGCACATTTCTCTCAGCATTTGAAGGTTTTCATAACAGTGCTGCTATGTGAGCAGAAATAATTTTATTCATTTTCAACTTATGTTAATCCATTTATCAAATAACTGAGCAATTTATTCTAGTACTAGATGTACCCGGCCACGCGTTGCTGTGGCTAAGTCTGGTTAAATGGAAGAGAAAGAAAAGAGTAAGCGCACGTTTCAATATGTTTAATTTCACAATGCTTGTGGGTATACAATATGTTTTTGTGACTATTGTCTCTATTCGTCCTTTCTTAATGTTGCAAAGTGAACCAACTCCTCCCTCCACCCACTTCCTGGTCTGCCATCCTGACACCAACTGTCCTTCCTAATATATGTAGACTATTGTCTCTATGTGTCCCTTGTAGTTGTTGCGCAGCAACCAAATCAATAGGGTCTGTTTGGCCTTTCGATTAAAAACACAGGCGTATTGGACACGCGCGTATTCAAATCCAATGTTGTGTGTATATATAAACACGCGCTAATGTTGCAAAGTGAACCAACTCCTCCCCCCTCCCTCCACCCACTTCCTGATCTGCCATCCTGACACCAACTGTCCATCTTAATATATGTAGACTATTGTCTCTATGCGTCTTTTCTTAATGTTGCAAAGTGAACCAACTCCTCCCCCCTCCCTCCACCCACTTCCCGGCCTGCCATCCTGACACCAACTGTCCATCCTAATATATGTAGACTATTGTCTCTATGCGTCCCTTGTAGTTGTTGCGCAGCTACCAAATTGATAGGGTCTGTTCGGTCTTTCGGTTAAAAACACGCACATATTGGACACGTGCGTATTCGAATCCACCGTTGTGTATATTTAAACATGCGCTTAATCGAATCCAACGTTGTGTCAAAATTTCAGAGCAATCGGTGTAGAACTTTCAGAGAATTAAGATTTTGAACAAACAAACATTTACATTTTTATGTGTCTTATCGGGCTTTCGATTAAAAACATGCAGGTATTCGACACACGCGTATTGGAATCCAACATTTTGTATATAAAAACACGCACGTATTCGAATCCAACTTTGTGTAAAAATTTCAAAGCAATCAGTGAAGAACTTTCGGAGATTTGCGATTTTGAACAAACAAACATTTACATTTTTATTTATATTGATTTTCATACTCATTTGTTAACAAGACAATATAGCACTACGTCACACATTATGGCATTTGTAGGTTTTCATGGCACATTATTTACAGTGAATTTCATTAATATAAATCGTTTTCTCTCTCTCATGAATAATCTTCATCTCAAGCTGGTTTGCGACCACGATGCAGGTTGAACTTTCATGTGTTTTTGAGTCACACTGTTAGTCATGTTTCTTAAGTATGTATTAGTACCACACTATAACATGAGCAGGAATTGATGAAAACAAATCATATTAAGATAATTACGATCCATTACTCTTGTCCATTTGCTTTTCTCCCCCTGCCCTCCATGTTGCTCTCTATTGTTTGCTTCCCCATGCTCTCTGTGTGCCCCCACCCATACCTTCCGGTACCCGATCCCCCACCTGCCCCCTCTGTTTTGCTTCCCCACACCCTGTCTGTGTTCCTTTCTGCTGCCTCCGATTTACCTCCCCCCGACGTCTGCTTTTAAAAAATCGCTTTGGGCATTTTTTCTTTTTCTTTCAGGATCCAACTTTTTGGGATTGGAAAATAAACAGAAAAACAGTACATCATAGGCTTTATTTTTAATTAGCAATGCTGCACTGCATCAGGGATACTGTACAGCATGGCTAAAAAACCGTTGACAGAACTGATAGGTCCCAAAGGTGTGATGTTACACCCCATAGGAAGTCCCGGTAGCCATATTGTAGATTATAAGAAGTTGGTTTATTAAGCTGAGTTACAGGTTAATAGGATAGTAAGTAAGTAAGAGATAGCCCGGCCAGGAGCAGCATCTGCTCAACCCACACACTCCAACTATCTGTCCACCACACCAGGCACTGCAGCATTCCACTACATTATCAAGCATTCCAACATTTCACACACATCACATTCATACTGGCAGAGCAGCAGGTAACAGGTTACTAAGAGAAAGGATGCAAAGTAACAATACAAGTCACAATACGTGACCTATTGGCTTTGCCAATGTTTGTTAGAAATGGACTAGAAACAGCTTTAAAACAGCTACAGTGCACGTGATGTGCTTGTACAAGGCCCAAAGCAGTCTGTGCATGCTCATCATCTTTCTAACACCCAATGTTATGCAGTCTTTAAGCGGTAACAATTCTTTGGCTCCTGAAGTGTTTATTTTGTTACGATAAGCTATGAGAATGTATTTCAAATGCCAGGTTTTAAGGATATCCGTCCATACTCTGTGAAAATATTAGTTCTTGAGTTGGTGTAGCTCAAAAATAATTGCATACGCTGACCTCGACTGATGGACAATGTCTCATTAAGCTTCAACTGCCTCCAGCAGCTCTCTCGGTTACTGTAGGGACAGACGAGAATGGGAACAAGTGTATCTGTAAATACAGTTCCAAATTCCTGGCACCCACCAGCGAGAAGAAGATGACCCAATGGACACAATAGAAGAGCACAGGTGTCCATCAAAACCAGCATACGAAAACCTTGACAATTACCCCTGGTGACTGCAGGGAACCCATGCAACACATTATCTATAGATAATGATCATTCATAAATTGACAGCTCAGGGAACCGCTGGCCCTGAATAGAAGCAGTAAACCCCTGTCATTGAGTTAGAAGTAAAAAAAAAGATGTTAGCATTGACTGCTGTATACTAATTTGCAGCTGAGCTGTCAAGTGGGCCTCCAGCAAACAGTTCTTCATTTTAGCCCATTGCATTTTGCAAGCTTTGAGCCTATTTATCCTAAAATGGGAAACGTACTGTTAGACCTGGGGGTCGCTAGTTGGCTGAGGTAGGTACCTTAGGCCAAATGGAGACCCTTGCTTCCATGTCAGGGAAAGGAAGGACACCTTCTCACATAGCCCCCGCTCACCCCCTCGGTAGCTTGGCACGAGCAGCCAGGCTTATCTTCAAGGCAAGTGTGTAAATTATTTGCAACCACGCTCTCAGTAACGCAATGATGACACCACACATGGATTCCACGCGAGTTTCATAAAAACAAGTATAAGTTTATATAAAAAGATATACGATGAGACCACACGCTATAAATCCAACATATGCGTATTTGTAATATTCCTCCTGGCCGGTTATTAGGCCAGCCAGCCCTTGTAAGTTCTGGAGATATTAATGAGCAATTCTAAATTATCCACTGCAGTCCTAATACAATGCGATGCAGTTCGTAATGCAAGAATCAGGCACTTTGCAATGTAAAAAGAATGCAGTTCGATATGCAACAATTAAACAGTTCGTAATGCCAAAATAGTGAAGTGCGTAACGCAACAATCTGGTGGTTCGTTATGCAAACTAACGCAATGCATAATGCAACAATCAGTTGTTCGTTATGCAAAAATAGTGCAATGCGTAATAATGAGGCAGTTCGTAATACAGAAACAATGCAATGCGTAATGCAACAATAAGGTAGTTCGTCATTCAGAAATAATGCAACGCATAATACACTAATCAGGTAGTTCGTAATGCAGAAATAATGCAATGCGTAATACACTTCAGGTAGTTCGTAATGCAGAAATAATTCAATGCGTATTACAACAATCGGGTAGTTCATAATGCAGAAATAATGCAAAGCGTAATACACTCCAGCACCGATCACGGTGCCTTAGGCGGTGTCTCCGCCACTCGTACTGACTTGCGGTCAGCTTCTGTTAACAGATGCCCCCACACAGGTATGATGTAAACCAAACGCGCAGCGCCGCACTCCGGCCCCGGTACTGCCACACCTTGGCAAGTACAGGCAGGGATATGAACCGAAGCAGAGGCTTGCGCTGCAGGAATGGGAGAGACCGAGAGCGTCTCTCTCCGAGCCCGCACCCCACCCCACCCCAGGCGGCGTCACAATTTACTTGGGGGGTGCGACCTCGCTCTCCTCTCTTCTTTCCGCGACTTGGGCCTCCGATGCAACTTTGTGGGTTCCGGGCAGTGGAACTCTGCCCCTCCCTCGACGGGGTTGGTTCGAGGTCCCGCTCTGGCAACGGCAGGCTTGGGCCCGCGGCTCAGCTCCTCTGAGGCTGGAGGTCCGGGTCGCTGGTGCTACGAAGGTCTCAGGCTGCATAAAGCACACGCACACAGCGTCGCTGAGACTCACTTGGACTCTGGTGCACACGATCACATGATAATCCTCACAATGGGCTCAGGCTGCACAAAGCACACACACACAGTGTCGCTGAGACTCACTTGGACTCTGGTGCACATGATCACAGGACAATCCTCACGAAGGGCTCAGGCTGCAAAAAGCACTCGCACACAGCGTCGCTGAGACTCGCTTGGACTCCAGGTGCCCACGATCACAGGGCAATTCTTACGAGGGTCTCAGGCTGCAAAAAGCACATGCACACAGCGTCGCTGAGACTCTCCTGGAAACTTTTGTGTTCCTGAGTTTCCTCAACAGGGAGCCAGCTCACCTTTGGCCCTTGGGGATAAGTTACTTCCGGACACAGCAAAGTCCTTTCAAGCAGGGGGACACAACACACAGCAAAGTGCCTTTAGCCTCTCTTTGGTTAAAGCAGCAAACTGCAGGCCAGCCCCAAAACACACAGCCAGGGTCAGTCCTTTCCATCAGTCTCTTCAGCTGTGTCTTCCTTGGCAGAGGTTCCTCTTGATCACGAAGTAGGTTCAATCCTTTTCAATCTTGATCAATCCATTTCTCCAAAGTTCAAGGGTTTCAGCTCTCATAGGTATACCCCTAAATGTCTTTGAAGTTTATGTGTTCAGGGGGGCACTGCCCCCTGTCAAACCAGTTCTGGGTGCCTCCCTGCCAGTGACACCTTCTTTCTTTGATTAGTGGGGGTCTGGATTGTCAATCACACAGCAGGAGATGGGACTATTGTTTTATGGCAGCAACCCAGGCCTCTTCATCTCTAGGGGCTACTCTTCCCCGCTACACTCCAGATGCAGGCCAGCCTGTTGCTGTCTCACCTCCTCCCCTAGGTCAAGACATTCCCCAGATCCTATCACTTTAAAATCCAGACAGTCAATCCATAACCAGGCATCGACACACCGAAATGTTCGAGCACAAAAACCCAGCCACTTCTAAAAGAGTGGTTTCTAAACACACAATGCAAAAACCACCTTCATAAAAAGATGTGTTATTACATTGCGAGTTCAGGCACACTAACCTTCACCTCTCCATCTTAAGCTTTTGGGAAGATAGGCTGGAAAACATATTACACAGCCTCCCCATTCTGTCCTATGGGCAAGATGGCCATTCAACAGTGAACAATGAAATGTGGAGTATTTCACTGCCAGGACGTGGTACACTCCTCAGGACATGTCCTACATTTCACATGCACTGCACCCTGCCTAGGGGGTACCTTGGAACTACCATAGGGGTGTCTGATGTGCATAGAAAGGGAAGGGTAAGGCCTGACACGTGGGTGCACTTGTCAGGTCAACATGGCAGTTTAATAAACTGTGCACAGGCACTACAGTGGCAGTCCTACTTCTCTCTTTAAGGCTACTTGTGTGGGTGGCACTATTCGTGCTGCAGGCCCACTCGTAGCATTTGCATTAACAGCCCTGGCACACATAATGCACTTTACTAGTAAGGCAAACATGTCAATGATGGACAACCAATTAGCATTATACTTTACACAGGGAGCATTTGCACTGTGGCACTGATCAGCACTGGCAAAGCGCTCAAAGCATCTAAGTTGGCAGCACTATGTCAGAAAAAAGGTCTAGGGGGAAATTAAAAGTTTAGGGGAACTTTAGCCAAAAAGGGACATGTCCAACAAGTACTATAAGTGGGATTGGATAAAATCAGGATTGACTTGTGAAAGTGGTGCTCAAGACATGTGCCTATTTCAGAGCTGTGTTTTGTGCCTTCCTCTTCACGCACACATTGATGAAGCTAGTATTTGCATTGCATTTTAAAATTTAGTTGAGTGATGTTCCTGGTGCACAGAAAGAAGACATTACAAATATTACCAATAACAAACTCGGTCTCAATCAGTATTTTCAATAATTATTAGTTTCTGTGTGCAGCAATTACTTGTTCGCACATATTTCTTGGGTGTGTGAGCACGAGTGTGTCACACTTGCAAGCATGCTACATTGTGGTGTATTGTTCGTCATTCACAAGCACTAAAGGAACATGGAAGTGAGAAGGCTCACCGCATTGGAGGAGTATAACTTCACCTTAAGTGTATATTTATTTTCTAAAAAGACAAAATCTGCCAATTAACTAGTACCTCGGTACTGCTGACTAGTGCACAGTCTGCCACAAATTCTGAGGATCGACTGAAGCCCAGTTGAATGTATTTCTGTACTAACTCCTTCTTACTGCCACCTGACCTCTGTATGTACGTTTTCTTTTCCAATTCATGCTGCTTCTCTGTGTATGCCGTCTCTGCTCGGCTGCATTGCCACTCTCCCTAATACCCTCCTCTTTTTGAGTCCCTTGATCATGCCTGGTCCAAATCGACATACCTTTTGTAAGAGTGTTGTTGCTGCCTTCACATTTTCTAGTTCACAGAGGCAGTGAAAGTCCCTGGGTCTCTGCGTGCCCCAGCGCTGAAGCACGAAGCCTTCTCACTACCTCCTTGAAGTTATTTCACCTGTTATAAAATAAGTGTTTTTGACAGTAGTTTTTTAACTACTCGATCTAAATTTCACACTAGATTTGTAAATATTACCTGTGGTTATTGACTCGTTAATTAGTCTGAAAGCCAGCACATCTGCCACTCCTTTCATGGTAGCGATTCACATGTGGCACAGTATAGGTCGCTTATCCTTGGGCATAGCAATTTTTTTTACTACATTATTAAAAATGGCACCTTTTTCCAAGTCAGAACAGAGTGCAGCACAAGTACTCTTCGGTGCTGTGTACCACGCTGCCCCACTGGGGCAGATCCCAAACTTCTGTGCTGCTGTGAATGCCAGCCATTGTCTGCTCCTCACCTGCTACACCCTCGCATGTAGGTTTACTCCAGATACTCCTGACTCCGGCTGTGCACAGCAGTGCGAGCTTCTTCACATTTGAGTAGGTCTCAGTCCTTATATCTTTGCCAGGAAAGTAGTTACTGATCGCTCTTCAACCAATGGCTGCTGAGATGGGCAGTGGCCTAAAAGCACAATAATGCACTGGAACCTGCTTGTCCAGGGAAAAAGGTTGAGGAAACCTCTGTGCAGTGCAAATGCCTTCCTGTCTACAATTGCTTCCCTAGTTACTAATGCTGGTACTGTTTGCTGAGATTATCCTAAACTAGTCTGTACCGGAAGTGGAAATAGTGGCCTGCAGTGAAGATTGCTCCTACTGGGAATAGGTGAAAGGCCTCTACTGCTGCCCAGGTTTATGACCCTGACATCCCCACCATCCTAGCCGTGAGAAAGGGTCAGTCCACGCATAAGTTTGTCGATTCAGCAAAGTTTACAGCACCAGCTAAATAACGAGAGTGATTAAGACCTTAAAAAGCAATTCTTGCAGATTGTTCGGTTGACGTAGGCCTGCTGTAGGCCATTGAATTAGCCTCAGCAAAGAGAAGTAATAAAGTTTCAGTGAACTACAGGCCATCCAAGAATCTCCATGGGGGTCCATGTGTTTGTAGGCCACTGGGATTCAACAATGGCCCACTGAAGGCAGGCTAAGTAGGTGGCTCACTGCGGCCTACTGAAGCCCTTTTACAGCTTTAAACTGTCATCCCTCGGCAGACTATGCGTAGACACCAGTGTGTTTGTATGAAAGCTGAATTCCGCCGGACCTCTGAGTACATATGTTTGCAGAGCTTTTTAGTTTGTTTAACACAGAACCCTCAGGCTCAACGAAAGAAAACAGCTAAGTTAAAAGACTCACAAAGATACCATTTGTAAAGATGTACTAAGGAGATGCAAGATGTTGTAACTTTGTATGTCACAAAACAAAAGAGAGATACCCTTGAGTCCAATAGAGGCAGGGTGGATAATTGACCGCTCGTAGCAGTCTTTGGACTCTGAACTCTTGCCGACTTTGCAGCCACTGGGGAGCTAAACCCAGGACTGCGAGGACCAGCAGCCCCGTCATCTGCTTCAGCTGTGCTCCTCTTCCTGCCGCTATTAAACTGGTCGCGGCCTCCGTTTCGTGGGTGCCGCTCGTAGCAGTCTCTGGACTCTGAACACTTGCCGACTTTGCAGCCACTGGGGAGCTAAGCGCAGGACGGCGAGGACCAGCAGCCCCGTCATCTGCTTCAGCTGTGCTCCTCTTCCTGCCGCTATTAAACTGGTCGCGGCCCCCGTTTCGTGGGTGCCGCTCGTAGCAGTCTCTGGACTCTGAACACTTGCCGACTTTGCAGCCACTGGGGAGCTAAGCGCAGGACGGCGAGGACCAGCAGCCCCGTCATCTGCTTCAGCTGTGCTCCTCTTCCTGCCGCTAAAGTGGACGCTAGCAGGGAGGCCGTTATTTCTCTTAGAGGTATGGAAGATCAACGTCTTTTACCGTATTACTTTTTTTCTAACTAGCGCCTTGGCCAGTGAGGCTTTATGCCGCATTAAACGCAAATAAGTAAGATATGTGGGAGTTTTTTTTATAGTTTGTTATTGTTTCCTAGTCTATTGCTGAATGCCCAACTAATGTCTGTGCTAACCGTCTTTAATATACTGGACAACGTGCACAGAGTGGGTCCCATAAGACCTGTGAAATGAGTATAAATGACGAGAGACATACTTCCCATCAAGAGTTGTCGAGATATTCCATAAACTAATAGAGATCAAGTTAACACGGGGTTGCACAATAAGTATAGTATCCCATATTACCAGAGAGATTTCTTTACCGGTATGTTTTTGTAATTAAGGACAACATGCGTTTCTCAATGACATGCGTATCACACACATTGAATGCCCAATAAATAGAAACAAAAGACAAAAGACATAACGGGCACGAGATATCGCGAAAATGAGAGCAAATATACCCCTTTAATTATTCTGGGTTGCCTTAAAATAGCGAATACGAGTACTTGATATCGGAATACACAGATTTTTGAGGATGACTCTTAAACCATGTAGAAACCAAAATGTCTCTTTTAATAGGGTTAGAGAAAAGGTAGAGGAACAATATGTTCAAATACCTATTTATATACTTCTCTTATAAACCCTCGATGACTAGAGTGGTCCAACTTCAGAGTAGAAAGTTTTAAAGAAAATCCTAAAGAAGTATTAGAACTATTACTAAGGAGAAGATCAAAACGACATACTTGGACAATATCCCTGAAAGATATAAGTAAGAAATATATGATTCCTTTTGATTTTCACTAAGAGACTTATGTTTGTGTATGAATCTTGTTTGATTCAGGGAGATCCATGGAAATACTCACAAAAGATTATTTCCCTTTTATGTTCATTTAGCTGTGAGGTGCAGACCCAGATTTTATTTAAAATGGTGACCAACTCCTGTACAGCATAGATATCTCCTCTGACTATTAAATAGCAGGTATGTGACATGATAAATAGAGCAAAAATGTACATTTCTACTACTAAAGAACGTTGTTAAAAAAGATGATTACAAGTGGTTGTGCTGTTTACTTATGTTTTTGATAGGCAACTGAATTTTATTCAAAACGGAACTGGCAACAACACTATTAATAAAGCTGACATGCGGGTTTTTTAAACTAAAAATACAAGCACTAGTCTTCAAGTAAAGACTAGAGGTATGTTTTTTTACTGTTACTCATGGCTTGGTTAAGACTTTAAGAACCTAAATGTAAGTATGATCTCATTGAGCAATGTGAAAAATGGATGAGAAATGAAATGTTGAAGGTTCATTTTTAAAACTATTGATGTATAGAGCATGTTGATAATCCGATGTTATTGAGAATAGTGGTGGAATGATAATTATAACTTTCATCCCAGAATACGATAGAGACTGATGGTTATAATGTGTCTATAACTTTGTACTTTTTGTAATAATGAGCTAATCATCTATTTAAAAAAGCATGGTAAAGGTTTTTTGTTATTGTAATTTTTTTTATGATTATCAATTTGTAGAAATAGTATCTGTAATATTACAACACAGTTGCACGTCATTAGTATGTGGAGCCTGTCACTAATTGTAAATTTTGTTTTGTATAGAAAACCGTCCTGTAGAAGGTGTTACATCTTGAAAGCACCGGAACGCTGCGTCGACTATTTGGTTTTCTTTTTAATATGAAATATATATTGTTTTTTAACATGTCGAGGAAAATTCCTATTTTTTTATAATAAATCTTGTTGTTTTTAACTACTTTCTGTCTTTGTGCAGTGCTCCACTGACGTATTGAGAACTATATTGTTGTTTATTGTTTATGTTTAGCTGTATACTACTGTTTCTTACCAAAAAACTACAGAAATAGGACTAGTGACATTGTTTGTATCGGGTGGAGACCTTTATTGCTTTGTCAAGTAACTTTGTATGTGCCTCAGAAGCATCTCTGTTGTAGAATTTGCTCAAACAGCACCTTGAAGAATTTGTTCACTGGTACCAATTCTTTTCATACACTCCACTTGAGTCTTTCAGCTACATATGCGCTAGGCGTAGGCTCGCTAAGAGAGGCAAGCAAAGCAAACCTGTCATTCAATAGAGAGCCACCGTTTCTGTTCTCGCAATTGATAATAGATGAGAACTGGCAAGTGTTTCCTCAGCCAGCTCCATGATGGCAGTTGCATGTAAAATGTCCACTTTTCTTGTGGCAATGGTAATAAAGCTGCACACAAGAACATGAACCGAGTAAAGAATGAGGAAGGAAAAAATGCTTCAAGTCATGTCTGTGATCTAGACCCTTTTTCATTATACACCAATGCAGTATGTCTCCTAAGTGATGTGGTTGTGCCATTAGATGGTAGAACATATAAAGAGCTCCAGCAATGAGGTCATGGGTGTAGGAGAGTTGGGTCTGCTTCCTATAGCTATCCCCACTTTTTGCTGTGATTCTCTGGTTTTTCGACTTTAGTGTGGCTGTGGACCTGCTAATCAGGCCCACAGCTCAACTGTTCACTCTCTAAATTGATACCATGTACTTTAGATACATACCAGATTGGTTACTGGGTCACCCTTGTGATCCCCTGTATACTGTACCATAGTTACCCAGGGCATAGGTGCCCCCTAGGCCTACCAGGCATCCCACAACTCAAATGGATTTCTACCAGGGGCTGCAGCATGTATTGTGCCACCCCTGGTTTGCCTTCCAAACTGACTCCACAGGTCTGTTCTTACAGCCTGGGTAAGGTGGTGTAATCAACCCTTACTTAGATATAGTACCTATATCCATTTACCTATATAGACACATATGCACCTATAAGCCACTCCTATGGCAGACATCGACAATCCTGGAGGTAGAGTGCTTGGTTTTATGTGAGAGGGTGCCCTAGAATGAGCTGAGTCCCTCTGCAGCTTTCGGAACCATCTCCATATAGCTGTTCTATGATATAGCCGTTCTATGATATAGCCATACGATATACTCTTAAGTGCATTATAATCCTCGCGGTTAATGCTAACTTTGGTTTGGCTTTATCAAAACATGTCGTGTAAGGTGTCAAAAACTTTGGAAAACTAGCCCCCCGCCAGTCCCGGCAGCAGCCGTAGCATTCCACCTTTCTAGAGGGAGAAGACATGTCGTTACTGGTTTACCCGGTTAAAGTTAAACAGAGCCTCAGCATCACAAAATGGATGCTGCTGCCACAGACATGAGTCTGCCCTCCTTCTGCTGGACGAAACTCCGGCAGGGGAGGCCTGGACAATAGGTTTCCTGTCCAGGGAGGTGTTGGCACCTCCCCAGACAGGCCCTTGTGTATTGGGGCAGGGAGGCCTGCATTCAGTGAATGCTTTCCAGACACTGCCTGGGGCACACAAGGTGCTCCATGCATTTCCCAGTTCAAAACTCAGCCCCAGCTCTGGCGTGAAACTGGACAAAGGGGAAGAGGTGTAACCACCCCCTCCCCAGGTCCACCCATAGGAGGGAACTTAGACATAGTCCGAACCCCTAAACTTGCTATAAGAATAGGATCCCAGTCCCTAGGACTTTAGATTACCCTGGACGAAACTCTGCAACATATATCTTGGACCTTCGACATTACATATCGGCTGGAAGACAGAAGAAATCTCCCTTATGGTCAAGGAGTGACCACCCTTTCAAACAGGCAACAAAAGCATCTTTTCCGGTCTGCATTTTCGAGGCTCCCGCCGGATCCCAAAGAATCAGTGACACAGGACACGGACTTCCAGACATCTCTGAAGCTGACCCGAGCTCCCAGCAAAGCTGAGACCCGTAGCTGACACGAGAGACGTGGGACCGGAACTGGACAAAGGGGAAGGGGTGTAACCACCCCCTCCCCAGGTACACCCATAGGAGGGACCTTCATTGCATTTTTTTTGCCAGTGCTCTTCATCAGTAACAATAACTATTTTCAGCATTGGCAAAGGAAAACAGTTAGCACCGGCTAAGCCAAAAGATCAGACCTATTGGTTTAGCCATTTCTTTATTAATTGTGTTGTTGCTGCCAATGCTTGAGTTATTTTTTTTTCTAGACAGCGAGTCATAACATTGAATGTCTAAATTGTTGAATGCTGTTTTTCCTTCTTTTGGGAGTTTAAATACCCTCACATAGATTTAAACACTCCTGAGGCGAGATAGCCGGGAGCTCGTTCGCATACTTTAAAAATTGATCGTAAAAACTGCTTTTAAACAAAATTGTATTTTGCACTGTTGCACTTTCCCCCTGAGCACTGCCCCCCCACCTCACCTGATCAGATTTTCCCGCGCTGCCGATCTAAGGGCTGCCGCGGGGCGGAGTTCTTGCCGCAATTCTCGGCCCGATCACAGGCCATGCCCACGGACGTAGGCCACGCCCCCGCCGCAAACCCACTTAAAAGCGAGCTGAATACAAGCCCGCAGTAGAGATTTAAACACTCCTGAGGCGAGATAGCCGGGAGCTCGTTCGCATATTTTAAAAATTAATCTTAAAAACAGCTTTTAAACAAAATTGTATTTTGCACTGTTGCACTTTCCCCCTGAGCACTCCCCCCCCACCTCACCCCTCACAGACCCTCTGCAACACCATTGCAGACTTCTTTGAGGGTAAAATCTTAATGCTGACCAAAGACTTCCCGCAACCTCATAACCATGAGGAGAGCAAGGCAATCAATTCCACCTTAAAAACTCATACCCTGACCTCTTTTCAACCTGTAAGCCAAGAAGAATCTCAGATAGAAATCCTCAAAATTAAATCGGGATCCCCCTTCGACCCCTGCCCCCCGTTGGTGCTCCATTCACTAATAGAGATTGCCAACCCACTCATTAATAGCATCATAAATTCCTCACTCAACCACGGTCTGGTCCCCGAAGAATGGAAACTCGCAGCAGTCAAACCCTTGCAAAAAAAAACACTACCAGACCCTACTACCCTCACAAACCTTCGTCCCATTTCCCTACTTCCAGCTTTCTGCAAACTTACTGAGAAAGCTGTCAATAAACAACTTACTGCTTTCTTGGAAGCCAACAACATCTGGCATCCCAACCAAGCAGGTTTCAGATCCCAACATTCAACAGAATCAGCCCTAATCTTCTCCTCTGAAACCCTCCGTGCAGCACTAGATCAGGGAAAGAAAGCAGTCCTGGTTCTGTTAGACGTGTCCGCGGCATTTGACACGGTGTCCCATACCATTCTGTTGGACCGTCTAGCCGCGGCAGGAATTGTCGGAACTGCACTGAGCTGGATAAAAAGCTTCCTTGCAAATAGGAGACAAGTGGTGGTCTTAGGACAGTACAGGTCAGAAGAAAAGTTAGTAGGCTCTGGAGTCCCCCAAGGCTCTTGCCTGAGCCCCACACTTTTCAATATATATATGGCCCCACTTATCACCCTCATCTCATCTTTTGGTATAGATACCATTGCATACGCAGACGACACGCAGCTCATTCTGGTGTTGGAGAATAACACCTGTGAAGCCGAAACAAAGCTCCAAAACTGCCTTACCACCACGTTCAAATGGATGAACCTAAATCATCTCAAGTGCAATACTGGGAAAACTGAAATCCTACCTTTCGGCAAAGGAAATACCTTCAACCCCACATTGTGGTGGCCTGAGGACGCCATTGCCCCCCCAAGTACTGCCTCCTCAGTCCGTAACCTAGGGATCAAATTTGACCCCTCCCTGAGTTTCAAACAGCAAGCCACAGCCGTAGCAGGGACCTGCTTCGGAATTATTAAAGGGCTCAGGACATTTTTCCACCTAATTCCCATCTCCGCAAGGAAAACGGTCGCAGTAGCCCTCATCACCTCCCGCATCGACTATTGTAATAGTCTATATGCAGGGACCAACAGAGAAGTCTGCCACAAATTACAAATGGTACAGCATGCTGCAGCCAGACTAGTGTTAGGATGGAAAAAGAGAACCTTGGCCACAGCAGCAATGAACATCCTACACTGGCTGCCCATCTACAAAAGGGTGCTCTTTAAAATTCTACTGATCACTTTCAGGGCTTTCAATGGAAAGGGACCCAACTACATACTAAAAATGTTCAAACACTACAGCCCCACGCGATGCCTCAGGTCTCAAGGGGCCAATCTTCTCACCATTCCCAAATTCAGACTCAAGACTAAAGGAGGAAAATCCCTGGCGGTACTAGGCTCCAAGGCCTGGAACCTTCTCCCCTCTCATCTCCGTCAAATCCCCACAGAAGCAATTTTCAGAAAGGCCCTCAAAACTTGGATCTTCACTCTCTCCGAACAATGTAAAAACCTAGTCTAGATACTACCCCCCTTCCCCTCCATATCTACTAGGGTTCTTAAATCTCTTCTACAGGGCAAAGATGCTCCTTGGAGTGCAACCTGCGCTTTATAAAAACCCCATCACATCACATATTTCGGAGTCAATGACATTCAAAACAGAAGAAAAAGGATGTATATAGCTAATAGTGGTTAAATAAGTATCCCTAAAGGATAACTTCTAATATCATTTATATCTCCAACTGCTGAACGTTAGAATACTACCATATATACGCATGGACGTCCTTTAGGGGTCACCATGGGAAGGAGCTGCGATCCTTGGCTAATCCCTTGCGACCCCTGGCACTGAATTTGTGACCCCAGGTAGCAAAATCAGTGCTAGGAAGACAGTGGCAGCTCCTCCTTATGGACATCGGTTGGTGCTCCAATCACCTTGTCTTTGTCAATTTTTTAATTACACTAATAGTGAATTATATATTATGATTCACTATTAATGTAATACAAATGGAATGAAATTACCTGGAAATATGACACTACCTGACAGCAGAGGTAGGTGAAAAATGCTTTTAAATGTATGCTTTGCGCATGCTTGCAGGTGACAATGTCTTTACGTGAGAGAGAGTGTGTGTATGGGTGATTATGTGTGCGTAAGCATGTGTGTGTGAGTGAACGGAAAGGTCAAATGTTGTGTGATGTCATTTGCGCTTCCCCTGACTTTTTGATGAATTGACGTTCATGTACTTATACATATATTATGCTTATGCATAGTACAGATTGATAAAGAAATATATCGTTTAGGGATATTTTTTCTTGAAAATGTATATACCTACTCCTCATGCTTTTACAGGGTATACCTTTCACAATTTAACAAAAGTTATGAGTCGGGAAAGACGGAATTGTCATGATGTATGTTTTTCTACACTGAGGGTAAACTGTATGGCAGAGACGTTATTAACATTTGTAAGAGCCCAAATCTGGACAAAGATATTGGAGGGAAGGATGCAGAGAGATATTAAAGGGGATCCCCTTGACATCTGCTAGTTTAATAATACTCCTGAGGCTTTTTGACTGGAAGTCATAATGTAAGCACAATGCATTCTGTGAATGTCTTTGACCGTGAGGCCTGTATTCTAGAGCTTTGTAGGTTTTTCTAGGATTGAAAAACGTCCAAAAATGGCTTCCATGAAGCACCAGTTACTGAGGGTTGTGAGAAATCCTGGAGCATGGAAATGAGGGAATGCGCATGCATGTGTTTGCTGTTCAAACTCGCCTGGTTTCTCTACTTTGCTCTTGACTTTCATTTGGGAACACATTTGTAGTTCCAGGGTTACAATCGTAATTGTGGGAAACTGCCATCTCTGTGTAACGATGAGTGCATACGCACGGGGCACTAGGACCTGCCCGAGGGAGAACGAGGGCGGGCGGAAAGGGAGGAGCCAGGGACTGGGGACGGCAGTTAGCTGACGAACGTGTGAGGAGAAGGATGTGTAATAAACAAGCTACGACAGTATACCCTGTGTCCGAGTGTTTGTGGCTGTAAGGACACTACATCTGGCGACGAGGGTGTCCACGGAACCTGCGGCGTGAGGAGGACGGCTAACCCTGTCGGCGCACGCCGCTGGAAGCCCAGCCGTTGAGTAGGCGTCCAATATTGTGGGCCGGTGACCGCGTGGTATTTGAGTCACTGCGCGAGCGTCCTTGCGCGCTGGGAGCCCACCCCAGCTGTCCGGAGGTGTGTCTACTTGCCCGGAGCTCACCCCGCTGCACCGCGTGTGTGTGTGGCACGTCCTCGGGTTAGAGCGCCAAAATCTGCCTGCTCGCCAGGAGCCCACTGTAGGAAGGTGGATATCTGACTATGGTTACCCCCAAACATTTTGCCTGGTGTTTAGCTGGTTTTTGACATAGTTGGCCTGGGATCCTGCTATTCAGGGCCCCAGGCTGATTGCTCTCTCCTTAAAATGGACTCCATGTACCTTGGGTACATACCCAATTGGAACTGGTTCACCTTATTGGCCCCTGTAACAGTGTACCCAGGTACCCAGGGCATAGGTGCTTCCAAGGCCTACCAGGGGCTGCAGCATGTATTGTGCCACCCCTGGCCTGGCCTCCATATTTGACACAACTGGCTGATCACTCAGCTGGGGTAAGTCGGTGTAACCACCCCTTACTTAGGTGTAGTATGCCTATACCTAACCTAAAATGGACACATATGTCCCTATCAGCCACTCCTATGGAAGGCCTCATCAATCCTGGAGGCAGAGTGCTTGGGAATATGTGAGATAGTGCTCTGGCATGAGCTGAGCCTGTCTGCAGCTTTCGGAACCATGTCCTTCAGCTGTTTCATGATACTGACATACCATATACTCTTAAGTGCATTATGAACCTCGCGGTTAAATGCTATCTTTGGTTTGGCTTTATCAAAACATGTCGAGTAAGGTGTCATACGAATTGGAATACTACCCCCTCGCCAGTTCTGGCGACGGGGGTAGCATTCCACCCTTCTAGAGGGACACGACATGTACCTAACCTGAACCCCGGTTAAAGTTAAACTGAGCCTTAGCATCACAAAATGGATGCTGCCACCACAGACACCAGTCTGACCTCCTGCTGCTGGGAGTCCTTCCAGCGAGGGCAGCTTGGACAAAGGGTTTCCTGCCTTGGGAGGTGCTAGCACCACCCCAGACAGGATTTTGTGTATTGGGTAGGACAGGGCTGAATAAAATCAGACATGCCTAGGGCACACAAGGTGTCACTGTGCATAGGCCAGTTCAAACCGGTGCTGGGGCCTTCCAGCCCCAGACCTGGCACGAAACTGGACAAAGGAAAGGGGGTGTAACCACTCCCCTTCCTGGTCCCACCCAGAGGAGGGACCTAGTAGGTGATCCGGCCCCCCAGATTCGAATAAGAGTGGGAGCTGTGTCCTGAGACTTCAGATCATCCTGAATCAACTTGAAACTAAGAAGACGACTGGACTTCGACATTCTGCTGCACAGAAGACTGAAGAGCATCTCCCTTGTGGCCTAGGAGTGGCCACCCTGTGAACACAGGCACCATCCAGCAACTCAACATCTGCTTTGCTGCCGCCTCCCGCCGGAGCCCGAGCCCAGAGCCTGACAAGACCCAGACTCCCAGACTTCTCACCGCCCGATCCACAGTCCCGGCAAAGAAGGGACCCGTGGAGGCACCGAGAGACGTACGACCGGACCTCTTGAAAGACCCCCGAGAAGCTGACTGCGCAGCACCCGAGGCACCCTCGACGCTGTGCTTTGGGGATTGAGAAGCCCCAACCTCGAGCAGCTCTTGCACCGAAGATCAGCCCCCCAGCATCTCCACGATCTGCGTGGGGCCCTTTTGCACCGTGCCACTTGACGCGCCATCCCGGCCACTTGCCACGTGGCTAGCGGCCATCTTGGCGACGAAAACGACAAACTACATCACTGGTCTGGTTGCTCCAGACTGGCCCTTGCTCCCCTAAAAAGGAGCACCCAGTCTGACCTTGCTGGTCCGAGTGAGAAGCTTGAATCACTTCCTGCGTGGCTTGCTTTAGCCAAGGCCTGTTTTCTCCAATCAAGTTGCCGACACCGCCATCAGCGAGAGCCTATGTGGGACAGCTCGTGACCGACTCCTGGACGTCCTTGACCTCTTCGTGTCCACGTGGCTGCAGAGACAATCTTCACGACATCGCCTGTTTGCACCCGACATCGCCTGGTTCCTTCCTGGTTCCACGGTAGTCACTGGCTAGTGACTTTGAACATTGTCCCCTCTGCTTTCAGGTCTCCACCTCTTCAGATCCACCCTTGGATCCACCGGAACTCTTCACGTTGAGCCGCCTGCAGCATCTTCAGCTCCAAGCACCATCGACCTGCGTGACGAAACCCGACACTACTTCGACCCTGTGCACCCGCTTCCTGTGGGTGAAGTAACTCAGCAACGCCGGTGTTCCCGCACTGGTATACACCTCTAGTGTCTGTGTCTAAAGTTTCATCCTTCTAGGTCACTCGGAAGGTTCCTTAAAAACTAACTTTGTAACTTTTACGCACCATTGATATTGCATTGGTATTGTGTGCACTTTCTGCATTGCACCCGAGTCCCGCGGGCCTTTCCCGACTTCTTCACTGCTAGTCCCGAACAGCTCCAGCGATTCCCCAGGCCCTAGGCCTCTTCACTTTCCCCATAGTGGTGCTTATACCACTATTTTAGTATATGGTTTAGGTGGCCCCTAGGGCTCATCCATAATTGTGCAACTTTTGTATATTTAAACTGTGTTTTGTTTTAACGCATTTGCTTCTGTGCTCATAAAGAGTATCAAGGTTATTTGTAGAAATAAATCTATATATATTTTCAATATATATCTGTGTGGTGTCCTTTCATTTGGTATTCAAGGGATTGTGTATGGTAAAACCGCTTGCTTCACATGCCTTTACAGAGTTTAGCCTAAGACTGCTTAGTCCATGCTACCCCTAGGATAGCTTGTCTATAAGGTTGACTTTACAACCTGCACCAAGGGGGTTGCTTGGCATGGTACAAGGTGATCACTAGAACTAGTGAGCATCATATACCAGGCCAACTTCTCACATTGGTGGCAGCGGATTGGGATTTGAGCTTGCTGTTGTTTTACCATTACAATCTTTGAAGTATCATTTGAAAGATCATACAGGTACCTGATAGGTACACTAAAACAAGACTAGTATACTTACGTTCTACTGAACTTAGTGGTTCTCCTTCGTAGTGAACCCAGCCTTCTAAAATTCCGGAAGGATCTCAAAACTTATCTGTTCATTTAACTTCTTCCCCTTACATTAGTATGACTATACACAGCGCTACGAGGCCTCCGGGTTGTTTGCGCTTTACAAAACCCGATTAATAATAATAATAATAATAATAATAATAGGGAGTAGCACACCCTGACTACAACTACTAGATAGGTTTTGTAGGAAAACACAAGTGTAGGTAGATTGCAACACATCCACCACACTAGAGCAATGTCTGGAGCAGAGGGATCCACTGGACCCATCTCTGTTGAGAGTGACCCTCCAAGGGCACCATCCAAATTTGCTATCTTTCCTTTTAAGGAACTGAGGCAACTGTGTTCCATGAGAGGAATCAAAACAGGTCCTACTCCTACAGCAGGACACCTCAGAGAGCTTTTAGACCAGTCTGAAGCTCTAAAGAACTCTAAACCAGGCCCCTCAGGGACTGGTGATGGAGGTTCTCCTTCTAAAGAAGAAAACACTGATGCCCCTGCCCCTGTTATCCACATAGATGAGGAAGACCGGGTCACTGGAGATACTCAGCCAGAGGATGAGGAAGAAGAGGAGGAGGAGGAGGAAGAAAGTGGGTCTGATGATGAGAGAAATAGCCAGGTGTTAGTCAGCAGGCTTAACCAGGCTAACTTAAGCTTATTTGGGACTGAAGGTGGTTCCAACCCCTTCAGACCCCCAAATGGACTTAACCAGGAGCATAGGAGGAGGAGGAATCACTCAGGTGAATCCAATACTTCCCATGTTTCTAGAGGTTCTCATGGCAACTCCAGAAGGGAGCTGACTAGCCCTCAGAGAAGGGAACATGAGGCCAAAATGAGAGAGGCTGAACTTAGGATCCAGAAGCAAGAATTAGAAGTTGCCCTGGCCAAAGAGAAACTTGCTAGAGCAAGGCAGCCTAGAGAGAGTGGATTAGGATCCACTGGTGGCAGCACTATCCCTAAGGATAAAGACAGGTCCTATGACAATAGAAACCTGAGTAAGATTGTGCCCCCTACAAAGTTGGGGATGATATCCACAAATGGATGACTGCACTTGAGAGAGCTTGCAAAGTACAGCAGGTCCCTCAGGATCAGTGGGCAGCAATCTTGTGGCTCTCCTTTGAAGGTAGAGGCCGAGACAGACTCCTCACAGTTAGTGATGGGGATTCTAGAAACTACCTGGTTCTGAAGAGTGCTCTGATTGATGGGTTAGGCTTAACCACTGAACAGTACAGGTTAATGTTCAGAGATACCCAGAAGACACAGACTCAGGACTGGTCTGAATTTGTTGAATGTGCCACTAAGGCTCTGGAGGGCTGGTTGCTGGGAAGTAAGGTTACAGACTATACAGGATTGTATAATTTAATTATGAGAGAGCAAATCTTAAGTAATTGTCAAAATCAGCTTCTGCATCAGCACCTGGTGGACTCTGATCTGACCTCTCCACAAGAATTGGGTAAGAGGGCAGACAAATGGGTCAGAACCAGGATCAGGCCTAAGAACCAGGGTGGTGACAAAAAGAAAGAGACTACCAAGCCTCAAGAGAAAGGTGGGGATAAAACCAAAGAGAAAACTTCCCCAGGGCCCCAAAACTCCAAGGATGGGGGTGGGTCACAAGGCACTTCCTCTACACAGAAAAAGCCTTACTGCCATAACTGTAAGCAGGTTGGGCATTGGAAAACAGACAGCTGTTGTCCAATGAATGGTAATAAGGAAAACATACCTCCAGGTAAAGCTCCAACACCTCCTGTCACTGTTAGCAGTGGCCCCCAAGGTGGTGGGAGCACCCCCAAAAATTTGGGTGGGTTTACCTTTGGAACAGAGGTGGACTCTGGCCTAACCAGGTCCCCAACTGATCTTGTCTATGAGACTGGCATGGGGTTTGCCAATTTCACTGATTGCCCAAATACTTTGAGCAAGTATAGACAAGAACCCATCAATGGCTTGAAAGTTGAGGCCTTTAGAGACACAGGGGCTAGCATCACCATGGTGGCTGAATGTCTAGTCCCCTCAAGGCAACTTTTACCTGATGCCAGATATCAGGTGACAAACATTGATGGAGTTCAGAAAAATCATCCCATAGCAGTGGTAAATCTCAGCTGGGGAGGAGTCACTGGCCCAAAGAGAGTGGCAGTGTCCCCAAACTTGCCTGTAGATTGTCTACTGGGGAATGATTTAGAAATCTCAGCCTGGGCTGAGATTGAACAACAAACCCATTCTAGAATGGTAAATCTCCATGGAAAGGTTAGTGGGGCTGTGATGGCTACAGCCCCAATCCAAGATGTCCTTCCTGAAAAGGTTGGGAGGGCTGAGCAAACCTCAGCCCCATCTTTAGCTAACTTCCCTCCTGAAAAGATTAGCAGAGCTGTTATGATAACAGCTCATACCCAAACTGAGTCTCCGCCTGAAAAGGTTGGTGGGGCTGTGATGGCCACAGCCCAAACTCAAACTGATACCTGGGTAGTGAAGCCTGAAATGATGGATCACTCCACCCAAACTGAGAGCATTGAGGAGGAAGAGAAATCTCCCTCCCACCAGACTTTAGGAAAGGATCAGCCTCCTCAGGGAACTGATCTTACCCCTGATGAAGGAACTGTCCCAGAGGTTGTTAGGCCTGGCCTGACAGAGCCTCTGATGGCAGTGGACCCTTCTCAGGTGGGACCAAGTCTGGAGCAGGTAGCCTGCCTCTCTCTACCTTGCCTTAGTCAGCCCAGGGCTGCAGAGGACAAGAAGGACAGTGAGCCCCAAAGGGCCCCCTGTCAAATAAAGCACCCCCATCAACAGATTAGGGGCACCAAAACTAGTAGCCCTAGTGAGGTGAAAACTTTAAAAACTCCTGAGGGAGCCCCCTTAAAAGTAGTTAGGGACCTCCCACAGATGGATTCTGTTGGGCACAGCCAAACCTGGGACCCCAAGGGCCCAAACCAGAACTGTCCCTCCAGTAAGCCAACCAGAGGGACTCAGCCTCCAGCTTTAGGTAGCCAGAGGTTGACCCTGAGAGCACAGTGCAACTCAGTCAAAGAAAGAACGGCACACATGGTGGAGAGTGATTGGAGGAAGTTGAGTCCTACAGAGGAATCTCACTTCAGTACTCCATCCCAACACCAGCCTTTAATTTTGCAAAGACACACCACAGGTAGAGATTCCCTATGGTGGAGACCCTCAGATACCCTTAGGGTGAGGGATTGCTTAGTGGACCATGAGACAGGGGGTTACCAAGCCAGAGCTGGTACTTCCTTATACGGCCACTTAGGCAATATAGGCTTACCTGGTCAAGGATAGCCTTATCTCCTTTCGTTTGGGGGGGGGGGGGGGTTATGTAGGAAGGAGGATATCTGACTATGGTTACCCCCAAACCTTTTGCCTGGTGTTTAGCTGGTTTTTTACATAGTTGGCCTGGGATCCTGCTATTCAGGGCCCCAGGCTGATTGCTCTCTCCTTAAAATGGACTCCATGTACCTTAGGTACAAACCCAATTGGAACTGGTTCACCTTATTGGCCCCTGTAACAGTGTACCCAGGTACCCAGGGCATAGGTGCTTCCAAGGCCTACCAGGGGCTGCAGCATGTATTGTGCCACCCCTGGCCTGGCCTCCATATTTGACACAACTGGCTGATCACTCAGCTGGGGTAAGTCGGTGTAACAACCCCTTACTTAGATGTAGTATGCCTATACCTAACCTAAAATGGACACATATGTCCCTATCAGCCACTCCTATGGAAGGCCTCATCAATCCTGGAGGCAGAGTGCTTGGGAATATGTGAGATAGTGCTCTGGCATGAGCTGAGCCTGTCTGCAGCTTTCAGAACCATGTCCTTTAGCTGTTTCATGATACTGCCATACCATATACTCTTAAGTGCATTATGAACCTCGCGGTTAAATGCTATCTTTGGTTTGGTTTATCAAAAAATGTCGAGTAAGGTGTCATACGAATTGGAATACTACCCCCTCGCCAGTTCTGGCGACGGGGGTAGCATTCCACCCTTCTAGAGGGACACGACATGTACCTAACCTGAACCCCGGTTAAAGTTAAACTGAGCCTTAGCATCACAAAATGGATGCTGCCACCACAGACACCAGTCTGACCTCCTGCTGCTGGGAGTCCTTCCAGCGAGGGCAGTTTGGACAAAGGGTTTCCTGCCTTGGGAGGTGCTAGCACCACCCCAGACAGGATTTTGTGTATTGGGTAGGACAGGGCTGAATAGAATCAGACATGCCTGGGGCACACAAGGTGTCCCTGTGCATAGGCCAGTTCAAACCGGTGCTGGGGCCTTCCAGCCCCAGACCTGGCGCGAAACTGGACAAAGGAAAGGGGGTGTAACCACTCCCCTTCCTGGTCCCACCCAGAGGAGGGACCTAGTAGGTGATCCGGCCCCCCATATTCGAATAAGAGTGGGAGCTGTGTCCTGAGACTTCAGATCATCCTGAATCAACTTGAAATAAGAAGACGACTGGACTTCGACATTCTGCTGCACAGAAGACTGAAGAGCATCTCCCTTGTGGCGTAAGAGTGGCCACCCTGTGAACACAGGCACCATCCAGCAACTCGACGTCTGCTTTGCCGCCGCCTCCCGCCGGAGCCCGAGCCCAGAGCCTGACAAGTCCCAGACTCCCAGACTTCTCACCGCCCGATCCACAGTCCCGGCAAAGAAGGGACCCGTGGAGGCACCGAGAGACGTGGGATCGGACCTCTTGAAAGACCCCCGAGAAGCTGACTGCGCAGCACCCGAGGCACCCTCGACGCTGTGCTTTGGGGATTGAGAAGCCCCAACCTCGAGCAGCCCTTGCACCAAAGATCAGCCCCCCAGCATCTCCACGATCTGCGTGGGGCCCTTTTGCACCGTGCCACTCGACGCGCCATCCCGGCCACTTGCCACGTGGCTAGCGGCCATCTTGGCGATGAAAACGACAAACTACACCGCTGGTCTGGTTGCTCCAGACTGGCCCTTGCTCCCCTTAAAAGGGAGCACCCGCTCTGACCTTGCTGGTCCGAGTGAGAAGCTTGAATCACTTCCTGCGTGGCTTGCTTAAGCCAAGGCCTGTTTGCTCCAATCAAGTTGCCGACACCGCCATCAGCGAGAGCCTACGTGGGACAGCTCGTGACCGACTCCTGGACGTCCTTGACCTCTTCGTGTCCACGTGGCTGCAGAGACAATCTTCACGACATCGCCTGTTTGCACCCGACTTCGCCTGGTTCCTTCCTGGTTCCACGGTAGTCACTGGCTAGTGACTTTGAACATTGTCCCCTCTGCATTCAGGTCTCCACCTCTTCAGATCCACCCTTGGATCCACCGGAACTCTTCACATCGAGCCGCCTGCAGCATCTTCAGCTCCAAGCACCATCGACCTGCGTGATGAAACCCGACACTACTTCGACCCTGTGCACCCGCTTCCTGTGGGTAAGGTAACTCAGCAACGCCGGTGTTCCCACACTGGTATACACCTCTAGTGTCTGTGTCTAAAGTTTCATCCTTCTAGGTCACTCGGAAGGTTCCTTAAAAACTAACTTTGTAACTTTTACGCACCATTGATATTGCATTGGTATTGTGTGCACTTTCTGCACTGCACCCGAGTCCCGCGGGCCTTTCCCGACTTCTTCACTGCTAGTCCCGAACAGCTCCAGCGATTCCCCAGGCCCTAGGCCTCTTCACTTTCCCCATAGTGGTGCTTATACCACTATTTTAGTATATGGTTTAGGTGGCCCCTAGGGCTCATCCATAATTGTGCAACTTTTGTATATTTAAACTGTGTTTTGTTTTAACGCATTTGCTTCTGTGCTCATAAAGAGTATCAAGGTTATTTGTAGAAATAAATCTATATATATTTTCAATATATATCTGTGTGGTGTCCTTTCATTTGGTATTCAAGGGATTGTGTATGGTAAAACCGCTTGCTTCACATGCCTTTACAGAGTTTAGCCTAAGACTGCTTAGTCCATGCTACCCCTAGGATAGCTTGTCTATAAAGTTGACTTTACAACCTGCACCAAGGGGGTTGCTTGGCATGGTACAAGGTGATCACTAGAACTAGTGAGCATCATATACCAGGCCAACTTCTCACATTGGTGGCAGCGGATTGGGATTTGAGCTTGCTGTTGTTTTACCATTACAATCTTTGAAGTATCATTTGAAAGATCATACAGGTACCTGATAGGTACACTAAAACAAGACTAGTATACTTACGTTCTACTGAACTTAGTGGTTCTCCTTCGTAGTGAACCCAGCCTTCTAAAATTCTGGAAGGATCTCAAAACTTATCTGTTCATTTAACTTCTTCCCCTTACATTAGTATGACTATACACAGCGCTACGAGGCCTCCGGGTTGTTTGCGCTTTACAAAACCCGATTAATAATAATAATAATAATAATAATAATAGGGAGTAGCACACCCTGACTACAACTACGAGATAGGTTTTGTAGGAAAACACAAGTGTAGGTAGATTGCAACACATCCACCACACTAGAGCAATGTCTGGAGCAGAGGGATCCACTGGACCCATCTCTGTTGAGAGTGACCCTCCAAGGGCACCATCCAAATTTGCTATCTTTCCTTTTAAGGAACTGAGGCAACTGTGTTCCATGAGAGGAATCAAAACAGGTCCTACTCCTACAGCAGGACACCTCAGAGAGCTTTTAGACCAGTCTGAAGCTCTAAAGAACTCTAAACCAGGCCCCTCAGGGACTGGTGATGGAGGTTCTCCTTCTAAAGAAGAAAACACTGATGCCCCTGCCCCTGTTATCCACATAGATGAGGAAGACCGGGTCACTGGAGATACTCAGCCAGAGGATGAGGAAGAAGAGGAGGAGGAGGAGGAAGAAAGTGGGTCTGATGATGAGAGAAATAGCCAGGTGTTAGTCAGCAGGCTTAACCAGGCTAACTTAAGCTTATTTGGGACTGAAGGTGGTTCCAACCCCTTCAGACCCCCAAATGGACTTAACCAGGAGCATAGGAGGAGGAGGAATCACTCAGGTGAATCCAATACTTCCCATGTTTCTAGAGGTTCTCATGGCAACTCCAGAAGGGAGCTGACTAGCCCTCAGAGAAGGGAACATGAGGCCAAAATGAGAGAGGCTGAACTTAGGATCCAGAAGCAAGAATTAGAAGTTGCCCTGGCCAAAGAGAAACTTGCTAGAGCAAGGCAGCCTAGAGAGAGTGGATTAGGATCCACTGGTGGCAGCACTATCCCTAAGGATAACGACAGGTCCTATGACAATAGAAACCTGAGTAAGATTGTGCCCCCTACAAAGTTGGGGATGATATCCACAAATGGATGACTGCACTTGAGAGAGCTTGCAAAGTACAGCAGGTCCCTCAGGATCAGTGGGCAGCAATCTTGTGGCTCTCCTTTGAAGGTAGAGGCCGAGACAGACTCCTCACAGTTAGTGATGGGGATTCTAGAAACTACCTGGTCCTGAAGAGTGCTCTGATTGATGGGTTAGGCTTAACCACTGAACAGTACAGGTTAATGTTCAGAGATACCCAGAAGACACAGACTCAGGACTGGTCTGAATTTGTTGAATGTGCCACTAAGGCTCTGGAGGGCTGGTTGCTGGGAAGTAAGGTTACAGACTATACAGGATTGCATAATTTAATTATGAGAGAGCAAATCTTAAGTAATTGTCAAAATCAGCTTCTACATCAGCACCTGGTGGACTCTGATCTGACCTCTCCACAAGAATTGGGTAAGAGGGCAGACAAATGGGTCAGAACCAGGATCAGGCCTAAGAACCAGGGTGGTGACAAAAAGAAAGAGACTACCAAGCCTCAAGAGAAAGGTGGGGATAAAACCAAAGAGAAAACTTCCCCAGGGCCCCAATACTACAAGGATGGGGGTGGGTCACAAGGCACTTCCTCTTTACAGAAAAAGCCTTACTGCCATAACTGTAAGCAGGTTGGCCATTGGAAAACAGACAGCTGTTGTCCAATGAATGGTAATAAGGAAAACATACCTCCAGGTAAAGCTCCAACACCTCCTGTCACTGTTAGCAGTGGCCCCCCAGGTGGTGGGAGCACCCCCAAAAATTTGGGTGGGTTTACCTTTGGAACAGAGGTGGACTCTGGCCTAACCAGGTCCCCAACTGATCTTGTCTATGAGACTGGCATGGGGTTTGCCAATTTCACTGATTGCCCAAATACTTTGAGCAAGTATAGACAAGAACCCCTCATCAATGGCTTGAAAGTTGAGGCCTTTAGAGACACAGGGGCTAGCATCACCATGGTGGCTGAATGTCTAGTCCCCTCAAGGCAACTTTTACCTGATGCCAGATATCAGGTGACGAACATTGATGGAGTTCAGAAAAATCATCCCATAGCAGTGGTAAATCTCAGCTGGGGAGGAGTCACTGGCCCAAAGAGAGTGGCAGTGTCCCCAAACTTGCCTGTAGATTGTCTACTGGGGAATGATTTAGAAATCTCAGCCTGGGCTGAGATTGAACAACAAACCCATTCTAGAATGGTAAATCTCCATGGAAAGGTTAGTGGGGCTGTGATGGCTACAGCCCCAATCCAAGATGTCCTTCCTGAAAAGGTTGGGAGGGCTGAGCAAACTCAGCCCCATCTTTAGCTAACTTCCCTCCTGAAAAGATTAGCAGAGCTGTTATGATAACAGCTCATACCCAAACTGAGTCTCCGCCTGAAAAGGTTGGTGGGGCTGTGATGGCCACAGCCCAAACTCAAACTGATACCTGGGTAGTGAAGCCTGAAATGATGGATCACTCCACCCAAACTGAGAGCATTGAGGAGGAAGAGAAATCTCCCTCCCACCAGACTTTAGGAAAGGATCAGCCTCCTCAGGGAACTGATCTTACCCCTGATGAAGGAACTGTCCCAGAGGTTGTTAGGCCTGGCCTGACAGAGCCTCTGATGGCAGTGGACCCTTCTCAGGTGGGACCAAGTCTGGAGCAGGTAGCCTGCCTCTCTCTACCTTGCCTTAGTCAGCCCAGGGCTGCAGAGGACAAGAAGGACAGTGAGCCCCAAAGGGCCCCCTGTCAAATAAAGCACCCCCATCAACAGATTAGGGGCACCAAAACTAGTAGCCCTAGTGAGGTGAAAACTTTAAAAACTCCTGAGGGAGCCCCCTTAAAAGTAGTTAGGGACCTCCCACAGATGGATTCTGTTGGGCACAGCCAAACCTGGGACCCCAAGGGCCCAAACCAGAACTGTCCCTCCAGTAAGCCAACCAGAGGGACTCAGCCTCCAGCTTTAGGTAGCCAGAGGTTGACCCTGAGAGCACAGTGCAACTCAGTCAAAGAAAGAACGGCACACATGGTGGAGAGTGATTGGAGGAAGTTGAGTCCTACAGAGGAATCTCACTTCAGTACTCCATCCCAACACCAGCCTTTAATTTTGCAAAGACACACCACAGGTAGAGATTCCCTATGGTGGAGACCCTCAGATACCCTTAGGGTGAGGGATTGCTTAGTGGACCATGAGACAGGGGGTTACCAAGCCAGAGCTGGTACTTCCTTATACGGCCACTTAGGCAATATAGGCTTACCTGGTCAAGGATAGCCTTATCTCCTTTCGTTTGGGGGGGGGGGGTTATGTAGGAAGGAGGATATCTGACTATGGTTACCCCCAAACTTTTTGCCTGGTGTTTAGCTGGTTTTTGACATAGTTGGCCTGGGATCCTGCTATTCAGGGCCCCAGGCTGATTGCTCTCTCCTTAAAATGGACTCCATGTACCTTAGGTACAAACCCAATTGGAACTGGTTCACCTTATTGGCCCCTGTAACAGTGTACCCAGGTACCCAGGGCATAGGTGCTTCCAAGGCCTACCAGGGGCTGCAGCATGTATTGTGCCACCCCTGGCCTGGCCTCCATATTTGACACAACTGGCTGATCACTCAGCTGGGGTAAGTCGGTGTAACAACCCCTTACTTAGATGTAGTATGCCTATACCTAACCTAAAATGGACACATATGTCCCTATCAGCCACTCCTATGGAAGGCCTCATCAATCCTGGAGGCAGAGTGCTTGGGAATATGTGAGATAGTGCTCTGGCATGAGCTGAGCCTGTCTGCAGCTTTCAGAACCATGTCCTTTAGCTGTTTCATGATACTGCCATACCATATACTCTTAAGTGCATTATGAACCTCGCGGTTAAATGCTATCTTTGGTTTGGTTTATCAAAAAATGTCGAGTAAGGTGTCATACGAATTGGAATACTACCCCCTCGCCAGTTCTGGCGACGGGGGTAGCATTCCACCCTTCTAGAGGGACACGACATGTACCTAACCTGAACCCCGGTTAAAGTTAAACTGAGCCTTAGCATCACAAAATGGATGCTGCCACCACAGACACCAGTCTGACCTCCTGCTGCTGGGAGTCCTTCCAGCGAGGGCAGTTTGGACAAAGGGTTTCCTGCCTTGGGAGGTGCTAGCACCACCCCAGACAGGATTTTGTGTATTGGGTAGGACAGGGCTGAATAGAATCAGACATGCCTGGGGCACACAAGGTGTCCCTGTGCATAGGCCAGTTCAAACCGGTGCTGGGGCCTTCCAGCCCCAGACCTGGCGCGAAACTGGACAAAGGAAAGGGGGTGTAACCACTCCCCTTCCTGGTCCCACCCAGAGGAGGGACCTAGTAGGTGATCCGGCCCCCCATATTCGAATAAGAGTGGGAGCTGTGTCCTGAGACTTCAGATCATCCTGAATCAACTTGAAACTAAGAAGACGACTGGACTTCGACATTCTGCTGCACAGAAGACTGAAGAGCATCTCCCTTGTGGCCTAAGAGTGGCCACCCTGTGAACACAGGCACCATCCAGCAACTCGACGTCTGCTTTGCCGCCGCCTCCCGCCGGAGCCCGAGCCCAGAGCCTGACAAGTCCCAGACTCCCAGACTTCTCACCGCCCGATCCACAGTCCCGGCAAAGAAGGGACCCGTGGAGGCACCGAGAGACGTGGGACCGGACCACTTGAAAGACCCCCGAGAAGCTGACTGCGCAGCACCCGAGGCACCCTCGACGCTGTGCTTTGGGGATTGAGAAGCCCCAACCTCGAGCAGCCCTTGCACCAAAGATCAGCCCCCCAGCATCTCCACGATCTGCGTGGGGCCCTTTTGCACCGTGCCACTCGACGCGCCATCCCGGCCACTTGCCACGTGGCTAGCGGCCATCTTGGCGACGAAAACGACAAACTACACCGCTGGTCTGGTTGCTCCAGACTGGCCCTTGCTCCCCTTAAAAGGGAGCACCCGCTCTGACCTTGCTGGTCCTAGTGAGAAGCTTGAATCACTTCCTGCGTGGCTTGCTTAAGCCAAGGCCTGTTTGCTCCAATCAAGTTGCCGACACCGCCATCAGCGAGAGCCTACGTGGGACAGCTTGTGACCGACTCCTGGACGTCCTTGACCTCTTCGTGTCCACGTGGCTGCAGAGACAATCTTCACGACATCGCCTGTTTGCACCCGACTTCGCCTGGTTCCTTCCTGGTTCCACGGTAGTCACTGGCTAGTGACTTTGAACATTGTCCCCTCTGCATTCAGGTCTCCACCTCTTCAGATCCACCCTTGGATCCACCGGAACTCTTCACATCGAGCCGCCTGCAGCATCTTCAGCTCCAAGCACCATCGACCTGCGTGATGAAACCCGACACTACTTCGACCCTGTGCACCCGCTTCCTGTGGGTGAGGTAACTCAGCAACGCCGGTGTTCCCACACTGGTATACACCTCTAGTGTCTGTGTCTAAAGTTTAATCCTTCTAGGTCACTCGGAAGGTTCCTTAAAAACTAACTTTGTAACTTTTACGCACCATTGACATTGCATTGGTATTGCGTGCACTTTCTGCACTGCACCCGAGTCCCGCGGGCCTTTCCCGACTTCTTCACTGCTAGTCCCGAACAGCTCCAGCGATTCCCCAGGCCCTAGGCCTCTTCACTTTCCCCATAGTGGTGCTTATACCACTATTTTAGTATATGGTTTAGGTGGCCCCTAGGGCTCATCCATAATTGTGCAACTTTTGTATATTTAAACTGTGTTTTGTTTTAACGCATTTGCTTCTGTGCTCATAAAGAGTATCAGGGTTATTTGTAGAAATAAATCTATATATATTTTCAATATATATCTGTGTGGTGTCCTCTCATTTGGTATTCAAGGGATTGTGTATGGTAAAACAGCTTGCTTCACATGCCTTTACAGAGTTTAGCCTAAGACTGCTTAGTCCATGCTACCCCTAGGATAGCTTGTCTATAAGGTTGACTTTACAACCTGCACCAAGGGGGTTGCTTGGCATGGTACAAGGTGATCACTAGAACTAGTGAGCATCATATACCAGGCCAACTTCTCACACCCACCCCTGCGGTGTAATCATTATAGAAGGCTGCCTGCTGTGCCCTTTTTTTCCTCACCTGGTGTTCACGCGACGACGCCCTTCTGAGAGAGTGAGTGTTGGCTGGCACCGACTATCGTTGCAGGGGAGCTGTAGTGAAAGTATCGTGCCCCCGGTTGAAGAAGGCCAAATCTCGAAGTCCACGAGATTCTCGCGGCGGCCATCTTGGAGTCAGGCGGTTCGTCCAATCCCCTGTCAGGGATCTTCGGCGGCCATCTTGGGGTCAGGCAGAGAGCCCGAAAGCCGTCAAGCACTGGTAAATGCACGGTGCCCAAAGAAACAAGCATTGGCGAGTGTAATGAAAATAATCAACAAGCATGGGCTTGTGTAATGGAAAATTAAACAAGCACTGGCGAGTGTAAGGAAACAAGTCAACAAGCATTGGTGAGTACAAGAAGTATACCAAAACAAGCAGTGGCAAATCCAATCAAAGAACCGACAGAAAGGACTTTGTCAGTACGTGTCTGAGTAACGGGATCCCGCGATGTCTGGATCGTGTCAGGAAAATGCTGAGCCCGGTCCCATGGGTGTGTTGGGAGTATCGTTTCTGCGCCCCCCGGAGCCTCTCACTCTTGAATCTGGTGGGGGTATGGGCTTGCGGTGGCAAGAATGGTTAGAAGATTTCACGGACTTCATGAAGGGGTCCCATGCAACTGATGCTGGACAGCAACTGATCGCTCTCAGGAACCTTGTAGGCAAGGAAGTTGGACAGATCATAAAAGAGTTGCCTGCTGCGTCCGCTGCTTCATACGCTAATGTCTGTGAAGCGCTCAACCGCAAGTTCTTGCACAAAAAGAATGTCGATTATGAGCGATATACATTTAACCTGGCATCCCAAGAGAAAGGTGAGCAAATGAGTGTATTCATCACACGTCTGAGACGTTTAGCAAGATATTGTGACTTTGATAATTTTTCCACGGAGTATGCCCTCCGATGAGAATTATAGAAGGCTACTTGTCAGAGCCCTTGAGACGCAAACTGCTTAAGAAAAGCTACCCACTAGATGAGATTGAGGAAATGACGAGAGTCGATGATCAAGCTGACGAGCATGCGAAGAAGATGGAGGCCGGGAGAAGCGAGAAACGTGAGCAGGCGTTCAGGATGCAGTCTCGACAAGTGCATGGACGGTCCCCACCACAAGTGCGCTCCTCCAGATCTAAAAAACAGAACCACCCTTCAAGTCGTCGGCGCAGAAGCTCAAGTCGCACCAAGAAAAGATCAGAACGACAACTAAAGGGCTACAGATGCGGCTATGATTTCCCACATGCAGACGCATGCCCAGTACTAGGTCAAAGATGCCGGAAGTGTGGTAGAGACAACCACTTCGAAAGCATGTGTGGAACTCCCCACAAGGATGATCAACGAGAACCTACCAGGCAATATTGTCCCTCAAGCAGCCATCACCATGCCAGAGCAGTACAGGATAGACGAGACCCATCCACTGGGTCGTCACACTCCAGCTGTCGCTCCTGCCGAACACATCGATCTCGACGGTCGCCATCCAGAGGGTCAAGATCCCTATCACCCATCTCACAAGACCGCGAGGAATACATATGTTTTGTAGCGGATCCTGATCGTCTAAAGGAATATCCACGGCTAGACATCTGAATTGGTTCCCACCATGCCATGTTTGTGCTGGACAGTGGAGCGTCGCTAAACTATATTCCTGTAGCGGAATATCAAAGAATGAGGACACCACCCAAATTGATCAACGCCCATGTGCGAGTATACACGTGGATATCAAAGAAACCACTCCACTGTCTTGGGAAGTTCCCGACCGATCTATCATATCAAGATCGCACCATCCAAGCCTACATCCATGTCACTGATGGGCCTGAGGCGGACTGCTTACTGAGCCTGCCCACCGCAGAATGGCTAAGACTGGTGGACATACTATACAAAGTGGATGACAAACTAGACATCACTCAGAAGTTCCCTAAGCTTTTCCAAGGTCTCAGGAAGATGAGAAACTGCCACATTAGACTCACACCAGTGGCACAACACCATCGGAAAATCCCATTTCACTTACAGGAAGCCGTGGAGAAGGAGCTCCAAGACTTACTCGAGGCTGACATCATAGAGAGAACTGATGGACCGTCACCCTGGGTCTCCCCAGTTGTAGTAGTTCCAAAGAAAGGAGAGACGGACCGAGTCCGTCTATGTGTGGACATGAGAGCGCCTAACACCGTGATAGAGAGGGAGAGGCACCCAGGCCCCCACATCAGTGACATGATCACGTCACTCAATGGAGCCAAAATATTCTCAAAATTGGACCTTAACAAAGGATACCACCAACTGGAGTTGCATGAGCGGTCCCGATACATCACAACATTCTCAACACATTTAGGGCTGTTCAGATACAAAAGACTCAGTTTTGGGTTGTCATCGGCCGTGGAAATTTTTCAGGAAGCGATTAGGAGAACGAACCATCATGTTCCCCATGTATTGAACTATAGTGATGACATCCTGGTATATGGGGCCACCGCTCAAGAACATGATACAGCGCTAGATCGGGTCTGCCATGCCCTGATGGAAGCCAACCTCACGCTCAATCAGGACAAGTGTGAATTTCATAAGCCAACGCTGAAATTCTTCAGCCACGTCTTCTCTGGAAATGGCATGAAACCGGACACTGAAAAAGTAGCTGCGCTAAATGATAAACCGAGCCCAGGTGACGTTGGAGATGTGCGCTCGTTCCTGGGCATGGCCAGCTACTGCTCCAGGTATATACAAGACTACGCCACAATAAGTCACCCCCTGAGAACTCTCACTAAACAGGGGCAGCCATTTCAGTGGTCCACTCAATGTGAACGTGCCTTCAGAGACATCAAGAAAGCTGTGGAGTCTGCTGAAAACATGGCCTACTTCAACCCAAAAAAGAAGACAGAAATAACCGTGGATGCCAGCCCTGTGGGGTTAGGAGCCATTTTAGCACAGTATGATAGAGATGAAGATCAACGTCACATCGTAGCGAATGCCAGTCTGAGTCTCACAGATACGGAGAGGGCATACTCCCAGCCAGAAAAGGAAAGTCTAGCTGTCGTCTGGGCATGTGAACACTTCCACATTTTCATCTTTGGAAAGCATTTCACCTTGGTCACCGACCATCAAGCTCTGATCACAATTTTTGGAAACCCTCGAGCCAAGATGCCGCCACGAATAGAGAGATGGGGCCTTAGGTTACAAGAATACACGTACACCATTCTACACAAGCCAGGGAAAGCTGCAAACCCTGCCGACTACATGACCAGACACCCAACTCGGACCAGCAAATCCAAACGGTCAATTGCGGACGAATACATCCATTTTGTGGTAGATCAGGCTAGACCCCCTGCTGTTCCGCTGGAAGCGATATGTGAGGCAACACAGTCAGACGTCACCCTGTAGGAAGTCAAACGCCGCATACAGACCAATAGCTGGCGACATTCAGAAACCAAGGGACAAGGTGAGCAGAGCAATGACCAAGAAATGTCCGCGTTCAAACACGTCCATGATGAACTGTCAATAGCGGCAAATGGTCTCATCCTAAGAGACACTTGAATTGTGATTCCAAAACAGCTAAGACAAGGGGTCATCAATTTAGCCCATGAAGGACACAGGGGCATAGTAGCCACGAAAAGAGCCCTCCGAGAGCGGGTCTGGTTTCCAACACTGCATCTAATGGTGGAAACAACGTTGAAAGATTGCCCACAATGTCAGCTGGTGAGCCGTCCAGATCCCCCTGCACCGCTGCAAATGTCTCCACTGTCGGATGGCGTCTGGCAACACATCGCTGTTGATTTCTTTGGGCCGTTCAAGTCGGGGCAATATGTCCTGGTCATCATGGACGAATATTCCAGATTCCCTATTGCACAACTCTGCATATCCACAAAAGCCTCCAGCGCCAAAACCAATTCTAGATGAAGTCTTCGCTGCATGGGGCATTCCTCAAGTGATAAAATCTGAAAATGGGCCCCCATTCAATAGCCAAGACTTCGCCGAGTTCGCTCACCACCTAAACTTTAAACACCGGAAAATCACACCACTCTGGCCGCAGGCGAATGGAATGGTTGAACGCTTCATGGCCACGGTCAAGAAAGCCATTCAGCAGGCGGAGCTCACTAGAAAGAGCGTACAGATAGCGCTCAATGAAGTGCTACGTGCATACCGAAAAACACCCCACTCCACCACGGGAAAATTTCCAGCCACCCTCATGCTAGGCCGGCCAGTGCGCACCAGACTGCCCATGATGAATGTCCCGGTGAGTGAACCATATCTGGATTCTGACCATGAGGAAATTGCGGCCGTGGACAAGTTAAAGAAGGAAAAGATGAAGGGATATGCGGGTGAACGTCGAAATGCCTCTCACGCTGATATTCGGGAAGGAGACTGGGTGTTGGCGCGGCAAGAGCAGCACAGAAAGACTGACTGCAAGTATCATGAGACTTCGTTGAAAGTTGTGAAACAGAAGGGAACCATGATCACCACGGAAACAGACGGAAGAAGAGTCACCCGGAATGTGACACACTTTAAGAAGTGCAGCCCTAGCGTAAGAGAACTATTGACTGAATCACTAGTTGAGAACAATGAACATGAGACACCGCTCAGCAGCAGTCAGGTATTGATGCGGACTCCTGATGAGCCAGAGCGAGACATCCCTGATCCTCAGTTGCGCCCCAGACGGACCATTAGAAAACCGTCTCGCCTAATTGAAGAACTGTAAGTGGCGATCTTCAGCGACGTGAAAGAAAAAGATGTTGATACATTGTTGTGTTCTTGTTTTATTTACAGAGGGGGGAGATGTAACGATGTGCGCATACGCACAAGGCACTAGGACCTGCCCGAGGGAGAACGAGGGCGGGTGGAAAGGGAGGAGCCAGGGACTGGTTAGAACGTGTAAGGAGAAGGACGTGTAATAAACAAGCTACAACAGTATACCCTGTGTCCGAGTGTCTGTGGCTGTAAGGACACTACACTCTGGACTCTACAAGGTTCCACTCCTGGTGAGGATTTAGGGATCCAGGGGCCACGTGTAGGAAGCATTTTTCTGGTCGCAAGGGGGCAGATTTGGAGAATCGACCTGTTTGTGACTGGAAAAATACTTTTGGGGATGTACAAAGCCCAAATTGCGATTCGGTAACTTGTTACCAAATCACAATTTGGGTTTTGCGATTGAGTATTGGGAAGGGGCTTGTTGAGTCCCTTTTTAATAGCGAATTGGAATGGTATGTACAAATGTTTTGCGACCGAAATGTGGTCGCAAAACATTCACATTTTACCACCAACTCAAAGTTGATGGTAACCCATTTGCAAATGGGTAGGACTCCCCTTGGCGCCCGTTACCTTTTGGTACTGTTTAAAAATATATATTTTTAAGAGCAGGCAGTGCTCTTAAAAATGAAACTATTCATTTTTAAATGCATCCCATTTTCCTTTAAGGAAATCGGACTGCATTTAAAAAAAATGATTTTTTTTTTTTTTTAAATCAATCACAGACATGGTGGTCTGCTGACATCAGCAGGTCACCATTCCTCAGATGACTGTGAATCGTAGTGGATCACAAATTGTGACCTACTCATTAATATTCATGAGTTAAGTCTATTTTAACCCACTACGAATCGCTAATGAAACTCAAAAGATTTTCATACATTAGTAATAGCAATTTCCTAATTGCGAATCACAACAAATTGCAATTTGGAAATTGCTATTTCTAACTTTCACAGATCTGGCCCTAGATCGTGTACCTCAGCACTCCAGCATTTCTTGAATGGTTAACAAACCAGCATTGCAAACACCCAGGAATAATGTCACAAGGAAAAGGGGAAGCAATATGCACTGACAGCGTCAGTATCTTAAAGACCAAATGTGTTGATATTTGCTAAGGAAGGTGATTTTTAGATCTGTCTACTAAGAGCTCCAATGTTTGGAATACCTCATCTTATCACTTCCTCAAAATTGTACAAGTAGTTCAACATGTCAGCATCTATCCGCCAGAGTACAAGTTCCTGAGCCTTTATGTTTGCCATAAAGCCAATGTGCAATACATTTTGTTTTCTGAAACAAGCTCCAAAACCGGAAGCTGTTTTCCAGGAAACAAAAAAAAATCAGTGGCCCTGATGCATAGGACGTTTCTGAGTGTGTGTGTGTGTGTGCGTGCATGCATGCGTGCGTGTGTGTCTGTGTGTTAGGATGGCAGGCACTGCGCATTTTCCCAAACACAGTCACCAAGCTTTGGAAGGGGGTCCCAGGTAAGGAAAGCAAGTGATGGCCTCCTCGCTCTAAATGGGGCCGAGTGAGCCCCACTGTGACCTTATGGACCAGTGGTGGATGGACTTCCGGTTCAAGGATTTATGACAGCTGTCAGCTCGGCAATTTCTCAGGAACAGTTCGATGCCAAAAGGGGGCCACCTCTCAATAGTCACAACCCTGGATGCTATAATAGCACAGGCAAATGGGATGATCGAGCGGGGAAGGAAAGGAAGGGGTCAGCAGGAGGGAGATCTGAAAAGCAAAGAAAATTATTGATAAGCAAATGTACATATAGTAATTCTCTGATCTATGCAAGTGAGACGCTCATACCTGTAAAACAAATAATAACACTTCATCCATTAGGGATAAGTAAGGAATCAACAGTTCTGTGTCATATCTCAGTAACGGTAGGTATTGCGCTAAGAAAGGGATAGAGGCACAAAAGGTACATAAATTCTGTAGCCCAAACAGATGCACAATGGTGACTCACATTACTGTGTTCCAAAAGCCATACACACCAGCACACATACACAGTTCGAAGTCATAGAGGAAGAGCAGATGGCCACTTCTTGAGCCCCCTGTTAAAGGTAAAGCTAATAATAATCATCAAAATACTCCTATTAATCCTATATATTATGTGCTGGTATATTGTCAATCATAAACATATGTACAACCAAATCCAGTATCACTGAGCCTATATACCTAAAACAAGTTGTGGTATACGTGGCGGGATTTGACGTATCCCACACATAGGAGTTGTGATCAAGAATACTTTGGTCTCAAAATCTCTATCCAGCAATCCCAGATGGCTGGGTCACACAGTCTCAGATAGTTTGTATGCCCCCAAACGTAAAAATAGATTATATCCAAGAAAAGAACGGTATCAGGGAGTTTCCCGGTTTCGGTGGTGCAAGTGCACCTTTACCATTCAAATGTCTGGGCAGGAAATCTGCACTAAGAGTGAATAACCAGCAGCAGCTTGCTCTCTGGCAGGCTCCTTTAACCGATCTTTCACATCCAGTTCAAATTCCCACGTGCTCCCGGCATTCACAGTCACTTCTGCTATGCCCCATGGCAGAGGCGCAACTAGAGCGACATTTTGGGGGGGGGGGGGCTAAGAAAACATTTCGGGGGGGGGACTGAAACTTTAAGCAATAGGCTGAGTGGAGCGGCAGGGGCTCTTGGAAGGGGTAACACAACAACAAAGCCTCATTAACATGCACATGGTCTTTTAAAGACCCTTGAAGTGCTCGGGTGCGGCTGTGTGCGTGCCTCGGAGCTGTCTGAGCCCGGGCTGCCACTCACGACGGGGGGGGGGCTGAATCCCTTTGATTCCAACGGATGTTGCGCGCCTGCCCCATGGGAGTTGTAGTTCTTGAGTCCCGGAATGGGACGCAGACCGCACCGGTGTGCCTCCCTGTCCTTGAGCCGTCCACAGAAGAAGGGTCACTGTTCTGTGACCACCACCCTTCCCATCAAGACCAGGCCCTATCGTAGGGGGCAAGAAGAGGCGAAGCAGCGCTGCCCGTAGGTGAGTCTGGGGGCAAGCCGGGAAGGACTCGGTGAATGTGTAGCAACAGCACTTAAGGTTCAACCATAATTAGGTCATTGCACAAACTTGGGTTCCTACATTTCACTGTAAGCCGTCCCCAGTTGTCATATACCTCAGTAGTTCATGGGAAGAGAAGCCATCAATACTTATTACTCAAGGGCCTACCAGTGATAAATTGTGTCACAAACATGGGTTCCTCTATTCCAGCATATGTAGACTGTTTGTCGAGGAACACTGATGCTGAGGCCGGTTACGGAGGTCTGAGAAAACGTTTGGCGTTTGTGATGGAACTTATCATGGCTCCTGAAATATAAAATACGAGGATTACTGCTTTTATTGCTGGTGCTTGAATAGTTTGGACTATAATTTTGGTGAAGCTTATACCAAGAGTTACCTATAGTGACAAGTTTGTACTCTGACAACCGTAGTACTGATTACATTGGAAACTTGCCTTGAGGAAGCCGGCAAAGGGCGAAACGCGCGTCGGCTGTGAGCCACTGTGTTTTAAAAGGAATAAAAACCACATGTTTCTACACAACGCGACTCCCCTGGATTGAAAAGGAGTGTTTGTGCAAGGATACAAATTGAAGAAAAGTGCTGATTGCACATGGATAAAAGTGACTTTATGTGATGTGCGCTGGTGTATCTGTTCTCTGTTGATGTGACACTGCAGCACCGTTGGTGGGCAGATGGTACTTGTCTAATGCTTGAGGTGGATAAGCATTTAACACCAAGGCTGCACTCAATATTTGAACTTCACATATAGGGTTTTTTTTTTCTCTCAAAGGAAGGAGACATGTTTTGATGTGCAGATCTGGTATAGCAAACCCGCCCTCTTGTGATGTTTATATAAGTAGACTGTTTGTCAAGTCAAGACCGAAACAAGATCTGACAAACATTGACTAAAGCAATGGGAATATTTCCGCTTGAGTGCTTACAACAGCAATAAAAATGCTGGTCAAAGTGAAAAGCAATTAAAAATATCTCCTTATGTGTATAAGGCATGTTTGAGATTTAAAAAAAATGCCATCTATGATAACCTGGTGTACTTAGACGTAAGCTTGTCCCCCTTGAGACTAGAATATCCAGTGGTGTCCTCTAAGATATCATTGACAATGTCTCAAGCCAATTGCTGACTGCTCCTGAGTCAGCACAGCCACTGGCTGAAGGAGGTTGCACCAAAACCGCTTAGAATCTATACAGGATACAATACTTTTGCCATGTATGGCCGAAGTGGCATTACACAACAAATATAAAATAACAATTTTAATTTTACTCCAAAGAAGACAGACGAATCCAGTACAACAAGCCTGTACACTGACAGAAAAAAATGAATAAATTACTCTCCGAATATCGTAGGAGTGGGGAAGAGGGCAGAGCAAGGTTCACAGGGGCTTATGGAGGAAATGGCATCTCTATGTCTTCATGAGACAATTGGCATCCCCATTGCTGAATAACCCATCGTTATGTAGTGAAGCCAGAGCAACTGCAGAGGCCTCTTTCCCATACCAATTTATTTAGAAATATTCTGTAGGGGTTTGAGCACCCAGCGACTGTACCGCCTGTCCACAAAAATAGTGATGGCAACAATGAGGTAGTTGATGACTCCATCAGAGATGTCATAAACGGTATAATAAGTGATATAATTTGTGAAGCAATGTGTGAGGCATTTGCATTACATTGTGTGGAACGTTAAAATCATTGGATTACATTAGCTGCTACATTCAAATAG
This sequence comes from Lissotriton helveticus, assembly GCF_964261635.1. Lineage (NCBI taxonomy): Eukaryota > Metazoa > Chordata > Amphibia > Caudata > Salamandridae > Lissotriton > Lissotriton helveticus. The sequence goes on from NC_136063.1 coordinate 927,187,969, forward strand.
CTTATTAAAAAACCCAATTACGTTTTCCAATTTGCTAGGTGTATTTACTACTCATGCTGGAAAGTATGTGCACCCGATCACGGTGTTATATTAACTGAAGCACTTATAAATTACGACTAACTACTGATTTCTAAAGCAATTCTCATAATGTTTAATGGCAGGAGGTTAGGCTCCGTTGGTAACCTTCCCCACTTTTAGATTAACTGGGATTTCAGTTTACTCAGTGACATATTTGACTGGACTCACCTTTGTCCACAAGGACAGCGTCTAGTGCTGAATCAGCGTCAGCCACTCTGTCTGAGAACCAATAACGCCACCACTAACGTCACCGCGCTCGGAACGTTAAACAAGCATCCATTTTCCCTTTTACCTTGGAATCTGCTCACCGCGGCTAACGAGATAACCTTTACTGCGTCCATTTCCTGGTGAAACAGCGTGAGCGATGTTGCGCCTCCCCTCTGAGATCGACCACTCCATACCTTTAACAGTGAAATGCAAAGCAATTCACCGTACAAGTCAAAAGCACTTTGTTTAAAGGAGTTTGCCATGTATATCACGAGTAATATCTTAACCTTTGATGAATAAGCAATACGCATCTTTACAGCACATTGTATATTTATTCCAAACCTCATGGGTGGATGAATCCAGCATAGGGAGTCCCAAAGGACTGAGGGTCGCTTTAGGACCACTGGCAGACAGTTTCAGCAAATGACGGTACACGAAGACCAGCCAGTACATCCCCTTGTTTCTTGGCAATACACTCAGGTGAGTTTTCTCAATGAACCATGGAACCGGTGGTTCATTCTCCCCAAGTGGATGTACTGACTGGTTTTCACTTGCCGCCATTTTCTGAAACTGTCTGGGAAGAAGAGCGCATTGCCCGAAACGCGTCAGCAGGAGATTTTAGAAGGACTGGGCCCATGTTTGTGGCGCTTGCTTTTATCAGCGTTTACCTTCCTGCGAGTGCGATCTCACCGAAGAGGCAACTCTGTTTGTAAAACTTAAGTGGTCTGTCCGGGCCACGAGATTGCAATGCCATGATATCTGAGGGGGTCTACAGCTGCTTAATTGGGCAGCATTCTGCGGAGCTGGAGGTGTTGTTTATGATGCGAAAGCGACTTTGTGAGATACCCATTGGTGCCTTTGAGATATGAGGAAAACACACTTGACGGTGGCGCGCCACATGGGGAGAATGGACTACCAGTCCCATGATTCATTGAGAAAACTCACCTGAGTGTTATCTGGCAATAAACATAAGGGGATGTACTGGCTGGTCTTCATGTGTCGTCATTTGCTGAAACTGCCTGGGAAGAAGGGCGCAATGCCTGAAACGCCTCAGCAGGAGTTTTTAGAAGGTCTGGGTCCATGTTTGTAGCGCTTGCTTTTATCAAAATTTTACCTACCTGCGTGTGTGATCTCACTAAAGGGGCAACTATGTTTGTGGAAGTTAAGTGGTCTGCCCAGGCCACGAGATCTCACATCCACGATATCTGAGTGGGTCTGCAGCTGCTTATTTGGGCAGCATTCTGCGGAGCTGGAGGTGTTGTTTAAGATGCGAGAGCGACTTTGTGAGATACCCATTGGTGCCTTTGAGATATGAGGAAATCGCACTTGAAGGCGGCGACCCACATGGGGAGAATGGACTACCATTCCCATGGTTCATTGAGAAAACTCACTTGAGTGTAATCTGCCAATAAACATAAGGAGATGTACTGGCTGGTCTTTATGTGACGTCATTTGCTGAAACTAGCTGGGAAGAAGGGCGCAAAGCCCGAAACGCGTCGGCAGGAGATTTTAGAAGGGCTGGGTCCATGTTTGTGGCGCTTGCTTCTCTCAGCGTTTAACCTACCTGTGAGTGCGATCTCACTGAAGGGGCAATTCTGTTTGTGAAAATATATTTATATATCTGTATGTATATCTATCTATCTATATATATCTATATGTCAATAACAGGCATTAAAAGTACTATCATGGTTAGCGCTAATATGAGCTTAAGAACAGTATGAGATGGGCTTCCAGGGAGACAATATTGAAACCACAGAGTTGTAAATAGACTTGAGTTTAGGTTGTCCCAGGAAATGCAATTACCATTTTTGCAATTATAGGCACAAGTACATTTTATTACAACATTTGTAGTGTATGTTTAATATTTACACTACAAGCATATATTTTTTTAACTGTCTTAATGGTTTTAACTGGTATTACTGGTTTTAACGTTCATTTACTGATTTCAAACTGTTCAAGCTATTTTGCACAAATGAAACTAACCTATAACTTTATTTCCACATCTTAAGATGTCTTTTCAATAGCATTCATGTTATTGAGTATGTCTTCTCTGTCTATGGTTGTAACACACCACATGTGTATGCACTGAGCACTTTAAAAATGTTATTTCACTTTGCAGATGCGTCATGTGATCAAGGCCTCTTCAGGCCGAAACGCGTCATGGCGGTGGTGTAAGGGCTAAAAAAAATACATTGGCACCAGCTAAATACGGAGTTTGCCTTTCGTTTTTCAGCAAAAGACCAGAAGTGCCAATGAAACGGATATCTTGATGTGATATGTATGTATGTATATATATATATATATATATATATATATATATATATATATATATATGTATATATATATATATATATATATATATATATATATATATATATTCACATCCAAAATCATCGTTTTATGATATGGCGGCACACAAACTCCTCAGACGCAGTTCTCCGTGCTTTTGCTCATTCGTATATTATCTTTTGTTTTTCATATTTTATAAATGTAACCTTTTCTATGCAAGAATAGATATATTTGTTTCCCAGGCCGACAAGTTTCGGCTTCTGCCTTCTACTGGGCCTCCGGTTATCAATGTATAAATAATATATTACTAATGTTTTTTTTAATGGAGGAACCCAATTTCCTTATTCACCCCTAAACCATGAAAAACACCCTTACCACCCAATTCCCTTACCCACTCCTAAACCCTAAAATACACTGTTACCACCCAATTCCCTTTACGATACCTAACCTTTAAAAACACCCTTACCACCCAGTTTGCCATCTCACTCAGGGCTGATCCCAGCTGTTCGTCCTGTTCAAAAGGTCGACAGACCTTGGCCATTGAATTTTGAGAAGATCAGGAGCAAATCATCACAATAGTTATCAATCATAGTTTCTATTCTAAATTCATTCAATCGTGAGAGTTTGAGTAAAGGTTTTTAAGAGTTTTATTAATCAAAATCTAGTAAATCATCTTTATTCGATTCGTTCAGTATTCAGTCATTTAACAGAATAATACAAATATGGTTAGATCAAATCATGTCAAAATATTTAAGGGAGTCCCATAAAGGAAATAATCCCTATTCAAAAAATGGGGCGAAAGTGTGTCAGTAAGAACCCATGAAGAGCTCAAATTTAAAAGAGAGTGAAACAAACAAAAAGCTAAAAAATATTCAGCAGTCAATTCAATCAAGCAGAACTTGTCATGAAGAGAGATTCACAAAGGCTTAGCAGAATCTCAAAGCAATAAGAAATAAGACAGGATAAGTGTGCAGAAGCAGTAGCAACCACAAACAGCAAAAGGGTTCTGGCAAAGTGTCTGGGTAAAAATAAGCATTTGTCATAAAGACCAACATCATATGAAATGGGTCTTGAAAGTGGTAGGAAAAAGAGTCTCATCCCCGCCTACTCTAGGAACTGTAGTATTGTATACAGTCAAACAGAAATGTTGGAGTCCATTTTGCATCTTCTCTTCCTCTCATTCAATCGGCTTTCAGTGTTCTCCGGGAAACAGGATCACTCCTTTCCTTCTCCAAAATACAATAGAATATAGACAGTAATCTTTGAGTGTGCACATTTGTTGTATTAGTATAAACTATTAATGAGTCATTTTCAATTAAAAACTCCCATCTCAAACCTTCTGCTAAAGAAAACTATATGTTAGCTAACAATGGGTTATGTGGAAATCGAAATATCTGCTGTAACGAGAGAGAATTATTAACATGGCATAATCTATTAGATTAGAAATAAGACAAATATGTTAAAAGAGGTCAATTTTAGTTCATGCACTGTATTTCATGTGTGGGTATTCTTCATAATTCTATGAAACAATGTTGTAAACAAGCATTTCAATACTTCATCGTGTAAGCAGAAACATATTGCAGAGTTATGTGAAACATTTTTTTAAAACGTGATTGGTGTAAAATTAAACATTTTACACTTTAAGAGTGTTTTAGCACATCTAGTCAAGCTACTTGTGAAGCAATGCTTGTTTAAACATTTGTAAGACACTTAGGGGCCCATTAGGATGTCGGGCGGATTGCCCCCACTAGGCTGGCGTTAGCCACCGCCGGCCTGGCGGGGGCAATCCGCCCGACATCCACTCCCGAATTCCCCCTCGCCATATTAGAATGGTGGGGGGGCCGCGGCGGACGGAAAGACCGTCCGCCGCTTTTCCGCCCGGTCTCCTTGCGGCCAGGGCGGAAAAGGGTTTATATGGTGGCGGTGTCTATTAGACACAGCCAGCCATATTAGGATAGGCATTTGGGAATGCCTTTCCGTGGCGGCAATGCCGCCACGGAAAGGCTTGCGGTGTCCCTCTGCGAGGGCCCGTTGCGGGCCCCCAGGGACTCCGTGGGGGTGGGGGGTGCACATGGGGGGTACCTATGGTACCCCCCTGCATTTCAATGCACAACGTGCATTTTTAGCATTGCGGCGGGCGGTGCTTTCAGCACCGCCCGCAGTAATGCTAAAAATGCGGGAAGCGCCTGCCACTGTGGCGGGCGCATCCTAATATGTAGAACGGGACCCCCGCCCTTATGGCGGGTGGTCCCATTCACCGGTAGAATGACGGGCAGACAAAGTCCGCCAGTCATCCTAATGGACCCCTTAGTATCAATAAGTATAATTGCCTAGTAGAATTGCACATTTTTAAATGCATTTTCAGTTCACTATATATTGCAAAATGATACTGCGCATGTATTTAACTATATTATTTTGCATTTTACTAACAATACCCTATCACCCTCTATGTTGGGTGGCTGCTCTATGTTCCCCCAGGTCCATCGGCCTACATGCTGCCCGGCAGAGCTGGGACCATGACCCATTGCTTAATTTGAGTCTATGGTTTCAGGGGGTGAGTACCAGCACTTATGACAGACTATGACATAGTGGCAGTGCAGGGCAGGAATATCGATGTCAAAAATCCCTTCAAAAATATTGTGGGGAAGAAATATCGACAACAAAAATATTGTAGACAAGAATATCGACTGACAGGTAAGTAATATTGATTTCAAAAACATCGACGTCTTAAATATCGTTTACAAAAAAATGGTTAACAAAACGATTGAATTATTAATAATGTTGTGTATTTTAGTGTTTTTAACGAGAATTGTTTGTCATTGTATCATATGTTTTAAAATTTTACTAGTTATTAATTTATTTTAAGTTTAATTTTGTGTTTTTAGTTCTGTAGCGGGTTGTGGGTTTATAGGGGACTAGGGTGGGAAGTAATTTAATAATATAGATCTAAAAATTAATTTGTAGTAGTTAATTTTTTTTATTTGAATTTTGCGGTTTTAGTTCCTTAGCAGGTTGTGGGTTTATAGGGGAATAGGGTGGGAAGTAATTTAATTATATAACATTTATTGAATAATTAATGTGTTAATTGATTAATAATTCATAGTTTAATAATTAGTTGGGAATTATTTTCAATGAATCAATTAATAATTAACTATGTGAATTGTTTAATTAATTTTAGGTGTGTGTTGTGGGGTCTATATGTGTAAATGATGTGAAGGGTGGTATGTAATTACTTTTTTATTGATTAATTATTAAATATTTTAAAATTAATTTCCATCAATTAATTATTAATTATTAATTGTAATTGTGTAATTAATTTTAGGTGTGTGTTGTGGTGTTTAGATGTGTAAATGGTGTGAAAGGTGGTAAGTAATTAATATTTTATTGATTAATTAATAAATATGTATAAATTAATTCCCATTAATTAGTAATTATACATTTTAATTGAATATTTAATTTTAGGTGTGTGTTGTGGATATTATAGTGTTAATTAATGTGTAATAATGATTTTGTATTATCTATGTTAATAATATTATATTTAAATTTATATTTTAATTATGTTAATATTGGAAATTAAATGTAATAAAAATGTTGATGGTTTTGTTTTTTTATTGTTGTGGGATCCAGCTCTTTCCCTACTGTTGCACTCACTGGAGTGGGAATAGTAATTTTTACCCCTGCGCTATCCACCACTTTCCCTACTGTTGCACTCACTGGTGTGGGAATAGTAATGTTTACTCCTCCGCTATCCAGCGCTTTCCCTACTGTTGCACTCACAGGAGTGGGAATAGTCATTTTTACCCCTCTGCTATCCAACGCGTTCCCTACTGTTGCACTCACTGGAGTGGGAATAGTAATTTTTACCCCTACACTATCCAGTGATTTCCCTACTGTTGCACTAACTGGAGTGGGAATAGTAATTTTTACCCCTATGCTATCCAATGCTTTCCCTACTGTTGCACTCACTGTAGTGGGAATAGTAATTTATACCCATACGCTATCCAGCGCTTTCCCTACTGTTGCACTCACTGGAGATGAATAGTAATTTTTACCCCTACGCTATCCACTGCTTTCCCTACTGTTGCACTCACTGTAGTGGGAATAGTAATTTTTACCCATACGCTTTCCAGCGCTTTCCCTACTGTTGCACTCACTGGAGTGGGAATAGTAGTTTTTACCCCTATGCTATCCAACGATTTCCCTACTGTTGCACTCACTGGAGTGCGAATAGTAATTTTTACCCCTACACTATCCAACGATTTCCCTACTGTTGCACTCACTGGAGTGGGAATAGTAATTTTTACCCCTACGCTATCCAATGCTTTTCCTACTGTTGCACTCACTGTAGTGGGAATAGTAATTTTTACCCATACGCTATCCAGCGCTTTCCCTACTGTTGCACTCACTGGAGTTGAATAGTAATTTTTAGCCCCACGCTATCCAGCGCTTTCCCTACTGTTGCACTCACTGGAGTGGGAATAGTAATTTTTACCCCTCCGCTATCCAATGCTTTCCCTACTGTTGCACTTACTGGAGTGGGAATAGTAATTTTTACCCCCTCGCTATCCAACGCTTTCCATACTGTTGCACTCACTGGAGTGGGAATAGTAATTTTGACCCCCTCGCTATCCAACGTTTTCACTACTATTGTGTTTATTTGTTATAAAAATGTATGTTTTATTCTTTATTTAATGGTTTAATGTGTTAATTAAATATAGAATATTTAATTTAATTTTAAATTATTTATATATGTGTATATTTTATTTCTATATAATTTAAAAAGTTTATAAATTAAATAAAGATAATAGTTAATACAATGCATTTAAGTAAATATATGTATATGTACACTTTTTTGTGTTTATATTTATTAAATTAAGTTTATTAGTTATAATTAGTTAAAATATATATATTACATTTAATTTATTTAGTTAATAATATTTCTATTATTTAATTAATTTTATTTAAGTTATGTACTTTTTTCAAGTCAATATTTTTTACTTCTATATTTTTTACATCGATATTTAGGTGTCAATATTATTGTACTTACCTGTTCATGTATAAGAAGTCGATATTTTTGTTATCGATATTTTCACATCATTATTTTTTTCATCTATATTTTTACTATCGATATTTTAACATGGAACCATAGTGGCTCTGTCTGTCTAATTTTGTAATGAGCACATCAACAGTTGTTTAATTATTCTATATACATACAAATCTCAAAGCCTGAATAAGAGAAATGTACCCCAGTGATCAAGTTGTCCAACTATATCTCATCATAATGGAACTCTATCAATACTTTAGAGAAGTAAAATTAAGACATTACTTTAACAAAATACTTTATTTAAAAAAAGGTGATGCTACAGCTCTGAGGATACCCTCAATGTTTACACCCCCACCACACTGTTCCATAAGATACTGGTGTTCAAACAGATTATTCAAAGGGCTGTAACCAAATTACTGGCGGATTTTTTTTTTACTTCAAATACAATATCAGCAAAGTTGAAAGTTAAGTTTTCACTAACTTAAGACAAACATCAGGATGGTAGTGAAGCTTGCGGACAAGGGTGCAGCCATAGTGGTTTAGAATGTGGAAGACTCCAAAGAAGAGGTATTGTTGAAATTTAGGGTACAAGAGAGCTACACAAAACTCAGAGCCGACCCCACTTAGCCAAGTGATCAAAGAACTTACCCACAAAGGACTAGCTGAGGGGTACCTTAGTGACCATGAAATTAAATACCTGAACAAAAAATATCCCTGAACGGCAACCATATACCCTCTCCCCAACATAGACAAGATAGTAAACAATTTCCCTGGTTGCCCAATGGTGTCCGGGTGTGGATCCCTCCTCCGGGACCCACTTTGTATATATATTTACATGTTTATTAAGCCCTTTGTAGGGAGCACTCAAGCGTATGTGCACTACACAATGGATGGGATCAAATAGATAGAGGATTATCCACTCAAACCGCAGAACTAGTTGTTGGTAATCACCGTTAGCTTCCCATTAACCTATTTCTCTCAACAAGCAGCTTTAAAACTAATCAGGGAAGTTTTTGATACCAGTCACTGACCTACATAGTCACCCATCGATTGCCTAGTAGCATTATTGAACATTGCTTTGACAAAAAACTTTCCATCTTTCAGGGTGACTTCTACTACCGATCCAAAGGTTTTGTGATAGAGTCTGGCTTTGCACCCAACCTGGCTAAAATTTTCATGAACCAATATAAACACATGCATATATATCAAGAAACGACCCCCTTAACTGAAAACATTAGTTTATGCAAAAGATACATAGGTGATGTCCTCATGACATGGGCTGGTGACAGTGTATGGCTTGAACTCTTTTTTGAATGGCTTAATAACAGGTCCGCAGATATTCATGTCACTATGTCACATAACAACACCAAAATCATGTTTTTAAACATCACTATTAGGGTTTGGGAGGACAAGCTGTATACGGGCCTATGTGGCAAACTCTATTTAGGAAACCAACTGAACGTGATACACTTCTAAGGTACACTAGGAATTTAAGGGATAATCTACCCTATGCCCGGTTCTTCAAAATTAGTAATAATTGTGCATGCAGAGTAGATTATTTTTCAGAATCCAACATGCTAATCTGTAAACTACAGAATTGTGGTTTTCACAAGGGACTACTCATACAGGCCAGGAAACATGCCTTGCATTGCACTAGGGATTAACTATTGGAATCCAAAGTAGACAAGCATTATAAAATGGACAGGGGTGGTATGTGTGGCAACATTTTGCACACATAGTAATGATATCAAGAAAATAGTTAACAAACATTGGCGCCTTGTTCAAGATGAAGTTGACAGCAATGATAAACCATTGCTTTCTTTCAGAAGAGGGAACAATGCAATCGATCACGTATTCTGAGCTTTACTAGCAACACCCGAACAACCAGATTTGTGGCCACAATGGAATTTGTCACCCATTCTGTGCAATTATAAATGTGGGGGTTGCAATGCCTGTCATGTGACTAGAGAGACTTAGGAATTCCAACATGAGTATACAAAACCCCTTCTCAAAAACCATACCATTACATTTTGCCATGGGATGCAAGCGTCATGCCTCTTCTTGTGTTTGGCCAACCCCTAGAGCATGGACCAAGTACTTGTGTCCATCCACTGCTCTCGGTTTTGGGGCTACTTTTCTAATTGTGTTTACGCACCTTGTGTTTTCACTCACTCATTTGTGTTTGTTTGTTTCAACTTTATTTCGGCTAATATAGCCATAAAAGCAGGAAGTACAAAAGAAAAACATTTACAGACAATTATATACAGTACCCCATAGCAGCAGTTAGTCACATATTCAGGTTACAATGAGTGAAGAGGGCAATCGAACAATTAATCTGTATCAGTAATTTTACAAATACCACATTAAAATCAAGATCTCACTTTATAATTTAGATAAAAGAATTATTTTCCATTTTAAAAGCCAGATTAAAACCTTTAAAAAAACCATGTTTAAAAGGTAAAAACAGTGCTATCTATGGTAACTTATGCAGGGTGAAGAAGACTACGGACCCCATTATTACATTACAGCGGATGTATGACATTACAACGCATGCTTTTACCACGCATGCTTTTACATCGCAAGTTTTACAACGCATACCATTACAACGCATAGTGCTTTGGGGTGCTGGATAGTGAATAGTTTAATTTACTATTCCAACTCCAGTCTCCGTGGATAGTAGGGAAGGTGTTGGATAGTAAATTAAATCTATTCCCTATCCTAGAGCGCCCCCCAGAGCAATGCGTTGTAATGGTTTGCGTTGTAAAAGTTGCAATGTAAAAGCACTGCGTGGTAAAAGTTGCGTTGTAAAGGATGTTTCCCCATTACAGCTTGTAACCAAGCTGTTTTCTAATTAGGTACACTTTAAATAGAAACCTGCTTATACAAACCACTACCAGTTGCGAGGTATTAGACTTAATTATACGCTCTGCTTCTTTATAGGATCTAACACCCATGTTTTTACAAAGGGGTCTGATCCAACGGTCTCTAGGTAACTTATAGACCGGACAAAAAAACATTAGATGGACGTCATCTTCTTTTGTCTTTTGAGAGCAGAGAATACAAAAACCGCTATCATTTTTACCCCCCCATCCACAGGTATTTGCATTCGTCTGGAGCACCCCATATCTAAATTGCAAATATAACGTTTTTGCTAGCGGTGGTCCTATATCGTCCATAAACGGTTCAAATGCAGCATTATCCTTTACATTCAGGAATTTCTGAGTCAATATGCCAATTGATGAACTATGGAGTAGCTCACCATTGACATAGGACCAGAAAGTGTACTTTAGGAGTTTTTTACATGGGGGTGTCATATTCTGAGGCTCTTCCCAGTAATGGGATAAACCTAACCCAATACACCAAAAGGAAATATGTTTTAACCATGCAATTTTCTTGTACTCATCAATCTGAATAACTTCTAACAATCCATTTTTATAATTACACAGCTCCGGGGTTGTCCTGAGCCTTACCCAATACAACAATGGCCTTAAGATTGCTTGGTAGTCTGTCCATTTAAGATCAATATCCAAAAACACTGGAACTAGGGGAGTTCTAGTTGGTATTTTTAACAACCTACGTATGAAGTGATTTTCTTCCCGTTCAAAGTAGCTTTTACAACAATGCCCCCAAGCCTCAGCACCATAAAGTGCCGCTGATTGGGCCTTTGCCTTAAATAATTCAAGTGCCGGCGTGATAGCTTTAGAATAACTTGCGCCGTGCACTTTTAGTATGGGCATCGAATTTTGTTTGAAAGACAATCTACTTTTTACCAGATGCCCCTTCCATGAAAGGGTACTATCCAACATAATACCTAGATAATTAAAACTCTCCACATACTCCAATTTTTGATTATTTAAGGCCAAATTCTTCCTAAAGGACTTTTGCGGGTTTATGGACATATATTTCGTTTTAGACGAATTTATTTCTAACCCCTTCTCTACACAGTAACCATAGAATTTGTTCACCAGATTTTGGAGACCCTTTGGACTCTGAGAGATGAGGATTGTATCATCGGCAAAAAGGAGTGCCATGATTGCCTCATCTCCTAGCTTCGGGGAGTCATGATTGCAGTCCCTCAGATATGTAGGTATGTAGTGTAGCTCCTATCTTCCCAATAGGCTCTGCGCATTGGAATAATACCTACAGCAGTAAAGGCCTAGACCAGACGTTAACTAGGTCTACTACTATCGATACTAGACTTAATTTTTGGGTTTGCCAGCGTAGCTCAGAGTTCGCTAGAAACTTTCTCGAATGTTCAAGGAGGAATTAACTTCCCTGATTAGACAAGAAGGGATTTAGTTTCTGACAACCATAGAACATGACAACTTTGCTCTCCCCTAATCAAGAGTGTATCTCCAGAGTCGTGTGAGCACAAGGCAATTATTTTACTCAGTCAGTACGTGCATTCTTAGTCTCATCAGAATGTAGAGAAAAGGAAGAGACGGGCGTGTTCAATAAAGGGTGTTATTTATTGATCAGTCTCTTTTCTCATACATGAGAAATGGATCGATATTATTGCAATACTTATAGTTAAGTAAAGTGCATACATTAAAAGCAATAGTATAAAATAATACTGTAAAAACATTGATATGGTTTCTGAGCCATATGATGTTTTAAAATGATTAAAATATATTTACATACACATATACATTTGACTAAACGTACTCAACTGGTGTTTCTAAATACGCCTACCCCGTGTACCTGACCTAAGTCTAATGCGTGGGCGGGAATAGAAAGTTACAGTTTAAGTTAAGTTTGTTTTTGCCAAGTGAATAACTAAAGAATTCTCTGTGAGGGGTTATTCAGTTCTGTACCTGGAATTTAGGATGAATGAGGAATGGTATCTCTTTCTCTGGTCTCGATATTCCAGGCCGCCTGCGAGGGCTACCCGGAAGCGCCGGTGCTGGGTCTCTCGGCTTGAGATAGCAGCGCATCTCTCAGCGCGTCAGGAAGGCGGGGCTGCTGCCAGCGGGGTCTGCTCTGCTTCTGGGCTTCGGCAAGTGTGGCTGCTCCGTCTCGTCACCACGCGTGTGTTTGCATAGGGCAATATCGGTAATATTTATACCTTAAAGGTGCCGAGATTGACGTAAGGATGGACATAGATACGTCAATAAAGATGTCATACGACTTGCTCGTTAGCACATTCTTTTACTAAAGTTCTCTGTGAAATCAAAACAATGGCCGCACGGATTATCCAGGTTGTCATAGGTTTGATTTGTTATGAGAACGTCGTATGCCTTATCAGGGGCTGGAGGAATGTCGCTTGTCTAATTAGATCTCAAGCGTTATGACCTAATCAGATAACACGTTCCTGTGCCGTAGTGTGACTGCGTCAGATAACGGTATCTGCATCATGGGGGCTTGTCTTGCCTCATGGGCTGACTGTTAGTTAACTTGATAGTTAGTTTAACCAGAATAGGGTCAGGAATAGGGGGATTGATTCAGAACCTATAGGAATACATGACACCCACTCCACGCTAACTATGGTCATATTTACTAATCTATGCATAGTATAACATAGTACAACATACTATAGAGTATAGTGTATACCTTACCACCCCAAAATACATAAAAGCATTTTGAAATTTTCAAATATACTGAAAAATTGCAGTCATATATATTGTATGCACTTAAGCTACGAATAAAATGCAAAAGTAAACACGCATTTGTATGCATTATTGCTAATTTGGTATTTGAGAAATACACATGAAATGGCTCTTAATATGGCTATACAGAAAGGAAGTCCGATACCATTTCATCACATAATAAAACATTTATGAACATACCAGCGGGCAACTAAAGTTTATAAAGTATCTAAAAATAGAAATCTTAGTTCTCTAGGAATAGTTTCTTACTTTAAGCAGAAGACAAGTGTCCCGAAAATTTTGTAAAAAATAATTTGGGGCTTGCTAAAAAATTGTTGTCCGTGAACTGGTGGAAAAATTGTTCATGTGACTTTATTTTTAAAGTTGAAGGCCGAATTCAGGGAACGCCGTGTGCGAGCTTGCTCAAAAGTCTCTATTTCTGTTCTGGAGAGAACATCATATCATTAAGGCTTTCGAAAAAACTGTCAACAGCTTCATGGGAAAGTTCCACTAAGTCGGAAATAGGTGTAACCATGCATTCGTGCGCATGATTGTCTCCATTGACATTCTGATTTCCATTACTGACAGAAGGTCGTACCTGTTCGATGCTGCTTTCATCTTGAACTTCACTACTCTTCAATCGTAGTGGTGAAGATTCCACGAATGCCGTCATCAGGATTGGCAGCCTTTGAGGGCAGCACAAAGCGTGAACCTTGGTAGGAACCAACAGTGTATCTGCATCCACCGGCGCATCTGATTGTAGCGTCAGACAGGTGTCTAACACGCATTCTTCTCCGCATATCAGACACCTTAGTACAGGTAAAACACACCTTTGCCACATTGGTCGAAATGATAGAAACCAAGTCATGTTCAGGTCTCTAAGCCGGGAGAGTCCCAGGATTTTTGGTATCCGGTCCCGGTATCCAATGGCTAGGATCGTATCTTCCATTGTCGCGAGAGTTTGATCTGTGACATGGGTTGCCATAACGAAAAATAAGGACTAAGAATAGGATTCCTGCAATTAGTCCCAGGATCAGGGGAAGTCCGCCAAAAATCGAATGGACGAAATCTGGAAAAATACCCAGTATGGCTTTGAATGGTGTTAATGCCATCGAAAATACTGTCTTAAATACCTTTGAGACCCCTGTGGTATCAGAAATATTTAAGATTTCGCTCAGGATTTCCGCGAAATGTACGGGGGAATTAGTTGATAATAATGTATGTATCTCTGCAGTCGTCCTTGCGACTTGTAGATCATACGTTTCTTTTGATGACGTGAGCCTTGTAGGCGTCTGAAGAAGCACTGTTTTCATTCTGCTTAAAGTATCTATTCGAATAGAAGTAATTTTCAAATTGGGCCATGCCCTTGCCTCCCTGTCTGGAAAGGAGCTGGGGAACAAAGAACGTCCACAGCACTTGACCTTCGCAGTCGTAGTGACTAGATAAGGAGTCCCAGGCATAAGACTACAACATCTGCGGTCTACAATAAGAATGTAACTCCCATTATAGAGTCTTTGAAAGAATGGTTCTATTTCTGTTGCAGGTGCGCCTTGCTGGTGACATGAAAGGTTGTATGAATTCCCTTCACAGGCTCCATGCAAACTAATTCCGTTACACAGAAGCGTGCCGCTTAGTGACATAGCACAATTGTTGCCACTAAGAAACACTTTCTGTCCTTTATTACTGACGCATGTGAATAGGGCAGGTTCCATGTTGTTTTAAGGTACCCCTTTCCCAATTTCTCGTACATGCCAGCCTGTATATATTTTTGGCAGTATTGAAACCTGAAGGTTGAGATAGGAATATTTATGATTCCGTGTATTATCCATTCACTGACAGGTCGTTCTGACATTGTCATTGGTAATCTTTCTAGTTTTTCAATGCTCAAGATTGTATAATCAGCACCCTTTTGCGCCATACCGATTTGTCTATCAGTAAGGTTAAAGATTTGGAATAGTGACGTTGTGTTGATTAAACGCCAAGGCACATAGCCTGAACGCAGATTTTGTAACGTCCAGCCAAGCTGTACAATAGAACGCAATTGTGACTGACCATGTTGTAATAACAGTAAGTCTTGCGATAATATATCGATTGCTGAAGACACAATGCTGTCCAATGAAAAAATTCATCTGTATCAGAGCTATTGCTAAACATTGTTGGTTTTGGAATAGACGGTTTATTTAAATCTTTGATTTTGGCTAAGCCAAGACAGGTGGTTTGTTGAACAGTGTCATTTAAAAATATCATTTGTTCTGGGATCATGCAGGCTCTAAACAAAGCTTCTATACCCTGTACTTGCCATTCTTTAGTACCCCAAACACTTTTCAAATCAACATTTTTGTCCCAATAATCAAATCCAAAAGTATTCATTTGTTCAAAGAATGAGTCTGAATAAATCAATTTTGTGTTGGTTATCATGGTTTTCATCCCTGTCTTGTTTGACAATTTAAAATAAAATGTTTCAGCATTACTTGTGTTAAAACCTGAAAAATATGAATATTTGTCATATACGGTTCTAGAGCTCCCTTTTGGAGGTGTAGCACAATGTTCCTATTGATTATAATTTAAAACATTTCTAGGTTGTGCAGATTTATGTAAAAAATGGTTGCCATAATGGTTATAGCAATACATACTATCATAATTTGTAGAACCTTGCAAATAATCATGTTTTGTAAATTTAGCAGACATTACTAAGTCAGACATCATGTTATTAAGGCTTTCGAAGTCCCAATCATCAGCAAATGAGTTTGGTTTTGCAAAGTCACTCAAGGAGATCTTGATTTGGTGTGGATATTTCAGGATCTCGACCGGACCATAAATTTCATAGTCAGTGTTGTCCCAGGCTACCCCACCAGGTATCGGATTGGCTGTGAAGTTGGCTGAAGAAAGTTCTGAAGAAAGTTCTCTTTTCTCGACGTGTGAAGATGTGTGTGGTTTGAGGATCAAGTTGATGTTCTGACTTGCTGTGTCCATTTTAGCATATTTTCCCTCAATGAAGCGTCCCAAAGTAAATACCATGATGAGCCAAAGTATGAGGATAAATGCACCAAAACCCACCCAAAATTCAATCCATGGAGAAATCAGATATGTTTCTTTCAGTTGTTTCAAAAGTTCCTTAGCTTTGTCTTTAAAGGATTTTGATGATGGCTGTGTCTTTGATTCACTGAGGCTTTCAGAGGAATCATCGAAGTTTATGAAGTAGCCGGATGCAGTTCTGTCAATTGTTCCAATTGGTTCAGGATTTTTGTTTCTTGCATTGTCACTTGGTACTTCAGTATAGATTGGTGTGTCTCTGCTAAATGTCTTTATTTGGGTTTTCAGAGGTCTGAGTTCTATTGCATTGTTGCATAGTCCTTCTTGTTCTTCTGTAGGCGTTTCGAATGTGATGAGCCTCTTCGTTAGGACCTCTGTACTGGTAGCAAACCTTGGTGTTCTGCTACTTATTGGGAGTCCACTTGGCCTACTGTTTGTTATCGGCCACATGTTGTGGTTTTACCAGGTCGATGGATACAACTCGGTTCTCCTTTTTTCCAGCAAGTGGCGGTAGTACAACTGATCTTGTCCCGTTGACAGACAAGACAGGAACTGCTTTTCTGTAAGAAGGCCCAAATTCCTTCTTTACCGCGATCTTCTCCCTGACTAGATCCCCGACTTTGGGAATCCAGACAGGTCTTGCTGGGACAGGTGGTGATTCTTCAGTGGTTGTTGGCTGTTGTTTCAACTGTATGTTGCTCAGGTCTTTTCTTGTTTTGTTTAAGTCCTGCAAAATAGCCAAACGGTCTTTGATATCAAAGGTTTTTTCTTTCACCACTGAAGTCTGACTATCAAGGTCAGAGATCATCATCCTAGTTCCAAATAATAATTCGTACGGACTGAATCCCTTCAGAGAATTTCTTGGCACGTTATTTAGACTACGTTGGACACTTATTAGATGTTTGACCCACCCAGCTCCCGAACCTAATATCCTTTCTGCTATAGATTGCTTTCTGCCTTGGTTTTTTCTTTACAACATCCCGTACCCTCAGGAAGGAAGTGAGAAGATTCCCGCTGGGCTGTGCTCATTTGGCCATGTTTCCCCCCAGGCTGGTGGGCCTGAGTGAAAACAATGGTCGAACGTAGCATGCTCTTAGCGTATATGCCATTTAGACTCGCAAATCTTGTATAACAGTCCGGACGTCAGCCGAGTGCTGGTGATCTACATTATAAGTGGAAACTAGCCTGTATATGTTAATCGCAAGCCATTCTTTTTACTGGTAATATTATCTGCCTTGATACGACGAGGTATTAAACTGTTTCTCTCCCCACTGCGATCTCTGTTGCAGTTTGGGCAGTTTTTTACAAACATGGTGTAATGCAGGCTCATGCCTGGCCACCAGTACCGTGATTGTAATTCTTCCAGAGAATCTTTTAATTTAAGGTGTCTGAGACCCTCGCCCATGTGTGCGTCTGCGATTAACAAGTTTCTCCTGTCCATGTTTGGAATCACTCTATCCCCCACTCCAGGGATTCGAGCAAAAGGGACGGAGTTTGCATCGATTATGTATGTATAATTGAGTGGATAGTTGATCGGTAGTGCTGAGCAGTCGCCTTTTGATGACGTTTTCACCGCCAGCAATGTTTCACCGTCAATGTATTTTAATGTACGCTTTTTTCGAACTACGGGAGCCGAGTTAGTGGCTGCCGCTGCGGCTGTTTCAGCCAATGAATTCCCTGCAACGTGAACGCCATCACGCTGGTGACTCAGTGAGTGTGTCACGTGAGTCTTTGGTAGTTCTTTTTGTAAAAGAGCTATTTGTTCCCAGAGCAGTTTCTGCTTTATTGGTGCATCTGTGTCATCTTTGTAACCGTTTTGAATCCATGTCTGCAAATCCTTGTTGTATGATTTGACGCAGTAATATGAATCTGACACTATAAGTGTCGGGAATTCGCGATCCGCATTATCTAGCGCCATTTTCAATGCTATTATTTCAGTTTGTTTTTCTGAATTAGTTTCTACCGAGTGTGATTTTGTTAATAGAGGTCTCAGTTCACCTCCGCGCCACACTTCTTTTGTAATCTCACATGTGGGGTTGTATGCTTGTTCTCCCCAAACGGAGGGTTGAGCATGTCCGTCTGTATAGATTACACAGGCGTAATGTCGTAGAGGCAGAATGTCGATTGGCAGAGGATATGTTTTTTTATATTCTAGATTTTCCATTTCTTCTAGTTCTGGATCAAAGAAGTAGTATACTTTGTCCGTTGTGATTGAATTTACCCATTGTAACCATTCTGGATCCAATGTTGTTGATGGTAAATTACACGGTGTTGTTAATGCCTCAAAGGCTGATTCAGCTGTTCTGACTGTGATATGTCTACCGTCAGCTATGTCTTTTTCTCTAGCTATTGTGGTTTGAACTGCATGAACAATTTTTTCTTTGTTGCTGAATCTCTGTTCAGCTTTTGTGTACAAGTGTGATTTGAATGCAATTGGTACCTTTTCTCCCTCATTAGAGGTTAGGTATGTGAATCCGCATCTCCCTGGGATGACTCGAATCACAAGATTGCGTGTGTTATCACGTGTTTCTAATTTTGTTTTAATTAGCATGTCTGTTTGTAAGGATCTCAAAATTTCTGTGTGTGTTTGAGTCCAACTGGATCTTTTAAAGTCTGGTTTAATTAGATCATAAAGGGGTTTGACCCTTTCTGCGTAATTTGCAATGTATGTTCTTCCGAAATTTAGGAAGCCTAGAATCGACTGTAAGTTTTTTAGTGTTCTAGGTGCTTGGAGTACGGCACATTTCTCTAGAAAATTGTCAGCCAGGCTTTTGCCTTCACTTGATAACTCATATCCTAAGAATAGGACCGTCAGATGGGCAATTCTGGACTTTTTAAAGTTGAATTTGTAACCCTCTGCAGCGAACCCAAGTATTATGGTGTTCACTCTCTTCAAGTGAGTATCCAAGTCATCATCTGTTAAGTAAATGTCATCGACATAAGATAATGCTTCATCATCATATAGTTGTAGTAATTCTGTTACTCTCGCTGAGAATACCCCCGGGCTGTTCTTGTACCCCTGGGCTAACCGACAGAATTGTTTTTGAGTGCCATTTACTGAGAATGCAGTTAAATATCTGCTCTCTGGTGCTATGTTTTGACAAAAGAATCCATTGGAGATGTCCAAGGTAGTTTTGTATTTTTTGCGCACTATGTTATTCATTAGTGCAGCACTGTGTGAGTTTTGCACTGCAAAAGTTTTGCAACATGTGTTAAGGTGTCGGTAATCCAAAACTAGACGATATGAATTGTCTGGTTTGGAGACCGGAAACAAAGGATTGTTCATTTGTGAGGTGCAAGTTTCAATCACCCCCTGGTATTCTAGCTGATCTAGTATTTCATTTACCTGTTTTTTAGCTTCTTGCTTAATTGGGTACTGCCTTTGTGCAGTTGGTTGTGATTTTAACTGGATTTTGTGAGGAGGAGAATCCTCATCCCATCCTACATGATTTTTATATAAAGCAGGTGCTAAGGCCACTGCCCACTTTCTAGCAAGTGTGTATTTTTTATGAATCGGGATTTGATTCGAGAAGGCAGGCATAATTACTTCTTCGCCATGAGGGCACTCCCTGACAAACTCTGGTGGCCAGTCTTTTTCAGCTAGAAGGATATCATAGCCCTTGGAGAGATTATCCCAAAATAGTCCCCTTATTTTCCTAGTCTTATCTCCCTCTATACGTAATGTTATCTCGTATATCTTGAGGGGTTTGCTAACTCTGGTGTCTGCAGTTTCCACTTGAAGATATTCATTCGTGTCCACTGTCTCCAGATGATTCATAAGGACTTTGCGAGCTATGCTCACCTCTGCTGCGCTGTCTAGCATTGTCTGAGCCCACTCTCCGTTTTTCAGTTGTGTCCTCAGTATTCTCGGCATTGTTAACTACCTTGATACTGGCTACCTTCTTTTTTGGAAATTGTAATTTCTTTTTTAGCTGAGCAGGTTCCTTGTCTTTGGACTTGGCGTGCTCTTCTGATCGTCCTCTTCTTTCCGATTTCTGCGAGGAAGTCTGAAAAGATTGAGAGGGACGTGTATCAATGTCTTGATATCTATCAGGTTTTTTAATATTATCCCTATTTCTAAGGTTATATCTATTCCCAGAGGGGTCACTCTGCGGTGACCTCTGTCTTCGGTTTGGAGATTTCTCTCTTCGCCTAGGAGACCTTCCTCAGGACTGGAATTTCTTTTCTTTAGGATTGGATTGTTTGTTTCCATCCCAGTTCTTTTTTGGTGAATTATTATTAAAAAAAAAAAAATCTGGACTTTCAGTCAGTTGCGGTTTTACTGGTATTCCACCTAAACTATCTCTACCTAGTTCCTCATAGGATTTTTCTATGATTCTGGCTATTTCAGCTGGTTGGTCTGCTATATCTGTCTCTTTTAACCTCTGGCGGATCGCCACGTTTGCTGCTTCACCTTTTATATTGGCTAATAATATAGCCGAGACCTGCTTGAAGTCTTTCAGTAATTTCATACCAAGAGTTAAAGCTGGTTCTGGACCGTATTCATCTTGAATTTGTTTTAGCACGTCTGGTATTACCGAAATGGATGGAACACCGTGCATTTTTGTGTAGATGGAAGCAAAGACTGTACCCCAAGTGTCACAGTCCTCAATGTGTGGTGCGATTCCCATTGGGAGACATATAGTCAGTATCCTGTGTTTTTCTAATGGGGTGGTGTCAGGAAACACCGCCTCTATTTGGGTAATTTTCTGTGCCAACCAGAATGGTATTTGTTCCCGTTTAGCCGGAACTTTACCTAGGCAGGATTGGATGTTCTGTGGTGTAATTTTATTTGTGTTCCCCTGGTGAGGGGTCAGCTGTGGAAGTTTAATCGCTGGCTGAATTGTTGAAGCCCGCATTACATACTGAACTAATTGTCTGTGAATTTTTAGTAATTGTTTTAGCTGTATTAACAGCTCTCCTGTAGACATCCCTTCGATGTCTGGGTGTGGTGTGTATCCGGCTAAGACCGGCCACGTTGCTCCTGGTCTACCTAAAGGACCGAGCCTGGTGATGTGATTATTGTGTTTTAGGGCGCCATCAAATAAGAGCAAATGCTCTTGGAATTTGAGTGGTTCTTCCACCTCCTCGAAAGGAGTGTACTCATTAGGAGGTTCCTCTATTTTGTAATAGTGGAAGTACTTTGTTACAGCATTTGCTGCTGGAAAATGTATCCATGAATAATATACCTCTGTCTGCCGATATTCGTGTGCCTCAATTACGAATATGACTGTGCCACCTCTAGGTGTCAGTCCATTTCCTATAAGTTTTAAGGTTATAGATCTCCTTTTGGTGACCGGGATGAGTATTATATCCCCGTCCGCATTTAGTGCTGCAGTATCAGCTGCTGCTATTTCAGCTGCTAATCTAACTGCTTCTCTTTCTTCATCATTGTCTGACATTTTACTGTCAGGATGGTATTATGTTTGTTTGCAGATCAGGTTTCTTTATGGAAACAGAGATTAGATGCACAATATTTTGGAACAGTGTATCCTTCAACGTTGACTATACCAAGAACCATACATAGGAGTTCCCTCCTGCGAGGTTTTGGAGGATATAACCTTTCACCCACTCCAGACGTCTTTGGAGTATAATGGGAAAAGGGGTCTGAATGAGAAAGCACGACTGAGTTACTTTAAATGTCTTACGTTAGTTTTATCGCCCTTTCCAAACGCGTTGGGCGCCATGTAGTGTAGCTCCTATCTTCCCAATAGGCTCTGCGCATTGGAATAATACCTACAGCAGTAAAGGCCTAGACCAGGCGTTAACTAGGTCTACTACTATCGATACTAGACTTAATTTTTGGGTTTGCCAGCGTAGCTCAGAGTTCGCTAGAAACTTTCTCGAATGTTCAAGGAGGAATTAACTTCCCTGATTAGACAAGAAGGGATTTAGTTTCTGACAACCATAGAACATGACAACTTTGCTCTCCCCTAATCAAGAGTGTATCTCCAGAGTCGTGTGAGCACAAGGCAATTATTTTACTCAGTCAGTACGTGCATTCTTAGTCTCATCAGAATGTAGAGAAAAGGAAGAGACGGGCGTGTTCAATAAAGGGTGTTATTTATTGATCAGTCTCTTTTCTCATACATGAGAAATGGATCGATATTATTGCAATACTTATAGTTAAGTAAAGTGCATACATTAAAAGCAATAGTATAAAATAATACTGTAAAAACATTGATATGGTTTCTGAGCCATATGATGTTTTAAAATGATTAAAATATATTTACATACACATATACATTTGACTAAACGTACTCAACTGGTGTTTCTAAATACGCCTACCCCGTGTACCTGACCTAAGTCTAATGCGTGGGCGGGAATAGAAAGTTACAGTTTAAGTTAAGTTTGTTTTTGCCAAGTGAATAACTAAAGAATTCTCTGTGAGGGGTTATTCAGTTCTGTACCTGGAATTTAGGATGAATGAGGAATGGTATCTCTTTCTCTGGTCTCGATATTCCAGGCCGCCTGCGAGGGCTACCCGGAAGCGCCGGTGCTGGGTCTCTCGGCTTGAGATAGCAGCACGTCTCTCAGCGCGTCAGGAAGGCGGGTCTGCTGCCAGCGGGGTCTGCTCTGCTTCTGGGCTTCGGCAAGTGTGGCTGCTCCGTCTCGTCACCACGCGTGTGTTTGCATAGGGCAAGATCGGTAATATTTATACCTTAAAGGTGCCGAGATTGACGTAAGGATGGACATAGATACGTCAATAAAGATGTCATACGACTTGCTCGTTAGCACATTCTTTTACTAAAGTTCTCTGTGAAATCAAAACAATGGCCGCACGGATTATCCAGGTTGTCATAGGTTTGATTTGTTATGAGAACGTCGTATGCCTTATCAGGGGCTGGAGGAATGTCGCTTGTCTAATTAGATCTCAAGCGTTATGACCTAATCAGATAACACATTCCTGTGCCGTAGTGTGACTGCGTCAGATAACGGTATCTGCATCATGGGGGCTTGTCTTGCCTCATGGGCTGACTGTTAGTTAACTTGATAGTTAGTTTAACCAGAATAGGGTCAGGAATAGGGGGATTGATTCAGAACCTATAGGAATACATGACAGGTATATCATTAACATATAGTGAGAAGAGCGTAGGCGCCAGCACACAGCCTTGGCGCACGCCACAACTCACAGAAATGGGCTTTGATACTTCACCTCCCTTCCCCCATCTGACTTTGGCATAGTTCCCTGTGTGAAGTCTGATGAGTTCTTGGAGTAGCTCACCGGGGACCCCCATATTCCTTAGTGTGGTCCACAGCAGATTGCGTGGGACGAGGTCGAAGGCGGCCCCCAGGTCTATAAACGCCACATACAGGCTGCCCTTTCTTATATTAATATACTTCCAGCAGATGCACGTGAATCTAAATACTTGATCCACCGTGCTGGTTTTTGACCTAAACCTTGCTTGATATTTGGTCAATGTCTGAGTCTCCTCTATCCATTCTAAAAGTCTATTTAAAATGTGTCTGGCAAACACCTTCTGTAAAAGATCGATTAAACTAATTGGGCGATAATTGCCCGGGTCATAACGATCCCCTTTTTTAAAAATTGTTACAATTTCTGCCCCTTTCCAACTATCGGGAATCGGTGTTCCAGCCACTATGGAGTTACATAAAAAGTTAATATAAGGCCCCCATACTTCCACATCGTGCTTTAATAAGTCGCTGGGGATCTTATCAGGTCCTGGGGCTTTGCCTGCTTTGATGGCCTGTAATGCCTGCATGGTCTCCTCTATACTAAATCGTAAAGGAACAATACTCAATGCTAAGTTGCTCTCTTGGACTAGTATGGGCAACCCCTCTTCGTCATGTGAGTAGAGTTTAGTAAAATGGTCACACCATGTTTTTTCGTCTAGGTAAATATCCTTAGATGATCTACCCTTTCTATTCCCCTTCGATATTAAACCCAAAAGGTATTCTGATCTCTAAATTTAGCTGCAGTTAGTAGATCATCCCATAATGCATCATCCCACGCTTTTTTCGCCTGAGTCAGGGTTTTATTATATGCATATCTACTTTCTCTTATGCACTGGGATTTCTTAGTTTTAACAGCCTGAATCAAGTGGGACTTTGCTAGACGACATTCTTTATTGTACCAAGGATTAGCTAACTCTAAATGACTTTCATTTGGGTTCTTATCCCCCATTTGTGTTGCTTCTCTTCTGTCTTACTCACAGTCCGTCTGTTTTTTCTTTACATTCTCCACCCGCCCCTCCATCCACTGCTCTCGGTTTTGGGGCTACTTTTCTAATTGTGTTTACGCACCTTGTGTTTTCACTCACTCCTTTCCCCATCTGTGTTGCTTCTCTTCTGTCTTACTCACAGAAGAGTCTGTTCTTTACATTCTCCGCCCCGCCACCCTTTAATTGTGTTGAAGAGTGCCCATTACATACATTGCGTTCCTATTTCTTTTACAATAACAAACACCACTGACTCGGTATTCCAAATTGCTTCCGCCAACGCCCTCCTTCTTAATCGCTGTTGTTTTCCCCCCTTCACATTTAGGAGACCAGCAAGCAGTAGAAGCTGTAATGTTTTGCAGGCAGAATGTGACCTACAGCAAAATCGCACAGAATAGTACATGAAGCCCTAATCTGAAAATATTTCAAAGTGAGAGTGATTTTGAAAACTAGGACCCACTGCCCAAACACTCGGCGCTGTCTACTGGCAACGTACAAACATATTCCTGATGTGGCTAAAAGACAATTAAAAAGGAGGAAGTAGCTTAAATCAGCAATTAGAGCCCATGGCATTATGGGTAAGCAAATGAACCCTGGACTGGCTTTCTCGACATTACATTTATGGACAAGTAAGAAATTAAGCTGATATGCAGTGAAACAGAATTTGTCAAAGTCAAAGATAGCTCTATTCGATTTCATTATAAAAACCATATAAGCACATGTAAGAACATACAAATTTAAAAGTTCAATTATAATTAGGTACACAGCAAGTTATATAAAAAATACATACAAATTGTATAAAAAAATGTGTGCGCATGGAAACAGTACGTACTGGAAATTTCTCTATAATGCATATAAGTACGTCAATACAGTTCGTCTCCATATAAGCACTACAGGTTTATATTAGCAAGGTGCTATTAACAGTTCAAAGAAATTCATTGAACCCATGGACGCTCTACATCTAATGATGAATTTTAAGAACTTCGATACAATATTTATCGTGATTTCATCCTGAAGTAGAAGGATCTTAAAGAGGGCCGGTCTACACTGTCTTAAGCCCCAGAGCTTTAACAGGGGGATTAAATATCTTGATCTTCCCCACCCGTAAAATTTACAAAAAAGAATGCAATGAATTGTTGACTGCACAGAAAGATCATCGTATGGGCAATTAATTAGGTTTTTGGACCAGTCATTCGTGGATGGAAAGGTGACCATCCTAAAGTAATTACCCATTCTCAACCGTGCTAATAGCATTCTATCGTAACTAGCCAGCTCGGGGGACAGATAAAGCTGCAGACCAGAAACCTGCGATAATGAATGGTGGTGAAGAACAGAGGCCTTCTTCCCCTCTACGGACCAACGACGGTCTTCCAAAAAGACGGAACATAGTCCCTTAAGTGTTTTTTTAGATATGGACGATAAGGATGAGGGCATATTATAAAATTCAGGATGCCCTATATTTATTAAAAACTCCTTTATATAAGAAAGCCACTGGATATTTTTAGACCCCTCATGTCTCCTGCAATCTGCAATGATCGCCCTATTAAAATCAGTTTCAGTAGAAGTCCAGATCTTATGCCAAAGCATCACTGGGCTGATCCTGATTAAATCAGAAATATGAACCAAGGTAAGTTCCTTGTGGCAAGCAAAGGTTGAGGTAGATCTGGGGACAGCTAACAAGTATCTGAGGAAACTATTTTCCTTCACCTGGATTTCCTGGCAGTCTGAGATACCCCAAATGCCAGCCCCATACGTGGCAGTCGACACGCATTTGGCTTTATAGATTTCAAGCAAAATGCGTGCGGGCCTACCTCCCAACTTGTTAGCGAACTGTATTAGTGTCCCAATAGCACGTGAAAAAGCTAAACACCTAGTAGTAGTAGCTGTAGACCATGTGCCTCTTTTATTAAAAACAATCCCCAAATAGGAAAAAGTACTAATTGTTTCAATCTTTGACTGTTCTAAAAAAGTGTTACAAGAGACCTTATTTTTTGATGAGCAGCACATAGTGAAAGTTTTCCCAGTATTCATTTTTAAGCCCCTAGATCCCATATATACTGAAAAATTAGCTAACGCCTTCTGGAGGCCTAATTGGGTTCTTGCCATTATGACTGCATCATCTGCATAAAGTAGAATGGGCACTGCGGCGCCATCAATTTGAGGGTAATCCACAGCCAATTTTATTAAATGGTCGGCTACACTATTAATATAAAGATTAAAAAGAAAGGGTGCCAGGATACATCCCTGACGTACACCCTTCATTATTGGAAATGTTCCAGTACATTCACCTTTCTTACCGTGACATACCTTTGCACCTGCCCCTCTGTATAGTTTCATGAGGAAGTTTTGAATGTTTAAATCAACTCCCAAACGTAACAAAGTGTCCCACAAGACATCGTGACTCAGACAGTCGAACGCTGAACTAGGATCAACATATGTCATGAATAAGTTTCCCTTTTTAGCCATCCTATATTTACCTATTAACATTACCAGGTTAAGTCCTTGTTCGACAGTACCCAGACCAGATTTAAACCAATATTGAAATTTAGATCAAATACCTTCGTCCTTGGCCCATACATGTAATCTATTTAGTATGACTCGACCTGCTGTTTTCATTAGGGAGTCAAGCAATGAAATAGGCCTGTAACATTTAGGATCATTTCAATCGCCCTTTTTAAATATCGGCACTACTATCGCATCCTGCCAAGTGGAAGGAAATCCACTTTTATTACAGCTATTTAACACATTTGTCAGGAGCGGTGCCCATAGGGCGATGTTATCTTTATAAATATCAATAGGGATTCCATCTGGTCCTGGGGCTTTGCTATTAGAACTTTCTATGATGGCCAATTCCACCTCTGTTAACGTAAAAACTATAGGGGAACAAATCGTGGGGGACAGACTCTACGATTTCAAGTTGATCTGGACTAGTGCTTCCTATTCTGACCATGTCATCTTTCTTGTAGAGCTCAGTAAAATGATTAACCCAGACTGTCTCCTCGATGGCAATCTCCATCACATCACATTTCCTTTCTACAAAAAAGAGAGCGTTTACTGCTCTCCAGAAGGCAGTGTTATCTCTTAATGAGCACGCCTTAAGCAGTGCTCCCCAGGAGCCTCTTTCAGTTCATTTTTTCGCTCCGCAGAGCAGATTTATAAGTTGCTCTTGCAGACTTTATATCTAGGGGGTTTCTGGGCTCTATCTTCAAAGTTTTCTTTAAATGAGAGTGCGCCTTGCTGCAGTCGGAGTTAAACCATCCCTTAACCTCAAGACTACCCCCCCCCCCCTGTGGAATCCTTGTTAATTTGCTACTGATTTGTAAGGCAATTTTCTGGAAGGCTACAGTAACCTCGTGTGGATTTTGGTTGTCCGCAAGACAAATCATGAAGTCAGAAAAAAAGTCTGCTACTAAACTTTGAAGAAACCCTACGGGATCAACCTTACTCCATTTTATTGAGTAGCCATTAGTTCTATTCAGATAAATCCCATGGCTGTATAGATTTTCAGCTACGTCGGATACTTGACCACAATTCGACCCCCTACTAAGCGTTGAACTAACAGGGAAATGATCACTAAGAGCAATGTCCTCTGTTCTAAACGACAGGACATTGCAATGATAACTTGTGGTGACCAGTATATAGTCAATAACCGACTTTAATACCCTCCCATTAAAAGTTGGTTGAAACTTAACCTGGGGATTACAAAGCTCATTAACAAAACCTAGGTCGTGCTCGAATAATAAATTATTCAGTAAATTTCCCGACATAGAGTGCTCAAAGTGAGTACAGGGATCTCCCTTGAGGTTGACCATACCACATATGTCTAGATTACTATGGGGACAAAGGTGACAGTTGAAGTCTCCTGTCACTATGGCGCACCTTCCCTCTTGCTCTGGACCAGTATCCCTACATAGGTCTTCTTTTAATTCATCCAGGACCCGTTTTCGGTCATCCCCAGGGATGTTGTTATAAAAGTTAATCAGAGTAGTATGCTGGTTACCTCCCATCATAAGTGTTAATACCTGGTAATATTTATTATTTCCCTTACTAGGTAAGCATTTGACTGAGAGGTTGGCAGTATTAGATATAAAGGTGCATAACCCACCAGAACACCTACCCCTACTAGTCTGCTTCGCTGGGATATGAAAGGTTCGGTAACCATTTAGATGTATCTCAGACTGTTCCCAGCATTCCTGGAGACAAATTACATCAAAATTATCTATGAATGCCAGGAAATTAGGATCCTTTACTTTACTAGACAGGCCCGTGATGTTCCAAGATACCAAAGCGAACCTACTCCTGTGCTCAACTAGTGGAGTTACTACTGCTACTGGTGATGGGATAGCATCAGAATTACCATCTATCTGAGCTAATGTTGCTACACTATCTCCTACTATGTCTCCCACATCCCTTTTTAGTGCCCCTGGATGGTTGAATCGGGTCAAAACATGACCGTCAATATCTCTAATGAGGTTAGTCACTAAATCTACAGTGCTATCTATCCCTGTTGCTGTTGGGCCAGGTGTAGTAGAGGCTGCAGTTTTGTCTTTATCCATGTGCATAGCTAAAAGGTTGGGGCAGCCATCAATAGGTCCACTAACTCTTCTATTAGATTCAATAGTATACACTCTCTTTCTTTTTGAAAAACTAGTGGTTGGTGACCGTCAATCCACCATTTCCAGGCAGCTAAACCTATTGGTGATCGGAAATCCACCCCAATTGTCCCTAAAAGCTAGGTCTCTGATAGGTTGTCCCCCCCACCCCCCCGATCTCCAGCCCAGTCTCGATGTCCTGCTCTATACCAATTCCCATCAAAGTCGCAGACACGGTTGGGATGACTCCTAGGAGGGTAAAAGAAGGAGAGTCGTTTCGTTTCTATACCCTCGTACCTATCTTGTGTATTCCATGAACATATATGAATGCCGTGTGAGGATCCTCAATAATTTATCAGGACGCAGTCGCCCTGAACGGTTTTCCTCTCATGACCCACCCACGGCACCCTGCGCACCATCAAGATCTTACTCGACCAGGGGGGTGGTAATGGCCGATTTAAATTAAGCCAATGTTGGACCTTATTTTTTAGTGCGCAGCTATCTTCCTCTGTAGCATCAGCCAATTCCGGTACCCCGGTCATAACCACCACATAAGGGCTTGCCTCAGGGGGCAGATTCACCGCTCGTCTCCTATCTAGTCCTCCCTTGATCCCAATACCTTTGGGTTGCGAGGTATGTGCCCTAGATGGAGTACTCCCCTCACAGTTAAGTGCGGGACAAACTTTAGTTTTATCTGCAACTTTCTTCTCGGGGGTTAATGCAGGCTTAGGTTTAGTTGGAACCACTGAGGCTGGAGGATTTTTGATTGCTTGGCCTGCAGGTTTGATGTTGTTTGGATTAATACCCCCTGCTTTTAATAACCCCTGTTTTTTTTTTGACAGAGCACACAGGTCGATTAGCTGTTTTTCAATATGAGATAGTCTTGTCTCGATCGGGGAGAGATAGATTTTGAGAAGCTCCCCTATTTTTAATAGGAGTAAGCTACCAGCATCCTCATCATTGACACTATTCCCGACCAGACTAGTTGAAGCCTCTACATTTATTGTACACATACCCTCCTTTGACGCCACAGTGCGAGGTTGCTCATGCTCTGTCTGTAGAATTTGGACAGGATCCCCCCTGTTTTTTTTGAGTGAGTCACCCCTTACCCTTACTTTTTTTAGCTTAAGTTTTTTAGGGATAGCACCCTCCCTCCTTCCCCTCAACTGACTAGAGCTCGTGTCGCCCAGTGTGACATTAACAACTAATTCCGTTTTTTTTTCTAATTCTGAGCTAAGTTGAGAGTCAGATAATAAATGAGACGCTGACAGATCCACCGTATTAGGCAAACTATATCGGTCAGCGCGAACATCTATTAGACCCGTATCTTTAGTATTACATGTTTTTATTGATTTTACAACAAGTAGCAAACAGTAATGCCATGTAGGAGTAGCAGATCAGTCCGAGGACCGACCCAACGAGCTATGTTAAGGAAGGCACAAGCCAATGACCATGTCATGAGGAAGCAGTCTTATACACACCAAGCCGCCTACAACCCAACCTGGGCCGGCCGCGTCATAAACATTTTGAGGCTGGAGAACATCCCCGGGACTTTGTTGCTTCCCCTTCCGTTTGAAGACCTGTGGCCATCTTATCTGCACTACGGAAGCTTTAGACTGTTCGGGGGTTTTAGCTAAAGCCAAGTGGCCCATGAACGATCTTTTTGCCAAAACAAGGTCTTGGGACACTCTACGCTCCATTAGGGTAATCCCTTGATCTATAAATGAGTTTGCCCTTATAATGAAATCATCAAGTGTGCCTGTTAATGTGACTCCCGCCGCAGCCGTTTTACTTCTGCTACCGCGTGTACACATTATAAGAAACTAAACACAAAATCCACTAACAATAATACAAAATTAGAAATTGCAATATTATCAGGAATACACATACGTGCAGTTCATTCAGGGCTTCGGAGTTAGAGGAGGGGCCCAGCCCAGCCTCACACGGTCTCTAAACAGGCTTAAAACGGGCCCGCCCTTGGCCCGGGCTTCGCCCGGCGCCCGCCCGCGCGCGTCCCGCGTGCGCGGGTAAGTCTGAGACTAAATAGAAGGTGTAGAGGGTGGAGGCGGGAAGAGGACCAGCTGCGGCAGATCAAGCCACACTGCACGCTGGTCCTCGCAGTCCCGCTGTGAGTCTGGATGTCGGTGTTCCACTCCGAGGTTCGGCGCTGGTCCGATAAAACAGGTGAGGACAACACTCCTTCACTGAGATGGGCACGAGCGGCACCAGCGAAGCGGGGGCTGCGAGAAGTGGGCTTAAGTCCAAAACAAACAAGAGTTCCTTCCAAGGTAAAGGGCCAGGGCTTCTGCAACTCTCCCTTGCCCCAAAGAGCAAGAATTTGTCAATATTGCAGTAGTTCGCCTGGAGGAGCACCCATTTTATGCAAAGACATCAAATTACACAAAATGAATATGTTTTAGTAAAAATATACCTACATTTAAAACTGCTCCCAAGCATTTGACATTGGACAGTTGGGTTTTTCTTTGTGTACCTGCATTGGGATCACTGTGTGCTGGGCTGGAAATGTATTTTTTCCACTTTTCAAAACAATTTGGCTACCCAACTATTTATTATTTATTATAGAGAGGAATGCGCACTTCATCATAATAATGCTCCCACTTCCTCATGGCACTGCTGCCCCTTCCTCTTCACCGCACTACTGCTCCTCTATCTTCCTCATCGCATCAACCTCTATCCCACTCCATTCTACCCTACTCCATCACACTTTAATCTATCCCACTCTACCTCTCCCAACCTGCCCCATCTACCTCACTCCAATTTACCTAATATATCCCATTCCAATGTATCCCTCTCTATCCTTCACCAATCTACCCCACTAAAATATATACCACTTCAATCTACACGAATCTGCATCACTCCAATTTACTCCAATTTACCCCTCTCCAATCTACCTCATCCTACTCCACTCCAGTTTACCACAATCTACCCCACTCCAATTTACCCCATCCACCCAACCCACTTCAATCTATCCCACTCCAATCTGCCCCATTCCAATGTACCCTACTCCAATCTACCCACCCAGTCTATCCTGATCTACCCCACCCAGCCATCTCCACTTCAATATACTCCACAAAAATCTACCCAACTCAAGTCTACCCCATCTACCTGACTCTAATCTACCAGTAGAGCGGTCTCAACCCATTTGCCCCACTTACCTGCCGAAACCGCCATGACTCCTCGTCTGAGTCCCTTGCGACACAGGCAGCTTCTAGAGGAAAAACAGAAGGACTTCAGCGTAGGAAAGGGTCCGTGTCATAAGTAACCACCATGAACACTGAAGAAGGACTTTCTATTTCAGGCATCGAGGGGCGAAGTGTGGCAATTGAAAAGGACAAAGGGCCAAGGAAAGGTTGTTCGGAGACCAGGAAGTTGCTAGGAGTAGTTGGAGGATACCGAAAGCGCAAGGAAGGACACCACCGAGGCAGAGCTAGGAAGACCAACTGGGAGAATGTGGAAAACAGCGCTGGAGGCGACAGAGGGTGCCTCAGGGAAGCCGGTTCAGCCAAGACCCCCTGGAAACCTGGTGTGAGGACTTGTGGACACTGCCAGATGACGTGTACAAGCCAGCGACAACTTAGAAGAGTTGTGGCACAGTGATGAGTGATCTGTGAAGTGGTACAGGGGAGTCAGTAAGGCGGATGGAGACAGTGATATTCTTTTGGGGTTTAGGTTTTTGTGTGTTTCCTTGGGTGTATTCTTTTCACAGTGTGTTACATAATATTTATGGGTATTCGTGGTTATGATACTAATATCCTGAGCAGCTTTCGGAGAGTTTACCAGTCCAGGAAGCCTCTTCTTGCCTCAGGGTGCACATAACCAACACTCTGTTGGCATTAAAGAGAACTCTATGTCCTACCTAGAAAAGAGTGAAAATATAAAAGGGCACATTAGTCGAGAAACCCATCTTCCTACCCTCCTTTTCAAATAAACCCTGATCCTGGGTATGAGCACCTCCCTTGCATAAGGAACCCTTCACAATTATATTAGGATCTCATGGGTGTTTAGTGGAGGAAGAGACAACCACCTCAGGAGGCTGTGACTACTTACCACTAACTTTCATGTTTCCTCGAGGGCACTAACAGCGGCAAACCCCTCCCAGGGCCTAGAGAGAGATGGAGAATAACGTGCTTCCACCCATTGCCACGTCTATATGGCCACAACCATGTAACCACTCAATACTCCTGCTGGAAAACCTCTCTATACTCTGTTCTGTTCCTACATATGATCAATAAAAGCCAAAATACGAAAATCAGATAAGCCTCTGAAAACGTATTTCCGCCCATTCCTCCCACACTTCCCCTATCTACCCCACTCCAATTTATCCCACTCTACCCCACTACAGTCTACCCCACTCCAATCCACCACAATTTCCCCCACTCCAATCTACCCCTCCCTACCCCTTTCCAATCTGCCCCTTTCTACTCTACTCCAATCTACCCTATTTCAATGTAGCATAGACTACCACTCTCCAATCTACCCTACCCAGTCGACCTCACTCCAATCTACCTCAAACTACCCCACTACAATCTATTCACCCAAAGCTACCCCAATCTACCCCACTCCAATCTTCTAAAATCTACCCTACTTCAATCTACCCCACTACAATCTATCCTACCCCAATAGTCCCCTCTCAAAATTACCTCAATCGGCCCCCCCAATCTATCCCTTTCCATCCAAATCGGCTTACCTCAATCTACCCCACCCCAATATTTTCCACCTCCATCTACCCCAATCTACCACACCCAACCCACAACATTCAATCTACCCCACGACAATCTTCCACACTCTAATCTATCCAACCCCAATCTACACCAATTTACCTCACTCAAATCTATCCCACTCAAATTTACCCCAACCTTACCCCACACCAATCCACCACACTCCAATCTACCCCAGTCTACCACACTCCAATCTACGCCACGGCAATCTATCTCACTCCAATTTACCCTAATCTAACTAACTCTAATCTACTCTTAACTACGTAAATCTAGCCCATTCCAACCACTCCAATCTACCCCACTCCAATCTATCCAAATCCAATCTAACACACTATAATGTATCCCACTCCTATTTAGCCCCTCCAATCTATACAATCTACCCCACCCAACCTACCCCAATCTACCACACTCAATCTACCTACCCCAATCTACTCCAACCTGCCCCAATGTACTACACCCCAATCTGCCCCAATCTTCCTGTTAGAAATGTTTTTTTAAGCTGGCTAGGGTATGCACCTAAACCAGGCAGAATCCACCACTCTAGTAAGGATAAGGGGATTATTCATCTAAAATAACCCCTGCTCACCCACTTGGTAGCTTGGCACGAGCAGTCAGGCTTATCTCAGAGGCAGTGTGTAAAGCATTTGCACCTAACGAGTAGTCATACAGTGCAAACACTACAACAGGACACCATACCAAAAAATATCCAATATTTATCTGCGTAAAACAAGACAAAAACTATGAAAATCCAACATAGAGTGCTCAAAATACGAATAAAGCAAAAACTGACTTTATATACAGTTCCTTGAAGTCGATAGCTCCATCCGGGGCAATCATGGCGTCGTGAATAAACAAATGTAACAGTTCCAGACGGTCGCCTTGTTATGGGCTAGCTAAGGTGTCAGGGAGACCCGTAAAACAGTACCTTTGGCGATGCAGGGCATCGCACCTTGCGGTGAGTTCTGGAGGAGCAGCGTTGGCAGGTTTCAGTGCCGGAAGTCGGTGCAAGAGTCGTCGGCCCTTGAAGTCACACGCGTTGCAGGTCAAACTCCTTGAGTTTGAAGTCAGGAGCGCAGGCGTCGGGTCTGCGGTCTGAAGTGGAACAGTGCGGCGTGCGGTGCCCTCAGGTCGTGGTGCAGGCAGCAGCTTGGTGACGGTCATCCAGCGGTGTCGGTGAGACCAGGGCTGTGGTTCGAAGAGGGGTGGTGCTCTTTGCGGTGCTAACAGGTCATGGTGCAAACCGCAGTGTTGTCGTTGCTGTAGACCTGTCATCGGTAGACCCAAGGCTGCGGTGCGAGACTAGGCAATGCATCGTGCGGGCCCGCAAGTCGCGGTGCAAGCAGCGGCATTGGTTGATGATCTGGAGTTGACGGCGCTGGTGTCGATGGGCCAAGACTGCGGTATGAGATGAGGCAGTGCGTAGAGTAACCCTTGAGCATTGCCCCAAAACCACTGTGCAGCCAGAGGCATCGATCTCAGCTTGGAGTGGCGTTGTTGGTGAGACCAGGGCTGCTGTGCGAAGTGGAACGGTGCTCTGTGTTCTCCACAAGCAGTGTCCACGAGTAATGGTGCAGGAAGCGGCATCAATGATCGTCCTTTCCCTGACCAAGACATAAGCAGCAACTGCTGGCCAACCCAGCAAAGCACTCAGCAAAGAGGTAGTCTCTCCTCACAGCTCTTCCAGCTGGCAGTCTCTTTAGTCCAGCAGTAAACGCAACTTCTGGGATCAGGGCAGAAATATCTATACCGCATTTCCCTTTGAAATTCCACTGACCTCACCTATGCTGATATGAAGGAAGCCCTTCTCACTAGGTATGGTCTCACTCCTGAAAAGTACAGGGATCAGTTTAGGTCCTGGAAGAAGTCTGATGACAACACGTGGCTGGAATGTGTGGATGGGTTTTGTCGGTCGTTGGATGGCTTGGTGAAGGGCAGTAATGTGACAGATTTTCAGGGGCTCTACAATTTGATTGTGTGGGAGCACTTGTCTAGTCTATGTTTTGCAGATCTGCGCCAGCACCTAGTTGATAGTAAGCTAACTGACCCCAGGAAGCTTGCTATGGTGGCGGACCGCTGGATGAGTACCAGGGTCCACAAGATAGCGTTTGGGGAGACTCAGCCAAAAGTGGGCAGGGTCCCCAGCAGAAAAGTGGGTGGGACAAGGGTAAAACACAGGAGTTTTCTAAAGGGCCCCAAAATTACACCCAGGGGAAATGCTCCCATCTCCCTGGAGATAAGAAGCAAAGGGTCTCGACAGGCAAGCCTGCTGAGACCGGCCCGCAAATGTTTTGCATGTGACCAGGTGAGGCACATGAAGGGGGACCCCAGGTGCTCTAAGGGGGCACAGCCACCCACCCGTGAGCAGTCCAAGGTGTTGGCTAGTGTAGCGCTTGGGGAGGAGGAGGAGTACCCACAGGAGGGTGGGAACCACGCAGAAATGACCCTCGTCTCACTAGGGGACAGTGAGATGGTCCCAGGGACCCAGGTGCCCCCTAACACAAAGAAATACAGTACCTGGTAGACCATCAATGGGAAAAGGGCAGAGGCTCTCAGGGATACTGGCGCCAGTGTGACCTCAGTTCAGTGTCACCTGGTCTCTGAGAGGCAGGTAGTCCCCGGGGCATTCCACCAAGTAATTGTAGTCAACAATTCTGAGCCCTAGTGTCTGGTGGCGTAGGTTCCCTTCGAGTGGGGGGGTCTCAGGTCCTTTGAGGGTAGTTGTGAGCCCTTCCATGCCTGTTGATTGTCTGCTCGGTAAAGACCTGGAGCAGTCCTTGTGGAAGGATGTTGAGCTCAGGTCCCACTTGGAGATGCTTGGGTTGCTAGAGTGGGCATGCGTGTCCACCCGGTACATGGCGGCCAGAGAGGGTGATCAGAGGGAGCCGGAGCCTGAAACAGTGGCCCAGGTCCCTGCCAAGAGAAAGGGCCGGGGCGAGGGAAACTGCCCCCGAAGTCCCCAAGGCCCAGGAGGAGGCAGACCTTGAGTGGAACGCCCCGGTGCCTACAGGAGAACAGGTAGTCAAACTGGGGGACATCTCTGAGCTGACCCATTGGCAGCAAGAATGGGGTCCCACCAGGGAGGAGTTCTGCAGGAGCAGAAAGAGTGCCCTTCTCTGGAGGGTCTGCGGCGGCAGGCCACAGCCCAGGCGTAAGGTGATCAGTCCGGGTCACATTGGATCTACTGGGAGAATGATCTCCTGTACAGCGAGCCTAAGTTCGTAGAATCTGGGTCAGCCCGTGTGCTGGTGGTACCCCAGCGCTTCTGAACCTTCCTACAGGGTCTGGCTCATGATGTGCCTTTGGCAGGACATTTGGGGCAGGACAAGACCTTTGACAGGCTTATCACTCACTTCTTCTGGCCTCAAATGCGAAGGCAGGCGGATGTGCATTGTCGGTCTTGCCAAACTTGCCAGGCAAGTGGCAAAGTGGGAGGAAGGTCAAAGCTCCTCTCCAACCGTTCCCCGTTGTCACCCTTTGAAATGGTAGGGATGGACATTTTGGGGCCACTGGATCCCAAGACAGCCATGGGCAACAGGTACATCCTGGTCTTGGTGGACCATACCACCCGGTACCCAGAAGCAATCCCTCTCAGGACGACGGCGCCAGTGGTGGACCGGGCGTTAATGGGGATCTTTTCCCATGTGGGGTTCCCCAGAGAGGTGGTTTCTGACAGGGGCACCAATTTCATCTCGAAGTATATGACATCCCTGTGGAAGGAGTGTGGTGTTACTTACAAGTTCACCACCTCTTACCACCCCCAAGGTAACGGTCTGGTAGAAAGGTTCAACCAGACCTTGAAGGGCATGATCAAGGGTCCCACCGAACCCATGAGGCGTAAGTGGGATGTCCTCTTACCATGCCTTCTCTTTGCGTACCGGTAGGTACCCCAGAAGTCTCTCGGGTTCAGTCCCTTTGAGCTTCTGTACGGTGACCCCGTGCGAGGACCTCTAATCTTGGTGAAGGAAGGCTGGGAGGCCGCTCCCAGGAAAATCCCCAGGATGTGTTTAGCTACATGCTGGCCTTCCAAAACCAAACTGCCCGCTTCA
Organism: Lissotriton helveticus; assembly: GCF_964261635.1. Classification (NCBI taxonomy): domain Eukaryota; kingdom Metazoa; phylum Chordata; class Amphibia; order Caudata; family Salamandridae; genus Lissotriton; species Lissotriton helveticus. The sequence continues at coordinate 927,225,762 of NC_136063.1, forward strand.
GGAAACTTGCTCAGGCGAACCATGAGGCCAGCCAGGAAGAAATGAAGAAGTGGTATGACCAGAATGCCACTCTGGTCGAGTTTCGACCTGGGCAAAAAGTGTGGGTTATGGTCCTAGTTGAACTTTGTGCCTTGCAGGACAAGTGGACTGGGCCCTTTGAGGTGGTGGAGTGCAAAAGTGATTTCATCTACTTGGCGGATTTGCAGGCTCCCCGGAACCCTTTACGGGTCCTCCACGTGAACCGCCTCAAGCCCCACTTCGAGAGGTCTGAAGTGAGCATGCCCTTGGCAACGGACGACGGGGAGGAAGCAGAGAGTGAGCCTCTCCTGGACCTCCTGTCTGCCCAAGAGGGGGATGGGTCGGTGGATGGTGTGATCCTCTCCCCGACCATGACCACTGAGCAACAAAGCGAGTGTCACCAATTGCTGGGGCAGTTTGCCCCGCTGTTCACCTTGACCCCAGGTGTTATTCACTGGTGTACCCACGATGTGGACACCGGTGACAGCCCCACTGTGAAACATAAGATTTACAGGCTGGCTGACCGGGTCAAAGCCAGCATCAAAGAGGAGGTCTCGAAGATATTGGCATTAGGGGTGGTTAAGCCGTCCAGAAGTCCATGGGCCAGCCCCTTGGTCTTGGTCCCGAAGGGTACAGCACCCAGTGGCTCACCAGAACTGCGGTTCTGTGTGGACTACCGGGGGCTCTATTCCGTCACTCGGATGGACACACACCCCATCCCCTGAGCTGATGAGCTCATCGATCGGTTGGGAGCTGCCAAATTCCTTAGTACGTTTGATTTAACGTCTGGGTACTGGCAGAATGCTCTAACCAAGGGGCCAAGGAAAGATCTGCATTCTCAACCCCGGAAGGACATTACCAGTTCCGGGTGATCCCCTTCGGGTTGAAGAATGCCCCTGCCACCTTTCAGAGGTTGGTCAACCAGGTGTTGGCCGGGCTAGAGGAATTCAGTGCCGCATACACGGAGAAAATTGTGGTGGAGGAATTCAGCGCTGCATACCCGGACGACATTGCGGTGTTTAGTTCCAGTTGGGACGAACACCTGCAGCACCTTGGGGAAGTGTTGAAGGCGCTGCAGAAGGTAGGCCTCACGATCAAGGTCAGTAAGTACCGGATCGGGCAGGGGTCGGCGGGGTACTTGGGACACCAGGTAGGGAGCGGCCAGGTGGTTCCCCTGCAGCCCAAGTTTGAATTGACACCATCCTGGCTTGGGAGCCCCCCAAGACCCAGACAGAGGTGAGGGCCTTCTTAGGACTCACCGGGTACTACAGGAGGCTTGGTAAGGGATATGGCACCATTATTGCCCCCTTAACTGAGCTGACTTCCAAGAAGCAGCCAAAAAAGGTGATCTGGATGGAGTCCCGCCAGAAGGCATTTGATGCCCTAAAGGCCGCCATGTGCACGGCCCCCGTGCTCAAGGCCCCCGAATTCTCCAGAGAATTTGTTGTGCAGACTGACGCGTCAGAGCATGGAGTGGGAGCGGTGCTCTCACAACTGAACAAAGAGGGCCTAAACCATCCGGTAGTCTACCTTAGCAGGAGACTATTCCCCAGGGAGCATATGTGGAGTGCCATAGAAAGGGAGTCTTTCGCTGTGGTCTGCGCACTGAAGAAGCTGAGACCATACCTGTTTGGGACTCACTTCCGAGTTCAGACAGACCACAGGCCCCTCAGATGATTAATGCAGATGAGGGGGGAGAATCCAAAACTGCTGAGGTGGTCTATCTCCCTACAGGGAATGGACTTTACGGTGGAACACCGCCCTGGCACAGAGCACGCCAACGCAAATGGCCTGTACAGGTTCTTCCGCCTTGGGGGCTATTAGGATTGTGGTGAATCCGCATCCTCCGAGCCGGCGGAAGCCACCGCCGGCCCAGAGGATGCGGATTCACCGCTGCGGTAAATGAAAAGACCCCCCGCCACATTAGGATGCTGGGGGGTCATCGGCGGACGGGAAGACCGTCCGCTGCTTTTCCGCCGCGGTCACCTTCCGACCGTGGCGGAAAAGCTCTAATATGGTGGCGGTGTCTATCAGACACCGCCAGCCATATTAGGATGAGCTTCAGGACATGCCTTTCCGTGGCGGCAATGCCGCCACAGAAAGGCATAAAGTCTTTTCTTTGGGGGCCCGTTGCTGGCCCCCAGGCTGAAGGGGGGGTTGGGGGTGCACATGGGCGGTACCTATGGTACCCCCCTGCATTTGCATGCACAATGCGGCAGGCACAGCGTGGTGCCTGCCGCTTTGTGCATGCAAATGCACAGCATGCATATTTAACTTTGCGGCGGGTGCTGCTTATAGCAGCACCCGCCGCAATGTTAAATATACGGGCTGTGACCGCCAGGTTGGCAGTCACATCCTAATTCCACCGGAGGGACCGCTGCTGCCCCTGCGGACGGTCCCTCCACCTCGGGGGTGGCGGACGGATGCGGGTCCGTCCGCCATCCTAATAGGCGCCTTGGTGAAGAGAACTCCCAGGTGTGTGGGAAGTTCGCCCTACTTTCAGCTGAAGGGGACATGTGTTAGACTTGGCATCTTTTGGCGTGTTTCCCCTGACTTTTTCGCTTTCTGACCTCCCGGTTTTGACACTGTGTTTGCTGGTGTAATGTTTCTGTGCACTTTTTGCCCTGCTGATCATTGGTAAAGTGCAGGTGCTCTGTGTAAATGGTGCTATGGATTGGTGTTTCCATGATTGGATATTTGATTTACTTGTTAGTCCCTAGTAAAGTGCAGAGTGTGCCAGGGCCTGTGAATCAAATGCTACTCGTGGGCCTGCAGCACTGATTATGCCACCCACGTGAGTAGCCCTGAAAAGGTACCTCAGACCTGCCATTGCAGAGTCTGCGCACAGTTTGCAACTGCCATGTCGACTTGGCCAGTGCACACGCTTGCCAGTCCCCAACCTTCCCTTTTCTTACATGTCAGGCACCCCTAAGGTAGGCCCAAGGTACCCCTGTGGGCAGGGTGCAGTGTATGTGAAAGGTAGGACATGTACTGGTGTGTGTGGCATGTCCTAATAGTGAATTACAGCCAATTTAGTGTTTCACTATTGCAAGGCTACCAGTTCGCCATAGGACAGAATGGGAGGTTTATTTATAACATCTTATAAACATAACTGGCTCAGGGAATTCGGTAAGAAAATAAAATTTAGGATGCCTGAACTCAGAATCTAAAGATGCATCTTTTAGTGAAGGAGATTTTTACATTCTGCATTTGAAAATACTACTTTTAGAAAGTGGGTATTTTCTTGCTCAGTCATCCCGTGTGCCTCTGCTGGAATGTGGTTTGTCTGTCTGGGTTTTGGATGACAGAAGTCTAGGGGGCCGGAGGGGCTCCAGATAGTCTAGGTAGGTCAGGAAAGGGCTGAGTAGACCTGGTCTATAATGGGGGAAGAGGAAGAAGATTTCCTTGCACCTCAAAGGGCCTGGTCTGCCTCTGACAAATGCTGTCTCTACCTCCTGCCAGGAATTCACACCAGAGAAGGCCCAACTGGTTCTGGTTACTTACCTTGGGTCCCAGGCACTTCTACGTCTTCTGGGTATAGTCTTGTCTCAAGTCGTGGTTCGCATACAACTATTTTAGTATATGGTTTGGTCTCCCCCTGTTCACCACTGTGTATTATGTGCTACTTACCTGTTTCTATTGAAAAGTATTGTGTGCATTGTGTATATATCTGGCGAGGAGATATCTGTATGTGTTAGTGAGTGTCTTATAATAAAAAAATATTTGTATAAATACACTGTTTGCTTCTTTTTCACTTGATCTATACCTATAAGAGTACATTCTAGTGAAACAAGCTGCTTTACACTCCTTCTGGGCTAAGCCTGAAGGCTGCTCTCCAAATCAACAGTGATTTTTACATTCTGCGTTTGAAAATACCACTTTTAGAAAGTGGGTATTTTCTTGCTCAGTTATCCCATGTGTCTCTGTTGGAATGTGGATTGCCTGTCTGGGTTTTGGAAGACAGAAGGCTGGGGGGCCGGAGGGGTTCCAGATAGTCTAGGTAGGTCAGCAAAGGGCTGAGTAGACCTGAGCTACGATGGGGGAAGAGGAAGGAGATTTCCTTGCACCTCAAAGGGCCTGGTCTGCCTCTGACAAATGCCGTCTCCACTTCCTGCTAGGAATTCACACCAGAGAAGGCCCAACTGGTTCTAGCCGGGCACAGACACCCTCTGCCTGAAAGATCAAAGGATTTTTGGACATAAATACTGGGTCCCAGACCCCTGTACTTTAGAAAGCATCTGGATCAAGAAGACTGCCAAGAAGAAGAGCTGGAGAAGCTGTGAGGAGGAACTATCACTTTGCTGTGTGCTTTGCTGGGCTGACCTGCAGTTGCTGCTTCTGTCTTGGGCAGTGAAAGGCCTGGACTGGAGTTTCTGCAGCCTAATTTGTGAGACTCTCCAAGGGCTTGAGGTAGAGCGTGCCCCCTGTTCACGAAGTCTCAGGAACAGCAAAGACTTCAAGCTCTTCTGCCCATAGCACTGGGGACCGTGTATTTTGTGCTGCAACAGAGGAAAAGCAATTCAACGATGTCTACGATGCTACTGCCGACACCGTGTCCTGAAGGCACTGCAGAGGGCACCGCCGCAGCGCCGCACCGCAACCCTGGTCTCACCGCCGACGCCTGTTGATGCCGCCACCGAGCCGCTGCTTGCACCGCGACCTGTGGGCACCACACTCCGCACCGCCTCGCGCCAAAGTTTTGGCACCGCAGAGCGCACCGCCTCAACGCCCCACCGCGACCCTGTTCTCACCGACGAGGCCTGTTGACGCCTCCACCGAGCCACTGCTTGCACCGGGACCTGTGGGCACCGCACTCCGCACCGCCTTGCTTCACGAGGACACCTTGGCCGGCCTGATGCCGCCTCTTCCCGCCGAAATCGATGCCGCTACTTGCACCGTGGTTCGAGGGCCTCACTACTAAGTCAAACGACGCATCGCCTTCATGCCGCACCGCAGCCTTGGCCTACCGACGCCGGTGCCATCGACTTCAGTTTGTCAGCCGACGACAGCGTTCCAGCGACGGTGACGCCGCTGCTTGCACCGTGACCTACTAGCACCGTGACGAGCACCGCCTTCGTCTCGCAGTGCAACCCTGGTCTCACCGACGACGTCATCTGACCCCACCACCGAGCCGCTGCTCGCACCGTGACCTGGGGGCACCGCACCCGGCACCGCTGCACCTCGCACCGCAGCACCCAACGCCTGCCGGCGCCAGCGCTCCTGATTCCACCAGAGAGGGCTCGACCCGCAACGCGAGTGACTTAAAGGGCCTCTACACCCTGCATTTCTCACTGGTACTGTTTTGCAGGTCTTCCCGACACCGTAGCTGGCCCGCAACCAGCCAGAACTGTTGGAATTTGTGGTTCACAACGCCGTGGTCGCCCGAACGGAGCTATCCCCACAAGGAACCTTCTTTAATCAGCATATTTTTGGAACTGTGAACTTTTAAGTATAGTAGTGTGGATTTTTATCGTTTTTGGTCTTGTCTTAATTATATAGAAATAGTGGATATTTTTCTAAACGGGGGTGGTGTCCTTTTGTAGTGCGTACACTGTATTACTGTTAGTTATGTGCAAATGCTTTTCACACTGCCTCTAAGATAAGCCTGGCTGCTCATACCAAGCTACCAAGGGGGTGAGCAGGGGTTATTTTAGAAGTGTAACTCCCTTAACCTGACTAGAGTGGTGGTTTATGCCTGGCTTTGGCCCGCGCCCTAGCCTACCAAAAATCCCATTTCTAACAGCCACCATCAACTTTCCTGAAACACTCGACATCTGTGGGCATTCGTCTTCTGTGCCTCCTGGTCACTTCCAAGTGGCATAGACTCTGTCTCCTCTGCTTGCAGGTACTTCTCTTACTGAATCCACCTTTGGGTTCCACCTGACACTTTCACCTGCTCCAGCTGCGGCATCTTCCTGAAGTCCTGCATTGGGTTTGACAGCGGTTTCCAACACAAATTCACACCTATGCACCTGGCTTCCCTGGTGTAGATATCCTGGTTCCTAGATTATCCATGGGTGGGGTGGCTCTCCAACCTTCTGTCTTCCACTGGGTTTCTTCAGGGTTCTCTGAGAAGGGTCTTTCTTCTTTAAAATTGCACCTGCGCCTTACCCATTGACTTGCATTGATCCCGCGGTCGTGTTCCCACTCTGCATACAGCCTCTGTGAGCCTCCTGGTTACTTATCTTGGGTGATCCTTGGGTCCCTGGCGCTTCTACGTCTTCTGGGTATAGTCTTGTCTCAAGTCGTGGTTCGCATACCACTATTTTAGTATATGGTTTGGTCTCCCCCTGTTCACCACTGTGTATTAGGTGCTACTTACCTGTTTCTATTGAAAGGTATTGTGTGCATTGTGTATATCTCTGGCTAGGAGATATCTGTATGTGTTAGTGACTGTCTTATAATAAAACAATATTTGTATAAATACACTATTTGGTTCTTTTTCACTTGATCTATACCTATAAGAATACATTCTGGTGAAACAAGCTGCTTTACACTCCTTTTGGGCTAAGCCTGAAGGCTGAAGGCTGCTCTCCACAGCACCACTTAGAGAGCTTTCTAAGGTTGTCTAAAATCACTATAAGGGATGTCTGGATCGGTGAAGGGTGCCCACTTACCTAAGTGTGTATCATATACCAAGCCAGCTTCTCACAAAAGGTCTGAAAACAGGAGGCTAAAAGCAAAACGTCTGGGGGTGAACCCACTGAAAACACCAAGTCTAACACTTCCCAAGCTCAATCTATCCAATCAGCCCCAATCTTCCCCACCCCAATCTGCCCTACCCAATCTACTACACCCCATTCTACCCTAATCTACCCCCAACATTTTCCAACCTCCCTCACCACCATCAGCCCCAATCTACCCAACACAATGCACCACAATCCACCCACCCCAATCCACCACACTCCAATCTACCCCACACCAATCTTCTCCAATCAACCATCCCCCCACCCCACTCCATTCACGTTTAGCCATGCTGAACAGTATCCACACTGGTGTACAACATGGCTAAAACACATTGCCAAAGCCAATAGCTCTTGCATAGACAAGGCCTTTTGACTTTGCCCATGTTTATTCTTTATCTGTATGTGGCCCATCGGCGCTGAATAGACACTTCAGTGGCTCCCAGGAGTACGACCTGACTCTACTAGGAGGTAAGGATGTTTTCCTCCATTCATCACGATTAAATAGCAATCAATAGGATAGGAGAGGAGACTTTATTGATTTGATGTCTTATCCTATCATTGTCCTGAAGAAAACTCAAATGTATGCAGAATTAGCAGTAGCACATATTTTGTGGCAGGTCGAAACGTCGATGAAATTTATGTACTTGCCTGTATTCCAATTCCAAGCTGGGAAAGACGCCTTACCGATTATTATACCAGCCCGACTTTAGAGACTCTATAAATATTATATGACCAGGCATACAAAACATTAAAAGTGCTATCTTTCTGTTATTATGTATGCACGTCTATGCACTTCATGGACACTGTTTGCACCTACTATGCACGAAGCACCTTACAGAGTTATATTGGTGAATTAAACTTTATAACAATAAATACTAGTGCTAAAATCATATTTTGACTTGTGTGTTCTTGAACGCATTCCATTGTAAAGGAGTTATTTAACCTCTAATGATAAATTGATAAGTGTACTGAGCCAAATCTCACAGAACCTCACATAATTTTGTGTTATTGAGAACAAAATCGGACAGCTGGTCAGCAGATTGAGGTTGTATGCATGTGATATAGTTCCTTTTTTAAAGGCATGCCCGCCATTACTTAATGGATGGCAGTCAAGGACAGAGACATACAAGCACAGATCACAGTCAAAGGAACTGCCTAGGAGAACATACATTAAACAGACACCAAGGAAACGGGATCCAGTCTCCCTTTTTGAAATGCATTTCCTAAACAAGCATTTGCAAAGCAATAGGACTCGCATTTACAAGAGTTTGAGCTATTGTCATGACAATGCCTTTTATGTGTGTGTTGTTTTTAAAACAGATAAATAAAAGGCATTGTCATTTACAATGCCAATAGATTAAACCACGGGTACTCAAAGTACGGCCCGCGGGCCGCCAGCGGCCCGGCAAGCCTTCCTTGGCGGCCCGCGGACCTTGCAGACATCATACCTGTGTTATTTTTATTTTTTAAAGTGCCAACAAACACCACCAATTGCAACAGCAGGGACTCGGAGAGACGGGGCCAGGTGATTCCAGCGATACTCAGAGGGGAGCTGCAGGGGCACTAAGAAGAGGTAAACAAAGCCTCATTAACATGTAAATGGTCTTTTAAAGACCTGTGAAGACTGGGTGCGGCTGTGTGCGCGCCGGGGAAGCTGCCACATCCCGGGCTGACACACTCGCAGGGTGAGGTGACAGAGGACAGCAGGGACTGAGGAGGGGGGGTGGGGGGTTGGGGCGGTTTGCGCCCCCCCTTTTTGCTAAACATATTGACATTAGCATAAAGAAATTGTGACCATGCTCGGTACCTTTGCAGGAACGTTTACTGATGGCTTTCATAGTTAATTAAACTCAACTTCAAAAACAGGAACTTTTTGGAAGCACGGGCAAAATAAGATTTTGCGTTTGGGTACTCCCTTTGCCATGCAATCTGGCGCCAACTTGCAGTTGCAAGCGGCCAGGCAGCTGCCTACAGTGGCTTATTGTATCCCCGGGCCTGTTTAATCTTTCAAGTATTGACATCTGAGAAATCGCGTCTGTGGCATGACAACATTTTACATAATATTGCTACAATTTAAATAGCATTGCTTCTTCCGAATGGTGAACTTACTAACCTTTATGCCATTCCATCAACTGGTCTGCCTTTTCTGCCCTTTTCTCCCTCAGCTTCTTTCTATATGTATGAGTGCCGAATGCAAATTGTTGCCTGCCAGACTTAAAGACAATAAATCCTATTCCCTGCATTGTCACTTTAAGTGCTAAAAAGATGCTAAAATAATCGGATATTTGTGGTGCGAGGTGACAAAGGGCAGCAGGGAGTGAGAGCCAGGTGAGATGGCAGAGGGTGACAGAGGACAGCAGGGATTGAGGGGGAGGGGGGTGAGGTGACGAAGGGCAGAAGGGAGTGAGAGCTGGGTGAGATGACAGAGGGTGACAGAGGACAGTGAGGTGACATAGGGCAGAAGGAAGTGAGAGCCAGGTGAGGTGAGACAGAGAGAGACAGAGACAGATGTAGACATATAGAGACAGATAGAGGCAGAGACAGGGGCAGATACAGACTGGGGCAGACAGAGCTAGATAGAGGCAGAGGCAGGGACAGACAGAAACAGAGGGAGGCAGAGGCAGGGACAGACAGAAACAGAGGGAGGCAGAGGCAGGGACAGACAGAAACAGATGGAGGCAGAGACAGACAGAGACAGACAGTGATAGAGAGAGAGAGAGAGAGAGACAGAGAGAGAGAGACAGAGACAGAGATAGAGACAGAGATATAGGCAGAGACAGATTAAGGCAGAGACAGATAGAAGCAGAGACAGACAGAGATAGAGACAGAGAGAGACAGAGAAAGGCACAGACAGAGACAGATAGAGGCAGAGACAGACCAAGACAGACAGAGAGACGGAGAGGGAGACAGAGGGAGGGAGACAGGGACAGAGACAGATGGAGGTAGAGACGGATTGAGGCAGGGACAGATTGAGGCAGAGACAGATAGAGGCAGAGACAGGCAGAGCTAGAGACAGAGAGAGATAGAGACAGAGACAAGGACAGACAGAGACAGATAGAGACAGACCAAGACAGACAGAGAGACGGAGAGGGAGACACCGGGAGGGAGACAGAGAGAGGGAGACAGAGAGAGGGAGACAGACAGAGGGAGACAGACAGCGGGAGACAGACAGAGGACAGAGGAAGACAGACAGAGGAAGACAGAAGGAGACGGAGGCAGAGGGAGGGAGGGAGACAGACGGAGGGAGATAGACAGAGGGAGGAAGACAGAGGGAGGAAGACAGAGGGAGGGAGACAGAGCGGGAGGGAGACAGCGAGAGAGAAGGAGACAGAGAGAGGGAGACAGAGAGACAGAGAGAGGGAGACAGAGAGAGGGAGACAGAGAGACAGAGAGAGGGAGACAGAGAGAGGGAGACAGAGAGAGGGAGACAGACAGAGGGAGACACACAGAGGGAGACAGACAGAGGGAGACAGACAGAGGAAGACAGAGGGAGAGGGTGACAGAGGGAGGGAGACAGACAGAGGGAGATGGACAGAGGGAGACAGACAGAGGAAGACAGAGGGAGAGGGAGACAGAGGGAGGGAGACATACAGAGGGAGACGGACAGAGGGAGACGGACAGAGGGAGGGAGACAGAGGGGGGAGACAGAGAGAGAAAGAGAGGGAGACAGAGAGAGAGGGAGACAGAGAAAGAGAGGGAGACAGAGAAAGAGAGGGAGAAAGAGAGGGATACAGTGAGAGAGGGAGGGAGGGAGAGAGAGATAGAGAGATAGAGAGATAGAGAGAGTGAAGGAGAGAGACAGAGAGAGGGAGGGAGATAGAGATAGGGAGGGAGGGAGGGAGAGAGAGAGAGAGAGAGAGAGAGAGAGAGAGAGATAGATGTGTGTATGCTCTAGCCCCGCCTCCCGCCCCCCACTGCTGCGGCCCTCTGCCACAAACCATACTGTAAATTTGGCCCCCGAGAGAAAGATTGTGAGTACCCATGGATTAAACTCTCGCAAATGCAAGACCAATTGCATTGCAAATAAAACATTTTTGTTATATCACCCCATGCCGCACTTTCACTTTAATGGTGGACATGCCCCTTTCTTTAGGCGTGGCTCATCTAAAGAAAGGGGCGTGGCTACCATGAACCCCCTCCCTTCTGCCGTTGGCCGATGGCCGTCGCGAGCACTACCTCGCTGGTGCTGCGAACGTCCAACTGCCGACGCGGCCCAGCCCACTCCGCGGAACCGCCGCACTGCTGCGAAATAACGGCCGAGGTTAAGGTGTTAAAGTGAAATTGCGATATGGGGTGCTTGTAAACCAAAAAAAGTTACGAAATAGAAAAAAAACATGCAGCTGAGTTCGGCACCGCAAATAAAACAAAGGTGCAGTCGCCACTGAAAAAAATAAAAATAATGCGTTACAGGAGAGCGTGTCCACAGGCAGGTGAAAACCATTCACTAAATAGTGCTAGGAGGCTGTAAGTAAAGCCTACCAAGTAACAACACATGTAACAGGGGGTGTTCTCTTGTGAGGTTACAATTGAGACAAGGCGGTACTAAGGCGGGACTACTAAGCCTATTGACCAGTGAAAAGTCACAGTTTACAAAGTACAAGGACTCAAGCTAATGAATAATATGGGCGAAGAGTGGACAGAGCTTCAAGGCCATACCATTGGGTTGAGTTTGCGCTATATAAATCTGCAAAAAAAATTAAAATACCTGAATACAGCATGCCTCATAGAACAGCGCTTGTCCTGCCCAGGCTCAACCTAAAAAACGCAGAATCTTCCTTCTACTGTCAGTGCATGTCTGGGAAAGGAGCTGCTGCTCTGGCTGTTCCTTTTGGCAGCTTTTACGAGTTGGCATGCCCAAAAGAACACTGTCAGCCTGAAAGACTTGGAAACTTACTGCTGTTCTTTGTTCACACGCCATCTCATTGTCTTGCGGTTTAGTCTCTACTCAGCAAAATGCGTGCACATGTTGGTGACTCTGGCAAGAAGCCATAGGCGAGTCTGGGAACACAGATCACAAGACCGACAGCAGTCTGACCGCATGGCAGTCACCAGTCGACATGGCGCTAGAATTATGCTCCACTAAATTGTAGAATGTATTGGAAAAAATCACCTTTATTCCGCTCCACTCCTGGAAAGATTTGCTGAATGTAAAAAATGTTAAGGAATATTGGGCCATATGTATGAACACGTTTCGCTATAGCCACAGCATGGACAAAACCCTTTGATACATCTGGCGCATTATAAATTAACTTGCTTGATCATAAACTACATGCATCAAAATGTAAATTGCGAATACTTAGTTGCGAATTCCTGAGAATCGCAATTAGGTAATTGTAATCTACAATGCATAAAACTCAAAGAGTTTCAGATTGCGATGCCTAGGAGGTTACAAATCGCTCTACCTCATTAATATAATAAGGTAGATTGCAATTTGCGACCCCCTAGGAATTGCAAAAATCACGGGGACAGTGGCCTGCTGGAGTCAGCAGACCACAATGTCCGTGATTGCTTTTAAATAAAGCAATCTTTTTTTTGTAAAGCAGCCCGTTTTCCTTAAAGGAAAACGAGATGCTTTACAAAAAGGAAAAGGAAAAGTTTTCTTTTCATTTTTCAAGACCAGGCAGTGGTCCGTTAGACCAGTGTCTTCCACTTTTTTGGAAGTCTAAGCGCTTCTCAGTTTAAAAATGTGGGTGCAAATGACTTCTGCGGCGTGGTGCCCAGGAGTAACCCTCCCAATTTACCTTTTTCAATGCTGAAAACAAAACGGAAAGAGGAGCAGGCAGAGGGAATTTGCAAGAGTGTCAGTCTGGGCCAGTGCTTTAAATGGAAAAAATAAGTGCAGGTACTCACCAAAAGGAGCAGTGGGCGGAGTTTAGGGCAGGGCTAAGGGGGAACAAGGGACGGGGTTAGCTTTTTAACCGTGCCAAGGTTGTATGCACGAAATCTGCATGCATTTTATCAACCGCCTAAGGATTACATGCTGCTTCAGCCTGCCTTAAATCGAACCGGTGGCCTACAGCCCACTGAGCCATCTGTCCAGTACTGGTACTCTTTTGTAACATGGACACGTCACTTTTCTCTTGTAACATACTGTTTGCTACCTCTTACATTTTGTATCATTACTGTTCCTATTGTGAAGCGCTCTGACACCTCCGGGTAAAGTCCGCGTATATAAAAACGCATAAAATAAATAAACAAGTCTCTCCTGGAACATTTGTAAACCGGAGTTAGGGCCAGAGCTGACAACGTCTGTACTGGGGAACCAGGTGCCAATCTCCACATTTTTGATTGGTCTTAAGGTCTGTCCAAGGTCGATGAAATAGGAATCAGCGAGTGTGGAAGTGGAAGTGTGCAAGAAAGCAATTCAGATGCGTGGCGACTGTAAAAGCCTTCCCATACGTTCTTTTGTTATGTCCTGAATAGTGCCTCCCACCGCCACTCATTAGATTTTACAGCCCCCTCTTAGCTCCCACTGTGAAAGATCTTTGGATAAGCAAATGACTCAGCAGACACACCCCTGCTCTGATTTACAAAGCAGCTCACGCTGGGTCCTGGTGACGAGCTCCATTGATTGATTCCGTGCAGTGCTTGAAAGGTGCTGCCGTAGTATAACTTGAGGGATAAAGGGAGCGACCTGCCTCGGTTAAAGTCAGATCCCCATGAGTACCGGTACTCTCTTTCTTCTAGAAAAAAGTGCCGGTACTCAAGGGGAGAAAATTAAGAAGTGGCGGTACTCAGTACCGGTGAGTACCGGCCCATTTAAAGCACTGGTCTGGGCAGAGGGAGGGGAGTGAGGGACTTGGGAAGTCTTGGGTAAGAACGACCTGGGTGTCTCCAGCCAAGAAAACCTTGGCATTCACATCTGAAAGTCATTATTTAAGCACAGTCCTGTTCATGATGAACGTCTTTAACTTCCAGGCTCATATTTTAAAGTTTTTTAAAATTAATTTTACTTACGTAATTCGCAAAATGATCAGCGATCATGAACATCAGAAGAAAATCATAGACTGGTTTAAGCACATCTGTTTTGGATAAAATAACTTCTCCTATCTACACTGCGCCAACACCACAATCTGATGGCAGACAAAACACCCGCTTATTGTTATCTAGAACAAAAGAACTGCAGTAGCTCGGCACACAGGTGAAAGATAAAATAATGGATATTGATTACTTGTAGTTCTTTTCTTCACTGGCAAATGACCTAGCTTTTTAAAAAACAACTATCAGATCATGAGGTTCAAAGGACTCTCTCGTTTCACCAGTCAATAGGGTGTGAATCATAAGAGCTCTGGTATGATTCCAATTGTGTTTATTAACGTATGTGATATGTGTAACACAGCCAAAAGGCAGCGATGTGGTATTCAACCATGTGCTTCAGTTACTCTGAGACTCCTTAGGCTGCAGAGAATCCAGAACATTGTAGTAGATTCTGTCTCAGTCTGATGCCGATGTACAGCACCTCCTGGACTCTCAAAGAACTCAGTTATGTGCCAGTGGAACATGGGCACAAGTTTAAAGTCTTGTATGGAAAGCCTAGAAAAGCATCTATTATTCATACCTGTGGAAACCAGTGGCAGCTGGTACCCTAAACATTTGGTCGGACAGCAACCCAAATACTTAGGGTACTAGCCGAATGTGGCTGTCAGTCATGGCTCGTTATAAACAGTGTTTATGATGAACCACGATTGACAGCTCTGATGTTGAGGGCAAGGCAGTAAATGAATTAAAATTGAAAATGAAAAATAAAAATGCACTTACCTCCACTGGCTTGCCTCCTCTGTTCCTCGAGAGTCCCCAGGCACTCTGACTGCAGCAATGAAATTCTGCAAACAAATCCAGAGGCTGCTTTCATGCTGCAGATGAGCAGCAAAAGAGCAGCTTCAGGATGTTCTGTCCTTCTAGGTCCAGTTTCACTACAGGAAGTGTGTTGTGACTTAAGTGTTGCCATATCTTTTCTTTAGCTCAACTTCCCTACAGCTCCGCCAGACTGAGTGCTGGAGTGCTTGGTGATAAGTTGAATGCTGAATGCTTGTTTATGTCACAAAATGCATGGCGATGTGCGATGTGCTGAGTGTCACTTAAATTGTTCAAGGTGAGCAGCAGGGTGGCTACCCCTGGTGGGGCTATCTTCTTTCATCTACTTATTTACCTACTTAACAGGAACTTACCTTGTACTAAGTATAATACATTCATCTACTACAAACCTATTCTATGACTACATGAACTCTTACAATGAGGTGGAGACAGCATCATGCAGAGTGGCCACAGTCAATTCAGGTGTCAGAGACAACTCCTCCCACCACTCTAGCCCAGGATGGTCCATCGGAATATGCATGGCACACCTCTTCTCTCTTTGTGTGAGTGTCTGGAGCAAATGCACAAACAGCCTCTGTCAGTCTAAAACCAGACGCCGAATCCACAAGCAGGCAGCGACACACAGAATGGTTAAACAAGAAAATGCCCACCTTCTAAAAGTGGCATTTTCAAGCAAACAATTTAAAAACCACCTTTATAAAAAGGTGTGTTCTTAAATTCTGAATTCAGAGAGCCTAAACTCCAAAGCTCTAGCTGTTCCCAAATGAACGTTACACTTGTAAAAATGTTACAAGGCAGCTCCAATGATAGCCTATGGTTGATCTAGTCCTTGCAATAGAGAAAACCGAAATACACAGTATTTCACCATAAGGACATGTAAAACCTACCAATACATGTCCTACCTTTAACATACACCGCACCTTGTCCATGGAGGTACCTTGGGCATACCACAGGGGGGTCTTACATGTAAGAAAAGGAAAGGTTAGGGCCAGGCAAGTGGGAGCAGTTGCAAGGTCAACATGGCAGTTAAAAACTATGCACACATACACGGCAGTGGTAGGTCTGAGACAGCTTTGAAAGGCTACTGGTGTGGGTGCCACAATCAGTGCTGCAGTCCAAGAAGTAGCATTTGATTTACGTGCCCCGGGCACACACAGTGCACTTGATTAGGGACTTACCAATAAATCAAATATGCTAATCATGGTTAACCAATCAGAATTACAATTTACATAGGGAGCACTTGCACTTTGGCACTGATAAGCAGTGGCAAAGCGCCAAGATTACCTAAACCATCAAAAACGAAATTGAGCACACAGTCAAAAATACAGGAGGTTGAGGCAAAATGTCAAGGGAAACCATGCCAAGGATGCCAGGTCTACTACTATGATTTAACAAAGAGTAAAAATATTACACTGCAGATCAGTGGCTTCACATGGAGTAGAGCCATCAATGGATAAGCTCAAAAAACTCAGTCATGAAATAAATACAAACACATAAGTATATTTAAGTTTTCAAGAAAACAGTGTAAATTAGAAGATGGTAAAAGTACAGGCATATCTCTATTTAAAGAAGTCAAAGTAGATAAAGCTGCAAAGAATAGTGTGGGGGTTTTACAGTGTTGAGGCAGAGGTATAGTATGCATTAAACAGTGCACTTCTTTGGCATGGGAATCACTGGAAGAATACAACTCTTTTGTTGTACATGCCTGACACCCTGGCTAAGAAAGGAGAGTTGGGCTTAGTTGCATAGAGAATATCACAGAAGGCAGACCAGAGCGAGCTCCTCTTCATCACTGATGTGCCTATGGTCTGACCCCTGTGTATCATGCATGCCTACCTTCTACAAGGAGACATTAGAGGCTCACAAAAATCAACAGCAGCTGCTAGGTATACCTGGAGTTCATGTTCACATTTCTCTTGGTTGCAGGGGGTTGGGGGAGCTCACAATGCAGAGGCATTAAAAAGAACAGAGTGAGTGGTCTGCCAAACAACACTCAGCAACAGCAGCCCTGCAATAAACCTCTGCCTGCAGGTTCTATTTGTGGCACGACTGAACATCACGAACAGCATCACCAAAAGAGGCAAAGTGAGAACACACTTATGACCCACACACTGCATCTTCAGGCAAAGAACACCGAGTGTACACAAAACGACAAAGCTACAGCTCAGAAACACTTTCCACAATACAGTGGTAGGATGCTGCACAGAGAACCTCACACAGCACCATAATGACACAGGCAATGTCCAATGCCATTTTTGGGAGGCCGGGGAAAACCCAAAGTCTTGCACCACAAAAGCGCTACACACTTTCTCCAGTCGAACCTATATGCCCAGTAAACACCATCCTCAGCCAGGGCACAAGTGATGGACAACATGTTCTGCCTTTACCAAGACAGGCCAGACGAAGCATAATTATAACTGCAGTACAAGCTATCAGCCTGTATGCCCCTGAAAGGAAAACGTGCCCTCTCCCTGCAGCACCTGCTGCACATTTCTGCCCAGTGGCCAGTAACGGGGCCCCTGCACAGGAAAATCAGCCAGTGCCACTCTGATTACATGATAATGGGGGGAGGGGTGGGACATGAGGCATCAATAATTCTGCTGAGAAATTCCCAGATAACCTGAAAAAGTCATTGGGTCTACTGGTAGTGACAGGGTGAAAATATACTGCACCTTGGTGGGTGTAGTAGTACTCACCAATTGCAGGCTGCTTCTCTACCGTGACACTGGCAGCAGTGACGGGCGCAGACCGCTGATTCCATCGCACCTGCAGCTTACACTATGCGGTGCATGCATGACCCACCTTCCTGTGCCTCACCCTGAAGACTACAGTGGATGGTGGTCACTGTGCAACAGTGGTGCACAAGCTGTGCTCCGTGCCGTGCACAAATGTGAACGTGTGGCGCTGTGGCCAAGCTGGCCGGACCTCCGACTCTGAGGGGCATTAGATTAATAATGGCCTGCCGCACATGGTTATACACAGCAAATGTGGTGCACGGGTGCGGCAGCAAGCAATTATTAAAATGCGTGGAGCGTGTCATGACAGTGACACTGTCTGCATGCTGCTGCTAATATTTAAACATTTTGGCCCCATCCCCCAACCCAGTCCCGGAATCAGAGGCTCTCAGCTCGGAGCCAGATTGTTTTTATGCTGAGTGGGGACCCGTGTACATCGGGGCCCCCACGCCATAGCAGGGGGCTAATGTTATGCCAGTGATTCAAACCCATATTATCTTCCTCGATGTAAGCAGAAGAAGAGGGCATTACCCAACTAGTACAAACATAAAGGAGATCCATACGGACAAAATATACCACAGTAAACCCTGTTTGAGGGTCCTGCTTACCCTCAAACTACTCTACATGAGGTGATGGATATGAGCCTTATAAAACTTTGAAAAACAAGATTCGTGGGATCCCACCATAAACACTGTGTGAGGTGCTCCTCCTTAGCCAGGCAAATATTGCCCCATCACTTGCCATCAGTGTTACTCTTCAACTGTGGATGGATATTCACCAGACTCTCTGAAACCAACAGGGTCACTCCCAACAGCAGTACAACAAGGGCCGAATTTCCGGAGAGTGCGGCTTAAGAGTGGCACACTAAACCATGACATGTTACTGGCATGGTTTGCGAGACCCAAGAGGTCTCCCTTCCTCCCTTCCATACAAAGTATGGTCCCGGAAGCAGTTCTTCGAAGCACACTCTGGCCACAATCTGCTCTAGCATAGTCATCTCAGAATGTTAGCAGGCACACTGTAATCCTTAACATCAATACATTCCCTTTCTTGCAGGGCAGACAACCATAAAGCGAGTTATGTTTGGCAGGTCATCCAATCAACAACCAGGGACCACATTACCCAATACGTGCATTTTCATTGCTTGTGCAGGGCACACCTTAAAAAGGGTCGCCCAGTGTAAACAATGAAAAGTGCGCCCTATTACGACGAATGCCCTGCCACAGGGCAGCTTGAAAATTCACGCTGCCCTGGGGCAGCATAACCAGGTAAAAAAACAGAACGGCTGATTTATAGCCGTTCTGTGTTTTCACATTGCCAAAGGCAACCCGCCTGCACTTTTGCAGGGCATTAGAGATCCCCTTGCAGGCGGGTGCAGTCAGTGACTGCACCCGCCTGTAAGGGGATGTCTGGGGGGTCCATGGGACCTCTTTTCCCCCGCTAGAGGACTGTCATGAGGGAGCGCACTGACTGCGCCACCTTAGGTACCGCAGCGGCCCTTCGCGGCGGGATGCCTGACTTTCACCTTGTGGATACCCTGCTATCTCACAGGGGAATATCAGGACGGGTTCCCTAAGCAAGCGCCGGGAAACCCACTGCGGGTAGCTGTGCGCTATATAAGCTCAACTACATTTACACATTTACATTGTCATTGCACCTCCTGAGGGCTTCTTTACTTCTGTGCCCGCACCTGTAATATGGCGCGGGCGCAGAGACAAAGGGATTCCCTCATTTGCATGAGGTACACCCCCATGCAAATGAGGAAACGCCCTTTGTAGATAGCGCTGGTGCTTTATATGCACCAACACTATCGGTATTACAGAAGGGGCCTAACAAGTGTCCGCAGCCACTTCTGTAATACCAAAGGGCCCCGGTGTGCGCAAAGCAGACCCAAACATCCGTTGCGCCCTCAGGGCACTTTCTGGAATATGCCCCCAGGTATACACTTCTTTCTCTTAGACCATTCATATTGTTCACTCTCGCAGACAAACATACCAATGAAACACACCTTCCTCTTTCTATCGGAAATCACTGTATTTTACTTAATGTTTAAAGGTTTATCTTGGTAATAAAAATATATTTGAACTGGACCAGTGAAGATTACGTTCTGCCCACAAGATCCATTCTTTTTGCCGTGGGCAAGGAACCACTACTAACATCATGGCGCTAGCCTTGTTGATGGACGCCAGCAAAGTGCCAAAGTATCCCTTATTTCTATGCTTTATAGATTACACCTCAGCCTTTGACGACATAGATTGCGCCAAATTATGGCAAAAACTGGAAAGCTGGGGGTTACCAAAACCCCTCTTAGACCAGCTGATACTGCTAGGCACTGATACCAGGATCAGGATTATACTAGGAGCGGGGACACACCTCTCAAGGTGAATTACCACCTCTAACGGGCTAAAGCAAGGGTGCGTCTTAGCGCCTTGACTTTTTGACCTCTTCCTAGCTGATCTCCCTGGGTAATTCGATAAGAGTACATCACACGCCCCAAAATTGGGAAAATTGTTGTTGTCTAATCTGTTATACGCGGGCGACCTAGTGTTAATAAGTTGGACCCCAATCGGCCTATAAAATCTCTTGAACACCACCAACAGCTTCTCCCAACGCAACGCCTTAAAAATAAATCTTAAGAACACTAAAATCATGGCAGTAAACGATCACAAAAAGAAAAGAAATCAACTGGTACTTAGACAGGCAGTGCCTGAACCAGATAACCAGCTACAAATATCTAGGAATCCTCCTGGACCACAAAAGCTCATTCAAACCCCAGTTGGAGTCTGTAAAATTCAAATAAAAGAATCACAAAGTCCAAGGTAAAAATAAAGGACTTTAATGTAAAAGGCACAGTACTGCTCTCTTCAAAGTCCCAGGCAGAATCAGCAACACAAGCTAGGTTCTAATTCTAAAAGGAACAGACACAGAAGGGAATGGCAGGAGCCATAATCAAAAATATACAAAGCAATTAAGGGAAAGGAAAGGCAATAAGAAAATAATATGTACAATGAAATGTAACACATTTCTCCCCTAAGGAAAATTTTAAGGATTGTAATAAACACATTTGCTAACACGTCTAACGTTCCATACTTTTCCGTCTTGTGTAACAACACTGTTGCGATTAACTTTAACAATTTTAATAGGTTTACCAAATTTCATTTCACCTTTAAGTGCAATACCAGGTTTACGTACTCTGACCCATTCTCCAACAGAAAATGACGGATCTTTGACTTTCATGTTGACATCATAATGGCATTTGCTTTTGTATTTTTCAACCTCAACTCTTTTGGCAACATTATCAATATCAACTTCAGAATTGCCATTCTTTGTAGCCTTTTTGAACCACCAAGGACATAATTTGGAAATGGGATACCTACCCCTTAATAAACGAAATGGTGAAACTTCAGTGGTTGTGTGAGGACTTATATGATACAGCCATCATTTTTCCCTCAATTTATCTTTCCACAGAATTACAAAATGATGTGCCCACAATATGTTGTGTTTGAGAACCCTGTTGTACCTCTCTACCTGTCCATTGCCTTGAGGTTCATATAAAGCTGTAGTCATATGTTTAACATTTGAAAACTTAAGAAATTCAAGCATCTTGTGAGATTTGAATTGTACCCCATTGTCAGAAATCAGAATTTCAGGATAACCTTCACGTGAGAAATCCTCTTTTAGAAACAGTATGACACTTTCGTTAGTGGGACGAAGTACAGGTTTTACTTCCGGCCATTTCGAATGATAGTCGATAAGCACCAAAGCAAACCTTCAATCTTGTGGTAAAAAATTGAACATACCAGCAATATCTAATCCTAACTTTTGCCAAAGATAATCTGGCCATTGAATGGTAATAAGAAGAGCAGGGTGACATTTACACATCTTTTCACTGCCAATACATTCAGAACACTCTCTCACAACTTTGTCCAGAAATCTATCTAAACCGGGCAACCAAAAAACTGACCTGATCAACCTTTTCATCGAGGACATACCTAAATAACTCTCATGACTCATGGAAAGAATATGGTTGCAAAGAGATGAAGGAGGAATACACTTTCCTTGCCTGAAGATTAAATCGCCTTCAATAATTCATTCATCAGAAACTTTCCAGTAAGGAAACATTTTCGCCGGAATGTCATTTTTCGATGGCCATCCTACTCTAGTGAATTCAAAAACTTGTTTTAAAAGTTGGTCTTCACTCATTGCTGTTTTCCATATTTCTTCAGATATAAAACCCACATTTCTCTGTTACAATTTCTGTGATATCCGCAACTACTTCAACATCATCATTTTTGTCATCAGTACTGCATTGAAGTCTTGACAAGCAATCTGCAGTCACATTAATTTTCCCTGGAACGTATTCAACTGTAAAAGTATACTCTTGTAAGCGAGACATAAGTCTTGCTATGCGGGCAGTAGATTTAAGACCACCCCCAGACAATAAAATAGAAACCAAGGGTTTGTGATCTGTCCTTAAAACAAAACGTGATCGCCAAATATGATTACGAAAGTGCTCCACTCCACAGACACACACTAATAATTCTCTTTCAATGACAGCATAACGTCTTTCAGTGACATTAAGGGTGCGTGAAGCAAACGCCACGTTCCACTCTTCTTTCCCTGCACGTTGAGATGGAACACAACCTAGACCATAGAAGCTGGCCTCAACTGTAAGAACACATAACTTATTCATACAAAATGGTGTAAGTGTGGGAGCAGCTACCATTTCAGCTTTTATGTTGTCGAAAGCTTCTTGTTGTCTTACTCCCCAATTAAATTCAACATTCTTCCTCAAAAGTTCCCTCAAAGGTTCCATTTTTGTGGCAAAACGTGCAATAAATTTACTGTAGTACTCACATAACCCAGAAAAGGAAAACAATTTATCTTTACAATCTGCAGAAGGCGCTTTCAAAATGGCATAAATTAGAGACTTCTTGGGAACCTCACCTTCTCTGGACACAGTATGCCCAAGATACTCAATAGAGTCTTGGTACAATTTACACTTCTTACCTTTAAGTGGAAGACCATATTCATCCAGGCTTTTACAAACATTCCAGAGATGTTCCGTGTGAGACAATTTATCTGGAGAAAAAAATCAACATATCGTCTTGGAAACATTTCAAATAACCTTGCATGTTTTTGAATAGACGACAAATGGATCTCTGAAAAACGCCAGTCCAAATGGCATTCTTTTAAATTGGAAAATACCTTGAGGTGTGATGAAAGCTGCCATATTCCGGGATTCTTCTACCAGTTCTCTTTGTGGTATGCAGAGCTAAGATCAAGGGTTTAAAAAACAGTAGCACCTCCTAGCATACTCACTACCTCATTAATATTGAGCAAGGGATGACAATCAATGAGTATATTTGCGTTCAAGTCAATACATAACCTCAAAGACTTATCCGGTTTACGTGCTAAAACAATTGGTGAAACCCATTCTGAAGATTCAATTTCTTCAATCACTCCTTCAATCAACATTTCTTTCAAAACATTCCCTAATTCTTCCCTAACATTGATGGGAACATTTCTCAGCTTTTGTTTAACAGGTGATGCACCTAGTTTAAGCTTGATGACATGCGTAAAACCTTTAAGTTTACCTAATTTTTCAGTAAAAACTATTGGAAATTCTTTTTAGAAATCATCAGTTCCTAAATGTTCATGCTCCCTTTTTCAAATAACGTTACTTTCCATATGCTCCTCCACAATCATAACTGGTTCTTTGTTACATGGATTGAGGATTATGCCTAATTTCCATTGGTCCCTGCAACCCAATACATTGACACCTTTTTTAGCAACATACAACTTAATGAAAGCTGTTCTATCTTTAAACTCAACCTGAGAACTCACATATCCTATGAAATCTATAGTAGTACCATCAAAACCTTGAGCAAATATATCATGAGTGTATAACTCTGCAACAGATTTCTTATTTCCATATTTTTCATTGAAGTAACGGTCTGTCACAATAGACCAAGGTGAACCCGAGTCTGCCAAGAGTTCAAGTTCCTCATTTAAACATTTAACAATACACTTTGGAGAACTTGGAGTTTCTCCTCCAAGAGTGCATACATTCATTAAGGATACTACAATTCCTTTCTCCATCATTCTTAGACAAGTGATCACATCTAACACACGTAACATGGGCAGATTGATCACTACTCACAAAGGAAACTTCACTGTTTTTGTTATTGAAATTCCTAATCTTATCAAAGGTTTTCTTCCTATCATCTCTACAAGCTTTTCCAAAATGTCCAATCCTACTGCACTTGTTACATTCTTTTCCAATAGCTGGACAATATTTAAAGGGAGCAACATGGTTGTTACTACCGCACCTATAACAAATCACATTTTTAGTAAAAAACTTTCCTGTTTGAGAATTTTTGCTAAAATTGTTCATGGCACAAACTTCATCACAAATCTTGTTGGACTTTTTACCCTTCGCACTAAGATTCTCAATAGTCTTTATCCAAATATCTGATTGTTCAAATGCTTTTGCTGTAGCAATGGTATCATGTAAATTGGGGTTTCCTAATATCCACAATTGCTCTTGTGTTTTTTTACTTCGAACATTTACAATAATTTGATCCCTAATCATCTCATCTGACATAGCACCAAAATTACAGGAAATGATAAGCGTTCTAAGAGCAGTTACGAAGTCATCAAAGGATTTGTATCTATTAAGTGCTATACTAGTTGTTGGTTTAAACCTGGTTTGAATACGTAAAAGCGCTTCATCAAAACTCCCAAGATCACCTTGAACAGTAGGTAGAGTCCTAAACACAGCTTGCCCCTCTGACCCAAAACAATTAAGAAAGATATTATTTGTCCTTTCATTTCCCATCCTTTCTCCATCAATAGCCTTTAAGTAAGTTAAAAATTCCTCCTTCCATCTGCTCCAAGGGATTGGAGGATCACCTTTAGATTGAAGAAATTTTGATGTAGGTTCAAACTGCATAGTGATGATTCAGTAGTATTACTATGTAAACTGTGAATCCAGTGTAGCAAAGTATGCAAATAGGTAATAGGTAAAGTAAAAATGACTTAGTACAAGAAGTAACAATGTGACGAACAACTGGGTATAAAATTATGCTGTGCACATCAGCGTGATGTGCAAACACTAATAAATAAATAAAACATCAAAGTACCTTTCCAGGAAGTCCAGTACAAACTTGGTCTTTAGTACCTAAGAACCATGCGCAGTCGAGCGCATCGACGAGTAAAATGATGAGCTTAACAGTGCGCTGTGAAGCACATCGATAAAAAAATGAAGGATTGAACAATGCGCTGTCGAGCGCATCGACAATAGGAAACTCCATAATACTAACGTTGCGTGTAGACAAACTCCTTTTCCTGAGAATGAAAAATTACTTTAAAGATGGCGACTGCGTGATGATGAAATTGTGCAACGTCACGCAAACGTGATGAAGTCTGACTGCACTTGACAGGAACGTCACTGTAGCCAGGAACCCAAGAATACCTTGCGTCATCCAGAAGAAGACAAAGCAGACGCTTCAGGTTTCCATGGAGCTGGTGTGCGGTAAGCTTCCTTGCGCTCGGGTTGGCAAGTCGTTAGGAGTTGAAAGATGCCTCAAGTTCTCCAAACAGTAGAAAATATGTAGAATAAAAATAAAGGCACCTACTGAAGTGCAGTTTCCAGCGATGAACAGGAAAAATGTTTCTCCAATATGGGTTGTAGTAAAATCCAGAAGTATTTATGGAAATATTGAAATAAAGAAAATATTCAGGTCCAGAAGTAAAATGTACTGCTCCTGTGCCCATAAAGTAGCAGGTACAATGATCCTCGTCGCCAATTTTTTAAAATTCAAATAAAATAATCACAAAGTCCAAGGTAAAAGGGAAGGACTTTAATGTAAAAGGCACAGTACTGCTCTCTTCAAAGTCCCATGCAGAATGAGCAACACAAGCTAGGTTCTAATTCTAAAAGGAACAGACACAGAAGGGAATGGCAGGAGCCATAATCAAAAATATACAAAGCTTTAAAGGGAAAGGAAAGGCAATAAGAAAATAATATGTACAATAAAATGTAACAGAGTCCCTACATATGAAGGGAACCATGAGCTACCTAGCAATGAAACCCCTGAAAAAAAATGCTGCCTGACTTAACATTCGACCCATTATTACAGGTGATACGTGCAAAAATACAACCAGCGCTAACTTTTGGGAGCAAATCGTTAAAAGGGAGAGATGCTGCGGCCTTGTACAAGTAATTGCTAACACCTACAGAGCAATTTTTTATCTTCTGAACTATGTCTCACCGGCCCAAGTACGTTTAAGCCGAAACGCTGAGGCAGGATCCCTAAACTCGCACCTTTGGATGGACCTGTCTCCCCACGAAAAAATCACCTCCCAGGGAGTATTTGTTTGACTCCCTAAAGTTACTGGGACTGTCCGATCTTTGGGGAACCTCCACAGACCACCAGAACTTCAAAAATACTGTGCCAAAGGTAGCAAAAATGGTATCCGTTTTAGAAGACAAGGGAACACTGGCTAAAAGGCTCATGGCTGGACAGTGTTAAGTGACTACAACACACTCAAATTACAATCTTGCCTGAAAGTGAGATTAAAAATGAGGATAAAAGAAAAATTCCTAAAGTTGTGGCTGGGTTCCTACCGATCCTCCCACACCTTCCGCCTTAGGAAAGGAGACCAGGACCGCAGTTCTGTCGTCTATGTGAAAGAGAGAACGAGAGTCTTGTCCACGTCATCTGCATCTGCCCTAATTTAAAGGACATAAGAAGCACTCTTCTTCGACCAATATTCTAGCAGAACGGTACCAGGACTTGTAGGTAGGCAGTAAAACTGTACTTCAATCCAGCCGAAACACAGCTAAACTGCCAACTCACAAAACTTTTCGACACAGTAACCAAGAGACTCAAACTTGCATCGCAAGTGGACATTGGTTAAATAAAAATAGTCGGGCCGGGCTGTTATTGAAGTCAGACTTGGCAAGCTTTCGCTATTGCCCCTTATTGAAGCACAGGCACTATAGATCCGACAAAGGTTGTTAGCGCTAAACCGTGAATTTTAATAGGATATCCAGTGATGGCTGCTTAACTTAGCAAAGTGCTCCTTAGTTCAGCTTTCCTCAACGCACACGCACTTTAGTCCCGTTAAGAGCGTAATGCCCAAATGTGAATTTTAACACAATGTATAATGATGGCTTTTTGTATTATTTTATCAACTGAATTATGTATATGAAATTTTGATTGTTATGTGTTTGCAACAGATTTAATTAATCCTGCATAATAAACTTACTGTTACTACTATTAAGTGTTAGTGTCAGTCAACAGCCGTGACTAGAGCCAGTCTGCTCACAAGGTGATGTCCAATAGATCCTCAAACAAATATTGTCTTGAAATAAAAGTAGCCTGTTGTCGTGTGGAAACCATGTTTATAAATTTATACCAAATGTTTAAATTACATGGCCTCATTAAGTTGACATAAAATCATCAGATGAAGGCTTGTACTTTTCCATGGCTCAAAGTAAATCTGCTCTCGTAACGCAAGTCTTGCTCAAGAATTACATTAAAACAGCACAGGATGCTAACTTAGCCGTAAGTGTTTCAGCACATCATATTTAGAAATAGCCCTGCTACGTGCTAGATGTTGCAATTATTTCTAAGGAAAAGTACTAAGGCCAATATATTTTATTAGAATGGAAAGTCCTAGAATTGTAACGTACTCAGGACATGTGGGTAGCAACAAGTCACACCACCTCAGACCATGCAGACCATGCAGGTATCGCACAATGTAGGCCTCTTCTGATTGGCCTAGTATTCTGCACTTGTGTAACCTGCTGAGGCTACTGAGGTGCAGACGCCACCCCTTTGCTTAATTTCTCAAGAAGTGTCATTATCCTGTACTTTTACTGAATATACTTGCATGGATAGTGACGCTTTTCCTCTTGTGGATTGTATCAATAAAAGCTCTCAGAAACTTCTCCTCTTTGGACACTCATTGGCTTTGCTGACTGTCTCCGAGCTGCACGTATTTGCATTATCTTGTTGAACTATAATAAATTCTATTAATCCTATGTGCTGACAGAGAGTATTCTTTATTTTATGCTTCTACAGTCGCATAACAGATTGTTACCTTTTCACATACATTCCCGACTAAATGAAGTAAACCTACCAGAGGACAAGCCCAAAAAATTCTCTTTGAGTGACAACATCCCACCAAGAAAGGACAAGGCCTCTTCAAGCATGCACACGATCACGGACAGCACTGACTGTTGTGTGAATGTCCAACATTTCACCAGAGATGAAGATAGGTCCTTTCTCTTACCCATGGAAGTAGGGACGTACACAACAAATAAATGGCAACGCCCTTATGCTGGGAAGTATTCGCATTATAGAAAATGGTTAAATGTATGAGACTGATAGGGTTATTTAGAGTTGAGAGGACCATCAGCCAACCGATGGCGCCCTGGACGCCCTGAGCCTCGCTTACCAAATATAGATACCCAGGCCAGCTTGGCAAGGATCGTTTTGGAAAAGATATTCTGCAGATGTGGCAAGAATTCTTTTGTCAAAGCTGCAATAGTGGCAAGCTGCCATATTAGAGTGGTGGGTTAGCATTTAATTTGTATTTCACAAACAAATCCTCAAGGCAGGATTTACTTTTTAAGTGCAGATAATAAATGGCCTTGACACAGGGACACAGAATTTTTTTTTTTGCTTTGGCATATACCATGCTTTGCATGTTGCCTCTGGGCAGGGAAAATATGCATTGGAAGGCCTGCTCCAAATGAACCGGCTATAACGCACAACATTGGCCTAGTGGCCCTGTGGCGGTCGGGCCACCAGGAGGGGGATTTCCAAATACAGAACTAACTGAGGCTCTTTGCCAAGCCAAGGTTACTACAGGCTCCTCCACCAGGCAGACCATGAGGCGTATTATTTGACGGGCCACGCTTGTCTCTTTATGTCTCACTTCTTTCAATGCCACTCTCTGTGGTTCCTTCTCTGCTCCGTCTTATCAATGATCTTGGCACTTTTTGTTGAGACCTACACTTGTTTCTTTAGTCCCTCGCTTTTTATTTCTCCCTTGTTTTCTCGCTCCCTTTCTTTGCATCATGTTTCTCCATCTCTCCCTTCCTCATCTGTTCTCCTTAGTTAACTTTACATCACTCTCTGCTCCTTTGCCACACACACATTTGTCCTCAGCGTATCGCCTTAACGATTTGCGTCCATTGATCCCTCTTCCTCTCTCACTCCCCCCGCAGACAGCCTTTCTCACTGCCTCCCATTCAAGCTCATTGCTTTCTCTTCTATCTTCTCGCCCACTGCCAGTTTGTGTCCCTTTCACCCTTCCAGTTGTGTAGTCATTCCTCTCACTCTGCTTTCCTCTGATTCTCACCTCGCGCCTACTCCCTCTTTATCTCGCCTCTTTTTAGGTCTCGTGACCTATCGATGCGCGCAAGCGCATCGAGCGGAGCGAGAATTCAAGTAGCCAAAATCCTCATGAAACCACCAGCTTTTTGCTGGCGTTTTCATGAAGTTCACGTGAACCACGTGATCAAACACGAACGCGCATCAGCCTCCCTCCCTCCTAATTGCATTTGCCGCACAGCACATCAAAGGGCTTCGCCCAGCGTGCGCTCTGCGGCTTCTCGGCTTCTCCTCCCCTAATTATTCTTGGATGGCCGGCCGGCACACAGCCTTCCTTGCATTTCTCCTCCCCCTCCCCAGCCAGCTTCCCCCAGGCCGTGTTCCCTCCCCTGTTACCCCATCCTCACTCATCCCTCGCACCCCCTCCTCCTTCAGGCCCCCACCATTTGCTTCTGCTTGTTTTTTTTTTTGAGCTCTAAGCCTTGCGGTTACGAGCAGGGGCCATCATTTCGACCGTCTGTAGTTTAGCGCGTGCTCGTGTTAATTGGTAACAGATGCTCGTGTTCACTTTTGCGGCTGCTTTTAGGTTTGGCGCTGTCTCCCATCAATAGAACCTAGTGCTGTCCAGCTACATAGTGAAAAGTTACACTTTATTAGAGGAGCTAAAACTATGCTTCATTCATTTACCCGCAACCACGTCACACCCTGACTCGGCATTTTCGCTGTGACCGCCGTCAGACGGGGAGCAGAGGTGAACAACCTCACTCTAATTCCTACCGGCAGAAACAAGAAGCTCTATTCTCATCTCTTAGTAACTCTCCCCCTTCTCATGACCTCTCACTTCTTCCACGCATTGCCTCATGCTCTTTTTCCAGTAGCCTAATTTTCCTCGCCCTTATTTTCTCCCCGTACTCTTGCATCCTCTTCTTCCGTTTAACCCCTTCTTCCTCCCCTGCGCCACTTATCCTTGCATTTCCTTTTGTGTCTCTTTTTCCCTGTCTGAGAGGAGCCCAGAAAGGATGTCGAACTCCAGGCACAAGAAACAGCTGCCGCGCCCCTCAAGACATCATTTCCATTTAATGGGATGTCTTCTCTGAATCCCACTGTCTTTTTAGCACAATGGCTGCTGATTAATAAAGCGGGCTGCCTGGCCGATTCCCTCTGCAGTGTCGTGCACACAGCATCCTGAACAACAAGCAGCAGCAGCGGGAAAAGCACACCGATGTTC
Source organism: Lissotriton helveticus (assembly GCF_964261635.1). Classification (NCBI taxonomy): domain Eukaryota; kingdom Metazoa; phylum Chordata; class Amphibia; order Caudata; family Salamandridae; genus Lissotriton; species Lissotriton helveticus. Next base: position 927,255,595 of record NC_136063.1, read on the forward strand.
ACGTCATACCAGTCTTCCGTTCTCTGACAAACGACTCCAAGTGCCGGCTTTTCAGAGCTTTCATTTATTATGACCTGGTTGTTTCTTTATTCAGTCCGTCTCCCACAATGTAAAACGGTGCAGAGGCAGAAGTGGGGGCTACAGTCTGCTCAGAGAGGCACAGTTTGTATCCATTAAAAGTGATTGTTTTTTTGTGTGGGTACATTAGCTTCTTGTGATTGCACATACATAACTGTTTGTCGTAAAATCCGGGTGCTTTTTTCACACAATTCTGGAAAACATCAGCTGCGATACCAGGCACTGGCGGTGCACTCTCTGGTATTCTTTTTGGACCGAACACGCAGATCCCTCGACGACCGCCCACAGGTAATTTTAAAAAATCCTCTCAAAATATTTTAGCACACCGGCCCCAGCTCCATCAGTGGAGGCTGTGTACGGGCGTTGGGCATTGAAGTGTTCCCCCACATCTGTGTTGTTCTTGTGTTTCTGCCACAGTGTGCAAATCAGTTTGCTTTATCTCGGTGCTGGTTGGTTTCAGTTTCCATGTCCTGCTCTCTAAGTGCCACGCTTTCCAGCAGGCTGTGCAACATGGTTGCCTTTTCCGGTCAGCTTTCTAGCTAATAGTGCACCATTACAGTCTTACTGTTAACATTCCAGATTTTTTTAACTAAGTAAGAATTGTTGTTTGCTGGAAACACTTTTAAAATCTGATTAAACACAAATTATACGCGGAACCAGGGGCAAAGGCATCTCCTTTATTTTCTCAGCAGCCAAGAAAACAAACCATAACTCCACAGAAAACATGACCAGAACAAGCATTGGCATTGCCAATAGGTCTCGCTTGTGGGACCTTATAAGTATTTAGTTTTGCAGCACAATATCCTTGGTGCAACAAGGATATTGTGCTGCAAAACTAAATACTTATAAGGTCCCACAAGCGAGACCTATTGGCAATGCCAATGCTTGTTCTTTATCTCTCTGCCCTCTCCTGCTTCACCCCATCCTGCTCTCTCACAGCTGTTTTTCCTCCCTCTCCCCGCCCTGTAGCCCCGCCCCAAACCCCCCCACACGCAGCATTTTTAGACGTCCTCGCCTTTCACTTTCCAACTTGGCTGTTCTTCTTTCCCTTCCGTCCCCACTCTCTGCCTTGCACGATGTAGAGAGCCACCCAGGCTCTGCCATTCAATGTAGATGCATACACTCATTCCCCGTGGCCCTGCCGGGCTACATTGGCGACGAGGCTGGTCGTGCCTAATGTGTGCATCGCCTCCTGCTCGGCAATAAGCTGAGAGCTTGCGGAGCCTACCTGCATTGCTCCGCTCCTGCCTGATGCGGGTTCGGCTGGGGGCGCATGCTGCGGCCAGAATCCTCTGGGGCAGTGACTGCCGCGCAAGAGCTTTCCCACGCGGTGACTCGTGGCAGTGCAGGCACCTCTCCTGCTCTCCGTGTTGGCTGACCCACTGCAGGACATCTCGCTCCTGCCTTCAGCCCCCCCACCTCCGTCTGCCAGCGCCTAGGCCTGCTGCAAAGCCCCAAATCCTGCTGCGGCCCAACCTGCTGCAAGGCCCCGATTCGCTGCTGCCCAGCCTGCTGCCTGCACCCGCCTGGGAGACAGAAGAAGAGAAGGGCGTGTGACAGAAAGGAATCCTCAGCCAGCAACACAAAAAAAAAAGAAGGAAAAAAGGGAAAGCATACCGGGACCTCATCAAGGCCCACCAGCACAGACAAGGGTTTTGGCGCCTGGTCCGTCCCCCCGGCAAACGCGCCAAGGAGACGCCCGTCACCCCAGTCTGCACCAGGGAGCGCAAACACCTCTTCTGCGCCATCAAGGACCCAGACCAGTCCGTCACGCGTGGCCACGTGATAGAACGTGCGCTCACTCGCGGATTTCTCAGTGCCAAAGTTACACCTTCACACCTGCGAGCACATGCACGGTCGCCATGAGTAACCCAGCTACGACTGGCACTGCCAGCCAACAGGCCGGGGGAAGCAATACAGACAGGGGTGCCAATGCACCTCCCACATGGCACAGCCACATGCCTGTTGCACCTTTGCCACCCTTCAGCGAATCCTCAGACCCTGCCACGGCTGCACCACGATGGAAGGCGTGGGTTGGACGGCTCAACCATTACTTCAAAGGTACCAGGGAGCTCGATGGCACCGTGAAACGGTCGCTTCTCATCTACTATGGAGGCTCAGAAATCTATGACCTCTTTGAAACGCTCCCCAACACAGGCAACAACAACGACTATGATGCAGCGGTCGCCACGCTCAACAGGCTCTTTGACCCCCAACTTAACCCTGACTTCGAGAAGTTTAAGTTCAGAAGAGCGTTGCAGTCAGACATGGAGTCTGTCGACATGTTTTATGCACGGCTGCGCCGGCTGGCTAGCACGTACACCATAACAGATCACAGGGAGGAGATACGGGACCAAATCATCCTGGGGGTGTCGGTCCAAACTCCTGCGGAAGCTGATCCTTCATCAACCTGGGATCTCACTAGACGAGATCCTTGTCTTTGCCCACTCCCACGAGCTGTCGGATGTTCGAGCGGACGAACTGGAGGCTGCCCTACACACGCCAGTTGCCGCATCACACGCGTCTAGGCACATGCCCATCAAAGAAGAGAAGGTCGAGGCAATCCAACGATGCCCCAACACAGCCCGCAAAGCGCCAAGAATGCAACCCGGAGGGCAGTGTGGAATACTGTGGTGAGGATCACTCAGCGACTGCCTTCTGTGGGGTGAAAGGAAAGACGTGCTTCCACTGTGGCAAGCTCAACCATTATGCCAAAGTGTGCTGCAGCGATCGGTTCAGGCTGACTCCTTCGAAGCTGCGAGGCATGTCGCAACGCCTTCGCCAGGTCTCCATCGATGACTCGCCATCGGCAAGGGAGGTCCAGCAGCAGAAACGCTGCCTTGCTCTTGAGGATGATGACGACGAAGTGTTTGTCGTGTCGCATGTCAGCCGGACCGACCATTGCAGGAGGCAACCACCAATGTGCTCCGTCTCAGTGGAAGGAACGGCTGTTCAGACCCTCATCAACACTGGTACCTCCGTCAACGTGATGGACTCAGAGCAATACGACCGCCTGTCACCACGGCCCCTGCTTGTGCCCTCCAGGGCCCGGATTTATCTTTACGGAGGGACAGATCCACTTCCTCTCCGAGGAGTCATCCATGCCAAAGTCACCAGTGGAAAATATACCACGAGACCAGGTTCCACATCACAGAAGGAAGTAAGGAAGGGGACACTGCTCAGCTGCCATATAGCTGAAGACCTGGGGCTCGTCTTCTTAGCCAACTAGATCCATGACTCCCATGCCGCAGCCATTCCTAAGGAGTTTCCGGCATTATTCACTGGACTAGGGAAACTCAAGGGGAAGAAGTTCAAACTTCACATCGACTCTATAGTAAGACCAGTCGCCCTAAGGCACAAGAGAGTACCCTTCAATCTTCACCCGCAGGTGGAGGAAGAGCTGAAAAAGCTCGAAGATCTCGACGTGATTGAGAATGTCTCTGGCCCCACCCCGGGGGTATCCCCGCTGGTCGTGGCTCCCAAGCAGCCCGGAGCCATCTGGCTCTGCGTGGACATGAGGCTACCCAACACGGCAGTCAAGAGAGAACGCCACATTACACCCACCATGGACGACCTAGTGGCAGACCTGAACGGAGCCAAGTGGTTCTTGAAACTGTATTTAAACACGGGGTGCCATCATCTAGAACTTGAACCCGAGAGCAGGTACATCACCACCTTCTCGACGCACGTTGGCCTCCGGAGGTATAAGAGACTCCGCTTTGGGGTGTGTCGTCAGCAGCCGAAGTTTTCCAAAATGCCATCAGAGAAGCACTGTCGTGTCTGCAAGGCGTGATTAACCTCAGTGATGACATCCTGGTATTCTCAGACACGTTGGAAGACCACCACACTCATCTCCGAGGCACCCTGAAGAGACTAGAAGACTGTGGGCTAACCCTTCACAAGTCAAAGTGTTCATTCTACAAGGAATCTGTTGATTTGTTCGGGTACACCTTCACCAGAGAGGGACTCCTAGTGGACCCCAAAAAGGCCGCAGCCATTCGAGCAGGCAGCACCTCGAAGAACCTCACCAAAGTAAGAAGCTTTCTCGGCATGGCCACATACTGTGGAAGGTTTATTCCAAATCTTGCTGCCATGTCAGAACCGCTTCCTGCTCTCACACACCATGACCACAAGTGCATTACAACAGCATTCAACAACATCAAAGCAGCGCTGCTGGACAAAACTTTGATGGCTTACTTCCATCCGGGGCGACGCACTGAGCTGAATGTTGACGCCAACCCAGTTGGCCTTGGAGTGGTCCTTCTTCAGGAGCACAGCCCAGAGGTCTGGAGGCCGGTAGCCTATGCCAGCAAGGCCCTCACTGACAGTGAAACAAGATATGCTCAAATCGAGAGGGAGGCCCTGACCATTAAATGGGCGTGTCAACATTTTCACTTATATTTGTGCGGCCAAGAGTTCCACGTGGTGACCGACCACAACCCCTTACTCCCGCTCTTCACATGATCTTCCAGACTGGCGCCCCCATGGATAGAGCGATGGGCGGTACAGCTGCAGTCTACAATTTCAAGATCATGTTTCGTCCCAGAGCCCACTACCTGGCCGACTACCTATCATGCCAACCTGAGTCCATGTCACCTCCAGGATCCTCAGCGGATGCATGCCACTCAGAGGCGTTTGTGAAGATGGTGTCGCAAGAAGCGTGCCCTGTAGCCATGACACTCGAGGAGATCGGCCGTGCCACTACCGAAGATGAGACACTATCCCGGGTGAAAACTGCACTGGTGAACAATGGCTGGGCACATTTCATGGATGGAACCCGCACTCTCAGGACGGAAGTCAGCCATGCTCCACAACAACTCTGGCAAGTGCGCCACAAACTCAGTGTGGGTGAGCAAGGGGTCATCTTGAGAAGACATCTGATCGTAATCCCGGAAAGGCTGCAGAAACTGATTCTCACGCTGGCACCTGTTGGACACCAGGGGATGGACAAGACGAAAGCCAGGCTGCAAAATAAAATCTGGTTCCCGGCCATGGACTCCATGGTGGAAGAAATGGTGAGACATGCCTGCACGATCACAGGGGGAGATCCGGCACCGGCGCCAGTAATCACCGAAGAACCCAGTGAGACCCCCTGGGCAAAAGTTAGCCTTGACTTCGGAAGTTTCCCCGACGGACATCACATGCTGGTAATGGTCGACTCTTTCTTGAAGTTCCCTGTTGTGGAGGTGGTGGCATCAACGGCATCCACACACGTAAAGAGAGTTCTGGAAAAGACATTCACAATGATGGGGCTGCCCGAGAAAATCAGGTCAGACAATGGACCTCCGTTCCAGAAACAGGAATTCCAAGAATACCTAGAAACCAAGGCAATTCATCACCGGAAGATCACCCCGTTGTGGCCTCAAGCCAACAAGGAGGTGGAACTTCTGATGCGAACACTTAACTGAGCACTGCAAATTGCCATAGACCAAGGGGAAGACGCAGAGGCTGCACTGAATCAATTCCTTGGTGCCTAAACACAGTCACCCCACAGCACCACCAAGTGCGCGCCATCTCACTTACTATTCGAGCGGCCCCCGTGAGACAGCATCCCGTCGGACCCGACGTGGGAGCCCCCGGAACGTGGCAATGAAGCGGTTCAGGCAAGAAGACAACTAACTGAAAGGCCAGTGAGGCCCTCAGGCACAAGAGCCCCAGCTAAGAGTGGGAGATCAGGTAGTGATCAAGGACAGGCACCCTGGCTGGAAATTCCGGACTCCCTACGAACCGGAGGAGTGGACCGTCGTTGGCATTCAAGGGACCATGGTCACTGCCCAGCGGGGACAGCAGTCCATCACGAGAAATGTGTCCAGCTTCAAGAAGACTTGTGAGAATGACTCTGGCCACGAAGTGTCGGACTATCCAGAAACCACCCCGAGTCTCTCCCCACCAGTCTCGCCGGTAACACTGAGTCCGTCGCTGATGGGCTTGCGTAGGGTGAGCGGAGAGGCTGTCCCAGTGGCTAGCTCAGCCCGTTCCGATGAAGCACTTGAGCCACCCCTGAATACTCCATCCAGTGCAGCAGCCAGTTCCAGCTGCCGGGGCCAGAAATATGGTCTCCGGCCGAACCCTGTGCCAAGTCAAAGACTGAAAGACTTTGCATGCACCTCTCCATGAATCTGAAGGACCTGATGGTCAGGTACTAAAAGAAAGGAGGGATGTAGAGAACCACCCAGGCTCTTCCATACAATGTAGACAGATACACTCATGCATACACCCCTCGGGACGGGCTCGACCCGAGGGGATAAATAAATGGCTGAAGACCGCTCGGGGTCTTCCGGCCAGGAGAGTGAAAGTGGTGTGTTGTACCTACTTTCGAAGCGCTGCTGCGGCCTGCATTCCTCGTGACCCCGCCGCGCTACACCCGCCTCTCCCTCCCTCGCAATCCGTCGGCACTGAGGTCCTTTCCCCTCGTGCTCCTCCTTCCTGTTTCTCCCTGCTGGTCTCCTCTGGCTCGCGCCCCTGCCTTATTTATCAGCCATCCATTCTTCCTCTGCCGCACTTCCTTTTTTAGGTTTTGACTAGCGATGCATGCGTACGAAGTACGCATGCGCTAGCAAAATCTAATGATATCCTCTAATCCTCTATGTGGGGTCGGGTATCTGCCCCCTCCTCCCATTGGCTAGCTCCATAAATGGAGGCTAGCCATTGGTAGAGGGCTCTGTCTGTCAATCCCAGACCAGATTCGGGGGCGTTCCCGAGAATTTTTCCCTTTTGGCTACGTCACGCGACGTCAGCCAAAAGCCGGGAACGCCCCCGAATCTGGTCCGGCCGGGCCGTGCTTGCTGCTGTCCTGCCTTCCTCCGTGTCCCTCCTCCCGCCGTCCCCCCTCCCCCCCTCCGTGTGCCCGTCCCAGCTCTCCGTGAGCCCGGGGCACATTCTTGTTATATATATATGCCCCCACAAGTACATCAGCTGGCTATAGGAAACCGAACACTCAGTTCTTTTGTGACACTATACACGCTTATTTCAGTGTTTCCCTGGTATGAGATTCGAAGCCTGGTACGAAGACTGCACCGAAGGGTCCGCCTGCTGATTGGCGGCTGACCCGGGAAAGCCGCGCACTGATTGGGCCTTGGCGGAGGGCTCGACGAGGAAGTCGCGTCCTGATTGGCCCAGGAAGCGCTGACGTCAGCGGAGGCTCGCCGAAGGGCCGCGCTGGGATTGGCCCAGCCCCCGAAGCAAGACTCCGCTCCTAGGAAGCCGTCGCCGGAGCTCCGAGGCATCTGCCCCTGCCCCCGGTGAATGCTGATCAGAGTGTAGCTTATTAATGCTTTAATAAAAAAACGTCCAATTTCTTGAAGGAAAAAAAAAAAGAGAACAATCCTGCACCAAAGCAAGAGATGCACTTCCTGCTGCTGCATTCATAAAGCGGAAAGCAAACACCAGCCCATCGTTGAAAAAAATATATACTTTGCAGCGAAAAAAGTGCTTCACCACCATAAGTCCACACCACAACTGGATGGAAACATAAGGAACCCTGAAAGAGTACTATTTGAGAGGAAGCAAAGGTGGATTCACCACCTCTACACCCATATCCAGGGCATGAGCGAGGATATTCCACGGGTCTCTATGAACAGATAAAGAGTGGTCCTGCTGCTAGCACCTTTAGTGGTCAATCACGAAGCTAGCAACCACTGAAGATAAAAAGAGCAATTGACCAGGACAGCAGTTTTGTGATAAATGATGTATGGTGAGATACAAACAATGGAAGTGCAACAAATGGAATGTTTCTGGTATACAACCCATACTTAGACGTATTGATTAACATATGTGAGGAATTACTGTGCAAAGTGCTTATCAAAGGAAGTAACTGCAGAGGTGTTATAAGTAATTATCTCAGTGCTCTAGTAAATGACAATAAATAAATAAATCACCCACTAACTACAGCAATAATAACTCATTTTGGCTAAAAACGCAGAGAGGCAACATAATCACAGACCATCCAAACTCCTAATAAAATTCGCCGTGTGAGACGAGGGGGCAGATCTTTAAGTCCAATTACCTCTGAAGCTCAAAGTGCTTCTGCGGGGGTGTGGCTGGCTATCAAGGTAGGGGCGGGGCGGGGCTTTGGGCCGTGTAAAAGGAATCGAAATCGTGAGGCGCACGGTGGCTCCGTGCGAGTTGGCAGGTTTGAAATCGAAAGATGTTGGTTTGCGTCGTTATATGGTATGACTGGGGCAGAGGGAGTCACGTGACCCGGAAGACGCCACAGACCAAGAAATAACACGGAGATGAGACCTTTGATGAAGTATGTCCCAATTAGGAGGAGCTGTATAGTAACACACCTCAGCCTATATTTTCCTTTTTTTAAACAAACTTAACTACATTGGTTTACCTTGGGTTCTCTCTGCAGTGTGTGAATAAAAGGTCGATACCTCCCAACATTCCTATGCAGCCCGACACAAGAAAATACGAAAGCTTTTGTGCGTTCTGGCTCTGCATCTGCATGCTGCAAATTCACAAAGGTTGAATCGGCACCCGGATTACTTAAAAAAAAAAAAACGTTTTGGGATACACAGACACGTCATGCTACGAACGATTGCATTACATCAGCATATTCCATTTGAGTAAGTAGTAGCCTTTCAGAACAAATACTAAATGAGAGAGCATGGTGTATTCCACATGGTACAAACATTTTTGTTGCAGTGTTCACTTGATAAGTCGCAGAAAACCGAATAATAGCTGTGATGGCTAGCAATATGAATATCTTTTTTCTCTTAACCTCAGAACTCGTTGTAAAGGATGTGGCACTGAGTATGGGGCACAGCTTAAATAATTTCAAATGCAGTTGCAAGTAGGTTTTGGACTACTCGATCCTGATGAAAGGCAATCAACCAGTAGGCCGAAATATGTAGACCTTAGATGCAGGAATAGATTATTTCCCACATTACCATCAACCCTTGGTTTTAACCTTGGCAGGGAGGCCATAAGCTCGTTCAAAACATGGAGTGATATTGTAGGACACCCAGAGGCAATTTTAATGATAGATCCCTCCAGTAGACAATAAAGAGATCCCTCGAGTTTCAAGGTTAAGCTCATCCAGATACCTCTATGATTCAGGGAAATAACTCGATAATGAAACATGCTGTGAGGGAAACCACAGTGAGCAAGAGCCCTGATAAAAAAACAAGAGGATTGTTTGGGAGCGTACATGCTAGTGACTGTCCCCCCAAAAGTGTCTGTTAACTCCCCTTAGATCCATTGGCAATACAAAATGCTGCCTGGCTTTGCAAAGGTCCAGGAAGGGACACTGAACGTTTCACCTAACCTCACCCCATTTTTAGGTTTTGCCTAGCCAATGCTTACGAAGTAAGCATTCGCTAGAAAAAACGTAATGAGTATAGTATAGGGGTTGGAATCCGCCCCGTCATCCATTGGTTTGTGGAAAAGTAAATTTTGCCATGTTCTGTGTCCCTACGCTTCATCCAACATATGTTATGTGTGCATGACCAATATGCATATGTTATTCCCCATGTCCGATTAAAGACGCAATTACAGTTGTGTCCACCTCTGGTATGTCATTTTCCAGTCCTCGTGAATACTACGAATATCAGGCCTATGTAAAGTAATGTTGCCACGTTTCTCAGTGTGCACGTTATTCCATTATAAAATCCCCGTTTCTAGGCCTCAAAAGGGCCCGGACCCTGGATTCAGCTCCTGTCTCCTGAAAGCCTCGCTGAGGAGCGATACAGCCCCCACCTGTATCCTCGACCCTTTACTTACTTCCTGCCTCGCAGTGCCCGGTGCAGCTTGGCTCTGCCTCTGAGTCTGCCAAAAGTATGTTATAGTTCCAGTTATCAGTTCAGTCCTCCTCCTCTGCATTCCTAAGCTACTGAACTGCATCAATAGTTTCCGTCATTGTCTAGCCTTCTCGTCTCCACGTTAGAGAAATACTGTATTAATGGTCATTTAGTATTCTTCATCACGCACTACATGTAGAATAATGCATGGTCCAGTCTTGGAATCAAGTTAGCTTCTCCCCTCATGACTTCTAGTTTATATCAACATGTTCCCTAAACATCAGATACCAGATAGGGTTTAGGTACATGTCGCTCCGACCCTTCAGACTCTAGTCTCTGCTCCTAGCACAGAGTTCATAGCCCCCAGCTTCTCCTAGTAACACGTCATTGCCAGTTTTCGCGCACCATTAGGTTAGAGGTCCCGGCTCCTTAGGTAGCCCCCTCCAAGGTTTCCGCCCATTCATGACATATTCTGTTACGTTTGCACCACATGTCTATGTATACGCCCAGTTACACCTACTTTTACTGTTATCTCTCGCGACTGCTACGCGTCACGCCTTCTGCTCCACCCACTGCTACGCCTACTGCAATGTAATGCTATGTGTTTGCGCTATGTATATAAATCAATGTTTTGTTATTGAATGTTAGCGCGCTCATCCTAGACCCAGCCCCGGCAGCTGCCGGGCCTTATTGTCCTATTCCCATGCAGGTCGTCCTGATCCTGTCCTTATGCTGTAATAAACCTGCAGAAACTCCTACTACCTCGAATCTTGACTCTTATTTTATTGAGCTATCTGTTATGCTATAAGTCTAGTCAAAAATAGGGTATTATTTATTTATTTACCACATAATGGCGCCCGAACAGGGACTTGCCCTTTCCCCACGCGTCGGTGAAGCCACGCCGACCCCCTGACCCTCTGCAGTCGTGACGGAACCATACCGTGCACTGGCAGATATTTCTGCTCCAAGTATCCCTCAGGCCCACGGAGGAGACGGAGGAGGCGGTCCAGCATCCAAACGAGACGGTGGAGGAACGCGGCGAGTCCCGACCAGAGCCCAAGCCGAGAGTCCAAGGTCCGAGGTATCCGGAGGCCCACCCGTAACTGAAGTCCGAAGTCCGAAGTCCGTCGTATCCAGTCCCGTTCGAGGCTTTCCGTTCTGTGCTGCCCGGTGAGTACCATTGCTGGGGTAGTATCTAGACAGGACCAATCTAAATTGACTCCTGGTCCGTGGGTTGGTGGTACCCAAGCCCACAAACGAAGTGTTCACCAAGGTGGATACGGGTCTTGATGTGTCCCTTTATGGGACCGGTATGTTCCGTACTGTTACAGCAGTGCATCCAGTAACTCTAGTCTGTTCCGTTCTCGAGAATTCTGTTCTGTTTCTGTTTTCAGTATTTTCAGGTAGTATTCTGTTCGAACTGTTATGTTATGATATTGTTTAATGTATTTCCAATGTCGTGGTATGCCTGAATTGTTTTCCCAATTGTTATTGTTTTTCGTGTATTGTATTGTGTTCCGATTCAAGTTTAGAATGCCGCTCTTTTCCAAGTTACGTCAGTTAAAAACTAGAAAGGGTCTGTTAGAGGAAGCAGTTCCTGTCCCGCCTAGGGACAGTCCAGGTCATTTTATGTATCAGAAACATGGCATAAGCGCCATAATGTATCTAGATTTATGGGTAGAGTATACCAAACAGTTAGAAGAAAAGTATAGATGGCCCGTATCGGGTACATGGGATGCCGAATGTATCATGCGAGTAGAAGAAGCATTATGGAAAAAGAAAGCCAGACAGTCACAGAAAGATGCCATCGAGTTATGGCGTAAGGAAGCGCATAGAAGAACGGAAAAGGAAGTCAGAAAGTCAGAGTTAAGTAGAGAATCCCAAGAACGAGCCCGAGAAAGAGAGTTAATCGAGATAGGTGAACAAGTCAAAGCCGAACAGTCAGACAGACAGAGGCATGCCCTCATTAAGGGTATGTATCCTCTTCTTGCCGAGGGCCTGCCAAAAGCGACCCCAGAGGCATCCAGTAATTTCCCGCCGCCATTAGTTCCGACCAAGCTACGTCACAAACCGACCGCAGCTGATATTTTTATTTCGTCCTATCTGGACGACACAGTCCCCGAATATGCCAATCCTGTTCGCGCTCCGCCAGTCCCTGTAAACCAGGTAATTCATGTTCCTCCAGACACCGGAGTACCTGTTACGGTACCCCCGGTCCAGCCTACAGTTCCATTTCCCATTCTGCCAGGACGTAGAGCCTCAGTCGACGATTCTAGTCTAGGGGCCGCAGGGGGAGGTCTTCCTCAAACCCCGCCGCCACACAAGCGTTTATCAGCACTCGAATTACATGCTCAAGCATCACAGCGTACTCCTAAAAGTAATAAGTCTGTCACAGAAATCAGGCAAGCCCTTAACGAATGTGTCTATGATCCAGTTCCAGGCGAATATACTATGGTTTTATATTCCTTACGTGTAAGGAGGGTGACCGAGTATCTAGTCACCTTACCGAATATGAAAGAAGATCTAGATAGAATATATCGTTTCATCCGTACAGGGGATGATCCAGAAAGTATTGGCGAGATTATGTCTCAGAGGAAAGCCGAGATTCAGCTCATGATATTAAAGTTCCTGATAAATTGTCTAATAAGAGAACAAGATTACCCGTCTAAAGATCCCGCCGAAATGAGAATCCTGACAAGGTGGAGTGATAATATAGCCGAGGGTAAGCACAAGACCGTCAGTGCCATGGAGAGTATGTACAAGAAAATTCGTAAAGAAATAATAAGGTTACACGACCAGCGTAAAGCAGCACAAGTAAGCGAGAAAGAAAGTATCTCTGATCCGGAAGAGGAGGAGAACGAGAATCCCGCCAGAATAGCGTATGTAGGAAAATCCAGATTTCCAAATCGCCATTTACGTCCAGAACCCAAGTCTATTTTTCAACATCTAGCACCAGAACAAGGTTCTCTAGAACAAGTATTTCAAGCTACCGATCATATTCTGAAATCACGAGTCGGTTATAGTGAACTAAGTACCATGCATGAACAAGAACTAGCCCGATCAGCAGTCCGATGGATTACTGATTCTACCACTTTTCCAGACGAAATAGTGGCACAAATGTTTCTGAAACTGCCCCCAGCCGAGCAACGACTGGTGGGTATGTATATGATCCAGCACCTCATTACTCTGTATGAGGGTCAACATTCTGATCCAGGCCCGCTGCACGATATCCTGAACGAGTTACTCCAGTATAAATGGAGAGGTCTAGGTACCGATTTAGTTAGTGTCATTCTAGAACAGCGTCACAAATATAGAACGTTTTTGAACCCGCATTTTGTTCATGTCTCACCCCCAGAAAATAAGCCATTCTACATAGACAGACAGAATCCGTTACGAGAAGTCCACCCAGTCCAAGGGGCGGGTGGCGTAATGCAACGAGTGTTTGTATACACTCCGATTTCAAAGATGGAACTTCTTGAAATGAAGAAATTAATTCCCTGTCATGACAAAGATCCAGCAGGGTTCCATAGAGAATTAAAAGACATGCTCCGTATGGGAGAATACACTTACCCAGATATCATCAAAATGTTAAAGGTCCTGTTACCCGCAGGGGTGTATGAAAAGTTAAAGGAAAAGGAATGGGAGGTGGGAGAGAAAAAGATCGATTGGGCAGCTCTAGAAGCTGAAGACAAGGCACGAGTACCAGGTACCGGTCTTGGAGATAAATGTAAAGATTTACCAGAATTATTGATTCAAGTTTTACCCAGATTATTGACAACTAGGAAAGAAGACTGGGATGCAATCTCAGCCTGTAAACAGAAGCAAGACGAGGATATTAGTGATTTTTATTCTAGATTTGAAAAATGTTTCAGTATTAACAGTGGTCTCAAGACAAGTAGTGAGTCATACCCTCATCTTTTCGTCACCAAATTAGTCGAGAATTCAAGTCCACAAATTAAAAATCGAGTTTTGAAAGTCGAAAGCACCTGGCAAGCAAATACTCCGTCCCAGATGCTCCAGATGCTCCAATACCACCAGAATAGAATCAGAGAAGAGCAAGAACACGAGAGAAAACGTATGAAAGACACGAAAATGAAAGTGCTAGTTGCACAATCTGTTCCTCAAGACAGTCAGAAGAGGGGTCCGAATCAAACCAGTCATCCTGCAGCTCCCGTTAAAGGGAACTGCAATTATTGTAAACAGCCAGGTCATTTTATAAACGAGTGTGCAGTTCTGAAACACAACATAGCTACCGGTAAGACTAAAGAAAGACCACGTCCGCCGAGACAAGAACAAGTTACACAGACTCCTCAGTCACAGAATGCACCACAGACAGTTACAGCACCGCAGCCTATTGCTGCAACACAGCATGTTACATCACAGATGTACCAGTATGCACAGTCCGAGTATCCAGAGTACCAGTCATATTCATGAAACAGCCTAGAGAGGGAGGTAGGCTTGCCTCTCATCGAGATACCTGTAGATCAAGAAGGTCCCTATGTTCACAGTCAAGTATTAGGGAAAGACAGAAAGTTTTTGATCGATACAGGGGCAAGTAGGACCACAATTAGTCATGCCGAAGTTCCAGGGGCTCCGCTCTCAGGCTCAAGAAATGTTTCCCTTGGATTTTCAGGAAAGCCAATAGTTAATGAAATATCAAAGCCAGTCACTCTAGAAGTAGGTCCATTGTCCCGTACTACTGATCTGTTACTTACTAAGTCATGTCCAGAAAATCTATTAGGTATTAAGACACTGAAAGAGTTAGGTGCAGTTATTTGCTGTTCCCCAGAGGGAATACGTCTGTTCCTACGTGACTTTAAGGGTCACTATGTATTACGAGATTTTGATTCAAGATTGTCTAATGTCCCGCAGCACTTATGGGCGCAAGGTCCAACTGATGTAGGTTACATGCAAATCACACCCCATCGTGTGACTCTCAAACCAGGTGTAGTGTTACCCCGAATCAGACAGTACAGATTGCCACCTGAGGCTGTAGCAGCCTTATCCAAAATTATTGACGAGCTCATGGCTCAAGGAGTAGTTGTAGAAACTGACTCCAATGTATGCAATTCTCCGATCATTCCAGTCATGAAACGTACTGATCCGAATGCACCCCCAGTATATCGATTAGTGATTGATTTACGAGAGCTTAATAAATGTATCATTCCTCAGTACCCAGTTGTCCCAGATATTTCTTCCCTGTTAACAGCCATTGATTCCGAAGCCATGTTTTTCACTGTCATAGACCTCAAGAATGCATTTTTTAGTGTTCCTATTCATCCAGACAGCCAGTTTCTTTTCGGATTTTGTTTAAATGGAAGGAGCTATATGTTTACACGCGCTCCTCAAGGTTTCACAGAAAGCCCTAGTATTTACAGTCAGGCACTCAAGAGACAACTAGACAATATTCACATGCCAACTGACACTGCCCTGCTCCAGTATGTCGATGATCTACTGATCACAGCCCGTTCTGAACGTGCTTGCGAGCGAGCATCACTTACAGTTCTGTATTTTCTAGCCGAGATGGGGCACAAGGTGTCACCTTCGAAGCTTCAATTCTGTGTCCAGCAAGTGGTATACTTAGGACACTTGCTGTCCAAGAGGGGTAGGCAGCTGACACCCGACCGTATCCAGTTAATAGCGAGTCTTCCCCAGCCCAGAACCCAGAAGGAGGTACGTGCCTTTATCGGCCTTACTTCTTATTGTAGACAATGGATTCCCCAGTATGCATTTCTAGCCAAGCCACTGATACAGTTAACGACACAGGAGGCAGCCGTATCGACTGTCCTCCCTTGGACATCTGACCATACACTTAGTTTTAATGAGTTAAAGAAAGCCCTATGTCAAGCTCCAGTTCTAGCTACACCGAACTACAGTAAGCCTTTTACACTTTTCGTTACTGAACGGGAAGGTACAGCATTATCTGTTCTCACACAAGATCAAGCAGGACAATACAAGCCCTGTGCTTATTTTTCGAGCACATTAGATCCAGTCGCCCAGGCGTTGCCTGCGTGCCTCAAGTCAGTCGCAGCCACCGCACTAGCTATCAGACAAAGTGATTCCATAGTTTTAGGACATTCCTTGACAGTACAAGTCCCACATTCAGTAGAAGTTCTTTTAAACCGAACACAAACTCAGCACTTGACAATTGCACGTTTAACAGGTTATGAATTGACACTGTTCCAGCCACACATAGAAATTAGACGCTGCAACGTTCTGAATCCTGCTACACTGTTACCATCAGTTAATTCAAATCTAGACCCACATGATTGTGTGGAAGTAGTTAACATTACGACAAAGCCAAGACAAGACCTGACAGACATTCCGTTACCAGATCCTGACCTGACACTTTATGTGGATGGTTCATGTATGAGAACTAGTACAGGAGAACTAGTCGCCGCGTATGCAGTGACTACTGACACTGAAGTTATTGAAACACACCGTATTGACACCCTGTCCGCTCAAGCAGCAGAGCTAGTCGCTCTGACACAAGCCTGTATACATGCCAAGAACCTGAAAGTTAATGTTTACACAGATTCACGTTACGCATTCGGAGTTGTACACGACTTCGGAGTGCTCTGGCAGGAGAGAGGTTTCATGACTTCACATGGAACCAAGATTCAGCATGGTCTCCTTATTCAAGCCCTGTTAGATGCCATACATTTACCGACATCTATTGCTATTATGAAATGCAAAGCACATACGAAAGTCACTGACATTATTTCCCAAGGTAATGATCTAGCAGACCGCACAGCCAAGCTTACAGCACAGACTCCAGACATTCCAGTTAATATGACACATACTCCAGATCCGATTACATGCATGACAGTTAAGGACCCTACACAAGATGTCATAGATATCCAGTTACATGCTACTCCCGATGAAATCAAGAAATGGTCCGAACAAGGAGGGGTCCAGACAGATCAAGGATGGTTAACGAAGGGTAGAGCCACATGGTTTCTCCCCGATTCTATGGTTCAAGTCATTATCAATACCGCACATAGTCCAGCCCATTTAGGAGAAAAAGCTATGTTAGACAGTATCCAGAACATTTGGTTCAACAAGCATTTACGAGCTGCAGCCAAGCAGAAAGTCCGTACCTGTATGATATGTTGTCAGTTTAATCCAGGTAAAAGTGTCCCGGTGGAACAAGGTGGTTTCCAGCCCCCTGACCACCCTTTTGAGGTCCTCCAGATGGATTATATTCAGATGGAGCGATGTCGAGGTTTCAAGTATGTCCTTGTAGTTGTATGCGCTTTGTCCAGGTGGACAGAAGCATATCCAGTCCCAGATTACACAGCCGCGACCACTGCCAAGCAGTTGGTTCGTGAATTTTTCCCTAGATACGGACTCCCTAGAGTCGTATATTCTGATAACGGTCAGCCATTCTCCTCAGAGTTAATGAAGCACGTTTCCCTGTTGTTAGGGTACCAGTGGAAGTTTCATTGTGTACGCCATCCTGAAGCAGCCGGTCTCGTTGAGAGACATAATCAGACTCTGAAAATTCGAATTGCTAAAATATGTAAAGACAAGGGTGTGGACTGGCTAGTAGCTCTGCCAGTCGCTTTGTTTTATATGCGCATGGTCGCACATTCCAGATCAGGTCTGTCCCCGTACGAGGTCGTATTCGGCCGCCCCCCTAACATGTGGGGTACTCCTAGACCCCGAAGTATTACCGATGTTTCATGTAATATGCTGACAGATTACCTAGCTTCCTTGATGTCTGCCCTCAACTCATGTCGTTCACAGGTTGCCGCCGCATTTCCAGACAATACCGAGGTGGCATCGCACGAGATCGTTCCAGGCTCCCTTGTGATGATCAGAAATTTTGACAGATCAAGTCCGCTGGAACCACGTTGGAAGGAGCCACGCCAGGTCCTCTTGACCACCCGAACTGCCGTCAAGTTGGAAGGCAGGAAGGGGTGGGTCCACCTTTCTCATGTAAAACTTTTCAATCCATTGAAATCAGTCTCCAAAAACATTTCCAAGGATTTCCAGGATTCAAAGGACTGCCAGAACATTGTTTTAAAGGACTGTCCCGCACAAGACATTATTACAACCCCTCCCTTGTTAGAAAAAACTCCGCAACAGGAGTATAAGTTGAAGCTCAGGTCTAGTAAAATAAGTCAGTCAGTTTGATTGTATAAGTCCTCCCCTAGGTGAAACGGTTAGATTGTTTCTGACATGTATAAAATAGACCCCCATAGTGAGAGAGTCAGTCGAAGTTCACTTCAATGTATCGTTTTTCTGAGTTTCATATTATTTCTCAGCATAATGATTTCCTGCACCAGCTACGCACTTTTCCTGTGTTTTCCAGTTCCTCATGCAAATATGTCTGCTAATGCTACAGTAGAGCACACGTTTAGTGATCTGCCTCCTCACGAATATTCTTACCGCCTCGCTATGCGCAACAACACATTTATCCGTATGTTACATTATTCACACCAGACCAGCAATGCTACTAATTGTTGGGTGTGTGGTCGACTCCCCCCTTTCCAGACACCGAAGGGAGTTCTGCCACTCTTTCCTTATCCATTCTCACACAATGGTTCGTGTGGAGCATGGTCCACGTTAACGTCATCCTCAACAGATATGTCTTTTCTTAACAGTACATGTTTTCCAGACAAGCAAGGTCTCCCCCACAGAACAGGTTTAGATCTAGAAAATGAAGTTTATAATTTAGGTAATTATTCGTCGAATTTCATGGTCCTGAATGTTCAGTCTGATACTACTCCAGACTTACCTGCTATTTCAGTACTACCAGTCAAAGGCGAATTATGTGTCCGTAGTTATGGTTCTGTACACATAGGTCATAGTGAATGTACTACTGTTATCCAATATAGTGACAGTGGGAAATCTATTTTCAAAGCTTCACGTCATTCTTATTTTATTTGTGGTCAAACTGCATATGTCCGTCTGCCCCTCGATTGGGAGGGAACCTGTTACATTGCTTTCCTACTGCCACCTGTTTTCCTAGCCCCACCTGACTATCATAGGAATTCCTTCCTAGTACATACCAGACACAAGAGAAATCTCCCGATTGTCGATTATACTGAAACTGCTGCAGAGCAATTCATTGATATTGATAAAGGTGTGTTCCCTTATTTAGGCACAGTTGTAAACAGTAAGCTAATCCGTAGGTTAACAAGAACCCTTGAAGCAGTAGTAGATGAGACTGCCTCTGCTCTAGGTAACTTAACCGAAGAACAATCTGCTATGAGATCTGTCGTTTTGCAAAATCGTCTCGTCCTTGACGTCATACTGGCCGATAGGGGCGGGGCCTGTAGAGTCATCGGATCTAGTTGCTGCATTTTCATTCCAAATAACGCGCCGTCTGTTTATTCAGCTATAACCAGACTCCATAAGATTGCCCACCTGTTACACCAAGATCCAGGCACCTGGACATGGTCCGGTTGGTTCTGGAATGTAATTTCCGCATGGGGATGGAAAGTCCTGTCCTTTTTAGGTATTGCAGTAGCGATTATATTTAGCTGCTGCCTCTGTATACAATGTGGCCCTGCGATTTGCAGCATGTGTGCTACCTCTTGTATTCCTAGTCCCAAGCCCTGTTCTAAATCCCGTTCCAAGACAATTCGAGATGAGCAAATGGTACTGTATGAAATGATAGATGGTATCATGAAAATTGATGTTTCCTGATGGAAACGTAGTGACAAGGAGGGAATGTGGAAAAGTAAATTTTGCCATGTTCTGTGTCCCTACGCTTCATCCAACATATGTTATGTGTGCATGACCAATATGCATATGTTATTCCCCATGTCCGATTAAAGACGCAATTACAGTTGTGTCCACCTCTGGTATGTCATTTTCCAGTCCTCGTGAATACTACGAATATCAGGCCTATGTAAAGTAATGTTGCCACGTTTCTCAGTGTGCACGTTATTCCATTATAAAATCCCCGTTTCTAGGCCTCAAAAGGGCCCGGACCCTGGATTCAGCTCCTGTCTCCTGAAAGCCTCGCTGAGGAGCGATACAGCCCCCACCTGTATCCTCGACCCTTTACTTACTTCCTGCCTCGCAGTGCCCGGTGCAGCTTGGCTCTGCCTCTGAGTCTGCCAAAAGTATGTTATAGTTCCAGTTATCAGTTCAGTCCTCCTCCTCTGCATTCCTAAGCTACTGAACTGCATCAATAGTTTCCGTCATTGTCTAGCCTTCTCGTCTCCACGTTAGAGAAATACTGTATTAATGGTCATTTAGTATTCTTCATCACGCACTACATGTAGAATAATGCATGGTCCAGTCTTGGAATCAAGTTAGCTTCTCCCCTCATGACTTCTAGTTTATATCAACATGTTCCCTAAACATCAGATACCAGATAGGGTTTAGGTACATGTCGCTCCGACCCTTCAGACTCTAGTCTCTGCTCCTAGCACAGAGTTCATAGCCCCCAGCTTCTCCTAGTAACACGTCATTGCCAGTTTTCGCGCACCATTAGGTTAGAGGTCCCGGCTCCTTAGGTAGCCCCCTCCAAGGTTTCCGCCCATTCATGACATATTCTGTTACGTTTGCACCACATGTCTATGTATACGCCCAGTTACACCTACTTTTACTGTTATCTCTCGCGACTGCTACGCGTCACGCCTTCTGCTCCACCCACTGCTACGCCTACTGCAATGTAATGCTATGTGTTTGCGCTATGTATATAAATCAATGTTTTGTTATTGAATGTTAGCGCGCTCATCCTAGACCCAGCCCCGGCAGCTGCCGGGCCTTATTGTCCTATTCCCATGCAGGTCGTCCTGATCCTGTCCTTATGCTGTAATAAACCTGCAGAAACTCCTACTACCTCGAATCTTGACTCTTATTTTATTGAGCTATCTGTTATGCTATAAGTCTAGTCAAAAATAGGGTATTATTTATTTATTTACCACAGGTTAGCTCCATAAATGGAGGCTAGCCATTGGAAGACTGGCCTGTCCATCAATGCAGGACCAGATTCGGGGGCGTTCCCGAGAATTTTTGGCTTTTGGCTACATCATGCTACGTCAGCCAAAAGCCGGGAACGCCCCCGAATCTGGTCCGGCCGGGCCGTGCTTGCTGCTGTCCTGCCTTCCTCCGTGTCCCTCCTCCCGCCGTCCCCCCTCCCGCTCTCCCCCCTCCCGCTCTCCGTGTGGTCCTGCCTTCCTCCGTGTCCCCCCTCCCGCCGTCCCCCCTCCCCCCCTCCGTGTGCCCGTCCCCCCTCCCGCTCTCCGTGAGCCCGGGGCACATTCTTGTTATATATATATGCCCCCACAAGTACATCAGCTGGCTATAGGAAACCGAACACTCAGTTCTTTTGTGACACTATACACGCTTATTTCAGTGTTTCCCTGGTATGAGATTCGAAGCCTGGTACGAAGACTGCACCGAAGGGTCCGCCTGCTGATTGGCGGATGACCCGGGAAAGCCGCGCCCTGATTGGGCCTTGGCGGAGGGCTCGACAAGGAAGTCGCGTCCTGATTGGCCCAGGAAGCGCTGACGTCAGCGGAGGCTCGCCGCAGGGCCGCGCTGGGATTGGCCCAGCCCCCGAAGCAAGACTCCACTCCTAGGAAGCCGTCGCCGGAGCTCCGAGGCATCTGCCCCTGCCCCCGGTGAGTGTAGGAGCCGACTGGAAGATCGGCCTGCTCCCGGATGAGTGAGGGAGCCTGAAGGAAGGCCCGCAAAGCCAGGACGAGAACGGGGCGACCGGAGCCTGCACCGAGCGTGGCAGTTGTCTTTGTTTTCCGTCAATGGAATGCTTTCGTCGGCTGTCATGTCCTCTCCATGTTTTCCGTTACTCCGTGGTGTTGTCTTTGTTGCCCTTGTCTCATGTCTTTTTCATGTTTGTTTCACGTGTTTCTGTGAAGGGGTTGAATTTCCGATCTAGGCTGGCACCACTGCCCTCTTTTGCTGTCGCATCCCTATGCCTTGTTGATCTGGTGTGTGGGCGTTCGTTTCCTGCCACGCAGCATCACTTTGGTGTGTGTCTCCGGCCCCGTTCCCGCCCCCCTCCCGCTCCCCTCCCGCTCTCCATGTCTCCGGCCCCGTTCCCGCCCCCCTCCCGCTCTCCGTGTCTTTGTTTTAAGGATTCTGTGTAGGGGTTGAATTTCCGATCTAGGCTGGCACCACTGCCCTCTTTTGCTGTCGCATCCCTATGCCTTGTTGATCTGGTGTGTGGGCGTTCGTTTCTTGCCACGCAGCTTGACTTTGGTGTTACTTTCTCAGTGCTGTGTGAGATGAAATCATGTGGAGAATTGATTCGTCAAGGCACGTCTCTTTCTATATCGGGTTCTTCCCCTATCTCACTTGTTTAACATGTCTGTCCTATGTGCCACTTGCTGGGACTTAACCATATCTGGAGGCAGGGCACTTTTGTACTATCAGCAATGTTCCCCTTGGAGGTGGGGACAGGGGCGAGGTGGGAGGTGGGAGGAAAGGGGGGCGGGGTGTTGGCTAGCAGGTCCAAGATGGCGGATGCACCCTAGGCCACGAAGCACCGCACTGCTGCCCCTTATCCGACATTAATCCTGGCAACCAATACACCTCTGAAGCACCTGTGTCCCCGGTTTTGACTTTGGAGTCACCCTGCAGCTGAAGCAGTTACTGCGATGCTGCTTAATGTTGGCAAGCGGACTATTGCAGAGACCCTAATCAAGGCCTGCTGCCACAAGGTGTCTGGCTAGGGACAGCTGGCGGGACCAGGCGAACGTGGCACATCACAGGCCCTAACTTGCTCCCTGCCAGACCACGGAGGAGCCTACTGACCAGAGTCTAGGTGCAGAGAGTTGTGAGCACCGTGAAATATATCCCTGCCCACTGCTGTGCCTGAGGCCCGGGACACTCACCATACACACTACTCGAATCAAATGACTATCCAACCGGTGTCCCGGCGGGGACGCAGTACCTACGGCGCTGCTACACCACCGGGCCCCTTTTCTTCTAGCATCTGTTGCGGGGCACCTCGCCCTGGGAGAGGTGGTTCAGGGAGTAGGGGCGGGCGTCCCCAGGTGCGGCTCCTGTAGTCTAGGGGGAGACCCCTACAGCTCTGCTGGGGCCTACCTGCTCTGCTGGCCGTGGGCTGCGTTGCTATCTTGCTCCTAGGCGGCCTTCTCAGACAAAGCGGGCACTGGCTATTTCCGACTGCCCTTCCTGGTGCCTGCTCTGCGCCTTGTTGCCTACCTACACAGTGGAGACTGTCCGGTCGCTGGATCCCTGGGAGCTGTGCTCAATGGCCCATGACCAGAAATGTACTGCCACTGGACTCTGGCCACGCAGAAAAGCCCCTCCCCACCATCCTTACTTGCCGCACCGCCTGGCCTTCTCCAGTCATTCCTGTGTGGGGGGGGCTCGCAGTGTGGGGGGGGGGCTAGCAGTGTGTGGGGGGGCTCGCAGTGTGTGGGGGGGGGCTCGCAGTGTGGGGGGGGCTCGCAGTGTGTGGGGGGGCTCGCAGTGTGTGGGGGGGGCTCGCAGTGTGTGGGGGAGGCTCGCAGTGTGTGTGGGGGAGGCTCGCAGTGTGTGTGGGGGGGCTCGCAGTGTGTGGGGGGGCTCGCAGTGTGTGGGGGGCTCTGTGTGGGTGTGTGTGGGGGGGGCTCTGTGTGAGGGGCTCTGTGTGGCTGTGTGTGTGGGGGGCTCTGTGTGGGTGTGTGTGTGGAGGGCTCTGTGTGTGTGTGTGTGGGGGGGGCTCTCTGTGGGTGTTTGTGTGTGGCATTTGCGAGAGATTAAGCTATTGGCATTGTAAATGACAATGCCATTTATTTATGTTAAAAAAACATAAATAAAAATGTCAAGAGCAATGCCAATAGCTCTAACTTTAACAAAGGCAAAACCATTGCATTGTAAATGCTTGTTCTTCTGTGCTTCTAGGTCATTGTTTGTCCTGTTCGTGTCTCTTACTCCCTTCTCCTGTAGTTTCCCTGTTCCCTTTACTCAGTGCTGCTCTCCCTCAAAATGACGCCGCTCCGTTGTCTTCTCTCTCTTTCCCTCCCTCTTCCACCTTATCCCATTGCCAGGGCTCCCGCCGAGCGCCTGTCCCTAGCAGTCTTCTTGCCTCCTCTCTCTCTGCATGTTCCCTCTCTCTCTCTTTTAGCTCCTCTCTCCCTCTCTGTCTTTCTGTGTATGTTCCCTCTCCCTCTCAGACTTTCTTCTTGCCTCCTCTCTCTCTCTCTCTCTCTGTTTCCCTCTCCTTCTGTCTTTCTTCTTGCCTCCTCTCTCTCTCGTTCTCTCTCTATGTTCCCTCTACTTCTGTTTTTCTTCTTGCCTCCTCTCTCGCTCTCTCTCTCTGCTTGTCCGCTTTCCCTCTTCTTGCCTCCTCTCTCTCTATTTGTTCCTTCTCCCTCTCAGTCTTTCTTCTTGCCTCCTCTCTCTCTCTCTCTCTCTTTCTTGCCCCCTCTCTCTCTGTTTGTTCCCTCTCTCTCCTCTGCTGGGTCTGCAGTCGCCCCTTCTCGCCCTGCTCCTCCACCCCCCCTCCCTATTCCCACTCATCCCACGTTCTCTTGCCGTCTCAGCTCCTCCACCCCTCTCTCGCCGCTTGCCCCCTCTTTCTCCTGCTCTCTCTTCCATCCCTCTCTTCCCTTTCTCTGTCTCCCTTCCTTCCATCTCCCTTGCGTCCCTCCTTTCTCTCGCCAGGTGATGCATCTCTTGTGTTTCATTGCCAGTGGCATCTGGATTCTGCGTCCGTTCAGCTGGCGCTGGGCTTGATTAATACCCCACCACCCCCCAACACAGACAGTAATACATACGTACTGTACACACCGACACATGGGTACACACACAGGGCTGACACTCAACGCGCATGTCCCCACCTGTGAAGCTGTACAGCTCTTGCCTCCGGCACCGCACCCGGACACAGCAGGATGAGGGAATAGTGCAAAGACAGAGGAGGAAAAGAAGGGAGAGAACTGAAGATGGAGATGTCATGGAAAAGCAAAGGCTTGGGAGAGAGTGAAGGGGATGTACAAGGAGGATAGTGATGGGGAAGGCAAGAGGGTAGCAGTGAGAATGGGTGAAGAATAGAGGGTAGGAAGGAAAGGAGTAGAGGGAAAGGAGGAAAGGGATACTGAATAGGGCGAGGAGAAGCGAGGGCAAGGAAAAAATAAGAAACATCAAAGCTGTAACCCTACGTTTGTCTAAGACATATCCTCCTCCACCCCTCATGAATCGCTACAAGATTGGTGGAGATAATTTGAGGGGTTGAAGCACCATCCTTTTTGCTGTGACCCGGCCGGAGGCAATGTACCCTTTGAGAAAGAGACTGCTGAAATGTTTTAGGAAATGTGAACCTCACCCAACCCACTTCTATGCAAGCAGCCGGCCTAGGTTCTCCCTGTCAGGTTTGGCTGGTTAGAATGCACACATTTTCCTCTTAACAGCCTCTTTGCAAAAGTTGTGGGAATGCAACTGTGATGGTGCCTGCCAGAGAAGGAATGACATTCCATTGAAGCAGTATTTTTGCCATGCTTGGCTTCACCATGGTGTTATCATCCTTCTCCAGATACAATTAGAGGCTTGATGAACATTGGTACTTTGTGGCTGTAAAGTCTGAGATTCTTCAAATCACAGGTTTGGGTCCACAAATACTATTTTACAAGCATTTACAATGCAATGGTTTTGCCTTTGTTAAAGTTTGAGCTATTGGCGATGCTCTTGACATTATTTTTATTTGTTTTTTTTTAACATAAATAATTGGCATTGTCATTTGCAATGCCACTAGCTTTATCTTTCGCAAATGACACCCACAAACACCTACAGAGAGCCCCCCCAACACACACCCACACAGAGCCCCGCCCACACACTACGAGCCCCCCCACACACTGCGAGCCCCCCCACACACTGCGAGCCGCCCCACACACACTGCGAGCTCCCTCCACACACTGCAAGCCTTCTCCACACACTGCGAGCTCCCTCCACACACTGAGAGCCCCCCCACACACTGAGAGCCCCCCCACACACTGAGAGCCACCCACACACTGAGAGCCCCCCCACACACTGAGAGCCTCCCCCACACACTGAGAACCCCTCCCCCACACACTGAGAGCCCCTCCCCCACACACACAGAGAGCCCCCCGCCCACACACAGAGAGCCCCCCCCACACTGCGAGCCCCCCCACACACTGCGTGCCCCCCCACACACACTGCGAGCTCCCTCCACACACTGCAAGCCTTCTCCACACACTGCGAGCCTCCCCCACACACTGAGAGCCCCCCCACACACTGAGAGCCCCCCACACACTGAGAGCCCCCCACACACTGAGAGCCTCCCCCACACACTGAGAGCCTCCCCCACACACTGAGAGCCCCTCCCCCACACACTGAGAGCCCCTCCCCCACACACTGAAAGCCCCCCCCACACACAGAGAGAGCCCCCCGCCCACACACAGAGAGCCCCCCCCCCCTTGTCTGGCAATGTACATCAGGCCCTCAGAGTTAATTGTGAAGAAAGACAAGAAGGAGAGAGAAATGGAGAGATGGAAATGAAGGGTAGGAAGAAGAGAGAGATGAAAAAGGAGAGAGGGGCAAAGAAAGGGCAATAGGAAAATAGAGAGTGCAAGAAAAGAAGGAGAGAGAGTTGGTGACTGAAAGAAGAGAGTGAGAGAAGGCAAATAGAGAGGAAAGGCACGCGAGAGAGTGCAAGAGAGAGAAGCATGATAGATAAGGAGGAGGAGAGAGGACGCATGAGAGAGATCAAGAGAGAGGGAAGGCAGGAAGAAAAGTAAGGGCAGAATGGAGTGAGAAGGCAGAAAACAGAAAGAGTAAAAGATAGAAAGAAGCCAAGATGAGGAGGGAGATGGAGAGAGGACGCGGGAGTAAGAACAGGAGAGAGAGAAAGCAGGAAGTAAAAGGAAGGTAGGAGGTAAGGCATAAGCAAGAAGGAGGGAGAGAGAGAGCAGATGGAAGAGGGAGCAGGAGGGAGAGGGACAACAGAGGGAAAAGAAAGCATAAAGGAGATGGAGATAGAGATAGAGAGAAGAATGATGGATAGGGAGGAAGAGGAACACGGAGAGGGTTGGAAAGAGGAAAAGAGAGAAAAGAGAGAAAGATAAAGAGTTAAAAGAAAAAAAGAGAGAGTGCAGGAGAGAGAAGCATGATAGAGAGGGAGCAAGAAGGAATAGAGAGAGCAGATGGAATAGGGGGCAGGAGGGAGAAGGAAGAGAGAGCAAAAAGGAGAGGGAGATATAGAGAAGAGAGAAAGATGGGTCTGCCAGAGAATAAATAAAATAAAATGTAGCTGTAAACATTCTATAACGAAATCAGTGATCATATAGTGTTTTCCGACGAAATTATGTTTTTTAAGGCGTGGTATACAACGGTACCTCAAGTAGAAATATGAAATAATATACGCAGCGACTTGAGCCTTGGGGGAAGTAAGTTTAAGGATGTTCTTTTTGGACTACGTCTGACGTGTGTTTGTGCTGAATGTGACCTAAATTACAGTTTAAGAACTACTCGGCCTACATTTTAGTGGTTATCTTTTTTCTCCGAGGTTTTTCTGCTTCTTTTGCAGGTACGTGTTCCACTGGACGCTACTGGATTACTCTGGTCAGAAAACGGGCGTAAAATGAACCCAGAAAGTGTCATAGCCAATTGAATACCACAGAACTGACAACATAAATATTATTTCACATGTTGACTATAAACACCTAAACTCTTACCCCATTTCAGTCCATGATGTGTTCTCTCACCCCACATAGCCTGGATGCACTCACCGCATCCACGCCCGCACGCGGGACACAGTGCACCTGCCGGGTGCCGCAATGGTCTGATTACATGGGATAGCATTGGTGCCCGTGTACATTTACATCAATATTTGCACCAAACCTAATGCACTGTTCTGTCAGTAAAGGTGTTGCTTTTGCACTTTTGCCTGCATGTAAAATGTTCGCATTTTTTGCACGAGTCTGTGCGTGCGAAGGTGGCTGCAAAATTACACTAACCCCATTGAAACTCGACGCAATAAGGCAAAGTTGGTGCAAACCCACGCATTCTGACGCCTGCCTCCTATTCTCCACACGTCCAACACGGAAGCTGTTTGTGACCACACAAGATGGCCACCACCTATTGAGTGGTGACTATTTATGGACAGTGTTTCTTAAGGAAATAACACCGTCCTTTAATCAACACGGCCCAGAATAACAGCTAGCTACCACACACCGATACAAACCTCCTGCCTCTGGAAGTCGCCAGCGCTTTTTTGTGCTGGTGCTTGTAGGTGCTGGCCAACGACACTCATTGCTGGGGACCTAGAGTTAATTCTTTCAGCGATATAGGTTGACCCTGGGAAAAGAAAGGCAAATGGAGAAAGGGGGACCAGTGAATGGCAATATAGTGAGAAAGCAGGCCTCAAGAGTGAGGTAAAGGCACAGGAAGTGGAGGTGAAAGAAAGGGGCGTCAGGTGGAATCGGGTCTGGCAGCCCAGGTTCTAAGAAATCACAGCATTCGCAGTGCCGACGACTGTCTTCGAATGAGAACTCTGCACCCCCACACTTTTGTTTCCCTCAAACATTAAGCTGTGTAGGACATCTGGACGCGGGCGCTCTTTCTGCTACCCATGCCTGCCTGTGGGTTTAAAGTTACCGTCAGCGACGGACCAGCGCTGGGTCGTGTTTGCCCCTGGGTCACTGCCCTTCACCCACGGAGGGCGCGCAGGCGGGCAGAGGCTGCGCATTAGCACACGGAGCTGCTGTGGGTGAGGTGCGTGGGTGGAATGGCCACGAAACATGAGCCTTTGGCACTTCGTACCCAGCACGACTCCTACTTGATAATTGTTTATGTTTAGAGAGCCGGCCTATGAAGCCTAGGGAGCGAATGCAGCACCAACCACGCACACACACAGACCCGCTACCTTCTAAACGGTGCATGTTCGCTTTAAATACGGTCCCCGTTCTAAAGAGTGGGTACAACCCCTGCACAGCACGCGCGAGCGCGCTCACGCACGTGCACACACACACGTGGACCCGCATACCTACTAAAGGGAGTACATTCACTTTAAACACGGTCCCCGTTCTAATCAGCGAGTACAAGCACATATCCTACACAGCACGCGCGCGCACACACATACTCTCACAAGCGGACCCGCATACCTTTCTAAAAGGTGTACACCCGCTTTAAACGCGGTCCCCATTCTAAACAGTGAATACAAACCTTTAAACGCGGTCCCCATTCTAAACAATGAATACAAACCTTTAAACGCGGTCCCCATTCTAAACAGTGAATACAAACCTTTAAACGCGGTCCCCATTCTAAACAGTGAATACAAACCTTTAAACGCGGTCCCCATTCTAAACAATGAATACAAACCTTTAAACGTGGTCCCCATTCTAAACAGTGAATACAAACCTTTAAACGCGTCCCCATTCTAAACAGTGAATACAAACCTTTAAACGCGGTCCCCATTCTAAACAGTGAATACAAACCCTGCCCAGCACCCAAGCGTCCACGCACACATACACTCACACGCGGACCAGCTTACGTTCTAAACGGTGTAAATTCGCTGTGTCCGCGGTGCCCATTCAAAACTGTGAGAATAAACCCTGTACAGCAGGCAGGCGCACACACGCTCACAAGCGGACCCGCATACCTTTCTAAAAGGTGTACACCCACTTTAAGCGCAGTCTCCATTCTAAACATTGTTTACAACCCCTGAACAGCACACACGCAACAAGCACATACACAACTAACCATTGTGCACACACACTGTAAACGCTGTACATACGCTCACTGAACAGTGTAGACGCATGCACCTGTGCACAACCATACTCTAAACAGTTTACACGGGCTCCGAAAAGTGCGCACACACAAGCACACTTTCCAAACGGTGCCCACATACTTTAGACCCCGTCCCAGTTCTAAATATCACGGGGCAAATTTACAAGCCCCTTGCGTCACTTTTGCGTTACTTTTCCCATTATTAAAAGTGACGCAAACGTGGCGCAAGTGGCTTGTAAATCTGCCCCTGAGTACACAGTGTGAGCAGAGTACAACCGCAGACACACATACTGTACGAGGGCAGCTCCTTCGTTCTTGCTCTCCGCGGCCCCGGCGAGGTCCTCATGTTATTCTCGGCCCCGGGCAGCGGCAGCAATCAGGGAGGCAGCGTTTGCACCGTAGTAGGAGGCGGCAGAGCGCTCGGGGTGCCACTAGTGCCTTACCAGATTCGGGGGCGTTCCCGAGAATCGGCTTTCGGCTGACGTCGCGTGACGTCGGCAAAAGCCAAAGAATCTCGGGAACGCCCCCGAATCTGGTCCGGCATTGACGGACAGGCCCCTCGTCCAATGGCTATGCTCCATTTATGGAGCCAGCCAATGAATGACGAGGGCCGACCCAAACCCACACTACAGTTCTCATTAGGTTTTCGCCTGCGCGAAAAAGCTGCGCAGAGCGCAGCTTTCGCCAGGCAAAACCTAAAAAAAGCTCTTTTACTAGTAGGAAGAGTCTTGTAAAAGGGTTTTTGCAACTTAGTCATAACTGCAAATAGGAGAGGACATGAAAAGGGATGCCACCCTACCATCTGTGATTCAGGGAGGAACGTGGCAATGGTTTGTAACCTCAATTGTGGTTATAAACCTTTGATGAGTTACAGAGACGTCACAGCGGGAGGTATCTGATTCTCAAAGTAGGAACTGTCCCCTTGGGATATCTTCCCCTTAAGGAATCATGACAGCTGTCTCATTTGGCAGCAGGCAGTGTTCCAGAGGAGCATTTTTTGATCTCACCAATGTCCAAATGGGAACGTGTTTGCTAAATGCAGCCAAGTTTCCTCTACTGGGCACAGACAGTTTTTTTTTTTAAGTCTCCAGAATGTAAAGCTGATCAATACTTTGTGGAGCTGGTATGAACACAACCTCCATGTTTCTTTCAGATGCGGCACCACTATATCACCCAGCCTCTTATCTCCAAACGGATATGTCTTCTTGGATGCCGGCATTACCCGCCTCCGTTTTGGGCTACAGAACCACTCCCTCAGTTACAGATCAATTTATGATTGTTCTGATATATGGTGCCAGGATGCTATAAACGTTTAAAAATGCAATAGGTCTCGCCTTTTATTAAGTTAAAGTCATTTGCTTTGCTATACAATACCATTAGCAAAACAAATGGCTTTAACTTAATCAAGGCGAGACCTATTGCATTTTCAAAGCTTGTTTATCATTGGTTTCATTGTGTGGAGTTCCCACTCCACAATTAAAACACAAAAAACCTCCCTCCCACCTACAGTGGTAGAGCCCACTTTGGACTCGAATGGGTCCAGGGTGTGGGAAGCCAGTTAATGAAGCAGGCCACTTTGTTCAGAGGGTGAGGGCCCTGCAATTCCCAGAGATAACACTGTCTGAGGAGAACTAAGAAGTGGCCAAAAAAGGAGCCGGATCTGTTGGAAGTATGTGTATAGGCAGGCGCGCAACACCCATTGGGCTCACCGGGCTTCAGCCCCCCCCCCCGTCGTCTTCTTCAGCCCGGGCTAATTTGACACGCACTGAACTGACATCGGAGCTGAGAATGTCATTTTAATTGATGCTTTCTGAGGCCCAGCAGCCCGAGCCAGCCAGCCTCTGAACAGTTTCAGGGAACCCCCAGCCCCCACCTCTTGTTTTCCTTTACTGTCGCTGAGGTGATATCCTTGCCTGAAGGCAGGGATTTCACCTAAGCACTTAATGTGTTCAGCATGGGGTGGGAGTGGGAAGATTCACACAGTAGGGGGAAAGGGACGGCCAGTGCAGGTGATGCTTTTCCTTTGTAAAGGAATTTCTGCTGGTGTCATAGCCCAGGGTGTGCTGTTTGTGCACTTGTATGGATGTGTATTCCATACAAGTGCACAGACATCAAACCCTGGGCTATGACGCCAGCAGGAATTAATTTACAAAGTAAAAGCTTCACCTGCACTGGACATCGTTTTCCCCCTGCTGTCCGTGCACTTGTAGGGAATTCACATCCACAGCACAGCTCACCAGATAAATGGTGAACAGGGCCATGGATCTTTCTCTAAAGAGGAGAGTCCCCTCCGAATATGCAAATGTAGTGTAAGTTTGTAGTGTTCATTTTTTGGGGTGCTAGTGGGTAATTTTAGGGTTCAGGGTGGGTTACAGATTGGGGTGCCAGGGGGTAATTGTAGGGTTCTGAGTGGGTATGGGTTTTAGGGTGCCAGGGATAATTTTAGGGTTCAGGGTAGTAATGGGTTTTGATGTGCCAGGGGGCAATTTTAGAGTTGAGGACGGATATTGGGGCCAGGAGGGTAATTTAGGGGTTCAGGGTGGGTGTGGGTTTTGGGGTGCCAGGGGTAATTTTAGGCTTCAGGGTGGGTATGGGTTTTGGGGTACAAGGGTAATATTAGGGTTCAGCGTGGATATGGGGTTTGGGGTGCCAGGGGTAATTTTAGGGTTCAGGGTGGGTATGGATTTTGTGGGGCAAGGGTGTAATTTTAGGGTTCCGGGGGTGATTTTGGGGGTCAGAGTGGTAATGGGTTTTGGGGTGCCAGGTGTAATTTTAGGGTTCAGGGAGGGCATGGGTTTTGGGGTTCCAGGGGTAATTTTAGGGTTCAGGGTGGGTATGGGAATTGGGGTGCCAGGGGGTAATTTTACAGTTTAGGGTGGTAATGGGTTTTAGGGGGCCATGGGGTTGTTAGGGTTCAGGGCAGGTATGGGTTTTAGGGTGTGAGGGGGTGGAAATTTTAGAGTTTAGGGTGGGTGTGGTTTTCGGGTGTCAGGGGGCAATTTTGGGGTTCACGGTGGGTATGGGTTTTGGGGTGCCAGGGGGTAATTTTAAGGTTTAGGGTGGTTAACGGTTTCGGGGTGCTATGGAGTTAATTTTAGGGTTCAGGGTGGGTATCGGTTTTCGGGTGTCAGGGGGGCAATTTTAGGATTCAGGGTTAGTATGGGTTTTGGGGTGCCATGGGGTTCATTTTAGGGTTCAGTGCGGGTATGGGTTTTAGGGTGTGAGGGGGGGACATTTTAGGTTTCAGGGTGGGTGTGGGTTTTCGAGTGTCAGGGGAGCAGGGGGGCAGTTTTAGGGTTCAGGGTGGGTATGGGTTTTGGGGTGCCAGGGGAGAATTTAATGTTCAGCATGGGTATGGGTTTTGGGGTGCCAGGGGTCATTTTAAGGTTCAGTGTGGGTATGGGTTTTGGGGGGCAAGGGTGTAATTTTAGGGATCAGCGCGGGTATGAGTTTTGGGGCTCTAGGGGGTGATTTTAGGGTCCAGAGTGGTAATGGGTTTTGGGGTGCCAGGGGGTAATTTTAGGGTTCAGGGTGGGTATAGGTTTTGGGGTGCCAGGGGGGTAATTTTGGGGTTCAGGGTGGTAATGGATTTGAGGGGGCAGGGGTGTAATGTTAGGGATCAGTGCGGGTATGGGTTTTGGGGTGCCAGAGGTAATTTTAGGGTTCCGGGTGGGTATGGGTTTTGGGGGGGTAAGGGTGTAATTGTAGGGATCAGCGTGGGTTTGGTGTTCTAGGGGGATGATTTCAGGGTTCAGGGTGGTAATGGGTTTTGGGGTGCGAGGGGGTAATTTTAGGGTTGCATGTTTTCTCCGCTTGACCTGAGCATTAATCGATCCTGATTATCTGACATTTTAGCCCCGCCCCATTGATTAACATTAGCCACGCCCCTTCATTTGCCATGTTAGCCCCCCCCCCGAAATTAAGACCTAGTTGCGCCCCTGTGTATAGGCCTTAAAATCAAACACAGGCTTTTTAACGAGAATGCATGAGTCAACTGAACCACTAGACCCAATTTACACATGCTCATTTGACGTGCACTAATAAGGCTGGTTTTGTGATTGCACCAGTGTTCCTCCTCTAAGATACAGCGCCTGGCAAGTGCAGCCTGCTAAACTTCCAAGAGCACGTGCCCTCCGAGACCTGGCTGACGCGAGTCAAAATTATTCCCGCCGTTTGCATCTCAGTTGGCGACTTCTCCCCTTAACTCCGAAACCTGAAAGATGTTTTTCCCTATAGGGGGCCAAGTATATTTACAAAGGACGCTTTAAAAAACAGGATGTGGTGCAAACGAGCAACAAAGAAACAATAAGAGACAAAGAAGAGAGAGGGTATTGTGTTGGCGTGTTTTGTTTCAAGTTTTCAGTTTCAACGCTGAATTTGCATTCGCTTCTGACGTAGGTATTGTTAGTCAATTACGCTTCGCCTTTAGGGAGAATACACCTAGGGAAGTCACACAATGTGAGTGATTAGCACTTCGGGTGAATTTTAGCACAAATCAGGATTGCTTTTGAGCAACATTTACTTCCGGTAGTCTCAGACTGTTGACACTTTCTGAGATCCGTGATTCCCAAGTTTCCAGTGAAGCGCTTTGCAATCATGTTGAGTTTGCGTTAAAAATACGGGCTTTAGCAATAAAAAAAAGCCCAAATAATCATGAACGCGGGGAAATGTTGCATTCAGTTCAACTGTTTAAAGAAGGCTAAAATGTCTACTCAATAGGGATGTGATAATTATAAGTTTGATGTACACCACAGTGAAGTAGACATAGTGTAAGTTTGCACACAAATTGCTGTTTGCGTTGAAGGTTCGCTACTTACACTTGACGAAGCACAACCTGAAAGCACTGGTGTACAAATCTAGATTTGTTTGCACAGTAAAATGTCGAGACGCATGTTGGAGACGGATTCTAATGTCAACAACTGTGAAGGAACAGCCCTTGTCACTTTAATGCTACCACAGCTTTACACTTACTATGTGAATCCAAAATCCTCGTATCGTTGATACTTTGCTTACAAAACATACAACACTTTGACTGAAATGCTAAATGTGTCGTTTCCTGGCTCAGCATAGGTTGTATGGTACTAAAAGACTTTTCTAGACTACAAACATTAAATAGACAGTCAGTAGCGGATTGGTGTGTTCCACTTGAATGCCTTCTGCCTAAAAATTGAGCTTACTCACGGTCTTAACTTTGGTTTCTTGAGTAGTATATATATTTCCATGTGATTCTGATCCTTTGGTTTTGTTTAGACTGTATGTCATTCTTCAAATAGTGATCTGGAATGCAAATGACAAAATACTAAAAGAGCTATTTCTTGTTCTATATGTATAAATTATCTTTATTCTGTTGTAATACAAAGTACAACCACGAAAGATACAAAAATTACATGTATCTAAATTCATCCAGTTGAGAAGAGTAATTACCCAAGAACAATAAAATCATATACTAAAAAAATATACAATAAAATCACGGTTGACAATGCCATCATCATTTTAAAGCGAAGATACAATAAAAATCCAAAGAGCCAATGTAGAGCTAGTGTTGCAGCTCTAGTCAGAAAAATGTTGCCCAACTACAAAGTGCATCCCATATTGTGGTTACCTTTCCCAGAATTGGAATCACCTTAATCTTAAAAACCAAACTGATGCCTACAAGTTATATTATCTGATAGGTATTGTGCGCCAGAAAAGACTATATGTTAATTTGTGAACATTTGTGGGAAAGGAAGGGCTGGGCGAACCTTTGTAAAGCATTTCCCTCCCAGAAGTAGAAGAATAAAAACCTTGCGAGGACCAGAATAAAATTTGCAAAACCTCACAAAATGTAAAGGGTATTGTTGAGCCTTAAAGTCACCACCACAAGGTCCTGGGTTTCTGTCATCTCTGGGAACACATTCAAGATATTACGCTAAATTGAGTTTAAATTGTGTTAGCAAATATCGATGATAGCCTTGCCCCACAAATAATAACTATTGCTCTCTCCCTTTATGGGTTTTCAAAAGTGCATGTGCTCTAATAGTAGGCTGAGTTAGTTTATCACCGTCCCTATTAGCTTCTCGCTATCGCCAATAGTGTGTTCAGGTCCATATACAAATCAGACTTAGTTAATACGTCAGGATGCTCAAAAATCTTCTACATCCCCATACTGGAAAAATCTATCCTGTATATATTTAAGCCAACGAATGGTCTGCCATGTATCCAGAGATAAGCAGTTCTTCAGAATCAACCTGTTCTGCTTACATTCTGAATTCGTCCGTATTGTGATCCATGTCAATAATGGTCCCAGACCAATTATGTCTGACAAAAAACTTACACCCAATTCTTGATAGACGATGAAGGCTGGGGTACTCACTGGAACACCTAACAGATTACAGTAAAAATTGTTTTCCACAATCTACAAATGGGAGTAGTTTATGAACCCCCAGATATCGACCCCATATACTATCTTGGACACACATTTGACGCTGTAAAGCTGTAACATGGCCCTCACAGGTTTCTTACCTAACATGGCAGAAAAAGCCTCTATTGCCGCTATAGTGCGGTGGAAGATGGTCCTGTTGGCTTCCAAAAGAGGAGACCAAGAACCCCTACTATCAAAGATGATACCCAGATATGGGAACAAACTCACTTTCTCCAATGTGTGTCACATTGCAGAGAATCTCTTACTCTGAGTTGATTTAAGCCCAGCAAATAATACAAATGATTTTTTAAATCAGTTGAAAGATCCAACCCCTGCATTTAGACCACAAAATAGTCTGCATATAATAGGGCAGGAATGGGACAACTCTTGTTTGTTAATATACAAAATAAAGAAAAAAGGGGCCAATATGCACCCTTGACAACCCCCCCCGCTACCTCATACCTCATAGGGTTCAGTACAGGATCATCACCACGAAACCTGACTACTGCTTGGGTGTTTTGGTTTAAATCCCTCAAGAAAAAGATTCTCGGAGACGAATAACATTGCATTCAAAGAGATAATCAATCAAAGCAAGGGCAATAAGATTTGATTTAATACCTGCAACATTCCAAGAAGTGAAACAAATACTCTTAAGCTGGCCTTTAGGCTGTACATGGGTGACTTCTGTTTTCTGGGCTAGTGGCTGACACTGACCTAACCGTATTTACATGTGGTGGTCAATCCACCTGGCCAAGAGAATTTAACAGTTCATAACAATTAGAAACAGGCATAGCAAAAGGAAAAGGGTGAGTCTGTGCGGGCATCAGGTTACCATGAAATGTCTAGTTGTCCCGGGGAAAAGGGTTCGCCATCCTAACCACCCTAACTGGGAAAGAAGGTCTGAGATGCCTATTAAAGAATCCTAACAATACAACTGTAATTATAGAAAGGGAAGCGGGAATTGTAGAAGCCAATGAAAGTAGAGACCCAGCCACTAGGCTGCTGATGAAATTATTGGCAACGCAATCCCCAAGCAATTGATTTGAGTATCTGCCCTATTCAATCCACCCTTTACGCTATTAAAATATGTTGGCCAATATCAGCAGAAACTTCCAAATTAGAACAAACCAGTGGATCATCTTGTTTTTTAACTGAAGAAACATTTCCTCTGCATCAGTCCTTAGCTTGGGCAGATTACATAAGATAACTATGTAAGGTTTTACTTGCAGTGGTAATTCTCAGTGAACCTTTGTTGTATTATTGATCTCAAAAGGAGGATATTTTGTAATACGCTTAGGTCCTCCTTGCCTCAACGTCGGCTGTGGATTCAAAACGAACTGGGAGATAGAAGGTTGGGAGGGGGGTGGAGGAAATCACCCAACTGTTAACTGCCTGTTTGGAACAGAAGCTGTTTCCATTCCCCCATGGCAAACTTGCTAAGTTGGAATGTAGACTCCTGAAACCTGGTTAATTCCTTTATTAAAGCATATGAATATCTGTGTCAGTAACAGGGACCAGGCCACTATGTGAAGTGGTATCTATAACCGGTACAGAGATCTCACTATGGACGTTCAGAATTTTACCATGTGAAACCAATGTTGATTCAATCCGGATCAACCGTTAAACACAATAATCAAAATATGTCTTAATGAGAGAGTCAATCCTTCTGGCACATTTTTCTAAGATACCTTCCAAATTAACAGACCCCCGTTTCCAAAGAGCTCTCACTGCCCTTCTTGGACCTCTTCTCAAATGTTGCTTTTTCTCCCATTTCCTAGACCATTTACACCAGGAGTAGTGGGCACAAACATATCCTTTTTTCCCTTTTACATGCTGGTTGCTCAGTGTCACATATGGAATTGTTCAAGAATGTGGATTTAAAAGCTGAATTATGTACCTGTGCAACAGTTGTAATGGGTGCAGAGTCCACCCACAGATGATATAGAAATTAAGTTCTGACTAGGTTTTCCTACTGGCACTCATACTTCCCTCACCGCCCTTCTCCATTGCAGTGAGTGAATTCCGTTGTAAGGCCAGTCCCTCTTCGACTGATAAAACTTGAACATTTATTGCAGCCACTGCAGAAGTTAAGTAATTCATGATGATTTATTTGGTGTAAGAGACCTTAAATTGAGGAGGGTTCAAATAATTAATTGCTGAGGATTTTCGTTTCAGCATGGCTCTGTCAGCAGAAGAACTTGTTGAAAAGGACGAAGTTAGGAGGGTAGCCCAGCCCAGCCTTTTCCAGGCTTTGACAGACTTGGACAGGGTTGCCCTTTTTGTTGTAGATCCAAGTGTAGGTAAGCCCAGTAGCAAGATCGAGCAGAGTGAAGTTATCCGGTATCTCTGTTTTTCTCTCTTGTCCCAATCCCCTTTCCCTGACCTACTGATGGACAGCATAAATAGTCTTTGCAGGACCGTCAGTGGGTTGAGGGAAGTGTTGATATTAGCATCACTCCTGTTGGGTTGGCGTACCAGGTTACCTGTGACATTGGTGAGAACAGACTTGGAAAATATCAGGTAATACTCTCACAAGTTACACTTTTCCGATGGATTGTGACTCAGATCTGCACAGCTTTTCAGGGCTTGTGGCCTATCACCAAGAAGGTTTTATATTTAACAAGGTTTCTCAGAAAGCAGAATAACCTATAGATTGCCCATACTTGCCAACATTTTTTAACAACTGGCAGTGACATTTTATGGCAGAACGTGGGAGATGTCCTTGATCTATCTACTTGTATATTAGTCAGGTGTATTTTAGAGCATAAAAAATGTAAAGAATGGATACATTGAATGATTGCTCTCCTGCTACCTTACTCTACTCAGGTTAAAGGTACCTGTGATATGGGCATTAATATGGGGTCTATTTCTGTTTATCTGTTGCTGTACACAAAGCTCATCTACAAGCTTTGTTAGTTGCAATTCACTCAGAAGTGAGGTATATGGAAACTGGGTGTTAGATCTAGTCTTTTGACTCTTTCCCCATTCCAATACACAAATATTGTATTACGTCTGACCCTTGCCAACCCCTTCTCTGTTGCTCCTACGTCAATCACGAGAGCCTCTGAAGCTCTGCGTGTGATGGTTCCTAGCGAACAATCTTGTGAATCCAAATTACTTTTGAATTCTTCCCTGTTCTGGGCCTGTTCTTGCTGCAGATGAATTCCTTATCTGTACAGACCACAGCCATTTGTAGAAGCAGTTGTGCAGATGGACTATCCATAACGCCTCTGATAACCAGACTTTCCAGGATTTAGATAGACTACTTGTGAACCTTCCTGAATCCCTAATCTGAGCTTTACACAGTGGTAGAAACCAGAGGTGAATATTTAATCTGAGATAGAGCAGGTAGACCATATTCTGTAGTGAAAAGTGTGTCCCAGTGCTCTGGTAGTAACAAAGGAATCATCTCATGATGTTCAGAGTGTTCCAGCAATTACATGAATTTCAATCCTGCTGAAAGATCACAACTCTCTTATGGGGGAATGACCAAAACTGAGCAATAGTGCATCTAGATGCCCTAAAGGTGCAGAGACCTGCCATCTTTCTGCTTCGATAGTCATCAATATAGAAAGGAAACACCAACTTTTAGGCTCTTTTGTCATGCGTGTAGAAAGTAGGACTCTTTGCAAGAATTCCTTTGTTGGGAAACCCAGCAGGTCCACCATCTTAAACAAAGTTTTACTATTTTAGATTTTCCCGACAGGAAATACACAGTGACTATTTCTGCATCAAAAAGAGTATGCTGAGAAGGGAAAGGAAGGAATGGGATAACATGTGCACCAAATCCATTAAAGTGTTAAAGGCAACCATTGCCTTACAAAGAGTCACTGAACCACTGCTTTGTGTTCACATGATTTCCCTTGCAGAATGCCCAATATGCAAATGTACCCTGTACCTAACTCACAAACTGCAGGTAATGTAGGTGCACGTTGAGGCATGACTCTTGATTCAAGATGCTTACTTGCAGTTTTCTAGTTGATAGTAAATGTATTGTATTGTATTATATTGTGACATTGGCATTGCACTTCACACCCCTGGTAAGGCCCTGACACCCTTCTGGTAATCATATAAGAGGCTGCTACATTATGTATTCATAGGTGGTGTAGTGTGTGTTAATAGTTCGACTGTCTGCAAAGCACTAGGTGTTGTGCTAAAGGTTGTATTGTGGAGACCTTGTTGTTCCCTTTAAGTATGTAGTGAAGCAAAGAGGGTAAGATAAACTAAGGTATGCATGTAGCTAAGTGCCATCCTCTGTGGGGTTGAGTTAGGCTACCTGGTCTGATGTACATGATTGGTACAGTGTGGGCTTACGTTTGAGAAGTGTTGGGTTTTCATACTTGATGTTGGTAAGTGTTCTCCAAACATGGTGCAGTGAACTTGTCGCTGTATTTAAACATAGGTTGTGGACATAAAGTGGTTTTAAGGGGGTCAATTTGTAAAGGATTGTGAAGAATCAGAGATAGGATTATTGAGCTTTCATTATTTGGGTGCTTGGCTTTGTACCCACCATCTGTGAATATGGGGTGATACGGTCAAGTTTCTTCTGCGGTCTAATTAGGTTCTGGTTATAATATCTGAGTGATGTATCAAGATTGAAGAGGAGGAAAATGATGAAGTAAATGACACCGCAATCCCTTCTGGTGATGGGGTAATTTGTATTCAGGGCGATGCGCTCTGGTGGCGTGAAGATTGCATCAAGGTTGTGCTCAACTGGATGAATATGACCAGAGGCCAGGTGTAGTAAGTTCACAACTTCAATAAACAAATAATAAGATCTAGAAATAGGCCAATCTGGTTTGTCAAACCAAGTGTTCAGGTCACGCAACATTCAAAGGTTGTTATGATGATCTTTTAAGTGTGTCTCAAGGCGTGCCACCTTTGCAAACTTGGCTATTCCACAATTTATTGTCTTTTTCTATAGGTAAAACCCAATCTATGAAAGTATCAACGCACTTTACATGCCCAGAAAGTCTGATCTGTGAATACAAATATGAAAATAACATTAGAATAAACTAAATTGCCAATTGGACGCAGAAAATAGCTTACGGTGTACATTTTTGGTGGTCGATGTTAAATTTCTTGAGAGGAAGTACTCGTGCATTTGAGAGTAATGTATCATTAGTAATACATCCTGTCTGCCTATAAAAGGCAGAAAAAGAGTTGTAGATCTCAATCTAGAGGGAGGCGGTGATGGTGAGAGAAGCATAAGCAAGTATTACTTGATGAAGAGGTACATCAGTGGTAAGTGATCTCTGTTTTTGAAAAATGAAACATATAGGTTAGGGATTTATTGCATTGCATGACTGACTCCATTATTCATCTATCTAAGGTAAATACAATTATTACAGTTGAGTGTGCTACTAGTGACACCTGTTTTTGCACTTGTTACCAAATGAAGATGATTTTATATAAATCTAGTTATTACAATGTAACATTCTTTGTTCATATTTGTTTTCTTCCAGAAGAAGGATATTAAATCCAACAACGGGTATATCAGCATTCATGAATAAAATTCATGAAATATGTTTTTTCTCTTAGCCAGATGCCCACCAAGTCTTGCAAAATTCAGTTTCTTGTGCAAAAGCATCTTTTTTGAAATGTTCTTTTTGTGTGGGGGTTTTCTTATTCAACTGCATTCTACTTGCAAGTATTTTACCGATATTTCTAAGATATCCCTTATGCCTGCTGTCAAGAATCCAAGACTGAAAGTCCCAAATCAGGCAGGGGGTAGTGGCCCCCTTGTAATTACTGGGGGCTTTCGGCACTGGTGTCCTGAGGCACCCATATTTTGGAGCCCCTAACTGGGAACCAAGTACCCCTTTTTACCCAGCCTTGAGACCCCCATGGGTGAGTAGTTGTGCCTAACCAACCCTGACTGATTGATTGATCCTAGCATCTGACTCTGTGCGTAGTGAGGCAGAGCAATCCAGATATTACTCATGGGAACTCCTCTGAGCTGGAGGCTCAAAACTGTGCATAGTGAAAACAACACTTAATAAAGTGCTGCACAGTCAGTGCTCTTTCTTATTAAATGGACAAGTACCTTTTCCACAAAAAGTACGAAATACAATGCACACGTGTACAAATATGTTCAAAATGGCAGGTAGAACTTTAAGGGCCTCTCAATCAACAGGGAGCATACTACTGAATGGCCCCACAGGTAAGGTGACCCCTTAAATGTACTCTGTACCGCCTGCGCTGGAGGCATCTCTAATGTTGTACGTACCCGCAAGCCTTGAATCCTAAAACCACAATACCCCACCATGTGCCTAACACAGTGTAGTGGGTGCAGTTAATAAAAGCAAGGCCAATCTGTCTTTTTCAAAGTGTCACCACAATAGTTAAAGGCGGGATTATAAAATCAAAACACAGTGCAATCAACATTAAATATTCCAGGATGCTTGCACCTTTTAAATACATTCAGCAAAATGTGTAATGATTCATTGTGACTACTATTATCTTCAATAACGTTTGAAAATATCCATATAATGAGTCTTCGTTTCATTACACTACCGACAAAGCATCCGTAGAACCCAAAAAACAAAGCTGCAGCGCTTGCACCCCAAAGCCATGAAAACTGAAAGTCTCATCTGGTAGACAAAGTTTCCCATGATGAGATATTCTGCTACCAGTAGACTTAAGGTGGCACCACAAAACAAGAAGGGGACTCTCCTTGAGTTGTGCTGTTCCTCCTGGCAGCCCCAAAAATAACCAGAATACCTTGGGGTACGTTCAGGGCGCCCCAGCCCTTCTAGAACGTCAGTCAGATAAATAAGCATATGGCTACAGACCATTCCTCCCATGCCAGATAGCCGGCAGCATTTTCGTTTGATGTACTGCAAGTTTCAATGTTCTTCTTCCCCCCCCGTTTTTTTGTATGCACCAACTGGTGGGAATTGACTGCTACTGGGTGTCCCTGATGCTCCCGTGGGGTATTCGGGTCTTGAAGTACAAGCACCATGTGGGAGATCAAGCCTGTTCTGCCTGGCTGGCCCCACTACCTTCCAACACAGCTCTGTGTGCTGGCTGTCTGCTCTCCCACCTGTATCTGCACAGGCGGGACCTGTGATGTGGTGTGCGCTCCACTTTCCCCAGAAACAGACATAGAGAGTGGGCTTGACACACCTCAGTGCCCCCAGACCATTGCCATTTCCAGGCACTCCCTGAACTCAGCGTTGTAGTGCTCCAGCAGTACCCCTGGGGTGCTTGCCCTCTCTGGGGGCGACAAGCGGTTCTGGATGCAGAGAGCATTGCACTACTGAGTTTGCTTCCTTTGTGTCCTCAGCTGTCCTTGGGTAAGAATGATGGACAGTTAGGGCCACATATGCTCTCCCATTTCTGGACACGCCTGGCCCACCCTTGGGTAATTAGGAATTTCTGCAGCTTGATACTATACAGCACAATTCATCCTGATGGACCATCCAAGGGGACTTGCTGGGCTTGCCCAGCATGAAGCAGCCAAATAAAAAAGTGATTTCTAGCCTCTTTGGGTCATTTTTAGCAGAGAAAGTATTGTTTTGCTGCTGGTGGCATCTCCAGCCACCGGGAGTGTTTATTTTAAGCCTCTTAGCCTAAATAATTTTACCCTATTATTGGATCAGATTTTTCCACTACTCTCTCTCTAATGATGGAGAGCCCTGTTCTCCTGTCCTCTTTGCTCCTCACTGCCTGCTGGTCTAGCTTCATTTGCAGCTAGTGATGGAAAGGTCAAGAAAGTGGGCAACACTTCAGAATCCAAAGATGAAACATCATCCCTTCATCCCTGTCGTTTTGTAAGAATCTTGCCACAGTCACGTCATAGGAGTGAGTCTGTTAATTCAGTGTCTATTAAAACCCCTCTTCACTCAAAGAGAATAAGGTTGTTTAGGCCTGGTTGTGGGCGGGGCTTGCGGATGGAAGCGGAAGAGGCCAGAAGCGTGATTGATGTTGGAAAACCCAGGTGGGAGCCTACCACACGCTGGGACATACTGGAGAGAGCGGGAGCCTACCCCGCCTCCACTGCTCCGTTGAGAAGTCCCGGGTCCCAGGAGAGGGCCCGGGTGAAGGGGAGAGGCGGCCAGAGCAGGTTGAGGGAAAAAAAGCCCCTCAGGCAGCCGCAGGATGACTGCAGAGGAGAGCTGAGTGTCGGTCCCAGAACCTCAGCGGGGCTCCTTTATGCTGAGAGAGAGACCGGCATGCTGCAGGAGAGTCTGGAGAGTGAGGCAGCCTGTGGTGATGTCAGGAGTCCCCGTGGGGGGTGTGGAAGGAGCTCGCTGCACACATCGTGGTTCCTTGCAGACACAGCGCTGGATCCGTTTTTTTTCGAGCAGCCCCCGTCTGACAGTGGGCTGCTCCAACGATGGGGTTAGTTTGATTCAAAAGCCCCCAGTGAGTAGTGCAGCACAGTGTTGGTGCCTGAGCAGTCCCGCCGTTGCTGGCTGCTCCAACAAGGGGGCATGTTTTTCTAAAAAAGCCCTGTGGGGCTCACACAGGCATTATTGGTGCCCGCTTCGGGGCACATTGTCGGTGCTCACAGCTGCCCCGCTAGACAGAGGGCAGCTGCAACGATGGGGGCAGTTCTTGGCTCACAGCGCCCCTGTGGGGGCTTAGAGGGCATGTGTAGCACCAGTGCCATGCCTACAGCGAAAGGGGCACCATTGACACAGAGTCCATGAGTGGGACAGAAAGCACAGAGGTGCCAGTGAATTTCCCAGCTGCCCAGCATGTAGTGGGCAGCTGCTACTTTTAGGTTTGCGCAGTGGCGCACTTTGGATTTCGCTGCATAGGCAGCAGCCCTGACATTCTGGACACAGGGCGTCTAGGCCCCTGAGAGATGGCCAGTTAGCCAGGGGGTCTGTTAGGATTGTGGGCGCCAGCCCCTAATGTGATTATGTGGTGCTAGGGAATGTAATGTATGTACTATGTTTTATGCACCCTGTGTTTTACCTCTAAATGTGTTTTTTATGTATGAGGTTGTTTTT
Source organism: Lissotriton helveticus (assembly GCF_964261635.1). NCBI lineage: Eukaryota > Metazoa > Chordata > Amphibia > Caudata > Salamandridae > Lissotriton > Lissotriton helveticus. The sequence continues at coordinate 927,300,456 of NC_136063.1, forward strand.
GCATATCATGGTTTATGCTAGTGAGATTATGTTCCACTGTGATTTATGCCCCTAATGTGGGTTATACTTAGAAGGTTAGGGTCTAATGCGTTTAGACTTATGAGAAGATTGCATAATATTTTTATGCTGGTGAGGTTGGCGCAGAATGTAATTTGCACCTGATGTGATACTGTGCATAATGTAGTTTATGTTACAGGCTGGTGCTAAGTACAGTGATTACCAGTGGTTACTGGTTGTACGTTTATGACATGTTTTACTTTTACTAATTTCGCTTTGTGATGGTTCTGAAAGTGGTCCAGTGGGCCCTATCAGGTGTATATAATCCCTTGTAGATATGACCCAGTGCCAGGTGACACCATGGATATCATGTGTTTACTATTCTAATGTGTTATGAGAATACAAAGGCTATTTTTGATATAACCTTGAGTGGAGTTCCTTTTGTAGTGTGCCTGGGATGTTGTTGTTGTGTGCATGCACAAATGCTTTACACATGGCCACCGTGATAAGCCTGACTGCTCGTGCCAAGCTACCAAGGGGGTGAGCAGGGGTTATCTTTAGCATGTAACTCCCTTGCCCTGACTAGAGTGGTGGTCTCTGCCTGGCTTTGGCGCAAGCCTTAGTCAACCAGCGTTTCCATTTCTAACAATGCCTAATTAATTGTCATTAGAAATGTGGGAATGCAGAATAGTTGAACATATGAAATTATTTATTGACTTTCTGTAAATGTTTGTCTTCTAAATATAAGTCAATGTGCGTAAAAGTGTCAGAAAGCATCAACCTACTACTCTAAATCCAGTGGGAGCGATGCAGTCTTCTGTCTCCTAATGCCTCTACCAGTGACCACATAACAATGATATTATGAGGCCTAGTAGTAGAACTTGGCAAAGGGGAATTGATTAAGAGAGAAAGCAGAGGAACCAGACATTCCCACTCTGACCTGGCACTTCTTCTTGTACTGACAGCAGGTTGAAATGGGTATCTAAAGGCAATAGCAGATATCTTAACTAGCCATGAAGTTTCTGCACCTATATGTAACAATAAAAAAGATGTACCTTAATTGTATCTCTGTGTAATTAACTCTCTGTGTTCTAAAAACGAAACATGCTATTCCTGAAAAATAAGCACACCACAAATGAGCACTTTTGTTCTATATGTTTATATGTTTTTTTTTGTTTTTTTTATATAAATATGTTCATCAACACTTCTCCCTTAATGGTAGGATAACTACCTCAAACTCAGTAAATATGTAGATAAGATTAGTTTCTACTTGACTCCAGTACCAGAGTTAAAGGAATTAACATGTATTAATATATTAATATTCCTATCATTCCCAGTGCATGTATCATTGGCTCATAATGCTAATACATTACCCAAAATCAAACCAAGATGTCATTTACAACCATTAACTTGACATGAGTATTCTTACTGTTACATCACTGGATCAAACCCCAAATTTAGATGCAATAGTTCCTAAGGTTTTTTGCAATGTACAAAGTCAGTGTTCTAAATCATTCAAAGTTCATTTCCTGTGACTTAATTTTCAGAAAACTTCTCTGCATTCACAAACTGTCCAACAACACGTTTTCAAGCTAGCAATTGTTCTTTGCAAAATCAAATCCTAAACCCATGTCGTAAGATCCTTCAACAACATTCTAGCACAATTGCCGAGCAAGGGTGAAGGGAAACACCAGGGAAGTTATACCTGATAATCCAAGATTGACACTGACTTCTGAAAACAACATTAGAGGTTAAAGACAGTTGAAAAATGTAGATCATTGTTGGGGCATTATCATGTAGTACGATCTTAACACATAAGAAGCCTCACCCAGGAAGCGCCGACACACTGTATACAACACCAGCATTTCCTTCCCTGAAATAGACTTTGTGTGAGTGGGTATTTATTATTATGGATACTGCACCAACCAGGCTATAAAGGTTAAGCCATGCATACCCGCAAGCTCTTGACTAACACAACAGCATTTATGGTACAAATGACCCCTATTCCTGAACTCAAATGCTTGGGCACATTAAATACATTCATAGCTTTATTTCTTACCCATTTGTTATTGACTTGAGTTTACTTAGGAATTGATACATGGTCTAAATACAAAGAAAAATCATTATAAGACTCAGCTTGGCTGATGGCTTGTCATATTGCATGTTTTTTGGACAACCACTATATATTGGTACAACTGGAAGAGTCTGTTAGGCATAGTAGTGTGTTATTTTTGTAGTTTAGCAACTTTGCATAAAGTTACAGATGAAAACATTTTGCCAAATCACAAATTACCTTCTGTACTAATATCAACATTCAAAATCGAATTCCTATTAGCATGATTACTGATATTTTTCCTAGGGATGTCACATGGTGGAGTATTTTATAATTTTGTTTCAGTCTAAATGGTTTTAAAGGGCCCCAACTGCATTGAGACCATAGGGGAAAACTGTGCTAATTTTCATTATATCCTCAATTCATGTTGTCTTCATTGGTATATCCTATATCCTCTTTTTTTCTTTTCTGGCAACTTTATCAATTAGAAAATACCTCAAAGATATTAGGTCCATCTTAAGTTTATAAACTGGATTTCAATTGGTTACTTTTTCTTTCTTTAACGTAAAGTTTGTACTCGCGTACTGAGGATTCCAACACATATAGTGTATGTCACTTTCACAGTTTAATATTTTTTTGAATATTTTAGTGATTAAAAATGATGTATAATTATTGAATCTTTTTTATTTTTTAAATGCAATACTAAACAATATAAAAAATAAATACACTTTTGAGCTTTAAAAACAATTTGAGAATGTAATGATAAGTAATTACATATCTTGTAATAAGTTCACTAAAATTAAATGGAAATATAAATGTTGGTGAGACTGGGTAATGTTATTTTAATTATTATTTAATAATTCATATTCATACATTAAATTAATGTATTTAATTAAGTTTACTATTTAATGCACATTTAATGTAATGACTTAATGTGCTGTTACCTTTTATTTTATTAGCTTCAGGTTGTGTATACATAATTTAAATCAGTTTTCATTTACATTCTAGATTTACATATTTCTAATATTTTAAATGACAATAAACTTTATAAAATGTAGCTATACTCTCTTAGAGGGAAATCTCCACCCTGGTATTGGAGATGTTCATAAACAGGTGAAAAGTTACTTGTAGTAACTCTGCACTCTTCAATTTTGCTGTAGGAGACTCCAAGTCCTCATTCAGGGGGTGGCAGCATGTGAGGCTACACCTTGATATAAATTTCTACTTGGAAATAGTGAATAGCAAAGAGGTAGAGAGTTACACCCAGGTGTAGAAGTAGATCTACACAGAAGTAAATATATACATTTAAATTTACCTATGTGAATCACACCTGTAACCTATTTCTTTATTTTAATTCCTAACTCTTACTATTTTTTTAATTTCAATTAGTTTATTTAGAAAAACTATGAGGGATCCACACAAATGACAGTTGCTTAAACCAGTAAGTTATCTGCTTTCTACTCATGTATTTTTACCTCTTTTTTACCCACAAACTTGAAGTGGATTACAAGCATTTGAAATGAAATTAGACTCACATTTGTGAAAGTTAGAACTATCAGTGTTGTAAATGACAATGTATTTTTACTTATGCTGTCCAATGTAACCTGGTGGTCAAGTGTAAGGTATCAGCCAAGGCATGGCATCAACAAAGGAATCTCAAAGTCTGCAACTAGAGATTCCAGTGGATAAGAATTTTTTGGGTTACTTGGTACTAAAATAGGAACTGCTGTAGGGCAGGAAGAATGAGAAGATTGGGGGAAGCGCAAGGAAATGCTAGCTTTTTTTAATTGTGACACAACTTGGATATTTTTTTATTTAAAAAAAAAAATAGAGTGATTAGAATAGAACTCAGAGGAGAGTAAAAGGTAGCTATGTGTAGGGAGGGATGGAGGTCAAGAGACTAGGAAGGGAGAATGAGAATTGTAGACCCCAAAGAGTACTTCACATTTCATCCATACTGTCTGCAGTTACAGTGCTGGCCCTCTAGTGAAACCAACCTTCCTCAGCGAAATCCCTAATAGTTAAACATATCTATACCTTACCCCTCGCCATCCACCAGGCCCACAATGACCCTTGCACAGCAGCTAAAAAACCTCACACTGAACTGAGACAACCACATTATAACACAAACCTTTTTTTCTTCATAAGTAAACATAAAGAAATGATCACTATTCTAACTGAACAATAGTCTCAACGTAAAATCCATGTGATGGTATACGTTTTGCATCATAAATCACAAATACCGTAGTTTAGTTTAAAGTATAACGTTCGCCAAAATACTTTAGCTTGTTTGGACTAGAAATGAAATGGGCAAACATGGGAAGAAATGTTTAAGGTGGACAACAGAAGCATTAGAGAGCACAGCAATGAGAGGGTTGCAACCAACCTACTGCAAAACAAAACAGTAATTAAAAATGTCTTCTCAAATATGAAAGATTCCAAAAAGGGTTTCGCAAATTAACACAAAAGGAGGTCACAGCTTGTTTTCTTGCCAAGTTTTACTGCTCCCATCCATCAAGGGGGCTGAAAACAAAGGAGAGGGCTGTGGAAAACATGGTCTAGAGTTTGGGGGCTGGGCTGCACGATGGGTTTGCGGTGTCAGGGGTGAATGGTTTTTACATTGAGAATAGTTTTTAGCAAAACAGTAAATAAAGGTCGTCTTTGTTGCAGAAAAACAAGTTGTCATTATGGCTGAAAATTATTGTTTTATGTGAGATGCCAGCTATTATGAAACAATGTAAAGTATAATAATACACCAATATATAAGCAGAATTAGATTTAGTGTCTGCCTGAAACACTAATAACAATGCTGTTGCTAATATCGTCCACTGTGCTTTTCAAGTGAGAGGCTGTGGCGTAACATATAGACCTGTTGACTTTGGTATTGGGGAACCGGGTTTAAGTCTCTGCATCAGCTCTCCCCTTACCTACAAAAAACATGGCCATCAGAACAAAAATAATTAAACAATGGTGAAACTGAAGACAATTACAAATGTCAATCATACTATGGCAATGTTTGAACTCCCTTCCAGTAAATGTGCAGAGGAGCAAACGCCCAAGTAAGCGACCAGGAGAGAGCAGAAAGAAGAAGTAGTGCTCCAAAACTAAAACATATGCAGCCAGATTCATCATTGTCCCGTTTTGCGAGTCCTTAATAGCGAATATTAAGGAATCGCTATTAAGGACTTGCAAAACGGGATTCATGTAGGAATTGCTAAATAAATTGCGATTCCTACACATTCCTTATTTGCGAGTAGCAAATTGCCAATCGCAAATAAGGAATAACTCCCCATTCATTCCTATGGGCCTAAAGGCCCATAGGAATGAATGGGGAGTTATTCCTTATTTGCGATTGGCAATTTGCTACTCGCAAATAAGGATGCCATTTCAAGGGTGCCAGGGGTGTCCAAAGGACACCCTGTAGCACCCCTGAAATGTAATCTACATTGGTGTTGCGCACACACATGTCCAAAGGACATGTGTGTGTTTAACATGCAACTTAGAAAAATGCATTTAAATGCATTTTTCTACGTTTTCACTATTTACCACGAGGTTTGACCTCGCGGTAAATAGCGGCCCAAAATTGCGATTTCGCAATTTTAAAATGGTTCATGAATTGCATTTAAGGAATCTCAAATAGAGTTTCCTTAAATGCAATTCCTCGCAAATGTGCGAATTCTTTATTAGCGATTTTTGCATTTGGGATGATGAATCCCAAATGCAAAAATTGCACTCGCAAAGGGCCAGATTGTCAGAATCTGGCCCTTTACGAGCGCAATTAAGCTTGATGAATCTGGCAGATGGCCAATAGTGCAAAGATCCACATAGCAGGAGCAGTCTCCAGAGTGGAACAAAACCGCTAAAAGGCAGGACAAATGTATACTATTGCCAACGAAAACAAAAGAATTTCTAAAAGGCAGGCGAAAAAACCAATATTAGGTACAGGGTGTGTTCAAAGCCCATAGACTGAATACCACATGTCTCGAAGACAGCGCATGTGTTGCCTAGGCGAGACCTAAAAACCACAAAAACAGGAAAAAATTGACCCCATTTTAGAAAAATGCAAAATTTGTTTCTGAAAGCTTGGACAAGGTTGATCTTAGCACAGCAAACCTTTAGAACATGCCATTTATAGAACAGTAACCACATACGTTTTAGCACAGAATTGTATTCACAATTTTAAAAATAAACTGCCACATTTTGGCTATTTTCTCAGTTCCCTCCAGCTGAAACCACACGTCGTGTGTACCTTAACAATCCCCAGCATGCAAGGAAAAATGACACAAACAGAGCCTAAATATACTTTGTGAAACATGTTATGGAGTCTTATATATGAACTTCCCCAAATATCAAAGTAGGCCTAATATATGGGGGTTAAGTAGGCAGTGAAATTAATGATATAAACATTTGCACACAGGTAGAGGCTGTGGGACTGCTGTGCTTGTCACCTCACAGAGAAAGGTGTTCAAAATTGACAGCTTCCATTTTGCAGATACTAGCTGCCTGATTTCTGCATAATGTTTTGAGTACACAAATAAGTTCTCAAATAATGTATTTGTTCACTGTGGAGTTGTAAGTGGAGGAGAAGGCTACTTTCTTGCCAACTTTCTTCTGTGATTGCAAAGACTAACAATGTGGATATTGAAATTAATGTTTGTTTATTGCAAACACAGAGTTGGCATGCACAAGGCAGTCATGGTTTCTCTAGCTTTGCAAATGCACATTCCTTAGTAAGTGTTATCTGCAGTATCACCTTATCTGATGATTCGCTTTCTGCCAGTCTCTGTACCTTCCATTATAGGTCAACAGGCTTTCTGTTTACGATGTTGTAATATTACATTGTATTCTGATTCCTAATGTATATCACACACAGCATCATTTTATTGAATGCTTTGTAACCGCCTTGTTGGCATATGGGATGTTTGGTGACCATGCATCAAGAACATTGATGATGATACCCAATCTGGAAAGAACAAATTAATCACCACCTGCTCCATAAGCAGCAAAGCCACACCAGGAAACCCATAAGCTCACTTTGAAATACTCCCTGTCTCTCTACCTGTCATCATATATATATCCTCTTCAACATCCAAAGCCCTTGCAAATAGACTTCACAATATACAAAAATAGTAAGCATGGGCGTAAAATCCGCTCCGCTCGCGGATTTTTCGGATTTTCGGCAAATCCGCAATCCGCGAACGCTCGCGAATTTGTCGAAAATCCGTGAATCCGCTCGCGGCGGATTTTTTGCTTGGTTGCGGCGCGCGGCGTGGTGCACGGCGTTCACTTTCCGTCATTTTAGCGTTTGCCGAGTTGTTTTTCTTTGCGAGTGACGCGCCATTTTAGATCTTGCTGCGTGTTCCCGCGGGAGTTTGTCGCCCGCGAATACGTACTTGCGGCTTGCCACCTTGCACAGCACACCTCGCGAGAGTTCGCAATTGCGAACATGTAGTTGCGGCGGAAAGGAACAATCTCGCACTTGCGAAATAGAGATTTTGCAATTTCGCACAAGAAAATCACCAGCAAACAGGATAAACCTTCAGAAAATTATGATTTTTATCAGAATCACTCCTCAGGTTGACATTTGCATGGCCTTTTTTTTTGCAAGGAGTCCATTTTGGGGGGGGGGGGAGGAAGGAAGTGCCCCACAGTCTCCAACTTCCTGTTCCTGTCCAGCAGGCTCCTCCCAGTGCTTTGTCCATCTCCTGGTCACTTTCATTTGGATCTGGAGCTGGAAGGATTACTTTTTGTGGGTGCTGCTGGATATTTGGATTTGAGGCCTTTTTGACTGTCTTTGGATCACTTTTGGATTAGAAATCAACTTTCACAAGTAAGTTTGTTTGGGGCATTACAGTTGCTGCAAGTACAATTTTGGAACTTTTTCAGAAAATTAAATAAATTATATTGTGGGTAGCCACAGTATCCAGTAGGACCAGGGTTGGTTATGGGTGCATGATACAACTGTTTTGTTGAATTTAAACACCATTGAGGCCATGGATGGGCTGGGATTGTGCAGATTTTATTGTTTTTTGTCGTTTTTTTGGGCCTGCTGGTGTGGCCCTTTGCCCAGGGGTGGTGAGTGTTGCATGGGCCTAGTCTTTCTGTGGGGTGTCTTCTTGAATTTAAACATAATTGAGGCCATGGATGGGCTGGGATTGTGCTTATTTTATTGTTTTTTGTCGTTTTTGGGGGGCTGCTGGTGTGGCCTTTTGCTTGCCCAGGGGTGGTGGTGGTGCATGGACTGAGTGTGCCTGTGGTGTTGTCTCACTCTCTTTGATGTAAACATCATGGATGGCATTGGATTGTGGTGATTTCTGGCTGTTTTTCTGTTTTTTGGGGGTGTACTGTTGATGTGGTCTGGCCATGTGGGTGGTGGTGGTGGCCATCTTGAGTGCTGGCTGGTACAGGCAACATGTGCTTGGGGTGTAAGGGGGCCATTTTGAGGAGAGGCAGTGTCTGAGGCCTGCACTTATTTTGCCTACTTTTCATCCCTTATGCCCAGGGGTAGTGAGTGTTGCATGGGCCTAGTGTTTCTGAGGGGTGTCTTCTTGAATTTAAACACCATTGAGGCCATGGATGGGCTGGGATTGTGCAGATGTTATTGTTTTTTGTCGTTTTTTTGGGCCTGCTGGTGTGGCCCTTTGCCCAGGGGTGGTGAGTGTTGCATGGGCCTAGTCTTTCTGTGGGGTGTCTTCTTGAATTTAAACACCATTGAGGCCATGGATGGGCTGGGATTGTGCAGATTTTATTGTTTTTTGTCGTTTTTTTGGGCCTGCTGGTGTGGCCCTTTGCCCAGGGGTGGTGAGTGTTGCATGGGCCTAGTCTTTCTGTGGGGTGTCTTCTTGAATTTAAACATAATTGAGGCCATGGATGGGCTGGGATTGTGCTTATTTTATTGTTTTTTGTCGTTTTTGGGGGGCTGCTGGTGTGGCCTTTTGCTTGCCCAGGGGTGGTGGTGGTGCATGGACTGAGTGTGCCTGTGGTGTTGTCTCACTCTCTTTGATGTAAACATCATGGATGGCATTGGATTGTGGTGATTTCTGGCTGTTTTTCTGTTTTTTGGGGGTGTACTGTTGATGTGGACTGGCCATGTGGGTGGTGGTGGTGGCCATCTTGAGTGCTGGCTGGTACAGGCAACATGTGCTTGGGGTGTAAGGGGGCCATTTTGAGGAGAGGCAGTGTCTGAGGCCTGCACTTATTTTGCCTACTTTTCATCCCTTATGCCCAGGGGTAGTGAGTGTTGCATGGGCCTAGTGTTTCTGAGGGGTGTCTTCTTGAATTTAAACACCATTGAGGCCATGGATGGGCTGGGATTGTGCAGATTTTATTGTTTTTTGTCGTTTTTTTGGGCCTGCTGGTGTGGCCCTTTGCCCAGGGGTGGTGAGTGTTGCATGGGCCTAGTCTTTCTGTGGGGTGTCTTCTTGAATTTAAACACAATTGAGGCCATGGATGGGCTGGGATTGTGCAGATTTTATTGTTTTTTGTCGTTTTTTTGGGCCTGCTGGTGTGGCCATTTGCCCAGGGGTGGTGAGTGTTGCATGGGCCTAGTCTTTCTGTGGGGTGTCTTCTTGAATTTAAACATAATTGAGGCCATGGATGGGCTGGGATTGTGCTTATTTTATTGTTTTTTGTCGTTTTTGGGGGGCTGCTGGTGTGGCCTTTTGCTTGCCCAGGGGTGGTGGTGGTGCATGGACTGAGTGTGCCTGTGGTGTTGTCTCACTCTTTTTGATGTAAACATCATGGATGGCATTGGATTGTGGTGATTTCTGGCAGTTTTTCTGTTTTTTGGGGGTGTACTGTTGATGTGGACTGGCCATGTGGGTGGTGGTGGTGGCCATCTTGAGTGCTGGCTGGTACAGGCAACATGTGCTTGGGGTGTAAGGGGGCCATTTTGAGGAGAGGCAGTGTCTGAGGCCTGCACTTATTTTGCCTACTTTTCATCCCTTATGCCCAGGGGTAGTGAGTGTTGCATGGGCCTAGTGTTTCTGAGGGGTGTCTTCTTGAATTTAAACACCATTGAGGTCATGGATGGACTGGGAATGTGCAGATTTTATTGGTTTTTGTCGTTTTTTTGGGCCTGCTGGTGTGGCCCTTTGCCCAGGGGTGGTGAGTGTTGCATGGGCCTAGTCTTTCTGTGGGGTGTCTTCTTGAATTTAAACACCATTGAGGCCATGGATGGGCTGGGATTGTGCAGATTTTATTGTTTTTTGTCGTTTTTTTGGGCCTGCTGGTGTGGCCCTTTGCCCAGGGGTGGTGAGTGTTGCATGGGCCTAGTCTTTCTGTGGGGTGTCTTCTTGAATTTAAACATAATTGAGGCCATGGATGGGCTGGGATTGTGCTTATTTTATTGTTTTTTGTCGTTTTTGGGGGGCTGCTGGTGTGGCCTTTTGCTTGCCATGGGGTGGTGGTGGTGCATGGACTGAGTGTGCCTGTGGTGTTGTCTCACTCTCTTTGATGTAAACATCATGGATGGCATTGGATTGTGGTGATTTCTGGCTGTTTTTCTGTTTTTTGGGGGTGTACTGTTGATGTGGACTGGCCATGTGGGTGGTGGTGGTGGCCATCTTGAGTGCTGGCTGGCACAGGCAACATGTGCTTGGGGTGTAAGGGGGCCATTTTGAGGAGAGGCAGTGTCTGAGGCCTGCACTTATTTTGCCTACTTTTCATCCCTTATGCCCAGGGGTAGTGAGTGTTGCATACTTGCATGTCCCTAGTCTTTCTGTGGGGTGTCTTCAATGTAAACATCATGGATGGCATGGGATTGTGCTCATTTTTCTGTGTTTTGTCGATTTTTTGGGGTGTATAACTGAACTGATGTTCCTCTGTCTTCCATTGCTTTTAGGTGCACAAGAAGACTCAATAGAACCACCAGTGCCAGGAAGAAGTCCTGCAGCGGTGTGTGCAGCATAACGTCACGCGACGTCACGTCTGGACACAGAACCCTCTGCAACTCGTGCAACTGCTGCCTGCTGACCTGCTCTGAAGAAGATGGCCCCAAAAAAAGTAACCCGTAGCTCCTCTAGCAAGAAAGGTGCCAGTAAGGAGCAGAAGAAGCAAGTTACCAAGGACACTGGTGTGCCGCCCGCCCCTTTTTTTGTGAGTAAAAAAAAAAGTATGCCTGCAGCAGCTGCAGCGGGATCTGCTGGGGACCAAGCTGGCAGCAGCACCCCCGCTCCATTGGGCTCAGTGCCACCACCACCACCACGCCAACTTAAGTCCAAGCCCTTGAGTGCTGCAGAGGCAGCCAGTATACTTCTTCAATCACCATCGACCAGTGATGTTGGCTCATCGCAAGAAAGCAGCAGCAATGTCCCTCAATCAACACAGGTTGTTGTAGCTCATCTGACGAGTGTTGAACAACCACAGCGGCAACAACAATCACATGTGCAAGTACAAGCCCAAGTACATGTGGAAGGAGAGGCAGCGCAAGGAGATGCGCATGCAGAGGTGCATGGAGGGTCACAACAAGTGCCCACAATAGTTGTTCCTCCCGAAGTAGGGGCACATCAGGAAATCGACAATCAAGGCGAGGTATCATTTGAGGAAGCCACTCCTGCTGATGATCCTTCATTGTCTTCCACAACCCTAGCAAGGAAGAGATCAAGGGTGGTGTCTACATCCTCTTCAAGCACACCTCCTTCTGATGATACGGATCAAACTTGGGAACCAGCACCACAGCCGTCTGAGAGTGAGGCACACCATGATCCAACAAAGGTACTTAAGCGTAAAAGGAAGCTCGTCCAAAGTCTCAGACTTATGGAGTGTGATGAGGCTCAACAAGAAGTGGCGGATACTGCTGCTGATGAAGACTCTGCCAACGACGACCCAGTCATCATAAAGGTCACTGCAGCCCCAGCGGGCATGCAGCAAACAGACATTTTGACCCTAGCCCGAAGAGCTGCTGCGCGTGATGATGATGATGATGATGTTGTCGATGAGGAGGCAGTGGAAACACCACAATCATTGGAGTTAAGTAGTACACCAACTCGTCCCGCTTCCATATTTCTTTCTGGCAAGAAGAGACCTGCGTCAACCTCGACCTTAATTAGTGGCGGTGAAAGTGGAAAACGTACAAAAGTTGGCCAATCCAGATCCTCCACTTCATCTGGCATTAGCTTCATGACCACCACCACCACCAGTATCGCCGCCTCCTCCAGGTCCCACAGACACTTCAAGTCCCCAGTTTGGGACTTCTTTACTGTTTGTCCCAAAAATCCAAGGTTTGCCATTTGTACCCTTTGTAAGCTTGCAGTTAGTCGTGGTAAGCCAGGTAGCAACTATGGTACCGGCGGCCAGAGTGGTCATCTTGACAGAAAGCACGCTGTCCAATGGTTTGCGCACCTAGCTGCGATCAAGAAAGGCCAAAATCAAGGAAACGTTGATGTTTCATCTGATGTTGACGAGCAGGAAGAAGACGTGTCAAACACTTCCCTTACACCCAGTACCCCTCTCAGCAGCACACCCAATGTGAGGCACACTAAGAGTGTTGGAGCGAGTGAGACACCAACGCACAAAAGTTCACCAGCGAGCAAAATTGGGTCAACGAAGTCATTATCAGCCCGTAAATGCTTGGTCCGGGCCAACATTAGAACAATGCTTACTTCAGACGTGCCATATGAACGCAACCACCCACTGACGCGTCTGTATAACACTAAGCTGGCTAAAATGCTAGCTGTGGACCTTCTACCTTTTTCTTTTGTAGAAGCGGTAGGTTTTCTTGAATTAGTTGCAACGCTCTGCCCTAAATGGAAGGTTCCGAGCCGGTTCTATTTTGCCAGAGTTGCGGTTCCAGCACTACATGAAGATGTGCTGCAGGCGATTGGGGCAGCTTTGCAGAAGAGTGCTGTTCACACAATACATCTGACAACAGACATGTGGACCAGTGGCCCAGGCGATGATTACATGTGCATCACTGCACACTGGGTCTCTTTTTCAGGTGTTATAGCAAAGCTAAACGCAGGTGTTGACCCGGACCAAGTTTTCAAAGCTGCTCGGAAACATGCAACACTAGCCATGTTTGCCTTGGAGAAAAGTCACACAGCAGAAAACCTTTTGGAAGAGTTTGACAAAAAGGTGTTGTCAATGCTATCCCCCCTAAAACGCAAGATTGGTTATGTTTCCACGGATAATGGCGCCAATGTAGTTAAGGCCATGTCACAGGGTCACCATGTTAGAGTGCCGTGTTTGGCGCACTGTATCAACCTGGTAGTTCAAAAATTCTTGAGTGATAAAGAGAGTCCAGCGTTCGAGGTAATGGCCACCTGCCGCAAAATGTGCAACCATTTCAGCCATTCTTTTAAGGCCCGGAAGCATCTGCGGAGACTGCTACTTCAACGTGGAATGCCAGTGAAAGCACTCATCCAGGAGGTGGCAACACGTTGGAACTCAACCTTCTACATGCTTGAGCGTCTGCATGAGCAGTATACGGTACTCGATCACTATTTCTTGACAGAGGCTACATCTCAGAAGGAGGACCTGCGGATGAGTAAGGCGCAATGGGCCATAGTTAAAAGCCTGACAGACATGCTTCGTCCTTTTGAGTTCTTCACGCGTGCAGTCAGCCAGGAGGACTGTAATTTGGGACAAGCTATCCCATTGTTGTGCATACTGGAGCACCAACTGATGGCGGTTTCTTCTGAGTTTGAAAAAGATGAAAAAAAAAAAAACCATTTCATTTTGTCTGAGAAATTATTACATCGCCTACGTGGTGATGAACGTCTTAAAAACATCAACTCAGATCAGCATTACATTTGTGCTACTATTCTGGATCCACGCTACAAAAAGGCGCTGGCAGACAACGCATTCTTTCCTTTCGCTGATGCAGATGTTCAAAAGTACAAACATTGGTTAGCCTGGTCAGCCAAGAGGTTTGAAAAAGAACGGCAGGTTATTGAAGGAGAAGCCAGTACATCAGCATCAGCATCAGCAGGCCATCCGCAGTCACAAGAATCCACTTCTGCACCTGTGGCTGGGGCACAAGTGACCTCTCAGCCGTTAAAGACACCGGCAACTGGATCATCTGCACCACACACAATGACAACACTAACAGTGGCTGGGGAGGAGGATTGGCTAAGTTTGATGGGGTATGGTTCTCTAAAAAATGTCACAGGCACAGCAAAAAGTAAGCAAAGTGGAGGAACAGTTGATGACCTTGAGTCGATGGTGCAGGACTATCTGAATGACTCAACAGTGGTCTTTCTTAATGAGGAGCCATTGCAGTATTGGCATGGCAAAAAACAATTGTGGCCACAGCTCTACAACCTGGCTATAAACTATTTGTCTTGCCCACTCGCAAGTGTGTCTTCTGAACGTGTTTTCAGTGCTGCTGGTGGCATTGTAACTGCCAAACGGAGCCGCCTATCGCCCAAAAATGTGGAGCGGCTGACAATGATCAAGATGAATCAGCACCTCATACCACCAGATTACAAAGTGCGAGAAAGCACGCCACATGAAGACGATGAGGACAGCAACGTAGATGAGGGGATTTTTTCTCTGTTCGGTGCCACTGACCTCATCCAGCCTGAATTCGCAGAGTATGATGACGAAATCTTGTTCTTATTCCCTGACACCGAGCCCTGAAAATGAGACAATCAATCAAGAACTTTCTTTTTCGTCCTTATTCACTTTTATTCCTGTGTGCTTTGTGTCTCTCTTTCTTTGTTTTGCACAGTTAATTTAATTCAAACTTTAATCACCTAATCCCAAAAACAAGACCATCATCAGAACTGTCTTCACTTGTTTGCTTATTGATTTGAAGGTGCCGCAGTCTACATTCCTCAGGTTCACAAGTTCTGAAGAACATGCTCCTCTATCCTCCTCCTCCAGACTGCGATTTCCCTCCAAGCAGAGTGCTGGATTACGCACAATGAAGAAAGACTCAGCACTTGTGGGGGTGTTGTACTTCTTTGCGGGTGAGTTGACGGTTTTGGGCCCATTGCTGTGAAGCTCTAATAATGGACAAAAGTGTTTTGGACCAAATATGAGGTGGAAATTTCTTGCCGTTTTTGCTGACTTGCTTGCCTTTGAGGTGCTCTTTGGCGGGGTTCCGGGGGTTTGTGTGTAATTTTTGGTGTCTGTCGAAGCACTGCTGCGACAGTCTAATCTTGATTGCATTTGCTTTTCAGGAAATCCGTGGTGGAAAACAGGAGTTATGATGATTGATGATGACCTAGCTGCACAGCGCGTTACTTTGGACCGAAGGCCGAGAGATATTGTAAGTATGAGATTTAGCTTTTTCGCTGTTTGGGGGTGTTGTCGGGTGTTTTTTTGCGGGTGGGTTGGCGCCGGCGGGTCTTGCCTGGGGCATTCCTGGGAAGGTCTAATACCGGATACAAGTGTTTTGGACAAAATCCATAAGGAACAGCCTTTTTTTTGCCATTTCTTCAGACATCTTGCTCAATGTAGCGTTTTGGGGGGCTTCCTGCTGTTCGTGGGTGGGTTGCGGCCGGGGTCTCTGTCGAAGCACTGCTGCGACAGTCTAATCTTGATTGCATTTGCTTTTCAGGAAATCCGTGGTGGAAAACAGGAGTTATGATGATTGATGATGACCTAGCTGCACAGCGCGTTACTTTGGACCGAAGGCCGAGAGATATTGTAAGTATGAGATTTAGCTTTTTCGCTGTTTGGGGGTGTTGTCGGGTGTTTTTTTGCGGGTGGGTTGGCGCCGGCGGGTCTTGCCTGGGGCATTCCTGGGAAGGTCTAATACCGGATACAAGTGTTTTGGACAAAATCCATAAGGAACAGCCTTTTTTTTGCCATTTCTTCAGACATCTTGCTCAATGTAGCGTTTTGGGGGGCTTCCTGCTGTTCGTGGGTGGGTTGCGGCCGGGGTCTCTGTCGAAGCACTGCTGCGACAGTCTAATCTTGATTGCATTTGCTTTTCAGGAAATCCGTGGTGGAAAACAGGAGTTATGATGATTGATGATGATGACGACCTAGCTGCACAGCGCCGCGTTTGGACCGAAGGCCGAGAGACATTGTAAGTATGAGATTTAGCTTTTTCGCTGTTTGGTGGTGTTGTGTCGCGTGTTTTTTTGCGGGTGGGTTGGCGGGTCTTGCCTGGGGCATTCCTGGGAAGGTCTAATACCGGCTAGAAGTTTGTTGGACAAAATCCATAAGGAAACACCAGTTTTTGCACTTTTTGTAAGTTAGGGTTCGTTAGGGTTAGCCCTAGCAGCAGGATTGCATGTGTTTAGGGGGGTTCTATTGCAACGCGGTTCTGTTGTTGTAGAGCACTGTTGGAGCGATGCTGGCTATGGATACTTTTGCTTGCAGGCAAGTGGTTTGAATACAATCCACGGTCTGTATTTGGGTCTACTGTTACTTTCAAAGTACGTTTTGTAACCATTTTTCTGCTAGGCATCGTTTTTGGAGATATGATTGGGTTCTTCTACATTTTTGCGACTGGCTTTAGTAAGGGTCTTGGTGGGAGCATTGCTGGGAAGGTCAAATTTTGTTCTAAAACACAGTAGTACACCCACCTTGAGGGGAAAGATCCGCTATAATATTTTGGCCATACTTATTGATCCTTAAAAAGGTGACTCAGACAGAGCACGCAATTTCAAAAATATTGTACTGTCTATTAGGGAAATCAAAGTGTGACTTTTTGAACCACACAGCGTACATACCTTTTATTTATTTATCAGTGGTATTGTAATAGCACTTCCTGTTTTCCGTTCAATAATTACAGGCCGGGTTTCAGTCAACATCCGCCAGGCAGGCAGTGGACAGGGTGTCTCTTCTGTCAGTGGTCACCACCACATTGATGGACGAAGCGTCAGCTGGAATGGAGGAGTGCCGCCAATAAGAGGAATTGTTTGCTGCATGCAACTTACTTACCAATTTCAACAGGACAACTCCAACAACATACGCAATACAGATACAGTATCCATTGTTGTCTTTTATTCTATGAGTGTGACTGCATGTGCTTACCTTTACTTTGTAACCAAAGATTGTCTGTAAACTCTGTATCTTCAATTATTGTTTGTCCATGCTCTGCTTTTTTTTTCTTCTCTCAACAAAACCTACCCAAAAAGAAACCCCCATTCCCATCCATTTTACAAACCCTAACCCTCTTCCCCCGGGCTGTGTTGTTTTGCTTGATGTCTGACTAAAATGACATCAATAATTCCACACACTTGCTGGGGAGGATAAGGTGATAGCAGCAACAGGCTGGTGAAGGAATACGAGGATATCTTCTAGACTTACTCAGCTTCAGTACTATATCTTCTAGTAGTAGTAGCCAATGTCAAATAAATTCAACGCAAGTACTAGTTATACTTGCAATACTTTACCATTTGTTAGGCTACATTATGGCACTGTTCTAGTGTACTGTCACCTGCTATTTTCTCGATCGTACCGTAACCGTTGTAATGCTACAGTAAGGAGTACAAACAAGGTTTCGTTTTCTTTTTTTCCATAGGCATGCAACTGCCACTGTGTCACACCACTAGTAACACCGCAATGAGGAAATGTCACCCACCCAGGAATGACAACGTTAATCCCCATTTCACCTGGAGCCAGCCCTGGGCCTAGCCCTAATTTCTAACACAAATTACAGGTAAGATAAGCGTTTGGTGGGAGGTAGTATAATGGAGTATTATTTCGGAGTAGACAAGAGATTGACGGTTGTACTACTAAAGTCCTACGACTGTTCAGGAAAACAAAGTTACTGTTACACCCCCGCCCCCCACCCACCAGACTGAAAAGCAGTAAAAAACAGGTATGGTCAGATAAAGTAGTTGAAAAATATATTTATTTATCCCTAACAAAATAATCTCCCTCACCCACCCTAACCCCAACGATTGTCTCTGAAACGTCCCAAAACGATCCCAACTCCCAAATCCCACCCCCCAAAAGTCTATAAAAAAAGGGCAAGGGACACTCCACTACTGGAGGGTGCTGGTGCTGGTGCATGATGCGGCATGGGCATCATACTCCTTGCGGAGGGTGGCAAGCTCGGAGCGGAGGCCCTTAACCAAGGTCTTATACCTCAGGACCTCCTGCTCCAGGTTGGACATGCGGACTCGTAGGCGGCGTTGGCGTTCCTTGCAGCTCCTGTGGGGGGCAGCTGGTATTTCGGGTGCTTGGCGGTGGCGGTCGGCTTTCTTAGCCCGGCTCGGTCCCGCTGGTTTAGTCACGGAGGAGGATGCAGTGGTCACAGTCGAAGATGTTGCCCCGCTCGACTGCGTGTCCTCCTCCTCCTCCAGGGCCACCAGCCGCCGATACTCGGCGACTGTGGCCTCCAGCCTCCGTTGCCGGGCCAATCTAGCCTGCTCCCTCCTTGTTGTTGATTTGGAAGGAGCAACTATATGAAGAAAGAAAGACATAGTCTGTAACCAATGCTCCTTATTAATAACACAAAGTGATTGAGCCGAAAGTTGGGTCACAGAGTACAAGTAGCAAATTGAAAGCACAGTACATAACTATTGAGGACAGTATCTATGTAACCTCCCACTTCTGCATCCTTGCTCTAACAGTAGTGGTAGTTTAATGAACTAATTCTACGACCACTATGGACTTCCATTACAGTCGACTATGACAGTACACCAGTCTTATTCTTCTTCTTCTCTCTTGTTTAGGGAAATGGGTACGTTATCTTATGCAAGCCGGCAGAATGACATGGACACAGCACAGTGAAGTTGCACCCGAGAAAAAAAGTTGCACACCATGATGATGGAGACAGACTTGCGTTACTGTACCGGTCCAGTACATGCAGGTGGTGAAGCTATTACTTTTCTATTACGGGTGGCACTGAGAATACTCTGTTACAAGGGCTACTGCTTAATTAATTTACCTTTCACCCTACAGTGCAAATGAGTACTAGAAAAGGAAACTGAAGAAGCTAACTAATTTGATTATCTATCACTTCACATGGGACGTATTTAATGACAGATGAGATGACTTTAGGTGCTTTGCTTAATATTGAGTGAACACAGTGATACACCCACACATGAATGACGTACTACAAGTAAACTAAAGTTATTAAGAGAGGTACGGAGTGTCCACCGTAATAACCAGATATATGCTGTGAATGCAAACGCAATACAAAGTACTGCTACTATTCATGGTAGTATTGGACACATTTACAATTTCTTTTCCTTGCCTTCCCTGCACTGGGACGGACGTGCGGGTGCGGTGGTACATGCTCTTCAAGGTAACACTTACTTCACCTGGCGACCATCTACTCTCTCTAGATACACATTTGCTATGTAAGAGTCAGAGAATACCATGCTCCAGGCATCCATTCATTCAAAGTATACGCACACATACAGTTTCTGTTTCACCCACCCAGGCTGCTGTCCTTCCACCCATCCTTGCTTCATCATTGACCCAGCCATGCACCATACCATATTCTTTCCTTCCCAGCCACCTCTGGGTCCAAGCAAACACATATCGTTCTTCTTTGCCAGCCATCATACAAGTTCGCGTCCCACTTACTTACACCCTTCTTTCGCTTTTCGTTCATCCCATCCATCACGTTCGTCTAAGAACTTATTGGGATTCTTCTCACCAAAAACTTCACAGCTAAGTCGAAGTACATTTCGAGGAGGCTACTACCTGGTTGATTTGTAATTGTAATACACCCGTGCAGAAAGCACACTATGCAGTCTTCAATCTCAATAAGTAAGGAATATATAGCTTACCTGTTTCCGCCACCACCGTTTGATCCCCCACAGGAACGGCCACCAGCTCTTCTACCGCCGCATCCTCCCCAGAGGCCTCCGAGTCCAAGTCCAACACATCAGCCACCTCCGCGCTGGCCCCGTCACCAGATGTTACACCTACAAAGTACATTTAAGAAAGTTAGAATACACCACTCACTACTATATAATATTTGGTCTAGGAGAAATGTTAAAAAAACAGAATACAATGTAATAATTTGTGACTGTCTACTCCAATAGTAAAAATGTCCCATTTTCCAGGGAAGGCTGTTGTCTTGCTGCACTTTTATGCACAACTGATGAATGCTTGCTTTTGATTTTTAACACGCACCACTTTTTCTCCTAACAGACAGAAGCTTGACTCCTGAGTCCTAAGAACACGACCAGGATCAAGTTCAAAGTAGGTGAGAGTTCGGCTCGACCACAAGAAATGTGTCCAATTAATCGTCAGCACTAACCACTTTTCCGTTTACAGTTAAATAGTTTTATGACAAAGTAGATTTCAATAAATGTGTTTACTTTTAATAAAGCTTTTACACTTAAATAGACTCTGTGGTTTTTGTTCCTCTAGACTAGAGTGGATGAGCTAAAGGTTTTGGAATTTTTGCAAGCATGAGTGCCTCTGACACTTCTTGACTGTGCTGTGACTCCGTACTACTCTCTTGTCCTGCGTACGATAATCTAGAGATCATTGGGGATCTATAATCGGTGACTTCGGGAGCTGAATGACTCTGCCACACTATCTAGTCAGTAAGGAGACAGTGCATAGAGGTATTGCTGAATATAATGGGAGTCCAATGGAATTGCCAAATGTCCAATCTTAGTTAGCTACACAGACAGACTAATAAGAATAGTCTAGTAATACCACAGGGAGTCATATTCGAGGCAGGATAAGAATTTATATCCAGTCTACAAGAAGATCAAAGACGATTTAGAAAAAATCGAATGAGGAACGCTAGGAAAAAATAGGTACTGTTTAGTAAAATGTAAACTTACTGGGGCCAGCAAAGGAGCCCTCGCCTGCCCGATCCTGGCCTGCATCCTCAGCACCCTCCTCCTGTGTCCTCTTGCCCTTGGGGGGAGCTGATGTACAACATGAAAGAAAGAAAAACCATAAAACATGGATGAGATTTTTCAACCAAATCAAACATTTCAAAAGAACAATAACAACATATTTTGGAAAAATAGCAAATAGATAGACAACTATTCCACGGGATCTATCTCATGTGGTATACTACGTTATTCGTATTGCCTGATTTGCGGAACGTTGACTTAGAAAGTTCCTATGTAACTCAATAAACAGACTACTAAAGAGGTTTGCCTAGGCCTGGCACTGCAGGCAGTAGTGCGCAACACGTGACAGACAAAGTCCATCCTGCTTGCAGATCAGTGAATACTCAAACTATCAATCCACCCGCCACCACCGCCACTATTTCTTCTGATAGCCATGTGACTGTCTAAAGGAAGGACACTGGACTTCAGTCTGTTGGGGCTGATTTATAAGTCCCTTGCGGAAGTTGCGGCTGATTTTCCTCCATTGTTGCGTGCCTTTTCTGACGCAGCGGCAGAACAAAAGACTCGCCATGGTGTTGGTGCGGCGTATATATTAAAAAAAACAACACATATGGGCATATGGGCGATGCATCACGTTGTAAAGCCCTGCGCCATCAGGGGGCGTTCCGGCGCAAGGGAGGGCGTACCTGCGCAGGAACGAATCCTAAAAGTGGCTGAGGGAAATCTACAAGATGTCAATCAGTCATTTTTATGACAATGATGCATGACTCAAACCCTGCGCGCTTGAAGCCGACGTACGGCTTGATGCAGCATTGGGGAGATAGGGTACCCCAGAGCATTGCTGGAGCTGCGCCATCGTTGGCACGCAACTCCAGCAATGCGCTGCCTTTACGGCACAGATGCGTAAGGCTTCTGTGACGTTTTGGGCCAATGGGTGGTGGTGGCATGGCACACAATTACTGCCGCATCCCTGCTACTTTGCAGGGATGCGCCGGTAATTGAAAATATGACCCTTACTGTCTAGCATTACGCAGTTCTTTTCTTTACAGTACACTGATACATAATTTCTCAGGCCAATGAAATGCTTCTGAACACAACATACAAAACAAAGAAGCATAGTAGCAAGCAAGGCTACTGAGAAGGAGAGCAGTGCACCTGAAAATGAAATGCATAGAAGATTTTGAAATATAATTTACCTCAATGTAATCGGCAGCATTATTGCTCTTGGTAAAGAACAAAGATTTGCAAATAACAGAGCAGGATAAAACAGAGTAGTAAATGGACTACTACTACTACTCACCAAGCCCGGGGACCTCTACGCCGAGCGCGTCCAGCAAGTCCCGCTCCCGGTCCATGACATCGGTCCAGCGGTGGGTGGCCTGGTTATATGTGCGCCGGACCCCAGAGATCTTGTACATGGCCCGGCACACCTTCTCCCACCGCTGGCGGCGCTCCCGGATGCCATAGCCGGTCGCGATCTTGCCGCCTCCCAGGATCGTCTTGGGGAGGCGGCGCTGGACATGGAAGATCAGTGCCGCCACTTCCTCCGCGCTGAAGATCTCCCTCGGGACCACTTGCTCCCCCCTTAAACGCCCGCACGGGAGCCGGGCACGGGGTGCGGGACCCTTCCCCTTCTCAGGGTGCTTCCCGGCTCCCTTTACCATGGTCTGGGCAGAAATAAACTTAAATGATAAAGAAGAAATAGAATAATGAAGAAGAAAAGAAAAGAGTTTAAAAAAGTAGTTTAAAAGTAACTAAAAGCTGCAGAAAACACAAAAATATAGAGCTAGAAAAATAGAGGGTTAGATAATAAGTAAAATTAGATCAAAAAAACTTCAAACAAGCAAAGGATGGCAGAGATTGAGAGAGGATAGAGAAAGCATGCCCAGAACCATAGCAATGAATGAGAAACAAGATGGCCGCGCCCGTTCACGACCGCGTGGGTAAGTTCGCGCGAGATTTTCCTTGCGAGTACGCGCGAACTTGTACTCGCGAGCAGCACACTTTGCGAGATTACACATAGCGGGCGGAAACGGAATTACGTCACGCCAACAAGATGGCCGCGCCCGTGTACGACCGATAGGGTAACTTGGCAAACGAATAGCTAGAAGCGCCTCGCGAACACGCGCAAGATCACGCGAATATACACGTCGCAACAAAAACAATTTTGTATTCGCACGTATTCGCGGCTTCCGAAATCGATCTCGCACGGATTCGCGCCCCAAATAACGCGCGAAATTGCAAAAAAAACGATTTTAGCTAAAATGAAAGCAATGAGCAGGTGCAAAAGTTCAAACTTAACATTAGTAACATTCAAGGTAGTGCTTCCTGATGGGCCCCTCCAGAGTTTGCAACAATTCTATGACCCTGCTATGACCCAAACAGCAGGCTCATAGAATAGCACCATAAAGGTCCTGTAAAAAAAAAAATTCACTGCAACAAAAAGCAAATTACAGATAAGGAAGGAAGCAGGTGCCAGCCAGACTGGAACTTTCAAAATTACTGACACATTAATGAAACACAAATTAATTGATGGCAGTTGAAGAAGGGCAGGTGTGCTAGCTTTTTTCAACCACCATAATCTACAGTAATAAATAAACCTAATAGGTGCCTGTGAGGATGTACTAGAGGGTGGCATGGGTGTCCCAGAGGGTGGCAGTGGTGAAACAGAGGGTGCTGTGAACCTGTGATGATAAACCAGACGTAGAAACAACATAGTCGCGGCCGTTGCAAGCCGAAAAGTAAGTTCGCAATTGCGAACTTGTCCCAAAATCGGCGCGAACACGCGCCAACACAAAAAACGGAAAAATCCGCAAATCCGCTAGAGTTCGCGGATCTTCGCGGATTGCGAATCCGTAAATACGCAAGTTCGCGGATTGCCAATCCGCAAAATCCGCCCATGCTTAAAAAATAGTCATAGCACGTCTTGATAAAAGATTTCCCTGATCTGATTCTTATTGATTCAGCCTGTTAAACTCATGACATGAACTTAGCACCAATAACGAACAGTTTTCCCCAGTGGAGATAAAGCAGTTTAAAATAATTAAATATCGAGCACGCCCTACAGGGAAATACATATAAAGGTATTCCAGGTTGCAACTTTAAATGTAAATGGTTAAAAAGACAGCATTCTTAATCAGAAACAATTAGAATTTAAATGCAATCTATGGAATTCTCAATTATTTTGAAAGCCCAAAACTCAAATTATTTTCTGTTAGAAATTTTATTTTTTATTTTATAGGTACCTAACCCACACGGATGTATGACATTACAACGCATGCTTTTACATCGCATGCCTTTACAACGTGGTTTTTACAACGCAAACCTTTACAACGCATAGCGCTTTGGGGTACTGGATAGTGAATAGTTTAGTTTACTATTCCAACTCCAGTCCCAGTGGACACTAGGGAAGGTGTTGGACAGTAAATTAAACGTATTCCCTATCCTAGAGCGCCCCCCAGCGCAATGCGTTGTAATGGTTTGCGTTGTAAAAGTTGCGTCGTAAAGGCACTGCGTGGTAAAAGTTGCGTTGTAAAGGATGTTTCCCAACCCACACACCTAATTCTAACACAAACCCCATCTCTTACGCCCTGCTTTAAAATACCATAACCCTAACCCTACATCTTTCACTAACCCACCATTGTCCTCATGCTTTAAAATAGCCTAACCATGATCCCCACCAGTAACATTGACCTCAACCCTATCCCCATGCTAAAAGATACCCCAATTGTTGCCCACACCCCAACACTAACCCCATTGGTACCAGAATGTTGTTGTGAGAATATCGTCTGGCATAAATACTGTGTCCTAAATATCATCTACAAAAATGTCACCTGAAGGGACGTAATAATACTTAAATCTACAACTAACGTGATGATGTTTTGGTAATATATAGGACACAATTTATGTCAGATTATATTTACGTATACGATATTCTGACATACAACCTTATATTACCGTATGCTTTAAAAGAGCCTGTTTCTGAACCAGCGCCCCTACACTAAACCAATCACTTAACAAATAACTATTTCTAAACCTAACACTAAGCCTCACTTTCAGTCCAGCACTGGTGCAAGAGGTAACGCTCACTCAAACCCTAATCTTTAAATCAATCCTAATACTAATCCTTAATCTAAAATTAACTATTATCCTTACCATATTTACAAACTTTTTTCACACTGGTGTTTTGGACTGTTAAATTCCAAATGAAAGGTTTTTAATCATTTAATGGGAGACTTTTTGTATTTCTAAGAATATGGTTTAAACTTCTGATCTAGGAGGTGGAGCCTTGAGTCAGTTGTGATGGCGGCTTCCTGATCGAGCTTCGAAGTGGCATCTCCCCAGCTCTCTCGCCTAGCCATCCTTGGAGACTACAACCATAGTCATCATCTGGGCTGCGGACACTGACACACCAGCTGTCGAATTAGACCATGTGTCAACCTTGAAGAGACCGCATCTGTGCTGCTGCTCCCCCTACAGCCTACCTGGGAGGCCGTTCTGACGGAACTCTGCCTGTGACATTGATGGGATGATGCCAGCCTCCTGGTGCTACATCGATTTTGATCAGCCACTTAGTAGTAGCCTCCCTGTGGATTGCTATTGAGGATGGGCCTGATGGGCGGTGGCCTCAGGAACCTGAATCCTGACAGCCTTCACCCCAAAACCACCTGAAACTGAGGCCTCTTTTAACAGAACCAGGGAGACTTCTTGAGGCTGGTGGAGAACACATGTCTAGATCCAATACATCTTGACCCAGCTACCCATCATAGCCTAGCACTTGTAGATTGATTTTAGGTCCGGGACTAACATGATCTAATGACTCAATCTCTAGAAACCCGAGCTGCTAAACTAGTGTAGTAGTTGCACCTATAGCACTGCAGGCCGCAAAGAGGTTCAGCAGTGGACTTCCTGAATCATCTCCTTTCTATACCATCTGCTGTTGGATTGGTCACGGTCTCCCCGGATAAACCCCAGCTCCACTTTTTTTTTTTTTTGCAGAGTTTTATATAGCGCGAACTTGACCCTAACTGAATCAGGTATCAGAGCGCTTTTCATAGCACCAGTTACGTTACATGAGGACACACATTCATTTTTGTTAGGCACGGGGGGATTAAGTGATTTGCCCAGGATCACAGGATGTTTGGGGTCGTTACCAAGACTTGAACCCAGAACCCCAGGTCCGAGGTCGAGCTAGCCGTTAGGCTGCATAGGTTTTACGTAAATTAACATTCATATGATTGTTAAGTAAAAATGTGTGTTCTAGGTTTGACGTATTAATTTTGCTATTGTCCTCTGCTTGCTGTTGCATGTATGCAGATTCTGTTTTTAATAACCGGTCCCATGTGTGCTTCTTTGAAGACGTACATCCTACAAGAAACCTAGCAATATTTAAAGTTATTAGGATCAGCGAACTTTTCCATATGCAACTTAATAGTGACAATAGCCTTTCCGCCCACGACTGACTGTTTCGTTACAGAACAAGTATACAAATTTCTCTTTCAATAATTTGCCCTATGGATATAAGGTACTGGGCTTTGTTTTTACCATATGAATTTGTGGGTTTCACAAGAAGCATTTGAAAGGTGTAGAAACCAAGGCCCAGAGCAGTAGGAGATAGATTTTAATAAATACCCTTACCATGTCAAGTTCAGAATCTTGAAAAGACTCACATGATTTTGGAATTTGGTATCATTTGTATTACCACAATTGTATCCTGTGGATTAAGCTATGGTCCTGGTGTCACAATTAACTAAGTCAATAGGAAAAATCAATGGTACAGCACCATAGTAGTTGGTCCAGGAAATCTGATGGTTGGCCCTTATCCGGTATATATAATTTTAATTCCAAATATGGTAAGAGTTTCAGGATGACAAGACCATGGTGATATCTTCTAGTAGGTGCTCTCTGTGTTACCCCTGCTTGATTATAATCACAAATGTAACCAACAAAATGAGGGAAAGTAAAACATGAAATGGTACCTGAAGGTGTATTTAGATACTTTTCAAGACCACAGCTATACCAGGTCTGGTTTTCTGCAGCAGCAGTGTTAACCCATCACTTCAAAACGAAAAGGTATGCTACAAAGCAGAAAATGTATTGAGTACTTGAAGCACACCAAGACTTCCCCGTCAAGTTAGAATTGTCGAGTCAATAACAATCCTTGCCAACTACAATTACCATCAAGAGAGTTAATATCTCTACGAGCAGTACCAATTCATCAGGTGAAATTTTCTGTTGGGGGGGGGGGGGAGAAACTGAAAGCACCTTGGTGACAGAAAATGAAGTCACAATGTGGCTGCTTTTAAGTCAATGAAACCTGACTCTTCTTGTTAGAGGCTGGCAACAGAGTTTTCAACTTAGATTACAGGAAAGGGATGCTATGCTGGGGTAAATAGCAGTTTATCATGAATATTCCACTTTACAAAGTCACTTGTTTTTGGAGTCTAGTCAGTATGATCAGCAGCATCACGGGGTCATCATGCACTATCTTACAGTTCCAATAATTGCTTTTATTGCATCCTGTAAGCCATTGAATGTAACAAGAGCCGACTGTTCTTGAGGCCCAGCAAATTCATTAGGTATGAAACAGATATGAATGCCAAATAGCATTTGGTACAGAATCCAAGGTATAGTCTAATCTACTCTGTATTCTGAGGTTAGATCAGATTTTAGGATCGTAATTGCATCCCTAAGAAGAAATTACCTCAGCTGGAGCTTTTGTAACAATGCTTGCCAGCCAGACAAATCACGCCAATAACACTCAAGAACAGCAAGTCTTCTGCAATGATGTAAGCATCTTCTACACAATATGGCCACGTGTATAAAAAGCTGTTACAAGAGTCAGTCTTGAATAAGAAACTTCCAGGGACTGACTGAGGTAATTTGTGATGTGCTGTGTAGCAGTGCTGCTGCATACGTTTTGTTTCACAGAATTTCTATTTCTAAGCTATGTTAATTTTTAGCGCCTAATCCAGCTACCTTCTTTCCTAACTAAGCTTTCTGATCTGAACTATTCCCTTCTAGTTTGAAAATGTGAAGGAATTTACCGGCAGCCTTGTCCCCAGTTTGGCGTTTTCTCTTAAGGTGAATGGTTACACCTATGGGAGTCGGATCTCACTCATTTGGTCTTACGACTACCTGTGCACCTGGTATGCAGATATCAGGAATAACACTCATTGCAATGCCTTAACCCTCAGGAGATCTACTATTTTCTTAATCCCTTAACTACCCTGTGACTCTCCTCATACTGGATTTTAAATTGCCTAGGTGCTCTGACCTTGTTCTTTCCTTATGTCAATGGTGTGCTCTCAATTTTTACCCTCCTGTGTGGGGATGCTCTCTATTTTGAATCTATGACAGAATATCGACAGACAACATATCGACCGACAAAACATCGATGCTAGAATATCGAAGGCAAGTATATCGACATCCTATCTACAACATGGTAAGTACAAAAATATCGAAACAAAAATATCGATGTTAAAAATATCGTAATTAAAAATATTGTTTTATATCTGTTAAAATATAATGTGTAAAATAATACTTATGAATAAAAGAAACATAGTTAAAAATATTTACCAATGTTTAAAATTAATAAATAATAGATATATAATAATATAACATTAATTAAACACATATGTAAAATATATATAATATATTTACTTAATATAAAATTTTTATAATTACTTTAATTACTTATACATTATTTAAAAATACTATAAATTACAAATACATCTCCACACATAAAATAATTACATAAAAAAGTATTTTTAATAATTAAAAAAAATTAAATATACTTTAAATATTTTTTAAATTAGTAACATAATACATTATCTAAATTCATTCTGAATAATAAATAAAACTACTATTTAAAGTCCAAAAAAAACTACATTATTAAAGACATTGGATAGTGTAAAACGTAAAATTACTATTCCCACTCCAGAAAATGCAAAATTAGGGAAAATATTGCATAGCATAGAAATAAAAATTACTATTACCACTCCAGAGACTGAAACAGTAGGGAAAGCGCTGGATAGAGTAGGGGTAAAAATTACTATTCCAACTCCAGAGAGTGAAACAGTAGGGAAAGCGCTGGATCACGTAGGGGTAAAAATTACTATTCCAACTCCAGTGAGTGCAACAGTAGGGAAAGCGCTGGATAGCGTAGGGGTAAAAATTACTATTCCAACTCAAGAGAGTGCAACAGTAGGGAAAGCGTTGGATAGCGGGTGGGTAAAAATTACTATTCCCACTCCAGAGATTGCAACAGTAGGGAAAGCGTTGGATAGCATAGCGGTAAAAATTACTATTCCCACTCCAGAGAGTGCAACAGTAGGGAAAGCGTTGGATAGCGGGTGGGTAAAAATTACTATTCCAACTCCAGAGAATGCAACAGTAGAGAAAGCGTTGGATAGCGTAGGGGTAAAAATTATTATTCCCACTCCAGAGAGTGCAACAGTAGGGAAAGCGTTGGATAGCGTAGGGGTAAAAATTACTATTCCAACTCCAGAGAGTGAAACAGTAGGGAAAGCGTTGGATAGCGGGTGGGTAAAAATGACTATTCCCACTCCAGAGAGTGCAACAGTAGGGAAAGCGTTGGATAGTGTAGGGGTAAAAATTACTATTCCCACTCCAGAGAGTGCAACAGTAGGGAAA
This sequence comes from Lissotriton helveticus, assembly GCF_964261635.1. Taxonomy (NCBI): domain Eukaryota; kingdom Metazoa; phylum Chordata; class Amphibia; order Caudata; family Salamandridae; genus Lissotriton; species Lissotriton helveticus. The sequence goes on from NC_136063.1 coordinate 927,329,838, forward strand.
GCGTTGGATAGCGTAGGGGTAAAAATTACTATTCCAACTCCAGAGAGTGCAACAGTAGGGAAAGCGTTGGATAGCGTAGGGGTAAAAATTACTATTCCCACTCCAGAGAGTGCAACAGTAGGGAAAGCGTTGGATAGCGTAGGGGTGAAAATTACTATTCCAACTCCAGAGAGTGCAACAGTAGGGAAATCGTTGGATAGCGTAGGGGTAAAAATTAATATTCTCACTCCAGAGAGTGCAACAGTAGGGAAAGCGTTGGATAGCGTAGGGGTAAACATTACTTTTCCCACTCCAGAGAGTGCAACAATAGGGAAAGCGCTGGATAGCGTAGGAGTAAAAATTACTATTCCCACTCCAGAGAGTGCAATAGTAGGGAAAGCGTTGGATAGCGTAGTGGTAAAAATTACTATTCCAACTCCAGTGAGTGTAACAGTAGGGAAAGCGCTGGATAGCGTAGGGGTAAAAATTCCTATTCCAACTCCAGAGAGTGAAACAGTAGGGAAAGCGCTGGATAGCGTAGGGGTAAAAATTACTATTCCAAATCCAGAGAGTGCAACTGTAGTGAAAGCGTTGGATAGCGGGTGGGTAATAATTACTATTCCCACTCCAGAGAGTGCAACAGTAGGGAAAGCGTTGGATAGCGTAGGGGTAAAAGTTACTATTCCAACTCCAGTGAGTGCAACAGTAGGGAAGGCGTTGGATAGCGTAGGAATAAAAATTACTATTCCAACTCCAGAGAGTGAAACAGTAGGGAAAGCGCTGGATAGTGTAGGGGTAAAAATTACTATTCCAACTCCAGAGAGTGAAACAGTAGGGAAAGCATTGGATAGCGTAGGGGTAACAATTACTATTCCCACTCCAGAGAGTGCAACAGTAGGGAAAGCGTTGGATAGCGTAGGGGTAAAAATTACTATTCTAACTCCAGAGAGTGAAACAGTAGGGAAAGCATTGGATAGCGTAGGGGTAAAAATTACTATTCCAACTCCTGAGAGTTAAACAGTGGGGAAAGCGTTGGATAGCGTAGGGGTAAAAATTACCCATTATTATTTACAAAAAAATTGATTATAATAAATCATTAACAATACATTTACAATAAATATCAATAAATAAATAAGTTACCCAAAAATAAATATTAAGCAATAAAATACTGTAAAAAACTAAAAATATATAATTAATAATTGATTACCAATTAAAAAACATTAAACAATATAATTATTTGTATACAAAAAATAACTTTTTATAACACATTAATTATGAATTATTGACAAATTATTTCCCATAAAAATGTATTTAACTACCAATTAAATAAAGTAATTAACAATTACAAAAATTAATTACACATTAATACATTAATTACAAATTACAAACATTAACTACCAATTACAAACATTAACTACCAATTACAAACATTAATTACCAAATAAATTAATTAATTACCAATTACAAATATTAATTACCAATTAAAACAACTAATTACCAATTAAATTTATTAATTGCCAATTAATAATTAATTAATAATACATTAATTATCAATTACACATATTAATTACCAATTAAAACAATTAATTACCAATTACATTTATTAATTGCCAATTAATAATTATTTAAAAATACATTAATTATCAATACCAATAAATAAAAATAATTAATTACTTAATTACAATTAAAACACTTCCCACCCAATTCCCCTATAAACCCACTACCCGCTACAGAACTTAAACGCAAAAAATAATTAACATTAGAGTATATTTCCTAAAAAGTAATAATTATTTTAATATAATTAAATTACTTCCCACCCAATTCCCCTATAAACCCACAACCCGCTCCGGTGCTAAAACATAAAATTGACTTAAAAATAACATTATAAATATATGAAAATAGTTCACATATAAATTAAAACAAGTAAAATACTTAACAAAAAACATATAACACGTAATATGTTTGATATCGATATTACTGACTTCGATATTACTTACATCGATATAAAGAAAATCGATATTACTTACATTAGTGTCGATATTCTGTCCAACGATATTCTTGACATCGATAATCTTTACCTTCGATATTTCTGACTCGATATTTGTGTAGGTCGATATTTACAACTCGATATTTTGACTGTGTACACTCTATTTTAGTTTTCAATTTAAGGGGCGCTTTAAGTGGTTGTGTTTCTAGGGTATACCTTTCAATGGAATTAGAATCCTGCAGTATTACTGCTAGCCATGTAGAGGGCCATGGGACAACAGAGATTTTGCTGGAGGTAGCACATGTTAAAAATATGAAAGATATGCCTGCAGCAAGCCATAACACAAAACCTAATGAAGACAAAAAACCACAACAAGTCCACATTGAGACATTAAAAAAGGTTAAAAGCATGGTGGTCTAAGAACCAGGTGTGGTACGAAGCCATGCATTATTTTGAGAACACACATTTTTTTTCCTCTGATGTGAGAATGAAAACCTTTTTTAAAATTCTGTCTGGACAAGGAGTTTAAAAATAATTTGGCTTAAAAACAATGGTTTGGAGAACAGACTTAGCCCTGGTGTAAAGAACATTCAAAAGCTCTTATCTGGGATAAAGAATATAATCAATAGCACCTTTTCACCTTCATTGCATACAGCATCAATCTGAATTTCTCAGTAGTGTTTAAAAAAAATGACACAGCATCCCCTTTCAAACCCCATGTATCTGCTAACAGAAAGCAGAACACTAAGAAACAATCGACGTTATCATTGTTTGACAAATCAAATTGAGTCACACCAGAAATATAATGAACTTAAACATTTAGATTTGCCCAAATATGATAATTGTCCCAGTCAGTGAACTGGTGAAATGTTTTTAGTTTTTCTACCCCACTAACTAGAAATGTACAAGTGTAAAACATAAATCCTTATGACAGACAAACGTTCCTTTATTGAAAAAGTATCATTAAGTGTTTCCTTCTTGTTTTTCTTATACCTACTAGTTTTTAAAATTCTCTTTAAACATTAACTGAAGCACAAATTACCAGTTGGGCAACCAAATAAGTAAAACTAAAAATAAAAATATTAAAACACAATGAACTGAAAAAGCCAAGAACAGTAAAACGCATCAACAATAATTAACAAGTAGAACACAAACGTAGAGAATCCATAACAAAAGACTCACAACTCATTGGAATTTCACCACCCGAGAATGATTTCTACTAGCAATGTATTTTCGGTTAGTAACCAAACAAAGCCAAATGGATTGATACCGTCTAATCACATTGTACAGCACAACAACTGAGGTCTCGCACCTGCGACGCATCGCGAAGCGATGTCGCAGCGAGACCTATAGTCGGCGAGTCTGCTTTCAAGGAGACAGGAGATGGGCACTCGCAGCTTGCCGTAATCGGATCAGGTCGCGCGCACGTTCACCATCTCCTGTCTCCCTTGAAAGCCTCCAACACACACGGCCACACCCCCCCTGCTTTTGCATCGCACACGCATGCACACGAGCGCACACACAGAGAGACACACGCACCCACACACACACACGAGCGCACACACAGAGTAAATGTAAATGTAGTTGAGCTTATATAGCGCACAGCTACCCGCAGTGGGTTTCCCGGCGCTTGCTTAGGGAACCCTTCCTGATATTCCCCTGTGAGATAGCAGGGTATCCACAAGGTGAAAGTCAGGCATCCCGCCGCGAGGGGCCGTTGTGGAGATTAAGCAAGCTATTGCCCAGAGTCGCAGAGTGTGAACCCGTGAGTCGAGGAGGCACCGGGGCGAGAATTATCGAGTCCGTGGAATTTTTAGCCCAAGACCCGCCGAGGCGGGGAATTGAGCCCTGGTCCCGGACCGATCTCAGCTTCCGGGTCTGCCGCCTCTAACCCCTGAGCCACACTTCTCCACAAGTGACACACTAACGCACACACATACACGCACACACACACGAGCGCACACATACAGAGACACACACCACCCCCCAATCCCTGCCGCCACCGCCACCCCCAGTACAACTAAGCCCCACTCACCGCATCGGCGCCACTCCGGACTTCTGCAGCATCCGCGGGGCTCTCCCTCGGGCATGGGAGCCCCGCGTCACCACTGCTCCTCTGGTACCGGGCTGGAGCCTGTCAGTGGCCCCTGCACAGACAGACGGGCCTCCCACTCTCACCACGCTGGGACTAGTTATCATTCGTCACAATCTTCTCACATACCTAGTCTACATAGGGTCACTCATAAGCAACTGGCAGGCCAGATTCTGTTCTCAGAGGTAGTGCACCATTTGCAGCAGACACTGAAATACACTGTCTTGAACACTAGCTAGAACATGGAGGCGCTCCTTAAAGAGATCTCAACCATAGAAACTTACTACAATGGACTCTAAAATGACAGACCTCACAAGAGAAGTAGAATCATTTTGACTGCAGATGTCCATGATTAATACATGATTGGACAAAGTGGACCAAAGCTGAATGCAGTGCAATCCCAATATGAACATATCCTGGACTCAGGGCGAAATGCCGAAATCCTGTAGCGCAAAGAGACTTATTTCGAGGACAGAACCAGGAGAGACAGCCTCTGAATTCATTGTATCTCTGAAGGGGAATAGAAAACTAACATGATGGCCTATCAGACCACTATGGATCTAGAATTTCTCCACAGATATTTGCCCACACTCTTGGAACTTCAGTGAGCCCATCAGGTAGGGTCCTACCGGGCTTCACACACCAACACTCCAGGTCCAATCACAGCCTGTGCATTGTGCCACCAACATAATAAGGCCATCTTATTAGAGGCTAAACAAATGATGAAACTCCTCCTAAGCAATGGAAGTCATGTGTCATTCCCTGAGGACTACCCAGCGCCAACCAATTTCAATTGCAAGAGATTCCTGGCACTCCATTTACAACTGAAGCCTGGAAACATCAAGTATGGTCTCCTGGAGCCAGCACGAATGCTGGTGACACTGGATGACCAAACAAAAGCATTCTTGCACATGGAAAACATTCAAGTGTTTCACAATACCCTGGATGACCACCCAATGGATATTGCCCCCATGGCAAAGTGGAGCCAGTCCCTCAAGAGGACTCACTTCCCCCCTGGCAACCCTGAGGTACCAGCCCTGACATCTGAGATTGAGAGGTGCTCTGAGGAGGAAAATGGATGATGCTGGTCACCATCAAGTTGTGGTGATATTGCTTAAAGACAGACATAAATTGCAATCCCCGCTGAAGCGGCAGTCCAGGAAGAAGGAGGATAGTTGAGACAACTAAACATATCCTTGGGTTTGTGTATCATTATTGTTTATAGTATGTATTACATTTGGCTAATGTTTCTTTGCCACTTCTCTTTTCCTGACCTGGGTTGGAACTATCTATTGTCAGCATCCCTTCACCAAGACCAAAGGGTGATATCTGTATCTGTGTCAGCATCACACACTCTGCGCCCTCTACCCCATTAGTCCCCCCCTTTTGTGATACCATACTGGGAAGATGAGGCCGGGAAGTGGCTTGTAAAAACTCTTATTGGTGGCAATCTCTGCATAATGGGCCTAGTTGGGGATATCACCTGCACATTCCATCTCATTAATCATGATACATATCTCCAATGGCTTCACATTGTCTGGCAGGTGCGTGGATGTGGAAATAGTACTGCTCGACACAGGTTCAGGCTCAGCACCCAAAGTTTGATGATTGTTGCATTACCCGAGGGCATTCCCCCCTTTTTTTATTACCCCATTCCTTATCTAATCCTCACAACAACTTCCTAGTGTATTGTACTAACTTCCTCCAGAGGTTGCATCCTGCACAGGTACCGATCACATATAGATAAGCACAGATACACACTGGCTCACACTCTGCAATGTCTAAACCACTGACACTGATTTCCATGAATGTCAATGGATTGTCCCACTACATAGAGCAAAACAAAATTCTTCATTACCTGCACACTAAACATTCTGATATTGCCCTGCTGCAGGAGACCTAGTTGTCCTTAGTTGAATCGCTAGAGCATGAACAAGAATGTGTGGGCACAGTCATCAGCAGCAGTAGGTCAGTGAATGATCAGGTGGATATCTCATCCTTGGCCAGCTGCTCCAAGAAATGTGGGGCCCCCCTTCTCATAGGGAAAAGGCTGCCATGCAAGGTCTTTAAGACGAGGGGGGCCAATTGGGCATTTGCTAAGATACGAATCCTTGACAGGTCCATTGTTGTTCGATATATATATATTTACCCCCACTACTGATAAAACTCACTTCCTTGCACAACTATCTATATTACTACTATGGCAGGAGAAAGCATGTGGGGTAATGGAATTTAGCTCCAGACCTGATATTGGATGGGACCTGGCAGAATGATAGGAACCTTTTCTAGGCCCTCGTGAATGATTGTTCATTGGTAGATGTCTATTATTGCACCCAGTCGACAGGGATTATACTTTCCTGTCTTGACTTTATGGAACCCAATCTCATATTGATTATTACCTTGGTCATTGGGACTACTTCCTGATATCTTCTACTGTGACATCCTGTAGGTGGCCTGGGGTTGGGCCTCGCTGATCACAGCCCAGTCCTCCTAGGCTTTCATTTGGAAGTAATATCTCCCTCCCATTCAATGGTGAATGAAAGCATTGACCTATAAGCTCCCTGAGAGTAAAGACCAGCTCCACAATCATATCTGGTCATAAATCTCCGACAATGAGAGGTCAGTGAGTCCCATGAGGTTCTATGGGCAGCGGTTAATGTGACAGTAGGAGGGAGAATGATGCAGGATTCAGCTTTAGGGAAACATAGAACCAAGCCCACTTCCACGGCCCAGGACTGGGGTGGCACCACTTGGCAGGGTAAGCCTCACAGATGGCAGAGTCCAGGTCCTGGGTTCGAGGTTATTGGAGCCTTCTGTCCCTGAGGCTATAGCCAGGAGGCAAGCCAACTTGACCTTGGAGTACTAGGTTCAACCTATACAGATCCAGTCCTTTTTACCCAGGCAAGAGGGCAGCACAGAGCACGCCAGCACAGCAGGTCAGCAGCCTTTCAGAGCACAAGTCCTGAATATCTTTGTGCCCTGGAGTCAGATGCCCTCACTATAACAGCGAAGTGCACAATGTCTCCCATGCCTGCTATAGGAAAGCAGCTAGAACTTTCTAAAGTATGCCCAAACTCATACTTTTCAGCTATAGCTGAGAAATAGCTGATCAAACTTTAATGGTGTAGACTTGATCATGGGAAAAAAGTGGGATGGCTACTGCCCACCTGCAGCGGAACAGGTGGAGATAAAGTCCACACAGCTTTGGCTTTGTACTTTCTGCATTTATTTAACTGTCAGTCTTAACAACAATGGATAAACTTTCAGGGTTTGTTAATGATGACAACTGCCTTTTTTTCCAGGCTTTCATCTTAATATTGTATTTCTGTCCCTTCTTTTGGCAGACAGATGGATGATGGTGTCGGCTGGTGGTCCCTTTAGAAAACAAAGAGGAGAAAAGGCCAAAGTAAGTGCTTGTGATCCCTTGTGGAGCACTAAAAACAATATAAAGCAATCTTGAATGGTCAGAACATCACCAACAGGGTGCCACCTTAACACTAGTACCTTGCCACATGATCCTGAGGTCAGTCCTTCATGACAAATAGAATCCCCATCACCATAACTTAGTACACCTTTTCTAGATACCAGTTGACTTCATACATAAAAAGATCTCACTTCTCATTCGCAGAAACCCATCACCAAGCACCCATCTCTGAGGTCACCATAATACTTACAACATTAGTGACCCTTGAGTCTGAAAATGTGCACCCTTCTGCCCATTTAGTACTAGCAAATATCATAGACAAGTTAACTCTTCCTCCTCCCAGCACAATCCAGAGCACTCACTTGGTCTGCCACAGCCCACCAGAACTGTGGCCACTAATCAGCTTTCATCAGCAGCAGCCGCCACTCCTCAGACTATAAGTCATCATCTAAAAAATCAAGTTCCACTTCTTCTTACTGGAAAGCACTTTTGTACCTCTCGAGCTCGTCCTTCAATTTCGGAGTATAGGCCCCCTTTCTCACTTCACTTTTCCCCAGTTGTAAGAAATTGGGTTGGTGGTTGCAAGGGGTAAATACTGACTAGGAGTGCCCCAACCCAGGAGATTAAATGGAAGTGGCAGAGTCTATCTGAGAAAGACCTGACTCAGTTCCCCAGCTCCTCTCTTCCAACTTTATCAGGAACAGTTGAATCTGACATCTTGCTGTTTGGTAATTGTATTTATATCTTGTTAGATCCTCTGGAGCCCTTAAAAAAATATGTGGCAAAAAGTGCAAGGCCATCTGCCCCTTGGTTTTCCCCACTCCTAGGAACAGAGAAAAGATTGTGCAATAAACTAGAACACAATTGGAGGAAATCATATGACTCCAATGCTAAGACGCTCTATAAAGTGGAGCTGAGGAGCTTCCGCGAAAAAACTTGTATTGCTATGAAAGAATATTTTACTCACCACATCAAGTTGGTGGCTAATTTGCCTAAGGTAGTGTTTAAAATTGTGAATGCCTTTGTATCCCCTGAAGGGACAAAAACTGCCATCACCCCCTTGGCCAAATTTTGCGAAAAGCTGTTATTTATTTTTATTTTTTAATATTTTTATTGTAATTTTTTCACAGCATTTTTTTGCCCCCCAAATTATTACAATCAGCCTTACAGCACAAAATATTAGATTTAAATAACACAATATAATACAAAGCAAATACGAATACAATCTTGCAACAGAACCCTATAGAAAAATGAGAAAGAAAGAAAAGGGTTAACCCTACATTTCACCCCTTGCAACATACTACTGTTTACCCAACCCCTTCCCTGTTTTGCCCGATTTTCCATCTCGTAATAGGTTGCCACATTTCCCCTCCCAATTTTTTCGCCCTCCTGCCCTTCCTCTCATATATTGCTTTCTCCAAATTATATGAGGCTAGCAACCTTGCTATCCAAATTTGGAATGTTGGTGGTGTCTTATCTAACCATGTCCGTGCAATGATAATTCGAAATACTGCTGCCACCATAAACAAAAACTCTGTGGGGCCAACTACATCCACAGTCTTCACTCCCAACAATATCAATTCATCACTTAGCTTAGCCTTAATATCCAATGAATTCTCCAAAAAGTCTTCGATGGCCCTTTTCAGAGTGTATAGTTGTGGGCATTGTGCGAACATGTGTACTATATCAGCTTCAGTTGCATTGCATCTAGGGCAGGTTATTCCTTCCACCCCGCCCCACTGCGCTATTCTTGCTGGCGTATGGTAGAGGCAGAATAGTGTTTTGTAATGCTGGGACTGCAGCGTCGCCGAACACAGCACTGATCTTCCTAGTTCTAGGGACTTCTGAAATCCATCCGGGGTGGTGCCCACCTTTTCTACCCACTTCTTTGAGAATTTCTCTCTGTCATCCATTTTAAAAACAAATAGTTCTGCATGCAGCTGACGAATCATACACTGTTTACTTTGTTCTATATAATCCAATAACCTACAATGTTTAAATCCTAGCGATCCTCCCTTTTTGCCCCTCAGATAGCTCCTCAACTGTAAGTACTTAAAGAAGGTGTTGGTGGGTATTTCAGATCTCCTTTGTAATTCCTCAAATTGTATTATCCCCCCTTCTGTATCCAAGAGGTCTCCTATTTTCCTAATGCCCCTATCATTCCATATCCTCATGGCTCCGTCCCTAAAGATATCCCCCGGGAGTGTTTCATTAGATGATAGTCTAGTGTATCTGCTAAATCTGCCGACTCCCAGTTTTTTCCCCACCCCTTTCCAAATCATATATGCAGCTTTTAGGGTTTTAAACCTAGTATGTTTAAACAGACTATAGTCTATAGTGTTCAGGAACCCATCTACCGCTCCCTCCCCTAGTGCAATTCTGTACACATTTATAAGGCCAGAGCCACCGCCTATTAATCCCTGGAGATATTGCAGAGCTGCAGCCCAGTAATAAAGTTTAAAATCCGGTGCCCCCCACCCCCCTTTTTCTCGTGTGAGTGTCATATGCCTGTAAGCCCTTCTAGTTTTCCCTTGTGCCCACACTAGCCTATTGAGAATTGCTTCTAGCTTGGTAAACCAACGTTGTTCAAAGAAAAGAGGTATGGCCCTGAACAGGTAAAGAAATTTCGGTAAAGTGACCATTTTAATTACGTTTATGCATCCCATTAGCGTCAAATGTAGGTTGTGTATTCTTTCTGTGTTATTTTTTACCTTAGCTAATAATGGTTCCATATTTATCTTTACTAATTCTTCCAATTCTGCTGTCACCCTTACCCCCAAGTACACTGCCTCCTTCACCACTCTGGGATCTGAGTAGGATGTATATTTATTCACAATAATCTGGGTTTTCCCCTTATTTATCGAATATCCTGACAAACCCCCAAAGACTACTGCCTCTTGTTCTATCTCTCTTATAGCCCTTCCTGGTTCCGTAGTTATCAATGCCACATCGTCTGCGTAGGCGAGTACTTTATATTCTGCATTTTGTAACTCAACCGGCAAGATGTTATTGTTACCGATTAGCCTCCTGAGTAGCGGATCTAAGTATAAGGCAAACAGTAGGGGTGATGCCGGACAGCCCTGCCTGGTTCCACGTCTTATCCGCACCATTTTAGTGAAAGTCTTATTTATTTTCACCCTGGCCGTTGGCTGCTCATACAATACCTGTATGGCGCTAATATACCCTTTGCCTATGTCAAACCACTCCATGACATTCCACAGGAACTGCCAGGAGAACCTGTCAAACGCCTTCTCAGCATCGAGGAATACGGCTGCGACAGGGTCTCCTGCTACCTCAGCAGCGTCCATTATGGTGATAAGCTGTCTAGTGTGCTGAGTAGTCCCTTTCCCCGGGATAAAGCCATGCTGTATCTTACTAACTAACCCCTCAATAACTCTACTCAGTCTTTGTGCTAATGCTTTGGCATACATTTTAGCATCCGCATTAAGTAGAGTAATAGGTCTGTATGACCCTGGGTCTAATGGGGGTTTGTCTTTTTTTTAAATCACAATAATATTTGCATCGCCCCAAGACTGTGGCGCTAATCTATGTAGCTGGGCCTGTCTAAAGGTCTCCAACATATCCTTTCCAAGTCTGTCCCAGAATGTTTTGTAGAACTCGGCTGGTATTTGGTCTGGCCCTGTAGCCTTGCCCCCTGGTAGATTAAACACTGCCATTTTAATCTCCTGCGATGATAAAGGTTGATCTAATTTGGCTCTTTCTTCTCTATCCAATTTCTCGTGTGGTATCTCTGCCAGATAATCCCTACTCTTTTCTCCTATATCATCCATATCCTGGTCGTACAATTTCTCATAAAATTCCCTGAATACCTCCTGAATCTCTTCTGCTTTATTAACAATTTCCCCTGCGCTGTTTCTAATTTCTTTAATTTCCCCTGCTGCCAGATTTTGTCTAATTCTGATCGCCAATAAGTGCCCTACCCTCTCGCTATACTCATAACACTTTTCCTTCTTAACAAGGTAATTCCCTGCTGCCTTCTCCACCAAGGCTTCTCCTGCTTCTGCTTTCTTGACTTCAATCTCTAGTAAAAGGCCCTCTATCTCTCTTGCACTTTGTCTCATCACTGCCCTATTTAGTTGCTCTTCTAATCTGTCCATTTCTTTTATCCACCTATCCAATCTTATTCTCTCCGTCTTACTCCTCTTTAGAGTGTAGCTCAGGGTCTCCCCCCTTATCTAAGCCTTGAATGTGTCCCAAATCGTGTTAGCTGTAGCAGAGCCTCTATTAATTTCCCAAAACTGTGTTATCCATTCATTCATCCTATTGATATACCCTTCTTCTTTCAACAATCTTCACTCGAATGTCCAGGTATATGGATTGGGGCTCCCTCTATCCACCCTTGGTATGGTTAATACCAGTATATTGTGATCCGAAATCAATCTTGGCAGCCGTTCTATCTGGGTCCCGTTTAATTTATCGTTGGACACTAAAATATAATCTAACCTAGTAACCGTTCTATGTGGCGCTGAGTAAAAAGTGCTCCCTGACCCAAATGGATTATGTTTAGTCCATACGTCTGACAAAGCGTTGTTCTGCATCAAGTTAATTACTGCATTGCATATTTTCTTTTTCCTCCCATCATATCTCCCCCCTCCTAATCTTCCCAACCCGTGCAAACCATTAATATTAAAATCTCCACAAAAAATTACCGGCTCTGTCCAGAGTGCAAGTTCCTGATCTAACCATTCAAACAATTCAGGGTTATCATCATTTGGGCCATATACAGATACAATTGTTAAAATGCCAGCATTAGTTTCCACTTCAGTTATGACCCATCTCCCCTCAGGATCCTCCCTTTTTCTTCTGAATTTGATAACCCCTTTCCTTGCTAGGATAGCCACCCCCTTTGTTCCTGTGTCCTGACTTGTATTAGCCAATAGCTCATATCCCATCTGTTCCAATCTAAATTTTTCTTTACCCATAATGTGCGTCTCCTGTAAACAAATCAAATCTAGTCTAAGCAATCTGAACATGGATGCCGCCTTCTGCCTTTTTCCTCCATCATTTAAGCCCCATACATTCACTGGCGCAACCCTTAGTGTCATATTTCGTTATAAGTTTTTACCATGCATTTTGCCCACTTATTCCATTCTGTTGCATATCTTATCTCCTTCCAATTTGTCTTTTTGTGCTGTTTTTCCAACTTAATCAAGCCCTTTTCCTCCCCCACCCCCCCACCCCCTTCCGCCCGCTGCTACCCCTCCCCCCCCTTGTACAGGCAAATAGGTCAATCCTGACCTATGTGTTGACTGCTTGCATTGTAGTGTCGCCCTCCCTCTCCCTCCCGAATGTTCAGAATACATAGTCCATAGTCCATAAACCATATTCCATTCCACGTGGTTGTTCTTATTCGACAGTATTATTAATCTTTTTTACTTCCCCCTGCGTTGCTCCGTTAGCTCTTCAAGATACTCTCCTGCTTTTATCTCAGAGAAAAACATCCTTGTGCGGCCGCTTTTAATAATCTTAAGTTTCGCCGGGAACATCAAGTATGCTTCTGCGCCTTGTTGCTGAAAGGGGACTATTAATTGTCTTAGACGCCAGCGCCTCTCGACGGTGACGTGACAGAAGTCAGGCTTTGCAAAAAATGTAACCCCCTCAACTGTTCTCTTGGAGTCCGACCTGGCTTTTTCCATCACCTCCTGCCTTGCCAGAAAGTTGCCGAAGAACACGAGCATCGCCCTAGGCAAAGTGTCTTGGTTCCCTCCTTGCTTTTTTTTAATTGTCAATGGAAACCTGTGGGCCCTTTGTACCTCGTGTTCCCATTGCCACTTAGCCTCCGGGAAGGCACCCTTTAGTAGCCTAATCACGTACCCCCTTGCGTCCTGCCCTTCCACCCCTTCCTCCAGTCCCAAAAGTCTTACGTTATTCCGTCTCTGACGGTTCTCAAAGTCCTCCGCTTTCCATTGCAGGTCTTCCACTATCTTTGACTGTTCTATCTTAAATTTCTGCCAATCTGTGACCTCGTCCTCCAATCTTCCCGTCCTTTCCTCTACCAGCTCCACTCTCCCCTCCACTTCTTCGTACTTCTTATTCATCTTCCTTATGAAGGCTTGTATTTTCTTTGTGTCGTGCCTGGCTCTACGGCTTTCTGCCCTGGCCTCTCCCTGTATTTGCTTTAGCATATTAACTAATAAGCCCAGGGTAGCGTGATTCCCCAACCCGTCCTCCTCACTTGCAGAGTCCTTCCCATGTGTCCCTTGCGTGCCCTCTTGAAAAGAACCTGTTGTGGCGGAGTAATCCCACAGAAGATTTTTGTTTGTTTTTGCAAATGAACTGCGCTTTGTAGCTGACTTTTTCTTCTTCTGCGTGTTTACTGCACCAGATTCAGTGCTTACTTCCTCCTCCTCCGATGATAGTTCCGTTGTCCCTGACTCTTCTCCCACACTGGACGGGCTTGACCCCTCATTAACTGAGAAAAACTTCTCCCCTTCGCGTTCCTTTTGTGAGTCTAGGCTCGTCAGACATCCCCAGTTTGCGTCTGAATTCAACCTCAATTTCAAGTTGTTGCTAGTCTCAGCCTCTACCTGTAGCAGAGCGTCCATCATTAGCGCGTTATTCATACCTTCCACCTCCTTTTGCGCTGACCCTCCGTTCTCTTTTGCCTCTTGGGTTTTTCTTTCCCCCGTACCAGATACTGTAACAGGAGCCGCCTCAACCGCCTCATTCACTCGACCTGTCTTCCTCGGCGTTCTGTTCTCCTCTGCACTGGGCGTGTTCCCTCCTGTGCGTCTCCCGGGTTGCTCGGCAACGAGGAGGCTCTGCTCCGCAGTGCTTCCGACGGAGCAAACGCCATTGTGCCCTGAATGTCCGCCGGCTTGCTCTGCCGTCTGCTCCTCAGTCTCGGCAGTGCTTTCTCCTCTGCTGCCGTCTCCTCCCGTTACCTCTGCTAGCTGTGCCTCGGCGATATCAGCGGTGCCTGTTCTTGTATCCTTAACGGGTCCGCCGGACGGAGCTGCCATGGATCTCTTGGCAAATGATTCCGACAAGGTAGGCTGTCTCAGCGCTGCATCCTTATCCTTGCTCGCTACGCCGGCATTTTTGGTGTTCTGTTTGTCTTCATTATTTCCTCTGTTGGCTGCAGAGTTCAATACCTCTTCTTGCAGCGGAACGCATCGAGTTGTCCCAGCCTGTGCCTTCAATTCTGCCTTCTTCTCACTCTCGATCTTCCGTTGCTGCGCCTTCTGAGTTGCGCTTAATGCTGGGGTAGCTTTCCTGCCTGATAACGGGACTTTCGGGATGGCCCCCGGTCTGCTGGCCTCCTTTGAGCGTGATGACACTCTCCTCTTTTCTCTGCTGAGATCTCCTATCCAGCGTTTAGTCAGCGACGCTCTCCAAAGCCTCAGGACTGCCCAATTGACTATCCACATATCCACATGGTTTCACCACGTCTTTTTTCGTTATAGAAGTCCTGCTCCAAGCCCGGTTCAGGAGAGGGAGTAAAATGCGACTACTCCCTACAATGCACTAGCGGCCATCTTGCCTGAAAAAAAGCTGTTTTTTTATGAGAAGATTCAAAATTTATATTCATCCTTTTCTGAGTCTCCAGCAGAGGCCTTAGTCACAAGTTAAGCTGAGGTGGGGAAGACGGCAACCATTCCGTGTGTTGGGGCAGGCTTGACACCCACGGGGGATGGCGGCGCCCATATGAGGCTCCTCTGGACGACACGTACCGGCAACATTTAGGAGCCAACTGCTTTTATGAGGTAAGGTGCTCCAACCAGCCGATGATGTGCTGACTTCCTGAGCAAATTTTCAGAAAATATTTTGAAGCGCACAACTAGGAATACTTCATGTCGCATCTTCAATTAACACCGCGCTGACCACGACCGCCATTTTTGGCACAGCGCCTCCTTTTCAACTAGAAACCTGGGGGCTTATTTACAAGGCCCTTGCGCCACTTGTACATCACTTTTCCCATGTTAAAAATGCCGCAAAAGTGGCACAAGGAGCTTGTAAATAAGCCCCCTGAGAGAAATTTGACAACCTCCGCTCATAATGGAGTTTTTTCTCTCAAAATTTGATTATTTAACAAGTAGTAGTCTCTGCAACTTGTATGGTCTACTTAATAATCAATTTAAAGCAAGTTCTACTTCGTCCACCATTTGATCTCCCTGCATTGCTCCTGTCAGGAGCTTACTTATATATCTGTGTGCTCTGTTTCTCGATGATTTACTTCCCTTCTTCCTGCTGAATTTATTGTGAGATATCTCTGTACCACATTTCTTTAGTGACAATTTGATACACTTTCTTCTTTTTTTCACAGAATGAAGTCATCGTTTTTCTGTCATATTGCTGGTAACATTTTCACTGTGGTTTTGCATTTGAGGGAGAGGACGTATATTTCTAATCATAACTTTGTCCCAGTATTCAATAATTTACAACTTTTTATGGAACGATTGAGAAAATTGGGAACCCCTGCGTCAAGTTCTACACAATCCTTTAATAAAAATTCTAGAATCTTCACTGAATTCGCTAAAATGGAAAACTCGTTAGCTTCTATTTCTAAAGCCTCCTTTCCTTTGAGCACTGGTGCTCCTACCGCAGGGAAGGTCACTACCAAACAATTGAAAAAGGATCCACCTTCCCCACCAAAGCCCTCTTCTCCTGTCGCTCTAGCCTTGTTATTGGAGGAGATATGTGCTCTTTGTCCCTTCATGGAGGAAACCACCACCAAATTGCAGTTTCTAAAAGAGAATTGGTCTCAGATGAACAATTGTCTCACTTCAGTGGAACTTAGTGTCTCCTCCTATGCTCACACAAACAAGAAGGTTAACAATCTTCAATCTCAAATTTCTTCTCTTCAGCGGATCGAAGATCTTGTAATCGGCAATAGAAGAAATAATCTCCGTATTTATGGTCTACCAGAAGGCACAAAGGGCCCAGATCCTCTCTCTTTCTTCAAGTCCTTCCTTCCTAAACTGCTGCATTTACCAGATGGAACGTCGCGTAACATCCAACATGCTCACAGACTTGGTCATCATTGTGCAAATATATCCACTTCTCGGATACCAAGAGGTGTCATCATGTACTTTCTCGAGTATACAGATCTACTCAAAGTACTTTCAGCAGTTAAATTAATTTAACTTGTTTATTGGTCAGGCTTCACTTTATTTTTTGCTCAAGATTATGCCAAAACCACAGCAAACAGACACAAAGAATTTCTTAACATGGGATGTGATTTACGTGCTTTGGGGGCCCGCTATAGACTTTTTCATTTCTGCCTCTTCAAAGTTACTTATAAAAATAAAACTACAACATATGAGGACCATATCAAAGTGCAGAGCTTCAGTAATTCCTGCAAAGCAGAATCTATGGACTTTTCTGGTGCTTCGTCATCTTAAAATAATTGATTTGATGTTTTTCATCCATTTGGCCAAGGTCAAATCGGGATCGCCAGCTGACGTTGCGCCGGCCCGGATCCTTCAAACCCTTTTTTCTCACTCCCCTGGACCCCCTCTCACACTCCTTAATTCATCCCTGGCCCTAGGATCTGTTCCCTCCTTTTTCAAAACGGCTACTGTTCTTCCCATAATAAAAAAACCTGGTCTAGACCCTTCTTCACCCTCTAACTTCAGGCCTATTTCCCTCCTCCCCTACCTGGGGAAGATTGTGGAAAGCCATGTCACCTCCTGCCTCTCCTCACACATCGAGAGGCATGGCCTCTTGGCCTCTCACCAGGCGGGCTTCCGCCCGGGTCATTCTACCGAGACGGTCGTCACTGCTGTCCTGGACGAACTTAAGGGAAGGGCTGATTCCAACCTCCCCCAGGCGCTGGTGCTCCTCGACTTGTCGGCTGCGTTTGACACGGTTGATCATGCCATCCTTCTCGACCGTGTCAGCGCAGCCGGCATTAGGGGGTTAGCACTATCCTGGCTGAAGTCCTTCCTTCAGGGTAGGTCCCAGGCAGTCCAGCTTGCCGGCTTTTCCGCCCCTCCCCGCCCTCTTGTGTGTGGGGTTCCCCAAGGTTCCTCCCTTTCCCCTCTTCTCTTCAATCTCTACATCTTCCCTCTTATTTTTTCTCTCCGCGAGCTGGGGGTCTCCGTGTATAACTACGCTGACGACCTCCAGCTCATCTTCGATCTCTCCACTCCCGACTCTTCCTCCTTTCTTAGTTCCACTTTAACTTTTATTTCGGACTGGATGATCACGAACCACCTCAAATTAAACCCCGACAAGACGGAGCTTGTCCTCACTGGTGGCCCCTCTAATCCCTGGTCCCCTTCTCACTGGCCCCTCTCTTTAGGCACTCCCCCTACTCCAGTTCCCACTGTTCGCACTTTAGGTCTTAAAGTCAGCAGTGACCTTTCCATTCATTCCCAAGTTAACGCTGTAATCTCATCTTGTTTCTTATCCCTCCGCCTCATTCGCAAAATTTCCCGCTTCTTTTCCACTGACGCCCTCAAATCCATCATTTCAGCCCTTATCACCTCCCGTCTCGACTATGGGAATGCCCTCTATTCCGGCATCCCGCCTATGAAATGCGCCGGCTTCAGGCCATCCAAAACCAGGCCGCCCGGCTCATCTTTCATCTTCCCAAATTTTCCCACATCACACCTGTCCTCAAGTCCCTTCACTGGCTTCCTGTACGCTTTCGTTCTTCTTTCAAATTAGCTTGCCTAGCCTTTTTAGCCTTCACCCACTCTGCCCCTCTGTTCATTGTTTCTTTGATCACTCCCTACACTCCCTCTCGCACTCTTCGCTCGTCCTCTCAACTTCTTCTTCAAGTCCCCCGCTACCGTAAAGCTCGCATCGACGGCACCCGTTTCTCGGTTCTGGCCCCTCAGTATTGGAATAGTCTTCCATTCTCTATCCGATCAATTCCCACTTACCCGGCTTTCCGAAAAGCATTAAAAACCTTTCTTTTTCTTCAGGCCTTCCCTGGTTAGTCCCATCGTCTGCAGTGCCGAATCCGTTTTTTCCCCTTCCCTTCCCTTTCCTTTTCCCCCTCCCTCCTCTCCCCCTTTACCCCCCAGCGCCAGGAAGCCGCTTGGCCACAGTGCGCTTAATTAAGTTCTTTTTCATTTCATTTCATTTGAGTAATCACTCTTTTTGACTGTATTGTTCCAATGTTTTAGCATACAGCTTATTTGTTTTAGGATATTTGGTATTTTGCTATTTTGTCTTTTATCGGATCAATATTTCACGTTGTCGCGGGGCAAACGAATGCGATGAGACAAAGTCAGTGATAAGGGTTTTTTCTTCCCTTATTATTTGTTTGACTTGTAATAGTGGTTTAACAAAAGAAAAGGTTTCTTTGTTTATCAGGATGGAGGGAGGGGAATTAGCCGTTTTGCTTTCAGCAGTCTTTAGGCATCGACTCTGGCACGAGGTAGGATCCAGGGCTCTCAAAAAAAAGGAAAGAAAACAAAGTATCAGGACAATGGCTGCTTCCTTTTACATTTGCAGGACAAGGAGTGAGGGAAAACATACACCCATCAAGCGGGTTGGTGTGGAAAGGACTGCTGCCACCAGTGAGTACAGAGGATCCAGGGCCTAGGTAGGCCTTGTGAGGTAACAAGTATTAGCCTCAGCCCCCTGTGACATTCCCGACCTCTCTCCTACCCCTCTCCTACCCACCGCCCTCGACCCCGAAACAAAGCACGCCCCTGGGTGAGCCACGCTCCTCCGGGAGTACGGCTGGGCGCTTCGTGGGGTCGTTGGCTCCCTGGCTCCCTTGCCGACTCCTCCGGGTGGTTTCTCTCCTCAGGTCTCCCGGTCCAGTCCTCGGTGCTCATCACGTTGGGGTTTTGGTCTCCTCGGTCTCCCGGACGTTGCTTTCTGTTCTCCACGCCGATATCGGACGGGTCTCCCCTTCCTCAGTGACGCTTTCACTTTCAGGATCTGCCAGCTCCTCCCACCAGGGGGTGGCTCACTCGATTGGCCTGCCCTCCTTGCCTTAAAGGGCCCGTCAGGTTTCTACGGGTCTTATCCAGGATACCAAGTGGAAGGAGAAGAAGAAGGGCTCGAGGGCTGAAAGGAAAGCAAAGGTATGGGGTTAAAAGGGATACCGTCAGCCTCCTCCGTACTGTCAGGGTTACGTCGTCCCAGACCCTGACACACGTAATTCTATTTTACATTTCCTGTTTATTTGTTATGATAATCCTTTTTTCTCATTCTCCCCAGGTTTGTTGATGTCTGTTCCTGCCATATATCCTTACCCTTTGTGAAGTGAAGTGGTCCTTCCTCGTTCTTCGTTCCGTTGAGTTTAAGCATGCCATCCGTTCCATGTGGTCTCACCTCCCCATCTTCTTATGATGTCCTTAGGCTTAGGTATGCTGTATTTTTTTATTATTGTCCCTTTCTCTTCCATCCCCCTTTTCTTTCTTTGCTTCTCTTCCTCTTTTATTTTCTGTCTATCTTTCTCTTCTTTTTCTGGTTCACTGTTTCACACTCATATTTGTATTCAAGCTCCCTACGCTCTTTTTATTGTCTTAATTCATGCTCTCATGGTTGGGTTGATATATATTTCATCCTCTGCTCTTTGTTGGTCTGTTTAGAGCTGCATCATTTTGTTACCTCACTGTTGTATTTATATCTTTGGAAATTATATTGTGAAATGTCAGAGGTCTGAATTCCCCCATTAAACGACAACGTGCTTTATCACATCTATCTAAATTTGAGGCTGATGTTGCCCTTTTACAAGAATCCCATCTAACAGTAACTGAATCTCTGAAATTGAAAAAGGTTGGGTTGAGGACGTTTTTTTCTTACCAGGTGATGGTAAACACAATGGTGTAATAACTCTTTGTCATAAATCGATTGCTGTTAAGTTGCTTTTTCAACTATCTGATGGAGATGGAAGATGACTATATACTCTCTCCAATATTCCAATTCCCATTTCTTTAAAACAATATTTATATATATATCATTCTTGTGGGGTAAAAAAAATCTTGGATGCCATTGCTGAGATCAACAAAGCCAAAATCAGAAGGTGGAGTGAATTATCCTGACTTCCTTACTTATCATAAATCTTTCTTACTTCGCCAAGCTTCGAAATGGCTCTCTGAGTCCCTGTTAAATTGTCCTCGCTGGGTGGATCTCGAACGTTCATTCCTTTCTCCTTTTTCTTTTAAAGAAAATCTTTCTTTCACCCGCAAACCACAATCTATATCTACCTCTATTCTCAAATACACCCGTAAACTTCTAGGATCAAATCCAATGATATCCCCTACTGATCCAAACACCTTTCTCAATTCCTCTTTATGGCATAATAAATCTATACTTATTCTAGGAAAACCTTTCCATTAGATAACTTGGAGACAGATAGGCTTAATTTGGGCACACCAACTTTTTTTTCAAAATTATGTTCTATCTTTCTCAAGGGCCAGTCTGCTTTTCGACCTACCCCCTTCCTTTCACTCTAAATATAACCTTCTTAAACAAGCTCTCTCCAATGCATATGCTCAAGTTTTATCTCATTCCCACTATAACCCTCTCCCTGTTAACGGTTTACACACTCTCCTATATTCTTGCCCTGAAGCTTCCAATATTTACGCTCATCTACGTTCTTTACATTCTAATAGGGAGAAGACTAAAGTTAAACTTTCTTGGGAGGAAGATCTTGAAATAGATTGGTCAATTCTTTTTTGGAATTACATGTGGACCACAATCAGGAAAACCTCTAGGGCAGCAAACACTACACAAACATTCTTTTTTATCTATAATAGACTTTTAATTCATCCGGTCCTGTTACATAAAACTGCTGATTTGAAACACCTACTCTTTACATGTTCACATGTCTTTCTGGAAAAATGTTTGGGCTCAAATTAATGTAATCTTCGGCTCCAATTTCCCTCTCTCTGTTGTTCATTGATTTTGAGGAAGTCTATCACCTATTTGGGATGATCACATTTATAGCATAAAGATTGTTGATTTATTGATAGCAGTTGCTTTTCATCATATCACTAAATATTGGAAAGATTTGGCTAAACTATCTTTCCACACATGGTGGTATGCTGTTTGCTATAATCATAGACTGGACACACCATTTGTTCATCCTACCTATTTAGCTATAAAACGTTTGAATTTATGGTCACCAGTTACAACATATATTTATGCTAGCGCTAGGCGCTCTTTCTCCCTAACTCCTATCTCCCTAACTCCTGTTTAGCAAGAGGTTGCCCGACCTCTGCGTCACTCCTCATCTTAAAAATCTATTGTTATATCTCAGTTAACTTCATTTTTATACAATTTGTAAGAAATGTATTATCTTATTGATTATGTTGTTATCTTGTTGTTTTGCCATTGCATTACAGCCATGTTTGCATGATACTTTTTCTCCATCGTACTTACTTCATTCTTCAATTCTTATTTTTGTGTATACACCTTGTTCATCATATTTTGCATTTTAATTCTTTGTTTTTTCAATAAAATTACTTTTGAACTGAAACCATTCTGTGTGTTTCTTCCTGCCACAAGTAAGTCTTCTATGAATTTGCCTCTGTCTCTGAAGAATGCTCCTTGAATGAGATATTAAAATGTAAGTTCTATTCTCCGAATGATGACTGTCCTCCACATATTTTCAGACTTATGGCTCAGTATTTCAACCCTCCGCTTAATAAAATATGGAATGTCTCAAAAATGTCTGGAATTTTTTCCTCATGTTGGAAACAGGCATGTCTTCTGAAATTGCTAAAAAAGCCCAATGCCGATACAAGCATGCTGAGCAACTATAGACCCAAATCTCTCCTCCCAGACCCTGAACAAAATGCTGGAGAAATTGGTCAATAAACAACTGTCCACTTTTGTGGGAGCCAATCCCATTCTCCATGACTTGCAGTCAGGCTTTGAGGTCAGATTTAGCACAGAGACAGCTCTTTTGGAGTTAGCAAACTTTGTCAGGGAGAATCTGGCCCAGAGCACACCTGTCATGGTGTTACTCCTTGATTTGTCCGCAGCATTCAACACTATATCCCATTCTATTTTGTTGAACAGACTTGGCAAACTTGGCATTCAGGGCAAGGCTCTTTTATGGATCAAATTCTTCCTGTCGGGCAGAGCCCAACGGGGTCACTTACACATGCATTCTTCATCTCCAAAACGTTTAGTATGTGGTGTCTGGCATGGTTCTGCTCTGAGTCCGCTCTTGTTTAATCTCATTCTTTTCCCCGTGGCGGATCTCATTGAATCTTGGGATGCCACTGTATTGTCAGACACCAACAACACTCAATTGCTTTTTTTCCATCAAGAATAACACAGAGACACATGTTTGCAATTTTAAAGAGTGTCTTAGAGGAGTTGTGGCTTGGATGGATCCAAATTGCTTGAAACTGAAGTCCAATAAAACTGGAATTTGGCCTGTGGAAGTCACTGCTCCTCCTAATCCAACCTCTTCAACCACAAATGTAGGTATCTTCTTTGATTCCACACTTTATTTTGTGGAGGAAATTAAACATACTTCGTCTGTCTACTTTATGAAGATTAAAATCTTAAAGAAGTTTGTTTATCTGGTTTCTGAAGAGACAAGAAAAACAGTAGTTCATTCTTTAGTCTCCTCTTGCCTGGACTACTCTAATAGTTTTTATCTTGGTCTAGCTGCTTATTTGATTCACACACTTCATTTAATCCTGAACACTGCAACCGAACTAGTCAGGAGATTTCTGCAGTGCCATCATATCTCTCCACAACTGAGACTCTAGCACTGGCATCATGTAGAACAGCATATCTAATTCAAAGCTCTGACTCTGGCTTTCGGAGTCCCATGCTATCTGTTAATCAGACATTCCCCTCATACTCAAGAGAGGGTACTCAGATCCAACAATTGCCACCTCCTTCAGATCTCAAAATTCATTAAGTCTTGCCATGAAGGTAGCTCTATGACTGTCCTCACTGCAAAATTTTGGAACAGTCTCCTACCCAATGTGCATCAAGTTTAGTCTTTGAAATTCTTCATTGGCAACCCAAAACTTTGTTATTTGATGCTGTGTAGCCTCTATGTTACTTTGGCCTGTCTTACACTGTCTGCTGGAGCACCGGGACGCTTCTTGTAAAGTGGCTGCATGCTTTTTCAAGTGTTATTTGATTTGATTGATTGAAGTAAGAACCACTATCCTTGTCAGGGTGAATTCTCACGCAAACCCTAAATTAACCTTTTCTCAACGGCCTGGAATCTTGGAACACAGCAGTCAGGCTTAACTTAGAGGCAATGTGTAAAGTATTTGTGCAACACATCAAATAGAAACACAGTGAAAACATACCACAAAAGGATTCCAAATATTTGGGGACAGGACATTATTTACAATATAGTAAGATATCAGCCACCGCTCGTGATCTATGGCAGAGCTTGCTTTAAGAACCTGTCCCTTCTCAGACACTGACCAGACTGCTGGTCATGACAGGGGGGTCAGAAACGTATTACCCATCTGTATAGGGCTATACGGGAAGCTGCCCCAATAGTTACCCCTAAAGACGATCACCAGATGGGCGGAGAGGCTTGGGTAGATATCACCCTACGTGACTGGCAGGAAGTTCACGGCAAGACACGTTCAGGTAGCTCAAAAACCAGATTTAAATTAATTCAGTATAATTATGTCCATCAACTGTATCTTACCTGTAAGGTCTTACATATTATCTACCCTGTAAAATCAGATGAATGACCACGATGTAATACCACTGTGGCTGATTTCATTCATATAGTCTGGTGTTGTGCAAATATAGAACTGTATTGGAGAAAGATACTTGGAACTCTAAAACAGGCCACTGGATGGGAATTTTAGGGTACTCCCGGTAGACACTGTTGGGCCTACATCCAGCTCCAGCCAAAAAGAAACTCAGTCGTAAATTCTTGGATTTAGGATTAGTGCTGGCTAAGCGTCATATTGCCATCAAATGGCTAAACACATGCCACCAAATCATGGGGAATGGTTACGGGATATGCTTGAGTGGGCCACTGCCGAATGCGTTAGAATGTAACAAGGTGGATGAGATGAAAAATTAGAGGACGACCTGAAAGCATGCACCGAAGACAGTGCACCAGTCCGAAAGGAAATGCCTGAATAAAGCAGCCTGACATATACATCTATATCAGTGTTCTTCAATCTGTGGGGCGTGCCCCACTGGGGGGGCGCGACACCTTCCCAGGGGGGGCACGCCCTCCACTTCAATCTCACCTTTGTTCCCTGTGTCACTCCGTCCCTGCAAGTCTTCTTGGACGATTTTGGTATGTGGAAGGGGGAGGGAGGGGGATCGATGGGGCACGACGAGCCCTTTCTTTTGTCTTGCTAAGTCTCCCAGGAGGGGGTTAATTCACCAAGCTGAAATGCTTCAGCTGCAGTGGGAGGCGAGGGGTCTCCTCTGCTAAAACCGAAAGCGTGTCTGTTGGTTTGCTTTCGGTTTTAGCAGAGGAGACCCCTTGCCTCCCACTGCAGCTGAAGCATTTCAGCTTGGTGAATTAACCCCCTCCTGGGAGAGTTAGAACTCCTAAGTGGAACACGGCCTTCTCTATTATCTGCGGAAGATTGCTGGCATGGCAGAGTGTCGGGAAGAGTTATGTGCAGCTCTTGTGACCGATGGAAATGTCAAGGAAGGTTGAAAACAAAGTGGAACTTTCTAATGTAGCTAATAACTAAGGCCAACCCAGTCCTTCAAGCATCACAGCGCCTCCTAGGCAGTAAGGGTGAAGGGAGGTGCGAGCCATTTATCCGCACTTTATTGTGGCATGGGCTGTTTTAGGGAATTATGTGGAAAGACACAAAATAGTACTCTAAGCTTGTGATTGACATACTTTTTGCGGTCATACACTCGGAGAGAAGCATTATTTAATACATAATCAACCTCTCTCTGTTATAAGTATCCCCCGAAATGGCAGAGCCTTCATAAATTGTTACTTATGGTCCGAGTCCTTTGGGGGACCCCCAGTGCCCTCTCTGTGGGAGATTCTAGATTTCACTGGGAGCTCCCTGAAGCTGCATTGGGTAGCATCATTATGCTGTCATTAGAGAGGGCAGGTTTGGATATATAAAACATCAAAGTAGGACTTACTGGCCTAGTCAGTACAAGCAATACACGTAAAAGTTTGCTTCTTTGTTTGTTGTTAATGTTTTGTGGACGATAGACAAGCCAACACACTGACCCAATAGACTCGCCTGTGAATGTGACTACACGTTCATGTTCACAGGTGTACGTCCTCCACACCGGGTAGTGTAAGATGAGTTTCAGTGATATTTATTATCCTGCACACCTCAAGTATGACTTGGCCATAGTACAAGAAATAGGGCACAGAAGTGTTTGTATCAGGCATCAGTCGGCACGGCAGGCTAGAAATTATACGTTCGGTCGAGGACGTTCCAGGGCTGCCTGAGAGCATTCCAGTCGCACAACAGCAAAACAAGGTCATTGTGTGTTAAGGACTGTGTCCAGCAAGACCACCTCACCTCAATGGGAGGGACCGGTTCAGATGGTAAGGCAACCATGCGCAGGGCACCATTACTAAAGATGCAACCCTAACACCCAGCAGCAGAGAGGGTCTGATCTGGCTAGTGGCAGAGCTGTGGGCCCCGGTTACTTAGATTATCAGCTCTGGGCACATGGGTAAAGAGACCATGGGTTGGCCTGACCGAGGCGGGAGGGGGGCGATCGAATGCCAACAGGTCTTTACATCTGAGGAGATCTTGGCAGCAACTTTGGGAAGAACACACACCACCGCCCCTCTTAAAGGCATTAACCAGAATAGGGAGCTCGGATTTACAGAAAATATTGTTAATCAGGTACAACTGCTAACTATCCCTGCTTTGTAAAACCTAAAAAACACCTCCCCCTGTTTTTAGTCGACCCTCTCCAAAAACCGGGACATGAGCTAAATATGCCCGGAATGTGCGCGTGGCGGTCGAGTTCAGAAATTTCTGTCAGGTGGTGGGGGGGCCCAACATCTAAAAAAATTCAGCTGGGGGGGCTCAAGCTACAAAAGTTTGAAGACCTCTGATCTATATGCTGGATAATTAGGGGGAAGCCAGAAGAACATTGGGGAATTAGGACAAAAAGGAATGTTTCATTGCTGAGCCGTACCACAGCAGGATATTGTCTTAGTATTAATTTATATAAGCCTCGAACTCCATTACTATGCTTTTGCTTTTCCCTACTCGTTGAACTTTCCACCTAGGGGGGAGGGTGTAATGGGGAATGTTTTGTTAAGATTCCAGTATCAGCATATTGATGTATGTTACCTGATGATCCTGATTTCTGAAGCTAGAAAATCAATAAAAAAGATTTGTTTTAAAAAGGATCCCTCACAAGTTTAGAAACATAGATGCATTTCTGATAAATAAAACAAGACCAAATGACAAAATCTAATCAGTAGAACTGGAATTATGTAGGTTTCAAGTTGTCAGTGAAAATAGTGCCAAAATGCACAAAGTGCCAACTGTGGATTTCTGGCCACGCCAGACCGGAACGAAGACACAAGTTCAGGCCGACTGCGATGAAGAGTGGGCTTGCTACAGGGACCCAGTTAGGCACACTGAACAAGAGTACCTTAGGTCCTGGTTGCAGAGCATTGAGAGGTCCGGCGCCAAGGTGGGGCCGCACAAAGTGGTGATGTGTCGGTTCCGAGGTGCTGAGGAACTGTGATGCGAGGTCCTGCATCATTGTCGAGGATACCATTGATGAGGGCTTGCGTTGGGAAGTCTGTGTCGAGGATGCGTCGCACTGTCGAGGCAAAGCGTGGATTCCGAGGAGCTGGAAGACTGCGATATAAGAGCCTGTGCCATCATCGAGGCTGCCTTTTATGAGGGATTTGCGATGCGAGGGCCTGTATCAGAAAAGCTTAGTAGGTGGTACTGATGCAGCTGCAAGGTCAAAGTAGATACTTGCGTCGGGAGAACCCTTGCAGCAGAGGCGACGCACTGTTTCTGCTCCAGTTTGTGTCCCACAGCAGAGGAGATGCATCGATTTTACTTGGTCCACAGATAGGCGGGCAGAGCACCTTCAGGCCCACTTACAAGGGTCCAGGCCTGGGGTGGCACCACTTAGCACTGATGGCAGAGTCCAGGTGCTAAGTTCAAGGTTATTGGAGCCTTGTGTCACTGATGCTCAAGTCAGGAGGCCAGCCAACTTGCCCTTGGAGTCCCCTTGAGATCCTGGGCTCAATGGATACAGGGCTAGTCGTTCTCACCAAGGCAAGAGGGCAGCAGGTTTGCACAGCAGATCAGCAGTCCTTCGGGTCAGTGTTCTAGCAGTTTAGTCGTTCTTTCAGCAGCACAGCAGTCCTTCTTCTTGCCAGAGCATCTACAGGTCCAGAACTGTAGTGAAGAGGTGGTGTCTGTCGTCCAATATTTATACCTAGTGCCATTCCTCTGGAAGGTGCTAGAAGCTTCTCTAAATTTTCTTTGAAGAGCACAGGTTTACTGCCTTCTCTGCCTTGGCTCCGGACTAACTACAGGGGGCTGCATGCAGCCTATTCAAGTCTATGTAGGGCTGTGTCCAGCTCCCCCTCCCATCCTGCAGTTATGTCCCATCAATGCACACCTAAGCTCCTTATTGTGTGTAGCTGTCTAGGATGAATACACAAAGCCCACCTTTCAGCTTCACCCAAGCATGTTACCACGAGACAGGCTACTGGCACTGAATGGTTAAGACAGAAAAATGCAAACTTTCTAAAACTGGCATTTTGAAAATTGCAATTTAAAACCTGACTTTACCATGAGAGAGGATTTTTCATTAGAAGTCCCAAGAACCTAAAGATGAACTGGGTGCCTGCTCCCATTTGGAAATGAACACTTAATAAATGTAATAAGGTAGCTCCAATGTTAGCCTATGCGAGAGGTGGGCCTTGTATTAGTGGAAAACAAAGTTAATCGTTTTTCCCTACCAAGACATATAAAACGTAAAAGTACATGTCCAACTTTTTTAATACACTGCCCTCTATCCTCTGGGCTGTCCAAGGCTCACGCTAGGGGAGACATACATTAAATGGAAGGTTTGGGGTGTGATAAAAGGTTTATTTTGCCATGCTGAAATGGCAGTTTAAAACTGCAGACACACAGGCTGAAATGGCAGGCCTGAGACATGTATAAAGGTCTACTTAAGTGGGTGGCACAGGCAGTGTTGCAGGCCCACTAGTAGCATTACATTTTCAGGCCCTGGTTACAAAGTACCATTTTACTAGGTACTTACAAGTAAATGAAATATGCCAATTGGGGATCAGCCAATGCTAGCATGTTTTAAAGAGTGAGCACACGCACTATAGCACTGGTTAGCAGTGGTAGAGTGCCCAGAGTCATAAGGCCAGAATAAACAAATTCAGATAAAAAAAGGTGGAAGTTAAAGGCAAAATGTATGGGGGTGACCCTGCAGAGAAGGCTAAGTCCAACAAAGGTCCTGTCCCTTCTCCTTCCTCAGTAAGGGTTGTCTGGTCATGATTCTTCCTCTCTTCTCTCTTTGTGTCCCTCTGGTCCTGGTCCATCCGTGGAGACCCCTTCCCTCTGCATCCTCCTCAACACTACACCTCCTTTGTGTGCTCTTGCCTGCAAAATGTTGTCATTTTTTCAACAGGCTTTCCCAACTATCTTCCGGTCTCTTCTTTCCTAGTTCTGTAGCAGGCTATGTTTCTATTAACCAAAACCATTTATTCTGTTTGCTGTTCCCTTGAAGGGTAATGTGAAGAACACTGAAATGGACAGAAGACCTCCTGGCCGCCTGTCAAACTCCTGGTTTACAATATAAGCCACAGCACTCTCTGACAATACCCAAATGTTAATCCCGACTAGCCAGCCATGCGATCCATGATGCATCAGGGCAGCTGCTGGTGCACCCCAGAGACATTTTGAACAGATTTACTGACTAGTACACCTCCTTGTAAACCTCAGAAGGAGGAATCACTTCCACACAGACTGAGGACTTTTTAGGGCCATAACCTCTCCCTGTACTAAATATGTAATGCCGCACTTTACTCTATGGGCAATTCACAAAGGAAGAGGTAGCAGAGGTCATAACGGCACTCCCGACATGTAATTTCCCAGGTGAGGATGGATTCCCGGGGAGTTTTACAAAATGACAAAAGACTTTCATACACCTCATTTAACCTGAGCATTCCAGGAGGCAATTAAGAATGTTTCCTTGGAAACTGTATCTTATAAAGCAACCATTACCCTTCTTCTAAAGGAAAAAAAGGACCGTTTAGACTGTGCCACCTACCATCCAATCTCTCTACTCAATGTGGATCTAAAATCATGATTAAAATTCACCCCGGAGGTACAATGAATCAGGTTGACATACAGAGGTAGAACTTTGGAGTTAGTGTGACTACAAGTCCCCCTCTCCCCCAGAGGAACCATGAGGCAGTGCCCAAACGTCTTATATGTCAATTGAATAACTATTGGTCAGGTGAATCACCAACAAGGTGGTAATTACATATATTTATACTAAGCATGCATGTTTGTGTGCATAAAGTATAAAGAGCAGAAGTGGGCCCAGGGAGTTTGTTTCCCTAGGTCCTGATGAAAAGCCAATAGGGGTACAACTAATAACATGAAGACCTTGTAGGAATGCAGACTCATAATTTCTCCTTTCCTACCTCCCCCTTTTTAAACATACCATCTAGGTGTTAGATTAAATTAGTCACACCCAGTAGTCAGGTATTTTTACACCTCACCCTACTCTTGAACCCCCACACCTATTTTGTAAACATTGTCTTTATCATTATACAGAAAGTGCTTCAACGTAGGTACCAGCATGCCTCATCCCGCAGCGGAACGGGATGGACCAGATGATGAAGCTTGTCACCAAGGGGTAGGGTTTCACAAGAAAACTGTTGTTTTCTCTAGTGGAGGGTCAACCTTCTGAATATAGATAGGTTTCTTTTTTGTGAAGTAAAATTTAACATGGAGTATGAACCTTGCATTTCCTCTCACAGCTCTTGTTTTTGGACCATAAAATTCTGTCAACGCACCTAAGCAATATGATTCCCCAGCTGATTCATGAATCCCAGGTGGGACTGGTCTTGGGCCATAGCTTTTGCAATCACCTGCCAATGCTGGTGCACCTCATGTGTTGAATGAAAGATGACCTGAAAGAGATGCTGGTGCTCTCACTAGATGCTGACAAACATTTGGTTGGATGGAAAAGTGCTATCTCTTTCATATTCCGTCTCATATGGATCCACTGGAGGACTTCATGCGTGAGGTCCAAGACCTATATAAAGCACTAAGAGCAGAGATTTTTAGTAGAGGATTCCTGTCAGAGTCCTTTCAGATTGGTCACAGTACTCATTAGGGGTGCCATCTGTCCTTCTTTTCTTTCTTTTAACCCCAGAACCCCTGGCGGCAGTAATCTGCTTGGCATGGGAAGTGGAGGAGATTCACACTGAAGAGGGTGACATAAAGGTCTTAATCTATGCAGACAAAACTCTGCTTCGTCTGTTACATCAGGAATCCTCCATAACTGCAATTATATCCATTACTGAAAATGTCCTGCCGTTTGAGCTATAAAATTAACTGGTGTGAAGATCGTCCTATATCCAGAGTTACACCAATGCCTTTGTGCACAGCCATAATATGAAACGGGTATCGGAGGAGCGCAGTTACTTGTGAATTTGCATTAATAAAGGACACTCCCATATGGCAGAGTATAACCTTCTCACCTTTCTGGAACACACTAAGCTGGACTTCCTGCAGTGGACAAACCTTAACTTATCACTGTGGAGAAAAGTACAGACAATGACAGTGGCACCCGATTCAACTACCTTCTCTTTATGTTACCGCTCCAGTACCTCGATGGCACTTAACTAGTATAGAGATGGATACACGGATCCTATATCTGGAGCGTGTGCAATCCTAGGATCATTGCATCCTGCTAATGGGCGGACACAGAAGCGAGAGGCTTAAGACTCCCCCATGTCACATCATACAGCCTGGTATTTCAAGTGTCCCAGTTGGCCGCATAGATGATACCCGAGAATGGGACCCATTATGGGTGCGTTTGGTTAAGTTCTCCTTAACTGTCCAAATCTAACATTGCCTATTTACTTAATAATCTCCAATCGTATGATAGGATTGAATCATTTTTTGACTGCAACAGTGGCGGCTAGAAAGAGGCTTACAACGTATTGGCTATCCCCTGACTACTACACAACAAGGTCCCAATATGGCACAATGCAGCTCTTCGTACTGGTGGGGAGCCGCTTTTTTGGATGTCCTGGTATTTGAGGGGTCTGAGACAAGTAGTTCAAATGTTTGACAGTGGCCTACTCAAGTTGTTTTAAGCATTACAACTAGAATTTGGGCTTCCGAACACTGACCACCAGTGGTATCGCCAACTAGTTCATGCATGTGGTGTGCAGAGTATCCCTTGTGGAGTTACCCATGTCACCCTTCCTCCAACACTTGCACATGCTGGGACAATACAGGAGTGTAGTCTCTGATTTATTTTGGGTTCTCATTAAGACTCTACACTTGAGTCCTTCCCATAACTCGACCAGCCTCATGTGGCAGGTGCTCTGAAGAAATATTTATTCACCAGAGGATTGGGCAGCTGTACTCTTGGATAATGGGTCCTCGGGGAATCTAGGTTGAAATCTTTGTACTTCAAAATCTTGAACGACTGGTACTCGTCTCCCTGGAAACTCAAAAGAGCCACATTCCTGCCCCATGACCATAGTTAGAAGTGTGGTGCCGAACAGTGTGACCTATACCATATTTTCTGGTCCTATCCAGCCCTACCTAAGTACTCGGTGAATTTTTGGAGTCATTATAACCAGTGGAGACCCTCCCCAATCTTCTTATCTTCCTAGCTTGCCAGCTTCCATGATACGTTAGAGCTATCGGGCAAAGCGATACATGAACACTGATTAATCGCAACCTCACTCACTGTAGCCAAACTGTGCATACTCCATCATATTTTCCATTATTTTACTGTTTGCACAAACATTTGTATTAACCTACATCACACTTGATTCATATAGAGTGTGATTTTCACGCTAAATTTGACCACAGTTAGTGTAGGTTTTGATTTTAAAATGGTTCATGTCAAGAAAAATATTTCTCTGTTTCCTGTATGTTATTTTTTCCTTTTCTCTTGTTTCAGTGTGTGTTCGTTATATTGTATCACTATGTTTTAGTTTCTTTGTGAATGTTTCTCTGTATGTGTTCCTTGGAGCACTGAATAATGAACCTCTGCACCTGCAAGAAGAATACACTGTCAGAACTGTATCATCCTACTACAAGATACCCGCGGAAGGTCATGTAGCAGACATCCTTTGGCTGATGGCTGGGAAGTTGGCTGGATTTGGTTTATCAGAAAGTTTTCAATCTTGTTTGGTTCTCTTCATGGGAACTGTAGCAAACTGCTCTTCACAGTAAATAATATTATGGGTTTAATTGTGCACTGTTGAGCTAGTAAGATTCATATGTCCCTTTTCACCCTCATAGAGAGTAGACACTTCTCTTACTCCTGCCCGAAAGAGTTGGACTCCTGGGCAGATCCATTCTCACTTACCTGACGTATTTTTTGTTTGCTTTTTCCATTAGAGGCTTTACCTCCTGACACCTTCTGCTTGACTTCTCCCCAACTCAGACGACTTCCCAGCTTAGCAAATTAGTGATTTTCCCTTTATGGGGAACTGCGCCTGCTTTTATTTGCTTTATGACAATTTTAAACAGTTTTTGTTTTAATTTTGAATTGATTGGAATTAATCTGGCATTCTAATTCGTTTATTGATTACTGATTTATGACAAATTTGAAAGAATTGAGTTTCTAACTTTGCTAAACTGCTAATAAACCTTTATATTTTACAAATCTACCACTCTCTGCCATCATTGTTGGGGCCTAATTTGCTTCACTGTCGTTGATATATTTTGAGCTGTTATGTCACGCTTCAGTCTGAGACTGCAGTTCCATCTGCTTGAGTGCAGCTTGTTATTGAATTTGCAACAACGACCTGCATGATTCAAATCCTGCTGCGTCAAATCTGGTTGTAGAGGATGCTTCCCAATGAGGAGAGCACAGGGCTCGAGTCGGGGTACCACGCGGGTGGACGGAGTTCCCCCACTTATTTTACCTGATTTTTACTGGGTGGACGCCGTCCCCCTTGCCCAAAAGCTGGACTTTCAATTAGTAGTGGTGGAGGCAGGATGAAAGCAAGGGATGATTGAGTGAGAAGAGAAAGATGGCCCGAGAGGGGAGAAGCAGATGAACGAGGACACACGAGGGAAGAACAGAAGAACGTTCGAGATGGTGGGATGTGCCAGCGGAAAACGAAGAGGCAGGAGTCAGGCTATGAACAGTGGGGTGGAGTGACGCTGCAAGGGCAGCTCAGGAGGCGTGCCTCGGGGCGTGGACAGAGGGGGCAGTGTCACAGTGAGCGGAGAAAGCTGTGACATGTCTACTTCTGCACATTGACCCGTCTTAGATAGTCTTACCACAGCCGGCAAATATGTGGTACCTTCGGCTCTCCAGCATGAGCGAGAGAATACTTGTTACAGGAGCCATAGTGAGAAGACCTGTAATGAGAGGGGACTACCTTTCAT
The DNA here is from genome assembly GCF_964261635.1 of Lissotriton helveticus. NCBI lineage: Eukaryota > Metazoa > Chordata > Amphibia > Caudata > Salamandridae > Lissotriton > Lissotriton helveticus. The sequence goes on from NC_136063.1 coordinate 927,363,800, forward strand.
GACATCACTTCCTGTCATGACGTCACGAAAGGTGACACCACCTAACTTAGAGCGTCCCCCCACTTCTTTTTTTAGGAGTTGTGCCCTGAGTAAGCAGTTAGACTTTGTCCCGGGGACCGTTAGAGTTGGCCCCAGTCCTTGTCTCCGAGGTTCCATGGTCCGGTTTAGAAAATGCAGTGTCCTTGGAGTGTGAGTATAAATAGGATTATGAGCCTTTGATTGTGTGTTGCTGAATGTTGCAGTGATTTTGGTTTTGATTAAGTAAAGCGTTTTACTGTGTACTGTCCATTTGGGCCCTGAAAGGTTCCCTGATGAAGTTGAAATTTAAGATGCTTTTTGTGCATATTGCTTGTGTCTATGAAGATAAATGTGCTTGATGCAAAGAGTTGAAGTTTGGTTATCGGATTTGTCATAATCCAAGATTGAAGGATAGATATTGAGTTGTGTTAAGTTGTGACATGTCTGTTAGGTTTGGGATGTTGGACCGTGAAGCGCTATTGGCAGCACCAAGAAAGAGACATATTAAACTTCTGGTGTGAAGGTGTACTAACTGAATTTCATGTTTGAATGAATCCTCTGTGCACAGTAGTAGACCGCACTCATTAGAGTTATTTTCCACTGGACGAGAATTCGCTTTGTGTGTGTTTTAGCACCAGGAGGGTGTTAATCCTCCTTTCCTCTAGTGTAATTGCTGATTTTGGATTTTTTTTTAGCGGAACAGACAAAAGTTATCGTTTTGTTTTTCAAGAAATTGCTCATGTAATGCGGATCACTGTGGTGTCAGAGCTGCTGTGCGATGCTGCAAGTTACATCATAAGGGTCTGCGCTGGTATTGGATCATTGGTGCGTGTGATTCACTAGGATTAGTCATTGCGCCATTGGATGCCATACTGTGAGTGGTCAGAACAGTGATGCAATGCTGAAATTGGATGTTAGTGCTGGCATGTGTCTTATTGTGATTCAAAGACTACCGCTGGCTATTTTAGTTAAAATGTATTTTGTATTTCACCATATACAGAATAAAGATTAACATTTTCAAGATATTGAGAGCTTTGTTTAACTATGATATAAGAATACCTGTTCATGGGGGCGAGGAGGCCCCTCCAGAGGGGCGCAGCTGTGCATTACATGGCAACCAAGGGTGGTTTACATACGTGTATCTGGATCAAGCAATGGAATAAGATCACTGTGAGGAAAGGGTCCTTGCAGTTTCCCCCACACGGTACCTTTAAGTTGATAATAATTGAGTATTTGAGATAAGTGCTATATGCGATGAAAAGTCCCCACTAACCTGCACATTATGAGGTTTTGAATGTAGGGGAGCATGATGTACATGCAAAAGAGAAGGAGGAATATCAAACCTGAGCAAAGAATAAGGTCTTTAGTTGGATAGAAGCAAGGTTGGATGCAGAACAGCATGAAAGGAGAGAGAATGTATGTGGAGATATAAGGATGCATCTTACAAAACAAGAGGCAGAGCAGATAGAAAAAACTATGAGAGAGGGTTGGGAACAAAGAGAAGAAAGAGTGACAGTGACTCAAATGATGACTTTGTGGATGCTCTATTGACTTGCTGACTACTTCCGTATAATACAGTACCCCAAGTCAGCAAAAATCCACATTCTGTAGAAACAAGTGTGAGTGCCCCCACTGATCAGGGTACTACCTTAGATCTAAGAGCACAACCCCAATCAGGGGGAGCTCCCATTGGGGGTGTTCCTGGCGTTGGTTCAAAGTCACAAGTCACAGAGAGGGAGGGTGTGGCACAAGCGCTGGATGTTTTGAGACTAAAGGCAGAAGGAAAATCTTGGGAAATCTTAAGAGAAATCTTGAGTTTGTATTCATAAATGGGTACAATGTAGGACTACTTTTGTTCCTCTGCATGGAAGGTGCTAGGTGTCCTTGTGTAACCCATGAAAATCTGGAGGAGTTAGCTACTGAGTTTCAGGTTGATTTGTCTAAATGTCAGAACCGAAAGACGACTTTTAGTATGTTCATAAGTGAAGAAACACTCAAGAACATGCAAAGACCTTGACTAAAATTACTCCTAAGGGAATTTATTAATAGTATTCGGAAGCGGAGTAACATTCAAAAGATTATAGAGCGAGGGCTCAAAAAGAAAAGAGAAAGATAAAGAAAAATGATTCTGCAGCGCCAGAAGAGTAGTGTAAAAAAAGGGAAACAGAGGACAAAGTATACCCATAGAGGGAGGTATATGGGGGTGGACATGTGCATGTACCTTGGAGTTTTGGCGGGCTTTTCACATTCCAAATCAATTTCCAAAACTGAGAGAAAATCCTGACCTGTGGTGCACCAAAGTTGAGAGATTTGTGAAGAGTTCAAAGATGCTTTGGGAAGATTTGAACACCTTCATTGACATTGTGGTCCCTAGCAACCTGTGGACAGTATAAAACAGCAGTGCTGTAGCCGAATGATGAATAACCGAGAGTTGTCAGTTTCATGCATCTTCTCTTGTTGTCATGGAAAAGTATAACTCATGGATTACCTGTTTGAAACTAAGGTACCACAGGAGGAGATCGATAAGTTGAAATAGCGAAAAGTATGTAAGAAGCTATGCATGCTTGTTACAAATGGTTAATGCATGTTTACCGGCAGCATAGCGGCGTTGAAAATTCAGAGAGGAAATCTTAGTAATTTTTTGTCTTTGTTTTTTTGTGGATTGTGCCTCGAGATTAGCTCTTATATTCAGCAGAAAGTGAATCGGTGGCAATTAAAACCCCTGGAGGAGATTTTGAGGTATGCAAAGCATTTCAGTGATGATTAAGAATCAAGACAGAGGAAGATAAAGGAGAAATACATGTTTGACCACACGAAGTTAGAACAGAAAATATTTCAGAGTGGCCTGTCTATGGCAAATCCGGGTTATGGTCCTGGTGTTGGTGCAGGAATACATGGAGTTGGCTATCAAGGTGGTGGCCAGATGATGTAGAATTGGAACGGCGTTCCACAAGGTAGAGGACGAGGGTTATTGGTTGACCCGATTTTAGGGATGGACATAGCTATACTGAAAAATACTAATATTTGTCACTGTTGTAGAAAGGTGAACCAATAGAAGTGAATCCAAATCAAATGCAAAATGATGATTAGATGTCAAGCATGAATTTGATGTCAGTGTCACATATGCTAATACAAGTACCTCAGAATGTTAACATGCCTCAAGCCCCTTTGATGCAGCATAATATGGCCAACCTGAAGTTAAATGCAAATCTAAACCCCAGAGTTCAGCAAAACCCTTTCACAAACTCTGACAATTTCCAACAGTTCCTCGTCTTCGACAGTCTCAGAGATTCAGGCTTTCATCAATCAAAATGACGGTGCCTGAGAGGAAAGGAAGATTGTGTTCTTGGCGTAGTGATCGAGGTAGACCAGAGTGGCCCATGTGTGGCTGGAGAATTGAATGGCCTCCCATGTCATTTTTGATCAGCATAGGTGCTTTCCACTCTGCTATTAGAATTGTAGAGGTCCCAAATCACCCTTCTTTTGAAAACAAATCCAAGTTGTTGGTATCTCCAATAAACAAAAAGTATGACCAAAGAAAAGGTGTCAAGGACTATATCGGAATCCGGAACATCATCACCTAACGAGAATGACCGACAAAACAATACAAGTCCATTAATGTTAACAGAATGAGATAAAAAAAACCTTGCCTGGCCTCCTTAGGAATTGTAACCAAAAAGACGATCTGGTGGCAAGAAACGAAACAGGGATTAATAGAACAAAGTCAAAATCTTGGAACGAAAAAGAAACAGCAGACGATCTGACATACCCAAAAATCCAAGATAACCTAGTAATTGAAAGAAGAGGTCAGAATAGGCAGATCATTTATATGGAATGCAGAAGAAATGGAGACATCAATAGTGATAATCGGCCCCTAGAAAATAGGTCCACACAACTTGTCCTCAAACCACTCTATGAATCAAAAGGAGCACACGATGTCCTAAATAGAGGAAATATCCTCCGATTGTTGAAATCGATAACAACGCTTGAAATGATAACTTCAGAAGACATTGTATGTGTGGGCTTTCAGCCTAACCCTGAAGGAAGACTACCACTAACGATACTAACAGTGGCCACAGGACCAATAGCGGACTCAATCCTGAAAGAGCACGGTACCTTTCTTGAATGGGGTATACTAATCAGCCAGCCACTTCCAAAGATCTATCCAACTCCCCTTCTGTACACAGTAAGTCAAACAAAAAAACCACAGCCTGAAAGAATCGATAGTGTTTTTTCTATTTTAAAAAACCCTCTTGGCAAAACAAACTTTGAAGATAAAAAATTTCCCAATAACCTAAAGAAAGAGGACAGCAATGAGGTAAACGAAAAATGGATCATGACAGCCTTGCATGGTAGCAAGGAACATTGACAACACTCGTCACAAGTACTATTACAAGAGCAGAGTATGGCCACCTCTATAACAAAGATATGCTCATGGAACATAAAGGGGATTTGTAGCAAGTTAATTGATGCCAAAATACAAGGCCTCTCGGATCAAAACCAATTAATATTACTGCAGGAAACATGGGCAATGGATCCACCTATGTTAAAAAACTACAAGGGATATTTTGTACCAGCAATTAAATACAAGAAATTTGGTCGCCCCTGCGGAGGTCTAGCAATATATGTTCCGTTGGAACTAGATGCGAAACATGGGCAAATACAGATGAATAATCCAAATCTACTCGTAGTAAAATTACGTTATAAAATGCTTAGAAGTGGGTCATATAAAATTCTAATTTTAGTCAATATATACATACCTCCAAAACAGATATCAAAGAAAAAGATGACTACTGCCATAAATAATTTGCTTTTGGAGCAAATATTGGACGAGCCGTTAGCTGACTACATTGTAACAGGTGATTTTAATACAAACTTGTTGACACCCTGTGTGCGGGATGACTTCGTCCAATCTCAAAATCAACAATGGGAAATCCCGGATCCAATAATGGAACCTAGAACACCCAATAAACAAAATAGAACAGGGAGAAACTTGGTAAAGGACATGGAAGCACTAGGTCTCAGGATACTAAATGGTAGATTCACAACGGACTGTCCACCGGCTTGTTCTTTTTATTCAACTAATGGTAATTCATGTATTGATTACACACTTACATCATTGTGTACTTTCAACAGAGTGACATCCTACTGCCTGAAAAAAGTCTTGAATAGCGATCACAGTCAGCAAATTATTGAGATAAAGCTATCCTGCCCAAAATCTGAAAAGTACTTGACACTCCAAGGTCAGATCGGTACCATCAACTATAAGAAACTTATATGGAAGCCCGAAAATATGGATGAGATTACAGCAATGGCAAAAAATCTAGTTAAAGAATGCTTTGATGAACAAATAAAGACTACCGCCCTCGACCAGTGGGATAAATTTACACAGAAAGTAGTGACCTACAATACTAAAATAACAGGTGTACAAAGGAAAAAGAGCAAAATCATGGAAACTAGAGAAACTAACATCTTTCTCCCATATGCTGTAAGAAAAATTAGAAGCACAAGAAACAGGCTTAGGAAACAGCTAACCAAGTCCCCATTCAACGAGGAAATAGTGGCATCATTACAAAATACAAACTGCACTTTAAGGAAATTAATTTGGAATTAAAAAAACAAAGTCAGACAAGTGCTCTTGACAAAAATCTTCCATGCAAGCACGTTAACAAACTCGCGGGAGTTCTGGAGACTAATTAATGGCCTAGCCAGACCAAATGAAGCTCCTATAGGATCTAGCTTATCTGAAGAAGAATGGGTGACGTTCCTTAAAAATCATCTAAACTCGGAATCTATACCACACAAACAATCGGCTAACAATCCGATCTATACAAAAGCCGACAAAGAAGGCGATTGTGAAATCTTAATAACCAAAACTCAAGTGGCCAGACTGATTAAGAAACAAAAGGATGGGGCCCCTGGTCCCAATGGCATCCCATTTGCACTATATAAGGAAGCAACTGACTTCTGGTCTATTTATCTTACAGATGTTTTTAGAGAAGCAGTCGAAAGTGCTCAAATTCCTAAATCATGGAAAGGATCGCTAATAACACCTATCTTGAAGAAAGGAAATTGGCAACTATTGGAAAACTATCGCCTAATTACCTTGCAGGATACGGATGCAAAGTTGTTTGCTGGAATCCTACTGAAGAATTTAACAGATTGGGCAAAGGAGAAACAGGTACAGCCCTCGAACCAAACAGGCTTTATCAAAGGCCTTGGTACATCCACAAACATTTTAATACTATCAATACTAATTGACAAAGCAATTACATCTAAAAAACCATTATACCTGTGTTTCATAGACTTTAAATCCGCTTTTGACTGTGTCGACAGAGAACGTCTATGGGAAAAACTTAACAGTCAAGGAATTCAGCATAACCTGTTAAAGATGATCAGGCTCCTGCATTCGGAAACTTGGGTAAGGGTGATGTTTGGTGAGGGAAAAACACTAACCAATACAATCCCTACATCGAGTGGTCTGAAACAAGGGTACGTTCTGGCCCCCTTACTTTTTAATTTATTTTGAGCTGATCTATCTACTGAGCTAAATGAAATCAATGCACACCCTCCAAGGTTAGCTTACAAACTGATATCTAACCTATTATATACAGACAACGTTATACTTTTAAGTCAAACCAAAGTTGGCATGCAACGATTAATCGATGGAGTTTTTAGGTATTCACAGGAAAATGGTATGCGAATAAACGAAGCTAAGACCAAGGTAATGGTCATCTCAAAAAATGTGCGTCTTAAATCCAAACATAAATGGTTTTTGGAAGACAAAAAATTGGAGCAAGTAGCTGACTATATATACTTGGGTGTTAGTTTTAACGACAACGGCAACTTCCAGACACAAAAAATGGATATTACAAGGAAAGCAAACTCCCTTGTAGGGGCATTTAGAATCATTCAGAAATCAACAGGAGATTTGTCTTATCACCCTTTATTAAAAATAATTGCCGCAAACCTATTGCCTGCCTTAACCTACGGTAGTGAGGCACTCAATGGTAAAGATGCTGAGATTATAAATATCGCCGTGGCCAAAACGTACAGAACTTTATTCTCTCTCCCAAAGAATGCCTCACAAGCCCAGGTGAGGTTGGAGTTTGGGCTAAACAACCAATGGTATGCAAGGAAAGGGCACATACTGAAAGTATGGAATAGAATAAAAAACGATCAAGACAACGAAATGTCCCGTTTATTGTGGCAAGAAGTAAAAAATCAAAGGAAATGATGGACGGAGCGTTGACAATACAAGCACTCACCCCAGTCAACTGATCTGGGTTTAATCCATCACCGTTCTTTAGCCCACTCTGCCACCCCAGTTCAGACATGGCCATATGCAAATCAGTCTGAACCTGTGCCTCATGGGAACAGTCCAGCCCGAACTGCCAAGCCATGCCTTCCCTGGACCGGAAACAAGCTACCGAGGACCGGTTACTGGCATTTCAGCCTTCTTCAGCCCGGCTTGCTTGAATCCAGTGGCAAAGTGAGCAAGGGACTCACATCTGAGCATACCCTGCCAACTTATGGCGAACAAAGAAAAACCAAAGGAAATGATGGACGGAGCGTTGACAATACAAGCACTCACCCCTAGTCAACTGATCTGGGTTTAATCCATCACCGTTCTTTAGCCCACTCTGCCACCCCAGTTCAGACATGGCCATATGCAAATCAGCCTGACCCTGTGCCTCATGGGAACAGTCCAGTCCAGCCCAAACAGTCCAGCCCGAACTGCCAAGCCATGCCTGGCTGGGGTGGCAGAGTGGGCTAAAGAACGGTGACGGGCTGGACTGTTCCCATGAGGCACAGGGTCAGACTGATTTGCATATGGCCATGTCTGAACTGGGGTGGCAGAGTGGGCTAAAGAACGGTGATGGATTAAACCCCGATCAGTTGACTGGGGGTGAGTGCTTGTATTGTCAACGCTCCGTCCATCATTTCCTTTGGTTTTTCTTAAGAAGTAAAAAATAAAATAAACACAAATGTCAGCTCCTACTTGAATAGAGCAATTGCAGAATTTGGTATAACACCCATCTGGAAGACCACAATCGCATCGAATGGCTTAAAAAAAACAATAAACAAACTCACTAATTACCTCTCCCTGATTAAGGATAAAGATATTTTGGTTAAATGAAACCATGCGTGGCCAATTGTCTCCGGATTTAAGAAAAAACAGGTTCAAACTTACCTGGAAACACCATGGTCTAAGAAAAATAAACACATTTTTATTAATGCTAGATTTGGCTCCTTTCCAGGTTTATGTCACTTAGCTCCATGGAAAAGATTAGAAGAATATAAATTATGCAGGCTTTGTAAACTAGGACAAGAAAACATTTTACATCTATTGTGTCTTTGTCCTGATCTGGAAATCGAAAGAAAAACTATACTCAAAAGACTGTTTAACATACGTGGTGTAAGGACATGCAGACAGGCCCTGGTTGCAAGTTTAAATCCAGAAGATCTGCCAATGAGTTCTGCACTTGTCAAATTCCTTTGTGCTGTACAGAAAAAAATTGGAGGCTTTCGTTTGACTAAACAACTGACTGTGTGAATATGGATTTTATATAATACAGTTTTTCAAATAATCATAAAGGACAGACTATTAGATAATTAAATGTGTATGATGTTAACTCTTTGGAAATTAATTGAAAAACCGATTGTTTTATCATTTTAAAAATTGGTGATGTTTTAGCTGCTTTTTTGAAAGATTTTAATTAATCAAACAAATAAAATAAACTTGAAACTTGTAACAATAAACAAATTGTGAACCCTGTTTCCGCTAAGTCCCTGTCAAGATCGGCCTCTTGAGAAGACCATCAGTTTGTAATATTTTATTCAAGTCAAGTCTATTTATTGGGCAGGATTTACTCTGCAAACTGAACAGTTTGACCTATTGCACACCGGATGGTGTTGAGCTCCAGACATACAATAAAGATGCAGACTTTAAACTGAACACACAAGTGGCAACCATTGGGCTCTTCCCAGTTTTGACAAAGGAATGCTTGCCCTCTAACTTACAGTACTCTGTGATGGAGAAAGTCTGAGATTTTTCTAGCAAGGATATTGGTGTGATCAAAGATGTTGAGTCAGTGAGAATAACAATAAAGCCAAATGCAGACTGTCCCTGCAAGCCCCAGTACAACCTCTCACCAGCTTTAGTGGCTGGAATTACCCCCAAATAGAATCCATGTTAGAGCAAGGAATCCTAAAACAGTTACTAGGGAACCCCTGCAATTCACCTATAATAGGTTGAAGAACAATAAATTAAAAAGTAAAGAATTTTACAAAACCTTCGAATGCTCAATATTATTATTGTCCCATGTTGTCCAGTGGTACTGAATCCTACCAAGACACCATATCAATTTCTGTGCGATGGTGAGTGGTCACTGTCACTGACTTATGTCAAGCATTTTTCCCTATTCTTCCTCATGAGGACAGGCAATTTCTACTTGCTTTCGGATTCCAAAATAAAGTTCTGGCATTATGCCGAGTATGACAGGGCTATACTCAAAGTCCCTCAATATTTAATCAGATACTGAATAACAATCTGGAGACCTTGCAGTTGCTATGCAACTCTGTCCTGGTCCACTATATTGACAACCCATTGGTGGTGTCAACAACACAGGATGTCTGCAGACAAGAGATTGATAAACCATTTGGGAGAAATTTAACACAAAGGGTCCTCGACCAAACTGTAGTTCTGCCAGTAAGAATTTCTGTACTTGTGATCCCATATTCAGAAGGAAGTTAGGAAGGTTTCTCAAGAGAGAAGCTGTATCTTTCAAGAAGAACCCTCCCACGACAAAAAGAGGAGCTATGATGTTTCTGAGAATGGAGGGCTACTGTCGCCAGTAGATCCTCAAATTTTTCCGAAAGACAAAGCCTCTACAGAAGCTTACACAAAGATGTGACTGATCGGCTACCCTGGGACAACAAATGAAAGAGTTCTTATCTCAAGCTGAGAGAAAGTCTCTGTCACGCCCTAGTTCTAAAACTATCTGATTGTGAAAAGAATTTTACGTTGTGCTGCTGTGAAAGTGATGGTTGCACCATGTCTGTGTTAATGCAGACCCATGGCAATTCTAACAAGCATTTACAATGCAATGGTTTCGCCTTTGCAAAAGTTAGAGCTATTGGCATTGTAAATTACAACATTTTTATTTATGTGTTGGTTTTGAAAACAGATAAATAAATGGCATTGTCATTTACAATGCCAATAGCTTAATCTCTCGCAAATGCCACACACACACACCCATAGAGAGTCCCCCCACACAGAGCCCCCCACACGCACACATAGCCCCCCCACACACACACCCACACAGAGCCCCCACACACACAACCACACAGAGCCCCCCCACACACCCACACAGAGCCCCCCCACACACCCACACAGAGCCCCCCCACACACCCACACAGAGGCCCCCCAACACACCCACACAGAGCCCCCCCACACACTAGCTACACAACTGGGGTGTCACTAGAATTAGACAGATTAGAACAGAGCCAGGTCAAGCTAGGATAGTGTAACGATGCTAATGATAATGGAGCATCAAATTCTAGTTAAATTGAAAGTAAAATTAAACTGGGGAGCAATACTTATAAAGATAACATAATTAGGGTGGTAGCACGCCAGATTTGTCACAGTAACAACATAACAGACATGATGGCGAGACATCAGCACTCACTTAAACAGGGGGGCAATAGTTATAGAGATAACAAAATTGTAGCGGTAAAAGATACTAATTATATAAATAATAGGGGTGTATGTCAGCAGAGCAAAAACTCTGTGTGAAAGTCACAGTCCAGGTAGAGAGTTTCTTTGAGAGTGAGGCTTGGGCGGACACGAGGATAGGTAATCATTCCCCGTGTTCTCATGAGGGGGGCAACACGTAGGCCATCTTGGGAGCAAGAAATGAGGGAAAGTTGCCATCTGGTTTTAGGGGTTTTGAGACCAATTGTAATTTGTCTCCTACGATTTGCTGAAACTGCAGGAGAATGAAATTGGAAAGGGGAGGGGGGGTCTTCTTCTGTTTGTCCAGTCCGCAAGAGTATGAGAATGAAGGTGGGGGGTGGGGGAGGACCGACTTGTCACAGTCGGGGGCTCATTCCGGTAGTGGGGCGACATTAAAACATGGCTCAAAGAGGCAGACAAGGGTGTTTATGGGGGGTGGTTAGAGCATGAACCAGGACCCGTGGCCTGGTTCGAAGTCAGGGCCTTGTGGCGGAGGTCAGAGCCATTAGGAGAAACGTAGACCGCCCCGGGGCTTATGGGGGGGGTCAAGAGACAGCCGTTTCCAAATTGCGGCTGGCGCTCTGATCTCGGTTCCGGCATCTAGGACTTACTACTTACTGTCTGTGTCAGTGGGCCCATTGCCAGTAGGGGGCGACTGTGCAGGCAGGGCGGCGGGAAGCGGCACGTCGGGTCAAGGGCCTCAGTATCAACGATCTTGATGTGGGGGTAGCGCCGTACGGCGATCCGCACCAGCGGGGGCAGGGCTGGCAGGGTGCAGGAAGAAGCGTAAATGGCACACACAGGGCAACGGAGGTCTGGCTGCTTTGGAGGGCACCCTCGAGCAGGGATGGAGATCGGCACCACAACATCTTCAGCCAGTCAGAAGTAAGAGCTCATCAGGCCAAGCGTAGTGAAAGCTGGGGCCTCAGCCAGTGATAATGGGAGACCACCGTTGGGAACGGGCACACATGGACAGCGGGAGGGGGGGCGGGAACGGGCTCACGGACAGCGGGAGGGGGGCGGGAACGGACAACGGGACATCGCGCAACCCACCCCTGCAAAGGACACTTCCGAAATGGCGAAAACAAAGCTTTTAATTGTTTTTTTTTAAAACACGTCCCCCGCCGCATGACGTGGGCAAAATTCAAAAAACTGTCGGGAACGCCCACAAATCTGGTCCGGCCATGACGGACAGATCTCTGTTCCAATGGCTAGCCTCCATTTATGGAGCTAGCCAATGGAACAGAGAGGCGGCACAAACATCCATACTGTAACTCATAAGATTTCGCCAGCGCGAAAGTCTGCTGCGCAGCTTTCGGCGAGGTGAAACCTAAAAACCAGTGGTGTACTTCTCTGCAGCACTTAACCCAATAGCCACAGCGTTGCCTAAAAGCGGTGGCAGCAGTTGGTATCAGCATTCAGCAATGTGAGGGCATTTTATTGTGGTACGCGCTTAGAGTTATGGTTTCCCATTCTTTTGAGATCTTACTCACCCACACACAGATACAACACATTACTCATTGCAGGCTAACTTTTTATGAGCAGTTGATTCTTGCTGCGGAAAACATCACTCTGCAAAGGTGCTCCTGTCTCAACCCTGCCACACTGTTCCCTTTGCATTTGTCTGATGAAGATGATGATGGGGTTAACCATGGCTGCCCGGATGTTACAGAATTGTGTAGTAAGACCCGACATTTGAGACATTTATTTGGAAGAGCCCGATTGTATGTTGTTTATGGGTGCTCTTATTTAAGCAATGGACAAGGAATGCTGCGAACTGCTTATGTTGTGTGCACTTTAGTAAGTGTAGTGGAAGTTTCCTATTTGTGCAATGTAACCTCCGCTCAGGTGGCTGAAGTGGTGACTCTTTCTCAAGCTTGCTGTGTCTCTAACAATTTGAGAGTTAATTTCTAAACAGTAGGGTTTGACTTGGTTCTCAGTTTCAGGCAGTTAAGGAGTTAGAGGAGTTTATGACCTCCCCTGGCATCGCAATCCATAATGGGAATTATGTTAGGGATTTGGTAGAGGCATTGCAGTTGCCGGCTTAAATAGCAGTAGTAAAATGTGCAGCACCCAAGAGTAGATTTGATTTTGTGACTGCTGAAAACTGCTATACGGATGAGATGAATCGATGCTGTGCTCTTGAGTCTTGCACAGTGAATAGAGATCATTCAGATGAATCAGAAAATGATGTTACTATGAGCCTTTTGTTGAATGTTGCTGCTACGTGTCAGGACATCTAAGGTTTACTGGAGGAAGTCCCAGAAAATGGACAGGAGAGTGGTGTGACAGCAGGGTGTATAAAGAATCAGGATGATATTTGAGTTTCAAGAGGTGGGAGACCCAACCTTTCAGAATATAGGTTTCACCAATGGCCAGGCATTTCCATTGCCCCAAACATATTGGAAGAGATGTGATGGTACGTCTCTTCAAAACCCATTATTTTACCATCAGTTCCATGTCACTGCAGAGAATCTGTGCCACCGGTGTGTTACCTGCCAGTAGTTAAAGGCAGGCAGGAGGACAGTTGTTACAATCAGCCATAATGAAGATCAGGTGGTCCCTTCAATTTCATATAACTCAACTTTATTGAGATGCTTGTGTTCAATAGACTATGTGATATCCTGGTGATAGTGTGTATCTTTTTCTGTTGGGTGGAAGCATTCCCGGCTAAGAGGAGTGACAGTCTCACTGTGGCCAAGCTGTTATTGAGGGAATCGGTTACTCATTTCTGCTTATAGGTTTCTCTAGAGTCAGATCACGGGACACAGTTCAAGAACCAGATGATGAGGATGCTGTGTGTAGCCCAACAAGAGGATCAGAGATTCCATTGTAGTTACTGGCCTGAGGTGTCTGGGAATGTCAAACAGATCAACGTGATGCCGAAGTCTTTTCTTGCCAAAGTATGTGCATCCACACTACTCAAGTGGCAGGATGCCCTCCCCTTGAGTCTCCGAAGCACTCAAGATCAGAGGACAGGACTGTTCCCCCATGAGATCCTAATGGAGAGAGCCATGAGACTTACTGCCATGCCTGCAGTTGCCCTTGTGGATACTACAGATGATATAGTTTGCAAATACAGCAAACGACTGGCTGATGTGGTGTGTTTGATCTCTCACCGGGTTTAGTTGGCAACACCCCTTCCAAGCCAAGACCAGTGCCCTCACTTAAGTCCAGGCAATTGTGTCCTGGTGAGGAAACACATCAGGAAAAGTAGTTTGGAGCCTCACTGGCATTGTCCCTTCAAGTCACCATTGTGAGGGACATTGCTGTGAGGTGGCCTCCCATATTGGGTACTTCTATATTACTGTTATGGTGCCCTTGTCATTCGATTTACATATCTGAGTAACAGATGACGTGATGAACATGGATAAGTGGTAAATTGTCCACCACTTAAATATTAGTTAGTTATTAACTGATTTGCGACTCCCTGTAAAAAGTATTGACTGCCATGATAGACATCTGCATGGAACTGCATTTGCAATGTGCCTGCATAGCAACACCTCTTCTTTAAACAAGAGCAGAGGCCACAAACAGAGGCACATTGTGAAAGAGACATCAGAGAGGGCATGCTGGAGTCTGGGGGCTACAGTGTGCGCCTCCCAATGTTTGCAGCCTGGATAAGTAGAGTGTGAGCTGGCAAATTTTGATAGCTTACAATTTGCGACTGTTTATCGCCTGCCCTTGGCAGGGACGAACCAGTCCATGATTTGAAACCACAAAAACAGCTGCAAAGCATTTTCTTCCAAATCACAGGAACTCCGTTTGGTCGCCCTCTTCTTCTTTGCTTCTCACAAGGGTGTCCGATGTCCATTCCAATTGAAAAGGAAGCTTAGCGCATTTTAAGTTATATTTGGATATTTTATGTAGCGCGAATTCAGCCAAAGGAAAGGGTTGTATGTTTTTTCAACGAACTCCGTTGTAACGCATGCCTTTACCACGCATGCGTTACAACGGAATGCTATTTACACGCCTATCTTTTTCCACGTATTTTAGCGTGGTGACGTCATAAGTAAAAAAAAACCTGCTGTTTCCTTCCTCTGCGATGCCGATTGCCTGCACATCACGTCTAAAGGTGAGTGTTTTTTTTTGGGGGGGGAAGCCCCCCCAACCCCCCTTTTTTATATGTACCCTTTACCACACATGCCTTTACTACGTACCTCGTAGTAAAAGTATGCGTGGTAAAGGCTGTTGTTGTAACCACGCATGCGTTGTAATGCATGCGTGGTTAAAGTTTTCGTTGAAACGGCCTCGTTGTAGTGGCCGTTTCCCGGGCAGGGCAGCCTCAGGATACACTGGTCTCTGCGGTATCCCATTGTGCTACCGCTTTACCTCTCTGACCGCCGCTATTTTCAGCTCAGTGTGAGACTGGCCTCTTTCCAAAGAGACTGAGTCCACAGCAGTTGCATATAAAAAGGCTTCTCAAGTGCGTGTCTTTATTTAGAAACAGAAACATGAGCCTTTATGTGAACAGAGGGACAATGGGAAGAATGACCCAGCCAGCCATGACAAGTACAGGGTACAGCGACAGGAACTTCAGTTAATCGAGTGTGCGGGTCTCAGTGCAGACCTGCATTTGATGTTCACAAGCTGCTGTTAACCAATTAACCGTTTCATTTAAGGAATAATACACCTGACGAAGTTACTCTTTTCAGGCTTTTGGCACCCCAGTGAGAATAATTAACTACAAACTGTCTGTGGGGATTTGTTTTGCTTGGGCAATCAGTGTATTGGGCGCCTGTCCTGTAGTTAGAGTGACCAGACGTACCGGATTTCCCCGGACAGTCCCGGTTTTCCGAGGAATGTCCCGGCGTCGCGACATTTTTCTTAGTTTTAAATACATGTCCCGTTTTTTGGGACAAAGGTCAGGTCATTCTGCAAAGCAGAATAGAAATATATGCTCTTCTTTCACAGGGGCCTCTGCAGTCTCAAATAACGAAAGTAATGCATCTGTTTCTGTCAGGCAGCACACAAGGCGGTATACTGGATGCTATCAGCAGAGAGACAGACTAAGCAGGTGTGCGCAGGGGGGATGTCCTGCCATACCTTATGTTATGATATAACACATATATATAAATAATATATATACATAATATGAAAACACATACCCAACATATTTATTTTATTAATTTTCACAAGCCTACGCAAAAAAACGGGACAGGCGAAATATAGAAGTAAGACTAAAGGCTTTAGTCCTACTTTTATGTCTGGCCTCTTCAGCTTTTTGCTTCGGAACATCAGGTCACTCTACCTGTAGTAGGGTGACCAACCGTCCGTAAATTTCACGGACTGCCCGTAATTTGGGCATCTTGTCCGTTGTCCGTGAAGACTTCTTTCACGGACGCCTTTTGTCCGTAATTTCAGCCGCCCCCTGCAAGCAGCCTGAGAGTCTTTTAACTCTCACTGCAGGGGCCAGCTCGTGCTCCTGCTGGGATTAGTGGCCTGCAGCAGCCCCTCCTCGACCTGGCACAGATTGCTATCAGGCCCATTATCATTCTGTATGTTGCCCTAATTATCACATACAGAATGATAATGGGCCTCTCTGCCCAGTGGGAGCATTTTGGATCCGATGATTTTTTTCCAGTGGGGGTCAGGGGGAATCGAAATGTCCTGATAAAATAAATTTAAAAAAAAACCTTACACCATCTCTGAGGTTTTAACTGTTACATGCCTGCTAGAAACAATGTAGTGCTTTAATAGGGGCTTCTGAAGAGGTTTGCATGAGTCCTTAAAAATGGTAGACGTCTATAGCGTGAGGGACATCTCTGTATGGAGTGGGCTACAGTATACTACGCAATGTGTCTTTGGCATGATAAGAATGTCAAGTGTTGGTAAAGCCATAACGTGGAAGGGGCCAAGATCTCTCCAAAAAAATAACACTGTGCGTCAAAGGACCCGTGCAAAGCCACTCTCACAGGGGACTCTGCAAAGTGGGAGAGGTAACGCAGGTGTCCTTGGAGGTCTTGTCACAAATGACTTGTGCTGTTTTTATGACATCATGCGCTTTTAGGGCTACAATGTTAGAAGCATGAAGTAGGTGACTGAGCACTGTACCTGTTTCAAGGCCCTCTCTGGCAAATAAGTTGAACCAAAGAGAAACTAACTGCTTTATTCAGTGTATTATAAAGTGACCCTTAAAGTGTCACACAGAATGTATTGAAATGTCACACTTAAGCAAGCTGCAGAAATGGAAATGTTACTCATAACGAAACTGAAAACTTGGCAGATATGTGAGTAAAAACACTTCAAAACAAGCTAAAATATAGGTGTTCGCTTTTTGTTTTGAGTTTTTTTCATTGATTGGCGAGTTTCTGCATGTAGGTCTCTTTGGGGCGACATGTGAATGGTTGCAAGAATGTATTAATGGGTGAGGATAGATAGATGAACAAGTTTATTGGTGGGTGAATGAATGAATGCAAGAGGAGATGAGGTACGTCGGTGAGCACACAGATGAATGACATGATGGCTGAGTCAATGGATGAGTGAGTGCATGTATGAATGGGTGCTACTTGAATAGATTAGTGAATGAATAGTAGAATACATGGATCAAGGAATAACTGTGCATGCAGTAATTACTAAGAGCATGAACAGATTGATGGATGAATAGTTTAACCCCTTGGCCGCGGCGGTAATTCTGCTGCAGCGCTGGGGGGGGGGGGAGCGGGGTCACGTGGCGCCACCATGCTTGTGATGGACCCACTCCGTCACGAGCCACGGGCGCGCTGTGCTTATGATGGAGTGGTTCCGTCACAAGCACGCAAGGGGTTAAGAGATTGTATTGATGGACAAATGAGTGTGCAAGCAGATGAGAGAAAGGATGAGTTAAGTAAGTGCCTGAGCTGAGCTCTGCACTTCAGTCATAGTCTGCGCAAAGTTGAGTTCAGCGTCAGTGAGGCTGGTTTAGTCTCCATGCGGGGCCTCTCACACATCTTACCGCCCTTCCATTTCTGGTGCTGGGTGTAATTTCTGATATTTATATGTTTTCCTTGCCTTCATTGCTTGATTTTGCTCCTCGTGAGAAAGTCTCACTCATAGTCATTGAATGACACTCATAATTACAACTGAAATTATGAAAATGTCACACGTAAGCAATCTGAAACCTTGGCAGCTATGGGAATGTGAGATCTGAGACGTTTTAAGCTGTGATCTTTTTCTTCACTTTTTTTTTTAATATGCAAACGCAGGTGTGTTTCACTTGCATACACAACAGATGCAGTGAGTACAAGGTTCTCGGAACCTAAAATAAACTTATTTTGACTTGTGCTGGTTGTCTATTTACTTATGCAGTATTGCGGGACTTCCTCTGATGTGTATGCAAAACGTACCTTTTATTCCGGAATTTTTGTCCTGAATTCTGACCTCCTGTCCTGAATTTTTGTCCTGAATTTTGACCCTTTGTCCTGAATTTTTGCACTCACTGTCCTGAATTTGCACCCATGCCAGTTGGTCACCCTAACCTGTAGTGGTCCAAAACGCTTTCATACAAATAATACAATGCCTCGTTTTTGAAAGAGGGTCAGGTGATAGAGGACACCTTATGCATGCTTAATCTTTCACCGGTCCCCTTCCTTGTGAGATTACTTCCCAGTATGCAAGGGGTGTCTCAAAAAAACAAAGCTGCTGCGTCGTGGCAACTCTTTCCTTTTGTTCGTATTTTCTGCAGTCAGCAGGTCAGCCTGCTCAGCAGACCCCAAGGCCCATGCTCCCTGAGTTTTCAGTCACCTATTCTTTGATGTGTTTGACATCAATCAGTCCTTGCTGTATTCCCTGTGCTTAAAGCCATCTGAGTTTGACTTCAATCACCCAGTCCTTGCTCTGTTGCAAACAGGCCTTCCCCACCTCAAATAAGACAATCTAAGGTTCACGTTGTACATTGGGTATTGGGTAAACACACCAACATTATGGAACAGATCCGTTTGACTATTGAAATCCATGTACTATGCCAATAAAATAAGTTGCCATTCTATGTCCCCTGTGCGATTACTGTCAAAATGCTTGTTCAGTATGTTTCATACCTCGCTGGATTCCTTTTATGGTGATAGGTTCTGCTATTGTTGTTCATTTTCGGTGTACATGATCATTGATCAGTGACAAATTATAAGCCAACATGTATGAGTGATCCCTTCTTTTTGTGTTAAAAAATCGGTCACCTTAACCGAGTCACAACTTATAGTTTCTGTCAGCTGGTCTCATTTGGTACCTACACACTAACATGTTCTCTGCATAGCATTCCATCTTTCTGACACTCCTTCAACCAAAAGCATGGCTATCAATAGTGCAGCAGGTACAGTGACACCCGTGCAAAGGTTTTGAGGGGGGCAAGGAGCAGACAAATTATAGCAGCTTGTTACTCTCAATCCTGAGAGTGGTGGCATTAGATAGACAGACAGATGGATAGATAGATAGATAGATAGATAGATAGATAGATAGATAGATAGATAGATAGATGGAGGGATAGATAGATAGATAGATAGATAGATAGATAGATAGATAGAGAGAGATAGATAGATAGATAGATAGATAGATAGATAGATAGATAGATAGATAGATAGATAGATAGATGGAGGGATAGATAGATAGATAGATAGATAGATAGATAGATAGATAGATAGATAGATAGATAGATAGATAGATAGATAGATAGATAGATAGATAGATAGATAGATAGATAGATAGAGAGAGATAGATAGATATGTTCAATGGATGAAGAGGGTTGTATGTATATGCATGCATTTTAATTATGATTTTTGGGTGAATGAGCGTGGCTTGGAGACACAAGATGGAGGCTGCCTAATTACCCCGCTCCCGCTGGGGACCCAATATCTGATACCATCCGGATTGCAGGGAGGATGCCTGGCATCGGCATGAGTAGCCGAGACTAAAGGATAGGGTCCTGCCGAGGATGTAGCTGAAACGGCTGAACCTGGGTGATGAGGCTGACTGGGGCTGATTACTGAGATGCTGACCTCCGGAGCCTGGGCTGTGTACGGCCTCTGGTGGGTGCTGCTGGGCAGGCTGCGAAGACAAGGGGCGAGTGGTCTAAGGGTCCCCCCTGGCTCAGAGGTGTGCAGGAGGCCGCAACGGAAGCGCCCACAGCAGGTGCAGGGAGCCAATGATACTAGGGCTGGGCATGCAACACCTGAGGACATCCTGGCCTCCCAGGCGGCCCCATGCAGACACGAGGGGAAGCGGCTTTTGACCAGTTGGGTTGAATGCTGGAGGATAGTAACGTTACAGAGTCTACCCCCCTCTATTCCTGTTATTGGGCAGGCTGCGTGCTTCCCCTCTCTCCCCCTCCACCCAACCCCGTGTTTACAACTCAGGAGCGCTCACCTGGGGGGATGCCTTTGCAGTGGCTGGAGACTACAAGACTAGCCTGGGACCTGTGAAGGGCAGGTTTGAGACAGAGCTGATTGCGGAATAGGGGTTGCCATATCCCATAGAACATACTGGGGAGGGGGCTGCTCATGCGTCCCCAGGCACCTTAACTCTCACCATAGCCCTGGGGGTAGGTTGGGCCCCCTACCCTCCACTGTTCAGTGCTTCATGGAACTTTGTTTAAAGGTGGGTGTCCCCCACCCGTGGGAGACTGACTCGTCTGGGCGGACTACACAGACTGCCCTCCACACCTAGGGCTGACACCTGCCCCCAGTTCTGGAGGGCCTCTCTGCTGCCATGTAGAAACAGCGCAATATCTGCCATCTTTAGAGAAGGAACCAGCAAGTTGGCAGGACTGCACATGCCTCCCTGGCTTGCTGGCTCAGGGAAAAGGCAGGTCCTATCCATGCCCTTCGATGCATGCCTCCTACATTGGTGAGAATACTGCAATTGATTGTGCAGCTGTGTGGTTGAATGGTTGGTGAATGGGGCACAGCGGTGTGAATGGAGCGGCTCCGTTAGCACTGCTGCCTACCGAGTTTCGTGCTGTGAGTCGAGTACTTACCCTTGCTTGGGAAGCAGCAACAAAGACATCCTCTACAGCATCTGACCTCATGAGGAAAAGCTGGATAAAATCCTCGCTGTGATTATAGACACCAGGAGCAATCTTGGCAGCAGGGTGAATGGAGTAACATTGGAACTGGGCCTCTTGAAGGAGCACCAACCTAAGCTCTTGGACAGAGTGTCCCAGGCTGAATGAACTATACATGCCCTCCAACCTGCAACTGAGGAACTTGCCAGAGGGATAACGGAGCTTACCAACACAATTCGATTCCTGGAGGGCAGAGTAGAGGGTGCAGAAGGGAGATCGAGACTCAATAACCTCTGCATCATTGGCTTTCTGGAGGGGGCGGACCCCACTGCTTTTTTTCAGACATGGCTCTTCACTGCTGTGGCTCCCGCTGGACAGTCCACTTTCTTCAAGGTTGAGCGGGCACAACAGGCTGCCTGTAAGGCACCCCCAGCCTGGTGTCCCCCCACTACTGGTGGTCACCAGGCTCCTGAACTTCAGAGACAGATATACGATACTCAGGGCTGTCAGGCTATTGGGCCGAGTCGCCTTTGATAATGCACAAATACTCCTCTTCCTGGACTATATATTGTCAGTCCAACATAAACCGGTATCCTTTTTGAGAGTGAAGAGAAAGTCCAGTGCTGCCATATTCATGCCCCCGAGTTACACCGCAAATGGCAGATGATATTGTCTAATAACACATCTGGTTCCTCCTCCCAGCTGTCTCTGGAAGACTCCCCACCCCCGGACTGCTGCACCGCTACTCTGAGCGCTTCAGTGGCCGGGCACCCATGCATTAGCCTGGATACTAATTTACTTCTCACAATCTGTTCACCTCTGGGTCTCCCTTCCTCTAGCCAATGTGTACACCTTTACCGCACAATCGGCCTGCCGAGCCACGACTCCCCACTGTTCACGTGCAACGCTCTGGAGCTTTTGTAGAGCACACAGAGGGACCAACATTCGTAGAACTTACTGTTCACTGTTTGGGCAGCTAGATGTTACTCTGCCATCCTTTGTAAGGGAGTTGGGTATTTTGTTATGTTGTTGTTATTGAGCCTCATATTGTGTATGCACAGCCTGACCACTTCACGAATGGAGCCTATCCCCTGCCGCACCCCTCATGCATTCCTGCTAGTAGCTCTTGAATGTCTAAGTTGTTGTTTTTAACGTAGAATATCCGGGGCATGGTATGGGCAAGAAGTGTCACTCCATCAATATATTAAAAGACGAAGGGCCCATGTTGCATTCCTGCAAGAAACCCACATAGGGTAGGGGGAGGACCTTAGGCTTCAAAGGCGTTGGAGGGGCAGATGCTTCTGCACTGTTTATTCGGGCTATGCGGGGGGTTGCTCATATAGGTGTGGATGGCAGTCCCTTTCAGAAGTGTGGCTGTTGAGATGGACCCGGAGGGTCGTTACCTGTATGTGGAGGGCCAACTGGATGGAATGGCTGTGTTGCTGAGGAACGTGTACTTAAATGTCGCTCAGATACAGTTTCTGGCCCATGTGTCATTATTATTGACCAGATGGACCCACTTACCCTGGATTATAAGAGGGGATTTTAACTAACCCTGAGTTTGATAAACATACCCTACGCTCCACTACTCTCTAACCATGTGCGCTGAGTCGTATGTGGCACAGTGACTCACACACTGTTGGAGGACACTGCACCCAGCTGCCAAGGATTATTACTATTACTCTACACCACATGACCTCCCTGCCCACCTTGACTGTTTCCTCTATCACTCAACCGTACAGCTCAAAGTCATGGGGGCGGAAGACCATAATCCACTTTTCCTACACTTTGGGTGGGGAGAGCCTACTCTGCCGGTGCCCACCTGGTACTTACAACCCCCGGCTGTTGAGGACCCTGTCTTCTGTGAAAATACTCGAGAAACATTAGTCAATTATATAGCCGAAAATAGCGGGACAGCTACTACAAGACTAGTGGAATGGGAGGCTCTAAAAATTGTGGTACAGGCCACTGCATTCACACAGTTATTGGGGCAAGGGGTACGATCAGGCGGGATTTCACTCAGGTGGAATCCTCTCTAGGAGGGCTTGAGCGAGCTGCATTGGCAGGCGACAATGCTCGGAACGAACTGACTGAAGCGAGAAAAAAATCACGCCCACGTCCTTTGTCCTTATGGTGTGTAGATTACAGGGCGTATCCAGCAAAGCAACATGGGGAGGGGGACAAGCCAGGTCACCTCTTGAATGGCTCTTGAAGGGTGCATTCGATGTGGAGCTGGTAACCGCCATCCGTCTCTTTCTGACATCTCTCGCCACTACCCAGAGTGCAATACGTGATGCCTTTTGTGCGCATTACCAAGCCCTAAACAACCCTGCACCATTACAATGGCAGTCTATTATTCCTGACTTTCTCTCCCCTGTCACTTTTCCAGTGATTTCCCCCAGGGAAGAGGGGACTCTGAATAGCCCAACTGCGGAGCAGGAAATCCGAGGTGCCACACATGACACTCCCTCTTGTAAAGCTCCGGGCCTGGATGACCTACCTGTTGAATTTTATTAGATGTATGAAACCCTACTGGTCCCCAAACTGCTCAAAGTCTATGCCGCTGCTCTCTCTGTGGATCGTTTGCCTCAGTCTATGCAGGAAGCGCTCCTCTTCTTGCTCCGGAAGCCGGGACAAGACCAACTAGAAGTCTTCTGCTACAGACTGCTGTCTCTGATGGGCAGCAATTACAGGATCTTCAACATGGTCCTTGCGACTGATGGGGCATATGCTGGTGGTGTTCAACTCTGGACAAAACTGATTCATACCAGGCAGATCCACAACTCTTAACATCCAAAGACTGCACAGATTTCTGGCGGAACCTTTGCAGCAATGGCCCCACTCTGCCTGCCTGGTTTTAGACCTCAAGAAGGCATTTGACATCCTAGATTGGGACTATATGTTTGCGGTCTTACATAAAATGGGCATTGGAAGCAGACTGTTGAGGATGATCAAACTTGTCTACGGTGAGAGTCAAAATAGGCCGGCACAGGCCCACCCCTCTGCCAGTGGCAGAGGCATACATTCGGGATGTCCTATCTCTCCATTGTTTTTCACCCTGGCTGTGGAGCCTCTTGCACAACGGCTTTGCCAATCTGGACAAGACTGGGGCGTACTCATCTACGGCGAGACACACCTCATCTCCCTAAATGCAGACGATGTCCTGGTGTGCATCAGGGTTATCCGCAGAGGCATAGAGGACATAATATATGTACTGGACTTCTTCAAAGCCTCCTCTGCGTTGGAAGTAAATTGGCATAAGGCATGTTTGTTTTCACTCTCTTCGGACTGCCCCCCACATCTGATAGCAGTTGGTGCACACATTATTTTTTTTTTTAAATATGTTTTTATTGCGAAAACATGACATGGGCACAGTAGACACAATCATGAAAAGCCGTTCACATATAGAAAACCATAATAGCACGTATCAGGGAGCATACACAGCCTAATATGGCCCACATCCCGGGGGCTGGGCGGCGTAGGAGCAGAAGAATCAAACCACCGCTGTGCACGAGAGACATATACGTATCACTGTATTCGCCGTTTTTTTCATGGTACAAGCACATTTCAAAAAAAGAACCAATTAAACAACAAACAATTACCCCAGAAACAGCATCAGTAGCACAGGACCGAACACAGCAGAACAGGTACGTGTGGATCAGGGGAGGCACGGGTGGCACAGTGCCGCATGGGCTCATGGGAGACGTAGTTATGTCTAAGCATATACATAGCAAGGAATAGCAGTGTGGCTATATAGGGCCCCTACACCCGTTCCAGATCTCTCACAGACACTCCCCTTCAGTACAATCGGCTACCGAAGCAGTGAGGGAGAACAACTCCGCGCTCGTGGCATCAGAATCATCCTCCTCCAGCCCCTCCATACACAGCACCCTCCAGGCCATCAAATCATCCTGTATCTTACTATCTCTACGGGTGCACTGCATGTGAGTCTCTTCTGCCAGGGCCCATTCTCTCGCATCTTTCAGCCACAGGGAAAACTCCGGCGCCCTTTGACCCATCCATGTAATAGCCACACGCCTCCGCGCCAGGACCAGCAGGAGTTGCAAGAATTTATAGGATAACTTTTTCTTTCTGGGCTTCGGTACCAGTGCCAGGAGGCAGTGGATGGGTTCCAAAAGGAGTGTAATCCGCGTGGCTCGAGCAACATGAGTCACCACCCTCCGCCAAAAGTCGTGAACCAGGGGGCAGTCCCATGCTAGGTGGAGGAAACCCGCCCTCCGCGCCCCACATCTCGGGCAATTATGTCGTCTGTCCGCCGATATACGATGTAGGGAGACAGGCGTCATATAAGTACGGTGGACAAAATTAAAGTGGATAAGTTTAAAACGTGCGTTGCAGGAGACCCTACGGGTCAGAAGCCCGATCCGTTTCCGTTGGCCCGGGTCCAGGTCCATTCCCAGATCCGCCTCCCACGCCGCCCAAGACGGTGCCACCGGCGGGGTCGAATCCCGACGCATAGCGGAGTAGAGAAGGGAGATCAAGCGTTTGCCCCTCCCACAGGACAAAATGATGTCCAGGACGTTCGTAGACGGGGGAGCCTCCGGGTACTGGGGCCACGTAGTCCTGGCCACGTCCTGGAGGGCTCCGTAGTGGAGATACTGTCCCGCGTGTAAGTCAAAGGACTCCAAGGCGTGTTCGAAGGACACAAAGGAATCGTTCGGGTAGAGGTCCGCAAGCGTCTCGCAACCGCCAGAGCACCACTCCCTGAAGGACATATTCTCTTCCAACCGAAGTATTGGGGCCATGATCCAAAGCGAGAGCTCCCTATGAAACGGCGCCCGCTTCAATACTTTTTCAACGAACCGCTGCCAGATCGCTGCTGTGTGGCGCACCACATACGGCAGGGCGCAATCAGCGCCGCGGCCCTGCATCAGGGCCTCCTGTAGGGTCCTGTCATCAGCCATACCAGCAAGCAGTGTTAGTTCCCAGTTCTCAGTGTCAGCAAACCATCGAGCTGCTGGGAGAAGCTGAGCTGCGTAGTAGTATAGGTCAAATCTTGGGGCCTCAAGGCCACCCTCTTCCCAACTCCGCGTCACCGTACGTAAAGCCACTCTACTACGACCACCTGCCCAAAGTAGGGAGGTGAGGAGCGAGTTCAAGGTCCGAAATACTCGGGGCGGCAACGGACAGAGGGTATTCTGCAAGGTATAGAGGACCCTAGGGAGTATCACCATTTTGGCAATCGCCAATCTCCCCATCAGTGAAAGGGGAAGCGTGTTCCAAAAGGTAACAGATTTATGGAGGGCTGAGAGTACTCTGTCAATATTATAGGTCAGTAGTGTCTCATCCAACGTAGCCACCTGGATGCCAAGGTACCTGAATGCCACTCGTTCACATCTAAAACCCGAATAGGGCACATCCACGTCCGAGTCCTGAGCATAGCCCACCAGTGGGAAGACCAGAGACGTGGCGAGATTAACACGCAACCCAGACGCTGCACCAAATCGGTCCAGGAGCCGCAATAGGACAGGGAGAGCCTCAGAGGGGGAGGTCAAATACAAAAGCGCATCATCTGCGTAAAGGGAGATTATATTGGTAGTGGCACCCACCACTATCCCCCACTGTCGGAGCTCCATGCCAGCGGCGATGGCTAGGGGCTCAATTGCAAGGGCAAACAGGAGCGGGGACAGGGGGCAACCCTGACGGGTGCCTCTCTCCAATGTCCACTCCTCCGAGCGGGCTGAACCCAATCTCACCCTAGCGCGGGGTGCCCTATAAAGTATCTTGATCCAATTACAAAATCCAGGTCCAAACCCCATATTTGTTAGTACCTGCATCAAATATCCCCAGTGCACCGTGTCGAAAGCCTTAGTCAAATCAACGGACACCAAGACATGTGGATCCTCCCTGCCCCGAACCTCATGAAGGACATGATTCAGGCGGCGCAGATTCATCGCCGTATTACGACCCGGGATAAATCCGCACTGGTCGGAATGGATTAGTCGAGTCATGTACGGGGCAAGGCGAGTGGCTAAGATCTTAGTAAGGATCTTGGCATCCGTGTTAATCAGGGTTATAGGGCGGTAGGCTGCGGGATCAGTACCGTCCCCTCCCGGCTTTAAGATCATGCATACCTCTCCTTGGTTCATAGATGTCGGGAGGGTGCCAGTACGCAGAGCCTCATTATAAACCTGCAAGAGAAGGGGAGCCAAAACATGCCCGAAGGAATGATAGAATTCGGCCGGGTAACCGTCTCCACCAGGGGCCTTCGCACGGGGGAGGGAGGCCATCGCTGCTTTTATCTCGCCTAGCGTGATTTGTGTGTCCAGGTCCTTCACATCCGCCTCTGATAGAGTCTGGAGGTCCAAGTCCTCAAGGTACAAGTGACAGGCATCGTCTGTAATGGACTGATCTGCCCTATATATAGTTTGCAGATGGCACCGGAGGACCTCAAGGAGATCGGATTCACAGTGGACCACATTGCCACCCGAGTCGCGTAGGGCAACTATTTTCTCAGGCGCGAATTCGCGGCGAAGAATCCAGGCCAACAGGCGGCCGGATTTATCCCCCTCACGATGGAGGCGTTGCCTATACTGGCCCAACGTAAACTTATCAAGTCTAGTAAGTATGTCATGGATTGAGGCCAAGGCAGCAGACTCCGTTCGCTGATCAGGTGGGTCAGGGTCCGGACTCGATTGGGCGCGTTGAAGCGCAGCCTCTTCTCTCTGTAAATCAGACATCAGCTGTTTGCGGACCCCATACGTGAGGCCCATACAGACGCCACGCACTACCGCCTTCAAGGCGTCCCATTTAGTAGAGAAGGGTAGATCTTCCCCCCCCCGTTGAGTTCCACATATTCCGACAGTGACTCCGCCACACGGTCCTTGCCCACCGGGTCCAACAGGAGGTCAGCGGGCATTATCCACGTACGCGGACGCGCCGCTCGATCAGGCCACTGCGCCACGCATGTCACCGGGGCATGGTCCGATAGGTATCGGGCCTGGTGCGTGACCGTCAAGGTCAAGGACGGGGTAAGGTTGGCCGCAAGAACGCGGTCCAATCTGCTGTGGGTACCATGCGTCGGGGTGTAACATGTATAAATCTTCTGAGCAGGGTGACAGGAACGCCACACATCTATAGCTCCAAGATTATGCATAACGTCACGCAGACGGGTCGTCATACGGGGCTTAGTGCCCAACCGGGGCGGGTGGCGATCTAAGTCAGGGTGCAGTACGCAATTGAAGTCCCCAAACCAAAGGAGGGGTACATCCAATTCCGAAGCCACAAGATCCTGGACCTGCGAAAAGAAGGCCGGGTCATCAGTGTTCGGGGCATAGGTATTAAGGAGCAAAAGCTCCTTGTCATCCAATCTAAGTCGCACCAACAGGTATCTACCGTCGACATCTGCCTCCACATATTGAACCGCGCAGGAGATCCCTGGGGCTACCCAGACAAGGACTCCTCTAGCATATGTAGAGAAGGAGGAATGAAAAGCTGGCCTCTCCACTTCCTGGACAGCCGCTGTGCGCCGTCATCATCTAGATGAGTTTCTTGCAAACAGGCGACCGAGACCCCGTGTCTTTTAAGGAAGGTGAGGACTCTGTGTCTCTTGGTGCAAGTACCCAAGCCACGCACATTCCACGTTAAAAATTTAAAACCCATGGCCCATGATAGCACTCAATCAAACTATAGTATGAAGACAACAGAACCCGTCGCCCCCCCGTCCCCACCACAGGAGAATCTGCCGGAGTAGCATTATCAGTAAACTGTCTACAAATCGGTTTCAACGTGCATCTGATGCTAAAAACACTTTCCCCATAAATTGCAACCCACCCCCCAACAACTCCAAAACCTAGAGCTTCCGAGTAAACCAGGCCCCCCCCCACCCACGAGCGAAAGGATAGCAACAACCAGAACCGCCACCCCGCCCTTCCCCTGCCAGTGCCAGGACGTACACAGCCACCCCATACAACACACTCCACTCTCACTCTCACACAACAAAACAATCCCACCCACCCCAATTTCCAGCTCCCCGAAAAGACCCAGCAATATCAGAATAGTACCTGGGCACGTCCCCACCCCCGTTAATAATAGCAGAGAGAAGTCACATAGGAGAAAAAGGAGCCCCATCTACCTCCCCCGCACCTTAAGTTACCAGGGTTCAAGTGGTCAAACATGAGCCAGTACCCCAGAAAACCCCCCCAGCGACAGGAGCGAGCCAGGGGAATCCAGCAGTGCGTCCACAGGAGTGCCCCCACAGTAAGATCATCCGCACAGACAGGGCCAATCAACCCCAGTCAATCAATAGTTCACTCTGACCTTGGCTCAGTGAGGGCCGTCTCCGGGACCACCGGGGCTGTAAAGTCCGCATCCAAAGACGCTTCCAGCAAAGTGTCCGGCACCAGGATGTCACCAGGGCCAGGAGCAGCAGCCGAGCCCGGGTCCGCTCCCGCCGATACCGTAGCCATAAGGATAGCTCCATCCGCTCCCACTGTGGGCCGAGATGTAGGAGACCCCCGAGACCCAGAGCGGCGCCGTCTCCTGCTGCGATGCTTTTTTCGTGGTCAGGTCCCCCAAGTCTCACGCGGGCCACCCCGCTCCCCCGGAGGGAGGTCGTCCCCTCTGATCTCGAGCCACTCCCACACCTCCGCCGGCGATTCAAAGAAGTGTGCACGGCCCTGTGAGAGCACTTTGAGTTTGGCAGGGTACAGTAGCATATATTGAAGTTTCATCTCGCGGAGTTTTTGTTTGACTCCCACATAAGATTTCCTCTGCTCCTGTACTTGCTGGGTATAGTCCGGGTACACTGACACACGGCTATTTTCAATCAGAAGCGGGGACTCCGATTCCCTTGCAGCCTTCAAGATACAGTCACGGTCCTTATAGTTCAGGATCTTCGCGATGAGGGCTCTAGGAGCTTCCCCCGGGCGCGGAGGGGTTACAAGGGCTCTATGCGCCCGCTCTACAACGAACACAGTAGATAATCCTGATGGGCACAAACGTGTGCGGACCCAATTCTCAAGAAATCGTTCAGGGGTCCCAGCCTCCAATCGTTCCGGAACTCCCAGGACCCGAATGTTGCTCCGGCGGGCTCTCCCTTCCGCGTCTTCAGCCCGTCTCTCCAATGCGCGGGTAGTAGACGTAAGTTGCGCAACAGACTTTTGTAGGGAGGCCACCTCACCCTGCAACTGCTTGATGTTGCCCTCCGCATCCGAGACTTTATCCGCCACCTTGTGAAGATCAGTTCTGAGGAGATTCGCGTCAATGGAAACAGTCTCTATCTGGCGTTCCAGCGCAGATTGGGAACCCTGGATAGCCTTCAGGAGTTCAGCTCTGGATGGCTCTGTAGGGCTCTCGCCGTCGCCCTCCGGTCCCGTCTGTCGCGTGATTCTCTGCGACGGCAGGCGTGGGGTGGTATACTGGGTAATAGTGTTAGGTTGGGAGCCTTTTGAGGAGCGACCGCCTCGAGCCGCCATCCTGCGGTGTGGACGACACCCACCGTTAGCGCCTGCCAAAGGGCCCCGGAGGTCCAACAATCCAGAGGCACAGGGGCCGAGATCAGGAGCAGGCCAGGACCAGCAATGGTAATGTTCAGTACAGATTACGAAGAAGCCAGTTTACCCCACAGCCAGGCCAGCAAAATGGCCGCGGAACTCCCCCTTACTTGGAACGGCGGACGCCGAGAGTCCGGCACAAGGTAAGGAAATGTCAGCTGATCACCCTTTCACGCCACTTCAGAGAGGCCCCCATCGGCAGACGGCAACAGACTGGTTCCCAGGGCCACAGGGATAAGCACAGGTCGCAGCAGGGGTCTCCCCACGTTTGCAGATCAAGAGCTCCGCTCCGGAGGTGGCCCCAAACTAAGGTGAAGAGGGCGGGTGGGCGCCAGTCGTATCCCAAGAACAACGCCACCAGGATAGCACTTCGCCTCAGTGGCCCCCAGCGGTGGCACCCAGCAGGGGGAGCGAGCCAAGTCTAGCGTGGGCGTGGGGGGAGCAAGGCCGCAGGACTCACGCAGCACGTCTCAAGGGGAAAGGAGGCCGGGCACCCCAGCAGGATAGGAGGCTCCGCGTGGCTCCAGGGCCCGAGGACTCACAGCCGGCAACAGGCCTCGGAGGATCCCCAGTGCTCCGGTCCCAGTCCGCTGCTCAGAAGGGGTAGCAGGACGTACCTGGATCCTCGCTGCGTGGCACCACAATTCCCACGTGTCGATCAGCGGGCACCTCCGGGGCCCAGGGAGCGCCGCCACCAAGGGGCTTCAGGTCCGACCCCGATCTCCGTTGCGCGCCACTGCGACCTCTCCAGGCCAACTAGCAGGCACCTCCGGGACCCAAGGAGCGTCAATCCCCAGCCGCGGAGACACCACCAAGACGCGGCGCAGGGCGCAAGGGTCCCCGCAGCAATCGCCCGATGCAGGAGCTCACCCTCGATTCTGTCGGGCGGATCGCCCTCAGTGAGCCTTCCGCCGCTAGGCCCAGACCGCGGCCTCGCTTAGTACAGCGCGGCGCTGCGGACGTCGGCAGCGTCGTCACCACCGCACACAGCCGAGCCCAGAAGTCCTCCTCACTGTCAGGGGTTGCGATCGAGTCCGGGGTGGTTCCGACGTAGAATCCACGGGCTGGGACAGCCCAGGCAGGATTTCAAAGCAGGATTAGCGGCAGGGCTCGAGTCGGGGTACCACGCGGGTGGACGGCGTCCCCCCACTTATTTTAAGGGGTCTTACCGGGTGGACGCCGTCCCCCCTGCGCAAAAGCTGGGCTTTAAATTATAGCGTTATTTGCCCTCACGGCCGGCTGCCCCGTCGATCTCCCTAGTCAGTCAGTGTGCAGGGCGTCAGCATCAGCTCAAGGAGCACCAAGTTTTCACAGAAGGCTCTTTGACTATTGTGCTGATTGGTCGGTGCGGGTCGTACTAACCTGCCTTTTCTTTTTACAGGAGACACAATAAAAAGGAAAAACTGCAAGTGCCCCTCTCCTAAAATACGCTGCGAGCGTGGGTTGGAATACAGCTCGTCGCATTATCATGAGCCGCACGCAATCATGACTCGCACAAGGGAGAGTGTTTGGTGGATAGCGGGCCTCGAGAATAAGGGCTTGTTTGCAAGAATTATTGATCCGCCCTCTCGTAGGTGGACGGCAGTGGGGTA
This sequence comes from Lissotriton helveticus, assembly GCF_964261635.1. Lineage (NCBI taxonomy): Eukaryota > Metazoa > Chordata > Amphibia > Caudata > Salamandridae > Lissotriton > Lissotriton helveticus. The sequence goes on from NC_136063.1 coordinate 927,395,633, forward strand.
GAAGGAAACATTAACTTGCAGTGCAAGTTACGAGGGTGAGTTAAGCCAAGCTGGCACAGGCTGCGACCTTCGATAATTTATTCCTTCGGTTTGTTTGCAAGACCTCAGAGACAAAGTGATCTATGTCACGTATTTGAGCGTCCCCCTACTTCTAGTTTTTTTTACCTTCCGTGACGTCACTTCCGGTCGTGATGTCACTTCCTGTCTGGGCGTCCCCCCACTTCTTTATTTAGGACTTGTGCCCTGATTAGCGGGTCTGTGGGACGGAGCTGGCGGAGCTCACGTCCTGCCGGCCATGTTGGTTGGCCACGCCCCCCTCGGTGCACACATTATTAAGTGGAAACAACACTCCTCCAGATACTTCGCATAAATATTTATCATACAACCCAGGACCTTAAAGATGGTAACTTCACAAAGGCAATTCCCTCCCTATGAACCCAGATTGCCTTTTGTTGCTCTCTTCCCCTGACGGCGCAAGGCCGGGTGTCCCTCTCCAAAATGAAATGGTCACGCTGCCAAGAATCCTGTACTAGTTCACTAATCTGATTAATCTTGTTCCTCGTGACACATTTCAGACACTGTATTCAGTGTTGGGTGGCTTGGTTTGCAGTGCAGGAAGAAGCAGAGTGGTGCTGTCCAGCTGCAATTGCCGAGGGAGAATGGAGGGCTAGGAGCTCCAGTGTTAAGCGCTATTATTTAGTGGCACAGCTCCAATGGCCAACTTATTGGTTGGTCAGATATCATTTGATGTAGGTGTGCCTGGGATCTGAGATGAGAGCATTGCGAATTGTGCCGGAATTGTTTCTCCCCCGATTAGCATTGCCTGTACCCTCGAACACACCCTTTCAGGTGGCACATGAGTGCCATCATAGAGCACCGAGAGTCACAGAAATGTTGCCATTGTATGCTCCAGAGATCCCCCTGTGGTACACTCATTCTTTCCGAGCAAGTGTAGGTCAGGAGGGAATGCAACTTTGGGAATCGGCAGGGATGGGTACACTGGAAGACTTGTTCCATGGTCCCTATCCCCTTTGACCTCCTGACTGAAGAAACAGGTCTTCTGGCAGGTCATTTCTTAACACATAGGCGACTCATGGGAGAACTGGAGCACATGTGGGTCATTACTAATGCAGAGCCGGCGATGCACCCCCTGACACAGACACTCAACACCATGGGCAATGGGCGTAGATTGAATATGTGGCTCACGAGAGCCATTTCATATAATACTCAAGACCTGTTGAGAGCCCTTCGACAAACCTGGGAATGAGACGTGGGCCGTGCACCCATGCAGAAGGAGTGGATAAGGGTGCTGATATACCAGAGAAAGATCTCATGCTATGCCCGATTTCAATACATACAGTATTACATATTGCAAAGAGCTTACTTACTTAACGCTGGACAAGATACACAAAATATACCCTACCGCTTCTTCGGAATACCCTCTCTGCCAGGCCCCTCAGACGGACATGGTGCATATGCTTTGGAGCTGCCGGTGGATTGTGTGCTGGGAGAGGAGGTCTGCACCACACTCTTGTGCGTCTCAGGCTGTGAGGATTTGGATTGCGTGATCTGCTGCTTATTGGGCATCTATAGGCGCCATAGAGCCGGAGCAGCCACCAATCACTTTATTGACTTGGGGTTGCTGCTTGTCAAGCAGTCATTTCCTATGTATTGGAAGGCCCGAACATTGTCCAATGTGGCATGCTTACTGAGCCCGACCGTCAAGTGGAGTACAGCGGAGGTGGCTGCACAACATTGTGAAGAAAAATGGGGGTTACAAAGGCGTCCCATCGAGGTTGTGTGGGGCAAATTACACATTGCCCTCCAGGGAGGGCCTGGTGGCAACAAGAGCTCTGAATGACTCCACACAGTATGCGCCTTCTTAATAGCGTTTCTCCAGAAAAGTATATCCCCCCTTCTCCTACACCTCCCCCCACATCGCACGAGAGGATATAATGCAGCTGGGGTGCCGATGCACAGACTGCAGTACTCACATGAGAGCCACAAAGTGGCCACAAAGTGAGTAATATTACTCCCCTGGCTGTACGACTAAGTTACTGTTTGTGCCCATTACAGATTTTTTAGACTCACATTTGGGTCTGTGTTATAATAGTTGTGCACAGTCATAACATTTTAGAATCTGAAACAACTAGGGTGGTTGAGACACAGCATACCCGCGACAATATATTGGTTTATTGGTGATACTTGTCATGCTTGCTGAAGTAAAATCTGTCAAAACTCAATAAAGATGTTTTCTTTAAAAAAAAAAATAAATTGGTAAAAATTAGCCTGTCAATAAATCTAAAGGTGTCTCTAGGCCTGATTTAAAAATCTATCCATTGATCCTGGTCGTGGTTTTATACCAAGCCGTTAAAATAATTTCCTGTAAAATGTATTTTCCAGTCCGAACACAACTAACACCTTTGATGGTGGTGTGAGGTGGGCCAGTATCTGTAAAAATGAAATTCAACAGTGTTCACCCATCTCCGTAATTCCCGCCATTTTGAACACAGTTGGAGCTTACTTTCAAAATGTAATAGGCTTCTTCCCAGCAGGGGGCCACTGCAGTTTACATGAAAAGGGCTTCTCGGTTGCGAGGCTGAAAATGGATGTTCAGCTCTAAAGTCTTTATTTGAACACAGGAACAATGAGATGAAACGACCCAGCAGGCAGCAGGCACACATTACAAGACAAATACTTAGTAACAGGAACTTCAGTCAACCAGTGTGTTTTTGCCTCAGGATCTGCGTCGCTGCTCAGATGCTGCTGTTAATCCATTACTCTTTCCAGGCTATTAGCACCTCCGTGAGATTTCCTAACCACATACACGCACAAATTAGTTTCTGCCTTTCAGCCACATAGTGTTTTACAAAAAATTGTATCTGGAAAAAAAGTAAGAGTGAAATGCAATATTTTTTTTAGTTATCAGCAAAAGCTAAAGGTAAAGATCATATATATATATATATATATATATATGACACCATATTTTGTTTTTAGCCTGTTTGTAAACACTTTTAATTTTGTCTGCTATTTTGCGGGAGGCCCGCGGTCCCTGCAGGGGACCCCATAGGAGGGCAAACCCCGTAGTAGGGCGCAGGTAACCGCGGGCCTGCCAGGGGGAGGGACGGGTGGCGGGGTGGGACAAGGGTAGGCCACCCCCCCTTTTTCCAGGACTGATAAGGGGAGCACTTCCGCCCGGGCGCCCTCTTTGCTCTGCCCCCCTTCTCCTACGGTCGCCCAGGCTGTCCTCGCCAGCCCCAGACACAGGTCCCTAGCCCCTTCTTCCCCCTCACTTTTCCCCCCCACGACGCGGACGCGAGGCCCGCGATTTCACTCGAGCAGAGGTAAGGGATCATTTAGGCCTCCCCCCTGAGCCCCGTCCTCGGATATCCGAGCCGACGGGGCTCCGTGGTTTTGCCACGGGGGGAGTCCTCTGATCCGATTTTGTTGTTGTGGGTCTCGATGCGTCTTCGTGCGTGGGGAAAAGGCGGCGATAATGGCGCCATTGGGAGGGGATTGTTTGTGTAACAGGGGCGACAAGTGGAGAGGCGAGGCAGTGGCGGGGATCGTCGTGTGGGTCCGCCGCCACTGGCCATTTTAAAATATATTGGGCAAACAGGGTGTGCGTCTTAGGACGACACGCGCCTAGTCGTAGTTGACTGTAGTGCGTGGTGTTAGTGGCAAGGATCGGCGGGTGGGCCACAATGTGCTCAACGTGCGGAGCCTGCCATATTCACCGTATTTAAATGTGGATGTGATGTTTTAATGGCAGGGTTCGCGTGGGCATCTAAGATATTTAGGCTGAGCACCGCGTGGGTCCTGCTGCCGCCACCTGCTTCGAATATTAGAGGTTGAAGTATGCGACTGGTCGCTATTGTTTGTGGGAGTTCTCTGTGGCCTGGGTCGTTGGGTGGCCCGCATGCTGATCGCCGTGTGGGAACGCCGCCGCCACCTACTAGAGATGGTGGTGTTGAGGCGCGCGATCAGTCGCAATGTTTTTCCACTGTGTGGGGCCCGTCGCCGCCATCAACTTCAATATGGTAGTGTTGAGGCGCGCAACCAGTCAGAAGGGTTATCCGCCGTCTGGGTCCCGCCGCCGCCATCAAGCCATCAACGATAAATATGGTGGTGGTGATGCGCGCGACGAGAAGGGTAGAGTGGCCTCGATCAATTACCCGCCACTGGCTGCAAATACAATGGTCTTGCAAACGGCCGCCAAATTTGTCGATTTCACCGTCTGGGTCCCGCCGCCACAATCAACGTTAAATATGGTGGTGGTGATGCGCGCGACGAGGAGGGTAGAGTGGCCTTGATGAATTACCCGCCACTGGCCGCAAGTACAATGGGTTGCAAACCGCCGCCAATTTGTCGACTTGCAACGGGGGCGATTTACATATGCGCGGATCTCCGGTGGGGTCCGCCGCCACCGGCTGCATTTGAAGGGCCATCATCGTCGGGGAGTCACGGGCGGCGAGGCAACCCCCCCTCCTTTTTAGCAGCGTGGTCAGGGCAAACAGTGGCCCTGCAGTGCGCTTTGCCAAGCGGGGGTTGTGTGCATGGGCTGGTACAGCTCCTGCTACCGCTGCTCCTCGCTGGTGTTGCCTCAGTCTCTGCTCCCACTCAGGGGGAGGGGCGGGGCATCTCGGCGCTTCGCAAATGGCACCCTCGGTGTGCCGGGGAAAAGGCAGCAAAACTAAAAGCCAAACGTTGGTGAGGTCCGTGTCCCGACTCTCACTGCTCCTGGGGGCGTGGGGCTCAGATGGGCAGCTGTGTGCGTCTCTGTGGATTCGCGGTGGTCAGCAAATCAGCGTGGGTCTGGAGATGGGACTGCGCTGGTCTGACTGTGGTCATCTGGTCAGGGGCATCATCTGGTCAGGCTCCAGGTAGCACAGCCTCGCTCCGGACAACCCAGACACGAGTCCCAGCCCCTTAGATGACCGCCCCCCCCTAGTTCTCCCTGGACTGCTTCTACCTCCACTCCACGAATTTGGTTCGCCGCTTCGAACTGCGGCAGGTCCAATACACTTTCATCCTCCTGAGGTCGATAAACTGACCACAATACCGTGGCTAACTATACACATTCAGCTGTTTAACATCAAGACGCCGCAAGCAGTGGGCGTGCGAATTTGCTTTGCACATGCCTGCTACTGGAGGGCGCGTCGGTCAGAGGTAGAGGAGCAGGACAGGGGTGGGGGAGGGCAAGGTTGGGGACCGCAGGCAGCGGCTGCTTAGCATCCTGACAGCACTGTGCCCGCATTCCTAGGCATCCATGCCGTAGCCCTTCTTCGTGGGCTCGGCGAACCCCCCCCACCACGCCTGTCCGGCGGGCTAAAGATGCATGTTTCCTTGAAGACGTGGAAGAGCGCTGAGCTGGCTGGGCCACCAACTCGCATTTAAAGATAAGGCCCCCTTTGGTGCCACCCCCCGGGGTCCTGGCTGCGACTGTTTCGGGGGACTGAGCCTCCTCCCCCATTTTAGCCTCGGATTAGTTCAGGTCGTTGCACCCTTCGTGGAGCAGACGGTCACGAGGGGGGCGAGAAGTTTCGGGAGCTGTTATTAGCCTTGCGACGATGAAGTTAGGTTGCGCAACAAGAGGACACGCGAATAAGAGCGGGATTTGCATGATAAGAATTTATGTTGCAACATAGACAGTGAATCAACTTTTAACGCTTACAGTGAAAAATTTTCGTAACCACTGGAATACACACCGAGGTAAAGGCAAGGTTCATGGCAAACATGCGACCAAAAAACGCCGAAGTTTCACTTGCAGAGGCGTCAATTGCAGGGCCCGTTTGAACTCACACGAGAAAGGGGATTGAGAAAGGAGATTAATTTCTATCGGCTTAATTATCAGCCTCTGTGACGCCGTCTTTTCAGCATCGGTTACTAACCGAAAGGTTGGGAGTTCGAGCACAGCCAACTCCAGTGGTAAACTCAGGCTCAAATGTCGGTGTATAAGTGAGCGAAACTGGAGTGGTTTCTCATTTACCCAATAGGAACTTGTTTTGGTCCTCAAGATTGGCGAAATTGCTTTTAAAGAAGTTAGTAGCATGCATACATTATGTATTATGTCAATAATAATACCATGAATCAGCCAAATACACAAGTTGCTGCTCACTGCTATTAAGATTTGGATGCCAACATAGGCCTCGAACAGGCATCTTCAAAGAATGATATCCTTTAGGATCAAGCCCCGAGACCACGGATATCAGGAGCGGTGCAGGTAGAACGAAAGAGTAGGCAGGTGGTAGCAGCTTCACCTCCTGAATGTACCAAATTGACTTCAGCAGTAGGGGTAGCTACTGCAACCCCTGGTTAACCTTAAGGAGACTCAATGGTCTATGCAGATTATGCTCCTAACATCTCCTGCTATTAGGAAGGACACATTACTTCATCTGGCCTTACATATTTCATGGGCAACTACTGCCACTGCAAGCCATGCACACGCAAAAAATTACAGTGCTTATGGCGACATGATACGTAAATTTTCACAGAACTCAAGAGGGCATATATTATGCAAAGAAAGTGCAGTTGTAATTGTAGTGTTCCTCTTTAAGCCGAACAGTTACCCATTCAACACACGTTTCGTCCTGGGAAGCACCCCTCGACTTCTTCTGGGCTGCGAAGATGTACAATATTACATAATGTATCAGGGGATCGGCTGGTGCGGCCATTCATGTTTGCCGAGGGAGACGTTATGGAACGAGCTCCTCAAAACAGATACTTTTAATTAGGCCCGTCAGAGTAGGAATGCACTCTGGATTTTCCTAGCTATAAAGATTGTATTTAACTATACCTGCACATCCCGCCCATAGACAAGATGGAATCTCATTACAGATTGGAATGAACGCACAATTTATCTCAGTAGTTTCCACGTGTCCTCAGAGGACCCACAGCGGAACTTGAGCGGTGTTTTGATTCTCGCGGTGCACGAGGACCGCTGCTTGAATTGCATGCACCCAGTCGGAAAACCCCCGGGTTGGATGCACGTGCTTCAAGAAATACAATCACCTTGAACGAGGGTACAGCATCGCCCTGCGCACATTACATATCCGTTTTAGGCGTTAGGTCTCCATCAGGAGGTCTACAGTGACAAATAAAAATGCGGTAACGAATGACCACACTTTTATTCCAATTTTCAAATATCATAACGTTGAACGGGCTGGGGAATAGTACCGATTAATGTGGGGGGTGCCTTTGGGTTTTAATGCACATCTTGTTAGTTAAAGTAATATTGGCACGTCACAAATGACGGTGGCACACTTCCAAATATATGAGAAATGTTTCTAATTTTCTCCCGAACAGCAGTGATGCGGCTGCTCCATGATGATCTCCAGTCGCGATGTCATGGTTTACTGCACGAGTTAGCGTGTGGACTTGAGATGGGGTTGGGGCTGGCACGAGGTGCGCCCTCTACTCTCGCTCAAGGGCTTGCACATGGAAGTCCTTTCACTGCTGTGAACCTCAAAACTACCCTTATAGCCGCGTCTCCCTCGCGTCTTCCTCTGTCGTCTGTCTTAGCCCGAACAGGAAGCAGGAAGCACCTGGTACCTCATCGCCACTCGCAATGCTACAATCCCTGTTGTGCTTGGGCTGCGCCCGATGTTCGGGGCTCGAACACGCAGTAGGGGCCTGGATGTGTTCTCCACCCGGGCTACAGTGCAGTTCGGTGGCAAACATATGAGGTGCTCATGAATGCTGGCCAGTCCGAGCGGGCGGTCAAACATTCCTGAGCCCGTGGAGTGGGCGAATGACTTCTCCTCATCTCATCTGTGAACTACCCCGCCCCGCCTGCCTGCCAAGCTGCAGCAGCAGGTGATGTCATTGGGTTATTATCATTTACTGCCAGCCATGGGGGGGGCGCTCCCATGCCTTTGCGGAGACGCCGCCACAGGCCGGAAATGTGTACTCCGCTGCACCTCGAGGAGTTTGACTCCACCACCGACATTGAGGGGTATATCATTGTGACTCAAAACTGGGTTGAAGATTCCCCCACAATCTACATTTCTTCCCTGGTCCTCGTATTATACTTAGGGCTGCCGTGTCATCACCTCGTGCGCATTGCCTTATGTTCTTTCTAATGAATTAAGTAATTGAACACTGCAGAACTTCCCTTCCTGTCGCACGTTACTTTGCCTCGGATGCAGTCAGTAAGTTAGATCACATAATAACCATATTCTGCTCCCATGTATGCAGTATCGCCGTACAGTTGAAATCCCTGCAGCACCTGCCTGTACCTTCATCATAGCGATGCTGATGAACTGAGTTAATTGGGCCGTTTGACAGGGCATCTGTTAGTTGCAGTGCTGTGCAGTGGTAAATTTGACAAGGGCTTGTTTATAATCAATTTATTTTCGAATAGTGATCATTCCTTTTATGCTGTGTGTACTTCTACACTTGCTTTAGCTAAGTTAGATATAATGGGGTTTCCGCTTTCGGTCATATGTGGTGATGCATTATAATGGGCATCAGTAGCTGGCATGGTATATAAGTTATTCCGTCCATGCAATGCTCCACGTATACTGACTCGATTCGTGAGCGTTGATGTAGACATGCTCGACTCTTTCTCTGCCAACAGGTATCAACAGTGAACTTGGGTAAACTAAGGCACTCCCAACGTTATGTCTGGGAATGTAAAGATCTCCGGGTTACCGGGCCAAATTGCAGGGAACCTGGTAGTGTCTCCGTTACTAGGAGCAACGCAGTATTAACAGCCTAACAGAGTCGCGGTAGTCATGACAGATTTGGCAGGCACACCTCACAGTGCCCTGATCTGCAAACAATATAGACTAGAAGACATCTATATGATCTGGGCGTAAACTTCCGTTAAAGCGAAAGCAACGCAAAAGACACAACAGATTCAGTCCCCTCTAGTAATGTCGCTATCACTTGGCGCACTGACGGTATAACAGATTTATTATAAGATTTATCCAGAATGCTAGAGGCAGGACATGGTCCGGGGCAATACAATAGAAAGAACATTCCCCGGTTCACATAGAACCACCCCAGCATCCCAGACAGCTTCCATGCGATAATTGAGGCGAATTACCTCTAAGCTCAAAGTCAAGTATGGGTTTCATAGCCTTGCTGCCCTAGATCACACCTTGAGGACAGGGTGAGATTACATAATACTTTACCTGCGTGCCAATTGGGGGAACAGCCAGCAACTTACATTAGCCCTGACGGGATGCTCAGGTACACAGTAAACCAGTTGAGCTATAGGATGTTGGTAGCCCAACCCTGCCGGAGCTCCCGGGTGAGTGGTCTATTGGCCCCGTGTAGGCAGAGCAGCACCCTCAAGGGACTCATCATTAGGAGAGCTTCGGGACAGGTGTCCTTAGGGCGGTTGTAAACCTGAGCATCCGGGGGCTTGCCATATAGAGCTCCGCCCGGTGGGGGAATGCCTGATAGGTCCACCGGGGGGAGGAGTTATCCTCTCAGGTTCTACACCGGGCTATGGCTGCGGGTGTTTCTTTGAAAAAAACTTCAGGTACCTGGCAACGAAGGGTTGCCGCAGACCTAGGGCGCCACAGACGCTGGCTAGTTAGAAGAAATAAACGGATTGCAGTTGACGTTGGAGTTCTCCATTTAAGTAGGCGGCTGAGCCTCTTTGCAATGAATTCATGCAACCAAGTGGGACTGGGGGACGACCTTGATATCCAATCATCAAGGCTCTTAGCACAGATGGTTATCCTCAGCAGAGGTGAGATGATACAGCGAGGCCTCATGCAACTTGGAGAGTTGTAGTCTTGACATGGGTGTCAGCAATTTAGAAGGCCATTTTTCATGCTTCAAGGGCTTTGGGTTAGGAAACATAACAAGGCCAGTTATAACTGGACAGGCGGGGTGCCCCACCCCCCCGCCCCAATGCCCTTGCCTTAGTTTCAGCCCCCTTTCAAATTTAAGTTGAGGCATGCCGGTGAAAGAGGGTAGACCGCTGCCGCGCACCGGACTCAGCGCACTGAGCAGTGAACTGGGATCACGTGCCTCTGATGGTCTGGAATGACTCCTGGCCCCATATGGATAGGGGCGAGTTACCAGGAACACGGGAGGTTGCTCGCATGCGCGTAAACGCATCCATGCGCAACTGGGAAGCGCTAGAAACATCCGGATGCAGATAAAAAGCTAACTAAAAGGCTAGGTGGTGGGGGCTCTGGGCGCAGCGGGTGCCATGCCCAGGGCTGTGGAAAAAGTACTAGGCGACCCCCATGCAGGACAGGCGCAGGAACAGGACCTGAAGCCACAGTGCGAGAGGCACAATAATGAGTCATACATAAGCCGAGGGGCCCTTCTTGGGGACTTGGTTCTACGGCACCCCGTTAGTCCTTAGGGTGGTTGTAAGCCTGAACAACCGGGGGTTTGCTAATAACGCCCCTCCTGACTGGGCAAGGTGTGAGTTAACTCTCCCTGGTCCAGAGGGGGGGGGGCAGGTGGACGATAGGTCCATCGGGGGGAGGCTTGCCTCCCAGGTTCGACACATGGCCAGGGCCACTAGTGTCTGCTTCATTGGCTCGACTTCAGGCGCCCTGCAACAAGGGGTTGCGGGGTGAGGGGTCGCCTGTCAGTTAACCCGCTCTGTTATTTGTATCACAAATAAACCTGCAACTTTTTACTCCCAACATACTTGTCTGTGTATCATTTGGGCGGTGAGGGTTGTGGGACAAGGGTACCGATGCCACTACTATGCGGGAGGCCCGCGGTCCCTGCAGGGGACCCCATAGGAGGGCAAACCCCGTAGTAGGGCGCAGGTAACCGCGGGCCTTCCAGGGGGAGGGACGGGTGGCGGGGTGGGACAAGGGTAGGCCACCCCCCCCTTTTTCCAGGACTGATAAGGGGAGCACTTCCGCCCGGGCGCCCTCTTTGCTCTGCCCCCCTTCTCCTACGGTCGCCCAGGCTGTCCTCGCCAGCCCCAGACACAGGTCCCTAGCCCCTTCTTCCCCCTCACTTCCCCCCCACGACGCGGACGCGAGGCCCGCGATTTCACTCCCCTCCCTACCACTCACCCGCTGAAAGGGGGGAAGTGAGGAGGGGGGATTACTAATGATGTTGTTGTTTTTCAGGTTGCAGGAGGAGTTACAAGACGACCCCCATGCAGGACAGGCGCAGGAGCAGGACCTGAAGCCACAGTGCGAGAGGCACAATAATGAGTCATACATAAGCCGAGGGGCCCTTCTTGGAGACTTGGTTCTACGGCACCCCGTTAGTCCTTAGGGCGGTTGTAAGCCTGAACAACCGGGGGTTTGCTAATAACGCCCCTCCTGACTGGGCAAGGTGTGAGTTAACTCTCCCTGGTCCAGAGGGGGGGGGGGGGGGCAGGTGGACGATAGGTCCATCGGGGGGAGGCTTGCCTCCCAGGTTCGACACATGGCCAGGGCCACTAGTGTCTGCTTCATTGGCTCGACTTCAGGCGCCCTGCAACAAGGGGTTGCGGGGTGAGGGGTCGCCTGTCAGTTAACCCGCTCTGTTATTTGTATCACAAATAAACCTGCAACTTTTTACTCCCAACATACTTGTCTGTGTATCATTTGGGCGGTGAGGGTTGTGGGACAAGGGCACCGATGCCACTACTATGCACCGGATCTCTCAATGTGTCGATGACAAACATCCTGTTTAATTTATAACCTAGGGCCGACAAGAGACTGTTTCCTCCAGAAACGTTTACACTTAGGAATGAGATAGTGCAGGCAGGGAAACAGATCACAAGTTTGCTGCCAGCCAGCGGAAGCATTTTTAAAGATCTCACCTGTCCAGAGAAGGCTGTGTTTGATCCTGTTTGGCGGGAGTTTAAACAAGCATTGGCATAGCCAATAGGTCTCGCTTGTGGGACCTTATAAGTATTTTGTTTGCCGCACAATATCCTTGTAACTAAATACTTATAAGGTCCTACAAGCGAGACCTATTGGTTGTGTGTTTCAGGGGTGTTGTGTGCTTGGTGGGGGTGTGTGTGTGGTGTTGTGTGTGTGGGGGCGTGGGGTGTGTGGTGTTGTGTGTGTGTTTGTGGTTGTGTGTGTTGTTGTGGCATTATGTGTGTGGTTGTGTAGTTGTGTGTGTAGTTGAGTGTGATTGTGTGTCCCTTATTGATGGGTGGTGGTGTCCCTAAGTAGTGTGCCGGTGTCCATGAGTGAGGTTAGGGTGTGCCTAAGTAATGCGGTTTTTGCCATGAGTGTTGCCCCAGAGTGATGTTTGTTGTGAAAGTGATTTGTAAAAGGTGACTGTGAATGTCAGCATGTTTACATAAACAAGTAGAAACTATTCTTGTTGCGTCAATTAAATTTTTTTTTAAAACGTATTGTAAGTAAACAAATGTAAAGCACACGAGAAATGCTTGCATATCAAAACATAAGAAGGACTATTTGTCCGTAAATTATGGGGCATGTAAGTAAATGTAAAATGCGGAATACGTGATCAGAGAGGAGCCAGTGAGAATGCGCGCGAAGCTAAAAGTAAAGTCGAGTGTCCATATGGACAGGGAGGGGGTGGGCTGCTGCAACTCGAGCGAGCCTAGGGAGGAGGGGGTGGTCTGCCTACTAAGTGTCATGCGTGTGGCAACAGAGAGAGAGCGTGGCGCGCGCCCTGCCGAAAGGATGCAGGATTGAAGGAGGAGTAATGTCTAGTTTGTGCTCTCCTGGCTCCGCTGGTCTGTTTACTTCTAACACTTGTTAATTGGCCCATTGTAAGGGAACAGCATTGAAGTGGCGCTCTCGGCATGCCTGCACCCCAAAGCACACTTTGTGTTTCATTTACTTTTAAGACCCAAACACAAACAAGAAGTTATGAATTGCTGTGGGTACATGATAGGCCACGGTGAGGTGATTGAGCAAAATGATAGAGAATGTGAGGAGTTTGCAGTGCCACGATAAAGGAATTGGCCTCTAACTCACTGCAGCTAGCACTTTTCACAAGTAGTCCCAGGTGACTTTTCTACACGAGTGTAATCTCACGTAAATCATTATTGTGTTTAGTGTGTCTCTTAGATTTCGGGTGCGGGTGCTTGGCTCTCAAAATGTAACAAGAAGCCAACATTTTAGAAGGGAGCGGCCGCGCTAGTAAAAAAAACAAAAAAAACTAAGTGTTCGTATTTATCTAGAGCGCCTTGATTCAGATTTGTTGGAGCTCTATAAATCGATTTATACTGCACCCATAAGCAGATTACTATATGACAGGAGGCTGTTTAACAGAAACGCCGCCCTTTGGCGAGGCTGCAGAATGCCAAGAGTCCCCCGGTGAATGTGCGTGATGGTGCAAATGGGGCATTTCCTTGATGGCAAAAGAAGTGTAGTATAATGTACTTGACGTACCTGCAGGGGGCTCAAGGCAGCTGCGCGAGGGTATTCTGGGGTGCAAAAGGGGCCCTAAGGCCGCGGGGGATGGGGGGCAACGGAGCACAGAACTACAGGACTACTGGGGTGGCAGCGGGGTTCAGGTGAAAGGGGAGCTCACAAGAGGGGCTCGGAAAAGCCCAGAGGCAATAGAGTGGCTCGGTCCCAGAAGAGCTGAGGCTGGAAGGGGTTAATATACCACAATGGCTGCATAAAGGTGAGAGGAAGACGGAGCCTCGGTGGGTCCGTAAAGTGCTGGGAGGGCGCTGGAGCAACAAAGCAGCAGGGCGTGCGGTTTGAGGAGGCCTGAGGCTGGGACATCAGACGCTGGGGCTGCCCATTCATACCTGGGTGAGAGGAGCCACATGGCTGCAGCAAACTCTGATTGCCACTGAAACTGTTGGAGAGGAAGTAGAAAGCGGCACACACGAGTTTGGTGGGGGGTGAATCAGATGTTGAACATGCATTGGCGGGCGCAAAATTAAATTAAAATAAAAGCGGCTGCAAAATTAAATCAAAAGCGGCCGGGAAATTAAATTAAAAGCATGCAGGCGTGTGTGCCTTTCTACGTCATGAGCTGGAGCAGTATGCTCATGAACGGTATGTAGGGAAAGAGGCCAATAATCCACTAATGGGACAGGAAAAGTGAGCATGTTACAAAAGCAAACGTTACGTTACATGAGACAATAGTGACAGTTGTGCAAGTATCAAGAGCAACAAAATACAAGAGGTAGCAAACGATATACGAACACGGCCTGGGGGAAGCTGGCTGGGGAGGGGGAGGAGAAATGAAAGGAAGGCTGTGTTTGCGGGGAGAGAGAGGGGAGGTGCTGGTGTGGGAGGGGGGAGGTGCTGGTGTGGGAGGAGTGCTGCTACGGCAAGGCTGTGTTTGCGGGGAGAGAGAGGGGGGGTGCTGGTGTGGGAGGGGGGAGTTGCTGGTGTGGGAGGAGTGCTGCTAGGGGAGGAGAAGCCCTGGCCGTGAATGCTCGTGCATGTTGACGTGAACTGCAAGAAAACGCCGGGCTGAAACCCCTTAGTTTGAAGAGGATTTTGCCGACATGAATTCGATCCTATCCATTCCTTGCGGAATGTGACAGACTTGACCTAAAAATGCTCCAGCCAGGCAGAAACAAACACAAGTTTCCCCTGCCCCTGCCGGTGGGGACAGGGAAAACGCTGTGTCCTTTGAGTGGGCTCCCTGGGACACAGCAAGTGAGCCGACCTGGGCATGGCTCCCCAATACTTTTTTAAGACTCGGTAGGGGGTTGCATGTTCTCCTCACCTTGATAAATGCTTTTGGCCCCAAATGTGGGGTCACCGGGGCTGAATGCAGCTCGGGCAGGGGGCCCGCAGGCCCCTCTCCCCTATTTATTCAAATCAGGCCCCAGGGGAGGCGGTCCCTGGGGCCAAATCCGTCTTGGGGAGTGTGGCTGTGCAAGCCCTCCACTAATTATTTAAATTGGGCCCCAGAGGCTGAAGTCCCTGGGGTCTAAATGATCTGTATGGGGAGGCAATTACCACCTACAAGTCACCATAAACGTTTCTATCTGTTATGCAGCAAGATGCTATAGACATTTTTTCTGAACTAGATACACATGATCTTAAGAGTCTGTGCTAAGGTTTGCCATAGGAAACAAATTATGTAACCAAAACAGAAGCGATATAATGACTTCATGCACAAATGAATTAAAAGATCAGATGTTGTAATAAGAGAATTGGATAAATTCACAATAGTAATCTGAGACAAAATCCTAACTTTATGACTTTGGTATTTACAAAGGCCATTTAGGAGTAGTAAATTTAGGATTCCTAGCTTTACTAATCCTAAATGCCCATTGTGAATACCGACAGTCGTAAAGTTAGGATTTTGTCTCAGATTACTATTGTGAATCGGGCCATAGTTCTTTGGCCCATGAATATGTACAAGAATGCGGCATAGTGACAACCCAATGTTGATACTTGCTCTATCAAAGTGTACCAAGCCAAAGGGCCAGTGAACTCAAAATGAAATTCAGTGCTGAAATGTTGGAGTGGCGTATTATTTGACAGCTCAACCAAGACGAATACCTCTTCTTTAGGAACGATTACTCAAGAATTACCATTTTGTACTTAATTCCCGAGGTGCATAAAATTAGACATCTCCTCCTGGAAGTTCCATTACATCAACAATTGACAGTATTTTTGAAAACTCTTCCAAGTATGTGGATTATGTCTTAAGGGAGTACAGAAGGAATTTACCCTCCTATGTACAAGATACTGGTGACTTTCTTAAACACATTTTTTGACATTCCAAGGAGGGATGACTTTGCCCTAATGACTTTGGACGTTACATCATTGTACACAAGTATAAGACATGATAATGGACTGACAGTAATTGAGGATTATTTAAAATGCTAGACCAGCGTTTCTTAACCTTTGGTCCGGGGCCCCTTGCGGGTCCCCCACATCTACTCAGCGGGTCCACGACTGCTTTTAAAATTAATGAATTTTAACAGATTATTAAGGTGGGTATAAATAAAGAGGCAAAATGTAAAAATGAAAATGTTAAAACATTCTGCAAATGTTAAGGAATTTGGAATTTGGAGGCTAAAAATTAAGTTGGTATCCTCTGATTGATTCATGGGAGTAGTGCAGGTGCATCAAACAGAACATATAATGGACAATGGGTGGCCTAGATTTTATTTATAATAGCTGTAACTTTCCCAATAAAACTTATTGTATTTGTTTTCTTAATTAAATAACATTTTTCATGATTTGTGTATTTGTTTGAGGAAAGGTTGTTTCTGTATTGTTTTGCAGTTCAAATCACCGAAGTTACTTAGGCTAGGGTACAATAATTACCCAGTGTGGGTCCCTGCATTACAGTAATAATTAAGTGATGGTCCACGGAAGTTAAAAGGTTAATAATCACTGTTCTGGAATGTTAAAACGTAAACAAATGCAGATGTTGCTCTCGATAAAATTAAAACTTTTGTATAGTTAAAAAAGGAAACTTTCAGTCAGATTAGGGGTGTGGTGATGGGCCCATGATTCGTCCCTAGCTATGCTAATTTACATATGAGCTGGTGGTAGGAGCAGTTGCTTCAAAGCCAATCTGCTACGGAATGGTCAAATAATGTAATTTATGGACCAGATTTATAGCAACCTCTACATTATATGGAGGGATCTATGAGCATTAGCACCAAATGTGTTATCAAGATAAACAACAACTGCCTCCACTTTCTCAATTTAACAGTTCAAGTTAAGGACAGAAAGATTCAAGCTAAATTTTGCAGAAAACTTACTGCTGGTAATACACTATTACATGCAGGCACTTTCCATCCAGATAACCTCAAATACACATACCTTACGCTGAGAATTTAAGAACTAGGAGGAATTGTAGTGAGATAAAAGAAGTGGTTAAGGCTCAGGAAGAACTAGTTGAGAGATTTGTACACAGGGGTTCCAGCAGGAAAATGTTGTAAGATGCTCGAAATAGTGCAAACCTTTTTAATTGAGAAAGGGTAATCAACAGAAAAGCAACCAAAAAGATGAGAAACATTAATTCAGATTAATTATATCCTTTGATATCGAAAAGGGGACTATAAGGAAGATTAAATTCAAGCGCTGGTACCTACTAAAAATGACCCAATAGCTGGTCTTTTGATTTTGACCTGGTAGTTGGTAAGAATGCTCCCAACAGGCCAGCTATTACATTTAGAAGAGCAAATTAGTCAAACGTAGCCCTGAAATTGGGCACAATGAGTCCTGGTTGACTAGGAGCCAAGGATTTATAAAATGCAATAAGTGCAAAGCATGTCAATATGGCGTTAATTTTTTTTTCAAATATATTTTTATTGCAGAATTAGAAACCACAGGATACAATCAATCAACCAGTGCACTCGTGACATCCCCTCGTCCACTAAGAAGTCCAAACTGTACACAGCCATTCAGCCCGCATCCCGGGGGCCGGGCGGCATGTTATTACATTCAATAGGAAAAGCACGGTGCACGTCCCACGGGGACCATGGTCGAAAAGTCGTTGTACGTATCTGCTTTTATCCCCCCCACCCACAACAACATCTCCGTCAGCCATCCCAGAGGTAAAGCAGTGACATATCGGGGCCTACCCTAGGTGCTATCGTTCTATCTCGCCTGGCTGCTCCCTCCAGCCCTTTCATACTCCACACTGTGCCAACCATCCTAGTAGAGTCAAGGCACCCAGGCGGCTACCATCCAGTGGCTTCCGTCCCACCCCGAACCCCCATGAACCAGTCCCCCCCAAGGCCCCCCCCCCGGCAACTGCTGGGCGTACGCCTCGTCCTGTCGAGTTAGATGGAACCACCACAGTGCGGAATATAGCACTTCTGTGTTCGCCCCGTGGTGTCCACTGGCTTAGTTCTCCCCATCCTCGTCGTCCACAAAAGAATCACGCAAGGCCTGCACCACTAGCTCCCATGCACGCGCCGCATCCAAAACCTTCTCATTCCCCATCTTAACAGCCTGCCGCATCCGGAGCACACTCTCGCAGGCAGACCACCGCAGCAATTCATTCTTCCATCTACGCAGCGAGGGCCCCCCCCCTGGACTTCCAATGCCACGATATCTCCCTCTGCGCCAATATCAGACCCAGATCAAGGAACTTGCTCGTCACCTTGGTGCGTTTAGTGTGCGGGAACCAGAGCAGCAGGCACGCCGCCATATCGAATTCCACCTCCCTATCTGTCACTGCATTCAGGAGTCCCCCTACCTCCGCCCAATAGGTCCCCAATTGCGGGCACTTCCAGAACAAGTGATCCATGTCCGCTCCCAGAGACGAACACCGTGGGCATCGGGCATCCGGCACCTGGAAGTACCGCTGTAATTTCTCTGGAGTTAAATAGGCCCTATGAAGCACATAGAAATGCACTTGCTGAAAGCGCGCATTTCTCGTGCCCTTCCACGTGCGCCGCAGGATGTGTCCCCAAGCCGTATCCGGTATGTGCCGGCCCACACTCTCCTCCCATTTAGCCTTGAGCCCCAGGAGTGGCTCCAGTCCCTCATTCAGCATCCTATTATGGAGGCACGTCACAGCTTTGACCGTGCCTGCTGCCATCACCACATATTGGCACGCCATAGTCGTCGTGGGTTCTACGAGCCCCCCTTTCCAGTGCTTCTGTATGGCAGCCACCACTGCCGCGTGCAGGAGGAACCCCCCGTCGGGCAGCCCGAACTGGTCCCGGAGCGCCTCGAACGGTGCCAAAGCCCCATCTATGTACAAGTCGCCTACCACCTGTAGTCCCGCCTCCTCCCAATCCAGCAACGGGGACCAATCTCCCCCGTGCGGCAAGGCCGTCAGCATGCCGATCGGGATCTCCGGCGCATAAGGCCGCGAAGCCCTCGCTCTCCGAAGGCTCCTCTGCCAACACAGCCGGAGCGTCCTTTCCTCCATAGTGAGGGCCCGCAACTCAAGCCTCTGCTGCATGACAATATAAGACAGCACGTGGCGTCGTATCCCTCGGTCCCGGTCCTCCTCTGGACCCCGGAACACCCTAGCTACGTTCTGTGTAAGAACCTGCAGCTGCGCCGCTAGATAATACAGCTCGAAGTCAGGCACAGCCATGCCCCCTTCAACCTTAGGGCGAAGGAGCGTGCTCAGGGCCACTCTACGGCGGCCGTGTCCCCATAAGAAGCCAATAATCATCGATCTCAGGTCTCTGAAGACCCCTTGGGGAATCCAGACAGGCAGCGTTCGGAAATAATAGAGGAAGCGGGGGAGCGCCACCATCTTCAAAAGCGCAATCCTACCCAGAACCGTCAGCGGGAGGGTCGACCAGAAAGACAAGCTGCCCCTCAGTGCCCGGACACAGCGACCAATGTTGCCCTCCAAGAGGTCCGCAGTCGCGTGGTAGATGCGAACACCCAGATAGGTGAAACAAGATGGCTCCCACACCACGCCCAAGTCGCCACCAGGAACGGGCGAGCCCGCTCGCAGCGGGAACACACAAGTCTTCGCCCAATTGACCTTAAGGCCCGACAGCCGGCCGAACTCCGACAACAGCTCCATCGCACCGGCCAACGCCCGCGAGGTGTCAGCCAGGTACAGGAGCAAGTCATCCGCATACAGCGATATATAATGCCACTGCCCGCCTCTCGCTATCCCCGCGTATCTGACACCCGACCTCGCATGGACCGCCAAAGGTTCCATCGCCAGAGCAAACAACAGGGGGGACAGAGAGCATCCTTGCCGCGTGCCCTGCCCACCGGGTACGCCGCAGACACCAGGCCGCCCAAACGCACCCTCGCCGCCGCCGAAGCATACAAGACCCTTGTCCACCTGCGGAACCCCTCGCCCATGCCAAACCTCTCCAAAACTCCGTCCAGGAACGGCCATTCCAAGCTATCAAAGGCTTTCTCGATGTCCACGGATAGGACCGCCGGGGCTCCCTCCTCGTCCAAGATGGCGTCCATTATCCCCACCAGGCGGCGAATATTCAGCGCCGTGCTCCTCGTGGGTATGAACCCGGCCTGGTCCCTATGTACCAGGCCCGTCATATATGGGGCCAGCCTGGTGGCCAGTATTCGGCTCAGAATCTTATAATCCACCGTCAGCATGGATAGCGGGCGGTAAGACCTCACATCCGCAGCATCCCGGCCAGGCTTTAGGAGCGGCACAATCAAGGCCTCCCGCATGGACCCAGGCAATACCCCAGCCTCGAAGGCTTCAGCGTACACCGCCAGCAGCCTGGGCGCCAAACTGTCCGCATACCGCTGATAAAATTCAATCGGTAATCCGTCCACCCCGGGCGTTTTGTTGCGGGCCATATGCTTAATGGCCGCCCGCATTTCTGAGAGCGTGATCGGGCCGCCCAGTTCCTTCGCGTCCTCCTCATCTAGGACCGGAAGCTGCCTCGCCCCCAAGTATTCCGCAATGTCCTGGACCCCCACTCCCAGCTGGCCCTGATACAGTTCCTCATAGTACCCCCTAAAACATTCCAATACCGCTGCTTGGGTGTACACCATCTCTCCCTGCGCAGTACGAATGCCGAGGATCGGGGAGCCCCTAAGTTCCGGATTAGCCAGTCTGGCCAAGAGGGTACCCACCTTGTCTCTTTCCGCATGCGCCCTGATGATATATTGCCTGTGATCATAGCATCGTAAACGTTCCGTCTCGGTGGCGACCACTTCTTTCGCTTCTAAGAGCTGGGCCTGTAAGTCCGACCTAGCTGGCCTGCGGCGCTCCAAATCCCTCAACCTTTCTTCCGCTTTCATGAGGTCAGTCAACACAGCCGTGCGAGCATTCGAAAACCTACCCAAACACACTCCTCTCACCACCACTTTCATTGCATCCCATTCAGTGGACCTACTCGTGGCCGTGCCCTCATTCACTCCGAAATAGCTATCAATGCCTTGTCGAACCGCATCAGTGAACACAGGATCTTCAAGCGTTTCCGGCCGAAGCCGCCACGTTGGAATTACTGAGCGCTCTCTCTGCCACTGAATGTGCACCAATAGGGGGTTATGATCTGAGATCGTCCTAGCCAAGTACTCCGCATGGGAGATCAGCGGGGCTAGGGATCCACTGCAGAGCACCGAATCAATCCTGACATGCAGGTCATGAAGAGCAGAGTAAAAGGAATAATCCCTGGTTTCCCTGTGCCGCTCCCTCCAGACATCCAGCAACCCCCATCTATCCTGCCAGTCCTTCCTGTGCGCGGCTAACCTGCGCACCGGGGAGTCCACCGGGGGGGATGGGACCTATCCAGAGCCACATCCGTGATCGAGTTAAAGTCCCCCCCTAGCACTATTGGGGCCGCCAGGAAAGAGGCCAAAGACCCCGAGAGGCTATCAAAATATCGAGCTTGATCAGTGTTCGGCGCATACACACAGCAGAAAACCACATCCCGTCCATATAACCTCCCCTCCACCGCCACAAACCTGCCATCCGGATCCACAACTTGATTCAGTAATTGAAAGGGTATCCCCGCCCTCACCCAGATCAGCACCCCCCTGGCATACGCTGAGTAAGTGGTGCCAAACACCCAGGGCTTAATTTGAGCCGGAGCTTGCCGGTGCTCAGCACCGGCACTTAATTATGGGGGCCGGGTCTATCACTCGGCATTAAAGTGCACCTGTTCTCTGCCTCATTTTCATTTTTTAGACTCGTGCGTGTCTCTGTTTGCGTGCGCACTGACTGGTGCGTGGTGATGACTCTCTGGCAGGCACAGAGAGTGTGGCGCTGCTGTGTATTACTATTACTGTCAGGCAGGCAGTGGCACTGACTGGAGTTACTTAGTTAAAGAAGACAGAAGAAGTCAACTCAAATGAATTCCACTTCCCCAGGCGCGGCGCGGATCAGGGCCCCAGTCGGCGCCGCCTGGGCGGGAGAGTCCGGGACTTGCCGTTGGAAATTGTAACTTTGTTACTTTTTGCAGCCTTGCAGGGGCCAGGGGCAGGCACTGGGCAGGGCTTTGCTGCGGGGGTTGGGGCTGTGCGCGCCAGAGGAAGTGACGCGTGCGCAGATGATTGCATGCAAATGCATTGCACGCGCATTTTCTCTCTGCCCGCCCCTGCATAACCGCACGTCCGCACTCCGCACCTCTTCCCGACCCTCGCCCGCCCAAACTCCAAAGTTGCTGGTGGGGGAGTCAGTCGGGGGACTGAGACTCGACTCGGAGTTGGGAGCGGCCGGCGACTGCGAGTGCTCACCGTCACTGCTAAGCAGGTGAGGGCGGCCGGACCTGGGTGCGAGGCGAGCGAGGCAGGGCAGGGCGGGGGCCAGAGGCCTGCTGGCAGTGGGGTGAGAAATAAATTTTGATTGAATGAACAATGAACCGTGGCGTGAAGTGAGTGAGCGTGATTAATTTACTGGTGGTGGTGGCCAGAAGACCAGTGACTTGAGTCGGGTTTTTTAACACTGTGTGTGATTGGTGATTGGTCGACCCGACCGACCGACCGACTCTACCTACCACTGCTACAGCAGCGCTGCCCTGGAGGCAGGGACAAGATGGCCTGGGGCGGTGGGGCCTGGCCCTGGCCTGGGGGTAGGCCGGCGCCGGCCGAATTTGAAATAAGGCAGGCAGGGCAGCAGCTGAGGCGGCACTGCAGGTGAGTGAGGTGAGGTGAGGCGAGGCGAGGCAGGGCCTGGGGGCGGCGGGGGCCGCAGGCGCAGGATTACGTTTTTTTTTTTAAATTATCATTAATTTACTGGTGGTGGCCAGACCAGTGAGTCAGCCAGGGTTTTAATACTTATTGGTCGACCCAACCGTCTACCTAGTACCACTGCTACACAGTGCCTCAGGCAGGGACAAGATGGCCTGGCTGGGGGTAGGCCGGCGGCGCCGGCCGGATTTCCGAAATAAGGCAGCAGGCAGCTCAGGCAGGTGAGGTGAGGCGAGGCGAGGCAGGGCTGGGCAGGGCCTGGGCTGGGGCGGCGGGGCCGGGGGCCGCAGGCGCGCAGGAAGGATTACGTTTTTTTTTAATTATCATTGTGGTTGGGAGGGTAGGGTTACCGTTATGTAACATGTTATCATTACATGATTGATTACACAACATTATCACATGAAGAAGTAGATGATTGGCCTGCTCTGCCTGGAGTCTGACCGGGCGGCGGGCACTGGTTACCAAACGGGGTTGGGCGGGGGGAGTGCCCGGAGCGGTGTTTCAGCCCCATCTTTTGTACTCGTTGCTTGGCACAATACTTTGGCTCCTGTCCTGGCAACACTTTGTGCCTGCCCTGCTGTGCCTTCTGGGGGTGTGGAGGGCGCGGGCACTGCCCGGTGGCGGGAAGAGTTGGTCGCAGATTCCAACACCCCACCCTTCCATTCTGAGGTGGTATCACCAGGCTCTGATTACCGAACCCACAGGGGTGGGGTGAGGATAGACAGATACTGCCTGAAGTGGCAGAGAAGGAGGAAGGTGGGCAGCGGTGAACCGGGTGTGCTGGCATGGGCTGGCACAACGCCTCAGACCCTGGCTCCACGGCCCTCCCCATGCCTTCCTGTCTGAGTCATAGACCCCCCCTGCACGTCCCTCCTTCTGCACATCCCCACACACACCTTCTAATTCCCAACGCACGCACACAAAGATGTTCCGTCCGTGTGCCACTCTCAATGAGTGAATGTCCGCGAATGCCCCCGAAGGAGGTCAGCCAACCAACCCAACCCTAAGGCAGTGCCCCCTCCATCACGAGGCGCGTTACCAGCACACATTGTACATCAGTGCCCCGAACAGCCCCACCCCATCCTCCCCCCACCACCCCCAGCAAACCCGCGTCAGAGCAGGGCACTCAAGCCATCACACCGGCACCAAACGGGAGTCCACCCTGGCAGCACAGCTACACACCCCCGAATCTTGAAGACCGCCCCCCCTCTCACAGACACCCTTTGCACCTAAGGCTGACCGAATGCATGTCTCACACAGAGGCCATGCACACCCTATCAGATCGCCCCGCAGTTCAGAGCTTCATAGCTCACCTTCCCCACAGACCATTCCCCGCAGCCACCCTGCCCACAGATCAACTTCTCAAAGGTGCGGTCCCACGCCTCCAGTCAGTGTGCACGTTTTCTGAACCCACCCAGTCTACAGACCACCATCTTAAGGACTGTGCCCTCAGCAACACAGCCCACCCCACTACATAGACCATCATCTACGCCACCTTGACCACAGACCAGCACCTCAGAGGCGCACAGACCCCCCCCCAGCTCTTTAGCCAATCTCACAGTCAGTCCAGCATCTCGAAGGCGGCATTCCCACACACCCAGCAGAGCCACTCCCCACCACACCCACCCTACTCACAGTCCAGCATGTCAAAGGCTGTCTCAACATTCACCATCTACACCCCACCCTGTCCACTGACCATCACCTCAAAGGCTCTGCCTTCAAACGCCGTCCTCCAGGTGAAACCTCACCCACCCTGCCCAAGTCTGCGCATCCTCCTATCTCACCCGACATAGATACCACGTCCCCACCCTAACTCCAGCGCATCACCTCTGTAGGCAGCCCACGGACCACTTACCACCACGATCATGTTTAGTGTGCAACTGTGCACTCAGTCAAGTCTGCCTGGCTATTTGTTACGCAGTTGTGCCGTGGGCTGCCTGTAAGCAGTAGAGGATGAGATGCAGGCCCAGGGCAGGATTCGGTTTCGTTTTCAGGCCGGGCACGCTCATAAAATTGTGGGGGTTCGGGTTGGGGCTTGGCTGTGCCAGGCAAGCTGCAGCGTGTGGTGCGCAAATCTTCTACCTCTTACTTGTTAGTTGTTGCAGTCAGTTACACTACATTAAAGGGCTGGTTTTAAGCAATCTGGATAATAAATCTGCGCAGGTGAGGCCTGCAGATTAAGTTTTTTATGTTCGGACGTCACGTCACACACTGCTTAAATGTTGTTGTTTCTAATGCCCTGCCTGGCATAGGCTAGTTGTTTAATCATCACGAATCGATTCGATGCACGATCAGGTTTGTTGTGTGTGCACTCACTGGCTATTTGTTGCGCAGTTGCGGGCTGCCTGGGTGAAATCAGTACAGGTTACAGGCCCAGGGCAGGATTCGGCTTCCTTTTCAAATATCATAAAATCTGTGGGGGTTCGGCCTGGGGCTGTGCCAGGCAAGCTGCAACATGCGCAAATGTTCTGACTGACTTAAGTTACACTACTACATTAAGGGCTGTTTTTTTTTTTTTGAAGCAAATAGCAATGGATAATAAATCTGCGAAGGTGAGGCCTACAGATTAACTTTTTTGTGTGTGTGTGTGGATGGAGTGGTTGTGGGTGGAGCCAATATAGTAAGTGGGTGGAGCCAGTGGATGAAGTGGGCGGAGCCAGAGAAAGTAGGTGTGGCCTCTGACAAACATTTGAGCACCTGCACTTCATTTTTTACAAATTATGGCCCCTCCATCGTTTCTGCAAGGCAGTACACTCTTTCTTAGTGAGATGAGTCTCCTGGAGCATGGCAATCTGAACCCCCCTGCGTACTAGATATGCATGGACCTTATGACGTTTCACCATAGTTCGCAGCCCCCGGACATTCCACGTCAGGCATTTCAGATTAGGTAACGTCCCCATTCCAACTTCGTACAGTCCAAATCAAATAACGAATGTTCACAGCCCCCCCAATGCAGTTGCCCCCCCCCGAACACCCCCAAAACAGAAAAACTCCCCAAACCCCACTCCCCAGGACAGAGCACACGAACCCAATGTCCGCCCCCATCCAAACCTTGAACCAACTTCACACACTCTTACCCTGTGGTCTCCACCACAGTCGGCCTTAAGGGCCCAAGGGGGTGAGTCGCCGCCGACCCCAGCAAGCGGAGCCCGCACCCCGCGCCTCCATCCCTCCCGAAGCACACAGCCTCCCCTCCCGGCATCCCGTCCTCCAACAGCAGGATACCACCCTACCTTGAAGTCTCGAACTAGCCCAGTCCAATCTCAGCCGCAAAAGATACCATCTGAAGTCTGTGGGGTCACCGTCGGCCCCTTCGAGCTTTCCGCCTCCGAGAGTTCCTCGCCCGTCTTGCTGCCTTCCCCTCCCGAGTCCGTTTCTGCCCGTTCACTGTTCTGTTGCGACCCTGTAATGGCCGCCGTCGCTGAGAGTGCATCCCTCTTCTCCGCCGCCATTTGAGCCTCCCGTTTCTCCCGCTGGCGCCTGTTGCGGGATCTGATGCGTTGCGATTGCCTCACCCGGGGCCGCTTGGGTTCATCTCGTCTGCTTTTATGCGATCTGTCCGTCCCCGCTCTATACGACTCCAGCCAATGCCAAACCTCGTCCGGAGTCTGAAAAAAGTGCGTAGCCCCATCCATGATGATCCGCAACTTAGCCGGGTAGAGCAAGGAATACTGAACGCCTTCCTCCCTGAGTTCTTTCTTCACCGCCAAGAATGATGCCCGGTTTTTCTGGACCGCTTGGGTGTAGTCCGGGAAGATCGTAACCCTACTGTTCTCCACCTCATAAGGGCCCGACATCCTGGCCCGCTGAATGAGGAGATCTCGGTCCTTGTAGTGGAGGAGCCTCACCACCATCGGTCGGGGGGGGCGGCCAATCCCCGGCGGGCGAGCAGGTACCCGGTGGGCCCGCTCCAGCGTGAAAAAAGGAGTGAGCCCATCCGGCGCCACCACAGTGCGGAACCAGGTCTCCATATAGGCCACCGCATCCTCCCCCTCAATTCGTTCCGGAAGGCCGACGACCCGCACGTTGTTCCGCCTATTGCGGCCTTCGGCATCCTCCGCCCTCCGCTCCAGCGAGTCCAGCCGGGCCAACATGTCCGCAATCCTATGCTCCGCGGCCACCACCGATGGTTTCAGGTCCAGCAACAGTTGGTCATGGTCCTTAACTCTGTCCGCTAGCTTCGCATGATCCGCGCGGAGCAGCCCTAGGCCCGTGGCCACTTGGGCGATGTCTTGGTGCAACGCGTCCTTAGTCGAGGCGATCGCATCAAGTATGGCATCCAATCGCCGGTTCAGCCGCTGTTCTCGGTCAAGCTCCGGGGAGGGACCCTCGCCCAGCCGAGTCGATGTCGCCGAGCCCTCCTCAGTGCATCTCCCGGCCATCGGCCCTCCAGTCGCTGCCATTCCAGGGTGCTGCGTCACAGGTCCTGGAGCCCGCTGTCGTCAGCGCCCGTAGGCTAGTGCCGGTCGTCGGGCACCGGGCAGAGCAATGTCTTCACTGAAACTCACAGGAGCAACGACCAGCTAGGTACACTCCGCTCCGCCGCCCCCCTCGGGAGCCTGAGGGGGAAAGGATGAGTCTCCGGGCGGCAGCCAGTCAGGGTCCCCAAGCTCCTGGCGAGTCAAGGCAGCGTCACTCGGCCCCAAGGCATAGCACCGCCGACCCCAGTGCCTCGATCAGCTGAATGCAGGATCTCCCGCCAGTATCCCTTGCCAGTCAGCGACAACTCGGCTCAGAGCTGAAGTTCGGGGCCCGCCGAACTCCACGCCGCGATTTTCTTCGCACCCTCGGCAACACCTCAGCCGCTTCTTCGACTCGGTCTCCTCGGGGCCTGCAGTCCCCCAGCGGCTCACCAATAGTGTCTAGCTGTCCCCTCACACTTCAGAGGGCAGGAGCGTCGTCTCCGGGCCGCCTAGGGTTCCGAAAACAGGAGAATTAACGGGATTCTGCGCGGAGCTACGAGCTCACGCCGCCATCCCGATCGGCGTCCAAGCCACCGTCAATATGGCGTTAATAAAACTGAAGCCTTGTTGCCTTTTTAAAAAAAGGTCATATAAAGTTCAAAGGGGCATTTAATTTCAAGAGTAAATATGTTGTTTACATCTTAATGTGTCCCTGCACTAAGCTATATGTAGGTGCACCATCTTACAGGTGCATTAAAGAATCCTTCAACATGTGATGCAGATAAAAAATAGAGATAAGACTTACCCAGTTGCCCGACACTTTGAGCAATTATTTTAGAGCTAAGGTCGGGATCTTAAGTATTGGTTATTGACTCCATACCCAGGAATTATACGGGGGATTAGACAAAAACAGTTTAGAATATTTAAGTCCAGATGTATAATGGAAGTCATTACTAGGGTTCCAGTTTGTTGGTTTGAAAATCGAAGAAGATCTGAACGCACACACTTATGAAATCCACCTCACCTCCTTCAATAGAAGGAGTGTCTAATCAGGAATTGCGAACAGGTGCACCTAACAAGTGACATATATCACTTGGGCTATATAGAGATTTACCCATAGCATGTTCTGAATTTGAATGAGTTAGTGAGCTCACACAACGAAAGCTTAGCAATGGTTCTGTTTTGATGTAATGAAATGAACTATTTAGATATATTATGTTCTATTAGGTGTGCTCACTTAAGGTTGATCTATGTTCCTGGACATACTTAGTGATATGTATTTAGAGGTGATATATATTCATTTTGATGTTACTTTATAATTTGCACAAAGTGTAAAAATATTAGTATATTGAAAATAATAATTTCATTTTGCCCTCTATTTTTCACTCAACTTTGCATCGTCATATATTATACATTAATGCTCGAGTGGATGAGTAATAATATTTTGTTTAGACCCATGGATTGACAAAGCACATGTGCACTGCTTGGACCAGAATGCGGTCATTGCAGGATTTGGGGGCATGGTAGGCTATCCGTCCCAGTTTGATTTTCTGATTTCAAACTTCTCTTTGCGACTTTGTAGTCTTCTTCGCCTTTGGTAGTTCCTAGAACAGTGATACTCAAAGTACTGCCTGGGAGCGTTTGCGGCCCGCTTGACCTTTACATGCAGCCCCCCCAGTGAACAGCAGCACGAGCTGTTGTTCAGTTGCTGAGCAGTAATATTTACGAAAACATGAAAACCCCTTGCGTGCGCGCGTCAGCCAACGGCCGTCGCGAGCACTACCTTGGTAGTGCTGCGTGCGGCCGTTGGCCGACGCGGCCACACCCACCTAATAGAACTCCCGCACTGCGGTGGAATTTGCGCCGTGATAAAGAAGTTAAATAAACAGGCAAGCATTTATTAACCTGCAAATATGCTAGCCCTTTTATTTAACATGTCTTTAGACCTCCTTACACAATCCCTGACCCACCCAGACCTTCTACTGCCACCCTGCTGGCATCAGTGCGGCCCTCGGTCACACTACAGACAGTACTTTGTGGCTCCTGGGCCAATGTTTGTGAGTACCCATGTCCTAGCGGATTGAGACGATGCAGGATTCTGGTTGATGCATCTAGGCTGACACACATGGCGGCGTGTTCGCACTTATTTCGTTCAATAACCTTATGATTAGTTATTCATTTACTTTGGCACTGGGACAGGAAAACGTAATCAATGGTGGGTTGATTGTTAAAAGAGGGGGCGTATGACACCCACAGACTGTTTGTTGCGACTGTTGCATGAGCTGATATAAGATTGTAGGATTGCAGAAAAATGTTGAATTTTGCAGATTCACTGTTGACCCTGTAGCCACTAGCGACCTCCCCCAGATCGTGAATGTTGAAGTCCCCCAGTAGTATAATTTCTGCTGCGGGGTACTGTATTATTCATTTCTGCAAAATGTTGGATCATTTGGTTCAATTTATCTGAAATGCCTGTGCAGTGGGTATTAAAGTAGACGTTGATTATTATTATGGGCAGGCGGCCATCTTGGTCCAAAAGTCCCTTTAGTATGCCAACTTGGAACATTTCAGAGTAAATGGTTAAGTCCATGAACATCAGATTCATGGAGTGTTTGAAATACATGGAAATTTCACCTGAGGGTCTCTCAGTAACATTGGAGTTAATGCCCATGTTTCTTGTAGGGAGACAATATCTGCTGCATTGAAAAGTGCCAGCACGCTCTTGCTTTGTAAAGTCTTCTTGATTCCAGGCGCTTTCCATGCGCTGGTATTTCGTTCTTTTTATGCTAGGAATAGGTCAATTTCCTTTGAACCAGGCTTGCGGTGACCCAATCTCAATAGGCACAAAAGGGGGTGGTGATGGACGAGCATCTGAACCAATCAAACACTCACACCCAGTCAACAGATCTGGGTTTAATCCATCACCGTTCTTTAGCCCACTCTGCCACCCCAGTTCAGATATGGCCATATGCAAATCAGTCTAACCCTGTGCCTCATGGGAACAGTCCAGCCCGAACTGCCAAGCCATGCCTTCCCTGGACCGGAAACAAGCTTCCGAGGAACGGTTTCTGGCATTTCAGCCGTCTTCAGCCCGGCTTGCTTGAATCCAGTGGCAAAGTGAGCAAGGGACCCACGTCTGAGCATACCCTGCCAACTTATGGCAAACAAAGTGGTACAAAAGGGGGTGGTGATGGACGGAGCATCTGAACCAATCGAACACTCACACCCAATCTCAATAGGCGGCAACCAATGGTGCTCTGCCGTGGGCGGTAGTGACTTTCAGGGATGCTCCCTGCTCGTTTGTCCTGCACTGGATGTGGAGATTGTCAAAGCCGCTTGGGGCCTCAAACCTTTTTGTACCTTTCAGAATGCCCTTCCTAGGGATAGTTTTGGGCGGGACCTGTAGAATATAAGGTTACTTTTCTTCTTCCATTAGTCTCATGTGGATTCCCCATTTTGCAAACTGTGCTTTTTGTGTCAGGACCTTTTTGGATGTATTGGTGTCTCATCTAGTTACATTGGTGGATTCTCTTCCTCGATCCAGGGCGCTGCTGACAAACTGAACCCAGATTATGTCACTGGTGACGATAAAGGCCAGGGTTGAAATATGCTGTCACAGCATTAGTATGTATGGTCTATTGTGAATGTCTATATTGCCTTTGGAGCCGTACTGCGGTATAAATATTGTTCTCTGGGGCTGGGGGGCTTCCATCTGTGATGCTGCGGCCTGTTGTTGTGCAAGTCGCAGATGCCCTTGACGATTCCCCAGGTTGAATGCCCAGGGGTCTAGGCTCTGTCTTATTAGAGGTGATGCCAGCATTTCTTGAGTTATGACCCTTGCTCCAGAAGGGAGACAAGTCCATGTCACCACTTCACCGCCCTCGAAGCCTGCAGCCTCCTTTAGGGCAGGCGTCACCAGGCCTACACTGTTCAAGGGTGGCCCCAGATGTGCACTC
Organism: Lissotriton helveticus; assembly: GCF_964261635.1. NCBI lineage: Eukaryota > Metazoa > Chordata > Amphibia > Caudata > Salamandridae > Lissotriton > Lissotriton helveticus. Next base: position 927,426,431 of record NC_136063.1, read on the forward strand.
AAGTGGCTGCTTAAAGTTGGCCTGGTACCACTGCCATTATTATGCAGTGGGTTGCCTACAGGAGGGTAGCTCTGCTTCGGGTAGCAGACCTGAGCACCCGATGTGTATAAGTGCGGTGCCTGGCCTAGGCGCCTACAAATACCCTTGAGTTCTCCAGTCATCATCAGGGGTGGGTGGTCCCCTGTTTGGACAGGACAAAATTGGAATAAGTCAACTGGTTTGTAGGTACTGGAGGAGAACTAGTCTCCATTTCCCCGGAGTTGAAGTAAGGGCCATTTTGATCCTGGGTGGCTATTGAGCTTGTCGGCTAGTTTATCAGCCATATTGCCTTCTTTTGGGGAGCACTGATGTCGGGCTCCTTTTTGGAATATTGGATAGAATGTTGGAGTCAGCCCAACGGTAGTTGCGGGTTGTGCTTCTGTCTGTGCACTGGTATTATGGGACACATCCACAGTTGTCAGTGCCATCAATCTAATTGTCTGCTTCCTTTCCTCCTTCTGACGTTTCCTTAGACGTTTCTTCGCTCTCTGAGTATAAGAATTTGTTGCTACAGGTGAGGCTTCTGCCTTCTCGTGGCTCCCTGCTGTACTTTCTGTGAAGGTAATCCCGTCAATTTCCGGTGCTGCTTCATTTGTGTAGAGGGTGTGGTTGAGTTCTTGACAGAACTATGCTGCGTTGGTTGGTCGGGCGATGGGTCCTCATTTTCTGTTTGTGTAAATGAGTGTACTTTTATAACAACATCCTGTGGCAATTCTCCCTTAATTGTCTGCCCATGTTAGCTCCTGTGTTGTGAGGGAAGGGACGCATATAGGTTATAACTTTCAGCTTGGTGACTAAACAGGCTAAGACAGATGGGAACATGCCCAATGTATCCCCAACATCAGGACATACACTGTCTGAGTGTGATTTCACACTTCTGTGTGCTTCGTAAAGTGTGTCAACTTTTCTCGTCATGTCCGCCATGAGCAAGGACATTACTTGAGGAGTTCCCATCTGAATGCCTAGTTTTTGTGATTGCCACATAAGGACATTTGGGTCCGCTGTCAGAGAGGCATTAGTAGACTTGAAAAGGTTGTCCTATGCATCAGAGAATTCAAAGGACTGAAAAACTGGAGATGTTTGTAAGGAGTGGTTTAGGTGTGACTCAAGAGGGGTTGTTAGTTCCACTTGAGGCCCCATCTGGGCGTGTCCCACTGTATGTTTGATCCCTTTTACCTTAATAATTTCCTGAGCCACCACATCCTCTGAGAGTGCTGCCACCTTATTTCCGTCCTCATCTTCTTGTGTCAGGGCAAGTGATGGACTTGCGCCATAGTTATCAAGTCCGTAGGCCTGCGGCGAGCTGGACTATGTGGTGATAACTCAGGAGGACCCATGGGTATGCTGACGGTGTCCTTCCACAACGGCAGTGATGAGTAGGAATCTGTTAGTGTTGAGGATAGGTCAATGAATGAGATTGCCCCACTGAGATCTCCCAACTTTGGACAGAAGCTTCTCCTTTTTCTTCACCGGGCGAGGCCCTCCCTCCCTGTGGGTCTTACCTCCGACTGTGTGGATTATATGGGATAGGCCTGTGGTCCCATCTACACAACACTTTCCACAGGGTTTAGGCCCCTGTCTGCTTGAGGTCTGCTGTTGCTGGCATTGCTCTAAATGTCGCCCTGGTTAGGCGAGAAGCCCTGCCTGGCCCTGCTCATTCTGGGTTCTGCTTGTGCTTGAGTGGAAGGGTTATGCCCTGAGCGTTGCTGCAACCTTGCCTTTACCTTTGTTACTGTCTTCTGAGGCCTCTTTTTGGGAATTTGCACAGGGGCCCTTCTAGGCAAAGAATCCAGAGAAGAGTTTCTAGAGGATGAATAGGATGAAGAGGAGCGCCCTGGTGGTGGTTATTCTTGGTTGGGCAGTGGAACAGGTATATAAGTTATGCCTTGTTGTGCTTGGGCAGGTAACTTGAAGTGTCGGCTTGCCGTACTGATTGCTCTTGACTGCTGACCCCACTGCCTGCCTCTTGTCTGGGCACTTTCAAAGGGCTCCTGTGGGGGTGACATGTGGTCTGCTTGCGCATGGCCACCATTTTGACTCCTCCTTGTGGTCTCTCTACAAGCAGGCTCTTGAGGGAGGTAAGTGAAGATTAGGGTGACCGAATGTCTTTCAGGCACTGCTGCTTTTTTCCAATGGCTTCACCATGGACTACAGCTTTACTATGGACTATGGACTATAGAGTGCCGCTTCACCTCCCCCAGATACTGAGTAAGGGGCATGAGCACGCCTGAGATGGTTGTGGGGGAGGGTGTAGCCAGTGCCATTTCAGGGTGCAGTCTCAGCCTCTCTTTAGCGGTGCTGTTCCTTGCTATACCGTGCCTGCCATAGCCCTTCAGTGAAGGGGCTTAGTTGCCCAGTATATGGGCTCCTCACCTCGTTCACCTGCCCCCGAAGGTGCTAGCAGAGGTGCTGTTGGACCCTTAACGATGTTTGATGTGCCACAGAGCACCGCAGGTGGGTAGCATCAATCAGGAGAAGCTGGGCAGCAAGCTGCACCACAACCTGGAGTGGCCTCTTCTGCCACCAATCACTTTCTACCTCCAGCCGCGGGAGCCATATTGTCTGGCCAAGGTAGTTCTGCCACTGCTTGCCACCGTGAAGGAGTCAGCCACCCCCGCTGCTCTCACCTTCCCTCACCTGCTCACCGCTCTTCTCTCTGCAAGTGACACAGTCAGAAGTTTACAGCTGAAGTCTGAATGCACTGAAGGCTGAATGTGTTCAAGGCTGCACTCAAGGCTATCTGATGGCATGAGGATTGTTAGAAATGAGGGGTTTCTAATTGGCAGGGGCAAGCACCTTTGTACAAGTAGGGACCATTGCTTTTAGAAAGGGTAAGGGGATTACACACTTTAGATAACTCCTGCTCACCCCCTTAGTAGCTTGGCATGAGCAGCCAGGCTTATCCCAAAGGCACTGTGTAAAGTATTTGTACCCCAACACACAGTAACACAGTGAAAACACCACAATTGAACACCACATCAGTTTAGAAAAATAAAGTATCTTCATCAAAACCAAACAAGACCAAAATTACAAAAATCCAACATACATGTATCAAGAATATGACTTTTAGAACAGTACTTCAAAAATAGCACTTGTAGCAACAAATAGCTCCACCTGGGGCTATTACGAAGTCGTGACAGGCATAAATCCGAAGTACAGTGCCGACTGCGAGGCATGTGGCTTTGGGCATGGAGTCACACAGACCCCCCAACAACAGTACATTGGAAGCGAAGTCAGTAGGCAATGCACAGCGTCGTAAAGGTGAGTTGTCGTTGCGGAGGTGAAGCCGGATCCTTTCTGTCATGGGGGAGGCGAGGCGACGAGTCCGTGAGGTGTTGAGTCCAAGACAGGGAATTTAGGTGGCGTCAACGGTGAGGCGTCAGTTCCGGTGATGTGATGCAACATCGAAGAGTCAGTGAAGTTACCCTCGTCGGTTATCGACTTCGTAACAACGGGATGCTGGCAGTGATGGCGTCAGTGCCCAGGCTGGCGCCGGGAAGGCCAATAACTGAAGGTATTGGTGGGCATCGAAGGGTGTTGGAGTTGCGGTGTTGAAGAACTGGGTTTTCTTAGAACCCAGCGGTGCTAGGGACACACCCGAAGTCTTCGGATTCTCCTGTCTTGGAATATAGAGACACGGAATACTTCTGGATGGCGTCAAAGATCAAATTTATTAGCTGCAGCTAGTAACAGTAAACCAAGCAATACAACACGGTGTACAACTCAGGAAACTGCTCAATTTTCATAGAGCGAGACTTCGCTTTTTATACACCATATTCTCATTACAAATGCACACCCACTGCGCAAAATTCTGACCAACAGGACACATTTTCTAACTGAGTATCACATTAACAAAAACCCAATTTACAGTAACCCAACCCAAAAGTTAATTATTAGGACTGTCCCAAATTCAATTTCCACAAGCCGGACAAACCCATAATTGAAAGCACTACCCATGTAATGAAAAGTCGTAAGGAAAGAAACAATTCAGATGCTGATTAGGATAAGATATGTGCAAGGAAACTAAAAGTTAACGATATCCTGAACATTGATTGATAATTTTAGACAAGAATCAAACCAAGGGAAATTGGTTTTGCGAGGTCAGTTTCAGGTGATGAGGTCAGTTTCTCTGCAATTCACTCACAAGTCAGAAAAGGGGCTGGTAATGCATACATGAACAATGAGGCCCATGCAACTTTGTTCGTTCGGTTACCTCCACGGCATACGTGAGGGCAACACAAAAATGGTGTCTTGAACAACTCAAACAAAATGGAGCCTGGTTCGAAATCACGGAACCTCAGTGTGGGCGGGGCAGTGTGTTGTGCACTTCACAACCGGTGCCCCTTGCCTAGGTGCAGGCCGCAGTGGCACTAGCGTTATTGCTGACTGTTTTGGAGTGGGTTTTCTTGCTTTGCAGCACCAACCCCACAATTCACAGGGCCCAGGAACTAGGATTGGTGCCCTTTTGAATTCAATAGTCCACAGAGGAGTCCAGGTGCTGGTCAGTGGGTTGCAGGTGTGTCCTTGAGACTTCAGAACAGGAGGCAAACACACAACCCCTTGGAGATTTGTCTTCAGGCAGGTTCACAGCAAAGTTCCAGTCTTTCTCCTCTCCTTGGTAGATGAAGCAACTGCAAGCCAACCCAGCAGAGCAGACACAGCAAAGGGGCAGTACTCCTCCTTCCGGCTCTCCAGCTCTTCTCCTTGGCAGAGGTTCCTCTTGAGCCCAGAGGTGATCTAATTCTCTGGGGTTTTAGGTCCAATACTTATACCACATTTTCTCTTTGTTCTCTTTGTGGCAAGTGTCTCTGAGCCCAGTCCAAAACAATTCTGTCCTCTGGTGTAGCATCACTACAGGAGGTGGAGACAGCATTGTGCAGAGAAGACACTGCCTAGTTATGTGGTAGTGAAAACTCCTCCTACCACTCTAAATGCAGCCATGGACTATTCAGGCCAGCTATGAGTTACCCAGGAAAGCACGTTTAATAAAAACTCGTAAGGGGTACACAAAAATGCAGTAGAGCTTGAAATTAGCCTACAAAAGATGCGATATAGAAAGGAATTAATCAGATGTTCAAGGTAGAAGGGAATCTACAATATAACAGCCATAAAAAAGCTAAGAACTGAAATACTTTACAATAAAAAAAAACAGAACGAGAACGCAAATGGACAGAGGTGAATATTGCAAAAGTCACAAAAAATAAATGAATCTTTATTTTTCGTCCATTGCTTAGTGAGAATATCAAAATCCATTCACCTGGGTGTGATTATCATATAACACTTGATCAAAATGGGAAGAGAATTTGACAGCACTATAGGGGGTGTTATAAACAGACACGGCATGTAAGGCAGGCACAGAAAACAGGTCACAACTTAGAATGCACCATGTATACATTGTGAAATGTAAAAAAATTATAAAACCTCATGTGCACCTGGCCCTAATGGGCTCCCCGTTGCCCTAATGAAGCTTATCCCCGAAAAAGGGGCCCTGACTCTAAATCCAATGTTCCAGAACATCTCTCTACTATTAAATCCACCGCCGGCTGCCAATAACTTTCCCCCACTCTTTGGTCTTTGAGATGCCCCTGTGGCTGGCACAGGCACTCCCCACCAATCTTCCTTTGAACTTCAAAGCAGGCACCAATTTGCTTCCCCTCAACAGCACTCAGTCACTACTGTTAACTCATGTTGTGCCTGCCAGTAAGCTACTAACATGTGTTCATCACACATGCACTTGCTCACTAAACCACTTGAGACCATCCCGACAAGTTTCTGTAAACTCTCATCCTCTTGGAGATCCCTATCCATTCGCCTTCCTGTACAACTCCTCCTGTGATGACTCAGTCATTGACCTCCTCATCAAACTCTTCCCCACCAAAATGCTCTTCTTGGATGAAATCATAAGACTCTGATTCTGAACACAACCTTGACAGACAATCTGCTTGTAAATTGCCAGTGCCAGGCATATAAAGAAACTCATAATGAGACTCCTGAAGTGCCACTTACCCCTGCAAATGTGGCTCGAGATTTGATCAATACCTTTCTTCATGAAATCCCCCTAAAGCGACTTATGATCCATTTTTACCTCAAATTCGCACCCCAAAGATACTTCCTAAGCTTTCTTACAGCCCAGATGGCTCCTAGTGCGTCCTTCTCTATGACTGAGTAAATGTAGTCAGCACCCCTTAAGCCATGTGATATGAACAAAATGGTCCTGCACTTACCACCAGACCTCTGTAACAAAACAGCCCCTAACCATTTGGAGCTGGCATCAGGCATGACAATAATGCCATCATCAGTATTAAACTGCTAAGATCTGAGGCATTCTCCAAACATGATTTCACATCATTATACTCTATAGGAAAGTGCCCTCTTTTGCATGGTTAACCCATACTTTTTGCCTGACATTTGATGCACTTTCACTTGATGTGCCCTGGGTCTCTACCAATCAGGTTTGAAGAGCTGTCGTTACCCAGTAAGAAGAGGACACCAACTGCTTTGGCCCCAGCACTATAGGCCTGTCCCGACCCGACCTGCTCACAGAGAAACCTCAGCATGTCCGGCAGCAAAGAGCCATCCAGAACTTGAAGGAGCTGCCCTGTCTTCATCCAACAGACTCTGTCTCCAGTGAACACTGTCACTCAACCAAAGACTCCAATACAGAACCGGGATCCTGGCCGCTCCACGGTTCTGCACTACTCTGCACCCCAGGTCCAAGGCCCGAGTTTGAGTGGCCCAACACCACGAGGTGTCCCCAGCGATCCTGATCTGGGATCTGGTGATCTCTGACCTACCTCGAGCTTCAAACTGAGGCCTGCAGCCTCAACCAGAAGGGTCTCCCGGACTGGAGTTGGTAAGAAGATCCGACACCTAATGAGACCCATTCACCGACACTCCTCAGCCTTGGATGGCCCAACCGACGTGTGTCACGGCATCCCCAAGAACCCAACTTCCTCTCCTACCAGTGGTCGCCTTCAGGAATCCTCATGGGCCGAATCTGCAGTTTTATCTTCAAACTGGAGATCTCCATTGCAAATCACGAGACTCCTGACGTCTCCTTGGCTCTCTGCATCCGACAGCTCCTCTGCTGATTGTTAGCCCCTGCAGTGCTGTTCCTAACCCCAGGAGCTATGCTCCCAGATCTGAGTGGCCTGCTTGTAAGCCTCCTGGCCCCATTGGCTAACATTGGGCCTCTGCACTCTGCAACCAGCCGTCCTAGTGCCGCTAGTGATGTAATTTGAGTGCTAACTGGACCTTGGGAAATCCTTGTCCTAAATCCCAAAAGCCATTCCTGCAGGTCGTTTACTAACCTGTAAACCATTAACACTCTTTTCATCCATAGGAACAAATAATATGATTTTTGTCACAAAAATGTTCTGTTAAACTGACTGTTGTATGAGAAACCAAAGTAACTTTCTTTGACCTAAAAACTGTCGTACTTACCTGTGTTTTGCATTTGAAAGCCTATCCTACTTACCTGTGCCAAACCCTGCTTGCTTCTAAAAATAAACCATAAGTATCCTTTTTTTATACTTACCTAATTGGTCTGGATTCTTTCTCTGAGTGTGTGCCATCAGTCCTGATTGGGTGAATACAATAAATGCTTAACACACCCTTCTGATAAGCCTAACTGCTTGACCACACTACCACAAAGAGAGCTGTTAGTGATTATCGATTCGATTCAAGAGGTCTTTATTCGATTTGCATCATAAAAGACAAATACATAATAAAAAAACAGTTCATACGCTTTTACATATAAGATAATAAATACATTACATATTAAAACCATGTTAAGAAAAGTATTACATTTTAGACAATTGATGTACCGGAAGACCCCTTACTACATAAAAACAATGCTACATTGAAGCTAAGAATCATAAAAACATATACAATGGGAACTTCATTTACCAAGGTTGCGGATACGGATTGACCAAGCCCAGCTCACGAATTTTGCTACACCAATGGCGATAGGGGGGGAAGTATCAGTTTTAAGAATCCTAGTCGCTGCAACAGCAGATCTAGTACATAGTAAGCGGCAGACTGGTAAAAGCCAAACTTTTCTGGGTAACAAGTACTTAGGGCAGCAGAAGAAAAGATGTTCAATATTCTCTACTGCTGTTACACAGAAGGGACACTTATCGCTACCACCAGTTGACCAAGAGTGCTTAAGCCCCCGCACGGGTAACGAGCCTACTCGTAATTGGTGATACAGTTTGCGATCATTTGGCTTAGTAATTAAGTCCCAGTAGGCTTCATATTTAGGGACATCCTTTACAACCAAAAATTCCAGTGACATGGTAGGACCAACAACCATAGCGGATCTCCTCTCAGCGATCCAGTGCCAATAAATATCTTTAAGTGCCTTTTTTTATGGAAAAGTCGCACGTGCTGGATCAACCCATAATGCCTCCAGGCTCAAATTTTTCAAAAGCGTCCTGAGATGAGAGAACCAGGGAACCCTATGGGACCCTTCAAGCCCCCTCACCTCAACGATAGCCTCAGCAAACAGGGTTAATTCAGGTGTAGTCCACAGACGACGCCAGAACGCCAGTGGTCTATACCGTGCCACGTCCTCGATGGATTTAACACCTAAATCAAGCTGCAGGGGTAAGCAAGGTGTTGATTGTGGGAAACCAGTTGCCATTCTGAGGAACCTATTCTGAGCCACCCTCAAAGTGGATAAATCACTATACCCCCACAGTTCTGCACCGTTGATAATTGCTGGGATTATCTTGGAGCCATAAATTTTTACCAACGGTGCCGCGGGTTTAGTGAGAGATTTTGCGTGCTCCTTCAGTAGGGCTCCCCCAAGTTGAGCATGTTTCAGGGTCATAATATCCAATTGGGGTTTCCAGCTCAAGTTCTCACTTAATGTGACACCCAGATATGTAAAAACCTCCGTTTGATCCAAAATGGCTCCGCTCATTGACACCTTGGCCTTCACAGCCTTGGGGCCTCGCAGAACCATAAATTTGGTCTTATTGACGTTCACCTCTAACTCATGCTCGCTGCAGAAATACTCAAAACGGGCCAATGCGGACTGAAGGCCCTGCCTCGTTTTAGAAATAATAAGAGTGTCGTCCGCGAACATGAGGAGGGGAATTTACCTTCCGGCGAGGGAGGGCGCGTCCGTTGGATAGTTGGTGAAATACTTAGTCACCCCATTAATAAACAAGGAAAAAAGGGTGGGGGCCAACACACATCCTTGTCTAACCCCCTTGGCAACTTTAAAACTGTCGGTGACCTCCCCTGGACCACCCCATCTTACTTTGGCATAGGTGTTTGAGTGCAGATTAATCAGTAGCGCCACCAGCTCTTTGGGCATGCCCAGATCCAGCAATACTTCCCAGAGCTTAGTCCTGGGCACTAGGTCGAACGCAGACCTGAGGTCCACAAATGCTGCGAACAACAAACCTCCCCCAAGATAGACCACCTTCCAATATAATAACATAAATCTAAAAACTTGCTCTAAAGTCCCCATATTTTGCCGAAAATCCGCCTGAAGAGGACTTAAAACATCATAATCAGAGATCCAAGTCTGGATCCCACCCAAAAGAAGGCGAGCCACAATCTTTTGTACAGCATCAATAAGGCTAATAGGTCGATAATTAGCCGTTACTGAGCGATCACCCTTCTTGTGAATAGGGAGGATCTCCGCCCCCAGCCATGAGTCAGGGACTTTCACACCCCTTGCCAAAGCATTGGCTAAAAGAACAATGTATGGGACACAGAGGTCCTGTTCCTGCTTGAACATATCAGCTGGTATGCAGTCAGGTCCTGGTGCTTTACCCCCCGGGATAACCCTTAACACTGCCCTCATTTCAGTAGGCGTAAAAACCAAGGCTTCGTTGGAAGTAATGGGCAACAAATTTGCAGAACTAGTGACATTCGCTTTAAATTGATTCCCATAGTATTCGACCCATTCCCTTGGCTCAACACAGTTTGAGGGGGATCTATCTTGTGGGCGATTGCCCCATTTAAGCTGCCGCCAGAATTTAGTCATGTTATTACTCAGGCAAGCCTCCAACAATTCCTTCCAACGGGTCTCATCCCAGTTCTTCTTGGCAGTGGCCTGCACAGCTTTGTAAGTAGCCCTGCAACTGCGGATTAAGCTCTGATCTCTTGACTTTAAAGCCGCATGCAGCGCCTTTTGCGACTCCCTGCATGCACTGTCATACCAGGTTAGGGGCTTCAGCTTATTTCTTCTAGGGCCAGTAGATTTAATAACAAGAGTTTTAAGATTTAGAAAAAGATCCCTATGTAATGTAGTGATGTTGTCCAGAAGGGCCGACTCTTGGCTGAACCCGCTGATTTGAGTCATTGTATCCCTCAACATGGTTCTAATCCTTGACAGAACCTCCTCATCCAGGGCTATTTTTGGCCAACTAACCCTTCTTTCATCGTTGGATAATAAGACCTGCGGCAGGGATGCCTCTGCCACCAAGGGCTCTGCAAAGGTACCTTCTTTGATCGATAGAACCAGTGGATTGTGGTCACTCTCGGCTCTATTTACTACCACCATATCCAGCAGACTGGGCCACATTTCCACATTCACCAGGATATAGTCAATGCGAGAACCAGATCTGCCATTATCGTAAGTCATTGCCCCCATCCTATCAGACTTCAAACGCCCATTGACTGCACGCATTCACTGGTTCAAGCATAGACCCTTCAAAAATATGGCTGATTGGGACCATTTCTTAATAGGATGTAATTCCAAACCCGGTATGCCCCATAAAGAATCCTCATCTTCGGTAAGCATACCATCATCCAACCCCATAGGTTCAAAACAGGTATTGAAGTCCCCCAATACCACCCTGTTTGTATTCACCGGCAATCAACTCAAGAGACCCTCCAACACCAGTGCAACAGGAGAGCATTTTCCCCCTTGGATACCCCGCATATAGATATTTACAATCACCATATTCAGTCCCGAAGACGAGTTTACCCGTATGGCCAACATATCGGGATTGTCCAGCGGGAGCTCCTCCACTGTTACTCCCACATGTTGGCGTACTCAAATGGCTAGACCACCCACTGGTCTGCCCCTGGCACCTTTCCCAGCTGGTCTAGAATAGTTCAGAAAGCCAGCGCGAAAAATAGGCCGGGTAGCCCAGGTTTCCTGGAACGTCCAAATATCAGAATGGTCTATGAAGGACCCCCAGTCAGGAAGATCAAGCTTTGATTCAAGGCCAGCAATATTCCAGGAGCATATTCGTAACATCGGTAAACACTGATCAATTGCCCCCTTCCCATCTCCTGCCGAGCTAGATATGGCTGGGCAGGGTGGACAGAGAGTTGGGCTAACATCAATGCAAGAAGGTAGGGAACTTACAGGTAAGACTGAAAATAATGATTCACCAAGGGTGGCTTTATCAACATTTAAACCAACAGATATCCCCTCTTCAGATCCCACTAAAAATGAGCAACAGTCAACAGGGGGGAATACAGTTTTAAACTCAATGGTTTTTGCAGATAAAGGACTCTCATATGCTGAATGTAATAAAATATTTGGAGTTAGAGTCACCGTACCCAGTGGACTGCCCACAGAGAACCCCGGCTGTCAATCACACCCATCGAAGCAGGAGAGAATGTTAAATCTGTTAGATGTTTCCAACGGGGTAAATGGAATCAAATGATCCATTCTCCTGTTCCCATGTAAGTGATCCAACCTCCCTGGGGGCATACTATAGCTTCTAACGGGCACTGTGTTCCACCCAAGATCGTTCCTAATGGGCAATGGTCTAAGAACTTGCCCCGTGTAACTATTATTGGGTGGCATATACATGTTAGGCTGTGTGTCAGCTAGTCCTCCCGGGTAGAAGGGGGGGGGTCACAAGGGATCTTGGATAAAAAAATGTTAGGTCATATGGAACTATGGCACTACTCAAGTTCCCCGAAGACCCATTCAGTATAAGTCTAACTGCCTCTGGGTCTCTAAAGTTTATTACAATAAGGTCTCCCTTTAAATTTTTTTCCCTACTGCCCAACCAGGGAAGACGCCTGACATGAACAATCTCTCCATTGATATAATATGGGAGAGGTCTGTTTAATCCTAGCCAGTGCAATGTTTTGTTTTTTAACTGGGAATACCCCTCCCTTTTACCAACCTCTAGGGTTGGGACCCCTGTGAGCACGACCACAAAAGGCACAGCATCGGGAGGCAATTCAACATTAGGGTCCTGCATTTTGTTGTTGGTAGGTCGACTCAACCTTCCCCGTCCCACTCGCTTGTTCGGGGAGGTCGGATTTTCCCCTCCCTTCTGAGATTCTCTAGCAACCAGTGCAGCTGATTTTGCTGCTCTCACCAAAGGGACCTGTTGGTCAGCTTGCTGAGTTACTGGTGCTCCCGAGTGGGTATTGACAGGGGGTTTGTTAACTTTGGTAATGCCCTTAATGGGGCCCTTGGGGGCAGCCGGGTACGGGACATGAGCAAGTAGAGCCTGAGCTATGGCCATCGATGGAGGGGCTGGCTTTTCAATAATCGAAGAGGGCCCTGCCCCGGTATTATCAACAAACAATAACTCAAGGTTCCCCAGCCGTTGTTCCACCCTCTTCAGAATATCTAGTATTGGGTGCATAAAGGACCTAAATAGGTGCTCAATAGAGTCACAGGGGGTGCCAGACAATACGACTTTCTCTAGGGGGGGAAGGGCTGACCTTATTTCACATAATGGATCGGTAACAGGCATTATATCAGATGTGTCTAATACATCAGAGGCCAGAGGTGCCAGCACCACAGGAGCCGGTGACACTACAGCAGAAATTTCTGTGGCCTTGACCTTAGACACAGCTGATACATTGGATTTTAGTGATTTGCCAAACTCAGAGTGACTGAGCTTACACCTCTGAGGTACCCCCCCCTTCTCCGTTTGGCTGGAGGAGGACCATGAACTTTGGGTACGTAGGGCAACTTGCCCTTCTTTTTAGGTATCTCCCTAGCCGGAAGAGATGGCACATTAATTACATCTAGTCCAGTACTATGAATACTTGGGGTCGCCACATTGGGTGAAGGAGCAGTATTTACAACAACATGATGAGGCGAGGTGTCTCTAAGGAGTAAGGGAAATTTGTCCAGGGACAGTGGGTCCTCGCTAGAAGAGACTGAGAAAGAGTCCGGCAAAACGGATACAACCATCAAATCCGACAAAAGTCTATTTTTCATGGAATCAATGGAGCGGCGTCGCTCAGTCCTGCGCTCTGCCATCGCAATATCCTTGTCCAACTCCGTAGCAGCCCTCATAAAGTAGCTCTCTAATGTTCCTTTATTGCCCCCCGCAGACACCGTTTTATCGCAGTTTGTAGACATAATAAATATGTCCTACCTTCCCAACAGCCTGGGGGGCTTGTAGAGGCAAAAGAGGGGTGGCCCGTCCCGTCCTCCTCCGTCCCCGGACGGCCACAGACGGCCCGCCCTTTGCCCGGGCTTCGCCCCGTGCTAAGTCCCGCGCGCGTCCCGCTTCGCGGAAAGCCCAGAGTGTTCTTGTAGCCCTCAGCAGTCAAGGGGGGGCGTGGCCGCTGCGGGAAGAGGCTACAGCTGGAAGAATAGCCTCGCAGTCCCGCAGCGGTAGGGAGGGGTCAGCAGCTCACCGTCATGGCCTGACACAGCGCTCTCAGCGTCCACGCAGCCCCAGCAGTAGCAGCACAGGTAGGGGGCCAAATCCCTCGTAGATTCAGGAATCCAGCAGAAGGGCAGGAAGCAAGTAAATGAGTAGCACCCGCGCAGCGGATGCTGCGAAAAGTTATACTCCTCGTGGTCCAGGGGGTGTGGCCGCTGCAGGAAGAGGCTACAGCTGGCAGAATAGCCTCGCAGTCCCGCAGCAGTAGGGAGGGGTCAGCAGCTCACCGTCACGGCCTGACACAGCGCTCTCAGCGTCCACGCAGCCCCAGCAGTAGCAGCACAGGTAGGGGGCCAAATCCCTCGTAGATTCAGGAATCCAGCAGAAGGGCAGGAAGCAAGTAAATGAGTAGCACCCGCACAGCGGGTGCTGCGAAAAGTTATACTCCTCGAGGTCCAGGGGGCGTGGCCGCTGCGGGAAGAGGCTACAGCTGGCAGAATAGCCTCGCAGTCCCGCAGCGGTAGGGAGGGGTCAGCAGCTCACCGTCGCGGCCTGACACAGCGCTCTCAGCGTCCATGCAGCCCCAGCAGTAGCAGCACAGGTAGGGGGCCAAATCCCTCGTAGATTCAGGAATCCAGCAGAAGGGCAGGAAGCAAGTAAATGAGTAGCACCCGCACAGCGGGTGCTGCGAAAATTTATACTCCTCGTGGTCCAGGGGGCGTGGCCGCTACGGGAAGAGGCTACAGCTGGCAGAATAGCCTCGCAGTCCCGCAGCGGTAGGGAGGGGTCAGCAGCTCACCGTCACGGCCTGACACAGCGCTCTCAGCGTCCACGCAGCCCCAGCAGTAGCAGCACAGGTAGGGGGCCAAATCCCTCGTAGATTCAGGAATCCAGCAGAAGGGCAGGAAGCAAGTAAATGAGTGATTATCTAATTTAGCCTCTGCTATACCTCTATGGATCCCCTGGACTCTGTGCACACTATACCTTACTTTAATATAGTATATACAGCGTCAGATTCCTACAAACTCCCTTTCACATTGATCACACCACACAAATTCATTTCCCTTCTTAAGATGTAACCTCATACAAACCGTTCTTTCAGCAAACTTGGGGGGAAACTTCTTATACAACTCTGCCATGCCTAAAGATTACACCACATCCTCCTTACTCTTTGGAGAAAGTAGATTCTTAATGGTATCAACCAGTCTAGTCTTAGGCTGAATTCCTGACCCTGTGATCAAATGGCCCAAGTATTCTATTTCTGTAATATTGAGCCTACACTTCTATTTAAGCATCCAATTTCCCATCTGCAGCCTTTTCAGCACTTATTGTAACCTTCCATTATGCTCTGGTACATTTGAACCAACCACCAACACATCGTCCTGCTAGACATTCACACCTTCCACACCCTGCAACAGCCTTTCCATCGCTCTCTGAAAGACTGATGCAGCTGAGATGAGTCAAAACGGCATTCTCAAAGAATTTTACGTTTCAAAGGGAGTTGTGAAGTTAGTTAAATCCTGCGATCTCACATCCAACTTTATCTGGTGATATGTCGAACTTCTATCCAGCCACAAAAAATACTTAGCCCCATTGAGAGAGCTGAGCATCTCGCTAATATTAGGAAGGGGATAGAGGTCGACAACCACAGCCTTATTAAGCTCCCTCAAGTCCACACACAACGTAGCCTCCCCATTGGCCTTTCATACCATAACCACTGGCACAAGCAATTCTGAGGCCTCCACTTTTTGAACAATTCTTTCTTCATTCTTGCTTTTACTGCCAAAGGAATACTTCTAACCTTTGCAATTTTGGGTTCTTCATTGACTTTGAGTTTGATCCTATCAACATCATTCTTGAGACACCCTATCTCATATTAGAAAACATCCTAATACTTGCTCAACAACTCAACACACTCCTCCAAAACTCTCCTGACCAAGGGTATATCTCTCACTCACACTGTTAGGGTCAAGATACACATAAAAGTCATGCTGATGTAACCAACTACCAGGGAGTTTCCTTTTACTGGAACATAAATCTTCCCTGGAATCGTACTATCCTTAAATTCTATTGTACCCATAAAAGTACCCAGCTAACTTGATTGGTTCAACAGCATACCCCATGGGTTTAATATCTGGTGTAAGTGGTTTCACACAGGTCTTAAGCTTCTGTTCATAAAATACTTTCGGTATCAAGGTTATCTTTGCCCCTAAGTCAAATAACATTTTGACTGCTTCCCCATTTACTTGTACAACCTTCCATGGGCCATCTGAACCATCAACCTTGATTTGAAGAACTACAATCTCCTCAACTACATCATCATCATTACAATCAATTTCACCCCCTTTCTTTAAATTAGATTCACAACATTTTGTGAAGTGTCCCTTTCTTCTACAATTTTTGCAAACAGCTTTCTACCCTGGTCAGATTTTGTTGTTTGCCATGTGACCACCATTGCCACAGCGAAAATATTTAACAGGAAATGTTCTAGCAGTTTTGCTACATGCATCTGCTTTATCATGGGTAGTTTTTCCCATAATGGTCTTCTCTTCTACTGCCCTTTCCCACACCATCTTAACAGAAACGTTGTCAGTTTATTTGTTAGTGTTTGTCTCATCCCTACAAATAATTTTCAAACAAGCCTTTGAGTGTTCATGAGTTTTAGCAATTGTCAAGACTTCATGCAGAGACAGATTATCTTTTTGCCACATGGTCTCTTTGGCCTTTTCCAGCATGCACCCTAGCATAAACTGGTCTCTTTAATGCTTTTCATTAGAACTTCGAAACCCACATATGGAATCTAATCTGCGTAACTCAGTTATACATGCCTCTACAGTCTCTCCTTGTCATTGCACCCACTTTCCATAGTGATAGAGCTCAAGGACCGTACTTATTTTGGGTTATAATGTAATTCAAGTTTTCTCAAACAAATGTCATACTCGTTCAGATCAGCTACTTCATCACCAGACAACTCAGGAAGATGCTCAAACACATCTTGCCCTTTCTGACATAGACCGTATAACAATAATGAGGTCTTCCTTCCTGTTCTCGAGGAAGCCCCAAACACCCTTGTGTAGGGAGCAAAAAGTTTCTTACACTTAATCCACTGTATGGGAAGTTCCCCAGGTGATGCCAGAAAAAACAGAAGTGCCATAACATTCTGCATGACAACTGTACTCTCATATAAGTTATTTGCAAAGACAATTACAGCCTAACGGTGCCCGTGTAAGTGATATGAATAAAAGAAGGTAAAATACAGGCCCAACACTAGACCAGCTGTAAACTTAACACAAGCAAGACAATCCAGTACTTGTTAGCCCAAAAGACCATATACTTCCACATGCGACATTTATAGGCTCACAACCTTACATTCTAAAGGTGCCCCAACCAGATTTTTAAACCCACAAACCAAATTTCAGCACACCAAAAATGCCCCACAGTCTCTTTAATTTTTACAATGATGGCTTTTTAATGAAGAAATGTCAACTTGCGTTCTTTAACTTTGATAAGTTCAAAAGGGCTGATGAAAGAAATCGGTGTGCGTGTCACCAAGATCATCAAACAAGCATCAATACATATTGATGAAGCAAGGTCTCGGAGGGAAGATACTTGCTCGGAGCAATCCACTTGTTTAACTCACTAACAAGTTATTAATAAAGTTTGTGGAAACTAATATGCATTTACACAAATACTTTTAGGCTAGGGAAGCTTGCGCGTGGATGTACTAATGCAGATAACATTGAAGAAGGACTAATACCGCTTTAAATGGGAAATCTGTTTTGCGCATGCATCAACTACATCTACGTAGTATGACGAGGTAATGCTTGGAGGGAAATTCTGGCGCATGAGCAGAAGCTATTAACATGGCGGCTCGAAGACTCCATGCATGGCACCTTGTGAAGAGGAGCTGGCGAGAATGAGAACTCACCGCTTTCGACTGTAATTCCTCCGCAGGAAAACAAGGGACTTGAAGAGTTAACAATAGGCCCTCCCTCCTCTCTACAGGAAGCTGAGGAGAAGGAAAGCAACAGGATCCAATCCGAGAGCGACAACTCATCGGAAGAGGCGGGACTAACCCCTTTGTGGGAGTGGACACCAAGGAAGACGGAGAGCACAGACCCGGAAGACGCCACGGAGGTTGAGGAGAAGGATTCCTGGGCTGAGAAGAAGCTCCAAGAGACGACGACGGAAGAAGACACCGACGGGGAGGACGTGGAGTGCTGGTCCGAAGACTGGTGGACGCCCCCCGGAGGTTGATGAAAGGCTGCCGCAACTCAGGAGAGTTGCGGCAGATGCGGTGAATGTCTATGGGAAGAAGGGAGGGAGGGAACCACGGGTACTCCTAGTATACGGGCACCGTGTCGTGTTGTGTACCCTGCACGTCCAAAATCCCTAAGCGCCAACCCCCAAATTCCCCCCTCACAAACGCTATCCCCAAAGTTGAACTGTTTCTCTCCTTGATAACCGCGATGTAGGAGGAGAAACCTGTAGCCACCACTATCTTTTTTCCTAAAGACTAAGTTCTCTCTATTAAGGAAGTGCCCTCTTTTCCACTAAAACTACTTCCTTCGGCTCTATTCCTCTAGTACATTCATGCACTTCGGGTCTGGTGACGGCAAAGCACGTTAAAACCCTCATGCAGCCCACTGACCGCTCTTTCCTTTCTTTTTGAGCCTGAGTCTATCGGGACGGCGGTCTGGCTGCCAGGACTTAAGGACGAAAGAAGACACACCCGGACAAGGCGAACCAGTAGAACACCATCTTGACTACTTGACCTACTCCTGACATCATACTCCAGTATATCTTCTCTGTGTTGTACTTTCAATAAATCTCACAATTCAACCCCCAATCCGGCCTCCTAGTTTCCAATTCCGCCCATATCTCCAACACACCTGCTTATCTGAAATTAAAGTAAGCTATTTTACTAATGCTAGCGTGGGATAAGTCTAATAAATAAAATGGGATAGAGTAGAAGTGGGTGGTATACAGTGCAAACATTTATTTTGGGGAAATTAACATTTGTCTTTTTACTTTTACCATTAGTGCGTATATGGGCCTTTCTCGCATAACTGAATGAGCTGAGCGACGCGAAGTCTATGCATGCCCATTGAGTGAAGTCATAAAGTTCAATGACAGAGCAGTTGAATAGAAGCCAAGATCGAGTGCTACAGCCTAGGAACGGATGGTGCAGGGTTCAACAGTGAAATGTTCTATTCATCATGATGTTTTAATGGTGCAATATTGATACATGTAGTATATGGAAATAAAATGTATGAATAAAAAGTAAGTGGTTGGGTGTATGGACGATGGTTTAACTGAATCTGGTGGCATGTTAGCATGGTGTGATGAATACCTCCCTTTTGCCGGACCAATCAAATTTTGTATTTTCCCGATATTGAAACATTAATAGGTGGAACATGCAGAACGAACGGTATAATTAAGATAGCTTTAGTTAGTTAGTCAGAGAGCTGGAGACTTGCTGAATGCTGGGGAGAGATGCTGATGCTGTGAGATGCTGAGCTGCTGACGAAGAACTGATCGCAGAACCTGACACAGAACTTTCTATCCTAATTTAATTGGGTTACATTTGAAGATTGCTGAAGAATCTCAAGGAGGAAGAAAGTGTCAGAGAGGGGTGTGGCGCAACCGTCAGTATTTTAGAGAAGATAACTATCCTGTTCTGATTCCTGTCCTGAAGTCGTTGTCTCCTGAATCTATTTCAGGGGACCCCCACCATCCATTTGGCCAGGGGGTTGGTCTTTCACACCATCTTGATAAATATAATTTTCTGTTAATTGCAAATGTTTTTGATCTTTTCTCTCTGTCCTCTTCCTTTCCGGCATTGATTATTGCGTTAGTCAGAGATAAATGTATTGTGTATATTAATTGAATTTTCTCTCCTATGAATGATGGCGACTGCACTGTATTGAGATTGTTCACATGCATCAAAACTTTAGACAAAGATTTTAAAACTTATTGAGTCTGTGGTGATTTACTTAAGGTATAGAAAAGTTAGTTTAATGTTAATTATCGCCATCAACTAGTTTCAACTAATGGTCCATCGACCAGAGGAAATAACTTGTTGATCTACGAAGGGTTAGTTGAAAATTGAACAGAAGTATTGAATAAACTAATCCTAAACAGTTTGTGATATTATATAAAAACTTGCCCCCCCCCCCTGGCGGTTTAACTACTGTGAGTTTTATGGGCCCAGGTGAGTATGTGGTAGTGGAGTATCTGTTGTTGGTGGACCGCTGGATCAGTTTTCTGGTAGCAGATCTATGGTTATTATTGACTAGTTTGGTGATAAGTATTGATTATTGATTATTGATTTATGTTTAACAAAAGAGTTAGCGTCTTGTTTTATGTTGTCTAGAAGCACATGTACAGTGGATACCTGGGCAGCCCGGGAATGGAATTTTGAATAGCGGGTGGTGACAGAAGCCATACTGCAGAAGGTTACTCGTCTGGTGTCGTTATACTGAGAAGCTACAGAGGGCTGGCAGTGTTAGATTATGGACTATATCGAGTAAAAGTAGAGTGTGAATGATAGCAGAGGGTGTTACCAGAGGGGCCTAAGCCTTATTTCCCAAAAGGGGTATCGCTGAAGTAGAAGCGGGTACTCCCCGAGCTTGGATGAAGGGTAAACAGTGGTGTTACACGCAGTGAAAAGAAGTTCTTATTTACTTTGGAATAAGTTGAATCTATTCTTTATCTAGTGGAGCAGACAGAGTAGCGCTATTTTTAAGTTGTTACTTACTAATTTTATTAAGAAAAGTTAAAGAAATAAGTTTTGTATTACCTTGTGAAGGGAGGGTCAGTTGCAGGAGTTATACTGACGTCACAGAGAGCCGCGCTGGGACTGGTCGAAGCAGCGGGCGTGAGAAGGGAGCAGATTGTAAAGGGAGGGTCAGTAGTGAGGAGCAATACTGACGTCACAAAAGGCAGCGCTAGTATTGGTTAGACGAGCAGCACAAGCCAGAGCTTTGATTGGTTGCTAGATAGAAGCTTTATTTGGATTGGTTAAAAAGAAATTGTATGTTGAATTCTGATTTGATTACTGGTGTGAGTCGCGCTGAGATAGTACGAGACATAGGTAATAGAGTTTGAGGGTTTACGGAAGACTTTCATATATCGTTTGTCTAGAATGTATGTAAAAAAGAGGAAGATGTCATTAATAAAGAAAATTGAGAATTTCTTTAAGAAAGATAAGCCTGAGAGGGAATTCATATTTCACCACCGAAAACACCTGCTTCATTTATGATGATGCAAAGAGGTTATCATACTTGCGTGTAGTTGGAGAATTGGGTGGAGTATACAAAAGTTGATAGTGTTCTAACTTTCCCAGAACATAGGGGCATATTACCAAGCAATAGCGATAATTATCGCTATTGCTTGGTTAGAGATAAAATTTTACCGCTAAGCTGCGGCGATTTTTATCGCAGATAAACCTTGGTATTACCAAGGTTTATAGTAAATGCGATAAAAAACGGCCACAATGCATGAATATCGCTGAAAAGTCAGCGATATTCATGAATTACCGAGCTAATGCTCTTAGCCATGTTATCCACCTCCCATTGGATAACATGGCTAAGAACTGCTCAGGGCAGGTGTTAGCTTTTGGAGATATTCGCGCTTAGCGAGAATATCTCCAAAAGTTGGTAATAGGAGATAGCGATGTTAGCGACTGTTTCCAGTCGCTGACATCTCGGCACGCCCACTTTGCATATCATTAGTGATAAATATCACTGACATGCAAAGTGGGGCCCAAGATGGTCGCTATCTCCTACTAGCTGTCGCTAACTGGTGTTAGCGACAGCTAGGTAATCGGGAGATAATTTTATCTCCGCTTTCTTGGCTTTTAAAGCCAAAAAAGCGGAGATAAACGCCCTTGATAATATGCCCCATAGTACGTTTAATGGGAGAATTCTTCAGAATTTGAGAATCAGAATGAATGATTTAGAACCAAAACTTAGGTTAACTCAGTATGAGACTGTAGAAGAATGGGAAACTGAGGCATTTGAACGGGAGAAACGAGAGAAATTCAGAGGTGGGAAGAGATTTAGGGGATTTTTACTTAGATATCCATATGAGTCATGTGAGGATCAGATGAAACCAAGGAGAAGAGCTATATTATCAGAGGGTTTATATCCAGTGTTAACGGCTGAAGAACAGTCCGTAGGCAAGTGTAAGAAAAAAACGAAGCACATGAATGCGTCAGGGTATGGAGAATCAGATGATGAGTTAATGGAGGATATTTTAATTAAAAATCCTCCACTGTATCAAGAGATACCTAGTAGGGTCATCCGAGTGCTCAAGTGTTGAGAACACCACTGGTTCCACAGATTCTTCTTGATACATTAAACGTTAGGGCGTTACAAGACAGTGAGAGAGAAGCTTTGAACAAAACTAAACAAGGATTAGTACAGAAAATAAATCAGTTGAATTTGAATACTGAAGCTTTGACAGTGCCAGTGACAATTGGTCCCGTGATCCCATTGTATGGAGATAAAAAGAGTAGTCCGAAACCCCAAACTGTAACAGTTCCCTTCAGGTAATTTTAGAAAAGAAATAGTGATGTCTGATGATCAGGCCAGTGAGAGTGATTCGGTTATTTCATTAATGGATCTTCCAATTATGGAACCCTTAACTGAGACCCCAAAGAGAGTTACACCTGAACAGGCGAAAGAAAATTTGTCTACAAGCCCAAGTGGAATGGGAGGTTCAACGATGGTTACTCCTGAGGATTTAGAGAGATGGGCACAAGGAATAGAAAAACGAAATTTACAACCAAAGGTCTTACATATTAGCAGATTAAAAGTGGATTTGGAAGAAATGATAACTGGTAATGTAAGTACACAAAGATTGAACATTTATAGTGAAGAAGAATTGTTGTTTATGTGTAAAACCATAACTAGAAGAGCAAAGATTTTTCATGAGAAGTTAACAGAGGTTGCTTCGGAGATTGTAAAAGATATGGAGAGATCGAAGTTGTTGCAGAAACTAAATTGTGTGGAGTTTACTGAAAAAGATTTAGAAAGTATAAATACTTCTGGTAAAAGACTGCAGATAAAAGAATTGATGAACATTTTGAGAAAATGGGGAGCCATTGATACATGGAGAACTAGCTGGATAAGAAAGAAAGAGGAAGCACAAGCTAAAGAAGCATTTTCTGCATTTCCAATAAGGGAGTCAGAAAAGATTGAAAGGGTATGTCCAATGAGGGAGGTACCTGGTGGTGGATATGTTCATGTTCCATGGAGTAGACAGGATATTCTGTCATTTACAAAGATTTTCCCAGGTTGAGAGAGAAACCTGTTGAATGGTACAAGGAAGTGGAAAGGTTTGTGAAAGTTTCAAAGGTATTATTGAAAGCTTGGATGGTTTATTAGACATTGTGGTTCCTGGTGATTTATGGACGGAGTGTAAGATTACAATTGATTGGCCGAATTAAGAATATGCAAGTGATCCTAAAACAGGAGCACCGTCAGAAGAGGTGATGAAGAGGTATCACCAAGTGATTACTTTCTTAAAAGGGAAGATCCTTCCTAAAGAAACAGATTGGGTGAAAATAAACAGAACAACAGAAGAACCTAAGGAGTCTGTGCATGCCTATTATGAGAGGTTGTTACATGTGTTTAAGCCATATAGTGGCTTTGAAAATATTGGTGATAAGGATATGAGATATTTTGTGTATCGGTTTGTATATGGTTTGAAACGGGAGATTAGTCAGATGATTCAACAGCATATGTTGTGTTGGGAGAGCAAAATCAATTGATGAGATATTGAAGTATGCAAAATACTGCAGCGATGAAATTGAGGCAAAACATAGAAAGTTAAAAGAGAAAATGATGTGGGCACAAGTGAAGTTGGCAGAGCAGCAAGAAACACATTTAGTGGCTCAAATGGAAAATCAAATGAAAGACAAGAGTCAGAGTGAACAAATGGTAGTAGAAGAAGAGCACGAATGAGTAAAGAGGAAGCAAGAACAAATGTCATGCGTGCGGAAAGCATGGACATTGGAAGAACGAGTGTAAGAATTTTCATAATAATAATGGGGCAAATCAAAATGTAGATGCAGAATGAAGTGGTTGTGAACCAGCAACAGCAGCAACAGGTAGTTACTCCACAGTATCAGATGCCACAAGCTCCACAAGCTCCTATGCCACCATGTGAACATTCAAAAATACAGTGCGAACACCGAATTTCAAGGAGAAGTTGGTAATAAAAACCCTGTGGTTTCACAATATTTTTTACAGAATGATGAAGATGACTCAGACTATGTGCAAAGACAGTGCCTGAGGGGGGGGGAAGAGGAATGCGTGCTTGGCGCATCCTTGCCGGTAGATCAAAGGTCCATTTATTGATGAGAAAGTTGAAGGTAGTGACATCACTTTTCTACTGGATAGTGGTGCTACACGGTCTATTGTGAGAACAGCAGACATCCCAAGCCTACCCCTCTCGGAAGAGACTATCCAAGTTGTAGAAGTATCAAACAAACAGATTAGAACCCAAGTTATAAGACCAATGGAAGTGCATATTGAAAACTTTAATGATATGCATCGGTTTGTGGTGTATAATTCAAGTTCATTGAATTTGCTAGGACGAGACCTATTGTGCAAGATGAACTGCACAATCTATTGTACCTCTGATGGTTTTGCTTTTCAAACACCTGATGAGGATATCATTTACAAGATGTTGCTAGCTAAGCAAGGGACAGAAGTAGATGAGATGTTTTCATTAATGACTGAAAATGAATTGCCATAAGAATTGAAAACCACAGTGAATCCAGAGGTGTGGGACTTTTCAGGAAAAGAGATAGGGTTAATGACAAATGCTGATCCAGTGAAAATAGTGGTGAAAGAAGGTGCAGTTTATCCAAATACAAAACAGTATAAAATGAGTCCAGAAGTGAAAGCAGGAGTTGAACAAATGGTTGAGCAAGGAATTCTGAAAGAAATAGTAGGTAGCCCTTGTAATTCGCCAATTATGGGACTTAAAAAGCCTAGTGGCAAGTACAGAATAGTGCAGGATTTGCGAAAGATTAATAAGATTGTGTTGCCTTGTTATCCAGTAGTACCAAATCCAGCAGTGATCCTTTATCAGATACCATGGAACGCAAGTTGGTATACAGTGATTGATTTGTGTCAAGCATTCTTTTCTATACCTTTGCACCTGGATAGCAAGTATCTCTTCGCTTTCCGGTTTGGAGATCGTGTGTTGGCATGGTGCCGAGATCTTCAAGGATACACAGAGAGTCCCTCAATTTTCAATCAGATTTTGAAAAAGTATCTAGAGTCATTAGTAATGGCCGGAAAATCTGTTTTGGTTCGGTATATTGATGACCTATTGGTAGCATCAAAGACACAAGAAGATTGTGTCACTGACACAATTGCATTACTGAACCATTTGGCCGAAGGAGGACACAAGGTGTCCCCAGAGAAATTGCAGTTTTGTCAACAACAAGTTAAGTATTTAGGGCATAAAATAGAAAGAGGAGTTAGAAAAGTGACCCTCGTAAGAAAAAAAATAATCAAACAAATGTAATTAACTCAGACACAAAAGGAGAATGTTTCTGGGACTGGTTGGGTATTGTAGGCAGTGCTCAATGGATTCTCCCTGCTGTCAAATCCATTGATACAACTGACACAGAAAAGAGCAAAGGATCTGATTGAATGGGATGATGTATGTTTGGAGGCATTTGTAAAGTTGCGAAATTGTCTGTGTGAGGCGCCAGCTTTGGGAATGCCAGATTATACAAAATAATTTGCATTATTATATTGTGAAAGAGAGAGCTGTGCACTTTCAGTTTTGACTCAGAGACATAGACTGAGCCAACGTCCAGTGGTGTATTTCTCTGCCACTTTGAATCCAGTGGCTTCGGCCTTACCTGGCTGCTTAAAGGCAGTAGCTGCTACTTGTGTGAGTCTGGAGCAAAGTGAATCGATTGTGACAGGACATCCAGTTAAGGTTTATGTACCACATTCAGTTGAGATTCTTTTAACAAGAAATCAAACAAAACACCTCACTCCTAGTCGGATGACTAAGTGTGAAAGAGTGATTTTTGGAGCCGAGAATGTGACAGTGCTAAAGGGCACAATGATGAATCATGCCACCTTGTTACCAGATCCATGTTGTGAAGAGGTGAAAGATGAGGCAGATCATGATTGTTTGGATGTGACTGAAATGTGTACAAAACCTCGCCCAGACATAAAAGAAGTTCCCATGATGGAATCAGATCATGTATTATTTGTGAATGGGTCATATTTGAGGACGGAAAAAAGAGGCCTAAGTGCTGCTTATGCTGTATGCAAAATTTCAGGAGTTATTGAAGCATCCTGTTTACGAAGAGTCAAGTCTGAACAAGTAGCCGAATTGGTGGCCTTAACAAAGGCATGTACAATTGGGAAAAATTGGAGAGTAACCATATTTACGGATAGCCAGTACGGGTTTGGGGTTGTACATGACTTCGGCCAGCTCTGGACACAGAGGGGATTCCTGACTTCTTCAGGATCTCCTATCAGAAATAGTAAAAATGTAAAAGAGTTGTTGAAAGTATTACAATTGCCAAAAGAAATAGCAGTGGTCAAATGTGCTACACACCAGTCACGAAATGACTATGTGACCGCGGGCAATGGATATGCCGACCAAATTGCTTAATATTGTGCAAGAAACAGAGCGGCAATCAATAAGATATGGAAAATAATGAAACTAGCTGCCAACTGATGTTTTTCTCAGCATTAGAAACATGGGATGAGGTCAGACAGTTGCAGGAAGAAGCTGAAGAGACAGAGAAAGAAATCTGGATAAGGTCAGGTTGTACAAAAAGGGCAGAAGAGGAAGCGTGGGTGTACCCAGATAGCAGACCAGTCATGCCAGACTGCCTGCTCTCCCAAATGGCAAGAGTATATCATGGAGCAACACATATAGGCAGGGTTGCCATGATCAGACTTTTCAAACAGAATTGGTATAAACCAAAGTTTAGGGTAGTCTCTGAGAGCCTTTGCCAATGATGCTTAATCTGTCAGCAGCAAAACCCAGGTAGGAACACAGTGGTTAGCTGGGGTTAGACTGGAAAGGCAGAAGGACCATTCACCAGGTTACAGTTAGATTTTATTGAGTTACCACCATGCAAAGGATTGAAATATGTATTGGTCATAGTGTGTTTGTTTTCGAGATGGGTGGAGGCATACCCCACTAGGAGAAATGAGACTTTGACAGTTGCAAAATTATTGCTGAGGGAATTGATACCGAGATTCAGTTTTCCAGTGACTTTGGAATCAGATAGAGGACCTAATTTTATTAATGAGATGATCCAATTAATCTGTGCTGCATTTAACAGTGAACAAAAACTGCACTGTGCATGTCGCCTAGAGGCTTCTGGAGTAGTTGAACAGCTTAATGGTACAACTAAATCATGATTGGGGAAGGTGTGTGCATCCACAATGCTGAAATGACCAGGTGCATTACCACTTGTACTTATGGGTCTCAGAAGCATCCCTGTCAGAAAAACAGGATTGAGTCCACCCGAAATCCTGATGGAAGGGCAATGAGACAAGCATTAATTCCTGGAAATAAATTGATGAATAAAACTGATGATCTGGTATTGGACATCCATTAAGGAGGAGTCTGTAGTATGTAAAGAGTGGTTTAATAATTGTTTGTTGAAATATTAGGAACAATAGAAAAGAATCCCTTTTTTCCTTGTTTGTCAGCTTAGACTACCTCTTAGTGTAATACCCAGATCAAAGGGTGGACACAAGTAATAATTGTTATGGGTATTGGCAACGTTAGTTGTTTGTTTATTTTTGTATATTTCTGTTTCACAAGTATTTTGTGTAGAATTATATGTTTGTGATTGACTAGGTGCCATTGTATATGTGTGTCTCTATTAATGAAACCATATGTGTTTGAAGAAAAAACTGTGAGAGGGTAATTAAATGTGCTCTAGTCAGAAATAAAAAATATTATATTAATTCTTCCCTTCCAATCTCTGTTTATATAGATATTGTTACATACCCAGGTAAGAAGAGGGTCATCTGGGTATACCCTGTATATATATAACTGGAATTGGACTATTGCAAAGGATTGGCTGATCTGGTGCGTTTCTGTCTCTCATCAGGTTGGAGAAGACGCAGATGCAAGGCAGCCAAGTTAAGTGCATGACTTTAATCCTGGAGATTGGGTGTTAGTGAAGAAACATGCCAGAAAATCGTAACTAGCACCCAGGTGGGATAAACCACGACAGGTCATACTGGTCACTATAACAGCAGTGAAGTGTGCAGGTTTGCCCAATTGGATTCATGCTAGTCATACCAGAAGAGTACCAAGTCCACCTGAACAGCAAGAGCAACAACTGACTGAGCAAGCTGAAATGTTAGAAGCTGAAGGTGGTGAAGCTGAAGAAACTGGATAGATTCCAACATACAAACATATGAAGAGCAACCCAGTACCAGTCAAGAAGATTGGATACCAGTAATTGAAATACCTGAAGTTGTTATCAAAACAAGAAGAAGAAATAATCTAGAGAGACAGGAAAGTAGAAAGGAAAAGACAGGGAAAGAAGAACATACTCAGGGAGAAATAATCAAAGCTATCAAGAACCCAGAGCAGGGACAGAAAGGAGAAGAAGAACAAGGTCAGGTGGAAGAAGAGCATTTTGAAATAAGACCTGAACAGGATCAGATACAGGTAGAAGAACAGGTTCAGGCAGAACGAGAACAAATTACAGAAAGACCTGAACAGGACCAGTTAGATATAGAAGAACAAGTACAAGAACAAGTGGAAGAAGAATAAAATACAGAAAATACAGAACAAAGACAAACAGAAAGTGAAAGGGAACAAGAGCAAATTGTACCTAGACATAGTGAAAATAAAAGAACATTAGAGAAAGACGGAGAAGGTGAAAGTGCAGTTCAGGTCAAAAGAGTTAGAAAAGGTGAAAATTGGCCAGGAGGAGTTAAAAGACTAAACGATTATTTAAGAAAAACAAGGAAGAACCCAGAGCAAGTAAATAAGGTTTCAAGTCAAACTGAACCAAAGACGTAATTAGCAAAATCCACATGAAGAAGCCCAAGAATGAGAATTCTGAATAGAAAATATGAGGCTCCTGAGTGGACCTACATCATTCTTGAAGAGTTTGAGAATTTAGATTTACGTGAAGCCTCTGTCAGTCAGATTGATGAAAGTAAATTAAAGCCACCCTAAGATAAAAATCACATTCTTCCTTTAAACTGATTAAGAAAAGAAAAGAGGAAAATGATATTTCCTTTGATTGAAAATGGCAGTAGTTAAAGTCACTGAACAACTGAAATGGGGTTGGAAACGAAAATGTTATAGAGCTTGTTTATGTAGTATTTCATTAGTAACATTTACGATGTTATTTCCAACAGCAGTGGTACCTTTATTAATGGTAGCTAGTAATAGAAATAATACAGTCACTAATGAGAGAATAGATACCAATACAAAAAGTACTAAAGCAGAATTAGAACAAGTAGATGAAGCTATGTATCTGCATGATGGATCTATTAATGATACATCTTTAAATGTGTTTACTAAGTTATTTTTTCAGTATGTAGATACAATGGAGATTAGTGACTATTACGTCTGTATGAAACTACCCACATCAGTATCCGAAGGGGTAACTTATCACCATATTCCTTTAACATATGGTGTGTCATGTAGTGTATTATCAAGTTTATTTTATGTTATCAGAAAGGTGCAGTATTTCTATTCTAATGTTATGTTAATTGTTTATTTCTATAGCGCACGGCTACTCAAAAAGAGTGTCCCGGCGCTTTATTGGAGAAAGAGACAAAACTGCAACATACTAACATAACACCAGATAAAAACTAACAGAAAAATGGGCCAAAGAAATCACGGAAACCCGGCTACTGAGTGAACAGCCAAGTTTTAAGGCCTTTCCTAAAAGCCAGTAGGCTGGAGGCTCCCCGCAGGGCCAGTGGTAAAGAGTTCCATAACTGAGATGCCAACAGTCCAAAAGAGCGGCCTCCGAGGCGCGCTTTCTTTACCCGGGGGACAACAGCAAGGAGCAGGGCTTCCGACCTCAGAGACCTGGCCGGATGGTAAAAGACCAGCCTCTTTTGGAGGTACTTGGCTCCCTCCTTGTGAAGAGCTTTGTAGGCCAAGGTCAGCGCCTTAAAGGCAATCCTCTTGCGGATAGGAAGCCAATGTAAAGTAGCCAGCAAGCCCGAGGCCCTGGAGCGCCTACTGAGGCCAAAGATAGCCCTGGCAGCGGCGTTCTGTACCACTTGGAGCCGCTGCAGCAAGTACTCTGGAAGGCCCAGGTAAAGAACGTTGGAATAATCCAACCTGGACCCAATCAGAGCCTGGACTGTCAGCGTCCTATGTTCCACGGATAACAGAGGAAGGAACCTCCGCAACATCCTAAGGATGCCAAAGCAAATGCCCGACACCCCCAAGATCTGGGATTTCAAGGTAAGCCTGTTATCCATCTTCACCCCCAGATTCTTAGCAACCTGAGAGGAGCAGGACGGAGGGAACATATCCAGTGGCCACCAGGTCTGCCAATCAGGCTCTGTATCGCACCCAAAGAAAAGTACTTCGGACTTGTCGGAATTGCACTTAAGGCTGTTTAGATGGAACCAATGAAAAACAGCCCCAAGGCAATTCCGAATACTCTCCCCATCAAAGTCGCCTCCTCTCTTACAAGAGAAGAGGAGCTGGGTGTCGTCCGCGTAGGATACGATCTGGGCACCATGCGACTCCACCAACGCCGCCAATGGGGTCATAATGATGTTGAAGAGGGTAGGACTCAAAATAGAGCCCTGAGGGACCCCGACTCCCAGAGGCGGCATCACGGCGGAATCAGGCGGGGCCCAGATCGATTGCCGGCGGCCGGCTAGAAAGGAAGAAAACCAGTCGAACACCGTCCCCCGTAAGCCTATCTCGAAAAGTCTCGCGAGAAGACCATCATGGGGAACGGTGTCGAACGCTGCCGACAGGTCTAACATCACCAGCATGACTTTGCCCCCAGAGTCCAGAACCCCTTTAATGGTTTCCGAGACCTCCAGGAGCGCTGTCTCAGTACTGAGATGGGGACGAAAGCCCGATTGGGTAGCGTGTAGGATCTCATTAGATTCCAGAAAGTTGGAGAGCACGCCATGGACGTGCTTTTCCAGAATCTTCGTGAGGGCCGGCAGCAGAGAAATGGGCCTATAATTAACCGGGGCCTTCGGGTCTAGACCAGGTTTTTTGAGCAGGGGAATCACCATCGCCTGCTTCCAGGTTTGCGGGACCACACCGAGCCTCAGCGAAAGATTTAAGAGTGGATTGGCCAGCGGGTTGATCACCTCCGCGACTTTCGCTAAAAATTTGGCAGGGCATGGGTCAAGGGGAGAACCCGATTTTAAATTGCCCATGAGAGCCAGGGAGTCCGGAGCAGAGATTGGAGGAAACACACTCAACGTCGCCCCTGGCCCAGCCCGTGGCAGTGTGGTGAAATCCGGTTCAGTGTGGCCCGCAGACACTGGTACCAGGAATGACTCCTGAATGCGTTGGATCTTGCTAGTAAAGAAGTCAGCAAGGTCCGTGGCCCAGGTACCAGATGGTTTTTGGTCCGAGGTGTTAGACCAAGGTGAGGTGAATTCTCTCACAATGGAGAAAATCTCCTTGCAAGAGTTGGAAGCAGCATCGATTCTCCTGGCTAGAAAAGCCTTTTTTTCCAGGCGGATGTCCCGGTGATAAGCCTTGACCACCGTTTTGTATGTCAACTTGGCAACAGTGTCATATTGTGCCCGCCAGGCTCTTTCGGCTACCTTGCACTGCTGCCGCGTAGCCGACAGTGCAGCGGTAAACCAAGGCGCAGAGACTCGTTTCGGTGTCGGGCGGGATGTTACTTCCGGGGCAAGATCGTTTAGCCTGTCCAATAACCAATCTTGCATGGTCAGCAGATCCCTGTCTAGATCACCT
This sequence comes from Lissotriton helveticus, assembly GCF_964261635.1. NCBI lineage: Eukaryota > Metazoa > Chordata > Amphibia > Caudata > Salamandridae > Lissotriton > Lissotriton helveticus. The sequence continues at coordinate 927,457,981 of NC_136063.1, forward strand.
GAAAGAAGGCAGGGATGGGCCTCAGCTGCCTGGGCCAGCATCTCCGGGGTTACTCGATGGAAAGCCCTATGGACACGACCCTGTTGATATGCCGGGATAGGCACTGACTTAGCTATGCCCTTGATCACAAATTTGGCAAGAAAGTGGTCAGACCATAGGACAGGAGTGATCTCTATACCCTCTAGAGGGACAGACGAGAAGACCTGGTCAAGGGTATGCCCCTTCTCATGCGTAGGCTCCTGAAAGTAGGGGAGGAGCCCCAGCGGGGTCAGCGCCTCCGAGAGTTTGGCGGCAGCCGGGTCGGATGAATCATCCATCCGGAAGTTGAAATCGCCAGCCACGATGAAATGTTCGGCTTTCAGGGCCAGCTCCACCAGCACCATATCCAGATCTTCAAAGAAGGTGCCGGGAGTACCAGGTGGCCTATATACGAGCAGTCCCTTGAAGGATTGGTGGGGCGAAAGAGTGATAGAGAAGGCTAGGGTCTCCGAGCCTCGGATGTCAATAGCTGGCAGGATCTCGCAGGGGGTTCCTTTCTGGACCACTAGCGCAACTCCCCCTCCCCTTCCCTTGGCTCTATCCTTTCTGAAGATATTATAATCAGATATTATAATATAGATGTAGTATTTCCAGAATTACCTGTTCGAAAGAATATGAATCCCGTACTTAGTAGCAAGGATGCACAGTTCATGGGTGAATTCTTTTTAACAATGAGCTTAATAGATATAGTACAGGCACATAAGAATAATATGACATGTATATTACGTGAAGAAGAAAAGGAGTTTCTTAATTTAGTTGAAGAAAGGAGACAGGATTTAACAAAGAAAGCTGCTGAACAGAAAACCCATGTACCTCCAAGGGTTGGGAAAGAGGGAATTTATGCAAACAGCGACACTCATGCTGCTATGTCCCTAGAATTTGTGAAGAAGAGGAAATTTTGTCTCCATAGGTTAAGGACTGAGTATAATAACATTTTCATTGGTTCCAGTGAATGTGAACACAACTTCCTAGTTCTAGGGGGTTTGGGGCTAAAATAGGGAACTGATCCTGTATTTCCAGGCATCTATTATGTATGCGTATTATAGGTTACCTGCTAGGTGGTATGGTACTTGTTACTTTGAAATAGTATTTCCAAACATTTATCACGTGGACAGAATCAATAGAATCAATGAAATATCTAATGGACTAACACAAATTAAGAGAGCGAGTTTTTCTGAAATAGTGGTTGATAATATATTTGGTGCACTGATACCCTCAGTTGAAGTCGTTCTGAGTTCGCACAAAATTCATAAATTGTCAACAGTAGTTAATCGTCTTTCGACTGATACTGCTGGAGGATTCTTGATGATTAATACAGAAATGGTTGCAATGAGATTGAAGGTTTTACAAAATCGTCTTGCTCTTGATATTGTATTAGCAAAAGAAGGAGGAGTCTGTGGAATGTTGAAAATTCAACATTGTTGCATTTACTTACCTGATAAGAGTAAGGAAATTAAAAGATATATTAAGAATATTACAAGAATTCATGAAGACTTGACCCAACTGGAGGTTGACAGTGTATTGGAAAGACTAACAAAGAGTATTATTGCAATAGGGTATTGGTTTTCTGACTTTGGAAAGAGTTTTGCTAGGACAAATAATAATATCAGTAGTTGTAATAGTGAGAATAGTGTTAATGATAATGATCACATGCAAGTGTTGCAAGGGTAAAGGAAAAAGAAGAAGAATAGAAGGGAAAGGAAAGAAAAGAAAGAGATAATATGAGGAAATACAACTAGAAGAGATGAAAGGTAAAAGAAGGAAAAGAAGGAAAAAATTAGAAGGAAAAGAAGGAAAAGATGACAATATAAAGGGAAAAGAGAAAAATTGAGAATTGTTGATGTTGCCATCTGGTTGGGATGGGTAATTTTGAGAGGCGCAAAAATGCCATCGGAGAGGGGATTGATGGAGCAAGGTCTCGGAAGGAAGAGACTTGCTCGGAGCATTCCGCTCCTTTAACTCACTAACGAGTTACTAATAAAGTTTGTAGAAACTAATACGCATTACACAAACACTTTTGGGTTAGTGAAACTTGCATATGGATGTACTAACGCAGATAACATTGAAGAAGGACTAATACCGCTTTAAACGGGAAATCTGTTTGGCGCATGCGTCAACTACATCTACGTAGTATGACGAGGTAATGCTTGGAGGGAAATTCTGGTGCATGAGCAGAAGCTATTAACATGGCGGCTCGAAGACTCACATGCATTGCACCTGCTTATCTGAAATGAAAGCAAGCTATTTTACTAATGCTAACGCGGCGATAAGTCTAATAAATAAAATGGGATAGAGTAGAGGTGGGTGGTATACAGTGCAAACATTTATTTTGAAAATGTAACATTTGTCTTTTGACTTTTTTCATTAGTGCGTATTTGAGCCTTTGCGGCATAACTGAATGAGCTGAGTGACACGAAGTCTAAGTATGCCCACTGAGTGAAGTCATGAAGGTCAGTGACAGAGCAGTTGAACGGAAGCCAAGATTGACTGATACAGCCTGGGAAGGGATTGTGCAGGGTTCAACAGTGAAATGTTCTCTTCATCATGATGTTTTAATGTTGCAATATTGATACATGTAGTGTATGGGAATAACATTTATGAATAAAAAATAAGGGGTTGGGTTTACGGACCATGGTTTAACTGAATCTTGTGACATATAAGCATGGTGTGATGGAGACCCCCTTTTGCCGGACCAATCAAATTTCGTATTTTCCTGATATTGAAACATTAATGGGTGGAACATGTAGAACGAAAGGTATAATTTAGATAGCTCTAGTTAGTAAGTCAGAGCTGGTGACTTGCTGAATGCTGGGTAATAATAATAATAATAATAAAAACATTTATTAAGCGCCTGGTTACACAGGAAGACAGTGCGTCCCCGCACTGTGGATGCATACCAACAGAACTCCAGAACAAAAGTGCTGATGCTGTGAGATGCTGAGTTGCTGACGAAGAACTGATCGCAGAACCTGAAGCAGAACTTTCTATCCTAATTTAATTGGGTTAGATTTGAAGATTGTGGAAGAATCTTGATGAGGAAGAGAGTGTCAGAGAGGGGTGTGGCACAAACGTCGGTATTTTAAAGAAGGTAACTATCCTGTTCTGATTCCTGTCGTAAAGTCTTTGTCTCCTGAATCTATCTCAGGGGAAGCCCAACCAGCCCTTTGGCCAGGGGGTTGGTCTTCCACACCATCCTTGGTAAATATAATTTTCTGTTAATTGCTAATGTTTTTAATCTTTTCTCTATGCCCTCTCCCTTTCCGGCATCGATTATTGTCTGAATCAGAGATAAATGTATTGTGTTTATTAATTGAATTTTCTCTCCTATGAATGATGGTGACTGCAGCGCATTGAGATTGTTCACATGCATCAAAACTTTAGATAAAGATTTTAAAACTTCTTGAGTCTGTGGTGATTTATTTAAGGTATAGGAATTTTTTTTAATGTTATTTATCGTCGTCAACTAGTTTCATCTAATGGTCCATCGACCAGAGGAAAGAACTTGTAGATCTGCGAAGGGTTAGTTGAAAATTGAACAGAGGTAGTGAATAAACTAACAAAAGGCCTTAACTTGGAAAAGACGTGTGATCCATGTCCGAACTCACTCAAAAATGTAGTGAAACCTAAAGGAAATTGGGGGAATGTATTCCGTAAGGCCTGAGGCAACCAGATAACGCCTCGAGATACCGACGGACAGAGCGGGGCCTCCTTCCCTGAGCTGCCTGCCAGGTTGAGATGAGGCATCATATCCTACTATTGAGGATATTCCAAGTATTACCTGACATCACGTCGCAGGAATACTGGTTTTGTATCTTTTACTTTAACACTTTAGTTCATATTGGCAGCAGGAACTGTAACTTTCTATTTTTTTGGTCCTGAAGAAAGCCACTGATACAGACTTCTGATCATAAGGCTGAAACATGTTGACCCATTTTTAAGAGTAGTTGTAAATACATACTACTCACTGCACTGCTTTTTAATCCTGCCAGGGAGAGCACGCCAATAAATCTAGATTTGTGCATTGACCTAGGCAGTTTTAACATCCTCACATCACTCCTTCTGCGCTGCACCCTCACCACACTATAAACCTCACATATGGGATTTTAGCATCCTGACTCCATGATTATACATCAATGAAAACATCTCTGAGCTCCTTTCTCATAGTAAGGAAGTTGTAGCTCCCAGTAGGACTAGGATTTCCTACTGGTAAGGAGGAACCCAAATGATGAAGCATGTCACTTTCGGGTGAGTGAGGGTTCTAGTCCTTAAGGAATAAATTCCCCCACTTTCCTTTAGGTTTCACTACATTTTTTAGAGAGTTCGAACATTGATCACACATCTCTGCCAAGTTAAGGCCTTTTGTGCGTTTTCTAGCCCCGTGGTGATAGTGTTTTGCCAATTATGTTTAGGGGAAGTTTCTCCTCGCTGGTCTATAAATCAGATTCCCTGGGACTCTAACTCCACCAATTTTGTTGTTGCAGTGAAAAACTAATCCTAAACGGTTTGTGATATTATATAAAAACTTGACCCCCCCAGCGGTTTAACCACTGTGAGTTTTATGGGCCCAGGTGAGTATGTGGTAGTGGAGTATCTGTTGTTGGTGAACCGCTGGATCAGCGTGTCACAAAGACACATGTCGAGCCGAGCCCAAAGTAAACTTCACCACTGTACACAAGCGAGTTGTGTAGATATCACCAGAAATTTCAGCAGAACTGGTGTGTGTGTCACCAAAACACGCTTCAGGTTGGAGTGACAAGATTTCACCAACAATCAGAAAACCAATGAAAAGGATGCATGTCACCTAGACAAGCGTCGAATGCAACAGAAAAGCTCACTGCTCCTCTCAGAAGTAGTACGCGCTTCAGGCAAGGAATTTCAGAATAAACTGTGTTTGTGTCACCAAAGCACGCCTTTTGCTTAAAATGCAGAGTTTTGCAAGGTTGATCGACCCAATCCAAGATGGCCTCATCACGCTGCTGGAACACACACAGTGATGTGGAGCAGGCTGGAAGGGTTGTGCAAAGTGGAGGAGTAGCATCACAGCATTTTTACCAAAAGATAAAACAAAACAGAACTTTGCCACTGTTAGTCCCACAGTTTTTTCCGTCCACTAGTCAGGGCCTGACTGGCCTTAGCGGGCACTGGGCGTTTCCCAGGTGGGCAGGGAACCACAACCGGCCCTGGCAAAGTTCTCGGCCGGCCCCCCCTCCCCACTCGGGGGAGTTGGAGGTGCCACCAAGCTCTTTGCTGGGGCCGGTTTTAGGTCGATTTTGGTACAGGGCCGATTTTGCAGCTATGCTGCAAAAACAGCCCTGTGACAAAAACGGCCACAGGGGCCCAAAACTGGCCCCCTCCCGTGCGGCGCACCGGGGGATTGCCCGGTGCCCGCAATGGCCAGTCCGGCCCTGCAGGTGGGGGCCATTTTTGGACCCCTGGGGAGATGTTTTTGTTACCGGGGGCCAGTTTTGCAGCATGCAATATCAGCTCCCTGTTAGAAAAGCAGCTGCAATGTTTTCCAGGCGCATCCCCGCCCTGCGGCGGCCCGTCTGAATTGCCAAGGCTGGTTTGCATTCCTAGTCCGGCCCTTTGACTAGTGCTTACACACACTTTACTGGCACTGCATTGGGGTCCTTTGTCCTGATCTGTTCCCTTTGTTCGTGAAGTAGTGTTTTCAGGACAATGTTGTTCGTGAAGTGGCGTTTTAACCACAAGAGATGTCAGCTTCACCACAGGCGTAGGTCGCTCGTTGCCAATATTAAAAGTAACACGACTCCAGGAGAACTGCTTTAACTTCTTTATTAGGTATCCACATGGCAACAGAACCTTATCATGTCACAGATCTAGATACCACATCCACCTTTATTTTAAAATGTGCTGTATTTGTATTTAAGAACGTTAACAACTTTTTAACCAATAATGTGCGGTGTGCTTATTTATCAAAATTAATATTGTGAATAGTTTTATGTAGACTTAAACAATAAATATACTTAATTACTTACTTACTACTACTCTTGGTCATAGCCTGGCGCCATAGCCATAGCCTGGCGCCCCCCCTAAGGGCCACCGTTTGAACACCTCTGGACTAAGGTCAGCACTTTCAACCTTAAAACAAAACTGCCAAACTTATGAAGGAACTCTTTGTTGCACAAAAAGGAATCCGTTATTGTCCCATTATATTTAATGGAAGAAATTAGATTTTGCGTTCAAATTAGTCTTTACTTATTTTTGCAACTTTTATATAGTACTAAGCCAAACCTTGGGAATTGGCACGTTTTACCTGAGCAATAGATCATGCACTGTAGAAGACTGTCGTAGTGTTTGACCTAGCGTGCATGTGCACCGCCACATCATTGAATTATTCTTTTATTCTTTTATGTTTTTGCTGACTCTGCACTGCATTGGCAAAAAACATTTCTTTGCCAATGTTACGCAGCGTCAACAAGAAACATTGGCAAAGATAGCAGCTTGCAATTGGGAAACCTATCGACTTTGCCAATGCTTGTTTCATCCCTCATCCATTACACGTGAATGCTCGTCCATTGAACTGTGCTCAGCAGCCCAGAAGCAGTAAGCTCAATGGCCTTGTAAAACATAAATCAGGACAACACAGAGTGGCTGGTTGAAGAAGAGGGGGTAATTAACAGCCAGGACTGGAACAAAGACGCCAGCTTTTCCCAGAAGAAGTTTTCCTTGGCACTGAAATGGAAGCAACAAAGGCAAAGTGTAACTTAAACAGGGCAATTTGGAATGAGTTATGTTTGCGAAAACCTACCGGATTCTCAGCTCTTTGATCGAAAGCTTTCTTTGTTCGTTTCTTCTGAATATTTACAAAGTAAAACGGGTCTAAGTGACCCCAGTACATCAAAGTCTTGTTTAAATCTAACCCAGAAAACGAAAACAGAAGACTGTCAAAGCCTCACATGCATTATAGCTTTGGCTTCACATGAACGCTTTCTCGTGTTTTCAATGTTGATTTTTTTTTTTTTTGGAACAGCTACCCTATACCGACTTTTTTTTCTTAGCCATTTTAAACATCTCCCTGCCCAAAAAACTGAAGGAGAGGAAGACTAATTAAGAAATGGGGTTCGAGTTCTGGCCTCGCCTCAATATCCTGGGATTCTGGGTAAATCACTTAATTTCCCTATGCCTAAAAATGTTTAATGTAATCTGGTGCTCGTGTAAAGTGTTTTAATATCCGTGGGACAAGTTTGCGCTGTATACAAACACTACAAAACACTACAAACAAGCATTTGCAATGCAATAGGGCTCACATTTACAAGAGTTTGAGCTATTGGCATTGTAAATGACAATGCATTTTATTTAGGTGTTGATTTTTAAAGAGGTAAATAAAAGGCATTGTCATTTACAATGCCAATAGCTTAAACTCTTGCAAATGCGAGTCCTATTGCATTGCAGTATAAACATTTTTTTTAAAGCGTTAGGACAGAGCGTGTCCAAAGCAATTTGAGAACATTGTGTAAAGATGAACTTTCACCTTAAAAGATGCGAGGACGGGGCGTGGCTTGGCGGGCGGAGATGGCGGTCGCAGCTTTGTAGAGCTCCCGCCGGCCCGGACATAAATTGTTCATTTATCCTGGCCCCCGAGCCCGCAGTTTGTACCACGTGAGTGGCATCGGTTCCGGGGAGTATTCTGACCCCTCCGGTGCGCTGGTCCGGCGGCTCCATCTATCCCGGGGTCTGGTGGCGCCGGCAGCGGAGAGCGGCCTGGTCACTGGCAGTGGATCCGGGACCTCGATTTTCGGGACGCCGAGCGGCGGTCGGTGCCGGACTGCCGGAGATCGCTTCAACTGGGTAGGTCCCGGCCCGACTTTGCAGCTCCAGTGACCTACGAGGTGTGAGGGCGCCCTATAAACGAGTGCTGTGCCTGGGAGCCCTTTCACGGACGTTACGGTGTGGTGGAGGCCTACACCGCCCTTGTGAGACCGGGGCCTCGAGTTTCGCGTCATTGGGACTGGCCTGGCCTGGAGGCAGTAATCTTCACTCTGCACCCCCGGGACGCCTGTGGTGGCGCTCGGCTGGGGCCCGAGGCTCCTTGTGCCCACAGTCGTAGGCCTGCTCCTGGAGACTGGCTGTGGATTGCTGCGGGAGGTGTCCGCCCTGATCTCGAGTGGACGGTCCGGCTGGGCGGAGGTCTCCGGCGCCGGGGCCACAGACGGCAGTCCGGTGAGTGACAACGTTGGGACTATAAGTAGCAATGACCAGGGGCGGTGGAGGAGGCCCGCCCAAACAAGGCCCTATAGACAAATACACGGGGCCCAGTGGTGGAGCAGGGGCGCCCAGCAGTGGCAACGGGACAGGGCCGGACAATGCGGCGATCTTGGCGGCCATCACCCAGTCCCGGGACATGCTTGATGCCAAGATTGGGGCCGTGGGTGCAGACGTTACGCTGCTGCGCCAGGATCTCCGCAATGCGGTAGAGCGAATTACTGTGACCGAATCTCGCATCACGGTGACGGAGACCGACATTGGCGCGCTGAAGCAGAGGCTGGCGGAGGTGGAGCACACCCAGAAGACTCTCGCTACCCGGGTGGAGGATGCCGAAGAGCGCGCAAGGAGGAACAACCTACGCTTTATAGGTTTTCCGGAGAGGTGTGAGAAAGACGACATGGTGCAGTTTTTGACTCAATGGCTGGGGGACTGGCTCCCGGAGGGGACACTGTCCACTTGTTTCGTGATTGAAAGGGCACACAGGGCCTTGACACAGCGGCCGCCGGAAGGTGAGCGCCCCCGGCCTGTAATTGCAAGACTCTTGAACTACCATGACCGCGATGTCATTTTGCGAGAGGCAAGGAAAAAGGGTTCACTCTCCTATGAAAATCACACAATTATGATCTTTCCGGATTATACGAAGCTGGTACAGCAGCAGAGACAGTCCTTTGTGGCCGCTAAAGCTAAGTTGCGGGGTCTGAAACTCCAGTATTCTCTCCTGTACCCGGCCCGCCTACGGGTGGTGCACCAGTCCCGGACACATTTCTTCGGTTCACCCAAGGAGGTCTTTCGGTGGACGGACGAGGCGGTAAGGATCAGGCCGCATCCCCAGCCGGGGCTGAATCCGGGAGGGTCGAGAGGATCATCGCCAGAGCGGACGAACCGCCCGAACCGGAAGGGGCGACACCGGAGGTCCAGATCACGTAAACGGTCGGCCTCCGTTAGTGCGACACAGACCAGTGGCACTATGGACTCTGAGCACTCAGATGCTGGCAGCTGAACTCTGGGGGGATCTGGACCTTAATCCTGTCTGGTAATGTGTGACCCTGCTCTGTATCTGATCGGCTACTAGGGTCCTGGTGATGCCAGACTTTCTACGCATGTAAGAATATGGGGCTATCTGTGGGAATGCTGTGGGGCTCGGGAGGCGACTTCTAAGGGCCTTAGACCCTCACGAGCTGTGGGTGTGGGAGGGGGGTGAGTGAGTGATGACCGGGGTGTTGGGATCCATTGGTATTGTGAGCCCTAGGTCCTCGGTTCTGGACCCGGGTCTCTCCATGCCGCGACAGATACTTCAGTGTTCTATGAGGTATTGGGGTGGGGGGAGCGGGGATGGGGGAAGGGTTGGTTTGTTGTTGTTTGGGGCTGGGGGGTGGGACCGCACGTGTATATTGATGATGGACCTTATGAATGGTGGGGAGTGCTGGGGTGGCGCGGAGGGCCTAACGGAGGTGAATATCTAGATGATGGCTGATCCAACTACTGTGCTTCCTCATAAGGCCATTCGAGTTGTAACATGGAACGTGAGGGGGATGCTCGATAAAATCAAACGTGGAGCAGTGTTGCGCTGGGGGAAGAGGGAAGAGGTGGATGTGCTGCTGCTCCAAGAAACTCATATGTTGGGCTCTAAGGTCCTTAGCCTCCAGAGATTTGGCTTCCAGCAGGTTTATCATGCCGGCTTTGCGAGGGGGTCGAGGGGGGTGGCTATCTTGGTTCATCGCAGGGTGGCGTACGTTCATGAGAGGCAGTGGATTGACCCCCAGGGCCGCTTTGTTTTCATCAAGGGACAGATGGGTACCGAACCGGTGATTTTTGGTAGTGTGTATGCCCCTCCCCCTATGCAGTGGGCCTTGTCGGAGAGACTCTTTGCTGTGTGGGATGACATGCCGGATGTGTTGACGGTGGTAGGGGGCGATTGGAATGATGTTATGGATGTGGGCTCAGACCGTCTGCGACGTGCGCCTGTGGCAGTGGATCCCTCCTCCTCTCCCCCGCATACTAAACTGCGTGCAACTGCGGACAGCCTGGGCTGGGTTGATGTGTGGCGCCATTTTCACCCTGCTGCGAGTGGGTTTACGTATGTATCGGCGGTGCATGGTTCCTTCTCGAGACTGGACTACATCTTTATGCCTGGTGCCTGTTTGAGTCGTGTGAGAGACGCTGCCATCCTGCCCAGGGGTCTGTCGGATCACTCCCCAGTAGTGGCCACCATAGACCTTCTCACGCACCGACAACCGTTTCGTTGGCGGATGTCTTCGTGGCATCTACAGCACCCTGAATACGTACATCACTTGCGCGAAGCGATCGATAATTATTGGCGCGATAATCCGGAAGGGGATGTTGGCGCGGTAACGGTGTGGGAGGCATTGAAGCCCACAATACGGGGTGTTGATATCGCCTGGTGTGCAGCCGCCGGACGAAAGCGCCGGGAGGCCATTACGGCCGCTGCGGCTCAAGTAGAGATCTTGGAGCGGCGTGGCCGGGAGGGTGGAGATGAGACTGCGGTACGGCAGCTCTTGCAGGCGCAGCAATCCTATGCCTCGGTCTTGCATGATGAAGCCAGACAGGCGTGGCTCGCCACGCGTAGCAGGGTTTATCAGTGGGGGGACAAGTCCTGCACAATGCTCCACCGGCTGTGTCAGGCTACCTTCCAGCCTCTCACGCTGCCAGGCCTCACGGCGGAGGATGGCTCGGTGGTGACAGATCCGGCCCGTCTCGCGGCTAGCTTTGCCCATTACTTTGAGACACAATACGCCCCCCAGGACTCCCTGGCATTGGAGGAGCTTTCCGCGTATCTCGATGACCTGCTGCCACTGGCCGTCTCCGACGCCACTAGAACTGCGCTCGAGGTCCCGCTCACGGCCGAGGAACTCGGGGACGCACTGGGGCAACTCAATACCGGGAAGGCGCCGGGCCCGAGTGGTTACCCATGTGAATTCTACAAAAAGTTCCACCTTCAACTAGGGCCCCAGTACAGACGCGCGCTTGAGGCAGCACTGGCGGTGGGGGAGATGCCGCCGGATTGGCGCCATGCCGAGATCGTGGTATTTCTAAAACCTGGCAGGGCCCCAGACAGGCACGACTCATATCGACCCATTTCGCTGCTGAATGTAGAGGCCAAGGTCTTGGCTAAGGCCTTGGCAAACTGCCTGCTGCCCCATATTACCGCCTTGGTCCACCCTGATCAGGCCGGGTTCATGCCTCGTAGGGCAACCCGCCACAATATCCAACGGGCGCAGGCGGCGATAGATGCCATGGGGGCTCGGGATGAACAGGCAGCGCTTCTATTAGCGGATGTTGACAGGGCCTTTGACTCAGTGAGTTGGGCCTACCTGTTTACGCTCTTGCCCCGCCTAAACCTCGGCCCGGTGTTCCTGTCGTATTTGAAACTACTATACACCAACGTCACGGCCTCAGTCCGGGTGGCCGGAGCCACGTCTGGGCGCTTTCAGATTGGACGAGGTACCCGACAGGGCTGCCCGCTGTCCCCGTACCTGTTTGCCCTGGCGATGGAGCCTTTGGCATCCCGGGTGCGAGCAGATGCCCAGATACGCGGGTTTGAGTGGGGTGGGGACCTGGTGGATAGAATTGCATTATATGCAGACGATATTCTCTTTTTCATTACCGACCTACAGCGCTCGGGTCCCCGGGTACTGGAGGTCCTGCGCATCTTTGGCGAGATCTCCGGCCTTCGGCTCAACCTTCGCAAGTCCACTCTATGGGTGCTGGGTAGCGGAGTTGTGGTAGACCCCTGGGCTGCAGGACTACGAGTTGCGACGGATGGGCTGAAATACCTTGGCGTCTGTCTCTCGGAATCCCGCACCGTAGCGTGGGATCGTGGCGTCCTACCGGTTTGGGAACGGGTCCAAGCCGATGTCAAGACTTGGTCCAGAATGCCCCTCACTATCTTTGGGAGGTCGGCCATCTTCAAAATGGTGGCGTTTCCTCGACTGCTATACCAGCTACAAAACTTCCCCTACCCTATCGGTCTGCAATGGTTTCGCCAAGTCAACTCGACGCTGGGTCGCTTTTTGTGGGCCGGTGGGGCGGCCAGGGTGGCGTTGAAAACGTGCTTCCTGTCCACCTATTGCGGGGGCCTGGCCACCTCTGATCTCCTCTCGTACTACCAGGCTTCCCAACTACTTGTTCTTAATGAGTGGTGGTATAGTGACAGGGGGGATCCGGCGTATGCATTGGAGCGGTCGCTCATGGGCGATCACACGCTGCACACCATTTTATACTCAGCTCGTCTGCGTCGTGCACTGCCGTCGGTTACCAGAGTGGTCTTTGCGGTGTGGAGACAGACCCTCCGTCGCATGGGCTGGTGGGGCAAACTGACGGCTGAGACGCCGCTCTGGCATAATGGCCAGCTCCCGGCCCTGGCAGGCTTTGAGGGCTGGGAGGCGATAGGTATCTCGCTACTGGGCCAGGTCATGTCCGGCACTACCCTCAAATCATTCGAGGAACTGCGTACGGAGTTCCAAATGCCTCAGTCTCAGTTTTTCCGTTATTTGCAACTGCGCCATGCCCTCACCCCGAGTATTGCTAACCTGGACTCCCTGCCTGAGTTCAGTCCTGTCGAGGCGAAGGTCTTCATGGGAGACCTGGGAGATAGGAAGGTATCCCGGATATACCAGACACTAGTTATCCATTGCTCCTCTACCCTGCACTCTCTTCGGGCTGCTTGGGAGGTGGACGTGGGGCCCCTAGATGACGACGATTGGAGAGAAGCACTAGAATCCCCTCGTGGGGCCGCCATTGCTATACGGCTCCGGCTCATCCAATTTAAGTACTTGCACCGGGCCTACTACACCCGCGAATGACTGTGGAGAGCTGGGCTGATTGCGTCCCCAGAATGTCTGCGTTGCGGGATGGTGCCTGGATCCCTGTTGCATACTGTGTGGTTGTGTGGCAGATTGTCTGGCTTTTGGAGAGGCGTATGGGGCTGTCTATCTGAAGTCCTGGGCTGGGACCTTCCCCGCACCCATCGGTTGGGGTTGCTGCATATTATGGAGGGTATTGGCGGGAACGTCTACAAGCGACATTTGCTGCTTTTGGGGCTTGTTGTGGCCAAGCGAGACCTAGCACAGGCGTGGAAGAGTGTGAGGGCCCCTCCCCTGTCGGCGTGGAAGGCGGGCCTGGACTATTTCATGGGCCTTGAGAGGCCGATCTTTGAGGCGAGGGGCTGCCCTCGCAAACACTACAAAATTTGGAAGCGGTGGGCCGAATACCGGGGCCTGTCTCTGGATCCCCCCGTGGAGCGAGAAGAAGACGTCTGATTGAATGGATGTACTAGGCCTGACTCTGTGACACTCATGTAGCACTACACCTATGCCCTTAATCCGCTGCTGTATGTACACGTGCATGGGGGGTGGGGTGGGGGGGAGTTGTGGGGAGTTGGGGGGGACGGGGGTTGTGGGGTCGGGTGGGTTCGGGGGTTTATTAATGATGAGCTTATTTTCAATGCATACTTGAATATTTGCTACTTAACTGATATACTGTACCTGTAATGTTGGTGGTGACCTCCGATTGGTGGGGTGCCACTCTCTTATTGCCTACTTGCTCAATAAAATTGGTTTTGAAAAAAAAAAGATGCGAGGACACAGCTTACTTTATTCTCCCGGAGCGCCGGGTACAAGTGACTCACTCGGAGCCGTCCGGCGCCACAAAAAATGTCCGCCTTCCGGTTCCGGCCTAAGGACTTCCTGTTCCGGTAAAGCTCGGAAACAACTAGAGCGATACCACATATCTCCCTCCTTTATGCTTTTGCAACAATTCAAAACAGAACAATCTTACTTATAGTCCATATCGTAGTTGTGGAACCTCTTGGGCGTTCTCACGATTCTTCCTGCTCTCGTTCTCACTCTTCCGTCAACCTGTTCACTCTCCGATGCGCCAAGCCCAGAGCTTTCTCTCCGTGTCTCGGTTCCATTTATTATTCCTTCCAAACACTCCTCTTCGCCTCCTTTCTTGCTTACGCACCATCCAGTGCCGCTCTCACCATTGTCCCTTTCACGTTCTCCCACTTGCTCCTCCGCTTGCAGTGTCCCTTCTTCAACCTGCTCTAGACTATCTTCACGACATTCCTCTTCCATTGTATCAACATTCCTTCCCTTGCTTTCGTCCGCTTCCTTCCTCCACTGCAGGATTTTGCTACACATCGCCATTCTATCCTGCGACCATATCTTCCCGTCACTAAGTAATGCTGATCTGGTGTAGGGCTCTATGACTTTCAGAGGCGGTGTGAACTTGCTCTCTCCTTTCCTTCTCATGGTGGCTACCTTCACTCTCACCCAGTCTCCTTTCTCTAGTGACACTCCTTGTACGTTCCGCCTCTTGTTGAAGTGTTCAGTGTATGTCTCTTGCGCCCTTTCCAAATTTCTTCTTACCACCGCTGGTGACCACCTACTCTGTACAACCATCTGTCTCCACGCAATATTGTCTTTGGTGAACGGCTCTCTGCCTCTCAGTATTTTAAAGGGGCTGTAGCCTGTGCTTCCTGGTGTGATGCGGTAGGCCCACAGCATCTTGGGCAACTCCTTCTCCCAGTCTTGCCCGTCGTTTATGGCCGCTTGGATTGTCCCCATGATCACTCTATTAAAACGCTCCCCCTGACCATTCCCCGCCGGGTGGTATATGGGGGTGTGCTTGACCTCTATCCCATTTCTGGCTGTGTAGGCCTCCCATTTGGTGGAGACAAACTGTGGACCGTTGTCACATGTTATGACCTTGGGAATGCCCTCCTTGGTGAATACTGTGTTCAAGAATGATATCACCGTCTCCGTGTCCACCGTGTCCGTTACTTCCACCTCTGGCCACTTGGAGTACTTATCAATCATGACTACGGCATATTTCTGTTTGCCTTCCCTGTTCAGGATGGGCCCTAAGATGTCTATGGACACCATCTCCCACGGTCCTCCCGGCACAGGAAACTTTCCTAACTGTGGTCTTAGCATGGTCTGGGATTTGTCCGCTTTGGAGCACGAGTCACACTGCCTCACATATCTCTCCACTTGGGCGTCGATGGCTGGCCACCAGTACGCCTGTCTGGCTAGGGCTTTGGTCTTCGTGATCCCCTGGTGTCCCTTATGTAACAGGGCCATCAGGTGTTCAATGAGTCCCTGCGGAGGGATGATTTTGTCTCCTCTGAGCAGATACATGGGGTCTTCTCCCAGTGATAGTTCGTCTCTCACCTCCCAATATCTTCTCAGCGTCTCTTTAAGGTGCCTCTTCTCGGGCCAGCCGTGCATGACATATCCTTTGATCACCTCCAACTCCTCATCTTGCACGTAGGCCTCCGCCCACTCTTGCGCACTGATCACCTTCTCCATGTCCTGTATCGTCGCCACCACGTAGCCTTCCCATCCGGGTGCCTCCTGCTCGTGCGACCCTTCCATGGCTGCCGCTCTACTCAGAAAGTCAGCTACTTTGTTCTGGGGGCCTGGTATATATTCTACCTTGTACACGAAGTCCAGGAGCCGTAGCGTCATTTTGGCTATCCTTGGTGTCGCAAGCGCGTGGCCATTGGATGTTAAGACCTTTATCAGGGGTTTATGGTCGGTGCGGACCAGAAATTTGGCACCCCACAGGTATTGCCTGAAGCGCTCCATCGCCCATACCACCGCTAACATCTCTTTCTCGATGACGCTGAATCGTTCTTCAGTGGGAGCCAGGGCCCTTGACGCGAAACAGACCGTGGATAGTTCCCCATCGTCGGCTCGCTGCATCAATACTGCTCCAAGGCCCTTGTCGCTTGCATCGGTGGTGAGTATGGATTCCGCCGCCGCGTCGAACCCTATGAGTGGAATGGCTCTGCCCATCTCTTGTTTCAAGGCATCCTGTTCTTCCTTACTCCATTTGAATCCGTTCTTCTCCTTCAGTAGTTGGCGTAGACAGTGCGTCTTGGTGGCGAAATTGGGGATGAACTTGCTATAGAATTCGGCCATACCCAAGAATGACCGTACATGTTCCTTTTTTTCCGGGCAAGGAGCATTTTGTATTGCCTCCATGTTGGTCCTCATCGGTTCTATTCCCCTCTCACTGACTTCATGGCCCAGGTAGGTAACTGAAGACACGCCAAATTTACACTTGGACCATTCTGCGGTGAGCCCACTTTCTTGCAACGTGTGTAAAACCACGTGTAGTTTTTCATTATGCTCTCACTTGGTCTTCCCCATCACTAGGATGTCGTCTTGAAAAAACTGGACTCCTTCCATCTTGCGAAAAAGTTTGTGCATCAGGTTCTGAAATACAGCAGCCGCCGAGGCCAGGCCGAAGGGCATTCTAACAAACTTGTAACACCCAAACGGTGTTATGAAGGAGGTAAAGGTGGCTGCAGGAGGGGTGGAGTTTGACCTGATGATAGGCTGATGACAGGTCCACCGTTGAGAACCACCTGGCTACTTTTGTGTTGGCCAGCATTTCACTTATGCGGGGAAGCGGAAATTTGTCGATGAGGATGTTTTTATTCAGTTCCCTGAGGTCTACACACAACCTCACCTTTCCGTTGGGCTTTTGGGCGACCACCAAGGGTGACAACCATTCAGCACTCTCTATGGCCTGGATCACCCCGCTTTTTTCCAATCAGTCGAGTTCCTCCTGTACCGCTTCTCTACAGCGAAAAGGAATGTTTCTGACCTTGTGAATGACTGGCCGGGCACCTTCCTTCAGCCTGATGACGTGTTTGAATTTGGTCAATTCACCAATCTGTCCGCAGAACACCTCGGGTTATTCTCTCCGCCAAGCTTCCTCTCCCTGCTCCTCTTTCATCTCCATTAGCAACACTTTTTTGATGCCTCCAGGATTTAGCATGATTCCTAAAGCTCCCTGGTCTTTCCAGCTGAGTACTGAGGGACCCTTCTCAGCCACGTAGAGTTTGCAGTTGGCTTGGCGTCCCTTGAATTCGAAAAGCAACGGGCAATATCCCAACATGGGTATCTTCTGTCTGGTGTATGTAACAGGTCTCACATCCATGGGACGTAGCTCCTCCTTCACTCTTGACCTGAAGTTGTCTTCCCATATCTGTCGTTGGACAATCGTTATGGGGGCTCCTGAGTCCGCTATCATCTCGATTGCCACTCCTCCTATGTGCATGTTGAGTTTTGGTTTGTCTGATTCCCTGCCGCCTACTTCCAGGACTTGGGCGTCGATGTAGAGGAGTTCTTCCACGTCTTCCTCCTCAGTCCGTGTCTCATCCTCTTCCCGCTGCCCTTGGTCAATGTATTTGACAGTGGTCCCTTTGGGCTTACGATGGCACACCTTCTCATAATGCCCAAACACTCCGCAGAAAGCGCACTTAGCTCTGAATGCCGGGCATGCTTTGTCGTTGCCCAAATGCGATGAGCTCCAGCACCTGTAGCAATTCACTCTTCCCCCTTTTCCTGTCTTTAGGGTTGTTCTGCTCTGTTGCTGATCTTTTCTGGAGTCTTGCGACCTGGGGATGTCCCGCTGTCTAGGAGTGTCCCTTTTGTTGTGTAGCATGACTCGACATACCGTCGTTGCGCTCCCTCCGTCCTTCCTGGCTGCTTGTGCGCATCTTTTGGACATCTCCGCTTTCTTGACCAGGGCCCACACCTCCTTCAGCGGGGCGTCACCGTTGACCCAAAGTTTTTCCTGGACATGTGTGCTCGTCGTGTGCATTATAATTTGATCTCTTACTAAGTCGTCGTGTAGAATGCCGAATTTGCACGTGAGTGCCAATTTCTGCAACGCTGCCACATATTCATCAACCGTCTCTCCGTTCTCCTGTCTTCCCTGGAAAAAATTGAACCTGTCGATGGCTACGCAAACCACTGGTCTGTAATGCGCATCTAGGTCTTCTAAGGCGTGTTGGAACACTGCCGTGTCGTTGGCATCCCTCGGTTCCTTGACGATGGTGTCAAACACCCTCAGGCCCTCCGGACCCAGATTGTGTAACAATATTTTCCTTCTTCTCTGTTCCGTGTACGCAACTTCACTTTCTTCCTCCAAGGCCTCCTAATAGTTCTTGAAATATCGCTTCCAATCCTCCCACGGCATTGAGGGTTCGCCTCTTTTGGGAAGGAAAGGCACCATGTGGGCAAGGGAAGCAGACGGAGTCGCCATCTTGCCTGCGCCCCTCGGGCCTGCCTGGGCGGGAACTGCGTTGTTGGGCGGCTGCCCGGGGCTTGCCTGGCGTCGGTGTCTTCTTCGCTCCCCTCCCTGCTGCGTACACTTCCCGTGGCCCCGTCTGTGGCTGTGACCGTTTGCAGTCTGCCCCTTTCCACTCTGCGTGGCCCCTCACCTCGCGTCTGCTGTTCCGCCAGCGTGTCCTGGTTCCAGGGTGCACGTGTGTCCAGCCGAGCTCCCCTCAGCCTCTACCACTGATGTGGAAGCTGCCTCCGTGCCCCAGCGCGTATCGCTGGTCGCCCCTCTTGGTTGGGCTGCTCTGGGGGGGCCTGCGTGCGTGGAGTAGTCGCTGTGGCCTCAGGTGCGGGGAACGGGGTGTTGGGGGCCGCCGTGTCTGGTGTCCTCTGCCGCGCTCCGGGATAGGTGGGCCGTGTTTGGCTGGTGTGCGCTCTGTGTTCGGCGCCTTTTCTTATGTGGGGCGTGCCCTCGTACTTTCTCGTGCCTTCGCTTGCTCAGGGTAGCGCTGTTCTGCCCGTGCGTAGGTTCGTTTATAATTGTTCCATTTTCGTTGTATTTTGTTTTTTTTTTCTTTAATTCCGGTCCCGCCTCGTCGCCATTGTAAAGATGAACTTTCACCTTAAAAGATGCGAGGACACAGCTTACGTTTTAAGCTTACTTTATTCTCCCGGAGCGCCGGGTACAAGTGACTCACTCGAAGCCGTCCGGCGCCACACAAAATGGCCGCCTTCCGGTTCCGGCCTAAGAACTTCCTGTTCCGGTAAAGCTCGGAAACAACTAGAGCAATACCACACATTGTGCTTGGAGGCTGTAATTAAAGCCTTATGTAACAACGCATATAGCAGGGGGTGTCGCCATGGGTTGTTACAAAATGAGACAAGGCGGTACTAAGGAGGGGCTACTAAGCCTACTGACGAATGAACAGCCACAGTTTACAGTGGACAATAACACATGTCAAGGAAAAATATGGGATGAGAGTGGGCAGAGCTTCAAGTCCCTACCTGAATACAGAATGCCTTGCAGAGCAGCGCATGTGCTGCCCAGGCTCGACCTAAGAACAACTAGGATCAGAAGAAACAGGGGTGGCCATTCAATAAAAGGCATTTTCCTACAGGTGGCCTCTGCAGTGCATCAGCATTTCCCACTGTTTAATTAGAAACCTGTTCATAAATTGTAAAACAAAACCTAAACATTCAAACTGCACACAGGGCCCATTGTTAGCAGACTTAGGGCCATATGTATCATGCAAATTCGCAATCGCAAATGCCAAAATTCGCAGAATTTCGGCCTTTGCGAATGCGAATTTGCTAAATGGAATGTATGCAGCAAAACTGGTGCAAAACAAGGAATCGCAAAATTTGCGATTCCTTGTTTTGCAATTGCATTTAAGGAATCGCAAATGTTGTGCTTCCTTAAATGCAGAGTATGTAGCAAAAAAAATTTGCAAAATGCCCTTAAGGAATCGCAAATTACCACCAACTTCTAGTTGGAGGTAAGTTGCGAATTACTTGAAAAATGCACATTTTTGCATTTTTCAAAGTGCCATGTGACGCACATACATGCCCTTAGGGCATGTATGTACGCCACATGTGTACCCATGCATATTTCAGGGGTGCAACAGGGTGTCCTTTGAACACCCCTGCACCCTTGGAATTATTCTCAATTTGCGATTTGCAAATTGCGAATCGCAAATTGAGAATAACTTCCCATTCATTCCTATGGGCCTCCTGGCCCATAGAAATGAATGGGAAAGTATTCCTTAATTGCGATTCGCAATTTGCTAATCGCAATTAAGGAATTCTAAGGAATCGCAAAAAAAATGCAATTTTGTACATACATACCCATTTGCTATTCTCAAATAGCGATTTCTTAAAAATCGCTATTTGAGAATCGCAAATGGGTATCTTGATACATATGGCCCTATAACAGGAGAAGCTTGAAACATGGCTGAGCTTAGCCAATGCTCCTTGTGTAGTAGTCTATGTGTAAAAGGAAACCCTAAGCATTCTAAATAGAATCCGGGCAAAGTGTTCACTCAACATTGCAGAAGTAGTTACAAAAATGTCTGAGCACAGCCACTTTGTTTTGTGCGCACTCCTATATTCACAAAAGCTACATTTTCTAAGTGCAATCAGGGCCCACTGTTAGCTCTGCCTTGCTAGCAGCTTCAACAATCTCTGATTTCTATAGCCAGAATGTGCTTTTTAAGCAAAACATGTTTTATGAGGAGCCCTTTTTTGCAACTACATAATTAAATACTTTTCTCTTATTAGTAGCACAACTAAAGAATTTAAGCCTGTATTTTATTTACTGCTTGAAATAAACATTCACATGTTTGAAAATTATGCAATGTTGTCATGCTCTTTGCACCAAAGTAAGCATGCAATACAAAACATACATGATGAGTAACTTGTGCAATATGTTCCTACACTGCCATCTGGAGGAGGGGGTGTCTGGTGACATTCACGATGCCACTGAAAATGCTTGATGGTGATACACAGGACCATAGCACATTGATGCCTGTTTTGTGAGATTGATAGATCGATCGATAGATAGATAGATAGATAGATAGATAGATAGATAGATAGATAGATAGATAGATAGATAGATAGATAGTTCACAGGGAATGAGACAGAGGAGAGAAAAACACAGATACAGTTAGAAATACAGCAAGAGAGGCTCACAGAGAGTCTTAAAAAAGGAAGTAGTCGCTGGTACTGAAGGACACTTAAGGGAACTACTTTCCATGTGGATGAGCTTCTTGTGGAATGGAAGAACGTCTTGGTTTTTCTTTCAATTGCAGTGGCTGAAGTGAGCCAGTGGTGTAGCAAGAGGGGCCGGGGCAGCAGGAGTTTTGGGGGCGGTGGCCTCCCACTGACCCACCGCTCTTACCTGCGGCCATTGCTGGGGCAGCTGCCACAGGAATCGCCAGCACACACACTCCCCCCGTTCTTTCATACGGCCGTCGCGGGTCGGCCAGAGCAGGAGCCACCACGGGCGGCCAAAGGTCTAGCTACGCCAAGGAAGTGAACTTACCCTGTACCCTATCCTGTATGCTGCAGTACGTGGAAGAAAATCATGAATTACACAATAACAGAACTACGGATGGAGGGGGCTGAGTGATAGTAATTATAAGTTGAATGTATTATACATATAATTTTAGTAAAGTCAAAATGTCTTAGGTGAAGCCAGGTCCTAAAATGCTTTACCACTAAACCAATGTTTCTCCGAGTGGGAGACTGCGTAGCAAGTATGGCCACCTCAAAGAGAGCTCAAATGGTGATTCACACCCAAGATTTATTCTTCTTTTAAAATGGAGCCAGTACTTCACATGTCAAAATGGAGCCAGTACTTCACATGTCATGACATACAGCAAACAAAAAGATCTAGCAGGTGGGAGTTCTTTTGGTTTCTTTGGCTCAGTGGACTAATGTATCCATCCAGAGGCCTTGTCTACACCTGTGGTCACATGCTGAAGTCTACGCTGCCTTTCATTGTGACAGGTAAAAATGAGCATCTGTGCCAAGAAACTGCCCTTTTTAGGTTTCGACCTGGCGAAACGCTGCGCAAGCAGCGTTTCGCGCAGGCGAAATCTTATGTCTTACACTGTGTGGCTGGGAATTCTCCCCTCTGTTCCATTGGCTAGCTCCATAAATGGAGGCTAGCCATTGGAAAAGAGATCTGTCCGTCAATTGCGGAGCAGATTCGGGGGCGTTCCGGCCATTTTTACTCATCCTGCCCCTTTGACAACGTCATGCGGCCGTGGGCGATGTTTATTTATTTTTGTCGTCCATGTTTGTTTTGGCCATTCCGCGGCCGCCCGCCGCTGGAGGAAATCCAGGTCCAGGTGAGTGCTGGCCGTTCCCGCCGCCCCCCCCTCCCGCTGTCCGTGTGCCGTCCCCCCTCCCGCTGTCCGTGTGCCCGTCCCACCTTCCGCTGTCCGTGTGCCGTCCCCCCTCCCGCTGTCCGTGTGCGGGTCTCCGACTCTGCCAACCAACACCCCCGCCCCCCAATACTACTTCAGAAATAATAATAACACTGTAGACAAATTATGTTAGAGCAAAGAGAACCAAATCGCATCACTCCGTTCGCCTATAGGGAGCGCCTTGAAGCCCCCGACAAGATTAGCTAGGCGGCCATTTGACACGCCCCAATGGCGCCTGTTGCTGCTCTGTGGGCGTCTAAAGAGGTGGCATGTTTCTGTCTCGTTTGAGGCTTTCAGAGCATGTGGATTAGAGGTGGGCGAGCCGAGCCAACACATTACCCGTGGGAGCCGAGCCAAGGGTCCGCCTGGCCTGGCTCTGAGAGCTCGCGCTGGCTCGCAAATCATGCAGCAACATCTTCTAGAAATATGTAACGTTTCTGCAAACTCAAAACAAGTGTTCTGCTTTAACACGCGTGTTTCATCACAGCATATCGAATTATTATCAGAAGTGATAGTTTTAAACATGAAATTGGAAATATTCCTGCTCCGCAGCTCTGATGACAATGACATTGGTGAATTAAGAGGCAAGTCGGTTGTCATCACAAGCTGTACCAAAGTATGTCAGATTTATTAAATAGTTAAATATGTTGATTACCACATTATTTAATTTCTCACCCAGTTTGGTCTGCTAGATGGTTACAGGCATGGAGGAGTGGCACATGGCTATACAGAGTAGTGGGAAACCCACAACAAAAATGTGGCCGGGAGCATGCGTACATTGACCCCGTCTCACTCCATGGCACGTTCTGCAGCAATGGACATACGGCGGGGACATGAGTATTGTGTTTTTTTTTTTTTTACTGTAATTGACGTGCTCCATGAAGAGAACTGTTTTCTTTGAAAGTTTTGCGTAATTTTGTCAGTGATATGGTCTCTAGGAACGGCTCGTTCTTGTGGCACTGGGCCTACATTAGTCATCTACGGGACATTCATAGTCCTGTTCTCCCCCCCCCCTCTAAATTTTGGTTGAACACCACCAATTTGGCTTTTGGGCTATAACATTACTTCCGTGGCGGTGATTCTGGGTTGTGACTGAGCAAGTCTTGGATGTGCTCGTGGCTCAAGCCCGGATTTCTTAGTTTATGGGCATGGTAGGCAGTGATTATTGTGGTTTTTTAACTGTTATGTGGCGTCATCTCTTTGGGAGGCACTGATTAAGGGGTCATTTTGTTAGAAATATAGACTTACTTGGTGTGTATTGCTCGCTGTTTGTAGCAGTTCATCTTTATTTTCTCATGTGGTTGTTGACACGAGGGAAGTTAAGACAATGACCATGTTTGGTCCACTGGTAACGGTTGTGACCGGGGCTTTAGTTTTTTTGGCACTGCTAGTACGGGAACATGAGGTTACGGTTCTGGGTTAAGGTTTGGAAGCTGTTCATTTGATGGAGTGGTAAATGGACAGTAGATAGTATGGACAGACTAGCAGCTCTTGGACTCTATGCCACAGTTCAATGAGCAAGTCTTCCGAGCTCACAGAAACTTTGTAACTGAAGAGCCAGCTGATTTTGGATAATTACTTTTACATATATATATATGGCTCTGGGTGTGTGTGTGTGTGTGTGTGGGGCTCTGGGTGTGTGTGGGGGGTTCTGGGGGTGTGTGTGTGTGGGGGGACTCTGAGTGTGTGTGTGTGTGGGGGGGCTCTGGGTGTGTGTGTGGTAGTAATTGCTGTCTGCTGAGCTCGTCCGTAGGGTTCAATAGGTCTCACATTTGCGAGAGATTAAGCTAATGGCAATGTAAATGACAATGCCATTTATTTATCTGTTTTCAAAACCAACACATAAATACAAATTTTGTCATTTACAATGCCAATAGCTCTAACTTTTCCAAAGGCGAAACCATTGCATTGTAAATGCTTGTTGGTGAATGTGCTCTATACAAACAGACTATTATGCTATGTGGGTAAAAACCCATCTGTTTTTATCACATTAAACATCCCTTGGTTGGGATCATCTCTGTATGCGCTTGGAAGTCCCTTGCGGGCCTGTGGCACTATATGTAAATCATACATAAAGCACTGGGCATGCGATGAACAATCCCTTGTTCCAGACACCTTGCCTAGCTTCCCTGAGCAGCTTTTGAAGATTCGTTGCAACAACACCAGCCGGAGAGAGCGGGGTAGCTGCTGAAACTTTCCAGCCAGTGTTTCTAACTCAGCACAACACCAACACCGTGTCATGCCACTAAACAACCGGCGAGACAGGACAGACTCTGGGCAGACTGAGCTTTATCGATATTTGTTCCGTCACAGGTGCGTAACGCAAAATGATGGTGCCCCCTGTGGAATGTAGGGAGGGGCACCGAGTCTCATTGAACATGGCCTGAAAAGGGGGGGGTGTACGGTCCAGCCTCTACCGAAGAGTACCCTCGAAAACCGCAGCATTTCAAGGTGGAGAATTTACTGTAAAAAAAAGTATTCATTGTAGGCAGTGACATGATCACGACATAAGCACTCTCTCCACCCTCTGCCCGCCCCCAGCAGGTTCAAGAGAACAGAGGGCAGGGGTTAGGCACATAATGGTCACAGGGGGCGAGCATGGTGATTAGTTATTCAGTGAGGAGCTACCATTGTGCTTTTTATTTTTTACTTTTACAGTTTTATATAGCGCGAACTCGGCCCAAAGGTGTCAGTGTGCTTTACATGAGCACCGGTTGCATTACAGATGGACACATTCATATTTTGTAGGCACAGGGAGATTAGGGGGTATATTAGCAAGAACCTCGTTAAAATTAACGCCGTTGTAGCGGCAGGAAACTTAGATGTCCTGGGCTTCTATTGGAATTCTGGAACGCATATTAGCAAGACCATTATCGCCGTTTTAGCGGCAGTTTTGTGCTGCTAAAACGGAGACAATTTTAACGAGGTTCTTGCTAATATTCCCCAAAGTGATTTGCCCAGAATCACAAGATGCTTGAGCCTCCCTCCAGACTTGAACCTGGTTCCCCAGATTCAGGTTGAAAGTTGGCCGCTCTAGCCGTTTAGTGATTAAGGCATATCGCTTGGATTCCTCAAACTAACGCAGCGAGTGGGAAGCCTACTAAGAGCTTCTTTTTTATTTCCCAGGATAGTAACCCTAGGGTATCAGAGAGAAGGTCACAATTTGTATTGCAACACGTATTAAACAATACAAACATAAAACATTTGTCAAAAGAGTAATCATCACTCATTCTATGGTGGGTGCTATATTTATTTCTTGATGAATTTAGTACTTAATTAGCACCATGCAGCACGTGCAGGAACGCGATGATGGAAACACATCATACATCATCACTGAGGTTTAACCCCTTCAATGCTCATAACGAGCTCAGCTCGTCATGATGCACGGTGCTCGTGTGCTCATGACGAGCTGAGCTCGTCATGACCACACCCATTTGCATTGACCTCTAGCACAGGAGGAGAATAGCCCAAGCACCCAAGGTGTTAACTTTAAATAGGAGCTTAGGGCGGAAGCTCGAATTCAAGATAGTCACGGCTGTGAGCTTAAGAGGGAGTTTATACAAGGCGAGGAGCCCGGTCCCAAAGGTGGGAGCGGTAATGGGGTGCGAGAGGGTCTCACATTAGATTCCCTTTAAGGATCGTAAGTGTCTTCTGTGTTTTTTTCTTTGGAAGGATAGTAATTTGGGAAGGGCTCGCTGCAGTTTGCTGTTAAGGTATTCAGGGGTTTAAAAGGTAGTTTGCTGTCTGGAGCATCTGTTCACCAATGTTCTCTAAGTTGCAACGAAAATACTCCAATCACCGAGTCCGCAGCAGGCTGTATTCTCCAAAGGACGAAACCGAAATAAGACACCGCAGACAAGCCATCCATTGTCATAAGCAAACTGAAAGAGGGAGTGTGAGCAGACTAAGAGCTGAGCAAGGAAACAGGCACAGAAATTAGATAAGACTGAAACAAACCGGACTCCGGAGGGGGGCTGCTGCTCTAAGGAAGGGGTTCTTGGATTTCACTCTGCAGTGCCCAGCAACTGGCGGGATTCTCTTTCGGGCGGAGGGACCGACCTGCACAATTAACCTGTGCATATTTACAGCTTTAAGAAACTTCTGCGCAGCCATCAACAATTGTTTAAACAAGTACCTGGCAGCATTGAAGAGGCCCTGCACCCTTCAGGTTCCACCAAGCAAAGAATAATGCCGTGAGCGTGCACCTCAGCTGTCCGGGCGCACGCTCAAAGACACGCTGTGCGCGCTTCCATGTGCAAGCTGATAGACAAGCCGTGAGCGTGCACATCGGCCGTCTAGAAAGGAGATGAACCCGAGGCCGAGGCTCATCCCATCGGCAAAAGCGGCTTCACCAGAGATCAGACGATGAAAGCAGAGCCCCCTTCACATCCTAAGGTAACCGGCTGCAACCCGTGACCGGAG
This sequence comes from Lissotriton helveticus, assembly GCF_964261635.1. Classification (NCBI taxonomy): domain Eukaryota; kingdom Metazoa; phylum Chordata; class Amphibia; order Caudata; family Salamandridae; genus Lissotriton; species Lissotriton helveticus. The sequence continues at coordinate 927,484,700 of NC_136063.1, forward strand.
TTTGCACAGGGGGAGGGATTGTGATCAAACGTGCTACCGGCGGGCCGCCGCAGGGTGATTAAATCTTTTACCTATTGATATGGCGGCAGTGGGGCGCCTATTTCCTCTCCTGGGAGTTGTTGAACAACGAAGCAGGGGGCGCATTAACGCGGCGCCATCTGTACATGTGCAAATCTCCTGTCCTGCAAGTTGCGCTAAGGCCGTGGTTCGCGTTCATGGGCGTGTTCACAATTGCAGTCTGTCCTGCGTGTGCACATGTCCTGTCTCCCTTCCAAAAGCAAGTCAGTAACAATAGATCTCGCTAGCGACAGCTCTTTCGCGCTGCGTCGCTAGGCGAGACCTAAAAAGTGACAAGGTCCATTAACACCATTCTTTCCACCACAAAATTAAAATATCTGGATATACACTGTGGCTGCCTGATATAATACATTACCGTCCCTGTTTAAAGAACCATGAAGTATCATCTTTCATTTCTATGTGTGACATCAAAATTTTTGAGTTCCAAACTGCTCCATTTTGGCAATGTGTGTAGCTGCAGTATTTGGGGCCGAGCTTCGCCACCATCCTGGCAAACCTACTAAACTGAAAGATTTCTGCGGACTAGACAATGAGGAGAGTTTAGAATGATGTGACCTGCGTTGATACCACACCATTTTCTTACTAAGAATGCACTGCAACTTTCAGTTTCCCAAAATAGCATTCCTACCATCCAGCATTCCCACACTTCTCCCAAATAAAAACTGCACTCAATTTATGTATCAGAGCCTATTACCCACAACACAATAGGCTCTAAAATGCAATATGAAGCCATCAATAGTTTTGCTTTGCAAATTGCACCATTTTGGCAATGTGCAAATCTGCAATATTTGGGTCTGCGTTGGCCGCCTCCAAGGTAATCCTACTAAACCGAGACATTTCTGAAAACTAGTACAAAGAGAAGACCAGGCTAGTGTGACTTGCGGGCCTTCCACAAAGTTTTCTCACCTGTAAAAGCCTGCAAACACATTTTCATCATATGTTTGTGTCGGAAATTTGCAGAATCTGTGGCGATGCCCAACATTCCTGCCAACCAGCAGTCCCACACTTTGCTTGGTTAAGACAACACTCCACTTGTGTGGCTGGGCCTATCACCTATGATACAATAGGTGCCGAAACGCAATGAGGAGACTTAACAATTTGTTCTATAAAAATGGACCCCTTTTTGGCAAAATGGGTAGCTTCGGTATTTAGGCCCTGGCTCAACTGCCATCCAGCAAAACCCACTTTATGACAAGGAAAGGAGAAGGACTTTGCTGTGTGCTGTGTCCCCTGCTTGAGGAAGATCTCCAAGGGCTTGAAATAGAGCTTGCCTCCTGTTCTGAAGCCCCAGGGACACCAAGACTTCACCCCAGCCCCCCCTGAACTCCTCTGCTGGGAGTTCTGACCTGCTGAGAGGTGCCTTCCAGTGTTCTGGAACTCTGGAGGTTGTTTTGGGTACGAAAACTGCAAGAACTGTGAAAAGTGACGCATCGCCTGTTTCTGACACATCGCAGCGGTGCGAGAAGAATTTTCCAATGCATCGCGCAGCCAAAGTATTGATGCAGCGCCTGCTCGCAGCTGAAGAGTCTGTCATGCGACGAAACCTGTGCATCGATCTCCGACTTCTGAGATTACTGCACCAATTATGACGCAGGCCCTGTGGTGGAAGACCGACACATCGAGGGGACGCGGCTGAAATCATCGCAGTGCATTCGGGATCTTCACACATCGCATCGTACCGGATTGTCACGCAGCACATCAAAGCGTCAAGTCTGTCTCATCGTTGGGGGATGCAGTAAGAAACAGAAGCATCACCTTCCCATACAGTAATAAACTGATGCATCACATCCTCTTCGGTAAGGAACCAACGCATCACCTGTAAGGAACAGACGCATCACCTTCCCTGAGGGTAAGGAACCATTGCATCACCTTCCCTGCGCCCCTTTTTGCTTGCATTTTTGGACGCATCCAAGGTACTTTGTGTAAAAATGTCCCTTCCAACAATTTCTTTGATAAGAACTGTTTCTACCTTTTAAGAATTATATTTTTAGTACAGTGTTGTGGATTTTGTCAGTTTGAGTCTTGTTTTGGTTTAGAGAAAGGTTACTTATTTTTCTAAACTGGTGTGGGGTCCATTTGTGGGGAGCGACCTGCTTGCAGGCAGGTCGCTCCCCACGCTGCTGCACGGCTCTGCCTGCATTGTTTTTGCCTACTATTGTATTTTTCCCCTGTGCCTAACTTGCTTTCTTGCCAAGGCTGTTTTTTCCCCTGTGCCTGACTTGCTTTCTTGTCCATACTTGTTTTTATTCCCCTGTGCCAGTACTTGCTTTCTTGTCCAGACTTGTTTTTATTTCCCTGTGCCTGTACTTGCTTTCTTGCCCAGACTTGTTTTTTCCCCCCTGTGCCTAACTTGCTTTCTTGCCCAGACTTGTTTTTATTCCCCTGTGCCTGTACTTGCTTTCTTGCACAGACTTGTTTTTATTTCCCTGCGCTTGTACTTGCTTTTTTTTGCCAAGACTTCTTATTATTCCCCTGTGCCTTTAATTGCTTTCTTGCCCAGACTTGTTTTTATTCCCCTGTGCCTGTACTTGCTTTCTTGTCGAAGCTTGTTTTTATTCCCCTGGGCTTGTACTTGCTTTCTTGCCTAGACTTGTTTTTATTTGTCTGTGCCTGTATTTGTTTTCTTGCCCAAACGTGTTTTTCCTTCCTGTGCCCAGTTCTACCGCGGGCTGCCCATTTTTCCCACTGCTGTGTCCCTGCGGTCCCGCCCCCCTGCAATCACATTTGCCGCCTGCTCCCGCCTCCCAGCTGCTCCACCCTCCCACATCCCCTCATATGGCGGCCGCGCAACGGACACGCCCCTGGCGCGCCTAAGGCAAGCCCGTCTGCGCCTATCAGCGCCCGCCCAAGCCTGGACCGCGCCCAGTGCCAGGACCCCAGGACCCCGCGAACGCCACGACGCTCGACACTGCTACAATGCCAGAACCCTCCACGTACTCAACATCAGGCGATTACACTCCTGCTTCCTGGCCGCCCCGAAGTGCACCCACGGAGCTTTCACCTGCCGGAACTGCAGCTTCACAAGCATTAGCCCCACCATGCTGCCGACCAGGAAAGAACCCAACCACCTCAGATGCATCCTTCTCAACACCCGCTCCGCCCGCAAACACGCCGTTGAACTCTGGGACCTACTCGACTCAACCTCCCCAGACGTCGCCTGGGTGAATCCCGCCTTGGCACCCGACAGAGCCATAGCCGTCCCGGAAGGCTACAAGATCACCCGCAGGGACCGCACCAACAGAGCAGGAGGAGGAATCACCATCGTCCACAGGAACACTCTCAGATTCCCGACCAACACTGACAACACCCTCAGCATTGCGGAACACCTGCACTTCCAGATCCACACCGACCCTAACACCACCCTCAGAGGAACCCTCATCTACAGACCCCCCGGACCCCGACCACAGTTCAGCGACTCCATCGCTGACTTCGTCAGCACACACGCCCTAACCTCCACGGACTACATCCTCCTCGGGGACCTGAACTTCCACCTCGAGAACAACAACGACACCAACTCCACCACCCTGATCGACAACCTAGCCAACCTTGGACTCAGACAACTCGTCACAACACCCGCCCACTCCGCCGGTCACACGCTTGACCCCATCTTCTCCGCAAGCCCCCACGTCTCCTTCAACCACACCACCGAACTCCACTGGACCGACCATCGCTGCATCCATTTCAACTTCAAGAAACCCACCACGCACCACCGCACCCAACAGATGCCTCGCCGCTGCTGTAGCAAAGTCACCCAAGACCAGCTAACATCACCCTCACCCAGAGCCCACCTGCTGACCCCACCAACCCCGAAACCGCCGTCCGCAACCTCAGACAGTGGATCAACGACTGCGCCAACACCCTTGCCCGATCAAGAAACCATCTAACAGTCACACCAACGAGAAAGCCAGCTGGTTCACTGAAGACCACCGGCCCTCCAAGCAAACCTGCCGAAAGCTGGAGAAGATCTGGCTCCGTGAACAAACACCAGACAGCCACACAGCCCACAAGAACGCCACCCGCAGACACCATCACCTCATCAGATCCGCCAAAAGGGTCTCCTTCAATAACCGCCTAGACAACAACGCGCACAACAGCAAAGAGCTCTTCAACATCATGAAGGAACTCTCCAACCTCAGCTCCAACACCAACGACGTCCCACCCTCGCAAGAGCTGTGCGACTCGCTGGCCACCTTCTTCCACTGCAAGACCGCAGAAATCCACAACAGCTTCAACGCTATGACCGCCCTGACAACCACTGAGACCTCTGCCCCCACGACCACCATCCGCACCAACCGCCTGCTTTCCTGGACCAACATCAACGACGACTACACCATCAAGATCATAAACACCATCCACTCCGGATCTCTGTAAGACCCATGCCCACACCACATCTTCAACAAAGCCAGCACATCTCTCACTCCCCAACTCCGGAAAGTCATCAACACCTCCTTCGAGACACCAACCTTCCCGGAGAGATGGAAGCAAGCAGAGATCAACACCTTACTCAAGAAACCCAAGGTAGACCCCAAGGACCTCAAGAACTTCTGGCCCATCTCCCTGCTCCCGTTCCCAGCAAAGTTCATCGAGAAGACCGTCAACGAACTGACCCGCTACCTCGAGGAGAAAAACATCCTGGATCCTTCCCTGTCCGGGTACCGCAGCAACCACAGCACAGAGACTTCCCTCATCGCCGCCATTGATGACAAGTCCCTGCTGGACAATGGAGAAACAGCGGCCCTCATCCTACTGGACCTGTCAGCCGCCTTCGACAGGGTCTGCCACCACACACTACGAACATGCCTCCACACACTATGGACACGCCTCCACAACGCCGGGATTCAAGAGAAGGCCCTGGACTGGACCACCTCTTTCCTCTCCAGCAGAACACAGATGTGCTCCTTCCCACCTTTCGCTCCAAAACCACAGAGATCATCTGCGGTGTACCCCAGGGCTCATCCCTCACCCCAACTCTGTTTAACATCTATATGGCACTGCTCACCCACGTCGCCCGTCGACACGACCTCAACATCATCTCCTACGCCGATGACACCCAGCTGATCCTCTCCCTCACCAAGGACCCCACACAGCAAAAAAACAACCTTCACGAAAGAATGAAGGCCGTCGCTGAATGGATGAGGAACAGCCAACTGAAGCTGAACTCGGACAAGACGGAGGTCCTCATCCTCGGATCCACCCCTTCGGCCTGGGACGACTCCTGGTGGCCGTCCGCACTGGGAACAGCTCCAACACCCACCGACCACGCACGCAACCTAGGGGTCATCATCGACTCCACCCTCTCCATGACTAAAAAGGTCAACGCCGTCTCCTCCTCCTGCTTCAACACCCTCCGCATGCTCCACAGGAGCTACAAGTGGAACCCCACTGAAACGAGAAGAACGGTCACCCAGGCCCTTGTCATGCAGCAGGTTGGACTATGGAAACACACTCTACGCAGGAACACTAAATCGGCCAAATTCCTGAGATGGCTCCAACGCATCCAGAAAGCCTCTGCACGACTGATCCTCGACATCCCTTGCCGCAGCCACGCCACACCCCACCTGAGAGATCTGCACTGGTTCCCGGTCAACAAGAGGATAACCTTCAAGCTCCTCACCCACGCACACATGACACTCCACAAAACCGAACCAACGTACCTCAACAGACGACTCAACTTCTACACCCCAACCCGCCAGCTCCGCTCCTCCGACCTCGCCTTCGCAACAGTCCCCCGCTTCCTAAGAGCGTCCTCCGGCGGCAGATCATTCTCCCACCTCGCCGCCAAAACCTGGAACACCCTTCCCATCCACCTACGGCAGACCCAGGACCTGCTGACCTTCAGAAAACTCCTCAAGACCTGGCTTTTCAAGCAGTAGCAGCATTCCCCACCCCAGAGCCTTGAGACCCTCACGGGTGAGTAGTGCGCTTTACAAATGATATGATTGATTGATTGATTTGTAGTGTTTTCACTTTATTACTCTATTTGTTCACAAATGCTTTACACACTGCCTCTGAAAAAAGCTTGCCTGCTTGTGCCAAGCTACCAAGGGGGTTAGCAGTGGTTATTTTAGAAGTATATTCCCCTTACCCTGACTAGGAAGATGGGTCCCTACTTGGACAAAGGTGCAAACCCTTGCCAACTAGAGACTCCCTTTTCTAACATTGGTGGTCAGCTTGAGTGTCTGGGCTTGCATTTGTGTCTTGCATACAGTGATTGGTGTACGATCCTAGTATAGTGCAGACCATCATGCATCCACATAAAATTGGTGAAACTTGTTTTTGGCACTATTTTTTTTTCTTGCAACTGAGAATTACCAATCTTCATCATGACAAAGCCAGCCTCAATTGTATCTGTGGATATTGAGTTTGAAGAGGATAGGGTCGAAACCTACACTGTGCTACAATTGAAAGCTATCTGCAAAAAGTTTAAAATCTCTGTAAGAGGCCTCTCCAGAAACGAGGGATACCAAAAGGCGCTGAGGGCCTGGTTGGAGTCAAGGGATGCCAGTGAGCATGCCGGGCAGCATATGGAGGAGGTGGAGCATTTAGATGGACAGCAGGATAGGCTATTGGGTCTGCCTGGGAGAAGGTTGCCTTCCCGGGGGGCAGCAGTCTATCTTCAAAGGTGCTGTCTCCAACAGAAGAGCTGGTAGACAGCAGGGAAAGAAACAGGATGCATGAATTGGGGCTCACAAAGCTCCAGCTGAGGAAAGAGGATAAGGAGTTGGAGTTTCAGAGGGAGAAACTAGTCCTAGAAGAGAAAAAGATGCTCTTAGAGTATGAAAGAGGTTTGAGGGAACTGTATCTGAAAGCAAAACGTATAGAGTCCAATCCCAATGGTGGCAGCACACCATTAGTACCTGGTGAAGGGAAGGTATACATCCCCAAGGAGGTTCTTAAGGTTTTTTTGAAGCATGAGGATATTGGTCAGTGGTTTAAAGCATATGAGGTAGCAACAAGGTCCTACAGAATCCCTGAAAGAGACTGTGTTCAGGAAGAGGAGTGGGTAAAATACTTTAAGGCACAGTATGCTGATCCTAAACAGGTCCCTACATTGGTGGGTATAAGTTCATCCCACTTTAAAGATAAGTCCTTTAGCCTAGAAGAGATCATGGCTGCCTTGAGCTCTGTGTCCAGTGGGCGTGCTCCTGGACTAGATGGAGTACCAGCGGACGTTTTTATTAATGATAAGGAACGCTGGTGTAAGTACATCTACCTTCTTATTAACGCTATTGCCCAGGGTGCAGAGGTACCGACATCCTGGCAGGGTGCGGTAATAATACCAGTGTTTAAGAAGGGTGACCGATCACAGCCTGGCAATTACAGGCCGATAAGCCTTATTGATACCATCCAAAAGGTAGTGGGACGTGTGATTGTGAACAGGCTGCTTGACTGGGCAGAGGAAAACAACGCCCTGTCACCTTTCCAAGCTGGATTCCGTAGGTCCACTAGTACGGTGGACCAGGTTTTCCGCTTTACCTTGTTGCAATGGAGGACCGTGGTACTGGGTGGGGGCAGTCTATACGCAGCCTTTGTTGACCTGTGGGCTGCCTTCGACCTAGTGCCACGGTCCAAGCTGTGGTCAGTCCTCAAGACTATGGGTGTTCCTGCAGAATTATTGTCACTGATAATAAGACTCCACGAAACAAACTTTGCTAGGATTCAGTGGGGGGGACAAAGTAAGGTGACTGCGGACTTCCCGGTTGAGCGGGGTGTCCGGCAAGGTTGCTCTATGGCACCCACCCTTTTTACATTATTCATTAATGGCGTTGTAGCCCATATGTTGTCTGCGAAGGTGGATGCTCCCTCACTATCCGGCATAAAAATGCCTATTTTAATGTTCGCAGATGACACCCTCATCCTATCGAAGACTGCGAGCGGTCTTCAGAGTGCTTTGTCCATCTTTGATCTATTTTGTGGGGAACATGGCCTAGAGGTCAATGTGGCAAAAACTAAACTTATGGTTTTCAACCCCCACCGTAGCTTCAAATCTAAAATCATTATGAATGGCCGCCCTCTGGAAATGATGAATGCTTTCACATATTTGGGGATTCATATATCGAGCAGGAACAGGTGGAGCCAGCATATAGATCTTGCCACACTGAGACATAGACAACTGTCAGGAGCTATTAGCTCAGAGCATAGAAAATCCCTGACTTAACCTGTAAAGCCTGCTCTCCAGGTATATGAAGCAAAGGCTCTTGGCTCCGCACTTTATGGTGCTGAGCTATTGGGGTTTGAGAAGGTGACTGCACTTCAATCCTCGGAAAACAAGTTTTTCCGGGCAATAACTGGTGTACCTAAAAGTACTCCCCTGCTGCCCCTGAGGTATGATCTGGGCAGAAAAGCTGTTACAGACTTGGTCAGGCTCCGACCGATTCTGTATTGGCGAAGGCTCTGGACGACTCCTGAGCTTTCCCATTATGCCGAGGGGTTCCTGGACATTATTAAGACAGATGTGTTTCACACAAAATCAAGTGGCTCAAATCACTCAGTGCAATTCTGAATGAGCTTGGTCTGAGTCCACTTTGGGAAGATCCAGCGGGATCGCCTTTTCCGACTAAAAGAGTCTTAAAAGAAATGTATTGGGAGAAGGTAGCCTCTTGGGGCTGGGGTAGCTCGAGTACAGGATCTATGGCGGGAACCTTCCTTGAAGCTAAACTTTATCCCTGCCTAGAACCCTATTGGGACATCATAACAAGGCCTGGCGACAGAAAGCTCCTTTTCCAATTAAGAGCGGGTGCACTTCCCCTTAGAGCTTTGACAGCAAAATGGGACGGTGGAGCATGCGACAGTTGCCCTGCTTGTGGTACTGCTAAAGAAACAATCGGTCATTTTTTACTTTTTTGCACAGCCTATTCTGATCCACGGCGTACTTGGTTAACACCGATGTGTAAGAACTTGGGAACCACCAGCAGCACTGTCGCCTTGCGTATTATACGCACTAATAATCTGACATGGCTACTAATAGCTACTGCCAAGTATCTTGGATGGGCATGGTCGATTAGACAGAGACTGCTAGTCATTTGACTATTCTCTGTCCAACTAACTTGTACGCATTTTATGCCTATGTTTTTATCTATAAAATTGTTTTAACCAGGCAAAATTTTAATTTTTGTACTATTTTTAACAAATTGCTTATTTTGCACTGCTTTAAATTCCTAAAATTGGAATTGCAACCCAAGTCAATAATTGCTTTAGTTCTTAACACATCTAACTGTAAATCTAATTGTATTTTTAAAATTGTTGAATGTACCTGCTTTTATGAGTGAAACCTCGAATAAAGCATACTTTGACTTGACTTGACTTGAGACTGGGGAGCAGGGTTGTGGAGTCGCTTCTTAACTTGGGGGAGGAAGCGTTGCTAGCATTGCCCACTGAGGATCAGATGTCTTATGACCCCATGAAGGAAGCCTGGATAAGGAGGTATGGTTTGACCCCGGAACTACACAGACAGATGTTGAGGGCCTGTAAGAAGCTGGAGTCAAGCACTTGGGTGGAGTATGTGTCCTATTTTTGCAGAGCACTGGATGGATGGGTGAAGGGTAGCCAGGTGAATGATTTTCAGGGGCTCTATGATTTGGTTGCATAAGAGCACTTGTCAGATAGTTGTTTCCCAGAGCTACGCCAGCACTTGACAGTAGGCTGACTGACCCCAGGACGCTTGCTGTGGGTGGAGGCGGACTGCTGGGTCAGTACCAGGGTCCAAAAGGGTCACGGGTAGGCAGAGTACCCAGCAGAAGAGGGGGGCAAGGGTAAACATAAGGAGTTCCAAAAAGGGCCCCAAAGTAATTCCCAAGGGAACCAAGGGAAAGGTTTGCAGCCTTCCACTGAAAAGAAGCCATGGGTCCCTGCAGGTAAGCCGGCCCTAAAGGGCCTTGTGCATGTTATGCTTAAGGTCAGGTGGGTCACTTGCAGGGGGACCCTAGGTGTCCTAAAACGATTACCACTGCACCCACCGGTGCACCATACCCGGGAGGTGGCTTATGTAGCCTTCGGGGAGGAGTTTGGTGCCCAATGGGGGTAAGACCTGCAGATGGTCCCAAGAGCTATACAGGCAGTGGGTGATCATCAATGTGCATAGTGTGGAAGCTCTGATAGTCACTGGAGTCAGTGTGACAGCTGTCAGTTGTCGGCTAGTGTCTGAGGAGCAGGTGGTCCCCAACACATTCTGCCCAGTAGTTGCAGCTGACAACTTGAGTGCCTATCAAAAGTGGCACAGGTTCCCTTTGAATGGGGGGGGGTCTCAGGTACCTTAAAAGTAGTTGTGAGGCCAGCCATGCCTGTAAACTGTCTGCTTAAAAATGATCTGGAGAGTTCCCCTTGGGAGAAGGTGGAACGTAAGTCTCATTTGTAGATGTTGGGTCTGCCTGAGTGGGCGTGTGTGCCCACTCATTCTATGGCAGCCGGTAGGGGCAATCAAGAGGACCTTGAGTCTGAAAGAATGGTCCAGGTGCCAGCCAGAAAGAGAGGAGGTAGGGGACATGGGAAACTGGCCCCTGAGGTTACCACAGTTCAGTTCGGGAGGAGCAAGACCTTGAGGGGAATGCCCTGGAGTCTATGGGGGAACAAGTGGCTGAACTGGGGGTCCTGCCTGAGCTGACCCATTAGCAGCAGGAAGGAGGTCCCTTCGGGGAAGATTTCTGCAAGGAGCAGCAGGAATGTCCCTCTCTTGTTGGCTTATGGCAGCAGGCTGGAAGCCAGGCAGCAGGTGATCAGTCTGGGTCACATTGGATTTACTGGGAGAATGGTCTCCTGTATAGTGAGCCTAAGTTTGCTGAGCCTGGGTCAGACCGTGTGCTGGTGGTACCGCAGTGCTCAGAGCCTTCCTACAGAGTCTGGCTCATGATGTGCCATTAGCAGGACATCTGGGGCAAAACAAGACCTTTGAAAGGCTTGTCACCCACTTTTACTGGACTCGGATGTGCAAAGATTCTGACACCCATTGTCGGACTCGCCAAACTTACCAAGCAAGTGGCAAGAGTGGGAGGAAGTGTAAGGCTCCACTCCAACCCTTCCCTGTCGTTAGCACCCCCTTTGAAAGGGTGGGCATCGACATTTTGTGGCCTCTGGACCCCAAAACCGCTATGGGCAACAGGTTCATCCTGGTGTTGGTGGACCATGACACCCGGTATTGGAAGCCATCCCTCTCCGGACTATGATGGCCCCCGTGGTGGGTCATGTGTTGATGGGGATTTTCTCCTGTGTGGGGTTCCCCAGAGAGGTGGTGTCTGACCGGGGAACCAACTCATATCTAGGCATATGAAGTCCCTGTAGCAGGGGTGCGGTGTAACCTATACATTCACTGCTCCTTACTACCCCCAGGGAAATGGGCAGGTTGAGAGATTCAACCGGACCCCGAAGGGCATGATTATGGGTCTTGGGGAACCCATTAGGCATAAGTGGGAGGTCCTAAAAGTCTGAAATCAAAGAGATAACTGGAACCTAATAGTGTCCCACTTTATGCTCAGACCACAAAGTTGATCCAGAGAAATAACATTGTTATACCAAGAAACGTGAGAGAGAGAAAAGATACAGAGTCTGAGGAGCTGGAAAAGTACCCATCAGCCCACTCAAAAGTGGAATCTCGTCATCTGGGTTTGTTTGTGTTGGAGAATGGTGTCCTATAGGCTCCTCCCCAGAGAGAGTTTTCCGAGGTTGCCTACTATCGGACCCAATGATCAAACATTCAACCAACAGATGGCAGTATGTGAGCGGGAGGGGCAAAAAGTTGCAGTGCTCAAAAGAAGAAAAAGGAAGGAAAATGATCCACGTGATTTAAAAATACCTACATTGATGTCATAAGAAACTTTATTGGGTCTGACCATCAATGTGGTATGGTTAAAAAGCAGTATAATGATAGCATGCAAGGAATTGCTACCCACCATATATGTTATTTGGTCAACATGTTTCAGCCTTGAAACGGCTTTCGTCAGGACCTATGATGTGCTACTGCAACACTTACTTTCAGTGATGTGATATGTGATCTACACCCACTCTCCAAAAGAAAAATTGGTGTATCTTCTCCTGTATATACAATGTCGGAAACAAAAACAAAACAGGATTACAAGTATACATTTTTGTTACATGTATCCCTTATCTCTGTGATGATTACATAGTTACTTAAATGTTTATCACTCACCCTAATTGCAGGGAGAGAGAACCTCACCTCACCTGGCAACTGCTCAGGATAGAAGGAGGCCACGCACTGGAAATAAACGTATAAATCTGAGGTTAAATCCAGAGGCAGTCAAAAAAAATTTTACATTTAAAGTTTAAAAGCATTTTCATTGGTGATACAAAAGGGCAAAATGGCAGGCGTAGATTCAGAGTGCATGAGGATGAAGCAGCGTCTAACTGGAAAAACCTGACTTGGCTAGCCTGAGCTGTCCTGCATGGTGAATAGAGCAGCTGAGTAACCAAATGTCAGAGACCAAGGACGCCTACTCCTATGCTGTGCAATAATTCTTTCCCAGTCTGAGATCTCTACACCGTCTGTCTGAGCAGAGAGAAAACCGCAATCACTCACCTCTCCGTCGTTGCCTCGGGTTGAGAACTGGGCCGAGGGGGAGGCGGTGATTCAGAGTTGTCCGCGGCATTAAGTATGTAAAATAGCGGACCTGAGAGGGAACTGTCACTAAGAAAGATCTGATTGGTTCACAGCGTGTACACGGTCTGAACCAATGGCAGCTGACACTCTAATATGTGCGCAGTAACATATATAGACACAAGTCTTCAGAGCCTGGATGAGCATGTGTTGTTGTTTTCATTCGTATCTGTTTACATTAGGGACTGACAGCATCCGTTCTTGTAGATAACAAGGTGACACATTTGTTGGCGAACAAATGGACGTTTGTGATTGGCTCAGACCGCTAACTATGCGTGAACCAATTGGAGCGTCTGCTTCATGAGTCTCCTCTAAGGTCCGCCGCTTGCAGTTTCGATTCCGTTACGCGCTGAGAATCACATGGCCTTTCAGTTTACCGGTCCTATTGGTCCCTGTTTAACCAACTATACAAGCGCCATGTACAGCCCTTTCTGAGTCGCTGAACATTTTCCATTTAACATTTTCTCTTTAAAGTCCGCTCCTCTTAGATTTTGGAGTCCGCTATGCGCTGACAATAACTAATTGCGCTTTAGCTAACTGCTCTGATTGGTCCTCGTCCAACTAATTTTTACAACGGTGTGGACGGCCCCTCCCCGAGTTGCTCAATCGAGGGTCAGCTGCCATTGGTTCAGACCGTGTACACGCTGTGAACTAATCAGATCTTTCTTAGTGACAGTTCCCTCTCAGGTCCGCTATTTTACATACTTAATGCCGCGGACAACTCTGAATCACCGCCTCCCCATCGGCCCAGTTCTCAACCCGAGGCAACGACGGAGAGGTGAGTGATTGCGGTTTTCTCTCTGCCCAGACAGACGGTGTAGAGATCTCAGACTGGGAAAGAATTATTGCACAGCATAGGAGTAGGCGTCCTTGGTCTCTGACATTTGGTTACTCAGCTGCTCTATTCACCATGCAGGACAGCTCAGGCTAGCCAAGTCAGGTTTTTCCAGTTAGACGCTGCTTCATCCTCATGCACTCTGAATCTACGCCTGCCATTTTGCCCTTTTGTATCACCAATGAAAATGCTTTTAAACTTTAAATGTAAAATTTTTTTTGACTGCCTCTGGATTTAACCTCAGATTTATACGTTTATTTCCAGTGCGTGGCCTCCTTCTATCCTGAGCAGTTGCCAGGTGAGGTGAGGTTCTCTCTCCCTGCAATTAGGGTGAGTGATAAACATTTAAGTAAATATGTAATCATCACAGAGATAAGGGATACATGTAACAAAAATGTATACTTGTAATCCTGTTTTGTTTTTGTTTCCCACATTGTATATACAGGAGAAGATACACCAATTTTTCTTTTGGAGAGTGGGTGTAGATCACATATCACATCACTGAAAGTAAGTGTTGCAGTAGCACATCATAGGTCCTGACGAAAGCCGTTTCAAGGCTGAAACATGTTGACCAAATAACATATATGGTGGGTAGCAATTCCTTGCATGCTATCATTATACTGCTTTTTAAACATACCACATTGATGGTCAGACCCAATAAAGTTTCTTATGACATCAATGTAGGTATTTTTAAATCACGTGGATCATTTTCCTTCCTTTTTCTTCTTTTGAGCACTGCAACTTTTTGCCCCTCCCGCTCACATACTGCCATCTGTTGGTTGAATGTTTGATCATTGGGTCCGATAGTAGGCAACCTCGGAAAACTCTCTCTGGGGAGGAGCCTATAGGACACCATTCTCCAACACAAACAAACCCAGATGACGAGATTCCACTTTTGAGTGGGCTGATGGGTACTTTTCCAGCTCCTCAGACTCTGTATCTTTTCTCTCTCTCACGTTTCTTGGTATAACAATGTTATTTCTCTGGATCAACTTTGTGGTCTGAGCATAAAGTGGGACACTATTAGGTTCCAGTTATCTCTTTGATTTCAGACTTTTAGTACCTCTCGTGTGTTTTATTGCTGAGTTGGGGGACTAGGTACTAGTTGGTCTATAAAAGCATTTTCCCCTCGGACCCTCCACCACCTTTTTGGTTTTTTGTCATAAGTGGGAGGTCCTCTTGCCATGTCTATTGTTCGCTACAGGGAGGTACCATAGAAGTCCTCCGAGTTCAGTCCCTTTGAACTTGTATGGACATCTGGTAGGTGGACCTCTAAGTCTGGTCAAATGGTCAAAAAACACTGGGAGAAAGCTCCCAGTAAACCTCCCCAGGATGTATATAGGTACATGCTGGCCTTCAGGAACCAGACTACGTGCTTCAGGCAACTAGCTCTGGTGATTCTGGAAGCCAGCCAGGAAGAAATGAAGCGGTGGTACAGACATAATGCCACTTGGATCGAGTTTCAGCCAGGCCAGAAGGTATAGATCATGACCCCAGTGGAGCCTTGTCTGCTCCGAGATAAATGGACTGAGCCCTTTGAGATGGTGGAGCGCAGGACAAAAGTCACCTACTTGGTGGGCTTGTAGTCTCCTTGGAACCCTTGCGGTTCCTATATGAGAGGTCCGAAGTGGGCATGCTCCTAGCGACAGATGATGGGAAGGAAGAGGAGACTGAGCCTCTACCTGACCTCCTGTCTGCTAAGGAGCATGATGGGTCTGTGGACGGTGTGAACCTCTCCCCCGCCCTGGCTCCTGAACAGCAGTGACTGTCACCAACTTTTGGGACAGTTTGCTGCTCTGTTCTTCCTGACCCCTGGTGTCCCTTAGTGGTGTGCCCATGATGTGGACACTGGGTACATTCCTCCTGTAAAGCACAAAATGTACAGTTTGACTGACAGGGTCAAGGCTAGCATCAAGGAGGAGGTTTCCAAGATGTTGGTGCTAAGGGTAATTGAGCCCTCTAGCAGCCCTTGGTCCAGCCCAGTGATCTTGGTTCCAAAGGTTGCCGCACCTGGTGTCACAGCAAAACTCCAGTTCTGTGTGGACTACCAAGGGCTCAATGCCGTCACCATGACTGACGCACTCCCAATCCCCAGAGCTGATAAGCTCGTAGATCGATTGGGAGCTGCCAAGTACCTCAGTACGTTTGACTTAACGTCTGGGTACTGGCGGATTGCCTTAACTGGTGGGCCAAAGGAGAGTTCAGCCTTTTCAACACCAGAGGGGCACCACCAATTCCGGGTGATGCACTTTGGGTTGAAGAATGCCCCTGCCACCTTTCTGAGACTGGTCAACCAGGTGTTGGCAGGACTGGAGAATTTCAGTGCTGCTTACCTAGATGACATTGTACTGCTCAGTGCCACTTGAGAGGAACATCTGCATCACCTCTGGGAAGCGTTGAAGGCTCTGTAAAGGGCAGGAGTCATGATAAAGGCCAGCAAGTGCCAGGTCGGGCAGGGATAAATGGTGTACTTGGGACACCAGGTAGTGAGCGGCCAGGTGGCACCCCTACAACCCATGATTGATGCCATTCTGGCTTGGGAACCCCCCAAGAGCCTGACAGAGGTGACAGCCTTCTTAGGACTCACCGGGTATTACAGGAGATTAGTCAAGAATTATGGCTCTATTGTTCCCCCCTTGACTGAGCTGACTTCCTGGAAGCAGCCTAGGAAAGTGAACTGGACTGAATCCTGTCAGAAAGCTTTCGATGCACTGCAATCTGCCATGTGCATGGCAGCTGTGCTCAAGGCACCCAACTTCTCACAGGAATTATTGGTGCAGACAGATGTTTTAGAGCATGGCGTGGGAGCAGTGCTCTCACAACTAAATGAGGAGGGCCTAGACCAGCCCATAGCCTTCATTAGTAGGAGGTTACTTCCATGGGAACAGAGGTGGAGTCTGATTGAGCATGAGGCTTTTGCTGTGGTCTGGGCGCTGAACTGAAGAAGCTGAGGCCCTATGTTTTTAGGGCTCACTTCCGGGTTCAGACCGACCACAGGCCCCTCAGGTGGTTGATGCAGATGAGGGGTTAGAATCCAAAGTTGTTGAGGTGGACCATTTCCCTACAGGGGATGGACTTTACGGTGGAACACCACCCCGGTACAGAACATGTCATTGCTGATAGTCTGTCCTGATTTTTCCGCCTTAGTGAAGAGAACTCCCAAGAGGGTGTGTAGTTCTCCCCACATTTTAGTTGGGAGGGACATGTGTTAGACCTGGCAGCCTTGCAGTGGGTTTCCCCTGTATTTTTTGCCTTTGCCTCCATTATGTTTACTGTGTGATGGATTTTGTTTTGCTGGTCTAGATGCTTTGAGCACTTTGCCACTGCTGATCAATGCCAAAGTGTAAGTTCTCCCTTAGTAAATTGTTATTATTGATTGGTGTTTCCATGGTTGGTTTATTTGGTTTACTATTAAGTCTCTAGTACAGTGCACCATGTGTGCCCAGCACCTGTAAACGGAATGCTGCTAGTGGGCTTGCAGCACTGATTGTGCCACCAACACAAGCAGCCTTGCAACAAGGTCTCAGGCCCCATTGCAGTGCCTGTGGGCAGTCTAGTACTGCCATGTCGACCTAGCAAGTGCACCCACTTGGCTGGCCCTAACCTTCCCTTTTCGTACATGTGAGTCCCCCCAAGGTAGGCCCAAGGTACCCCTGTGGGCAGGGTGCAGTGTATGTGAAAGGTAGGACATGCCCTGATGTGTGTGGCATGTCCTGATAGTGAAATACTGCTAATTTCGTTTTTCACTATTGTAAGGCTATCTATTCAATAGGGTAGAATGGGGAGTTTGATCATAACATCTTATGAGCATTACTGCCCATTGGAACAAGATAGGAAAATAAAGTTTGATATGCCTGAACTCAGATATTTTAAGATGCACCTTTTAGTGAGGGTGATTTGTACATTCTGGGTTTGAAATTATCACTTTTAGAAATCAAGCATGTTCTTGCCTAACCTTTCAGTGTGCCTCTGCTAGGTTGTGTAATGACAGTCTGGCTTTGGAATGACAGGGGCTGGGGATGTGCATTCTGTTCAGACAGCCACTTGAGGGGTTGAGGTGTGTCCTGACGTTCCAGGGTGAGTTTGCGCTGGGCTGAATAGACCTGGGCTTCCTTCAGAGTTGGTCGAGGAGATTTCTTTCACACCTAAATGGGCATGGTCTGCCAAGGACAATGCTGTCTCCACCTCCTGCCAGGAATCTGCACCAGAGAGGACAGAACTGGTTTTGGCTGGGCAAAGAGCTTCTCTGCCACAGAGAACAAAGGATTTGTATTATAAATACAGGAGTCCAGTCCCCAGACTTTTAGATTACTTCTGGTAATTAAGAGGAACCTTTGCCAATGAGCAGAGCTGGAGAAACTGAGGAAGAGTACTGCACCTACAGGGTTTGCCTACAGTGGCTACTTTCTGCCAAGGAAAGGAGTCGGACTTTGCTGTGTACTGTGTCCCCTGCTTGTGGAAGATCTCCAAGGGCTTGAAATAGAGTTTGCTTCCTGTTCTGAAGTTTCAGGAACATCAAGACTTCACCCCCAGCCCCCCTGAACTCCTTTGCCTGGGGTTCTGGCCTACTGAGGGGTGCACGCCAGTGATCCGGACCTCTGGAGGCTGTTTTGGGTCTGGAAACTGCAAGAACTGTGAAAATTGGCACATCTTCTGTTCCCGATGCATCGCAGCATTGCAAGAAGAAATTTCCGACTCATCACGTTACCGAAGAATCAACGCAGCACCTGCTCGTGGCTGAAGTGTCAGCTGTGCGACAAATCGTGTGCCCCGATGTCCGAGATCACTGCCCTGATTCGGACACAGGCCCTGTTGTGGAAGAACAGACACATCGAGGGGATGTGGCTGAAATCATTGCAGCGCATCCCGGGTCTTCACACAACGCATCGCATCGTACAGGATTGTCACACATCTAATCGAAGCATCAAGGCTGTAGCATCATTGGAGGACGCAGTAAGAAACCGACACATCACTTCCCCATGCAGTAAGAAACGGACGTATCACCTCTTCTCCGATAAGGAACTGACGCATCACCTCACCAGCGCAGCAGTAAGGAGCCGACACATGACCTCCCCCGGTGCAAAGAACCGACACATCACCTTCACTGCGACCCTTTTTGCTTGCATTTTTCAGCGCATTCAAGGTACTTCGTGTAAAAGTGTTCCATCCAACATTTTCTTGGAACAGAACTGTTTCTACCTTTTAAGAATCCTATTTTTAGTACAGTATTGTGACTTTTTTTTACGTTTTCGGTCATGTTTTGGTTTAGATAAAGGTTACTCTTTTTTTCTAAACTGGTGTGGTGTCCCTTTATAGTGTTTTCACTGTATTACTCTATGTGTTCACAAATGCTTTACACACTGCCTCTGAGATAAGCCTGTCTGCTCTTGCCAACCTACCAAGGAGGTGAGCAGGGTATATTTTAGAACTGTATTCCCCTTACCCTGACTAGGAAGAAGAAACACTACCTGGGCAAAGGTGCAACCCCTTACCAACTGGAGAACCCCATTTCTAACAGTAGGCATATGTTTACTATCTCCTCCCTTCTGCACATTGAAGTGCAAATTTGATGCAGATTTATTGCATTCAGTCTTACCAATTTCTAGCTTAAACTCAATGTCATTATATTTTTCATCATCATGTTCTTTGTTAGTATCATCAACAGTGGTTAGTGGATAAGCATGTGCAATGCCTTTATTAGAACCAATCCGGAGAACAATGCACATTATTATTTACCAGGACTGAGGAATTCAAGGGCCTACCCTGAGTTGGATTTCCTCTTTCCTCTCCAACAGAACTCAACAAGTCAGACTCTCCCCTTAAACCTCCGAACACATGAAGCTTGTCTGTCGAGTCCCCAAGGGCTCCTTCTTCAGTCCAACCATGTTCAACGTGTACAATGGCCCCCTCACACACATCTAAGAGCCCACAGAATCAACATTGTCTCCTACGCTAATGACACTCAGCTCATCCTCTCCCTCACTGACACACAGAACACCACCAGGACCGATTTTACCTTCTGCATGTCCAACAAGGGCAAATGAAAGACAGAGAACTGCCTTAAACTCCACATTGACAAAAAGGAGATCCTGATTTTAGGAAACAAAAGGTCCCCTTGGGAATCCTCCTGGTGGCCACCCAAATTAAGTCCCACACCACCCCCACAGACCACAGATCCCCTTGCCATCACCCTAGATGACAAGGCTCATGATGACTAAACAGGTCAACGTTGTGATCGCATCCTGCTACCTCATCCTCAGAATGTTTCGCAAGACTTTTAAATGGCTCCCCACACACACAAGACGAATGGTTAGCCAGGCCCTCATAATCAGTAGACTCGACTATGGCAACGCACTCTATGTCGGCATCTTCACAAGCTCATGCAAAGACATCAGACCATCCAAAATACTGCCACCAGACTCATCCTAGAAGTCACCAGAAACTCTCACATCACTTCCTCCCTCACTGAACTACACTGGCTAACCATGCAGAATGTTGTCAACTCAAACTGCTCATCCACACCCACAAAGCCCTCCATAATACCAGATCAGCAAACTTGAACAACTGGTTTCAACTCTACCAGCCTTCCAGACAGCTACACTATAACTCTCTCTCTCTTTCTCGCATGGGTTCTCCGCATCCACAGAAGCAAGTCAGGAGGGCATGCCTTCTTCTTCATCGCATCTAAGAAATATAATGAACTTCCAGTGAGGGATCCGTCGCCGCGACCCAACCCAAGATGGCCGCCGGGCTGGACCAAACCGGAAGTAGGGTTGGCATTGCAGACATCCGGGAACAACCAGGCCGAACGTCATCCGGTTTATGGACACAAATGGCCGGGTATGCAGAGAAGGCGTGTGGTGAGAAGGAGCCGGAGACCGATGAGCGGGAGGAGAACAGCGAGGACGCCACGAGGAGGATTGACAGAGAAGAAGACGCCGAAAAGACACCAGAGAACGCGAACGAGACCGTCCCCCTGAGGGAACCAGAGGAGGCGGGATCTCACAATACCACGGTCACAGGGGACCGTGGCAACAGGCGAGTGACGGGGGAGACTGGGTATTCTTTCAAAGGGTGGTGGACGGGCCGCCTGAGCACCTCACTGCGCCGCTAGCACAATATTCCCTCACATAGACACCCCACAGTTAGGGACCGGTGTATGGTGTGCACAATTCCCCTTCCCTAAATGTACATAGTGAACACCGAGACCCTGACGACTGTCTTGTGTTTTTTTTCCTTTCCTTTTCCTCCCCCCCCCTGGTTCTGGAGGCCGGCCCACATCTTCAACCCCGCGAAGCTACGCCTAGCCAGAAGAAGGGACCCAGAGTCAAGACCTTGTTTTGAAACCTGTTTCTTTTAAACCTGACACTCCGTTTAGTCAATAGACTATTTGTTTACTTTGTTTGGCTTAAAGACCGATCCAGTGACTATACAACTGAACCATTTATGCTCATCTGAGGGTTGTTGCACTGTTCATGCACCAACCCGAGCACGTGAAACCAAAAAGAAGCAATAAAGCTTGTAAACCCTACCCACAGACTCGCTCCTATCTCCATTCAACTAGGGAACGGGACGAACACCCCGACACTTCCTCAACACATTAGGACAGCTACCTCACTTCTCAGTTTTCAACAAGAAACTGAAGATGTCGCTGTTCAACTGGGCCTACGTTCCTGCTTCAACTCCTGGAGACGCTCACAGGCAATTAAGCTGTGCCATACAAATTGACAACACATTATATAACAGGCTGCCATTTTTATACCCAATGCCAGCCTGTCGGTGGGGAATGCCCCCTTTGTCTAACCATCCCCCTTTCCTGGATTTGGCTCCAAACTGTCTAGGGTGATAAAGGGCAGGCAGGCCTAGGTGTGAGCTGCATTTGTCAGTGGATGGGCCGGCAGCCTTACAAGTCAGGAAAGGGCTGGGAACTTCCTTTGAAAATCAGGAAGGGCTGAGTACAACAACCCAGGTCAGCATATTCAGGAGGGGGACACCCTGTCCACACTCAAAACTCTTAGTTTCCATGTCTGGAAGGAATATGGAACACACCACAGGAGAGCCACTCAGTCCTGTGACCTTAGTGTCAGTCCTGTGACCCTGGTGTAAAGGTACATTTGGGTTAGGCAGAAAAATACTACTTTCTAAAGGTGGCATTTTCAGAGTCACAACTTAAAATCTGACTTTACCATTAAAAAGGATTTGAAATTAGAATTAAAATGATTGTAAGAAGTGTACAGCGCCAGGTCCCAATCCGAAGTTAATATTTATTAAGTGTAATGAGGTAACCCAAGTGTTACTCTATAGAAGAGATAGCCTTGCTACAGAGAAAAATTACTTGAGGAGTTTAT
Source organism: Lissotriton helveticus (assembly GCF_964261635.1). Taxonomy (NCBI): domain Eukaryota; kingdom Metazoa; phylum Chordata; class Amphibia; order Caudata; family Salamandridae; genus Lissotriton; species Lissotriton helveticus. The sequence continues at coordinate 927,506,565 of NC_136063.1, forward strand.
TACTGTCAGAACATGTCAAGCTTACCTACACATATCCTACTTTTTAAATACCATGCAATCTGCTCTATAAGTCTTTAGGGCCTACTTTAGCGGTGACTTATGTCAGTAGTAGTATTTAATTTACAGGCCCCGGGCACATGTAGTATGATATATTCGGCACTTCTAAGTATATTACACGAACAAATTCAGTGTAGGCCAATTTTACGATGTTTAGAAGGGAGAGCTGAAGCACTTTACCACTGGTTAGCGGGAGCAATTGTAGTTCGAAAAGCCAAAAAAAGAAGTTTAGCAAGGGAAGGCAAAAATCTGCGATGAGCTTGTAGAAAGAGACCAATTCTGCAACAGGCCTTATCCAGAACGTTGCACATTGGTCTTTCTTACCGTTTTGATGGTGAGAATGGGTGTATTACATAAGTTGACAGTAAGCACCAGAATTCCCTTTTTGATGAGGTCGGAAATTACGACAGGTCATATGTTATGTTATGCTACAATGATTTATAACGCGCACAGCTACTCATGAGTGTCACGGCGCAAAAAGGCAATACTGAAAACTGTAAGGAACTGGAAGAGATTACTGATTAAATAAACATCAGGGTTTTTAGTCTTTTCTTGAACAGGCTGGGGTTGTGAATACTGCATAGTTCAAGGGAAGAGAATTTCAAGCTTTGGCGGCTTTGAAGGATAGAAAGCTGCCTCCAATTCTTACCAGCCAAAAGCGAGGGATCGATGCTAGGTACTGTGAAGCAGATTGCAAATGCCTTTGTGAGGTATAAAAACCTAACCGTTTCCTCAAGTAGATGGGCCCTGATCCATAAAGGGCTGAGAGAGCCATGGTGAGAGCCTTAAATTTGACTCTTTGGGCCACTAGGTGCCAGTGCAGATCCCGCAAATGGTGTTTTACGCTAGAACTGCCAGGAATGCCCATCAGAACTCTGGCCGCAGCGTTCTTTATTACTTGAATTTTCTTGAGCTGGTATCCTGGTAGGTCAATATAAAGTGCATTGGCATAGTCAAGGCGGCTAAGGATCAAAGCGTGCGTGACCATCTCCTTAGCAGTCCTGGGTAATAGAGAAACTTCCTAAGGGACTTCAATGTGCCAAAGCATTGGCAAGCCAGTTTCTTTACTTGCGTAGAGAACCTAAGATTTTCCTCGAACCAAACGCCCATGTTCTTCACTGCCTGTCCCATAGAACTGGGGAGGGGGTATTCTGGCAGCCAGAAGGCTTCCCTGACTGTGGGGGAAAGGATCTTGACTTGTCCTCATTGCACTGTAACTGGGCGGCTGGAAGCCATTTAAAAACGGCTGTTAGACAGTTTTTTGCTGAGTCCTTTCAAATGAAGACGAGCTGGTATCATCTGCATAGGCGATGATTTTTGCTCCCAGCCCCTCAGCCAGATAGACAAAAGGGTGACATATAAATTAAAAAGGAGGGGACTCAGGGTAGAACCCTGAGATACTCCAGTAGTTACCTTTTGTGGGGTCGATGAAAAAGGAGGTAGCCGCACTTGTTGTGATCTGTCTGCCAAAAATGATTTAATCCAGTCCCACGCTGGGCCGACGACACCAATGTTTGCGAGGCGCGCTAATAACGGTGAGTGTGGCACGGTGTTGAAGGCGGCAGAGAGGTCCGGTAAAATAAGAGCTGCTCTCCCGCCTGCATCCAAGCACTCTCTCATAGCTTCTGATATTTCCACAAGCGCCGTCTCCATGCTCTAGGTAGCTCCAAACCCTACCTAAGCAGGATGTAATGATCCAGAAGTCTCTACAAAATTGGCCAGTTGCTTAAAGACCACCTTTTCACATACCTTGGCTACAGCTGGAAGGAGGGAAATTGAGCGATAGTTGGCTGGGTTGGCCGGGTCGAGGGAATGTTTTTTAAGCAGAGGGAGAAGTTTTGCCTGCTTCCATTCGAACGGAACTGTAGCAGATTGGATGGACAGATTGATGAGGGAATTAACTTCTGGGTTAACAGCTTCTGCCACAGCGGCCAGCAACCGGGCCTGACTAGGGTCAGTTGGCGAGACCAATTTTAGTGACTTGATCAGTTTCATAACAGAGACAGTATTGAGGGTTGAGGTGTAGATTTTTCAAAAGGTTTATCATAATTTTGATGGGTGCAACTATCGCACCTGTGGACTACAACTTAGAAGAAACCTGTTCAAGCAACTTATTTATTTAGTCAGAAGTACGAAAATTAATAAGAGATACATTTGATTCACAAAGCATGCCACAACTGCCTCTTCCTGATGATGTAGAACATTCACTACTATCCCTATTATCCTTAATAAAGAAAAAAATACAGTTCAATTTGCAAAGGTGATCTCTGCCCAACAGGTTTGTAGGAGATATGGGGCTTAATAGTAAAAGATGTTTATTTGTAATGGAACCTAGGGCAACAGGAACAGGTTCTGAAATCTGGTGAGGAGCTCTCTGATTGGAGATACCATCTGCATCGATAAACATGCCAGAGAGAAGTGTGGAAGGAACTCCGGAGGATTTTAGGGCAGACAGTCTGGCACCAGTATCAAGGAGGCATGAAAAGAGTATTACCATTAGTGGCGCACTTCACGAAGGGGCAATGTTGATCAACCGGTATAAGTATATACATGGCACAGTCATCACCTCTTTCGCTATCCTAGAATTCTGGAAACTGGTCGCGGGTAATGTAACCACCTTCATGAGTGTTGAACTTCATGGGCGCACCGGAGGCAAGATTCAGACAGTCTTTATTTCATTGTCCCAACTGCCCAAAATGAAAATATGTAATGTTATCTAATATTAAGCCATTCATAGAGCGCACAAATACCCAAAGGGTGTCCTAGTGCTAAACAGAGTAATTTGAACAAGAGGAAAAGATCCCAACTCAGATATACCAGGACACGATAAATGTACCAAGTTTAAGCAAAGCCAGGTTTTCAAGGCCTTCCTAAATTGTATTTCTGATTGAATCTTCTGCAAGGTACCAGGCAGCTCACTACCGGATTTAACAGCCCTAACATTAAAGCTTTGCCCCAAGCGACCGCAGTTGATTCTATGAAGAATCAACATTTGGGCCTCAGAGGAACATAGCAGCGGGCAGAAATGTATTCATAGAACTTTTTTGATTGGTATTAGTTTGATCAATTGACACCTGCCCGTACTGTTTGTTCACTGTGCTGTTGTGGGACTACGTCCCACACCGACCATGCCTGCACGAAAGGAGAGGTGGGCATGAGACACTCGATTAGTGCTAAAAGTGCACCTGGTTGCCCACAGCACAGGTTAGTTTTATCAATTGGCTCCTGCCCGTACTGTCTGTTCATGATGTTTGGGTGGGACTAACTGACTAAGCCGCCAGTGATCCTGCCTACAAGGAAAAGAGGGGCGGGGCTAGAGACACTTGATTCATGCTAAACGCACATCTGGTGGCCCACAGCGTGGGTTACTTTGATCAATTTGCTTCTGCACATTCTGTTTGTTCACTGTACTGGGTGGAGACTATACCCCAAGCGACCCTGCCTGCATGGAAAGGAGTGGAGAGGTGGGCCAGAGACACTCAAGTTGCAGTAATGGCGCGCCTGGCAGCCCACAGCGCAGGTTAGTTTTATCAATTGGCTCATGCCTGTACTGCTTGTTCACCATGCTGGGGTGGGACTAAACCCCCAGCAACCCTGCCTACAAGGAAAGAAGAGGAGAGGCGGGGCTACAGACATTCAATTCACATTAAATTCTTGCCTGGCAGCCCGCAGTGCGGGATGCGCCTTGGTGTGTGCCCGGGCAAAGACCGGGCCAAGACGGGCCCATTTTAACCCATCATTGACCAGAAAAGGCTGGGCTGGGCCACCTTATTTGATCCTTTGGCGGGTAATACATTACGGTTAGTAATTTTTCCAATCTGTTATTCCATTGAGCCATAGATTGCGATCATGGAGAAACGCAAAATTGCTTCAGGAAAAGATACTGCTCCAAATAATTCTGACACCGGCACTATGCTTGACTCCTTTTTTTGCTTTGGGCTGTCAGTGTGGTATTGAAGGAAATCGAATTGGTCAAAAAATGAGTTTCCCTTGAGCTGGGGGAGCACTCATGTTTTGTTACCTCATAGTGAGTTCATCACAATCCGACCCCACTAACACAGCCCTGTAAATAGCGTAAACATACAGCTCCTTGAGGAACTTTATTCTGTGACAGTGGGGCCGATGGAAGGAGGGTGTCAGTATCAGGTCTCCCGATAGTCACATCTGTTCCCTGCTTAAATACCAGCTTGTGTGAGCCCTTGGCAAAGAAGAAAAGGAAAATGAAATCACTCAAGCTCTATCTCAGTTAATCCCAAAAAACAGGGCCTTAAATCTATGTGACAGAATCCAGAAAAATGTAATCAGCCAGTTACAGCCCCTGCTTTGATCAAAGAATATGTCTAGGGGAGCTAAATTTATTCTGAGACGGTAGTGTGGACAAAGTTAAGATTATCCTCTATCGCACCAACTTTGGAAAGGCTAAGCACTCTTGAATGGACAATTAAGGAGCTAGTATCTAAACATAAACCTATTATACCATCTTTAGCTCCTCTGCTATCTCAAGATCAAAAACCTAATCCCATAGGCCTGAGCACCATCAGAGTTACTGATAGTCAAGCCCAGAACTCGACGCAGTTTGCTGGACTTTACAGCCACTATACCTGCACCCATTACAAACGAGAGACTTTTGCCAGTCCCCAGTAATTGCTACATGCAGGTCGGCCTCAGTCTTGAAAGACCCACTGAGGCTTATGCCATTATCCGACACCCTCTCCCCCAGTTCAGCCTTACACAAGCACAACAGTCTCTAAATCTGCCGCCACACTGTTGTCCATATGTGGCAGTTTTAGTGGGGATACCTCTAGTTCCATCACATAGAGAGGAGAATTAAGTGGCTCATGAAAATAAAGTGTTATTGGCTCACCAGAAACTTTGATTTTTCTATCTGGGAGTATGAAGATATCCTCATGGTGAGGAGAGTCAGTTGGATTGGTTCTTCTCCAAAATTAATAGAGGGGGACCGTGTAGTTGTAAGCTGAATGGGTCTCGCATTTAAAAAAAATATTTTATCTAGAAATCCTTGAAACAATGCCTTTATTGCCAGCTGACCCCATTGCTATGCTTAGGGCTCTTGTAGAATTAAGCAAAACCATCTCAGTGGGGAAAGTGCGACAGACATTTTGTGCTCTGCAACAGGAGAGGTATCAGGACCAGATGGGGTTCCAGGGGAGATCTTCAAACACAATCTAGAATTCTAGGCCCTTTGATTACATTTGTTATCAGAGCCTGAATAATTAGGGGCCCATTTGAGTCATGGAGAGTGTCAGTAACAATCGCTATCTATAATGTAGGAGACAAAAAACATCCCTCAAATTACTGGCCTTTCTCGCTGTTCGCCATGTCCGTAAAAGTTATTGGCAGAAGTTCAATATGGGTTTTGTCCAGGCTTGGGCACCACCAAGCAAGCATTACATTCTTTCTTGATTTTGGGCAAATATGTCGAGGCCAGGTTTCATACATATGGATTTCATGGACCTCTCCTCTGCCTTTGACTTAGTGGTTAGAGATAAACTCTGGAACATTCCCACACATGTGGAATACACCACCAGCACCAAGAATGATTATGTCCATCCACTGTTGATTTTATGTAAAGTTTCTTTTTTCTTCAAATTCAATAAAATGACAGCCAAACAGACGAAGCGTTTCGGCCAACTGGTGTGGACTTCATCAGGGCTTCGCAAGTCAATATAATCATCCATAGTAGTAGATCTTTAGAAAATAGTAAGGTCCTGTGATCGTCCTATATGGAAACTGTTCCCTCCTGAATCCAGGGATAGTTGAAAGTGCAAGGCTCCTGTGGCGTATCGATGTGAGGACAAGACAGTCCAAGTTAGCATCCTCTTCGATCAAGAGGACGCTAACTCGGACGGTCTTGTCCTTACATCGATACGGTACAGGAGCTTTGCATTTCTATAAAGCACCCCAAGAGGGTTTATTGGTTTTACAACGCCTTGAGTCCCCAATAATCTGTTTTGCAGTCTTGAATCATGTTATCCAGGTGTTGAATTTAAGGAAAAAATATGGTGCATTAATTTTTTATGGTGTTTGTTAGACTGGTGATGTATATTTTACTAACGGAAGTTGTGATTTTATGGTCATACATTTGACCGAACTTAGGGGTCTATTAAGATGCCGGGCGTTTTGCCACCGCCCATATGGGAATGGATGAACAAAAATCAATTGAAGCTCAACCCTGATAAAATAGAGCTTATCCTCACTGGCGGGCTTGCTAAGGGAACTCCAACTTTTGGCCTCCTATCCTGGGCGACCCTCCCCTTCCGGTCAGCTCAGCCAAGAGTTTGGGCATAGTGATAAGCAATGACCTGTCCTTGAAGGCAGATCAGCTCCGTGGTCTCTACCAGGTTTTATCAACTGCGTAGAATCAAGAAGATCAGAAGATGTCTGTCTCGGGAAGCTCTGACCTTAGTTATCTTGGCTTTGGTCATCTCCCGACTGGACTATGCCGATTCACTTCATGTAGGCATTCCGGCTTACCAACTCAGACTCCTACAGCAAGTCCAGAATAAGGCTGCTAGACTGATCTTTCACCAACCTAAATGGCATCACGTCAAACCACTGATGAAAAGCCTCCACTGGCTTCCAGTGGCCATGCGCTGTGTATTTAAGTTGGGATGCACTATTTTTAAAGCGCTCCACTGCAATAGTCCTGCCTTCATCTCCTCCAAGATTCTACGTTATGTCCTCACTCGTAACCTACGATCCTCCTGTTTGAAACTGTTATTCACTCCTACCTTTAAACACAGAACCATATTTCCTTCAGAAAGGAACTTAAAACCTGGCTATTCGATAAATAATGCACCCCCTCCCCAAGCGCCTTGAGACCCTCTGGGTGAGTAGTGCGCTATACAATTTCCTGAACTTGAACTTGAACTTGAACTTAAACGTAAGAAACATGGTGGCTCCTGATTTGCAGTCTTAGCCCCCCAGTTTTGGAATTCGCTCCCTGTGGAGCTGAGGTCGGTCACCTCTTGTGTACTATTCAGAAAACAACTGAAAACCTGGTTGTTTTCCCAGGCATATAACAACTAGACTTCTTCCTTTTGCTGCTACCTTACCTCCACTCCAGCGCCAAGAAACCGTGTGGTGAACATGCACTTGACAAGTATTTTTTACCATAACAATCTCCCCTTTCCAATGGTACCCCTCGCTAGTGGATCCCTGCTTGGGGATCCACCCACTAGGCACCAGGGAGGGGGAGCGGCCCCTTGAGCAAGGGCCTTTGCTCCTCCCTATATTATTGGACAAATTTAGTCTTCTACCCCCCAGGGGGGCAGATGGGGCAGTAGCCCCCAATATGCCCCCTCGGGGGGCAGAAACCCACTAGATATGAGGGATTTTGTTTATATTTTATTTAGGGGTGGGGGGTGCCCACACTATGAGCATGCCAATGCCCCCACCCCAGCCATAAAAACATAGTCTTTCTGCCCCCCCTGGGGGCATATGGGGGCAGTAGCCCCCAATATGCACCCTCGGGGGTAGAAAGCCTACTAGATACCAGGGATTTTTTTTGAAAATTATAATTAGGGGTGGGGGCTGCCCAATATTGGCATGCCAATGCCCCCACCCCTCCCACCACAAAATTCCAGTCTTTATGCCCCCCTGGGGGGCAGATGGGGCAAGATCCCTCAATCTGCCCCCCTGGGGGGGCAGAAAGCCCACTAGACACCAGGGATTTTTTTTAATTTACGTTGGGGTTCGGGCTGCCCAAAAAAGGTTTGGCAATGTCTCCACCCTCCTCCCCACATAAAAGTCAGTCATTCTGCCCCCCGGGGGGCAGAAAGCCCTTTACAAAACAGGGATTATTTTCATTGACGTTCGGGTGGGGCTGCCCAAAAGGGCATGCCAATGCCCCCCCACCAGAGAAATGTCAGTCTTTCCTCCTTACATGGGGCAGATGGGGGCAGTAGCCCCCAATCTCCAACCCCCGGGGGGGCAGAAGGCCCACTAGAAATGAGGGACTTTTTTTTATAATGTAGGTGTTGGGGCTGCCCAGAATGGGCATGATAATGCCCCTAACTCAAAACCTCAAAACAATTACCACAGTCTTTCTGCCCCTGCCCGGAGGCATATTGGGGCAATAGTCCCTTATCTGCCATCCGGGGGGGGGGGCAGAAAGTTAACTAGGCCTCAGAATTTTTTTTTTAATTTAGGGGTGAGGTCAGCTCAGAGTGGGCATGCGAATGCCCACATCTCCCACCCCAAAAACATAGTCTCTCAACCCCTACACAGGGGGCAGATGGGGGTAGTGGCCCCGAAAGCCCAATAGGTGCCAGCGATTCCGCTGGCTTTTTTTATGAGTGGGGGTGTAGGCTGGCCAGAATGGGCATACCAATGCCCCCACCACCCAAAAAATAGCCACAGTCATTCTTCTCCCCTTGGGGGAATATCAGGGCAACCATCGCCCCCTTCCCCGATTTCCCTCCAGGGTGGCAGAAACTAAAGTGTAAGAAGTGTACAGCGCCTGGTCCCAATCCGAAGTTAATATTTATTAAGTGTAATGAGGTAACCCAAGCGTTACTCTATAGAAGAGATAGCCTTGCTACAGAGAAAAATGACTTGAGGAGTTTATTACTGTCAGAACATGTCAAGCTTACCTACACATATCCTACTTTTTAAATACCATGCAATCTGCTCTATAAGTCTTTAGGGCCTACTTTAGCGGTGACTTATGACAGTAGTAGTATTTAATTTACAGGCCCCGGGCACATGTAGTATGATATATTCGGCACTTCTAAGTATATTACACGTACAAATTCAGTGTAGGCCAATTTTACGATGTTTAGAAGGGAGAACTGAAGCACTTTACCACTGGTTAGCGGGAGCAATTGTAGTTCGAAAAGCCAAATAAGTTTAGCTAGGGAAGGCAAAGAACTCTGGCCGCAGCGTTCTGTATTACTTGAATTTTCTTGAGCTGGTATCCTGGTAGGTCAATATAAAGTGCATTGGCGTAGTCAAGGCGGCTAAGGATCAAAGCGTGCGTGACCATCTCCTTAGCAGTCCTGGGTAATAGAGAAACTGCCTAAGGGACTTCAATGTGCCAAAGCATTGGCAAGCCAGTTTCTTTACTTGCGTAGAGAACCTAAGATTTTCCTCGAACCAAACGCCCATGTTCTTAACTGCCTGTCCCCTAGAACTGGGGATGGGGTATTCTGGCAGCCAGAAGGCTTCCCTGACTGTGGGGGAAAGGATCTTGACTTGTCCTCATTGCACTGTAACTGGGCGGCTGCAAGCCATTTAAAAACGGCTGTTAGACAGTTTTTTGCTGAGTCCTTTCAAATGAAGAGGAGCTGGTATCATCTGCATAGGCGATGATTTTTGCTCCCAGCCCCTCAGCCAGATAGACAAAAGGGTGACATATAAATTAAAAAGGACGGGACTCAGGGTAGAACCCTGAGATACTCCAGTAGTTACCTTTTGTGGGGTCGATGAAAAAGGAGGTAGCCGCACTTGTTGTGATCTGTCTGCAAAAAAAATTATTTAATCCGGTCCCACGCTGGGCCGACGACACCAATGTTTGCGAGGCGCGCTAATAACGGTGAGTGTGGCACGGTGTTGAAGGCGGCAGAGAGGTCCAGTAAAATAAGAGCTGCTCTCCCGCCTGCATCCAAGCACTCTCTCATAGCTTCTGATATTTCCACAAGCGCCATCTCCGTGCTCTAGGTAGCTCCAAACCCTACCTAAGCAGGATGTAATGATCCAGAAGTCTCTACAAAATTGGCCAGTTGCTTAAAGACCACCTTTTCACATACCTTGGCTACAGGTGGAAGGAGGGAAATGGAGCGATAGTTGGCTGGGTTGGCCGGGTCGAGGGAATGTTTTTTAAGCAGAGGGAGAAGTTTTGCCTGCTTCCATTCGAACGGAACTGTAGCAGATTGGATGGACAGATTGATGAGGGAATTAACTTCTGGGTTAACAGCTTCTGCCACAGCGGCCAGCAACCGGGCCTGACTAGGGTCAGTTGGCGAGACCAATTTTAGTGACTTGATCAGTTTCATAACAGAGACAGTATTGAGGGTTGAGGTGTAGATTTTTCAAAAGGTTTATCATAATTTTGATGGGTGCAACTATCGCACCTGTGGACTACAACTTAGAAGAAACCTGTTCAAGCAACTTATTCATTTAGTCAGAAGTACGAAAATTAATAAGAGATACATTTGATTCACAAAGCATGCCACAACTGCCTCTTCCTGATGATGTAGAACATTCACTACTATCCCTATTATCCTTAATAAAGAAAAAAATACAGTTCAATTTGCAAAGGTGATCTCTGCCCAACAGGTTTGTAGGAGATATGGGGCTTAATAGTAAAGGATGTTTATTTGTAATGGAACCTAGGGCAACAGGAACAGGTTCTGAAATCTGGTGAGGAGCTCTCTGATTGGAGATACCATCTGCATCGATAAACATGCCAGAGAGAAGTGTGGAAGGAACTCCGGAGGATTTTAGGGCAGACTGTCTGGCACCAGTATCAAGGAGGCATGAAAAGAGTATTACCATTAGTGGCGCACTTCACTAAGGGGCAATGTTGATCAACCGGTATAAGTATATACATGGCACAGTCATCACTTCTTTCGCTATCCTAGAATTCTGGAAACTGGTCGCGGGTAATGTAACCACCTTCATGAGTGTTGATCTTCATGGGCGCACCGGAGGCAAGATTCAGACAGTTTTTATTTCATTGTCCCAACTGCCCAAAATGAAAATATGTAATGTTATCTAATATTAAGCCATTCATAGAGCGCACAAATACCCAAAGGGTGTCCTAGTGCTAAACAGAGTAATTTGAACAAGAGGAAAAGATCCCAACTCAGATATACCAGGACACGATAAATGTACCAAGTTTAAGCAAAGCCAGGTTTTCAAGGCCTTCCTAAATTGTATTTCTGATTGAATCTTCTGCAAGGTACCAGGCAGCTCACTACCGGATTTAACAGCCCTAACATAAAAGCTTTGCCCCAAGCGACCGCAGTTGATTCTATGAAGAATCAACATTTGGGCCTCAGAGGAACATAGCAGCGGGCAGAAATGAATTCATAGAACTTTTTTGATTGGTATTAGTTTGATCAATTGACACCTGCCCGTACTGTTTGTTCACCGTGCTGTTGTGGGACTACGTCCCACACCGACCATGCCTGCACGAAAGGAGAGGTGGGCATGAGACACTCGATTAGTGCTAAAAGTGCACCTGGTTGCCCACAGGTTAGTTTTATCAATTGGCTCCTGCCCGTACTGTCTGTTCATGATGTTTGGGTGGGACTAACTGACTAAGCCGCCAGTGATCCTGCCTACAATGAAAAGAGAGGTGGGGCTAGAGACACTTGATTTATGCTAAACGCACATCTGGTGGCCCACAGCGTGGGTTACTTTGATCAATTTGCTTCTGCACATTCTGTTTGTTCACTGTACTGGGTGGAGACTATACCCCCAGCGACCCTGCCTGCATGGAAAGGAGTGGAGAGGTGGGCCAGAGACACTCAAGTTGCAGTAATGGCGCGCCTGGCAGCCCACAGCGCAGGTTAGTTTTATCAATTGGCTCATGCCTGTACTGCTTGTTCACCATGCTGGGGTGGGACTAAATCCCCAGCAACCCCGCCTACAAGGAAAGAAGAGGAGAGGCGGGGCTAAAGACATTCAATTCACGCTAAATTCTTGCCTGGCAGCCCGCAGTGCGGGATGCGCCTTGGTGTGTGCCCGGGCAAAGACCGGGCCAAGACGGGCCCATTTTAACCCATCATTGACCAGAAGAGGCTGGGCTGGGCCACCTTATTTGATCCTTTGGCGGGTAATACATTACGGTTAGTAATTTTTCCAATCTGTTATTCCATTGAGCCATAGATTGCGATCATGGAGAAACGCAAAATGGCTTCAGGAAAAGATACTGCTCCAAATAATTCTGACACCGGCACTATGCTTGACTCCTTTTTTTGCTTTGGGCTGTCAGTGTGGTATTGAAGGAAATCGAATTGGTCAAAAAATGAGTTTCCCTTGAGCTGGGGGAGCACTCATGTTTTGTTACCTCATAGTGAGTTCATCACAATCCGACCCCACTAACACAGCCCTGTAAATAGCGTAAACATACAGCTCCTTGAGGAACTTTATTCTGTGACAGTGGGGCCGATGGAAGGAGGGTGTCAGTATCAGGTCTCCCGATAGTCACATCTGTTCCCTGCTTAAATACCAGCTTGTGTGAGCCCTTGGCAAAGAAGAAAAGGAAAATGAAATCACTCAAGCTCTATCTCAGTTAATCCCATAAAACAGGGCCTTAAATCTATGTGACAGAATCCAGAAAAATGTAATCAGCCAGTTACAGCCCCTGCTTTGATCAAAGAATATGTCTAGGGGAGCTAAATTTATTCTGAGACGGTAGTGTGGACAAAGTTAAGATTATCCTCTATCGCACCAACTTTGGAAAGGCTAAGCACTCTTGAATGGACAATTAAGGAGCTAGTATCTAAACATAAACCTATTATACCATCTTTAGCTACTCTGCTATCTCAAGATCAAAAACCTAATCCCATCGGCCTGAGCACCATCAGCGTTACTGATAGTCAAGCCCAGAACTCGACGCAGTTTGCTGGACTTTACAGCCACTATACCTGCACCCACTACAAACGAGAGACTTTTGCCAGTCCCCAGTAATTGCCAGATGCAGGTCGGCCTCAGTCTTGAAAGACCCACTGAGGCTTATGCCATTATCCGACACCCTCTCCCCCAGTTCAGCCTTACACAAGCACAACAGTCTCTAAATCTGCCGCCAGACTGTTGTCCATATGTGGCAGTTTTAGTGGGATACCTCTAGTTCCATCACATAGAGAGGAGAATTAAGTGGCTCATGAAAATAAAGTGTTATTGGCTCACCAGAAACTTAGATTTTTCTATCTGGGAGTATGAAGATATCCTCATGGTGAGAAGAGTCAGTTGGATTGGTTCCTCTCCAAAATTTAATAGAGGGGGACCGAGTAGTTGTAAGCTGAATGGGTCTCGCATTTAAAAAAATATTTTATCTAGAAATCCTTGAAACAATGCCTTTATTGCCAGCTGACCCCATTGCTATGCTTAGGGCTCTTGTAGAATTAAGCAAAACCATCTCAGTGGGGAAAGTGCGACAGCCATTTTGTGCTCTGCAACAGGAGAGGTATCAGGACCAGATGGGGGTCCAGGGGAGATCTTCAAACACAATCTAGAATTCTAGGCCCTTTGATTAGATTTGTTATCAGAGCCTGAATAATTAGGGGCCCATTTGAGTCATGGAGAGTGTCAGTAACAATCGCTATCTATAATGTAGGAGACAAAAAACATCCCTCAAATTACCGGCCTTTCTCGCTGTTCGCCATGTCCGTAAAAGTTATTGGCAGAAGTTCAATATGGGTTTTGTCCAGGCTTGGGCACCACCAAGCAAGCATTACATTCTTTCTTGATTTTGGGCAAATATGTCGAGGCCAGGTTTCATACATATGGATTTCATGGACCTCTCCTCTGCCTTTGACTTAGTGGTTAGAGATAAACTCTGGAACATTCCCACACATGTGGAATACACCACCAGCACCAAGAATGATTATGTCCATCCACTGTTGATTTTATGTAAAGATTCTTTTTTCTTCAAATTCAATAAAATGACAGCCAAACAGACGAAGCGTTTCGTCCAACTGGTGTGGACTTCATCAGGGCTTCGCAAGTCAATATAATCATCCATAGTAGTAGAACTTTGGAAAATAGTAAGGTCCTGTGATCGTCCTATATGGAAACTGTTCCCTCTTGAATCCAGGGATAGTTGAAAGTGCAAGGCTCCTGTGGCGTATCGATGTGAGGACAAGACAGTCCAAGTTAGCATCCTCTTCGATCAAGAGGACGCTAACTCGGACGGTCTTGTCCTTACATCGATACGGTACAGGAGCTTTGCATTTCTATAAAGCACCCCAAGAGGGTTTATTGGTTTTACAATACCTTGAGTCCCCAATAATCTGTTTTGCACTCTTGAATCATGTCATCCAGGTGTTGAATTTAAGGAAAAAATATGGCGCATTAATTTTTTATGGTGTTTGTTAGACTGGTGATGTATATTTTACTAACGGAAGTTGTGATTTTATGGTCATACATTTGACCGAACTTAGGGGTCTATTAATATGCCGGGCGTTTTGCCACCGCCCATATGGGAATGGATGAACAAAAATCAATTGAAGCTCAACCCTGATAAAACAGAGCTTATCCTCACTGGCGGGCTTGCTAAGGGAACTCCAACTTTTGGCCTCCTATCCTGGGCGACCCTCCCCTTCCGGTCAGCTCAGCCAAGAGTTTGGGCATAGTGATAAGCAATGACCTGTCCTTGAAGGCAGATCAGCTCCGTGGTCTCTACCAGGTTTTATCAACTGCGTAGAATCAAGAAGATCAGAAGATGTCTGTCTCGGGAAGCTCTGACCTTAGTTATCTTGGCTTTGGTCATCTCCCGACTGGACTATGCCGATTCACTTTATGTAGGCATTCCGGCTTACCACCTCAGACTCCTACAGCAAGTCCAGAATAAGGCTGCTAGACTGATCTTTCACCAACCTAAATGGCATCACGTCAAACCACTGATGAAAAGCCTCCACTGGCTTCCAGTGGCCATGCGCTGTGTATTTAAGTTGGGATGCACTATTTTTAAAGCCCTCCACTACAATAGTCCTGCCTTCATCTCCTCCAAGATTCTACGTTATGTCCTCACTCGTAACCTACGATCCTCCTGTTTGAAACTGTTATTCACTCCTACCTTTAAACTTAAGAAACATGATGGCTCCTGATTTGCAGTCTTAGCCCCCCAGTTTTGGAATTCGCTCCCTGTGGAGCTGAGGTCGGTCACCTCTTGTGTACTATTCAGAAAACAACTGAAAACCTGGTTGTTTTCCCAGGCATATAACAACTAGACTTCTTCCTTTTGCTGCTACCTTACCTCCACTCCAGCGCCAAGAAACCGTGTGGTGAACATGCACTTGACAAGTATTTTTTACCATAACAATCTCTCCTTTCCAATGGTACCCCTCGCTAGTGGATCCCTGCTTGGGGATCCACCCACTAGGCACCAGGGAGGGGGAGCGGCCCCTTGAGCAAGGGCCTTTGCTCCTCCCTATATTATTTTGGACAAATTTAGTCTTCTACCCCCCCCGGGGGGCAGATGGGGCAGTAGCCCCCAATATGCCCCCTTGGGGGGCAGAAACCCACTAGATATGAGAGATTTTGTTTATATTTTATTTAGGGGTGGGGGGTGCCCACACTATGAGCATGCCAATGCCCCCACCCCAGCCATAAAAACATAGTCTTTCTGCCCCCCCCCGGGGGGCATATGGGGGCAGTAGCCCCCAATATGCACCCTCGGGGGTAGAAAACCTACTAGATACCAGGGATTTTTTTTTAAATTATAATTAGGGGTGGGGGCTGCCCAATATTGGCATGCCAATGCCCCCACCCCTCCCACCACAAAATTCCAGTCTTTATGCCCCCCTGGGGGGGCAGATGGGGCAAGATCCCTCAATCTGCCCCCCCCGGGGGGGGCAGAAAGCCCACTAGACACCAGGGATTTTTTTAAATTTACGTTCGGGTTCGGGCTGCCCAAAAAAGGTTTGGCAATGTCTCCACCCTCCTCCCCACATAAAAGTCAGTCATTCTGCCCCCCGGGGGGCAGAAAACCCTTACACAGGGGGCAGATGGGGGTAGTGGCCCCGAAAGCCCAATAGGTGCCAGCGATTCCGCTGGCTTTTTTTATGAGTGGGGGTGTAGGCTGCCCAGAATGGGCATACCAATGCCCCCACCACCCAAAAAATAGCCACAGTCATTCTTCTCCCCTTGGAGGAATATCGGGGCAACCATCGCCCCCTTCCCCGATTTCCCTCCAGGGTGGCAGAAACTAAAGCCCACTAGGCACAGACTTGTTTTTAGCAATGTGCCTACCTGTGGATTTTGGGCCCTAGCGCAGCCGGCACATTGGCAAACCTAGCAAACCTGTACATTTTTGAAAACTAGACACCAAGGGGAATCCAGGATGGGGTGGCTTGTGTGCCTCTCACCATGTTCTGTTACCCAGAATCCCTTGAAAACCTCTAAATGTGTATAAAAAACACATTTTCCTGACATTTCTGTGGTGTAAAGTTCTGGAATCTGTGTGGATCCACAAAATTCCACTCACCACGCATTCCCCAAAGTCTTCCGAGAAAAATTGTACCTCACTTGTAAGGGTGGGTCAAGTACCCGTGACAGGCAATGTCCCAAAACCTACTCAGGCGACATCAATATTATCCATCACAAACCCACCTGATTTAGCACGGGGTCACCTGGGTTTTTGGCCCCAGGCTTGGCGGCCATCTAGGGAAACCTACCGAACTCACACATTTCTGGAAACTAGACACCCGGGAATTTCCTGGGATGTATGGCTTGTGTGGATCCCCCAACGTTTTCTTACCCAGAGTCCCCTGCAAACCTCAAATTTAGCTGAAAAAATCACTTTTTCAACACATTTTTGTGTGGGAAAGTTGTGGCATCACTGGGCTGACACAAATTTCCTACCACCCAGCGTCTCCATAGGTCTCCCCATAAAAATGGTGCCTCACTCCTGTAGGAGGCCAAGTACCCGCGACAGGACCCTTGCCTGAAATTTGTGTCAGCCCGGTGATGCCACATCTTTCCCACACAGAAATGTGTGAAAAAGGTGATTTTCTAAGCTAAATTTGAGGTGTGCAGAGGATTCTGGGTAAAAACCGTTAGGAAATCCACGCAAGCCATACTTCCCTGGAATACCCCGGGTGTCTAGTTTACAGAAATGTTTGGGTTTGGTGTGGTTTCCCTAGATTATGAGACAATGAACAATAGACCACAATAGGCTCTATATGGTATTTTTCTTGTCCAGCCGGACAGGAATTTTAATAGTTAGTTTGATGGAAGTATTTCATGCAACCCAGCTCTGATCCTTGAATGTCGAGTAGCCTGGAACAGACGGCTGTACCCCTGCACGGCGTAGCATTGTCTACTTAAGATAGCGGATCGCGAAATTTCCGACCGCCATCGGTTTGCTGCCATCAAGCCTCACCGTCCGCATAACTATATGTAACCCCCGACTAAGGATTCCTACTACCATTAAAGGTTACGGGGGACACCCCCCCACCAGCGCCACACACGGCGCTGTTTACCATTTTGGGAACACGTGCACTTTCCATCGCGACCAAGTACAGGACTCCTATTTGGTACAGAAGGCTATCAATATTGTTGCAACCAGGCAAATAATTAACTAAGTCCTGAAGATGATCCCTTGATATTTTAAGTGCGGGATCGAAACGTCGACTCTTTTGAGTGGGCATACATTGATCTATTATTCATTTAATGTTGTATGCGCCGCTTCAGGGTACACTAACAAATTGCTCTGATTTATACAGTGACCTGTCCCTTTCTTTGCCTGATACACCCTTTCCTATTCTCTTATTTTTCCTTCTGGTTTCATACGGTATGGCACAGGAGTGTGCTATGTTGCAATTTTTCATTGCAATTTTTCATTGCTGTTTGTGTATATTGTAAATAATACTTCCATCAAACTAACTATTAAAATTCCTGTCCGGCTGGACAAGAAAAATACCATATAGAGCCTATTGTGGTCTATTGTTCATTGTCTCATTACCTATAATTGTGCTCTGGACCTTTGTCTCCCTTAAAGTAACTATCACCCATGGTCCTTTGCCACCCATTGGGTTCCCTTGTTCTTTAGAAAGTGGTTTCCCTAGATGGCCGGCGAACGCGGGGCCAAAAACCCAGGTGACCCCCCTTGCAAAACCAGGTTGTTTTGTGATAGGCAATTGTGATGTTGCCTCAATATGTTTAGGGCCCTTGCCTGTCGTGGGTACTTGGGCCTCCTACACGAGTAAGGCACCATTTGTATCGGGAGACCCCTGGGAACGCTGAGTGGTAGGAAATTTGTTTCAGCCCGATAATGCCACAACTTTCCCACACAAAACTGTGAAAGAAGTGATTTTTTCAGCTAAATTTGAGGTGCCGCAGATTCTGGGTAAAAAAACATTGGGGGATCCATGCAAGCAATACCTCCCTGGAATTCCCTGGGTGTCTGCTTTACAGAAATGTGTAGGTTTGGTACGTTTCCCTAGATGGCCGCCGAGCACGGGGCCAAAAACCCATGTGACCCCCCCTTTGCAAAATCAGGTTGTTTTATGATAGGCACTTATGATGTTGCCTCAATATGTTTGGGCCCCTGCCTGTTATGGGTATTTGGGCCTCCCATACGAGTGAGGCACCATTTTTATCAGGAGACCCAGGGGAATGCAGGGTGGTAGGGAAGCTACATTTGAGTTTTGCAGGGGATTCTGGGTGAGAAAACGTTGGGGGATCTACGCAAGCCATACCTCCCTAGAATCCCCTTGGTATTTAGTTTAAAAAAATGTATAGGTTTGCTAAGTTTTCTTAGGTGCCAGCAGAGCTAGGGTTCATAAACTAGAGCTAGTCACTTTGAAAAAAAGGGTAATTTTTCACTGTGTAAAAACCATGTGTCCACCTTGCGTTTTGGGCCGTCTCCTGTCGCAGGCACTAGGCCTACCCACACAAGTGAGGTACCATTTTTCTCGGAAGACTTTGGGAAACGCGGGGTGCGTAGAATTTTGTGGATCCAGGCAGATTCTAGAACTTTCCACCATAAAAATGTGAAGAAAATGTGTTTTTCTGACAATTCTTTAGGTTTGCAAGGGACTCTGGGTAACAGTACCTGGTGATAGCCAGTCAAGTCACCCCATCCTAGATTTCCCTGTGTATCTAGTTTTCAAAAATGTATAGGTTTGCGAGGTTTCCGGCAGAGCTAGGGTTCAAAAACTACAGCTAGGCACTTTGCAAACAAAGGGTCATTTTTCATTGTGAAAATGTGGTGTGTCCACGTTGTTTTTTGAGCTGTTTCCTGTAATGGGCACTAGGCCTACCCACACAAGTGAGGTACCATTTTTCTCAGAAGACTTTTGGTAACGCGGGGTGGGTGGAATTCTGTGGATCCATGCAGATTCTAGACTTTCCACCACAGAAATGTGAGGCAAATTTGTTTTTTTTACAATGTTTTAGGTTTGCAAGGGGTTCTGGGTAACAGAACCTGGTGAGAGAAAGTCAAGTCACCCCATCCTGGATTCCTTCAAGTGTCTAGTTTTAAAAAATGTATAGGTTTCCTAGGTTTCCCTGGGTGCAGGCAGAGCTAGGGTTTAAAAAGTACAGCTAGGCACTTTGCAAAAAAAGGGCCATTTTTCATTGTGAAAATGTGATGTGTCCACATTGCGTTTTGAGCCGTTTCCTGTTGTGGTCACAAGGCCTACCCGCACAAGTGAGGTACCATTTTTATTGGGAGTATTAGGGTAATACAAAATTGTAGAACAACTGTTATTACCTATTGACTTTCGATCCATTTCTGCCTTCCAAATGAAAGACAATGTGTAAAAAAGAAGACATTTTGGAAAATGACCTATAATTCTCATGCTAGTATAGGTACTCCCAATTTTGGAAATGTGCAAATATCTACTGTTTCTAAACTCTATATTCTGTTCCCATTTCAGAAATACATAGGTGTCTTTCATACCGATTTTTTCTTGTATACATTTTCCCTGAATAATTGCTATATACCAGGTACATAATAAAAAACCATTGCAAGACGCTGCTCAGTTATTGGCTCTGGCTTCGTCGGGTTCTTGGTGAACCTACAAGGCCTATATATCCCCACAACCAGAAAGGTCCAGCGGATGTAACGGTATATTGCTTTCAAACAGATGTCATAATTAGAAGAAGTTACAGGTGAAAACGTTGACACAAATGGCTTATTTTTTCGACTAGTTTTCATTTTTTTCATATATTTAACTGTTAGTTTCTATGAAGAAACCTTAAAGGATCTAGACAAATTACCCCTTTCTGAATTCAAAATGTTGTCTTCTTTTCTAAAATGTATAGTTTTCCAGGATCCATTATTGCTTTTATACCCATTTCTACCATTAACTGGAAGGAGGTTGAAAGCACAAAAAATAGCAAAAATAGGCTATGTCCCAGAAAAATGCCAAAACTGTGCAAAAAATGTTGATTTCCTGACAAAAGTCTGTCATTCCCTAAAAGCTGGGAAATGGTGCTTTTAGTCCCACAAACCCTTTTTTGATACCATCTGCAGGGGAAAAACCATTTGCTTACATTTTCAGCACTTTTTCCCCATTTTTCCCCCCAAAAAACAAAATGTAGCTGTATTTTGGCTAATATCTGGGTCCCCTCCAGGAAATCCACAAACCCTGGGTACCTGTTTTGCTTGCCTAGATGCTTTGAGCACTTTGCCACTGCTGGTCAATGCCAAAGTGTAAGTGCTCCCTTAGTAAATTGTTATTATGTATTGATGTTTCCATGGTTGGTTTATTTGGTCTACTATTAAGTCTCTAGTACAGTGCACCATGTGTGCCCAGGGCCAGTAAACTGAATGCTGCTAGTGGGATTGCAGCACTGATTGTGCCACCAACACAAGCAGCCTTGCAACAAGGTCTCAGGCCCCATTGCAGTGCCTGTGTGCAGTCTAGTACTGCCGTGTCGACCTAGCAAGTGCACCCATTTGCCTGGCGCTAACCTTCCCTTTTCGTACATGTGAGCCCCCCTAAGGTAGGCCAAAGGTACCCCTGTGGGCAGGGTCCAGTGTATGTGAAAGATAGAACATGCCCTGATGTGTGTGGCATGTCCTGATAGTGAAATACTGCTAATTTAGTTTTTCACTATTTTAAGGCTATCTGTTCCATAGGATAGAATGGGGAGTTTGCTCATAACATATTATGAGCATTACTGCCCATTGGAACACGATGAGAAAATACAGTTTGATATGCCTGAACTCAGAATTTTAAGATGCATCTTTTAGTGAGGGTGATTTGTACATTCTGGGTTTGAAAATATCACTTTTAGAAATTAAGCATTTTCTTGCCTAACCATTCAGTATGCCTCTGCTAGGTTGTGTATTGACTGTCTGGCTTTGGAGTGACAAGGGCTGGGGATGTGCATTCTGTTCAGACAGCCACTTGAGGGGATGAGGTATGTCCTGACATTCCAGGGTGAGTCGGGGCTGGCCTGAATAGACCTGGTTTTCCTTCAGAGTAGGTCGATGAGATTTCTTTCACACCTAAATGGGCATGGTCTGCCAAGGACAATGCTGTCTCCACCTCCTGCCAGGAAGCTGCACCAGAGAGGACAGAACTGGTTTTGGCTGGGCAAAGAGCTTCTCTGCCACAGAGAACAAAGGATTTGTATTATAAAAAGAGGAGTCCAGTCCCCAGACTTTTAGATTATTTCTGGTAATTAAGAGGAACCTTTGCCAAGGAGCAGAGCTGGAGAAACTAAGGAAGAGTACTGCCCCTATGGGGTTTGCCTACAGTGGCTACTTTCTGCCAAGGAAAGGAGATGGACTTTGCTGTGTGCTGTGTCCCCTGCTTGTGGAAGATCTCCAAGGGCTTGAAATAGAGTTTGCTTCCTGTTCTGAAGTCTCAGGAACATCAAGACTTCACCCCCAGCCCCCCTGAACTCCTTTGCGTGGAGTTCTGGCTTACTGCACGGTGCCTGCCAGTGATCTGGACCTCTGGAGGCTATTTTGGGTCTGGAAAATGCAAGAACTGTGAAAAACGATGCTTCTTTGGTTTCCGATACATCGCAGCGTTACAAGAAGAATTTCCCGACTCATCACGCTACCGAGGAATCGACGCAGCGTCTGCTCACGGCTGAAGTGTCAGCCGTGCGACAAATCGTGTGCACTGAAGTCCGAGATCACTGCACCGATTCGGACACAGACCCTGTTGATGAAGAACAGACACATCGAGGAGACGCGGCTGAAATCATTGCTGCACATCCCGGGTCTTCACCGCATCGTACCGGTTTGTCACACATCTAATCGAAGCGTCAAGGCTGTCGCATCATTGGGGGACGCAGTAAGAAACCTACACATCACTTCCCCACGCAGTAAGAAACGGACGCATCACCTCCTCTACGATAAGGAACCGACGCATCACCTCACAAGCGCAGCAGTAAGGAGCCGACACATGACCTCCCCCGGAGCAAAGAACCGACGCATCACCTTCCCTGAGTGTAAGGAACCAACGCATCACCTTCACTGCGACCCTTTTTGCATGCATTTTTCGACGCATTCAAGGTACTTCATGTAAAAGTGTTCCATCCAACATTTTCTTGGAACAGAACTGTTTCTATCTTTTAAGAATCCTATTTTTAGTACAGTATTGTGGATTTTTTGACGTTTTGGGTCGTGTTTTGGTTTAGATAAAGGTTACTTATTTTTCTAAACTGGTGTGGTGTCCCTTTGTAGTGTTTTCACTGTATTACTGTATGTGTTTACAAATGCTTTACACACTGCCTCTGAGATAAGCCTGTCTGCTTGTGCCAAGCGACCAAGGAGGTGAGCAGGGGATATTTTAGAACTGTATTCCCCTTACCCTGACTAGGAAGAAGGAACACTACCTGGACAAAGGTGCAAACCCTTACCAACTGGAGAACCCCATTTCTAACAGTAGGCATATGTTTACTATCTCCTCCCTTCTGCACAATGAGGTTCAAACTTCATGCATATTTATTGCATTCAGTCTTACCAATTTCTAGCTTAATCTCAATGTCATTATATTTTTTATCACCATGTTCTTTGTTAGTATTGATGGAGCAAGGATTCGCACATGAAGCGACTTGGTTGTATTCATGAACCTCGAATAACGTTAATAAAGTAACCAACATGTTTCGTTTTACTAATTTTGCATATTTTACATCAACATTGGGTGTCCGAGTGAAGCTTGCTTATGGATTTACTGAATCATAATACGCTTGCATCTAAGATGGCTGCTGCTACGTGAGGGTTTCTATTGCGCATGCGTCTGTCATACTCACGTGACATGACATATTCGTTGTTTTGGAGGGTATCTGCCGCTTCTGCGCACTAGTGTTAATATGGCAGCTCTATGTTCTCACATACAAGAAGCTTGCACTGCTGCTTTCACCAAGCTGTTTGTTCTGCCAACCCTAATGCTATAGTTAAAATTAAGATAATTGGCATAGGGTAGAAATACATGGTATACAGTGTATTCATTTATTCTGTGTTCTAAAACTGTTTCTTTTCCATTTCATGTCGCACTTTGAAAACTGGCCTGGCTTGTAACGCTGTACTCCATATTTGTTGATACTGCGACTGCGCGAAAATCTCATCTCTGGAACAGTGACCTTTGGACTATGGCAAAGGAACTGACTGACTAGAAGATGCTCCTGAGAACGTGGACTTGTAAACCCAAATCTATACAATGTTAAACAATGTATTTGCCAACAGAACATCCATTGTTGGGTGGAATAAAACCTCATGTGAACCTGAATTTGATGGGCGGGAACGTAAATTTGAATAAGAGATGGTAAAAGTCTCAAATTTGGTGTGGTGTGATGACCTCTCCTCTTTTGTCCAATCGAAATTGGGGATCCTTACACTTGCAGCATTGGGGGGTGGTACACTGACCTGGAAAATAGTATTACTAGTGTAGGTTTAGCCAGAGAAGTTGTCCAACTTGTCCAAATAGCTGACCTGTCACTGACCCAATGCACTCAATAGGTGATCGAGAACAGAGGTGCAGCGGAGCACTCTGTCAGAAGATTCGCTGACCCAATCGGGGTCCGGGAAGCTGAGGTGCTGGCGAAGTACTTTGTCGGTGAAATTGATAACCCAATCGAGGTTTTGGCTGATTACTTGCAGAGAGGGAGTAGCACAGGCGTTGCAACTGAACTTCGGGTGCTGGTCTTAACCTTTGGTGGTCCTGTCCTGATCCAGATCTGGTTTATCCGGTCCTGATTCTTATCTGCACCTGCTGGCCTACTAGCAACTGCTACTTTTGGGGTTTCTGTCCTTAACTGACCCGTGGCTAGGGTTGGTCTTCACACCATTCTAGGTAAATATAAATCTGTGTGGGTATTGTCATTATATTTCCGTGTGTCCTTCTCTTTACTTTCCCTAAATCGATAAAAGCTTTGATTGCATATGTTCTTTTTCTTTTCCTTTCCCCTTCTAATGATAAATTCGTCATTTGATTTAATAGTGTGTTCCATTTTTCTACCTTCCCTATAGTTATATGCTCCAATTGTTTTCGTGATTGCATATTATGTTCCCTCTTCATACCCACCCTTTGATAATTGCTTAAAGCTGTGCTATTTAGCATGTTCCTTCTTTTTCCACCCTTAGACAAATTGTGTAAGTCTGTTTTTTAAATTTAAATAGCATGTTCCTTGTTCTTACCTTCCCTTTAAATTGCTAAATGATTGGCATAATATATCTTTTGCATAGTTATACATTATTTCTGATTTTCGTTATTGAGAGTCTTATTGTGTTCAATCTTTGGATCACGACCATTTATGAAGTTTAGATAAAGAGTTTTAAAACTTTCCCGAGTCTGTGGTTATTATGTGAGTGCATATGTTATTTGCTACCTAATTTAAAACTAACTCCCTGATCCAATAGGTTACAGGTACCAGTGATAAGTATTGGTAAGTCAATGGTATAGGACCTAGTAGGTAAAATATCTGGTAGTTAGAGCGTAGGTTACCTAATTTAAGAAATGTGTAATTGATTATGGGCCCAGGTGAGTATGGTAAATTTATAGTCGGGTGACCTGCGCGCTCTATCAGTATCATCAACAGTGGTTAGTGGATAAGCATTGGCAATGCCTTTATTAGAACCAATCCGGAGAACAATGCACATTATTATTTATATCAACATATAAAGAATGAATATAAGTATTACTGCAAAAAATATTTTGAAGCTCTTCATTTTCCAACTCCCAAAGGAACAGGTGAGCCAAAACCATAATTTTCCAGTGTTCAATCGCATCTCTTCCTGGATAATGTGGTCATCTATCTGCTTGTGAATGGTGTAAGAGCTGTTTTTCCCTTCCCTAGCTTGAAACATATTAGAAACCGAGCTTTTGTTTACATTGTCCTCCATCTTGAAATGATGTCTAAGTACACAACGTGTATACGATTATAATGTTTGAATAAACTGTTAGAACTTAGGAGGCACGTAGGGTGGCGGGCTAGTCTTTTTTCGCGCTCAGCAGGCACATAAAGGAAGGTGGGAGTGCTTTCGTGCAGCGTGCGCGCCAAAGGCAAGCCCGTCTGCACCCGTCCGCGCCCTCCCGAGCCCAGAGGCCACGTACCCTGCTCAAAATCAGGTAGAACTTACTCATCCTACCTATATATCATACCCTGCCGACACATTGTACAATATCAGAGCCTCAGAACGAGCCAAACGACGCTCAGACATATGCTGCCCAAAGAAGTTCCCTAGCACACTGGAAGGCCCGGTAGCTTGCAGACACTGCTCTTTTCAAAGTGATTCGCTTGTATCTAACTCGTTGCCATCTAGGCTTCTGACAGACCATGTAACAGAGGGCCCATTCAGCATCTTATGCAATGTACGCTCCTTGGCCACACACCCTTTCGAAACATGGGACCTGATTACCTCACATTCCCCTGAGATTTGCTTCCTCACGGAAACCTGGCTCAACACCTCGAACCATCCCATCATTAACTTAGCCATCCCAGAGAACTATAAGTTCCTTCACCTCGATCGGGTGGGTAAAACAGGAGGCGGAATAGCCATCGCCTTCAAGAACCATCTCAGTGTAACTTGGCTATCTACCCTAATTAACGAGAGCTTAGAAATAGGTATCTTTAAGGTCACTTCATCACGCATGGAAAGTTGGAATGGACCCCTAGTATATCGGCCCCCTGGCTCTTGAGCCGATTTTACGGATAAACTCATAGACTATATAGCCATTCACGTCCTCACATCAAATAAATTCTTGATGCTGGTAGACTTCAGTTTTCATTGTGAATCACACACAACCCAGGAGGTAAAAAAACTCCTCACTGGTTTAGAGCATCTTGGTCTCACCCAAAGAGTTAATGGCCCAACACAATTGGCTGGCCACACATTGGATTTAATATTTTCCAACGTGGACCATCTGACCTGTGACATTCCTTTGCCCCTTACCTGGACGGACCACTCCATGATAAAGTTTTCCATCCCCAATCTTCGCCCAAAAATCTTACCTCCGACTGCAAGCCGGAAACATTTAGCCCATAGACCTTGGCGTAATCTCTCTTTAGAGGCCTTTGACGAGGTGTTCCATATGGAACCACAAATAAATGAATTGGAAGTATCAAAAATGTTGGTCTCCTTCAACAAGTAATTTGTGAAAGCCTTAGACTTGATAATCCCAATAAAATATAACCTTGGCCCCATCCCAAGGCGGACGTCAGCACTTTGGTACTCCGCAGAGCTAAGGCAGGAAAAATCTTCCTGCAAGCCATTAGAGAGACGCTGGTGAGTGAGTAAGACCCCCCAGAATTGACTAGTGTACAAACAAGCCCTGTCTAGCTACCATCATAACCTAAAGTTAGCCAGCCGCATGTACATTTTGAACCAAATTGAGTGCTTTAGCAACTCCTCCAAAGCTCTCTTTGACATTGTTAGAGACTTTGTATCACCCCATGTTTACAAACAAACGCCTTTGGAAACCCAAGAACTCTGTAACTCCCTAGCAGCCTTTTTTCAGGAAAAAATTGCCAACATCTATTCTAACTTTCCACCTTTGGCCATGGTAAATCAGAGACCTCTGGATTACCCTGATGGACCCAGAAAACTGGCTGACTGCTCCCTTGACTGCTTTGTACCTGCCTCACTGGAAGAGATAACCAAAGCATTGTGCTTGGCTAAATCTGGTTCACCCACAGATCCTTGCCCTCCCAAAATCATGGCTCTTCTGACCCCCAGTTGTGCCCCAGCCATTCAAAAAATATTTAATCAATCTATACAATCTGGAATCATACCTACAGCCTGGAAGGAAGCGTTGGTACGCCCTATACTGAAAAAACCTTTGGCAAACCCCCAGGATCTTGGCAATTATCGCCCAATGTCCCTGCTCCCATTACTGGCCAAAATGCTAGAAAGCATTATTAACAGGCAACTGAGCAGTTACCTGGAAACCAACTTAATCCTGGACCCCTCACAATCAGGTTTTTGCCCGGGTTTCAGTACGCAGACTGCCCTATTAGCCGTGACGGACTCCCTTAGTTATGACAATAGATGCAGGTGGATCCGCTATACTGATTCTTCTCGACCTCTCCGCGGCCTTTGATACCATCTCCCACTCAAGGCTCGCGGAGAGGTTAACCTCCTTTGGCATTCAGGGAGTAGCCCTCAAATGGCTCCAGAATGTTCTGGCCGACAGAACCCAAACAGTCACCTGGGGCCCATTTCAATCAGATAAAATACCACTTGACAAGGGTGTACCTCAGGGCTCCTGCTTAAATCCAACCCTTTTTAACATTTATATGGCCCCTTTGGCAAAAGAAGTAGAAGCCCTGGGTTTTGAAACAATTTCCTACGCTGACGACACCCAGCTGCTGTTCACCATCGGCCCCAATCCAGAAACTGATAAATCTTGTTTCTGCGTGGGTATATTGGCAATTTCCAACTGGATGACTGACAACTGTCTCCAGCTGAACCCAGGAAAAACAGAAGTCATGTTACTGGGAAATCTCTCGGCAGTCTGGTCCAACGATTGGTGGCCCTCGCAGTTGGGCATCGCCCCGTCCCCAAGCAGAGTGTTAAAAATCTTGGCGTAAAACTGGATCAATCATTGACAATGAAGGACCACGTAGCTGCCACAACGAGTTCCTGCTATTACAGCTTAAGATTACTTCGTAAAATCCTCCCTTATATGCCGACTGCTCATCGTGTAACGCCGGTCCAAGCAATGGTGATCAGCCGCTTGGACTACGGAAATGCCTTGCTGGCCGAGGTGGGTGTGACATTACTAAGTAAATTACAGGTCATTCAAAATACTGCCGCCAGAATGATCCTAAATATGCCAGCAGGCTCTCCCTCCGCACCTCTGCTAAAAAAACTGCACTGGCTACCGGTAAAAAAAAGATCCATCTTTAAAATTTGCTGCTTGTCATTCAATGCTTTAAATGGCCTAGGTCCTCACTATCTACAAAAGAAACTGAAAAAACACATTCCAGGCCGTAATCTGAGCTCTGGCTCCCTACAATTGCTACAGATCCCTCACATTCGTTTGAATCGCACTGGAGGCAGAGCCTTTTCCTATCTTGCGCCCAAGTATTGGAATAGCTTGCCTAAGGCCCTGCGGGATACTCCGACATATGGAACCTTCAGGAAACATCTAAAGGCCTTCTTGTATTAGATTACTACAGCCCAGGAACCCGCTATCAGTGACGTTTCTCTAGGCAGTGCCGAGATGCCCCAGGGTTATTTGTGCGCTATAAAAGAGCAACTAACATAAAATAACAATCTATGATGAAATTTTATCGAAATTTACTAAGTTCATGATACTTATGTTTGCATGCTTTACTGCTAATTATTGATAGCATATTTCATCTATTTGCCTACTAATTTACTATATAAATCTTTAAAATACTGAACTGTGTCTGTCATTTCTCCAGTGAATGTTACAGTTCTAATTTATGAATTGGGCCTAAATGAGAGAGAGAAAGAGACGTGTCCAATCGGGTGAGCACCAAAGTCTGTATAGTCATATGATTATAATACCTTCATTGCCTTCATTCCAATTATTTTCAGGGAGAAAAATGGAAGTACTCCTGACGCCGGGCTTACATCCCCCATCCGCAAAAAAATATATACATAGTGGGGAGCCGCCGCCGACGGCCAATAGGTCAAGGGAGCCGTGGGATGAAAATGTTTGGGAACCACTGTCGTATAGGGACTACGCTGCTCTGGGTCACAACTATTGGTGCGAACTTTTTAAACTGGTTTGGATGCTGACGATAGCAAGAGGAAGTGTTAGACATATAAGTGCAGCACTCAAGGCCTACAGCAGCCTAACCACCTCCCTTGGTGGCAAAGAAAAAGTCTAGGGCTCTTCTACTCTGCAAGATCGAATTCCTCTGGAAATCTAGCTGATCACTTATCAGGGGTATAGCAATGGCTGTGGCCCTGACAAACACAGAAGACCTTAGAGACTCCAAGAGCTATTGCAAACAACTAGAAAGAAGATGGAGAACGAGTTGAGATAACACCTCTAGAGACGTCGACGCCCAGATCAAAGAAGCTAGGATAGCTGCCCTTGTGCTAAGACTAGGTTCCTGCTTCAACTACGGCAAAGAACTGTTCAACATAGCCAGAGAATTCATCAATCCAATGGTAGCCACCACTCCGCAACAACCTTTCGGACTTTTTCTACAACAAAATAGTCAAGATCTACACCAACTTCGCACCCCAACCCACTGTAGAATACATCATCATGCAACCTCCTTCCACCACCAGGATCACCCCCATTTAACAAATTGGAGCACTCTCACCACAGAAGACATTGCCAGAATTATGCAGACCATTCAGGGGCTCCCACAGACTCCCACAGACCCCTGGCCCACCACATGTACAACCTGGGAAGAACACTGATCAGCGCCAACCTCACCACCATAATCAACTCCTCCATTCTTAGCAGAATCTTCCCAGATAGCTGGAAACAAGCAGAAGTCAAGGCTCTCCTGACAATCCCTCAGCTAACCAGAAGGAACTCAGCAACTACAGACCCATCTCATTACTTCCTTTCCAGGGCAAAGTCTTGGAGAAAGAGTTTGATAGACAACTGTCCACCCCTCAAGAGCAGCACCACCTCCTGGACTCTCCCAAGTCAGGGTTCCACAGCAACCACATCATGGAAACCGCCCACCTGGCAGCAACAGATGACAGCGGGACCATCATGGACAGGTAAAACTGCCACTCTCATCCTACTTGACTTCTCAGCGGCCTTGGACACAGTCTCCTATGCCATCCTCATCGTCAGAATCCAGGACTGAGGAATTCAAGGGCCTACCCTTAGTTGGATTTCCTCTTTCCTCTTCAACAGAACTCAACAAGTCAGACTCTCCCCTTAAACGTCCGAAAACATGAAGCTTGTCTGTCGAGTCCCCAAGGGCTCCTTCAGTCCAACCGTGTTCAACATGTACAATGACCCCCTCACCCACATCTAAGAGCCCACAGAATCAACTTCGTCTCCTATGCTAATGACAATCAGCTCATCCTCTCCCTCACTGACACAAAGAACACCACCAGGACCAATTTTACCTTCTGCATGTCCAACAAGGGCAAATGAAAGACAGAGAACTGCCTTAAACTCCACATTGACAAAAATGAGATTCTGATTTTAGAAAACAAAAGGTCCCCTTGGGAATCCTCCTGGTGGCCACCCAAATTAAGTCCCACACCACCCCCACAGACCACAGATCACCTTGCCATCACCCTAGATGACAAACTCATGAAGACTAAACAGGTCAACGTTGTGATCGCATCCTGCTACCTCATCCTCAGAATGTTTCGCAAGACTTTGAAATGGCTCCCCACACACACAAGACGAATGGTTTGCCAGGCCCTCATAACCAGTAGACTCGACTATGGCAACGCACTCTATGTCGGCATCTTCATTAGCTCATGCAAAGACATCAGACCATCCAAAATACTGCCAACAGACTCATCCTAGAAGTCACCAAAAACTCTCACATCACTTCCTCCCTCACTGAACTACACTGGCTAACCATGCAGAATGTTGTCAACTCAAACTGCTCATCCACACCCACAAAGCCCTCCATAATACCAGAACAGTAAACCTGAACAACTGGTTTCAACTCTACCAGCCTTCCAGACAGATACACTATAACTCTGTCTCTCTCTCCCTCTCTCTCGCATGGGTTTTCCGCATCCAAAGAAGCAAGTCAGGAGGGCATGCCTTCTTCTTCATCGCATCTAGAAAATATAATGAACCACCTCAACACATTAGGACAGCTACCTCACTTCTCAGTTTTCCACAAGAAACTGAAAATGTAGCTGTTCAACTGGGCCTACGTTCCTGCTTCAACTCCTGGAGACGCTCACAGGGGATCACTGACATAATATTGATAACATAAATATCGATGTAGCAAAATATCGAGTAAAAAATATGGAATACAAAAGTAACGAACTCCTATCTCCAAACAGGGAAGTACAAAATATCGAATCAAAAATATCGTTGTAACAAATATAGATAGTCAAAATATAGAATTTTTTAAATATCTTAAAAGTAATAGAATAATAATAAAATATTAACTATAATTAACTTAAACATACTTAAAATACTTAAATAACCTTAAAATTAATAAATAAATAATTTAAGTTAAAAATAAATAGACATACAATTTAATGTTTAAATAAATACATATATATATAAACATAATATACATAAAAAAATACAATATTTTTACCGTAGGTTAGCGTGACGGTAAAATGTATTATTACCATTCCACTGAGTGCAACAGTAGAAAAAGCATTGGATAGCGTAGGGGTAAAAATTACTATTCCCACTCCAGTGAGTGCAACAGTAGGGATAGCGTTGGATAGCGGGAGGGTAAAAATTACTATTCCCACTCCAGAAAGTGCAACAGTAAGGAAAGAGTTGGATAGCATGGGGGTAAAAATTACTATTGCCAATCCAGAGAGTTCAACAGTAAAGAAAGCGTTGGCTAGTGTAGCGGTAAAACTTACTATTCCCACTCCAGAGACTGCAACAGTAGGGAAAACGTTGGGTAGAGTAGGGGTAAAAATGACTATTCCCACTCCAGGGAGGGCAACAGTAGGGAAAGCGTTGGATAGCAGGAAGGTAAAAATTTATATTCCCACTCCAGGGAGGGCAACAGTAGGGAAAGCGTTGGATAGCGGGAGTGTAAAAATTACTATTCCCACTCCAAACACTGCAACGGTAGGGAAAGTGTTGGATAGTGTAGGGGTGAAAATTACTTTTCCCACTCCAGAGAGTGCAACAGTAGGGAAAACGTTGGATAGCGTAGGGGTAAAAAGTACTATTCCCATTACAAAGAGCGCAACAGTAGGGAAAGCGTTGGATAGCGTAGGGGTAACAATTACTATTCCCACTCCATAGAGTGCAACAGTAAGGAAAGCGTTGGATAGTGGGAGGGTAAAAATTACTATTCACACTCCAGAGAGTGCAACAGTAGGGAAAGTGTTGGATAGCGTAGGGGTAAAAATGACTATTCCCACTCCAGGGAGTGCAACAGTAGTGTAAGCGTTGGATAGTGTAGGGGTAAACATTACTATTCCCACTCCAGTGAGTGCAACAGTAGGGAAAGCGTTGGATAGCGTAGGGGTAAAAATTACTATTCCCACTCCAGAGAGTGCAACAGTAGGGAAAGCGTTGGATAGTGGAGGGGTAAAAATTACTATTCCCCCTCCAGGGAGTGCAACAGTAGGATAAGCATTGGATAGCGTAGGGGTAAAAATTACTATTCCCACTCCAGTGAGTGCAACAGTAGGAAAAGCGTTGGATAGCGTAGGGGTAAAAATTACTATTCCCACTCCACGAAGTGCAACAGTAGGGTAAGCGTTGGATAGCGTAGGGGTAAAAATTACTATTCCCACTCCAGTGAGTGCAACAGTAGGGAAAGCGTTGGATAGCGTAGGGGTAAAAATTACTATTCTCACTCCAGGGAGGGCAACAGTAGGGAAAGCATTAGATAACGGGAGGGTAAAAATTACTATTCCCACTCCAAGGAGGGCAACAGTAGGGAAAGTAAATACTTCATATATGATTAAAATTAAATTAAATATTAATACCAATTACAGATTAATAAAAATTAATTACCAATTTAATATATTATACTCATTAATCAATTGAAAATAATAAAAAAATTACTAAAAAAGAATTACCTATTAATCCAAATTAATTACCAATTACCAATTAATTAAATAACAATTGAAAAATAATTAACAATTTGTTAAAAATAAATACCAATTAATAAATTAAATAATATAATTAATTACAATTAAATTACTTCCCACCCAATTCCCCTATAAACCCACAACCTGCTACAGAAAATAAATTAATAAAATTAACATAATTATCAATTAATCAATTTAAAAAAATAATTACAAATTATAATTAAATTAATTAACAATTAAAAATATTTAACACTTAATTCAAAATAAATACCAATAAATAAACTAAAATATTTAATAATCATAATTAAATTACTTCCCACCCTATTCCCCTATAAACCCACAACCTGCTACAGAAAATAAATAAATAAAATTAACAAAATTATCAATTAATCAATTAATAAAAATTAATTACCAATTATATTTGAATAAATTACCAATTAAAAACTCATTAACAATTAATTCAAAATAAATACCAAAAAATGAATTAAAATATTTAATTAATTATAATTAAATTACTTCCCACCCTATTCCCCTATAAACCCACAACCCGCTACAGAAAATAAACTAATAAAATTAACATAATTATCAATTAATCAATTAATAAAAATCATTTACCAATTATATTTTAATTAATTACCAATTAAAAATTAATTAACAATTCATTCAAAATAAATACCAATAAAGAAATTTAAATAATTAAATAATTATAAATAAATTACTTTCCACCCTATTCCCCTATAAACCCACAACCCCCTACAGAATTATATTACGCAAAAATTAAATACCATAAAATTAATTACTTAAAAAAAATTATAAAATAAAAATACTTTTTTAACACATATACTAACATAAAAAACACTTCGATATTATAAAAAAATAAATATTAACTTACTTACCTAAAATTCGATATTTTTGTTGTCTATATTCTGTCCATCGATATTTTTGTTGTCTATATTCTGTCCATTCGATATTTTGTCCATTCTATATTTTGAATTTGATATTACTGCTATTCAATTCGATATTTTTGTGGTCTATAGTCTGTCCATTCGATATTTTGCCCATTCTATATTTTTTACTCGATATTTTGCCCATTCTATATTTTTTACTCGATATTTTGACTGTGTACCGCTCACAGGCAATTAAGATCTGCCATAGAAATTGACAACACATTACATAACAGGCTGCCATTTTTATACCCAGTGCCAGCCTGTCGGTGGGGAATGCCCCCTTTGTCTAACCATCCCCCTTTCCTGGATTTGGCACCAAACTGTCTAGGGTAATAAAGGGCAGGCAGGCCTAGGTGTGAGCTGCATTTGTCAGTGGATGGACCGACAGCCTTACAAGTCAGGAAAGGGCTGGGAACATCCTTTGGAAATCAGGAAGGGCTGAGTACAACAACCCAGGCCAGCATATTCAGGAGGGGGACACCCTGTCCACACTCAAAACTCTTAGTTTCCATGTCTGGAAGGAATACGCAACATACCACAGGAGAGCCACTCAGTCCCGTGACCCTGGTGTAAAGGTACATTTGGTTTGGGCAGAAAAAAACTACTTTCTAAAAGTGACATTTTCAGAATCACAACATAAAATCTGACTTTACCATTTAAAAGGATTTAAAATTAGAATTAAAATGAGTGTAAGAAGTATACAGCGCCTGGTCCCAATCCGAACTTAATATTTATTAAGTGTAATGAGGTAACCCAGTGTTACTCTTTAGAAGAGATAGCCTTGCTACAGAGAAAAATGACTTGAGGAGTTTATTACTGTCAGAACATGTCAAGCTTACCTACACATATCCTATTTTTAGGTCTCGTCCTATTAATCGCTCAAGCGATAATAGGACGAGAGTATAGAGGCTAAACCAAGGTCTGAAACAATCGCGGATTTCATACAGTTCGTGTGGGGCACTGGGGCGGATGCGCGTCCACATCAAAGCCATCAGGCTCCCTCCCACAGGCATCTGAAGCTTCCCCCAGCGTGCGCTCGGCCTCAGGCATTTCTCCTCCCCCCTAATTAGTCACCCCTGCTGTTGCTGCCCACAGCCGGCCGTACTTTCACTTTCACGGCCGCCAGGCCGTGTCTCGCATTTCTCCTCCCCCCCTCCCCAATGCCAAGAGCTTGTTATATATAGCTTCGTTTTATTTTCCACAATAATACCAATCCTGCTGACTTTAAAGTGAAAGCTTTTTTATTGGACAGGCATTTTTTAGGACATACGCACGTTTTTTCATTGGTCCTGTATTTTTTTTTCTCCATTATATGTCCAGGCTGGTAAATTTCTAAACGTATAGTGCAGCTGACTGAAGAAACAGAACTGGCCAAAAGTCGCCTTCATGACATCTGTTCAGATAAACAAGCAGGGTATTTTAATAGAGGAGCCCATTGCTACACTCTGCCAACAAACACGAGTCAGCTACTTCCAAGCCACAATGTGCTGCATCTGGGTTCTGATCAAGGCGCTACATTGGAAGTCTCTTCTGATTTTTTTATTTTTTATTGTTTCACTCCGGCCGTGTAGCAGCACGGCACCCTCTTCATGTGGACAAGTGCTTCACGTTTCCTCTCACATTGCAATAAAAGCCAAAACTGACTGAGTGCAAACCGGCTTGAAAACACGGCTGTAAATCCTTCTTTTCAGGAATTTGCCTGAGCCGCTCCGCCGGTCACTGCCTGTTATTTTAACGATTTCGGCGCCGTTGTCAATTACCCATGCCATTCCGTCCCCGCCCGTGGCTGCCTCTTATTTTCAGGTGAACGATGACAACTGATGAAAGAGTTTATTCAGATTCATGCAAACTAGCTTGATTTAAAAGCTACAGTCATGGACAGGGAGTGGCACCAGTTAAAAACAGGTAATGTTATTTTTATACAAACGGAATAATCACATAATATTTAAACTACCTGACTGGGTGTCAGTAACAACATAATTTCTGTAACAATATTTCTGATTTATTAGGTTAGCAAGCTGCTTTTACTTGAGGGGCAAGGGCCAAAAAATGAAGCTAGGGTCAGAACTCTATTACTGCCTCAAAACTGTAATGTGTCTGTTAAAATGGAACACCTTTTTCCTCGTAATTGTCAGAATAGAAATACAGCTTGCAATTTCAGAGGCACGGTAAACTGATTTCGTGCTTGAATGTAGAAGGAAATAACGTTAATTGCGTACAGCAAACAGGCGTGAACAATGAGAGCCCTTCATAGTGTTTATCACGTCTTGAGCCTGTCCTCAGGGTTGTGGGTGTGCGCTCTGCAGCAAATGGGTTGAGGCACGCAATGAGGCGTGGGTTTAGGGTCCAACGCGATGTACCGTAGAGAACAAGGCCTTGTTTCTCTCCATGGGAAAACTGTGGAAGGCGCACCTTGGGGGTCAAAGCCATTCTTTCCTCCACTCCTTCCTTTATACACGATCCCACATATTTAAACCAGTGGCATGACTGAATGTGCACGTGTCTGTTGGGGTGGGGGAGGGGGCTCGGGATGCGCCAATGGCAATGGGAGGAAAGCTACTGCCTGCCAGACAACCTAAACAAATGGTGCCCCTTGCAGGAAATGCTTTGGTCCCCAGAAGAACTGCATCAAGAACTTCCCGCATTACCATCCCAAATTTCCTTTAAATTGCCAAGACTTGTTTTATGAGGAGAGAATCCCGGTTGCCCAAAAGTTGCTTCTAAACTTGCATGGGGTAAAATGCGGTAGAAAAGAAATAACCAAGGTGTCAGGTTTCAATATATGTGATCATGCGTTTTACACAATGCCCACTAAGAAGCTACATATATGCTTTCTAATGCTATAGAAAAGTGTCTTGCTTGTTTTGCCTTTCTGCCCTCTGTTAGACTCGGTTTTTGTGCCTTTGTGCCGTCTGTTAGACTCGGTTTTTGTGCCTTTCTGCCCTCTGTTAGACTCGTTTTTTGTGCCTTTCTGCTCCCTGTTAGACTCGTTTTTTGTGCCCTTCTGCCCTCTGTTAGACTTGTTTTTCCCTTGTTTTTCTGCCCTTCTGCCCTCTGTTAGACTCGTTTTTGTGCCTTTCTGCACCCTGCATCACCACATCATCACTCAGCGCTACCCCAGCATCACTCAGCACCACCACATTATCTCTCAGCACCACCACATTATCACTCAGCACCACCACAGCACCACCCAGCGCCACCCCAGCATCACTCAGCGCCACCACAGCATCACTCAGCGCCACCACCGCATCACTTAGCACCACCACAGCATCACTCAGCACCACCCCAGCATCACTCAGTGCCACCCCAGCATCACTCAGCACCACCACAGCATCACCCAGCACCACCACAGTATCACTCAGCACCACCACAGCACCACTCAGCATCACTCAGCACCACCACAGCTTCACTCAGCACCACCACAGCACCACTCAGCACTACCACAGCATCACTCAGCGCCACCCCAGCATCACTCAGCACCACCACAGCATCACTCAGCACCACCACAGCACCACTCAGCACTACCACAGCATCACTCAGCGCCACCCCAGCATCACTCAGCACCACCACATTATCACTCAGCACCACCACAGCACCACTCAGCACCACCACAGCACCACTCAGCACCACTACAGCATCACTCAGCACCACCACAGCATCACTCAGCACCACCACAGCATCACTCAGCGCCACCCCAGCATCACTCAGCACCACTACAGCACCACTCAGCACCACCACAGCACCACTCAGCACCACCACAGCATCACTCAGCGCCACCCCAGCATCACTCGGCACCACCACAGCACCACTCAGCGCTACCCCAGCATCACTCAGCACCACCACATTATCACTCAGCACCACCACATTATCACTCAGCACCACTCAGCACCACAACAGCACCACTCAGCACCACCACAGCACCACTCAGCACCACAACAGCACCACTCAGCACCACCACATTATCACTCAGCACCACCACAGCACCACTCAGCACCACCACAGCACCACTGAGCACCACCACAGCACCACTCAGCACCACCACAGCACCACTCAGCAGCACCACAGCACCACCACAGCACCACTCAGCACCACCACAGCATCACTCAGCACAACTCCAGGTTATAGGTGTCACATTTGCGAAAGTTATAACTATTGGCATTGTAAATGACAAAGCTATTAATTTAGCTATTTTCAAAACCAACACATAAATAAAAAAATTGTCATTTACAAGACCAATAGCTCAAACTTTGCTAATGCGAGACCTACTGCATTGCAAATGCTTGTATAACCCCTTCAGCGCTGATGACAAAGCCAGCTCGTCATGGGCGTTACCTGCGCTACGCGCATGACGAGCTGGCTTTGTCACGTTACGCGCGATTTTCAATTTTCAGCGCACAGCGGGAAAACCTGCTAGCGCGGTAGAGGTTAAATACCATACAGTCTGCTCTATAAGTCTTTAGGGCCTACTTTAGGGGTGACTTATGACAGTAGTAGTATTTAATTTACAAGCCCCGGGCACATGTAGTATGATATATTCGGCACTTCTAAGTATATTAAATGTACAAATTCAGTGTAGGCCAATTTTACGATGTTTAGAAGGGAGAGCTGAAGCACTTTACCACTGGTTACCGGGCGCAATTGTAGTTCCAAAAGCCAACAAAAATAGGTTTAGCAAGGGAAGGAAAAAATCTGCGATGAGCTTGTAGAAAGAGACCAATTCTGCAGAAGGCCTTATCCAGAACGTTGCACATTGTTTTTTTCTACCGTTTTGATGGTGAGAATGGGTGTAAGTTGACAGAAAGCACAAGAATTCCCTTTTTGATGAGGTCGGAAATTACAACAGGTCATATGTTATGTTATGTTACAATGATTTATAATGCGCACAGCTACTCATGAGTGTCATGGCGCGAAAAGCCAATACTGAAAACTGTAAGGAACTGGGAGAGATTACTGATTAAATAAACAGCAAGGTTGTTTAGTCTTTTCTTGAACAGGCAGGGGTTGTGAATACTGCACAGTTGAAGGGGGAGAGAATTTCAAGCTTTGGCCGCTTTGAAGGATAGAAAGCTGCCTCCAATTCTTACCAACCAAAAGCGAGGGATCGATGCTAGGCACTGTGAAGCAGAACGCAAATGCCTTTGTGAGGTATAAAAACCTAACCGTTTCCTTTTTTTTTTTTTTGCGGAATTTTATATAGCGCGAACTAGACCCGAACCGAATCAGGTATCAGAGCGCTTTACATATTTTTCCAGTTCCGTTACGTTACATGAGGACACACTTTCATTTTTAGGCACGGGGAGATTAAGTGATTTGCCCAGAATCACAGGAGGTTTTGGCGTCGTTACCGAGACTCGAACCCAGATCCTCAGGTCCGAGGTCTAGCGTCCTAGCCGTTAGGCCAACTCCTCTCCTCAAGCAGATGGTCCCTGATCCATTAAGGGCTGAGTGGGCCATGGAGAGAGCTGTTGTATAACAAAAATAATCTATGGAGCTATACCTACCAATAGACCCAAAACATTGTCTTACCAAATAATCAGTCAGTTGGCAGTGAAGAAAAGTCAATCGTTTATTAGTCAATAATACTCTATAGAGGAGCCTCTCCGACGTCACCCAGCCAGTGCGCAGAGAAGACTGCCAATTCACACTCAATACATGACATATATACTTTCATTGCATTACATGAGATCACCGTACATGGAAAAATACTGGTTGGCACAGTAGCTTAAAGGAAAGACCATACATGGCACACAATGCTCGCTTAGAAGTCTGCTTCTGCTATTATTGGGGAGGGTCAGGAGGGGTGACTCCCTTTCGTCTCGGTGCCTGGGAGCACAGGCACGGCGCCTCCAGGAATGTGCTTATCACCTCTGAAGCCAGATGCGACTTTGGGTCTTAGAACAAGAAAGAATAGTATGGATTCTGCTGCCTTGTGTAACTCAACTAACTGGGGCCTACTTAATTGTTGGAGGACAGCACGAGACCGCTGCCCAAGTCTAATACATGTGCAACAAAATGGCATCTGTTTGGTTCTCAGTTCGGAGACAGAGGAATACAATACAAGAGCGGGGAAAGAAATTCCTGTATTGATGTAACTAATTATTCTAAACTATGATAAAAGTAATAGATTATATATATATATGGATAGATACATTGTGCTAACAAAAGATTAAGATAAGTGAAGAAAATTGATTCTATCCCTTACAACCACTCTTTTAGCATGATGTAGCTAATCAAGGGAATCAGTCCTCAAAAATACCTTCGTCAATCTGCATCATCTCTCGTATTTCTTGTTGAACCATTTGAGCTTTTACCTTAGTTGGGGATGGTTTTCCCACTGAGGAAGTGATTTTTGCAGCACAATAAGAACAACAAGCAGGTCCACAGTGCATACAGAGGCAGCAGGTAAAGATAACTCCCGCTATTCCAGCTAATATCATCAAGATCTTCCAACCCCAGGCAGACAACAAACCCCAAAACCATCCAGAAAGGGACCAAGTACCAGTGTCTGCATGTATTTCAGAAGCTAGACGATACAGCTTTTGAATAGCCAAATGGACAGATGGGGCGGAGTCAGGGATATATACACAACAGGAGCTGCCGATCACGCGGCAAGCTCCCTCTCGATCTGCTAAGATAACGTCTAGCACCATACGGTTCTGAAGAGAAACGAGTCTCGTAGCCTGAAGCTCCACAGTCAAATTAGTTAATATACCAGCTGTGGTATTTATTACTCTCTCAACTACTCTAGACAGGCGCCTTACCTCCTTACTAGTGATGATGGGCCCCCAAATAGGAAATACTCCCTTGACAATGTCAATAAAGTGCTGCTCTGGAGTATCAGTCTGATCTATTTCAGATGTATCAATTTCCCTTTTATCTCGTATTACAGGCAAACTTTGTCCATCTAATCGTTGATCTTTATGATAATTGGAGGGTGCTATATAAACAGGTGGATACAGGAAAGATAAATAACAATGACCTGTCCATCCCCGGGGAAGCCATGTGTAGGCATTCTCACCACATACAAAATAAACATTCGGAGGGGTCAACAAAGGTGGGCTACTAAAGGTACATAGTCAATAAGTATAATTACAATGACTGTCTCCTACTGAAATATGTCCAGCTCCTTGCACACAGAACGCAGAGGTACTATTCAATATGGGCACCGGGATAACTTTGTCATCAGTAACGTTTAGATCTTGAAATTGCTGGAAATACTGAGTGAAATTAAATTCAGCAAAGTCTAGAATTTCACTTTTAAGCCACGTAACATTTTGGTATCCTGTATATAAATTCATACAAGCATTCGGGTCAAGTGATCCTTCTCCGTTGTTTCCCTGTGGATCGAAACCCTGATGCACTTCTATATAGGCCAAGATCATCTTGTAGTCCTTTTCGGAATACCAAGATGAATCTACTGTGTAATGCATGTACATCATCAACAACAATTTAAACCAGGCCTCACAGCTTCCCAAATAAGATAAAGGCAATGAAATAAAAAGATAATGTCTACGCATTACCGATGGTAACAGGCCACAAACCCAACAGTTGGTCGTATTGGTAGCACTATGTGTTTGATGGAACATTTCTACAAATACATTTTTAGCATAGGTCTGGCGATGCCTTTCCTTATGAGGGGCCAAAGTAAGGAAGAAATGCTCAGTCGGTGTGGTAGGAGTGCCTAGTACAGTATGCATGGGATGATGAAATTCTAAATATAAAAATACATCCATTATTATGATAAAAAGAACTGCAATAGTAATCACAAAAGCAATTTTCAAACGTGTTGTCCAAGAAGAAAACATAGGTACATAAGTAGCCATATATCGAGGAGCGAGGGGGCTTTCCTCTTCAGGAATAAAACGACCAAAGGGATACTTTCTAACTAAAAGTCCAAACTACACTAAGGGTCGCAGTCCAACCTGCCAGAGGGTACTTATTTGCTGTGTCCATCTAGAGCATCACAGGCAGGCTCCTATTGTTCATCAAAAAGAGAAAACAGATCCTTGCGTTGACTTTTACATACAGTTGCAACCTGGGCCCCCTTTCCACTTTCTCAGTCTTTCTTTCTGATTAGAGCAATACAATGTTCCAG
This sequence comes from Lissotriton helveticus, assembly GCF_964261635.1. Lineage (NCBI taxonomy): Eukaryota > Metazoa > Chordata > Amphibia > Caudata > Salamandridae > Lissotriton > Lissotriton helveticus. Next base: position 927,548,479 of record NC_136063.1, read on the forward strand.
CTCTCGACGTGTTCAGTCCAGTGTCTAGCTCAGCACCCCCAAGCTAGTCTAGCAATGCCCTATTACTCAAGTCTCTCCCTATCTCCTACCATGTTCATCGGGGGTACCGTGACGTTTTCTGGGCCGCAGGTTGTATCGAACATGACCAGGTAACTTCTGGTCGGCAAACAAAACATCTGAAGTGGCATTCGGGATACCTGACTTATCATGAAATCCTTGTGCAACGATAAGGGCAACAGATTCCGGGACCAATCCAACTGCTGGTAATAAGACCCCTTCCGTGCCCGATGCTCCTTCCTCTTGCCCTTCTTTGATTTCCTGGGCGTCAGAAAAAGGAACAACACGAGTAGCTCTCTCGTTCTCCTGGGTCAAGACTCCTTCTGGGTTTCGTTGATCAAAAGGAAGCGGACAAGGTATTTTCTTGAGATGGGAAACATGGATCCAATGTTTCCAACCGTTCACCTTCACTGCTGTCCGAGTAGCGAGTAGAATTTGGACTGGTTCAGTCCACCTAGGCTCCAGGCTAGATTTCCGTTGGTAATTCTTCACCAACACCCACTGGCCAGGTTCCAAACGATGTCCGGGACCCTCCGGCAGGGGCTGCAGCATATCTGACACCTGTTGATGGATAGAACGAAGGTCTTTAGTCAACGCATACAGGTAACATGTCATCATTGGATAATCAATCTCTCGAAAATTTATTGGTCGTGGAACGCCCCAAACATTAGCTGGCCGCCCAAAAATAACCTCATATGGTGACAATCCTGATCGGGAATGGGGAGTGATACGTAACGACATTAAAGCTATAGGCAAAGCGCTGGGCCATTTCAACCCGGTGCTTTCCTGAATTTTGGCCATTTTCAGTTTCAGAATTCCATTATATTTTTCAACCAACCCTGCGGACTGGGGATGCCGAGCAGCATGACATTTCTGTTTTATGTGTAGCCCATTACAAATATGCGTGATAAGATCTGCATTAAAGAGTCCCCCGTTATCTGACCAGATCACTCTAGTTAATCCATATCTAGGAAAAAAATTCCTTGATCAAAGCTTTGGCTGTCACTAGAGCAGTGTTTTCCTTGGTGGGGTAGGCTTCTACCCATTTGCTGAAAGCACAAACCACCACCAAAACCTATTCCAAATTATTCACTCTTTCTAACTGAATATAATCCATCTGGAGTACTTCAAAGGGTGAAGATTGGGGAGCAAAGTTTCCACTAAGAACAGGTTCCCGTCCCCCTGGGTTATGTTGTAAGCAAACCATGCAATTCTGAACTAGATGAGCTGCAGTTTTGGAAATATTAGGATTATTCCAGACTGGATCTAACAAGGCACAAATGCCCTTTACTCCAACATGCGCTGTTCCATGAGCCATAGTCACTACAGCATTAACTAATGCATTGGGAAGCAAAATTTAGGAATCCACTGGTGACAGTAAGAGGTTATGCCAAGAAATGCTCGAACATCACATTGAGTACAAGGAACAGGCATGTTAAAAGTAGTAGACACGCGTTCAGGAGTTAGTTTCCTCCCCTCTTTCGACAGTAGATGACCAAGATAGGTCACCTCCTGTCGACAATATTGAAATTTAGAAAGAGACACTTTGTTACCGTTGGCTGCCAAATGGGACAATAATGTAACCGTGGCTTCCTTGCAACCTTCCTCGGTGTCTGAAGCCACTAATAAATCATCCACGTACTGAAGGAGGACGTTTCCTTAGGGCAAAGTCAATTTGTCTAAGATTACTTTCAGGGCTTGACTATAAATACTAGGACTCTCCGTATAGCCTTGTGGAGCGTGACAAAATCTAATACTGCGCCCAGATAACGAGAAGCCGAAAATATGACGGCTATCAGGGTGTATCGGAATGCTAAAGTCAGGTCTATAATGGAGGAAAACTTAGCTGTTGGGGGAATCATGGTAAGAATTGTAGTGATATCTGAAACCACCGGATATTGAGGTACTACTACTTTATTGATTTCACGCAGGTCAATTACAAAACGATAAGTATCAGCATAATCAGGGCCACTTCCTGTGGAGGCCTTTTTCAAAATTGGTAATATAGGGTTATTACAAGTAATTGAAACCGTTTCTTCCACTATGCCTTTGTCAATTAAATCCTGTAAGATCGCCAACAATGCTTTCTCACCAGCCGGTGAGATCTTATACTGCGGAATACATGGCAGACGAGCATTTGATTTTAAGGTGATAGAGACCGGCGGAATATTTAAAAGGCCAACGTCCATATCACCAGTCGCCCACAATGTAGATGGAATGGCAGCAAACTCAGGAGGGAGGCGTTCATTTTTCGCAAAACACTGCCGAGTGTGCTGACCAGGCGATTTATTAGTCAAATGCACTCCATCAGGAGAACAATAAATCTTTGCATGCAATTTCTTTAGTAGGCCCAATCCCAATAAATTTTCCCCACAATGTGACGTCAACAGAAAAGGGGAATCCACTGTAACTGGACCTATGGTAAGTGGGAGAGGTTTAGAAATGGGGCTTACTCCCGGGATTCCAGAAAACCCGACTGAGACATTGTTTTGCCCGGACAGAGCAGCCCCTGGAACCAGTGAACGAGCAATTGAACTATTCATTGCCCCCGTGTCTACTAGAAAATCCTTGACAGTTCCCATTAATTGTCCTTTAACATAAGGCCCTCTCTGATCGACGGGTACTGACACTTGGCCCCTACTCTGTCCGTGGCTGTCCTATGCATAGCTATACCTATCTGCCCTGTCAGTTCCAAAATCTTCATTAAAGTACTGCCTCCCACTCGAATTATCAAAACAATTTCCCCCTGCCTCACCTCGTATCACCTCTTCCCTTCTCATGTCACTCCGATCAACTCCTCCTCGTTCTCTTCCTCTGCCTCTTACTGCTCCATTTTGTGCGAGGAGCAAAGGACACTGAGCTCGCCAATGCCCTTCCTGTTTACAGTAAGCACATTGGTTTGTTCCCAAAGTAACAGCTGGACCTCCTCCTTGTCCTGCTCCCGCCCCTCTCGGGACAAACCCTATTCCCACTCCGTCTCTGCCCCGTCCTCTAGCTACTTGCTGTAATAATACTCGCGTCTTATTATCCTTCGTCTTCTTGTCAGACTTCTCTTTGCTCTCGTTTTGCCTATGCTCATAATATTGGGCTATACTCAAAATAAGAGAAAGAGTGGAGGTGGTCCAAGTACTTTCTGCTGCCTGAAGCCGGGCAGATATTTCGGGCAACAGATCAGTCCCAAACCGATTAACGAATAATCTTATCCCACCTTCCACCGACAAATCTTGCCCACTAAAATCAATGAACACCCCCTCAAATCGAGTAAAGCAATCAGACACACTCTCATCCTTCTTGTGTTTGCAAGCGGTTAATTTATCCCAATCCACCTTCCGGGGTGGGATTAAAGAATGCATATATGTGATGATCCGACCCGGCAAAGCTAGAATTTATGGTTTCGCTTTATCTCCGCGTTTCCGATCCTTGTCCCAATCTTTAATTTGGTCCCAAGTTCCACCTAACTCGTTAACGTGATGATGATCATGCACCTTTCGCCATACATCGACGGGGACCAATAAACCAAAAAATAATTCTATAGAGGCTAAGGTCATCACGGCCGATGAAGCGGCCTCAGTAAGTTCTTTATAATAAGCAGTGGGATTCTTTCGAGGGTCAGGTAGCTGTGATTTCAGGGAAAGAACTTCACTCCTCTTCCAAGGGGTGTAAACCCATTGCTCTTGGAACCAGGCTTCAACGTGGGCTTCAATAATTTGATTCCCACCGTCCCTGACCTCAGGGATTTTAGGATGGTAAATGGGATGAACTTTCCACATGGGATGCTGAGAGTCCCAATTCGGGCATTTGGTTAACAACCATTCTCGGTACTTCATTTTAGTCACGAGATTCCCATATACATCGTCTAAACCTAATTCGAATATATGTTCCCGGTCCACAATGTCATATAAGACCTGGGGGGCTCTCCCATCCACGAAACACTGTTCCCATAGGGAGATTAAACGATTGGCCATAGTTTCTAAAGCATATTGCTGCATAACTGGTTCATAATCCTTCATGGTCCCCCATATGCCTGGAACAGTATAGATGGCGTTCCGTACCCATTGGGATGCTTGATCTAAGACCATCTGCTTCTCCCGGTAACCCACCGTAGCGCGGGTATAGAACCGTCGGGCACCAAGAGTTCCGGAGGCATGGGAGAGGGTTGAATCGATCATAGCAGGCGTCGAAGTGGCTGACGAAGATGGCCAAGCCGAGGCCGGCGAGGCTAGTGTTACCGAAGACATAGTGGGGGTAACAGGGTGCCGGTCAATAATGTAGCCGTGACTGGTACTGGGGAAGCAGGAGTAAGAGTTGGCCCCGTAGGGGGCGGGGGCTGAAGTAACGGCCGGGGCCGTGGTTTGTGGGGCGGACGAGGCGGGGGCCATTACAAGAGGTATCGCGGGGTATAATCGTTGCGGGGCATAAGGAGGCGGAGGACGTACATCCAATAGGTCCTCTATTTCATCTTCCGGTTCGGTTCGAGCTGTGTAACTTTTATCTACCTGTAACCTAAACTGCCTGTCTATACATTCAATGTTTTTCTCAGTTTGCTCCTTATCGTATGCTTCAGCCTTCTGAGTTATGGTCTGACCATTTTTTATTTTGAGCAACTTTTCCTCCCTTATACGACGGCGTTTCGCCTCTTTCTGCCATAGCTTTAAAGAATCGAACATTGCTTGCCGGTTTCTTTTGGCGAACAATCGATCCTGTAAATACTGTATCTTTTTCTCATCAAATGATCCAGTTAAGGGTCACTGCAACTCCACGTTATCTTTTGTGTATTTGTGCCATAAATTATTAAACAATATAGGCGAAAGGCCATGTTTTACATACATATCGAAATTGTGTCTGCCCTCTGGCGGGGCAGGCTGGCTTTCATACAATCGTCCGCTCTTACGGCGGCAACAACACCTAAAACACAATTTACTAAAAGACGACATTTTGGTTATAACAATACACCCGCTCACAAATAATACAAACTCTCAAACATGGCCATGTTCACTCATGCTCAATTTGTCCTCAAACAGAGTCATACGCACAGAACGGATGAACAAAACATACAATAGTTTACATTGACATGTCTTTTTCCAGAACCAAATACCAAAGAACGGAGCCCGTCGACTCTCGTTCTTGGAGAACTCGCAGATTTCAGAACACCAGACCAACAGATACCAAAAACAGGCAGTCCGAATACTACCAAGAGGCCATCTGACAGGAGTTAACCACAGACCGGCCTACAGACCATCCCGCAATCTTCCTGGTTCATCTTCAGGACAATTCTGACTGAGCCCGCTACCTTAGCGCCGCTTCAGATGTGTCCAAAAGGCTACCCAGGTGCAACTGCTGGCCTTTCCGAGAACAGTCCGGCCGGGTGCGCACCACACTTGTCACACCTAGGCGTCAGATTAACACCTCTATTATTCACCAAACAAGTCCGTGGAGCATCTGCCCGTGCAGCCTCAATGCCGCCCCATCAGACCTCCAAAGTTCTCCGTGGTACACCAACCACCAAAACCAAATACAGTTAACTATTTCCAAGACGCCGCTCAAACAGCGTAATCCAAAAACACCAAATCAATACACTCACCTGGTGCACACAGGTACAATTGCGTGTTCTCCACTGCCCACTCCTGAAGACCAACACGGTCATCTCCTGGGTTACGCCCGTAGGACTCCGGCGAGGGGTCACTAGCAGCTGAGGCTCTCTGATCGCAAGAGCGAAGTTCAGACAGAATCGTTAGTCGGTCCACCCCCTCGACCAGAGTTCCCCTTCCTTTGTCCTTTCTCACCCCGTATTACGGGAGGACGACCCCAAACGCTTTGGCCGCTTTGAAGAATAGAAAGCTGCCTCCAATTCTTACCAGCCAAAAGCGACGGATCGAAGCTAGACACTGTGAAGCAGAACGCAAATGCCTTTGTGAGGTAGAAAAACCTAACCGTTTCCTCAAGTAGATGGGCCCTGATCCATAAAGGGCTGAGTGGGCCATGGTTAGAGCTGTCGTATTACAAAAATAATCTATGGAGCGATACCTACCAATAGACCCCAAAAATTGTCTTACCAAATAATCAGTCAGTTGGCAGTGAAGAAAAGTCAATTGTTTATTAATCAATAATACTCTATAGAGGAGCCTCTGCGACGTCACCCAACCAGTGAGCAGTGAAGACTGCCAATTCACACTCAATACATGACATATATACTTTCATTGTGTTACATGAGATCACCGTACATGGAAAAATACTGGTTGGCACAGTAGTTTAAAGGAAAGCCCTATATGGCACACAAAGCTCGTTTAGAAGTCTGTTTCTGCTATTATTGGGGAGGGTCAGGAGGGGTGAATCCCTTTCGTCTCAGTGCCTGGGATCACAGGCACAGCGCCTCCAGGAATGTGCTTATCACCTCTGAAGCGAGATGCGACCTTGGGTCTTAGAACAAGAAATAATAGAATGAATTCAGCTGCCTTGTGTAACCCAACTAACTGGGGTCTACTTGATTGCTGGAGGACAGCACGATACCGCTGCCCAAGTCTAATACATGTGCAACAAAACGGCGTCTATTTGGTTCTCAGTTCGGATACAGAGGAATACAATACAAGAGCGGGGAAAGGAATTCCTGTATTGATGTAACTAATTATTCTAAACTATGATAAAAGTAATAGATTATATATATATGGATAGATACATCATGCAAAAGATTACGATAAGTGAAAAAAATCGATTCTATCCCTCAGGAGCCTTAAATTTGACTCTTAGGGCGAGTGGGAGCCAGTGCAGATCCCGCAAAGTGTTTTACGCTAGACCTGCCGGAATGCCCATCAGAGCTCTGGCTGCAGCGTTCTGTATTACTTGAATTTTCTTGAGCTGGTATCCTGGTAGGCCAATATAAAGTGCATTGGCATAGTCAAGGCGGCTAAGGATTAAAGCGCGCGTGACCATCTCCATAGCAGTCCTGGGTAATAGGGAAACTTCCTAAGGGACTTCAATGTGCCAAAGCATTGGCAAGCCAGTTTCTTTATTTGTGAACCTAAGATTTTCCTTGAACCAAATGCCCATGTTCTTAACTGCCTGTCCCGTAGAACTGGGAAAGGGGATATTCTGGCAGCCAGAGGGCTTCCCTGAACTGTGGGGAAAGGATCATCACCTCTTTCGCTATCCTAGAATTCTGGACACTGTTCCTGGGTAATGTAACCACCTTCATGAGTGTTGAACTTCATAGGCGCACCGGAGGCAAGATTCAGACAGTCTTTATTTCATTGTCCCAACTGCCCAAAATGAAAATATGTAATGTTATCTAATATTAAGCCATTCCTAGAGTGCACAAATACCCAAAGGGTGTCCTAGTGCTAAACAGAGTAATTTGAACAAGAGGAAAAGATCCCAACTAAGATATACCAGGACACGATAAATGTACCAAGTTTAAGTAAAGCCAGGTTTTCAAGGCCTTCCTAAATTGTGTTTCTGATTGAATCTTCTGCAGGGTACCGGGCAGCTACCGGATTTAATAGCCCTAACATAAAAGCTTGCCCAAAGCTACCGCAGATGATTCTATGAAGAATCAACAGTTGGGCCTCAGAGGAACATAGGCAGAGGGCAGAAATTTATTTATAGAACTTTTTTGATTGGGATTAGTTTGATCAATTGACTCCTGCCCGTACTGTTTGTTCACTGTGCTGGGGTGGGACTACGTCCCACACCGACCGTGCCTGCACGAAAGGAGAGGTGGGCATGAGACCCTCGATTAGTGCTAAAAGTGCACCTGGTTGCCCACAGCACAGGTTAGTTTTATCAATTGGCTCCTGCCCGTACTGTCTGTTCTTGATGTTTGAGTAGGACTAACTGACTAAGCCGCCAGTGATCCTGCCTACAAGGAAAAGAGAGGCGGGGCTAGAGACACTTGATTCATGCTAAACGCACATCTGGTGGCCCACAGCCAATTTGCTTCTGCACATTCTGTTTGTTCACTGTACTGGGTGGAGACTATACCCCCAGCGACCCTGCCTGCATGGAAAGGAGTGGAGAGGTGGGCCAGAGACCCTCAAGTTGCAGTAATGGCGCGCCTGGCAGCCCACAGCGCAGGTTAATTTTATCAATTGGGTCCTGCCTGTACTGCTTGTTCACCATGCTGGGGTGGGACTAAACCCCCACAACCCTGCCTACAAGGAAAGAAGAGGAGAGGCGGGGCTAAAGACATTCAATTCACACTAAATTCATGTCTGGCAGCCCGCAGTGCAGGATGCGCCTTGGTGTGTGCCCGGGCAAAGACCAGGACAAGACAGGTCCATTTTAACCCATCATTGACCAAAAGAGCCTGGGCTGGGCCACCTTTTTTGATCCTTTGGCGGGTAATACATTGCGGTTAGTCATGTTTCCAATCTGTTATATCATTGAGCCATAGATTGTCATCATGGAGAAACGCAAAATGGCTTTAGGGAAATATACTGCTCCAACTAATTCTGACACCGGCACTATGCTTGACTCCTTTTTGGTTCGGGCTGTCAGTGTGGTATTGAAGGAAATCAAATTAGTCGAAAAATGAGTTTCCCTTGAGCTGGGGGAGCACTCATGTTTTGTTACCTCATAGTGAGTTCATCACAATCCGACCCCACTGAAGCCCTCCTGAAAATAGCGTAAACATACAGCTCGATGAGGAACTTTATTCTGTGACAGTGGGGCCGATGGAAGGGGGGTGTCAGTATCAGGTCTCCCGATAGTCACATCTGTTCCCTGCTTAAATACCAGCTCGTGTGAGCCCTTGGCAAAGAAGAAAAGGAAAATTAAATCAGGCTCTATCTCAGTTAATCACATAAAACAGGGCCTTAAATCTATGTGACAGAATCCAGAAAAATTCAATCAGCCAGTTACAGCACCTGCTTTGATCAAAGAATATGTCTAGGGGAGCTAAATTTATTCTGGGACGGTAGAGTGGACAAAGTTAAGATTATCCTCTATCGCACTAACTTTGGAAAGGCTAAGCACTCTTGAATGGGCAATTAAGGAGCTAGTATCTAAACATAAACCTATTATACCATCTTTAGCTCCTCTGCTATCTCAAGATCAAAAACCTAATCCCATCTGCCTGAGCACCATCAGCTTTGCTGATAATCAAGCCCAGAACTCGACGCAGTTTGCTGGACTTTGCAGCCACTATACCTGCACCCACTACAAACGAGAGACGTTTGCCAGTCCCCAGTAATTGCCAGATACAGGTCGGCCTCAGTCTTGAAAGACCCACTGAGGCTTATGCCATTATCTGACACCCTCTCCCCCAGTTCAGCCTTACACAAGCACAACAGTCTCTAAATCTGCCGCCAGACTGTTGTCCATATGTGGCAGTTTTAGTGGGGATACCTCTAGTTCCATCACATAGAGAGGAGAATTATGTGGCTCTTGAAAATAAAGTGTTATTGGCTCACCAGAAACTTTGATTTTGCTATCTGGGAGTATGAAGATATCCTCATGGTGAGGATAGTCAGTTGGATTGGTTCTTCTCCAAAATTTATAGAGGGGGACCGTGTAGTTGTAAGCTGAATGGGTCTCGCATTTTACAAAAGTATTTTATCTAGAAATCCTTGAAACAATGCCTATATTGCCAGCTGACCGCGTTGCTATGCTTAGAGCTCTTGTAGAATTGAGCAAAGCCATCTCAGTGGGTAAAGTGCGAACAGCCATTTTGCGCTCTGCAACAGGAGAGGTATCGGGACCAGATAGGGTTCCATGGGAGATCTTCAAACACAATCTAGAATTCTAGGCCCTTTGATTAGAAATGTTATCAGAGTCTGAATAATTAGGGGCCCATTTGAGTCATGGAGAGAGTCAGTAACAGTCGCTATCTATAATGTAGGAGACAAAAAACATCCCTCAAATTACCCGCCTATCTCGCTGCTCGCCTTGTCCGTAAAAAATATTGGCAGAAGTTCAATATGGGTTTTGTCCAGGCTTGGGCACCACCAAGCAAGCATTACATTTTCCTTGATTTGGGGTAAATATGTCAAGGGCAGGAGAGGTTTCATACATATGGATTTCATGGACCTCTCCTCTGCCTTTGACTTAGTGGTTAGAGATAAACTCTGGAACATTCACACACATGTGGAATACACCACCAGCACCAAGAATGATTATGTCCATCCACTGTTGATTTTATGTAAACAGTTTCTTTGTTCTTCGAATTCAATAAAATGACAGCCAAACAGCCGACGCGTTTCATCCAACTGGTTTGGACTTCATCAGGGCTTTGCAAGTCAATCTAATCATCCATAGTAGTAGATCTTTAGAAAATAGTAAGGTCCTGTGATTGTCCTATATGGAAACTGTTCCCTCCTGAATCCAGGGACAGTTGAAAGTGCAAGGCTCCTGTGCCGTATCAATGTGAGGACAAGACAGTTCGAGTTAGCATCCTCTTTGATCAAGAGGACGCTAACTCGGACTGTCTTGTCCTCACATCGATACGGTACAGGAGCGTTGCACTTCTATAAATCACCCCAAGAGGGTTTATTGGTTTTACAACGCCTTGAGTCCCCAATAATCTGTTTTGAAGTCTTGAATCATATCATCTAGGTGTTGAATTTAAGGAAACAATATGGCTCATTAATTTTTTATGGTGTTTGTTAGACTGGTGATGTATATTTTACTATGTGAAGTTGTGATTTTATGGTCATACATTTGACAGAACTTAGGGGTCTATTAGGATGGCGGGCGTTTCGCCACCGCCCGTTTGGGAATGGATGAACAAAAATCAATTGAAGCTCAACCCTGATAAAACTGAGCTTATCCTCACTGGCGGGCTTGCTAATGGAACTCCAACTTTTGGCCTCCTATTCTGGGCGACCCTCCCCTTCCGGTCAGCTCTGCCAAGAGTTTTGGCATAGTGATAAGCAATGACCTGTCCTTGAATTCAGATCAGCTTCGTGGTCTCTGCCAGGTTTTATCAACTGCGTAGAATCAAGAAGATCAGAATATGTCTGTCTCTGGAAGCTCTGACCTTAGTTATCTTGGCTTTGGTCATCTCCTGACTGGACTATGCCAATTCACTTTATGTAGGCATGTCGGCTTACCAACTCAGACGCCTTCAGCTAGTCCAGAATCAAGCTGCTAGACTGATCTTTCACCAACCTAAATGGCATCACGTCAGACCACTGATTAAAAGCCTCCACTGGCTTCTAGTGGCTATGCGCTGTGTATTTAAGTTGGGATGCACTATTTTTAAAGCGCTCCACTGCAATAGTCCTGCCTTCATCTCCTCCAAGATTCTACGTTATGTCCCCACTCGTAACCCACGATCCTCCTGTTTGAATCTGTTAGTCACTCCTACCTTTAAACGTAAGAAACATGGTGGCTCCCAATTTGCAGTCTTAGCCCCCCAGTTTTGGAATTCCCTCCCTGTGGAGCTGAGGTCGGTCACCTCTTGTGTACAATTCAGAAAAAAGCTGAAAACCTGGTAGTTTTCCCAGGTATATGACAACTAGACTTCTTCCTTTCGCTGCTACCTCACCTCCACTCCAGCGCCAAGAAACCGTGTGGTGAACGTGCACTTGACAAGTATTTTTTAACATAACAATCTCCCCTTTCCAATGATACCCCTCCCTAGTGGATCCCTGTTGAGGATCGCCCCAGGAGGGCGATCCCCAACAGGGATCCACCCACTAGGCACCAGGGAGGGGGAGCGGCCCCTTGAGCAAGGGCCTTTGCTCCTCCCCATATTATTTTGGACAATTTTAGTCTTCTGCCCCCCGGAGGGCAGTTGGGGCAGTAGCCCCCAATCTGCCCCCTCGGGGGGGCAGAAAGCCCACTAGATACGAGGGATTTGAGTTTATATTTTATTTAGGGCGGGGCTGCCCACACTCTGAGCATGCCAATGCCCCCACCCCCTGGCCATAAAAACATAGTCTTTCTGCCCCCCTGGGGGGCATATGGGGGCAGTAACCCCCAATCTGCACCCCCGGGGGGCAGAAAGCCTACTAGATACCAGGCATTTTTTTGAAAATTATAATTAGGGGTGGGGGCTGCCCAATATGGGCGTGCCAATGCCCCCACCCCTCCCACCACAAAATTCCAGTCTTTATGCCCCCCCCTGAGGGGCAGATGGGGGAAAGATCCCTCAATCTGCCCCCCCGGGGGGGGGGTAGAAAGCCCACTAGACACCAGGGATTTTTTTTAATTGACGTTGGGGTGCGGGCTGCCCAAAAAAGATTTGGTAATGTCATCACCCTCCCCCCCACATGAATGACAGTCATTCTGCCCCCCCGCGCTGGAGTGGGGATGCCCAAAAGGGCATGCCAATGCCCCCCACCAGAGAAATGTCAGTCTTTCCTCCCCCACATGGGGTAGATTGGGCAGTAGCCGCCAATCTGCCCCCCCGGGGTGGCAGAAAGCCCTCTAGAAACCAGGGATTATTTTTATAATGTAGGTTTTGGGGCTGCCCAGAATGGGCATGATAATGCCCCTACCCCAAAACCCCAAAACAATTACCACAGTCTTTCTGCCCCTCCCCGGAGGCATATTGGGGCAGAAAGTTAACTAGGCCTCAGGATTTTTTTTTTATTCAGGGGTAAGGTCAGCTCAGAATGGGCATGCCCCAGGCTCGGCGGCCATCTAGGGAAACCTACTAAACTCACACATTTCTGGAAACTAGACTACATTTTTATCGGGAGACTCGGGGGAGCTCTGGGTGGTAGGAAATTTGTGTCAGCCCGGTGATGCCACAACTTTTTCACACAAAAATGTGTGAAAAAAGTGATTTTTTCAGCTAAATTTGAGGTTTGCAGGGGATTCTGGGTAAGAAAACATTGGGGGTTCCACGCAGGTCATACCTCCCTGGAATCCCCTGGGTGTATAGTTGTGAGAAATGTGTGGGTTTAGTGGGTTTGCCTAGATGGCCGCCGAGCACGGGACCAAAAACCCAGGTGACCCCCCCTTGCAAAACCAGATCGTTTTGTGATAGGCAATTTTTATTTTGACTCAATATGTTTTGGGCCCTTTCCTGTCGCGGGTATTTGGGCCTCCTACACGAGTAAGGCACCATTTTTTTTGGGAGACCTGGGGGAACGCTGGGTGGTATGAAATTTGTGTCAGCCCAGTGATGCCACAACTTTCCCACACAAAAATGTGTGAAAAAAAGGTGATTTTTTCAGCTAAAGTTGACGTTTGCAGGGGATTCTGGGTAAGAAAACATTGGGGGATCCACGCAAGCCATACCTCCATGGAATCCCGGTGTGTCTAGTTTACAGAAATGTGTGGGTTTTGTGGGTTTCCCTAGATGGCCGCCGAGCACAGGGCCAAAAACCCAGGTGACCCCGCCTTGCAAAACCAGGTCATTTTGTGATAGACAATTTTGATGTTGTGAAGGAACCAAAATATTACACTAATGGACTATACTCACCAATAGCCCATACACCTTGCTTACAATAATAAGTCAGTCGGCAATGGAGAAGGTTCAATCGTTTATTCTGCAAAATACAAACCCTGACAGGGGAGCCTCAGTCTACACGACCCTCAGAGGTGCGCAGAGGAGACTTACTAAATACAAATGATACAAGGCATATATACGTTTCACACATAGCACGATGACACCTTACTAGGAAAGATACAACTTGTCAGTGAGCCAGCAGGAAGACCCATATAAGGCACAATTGATTGCTGGTAGCTAGGCCCAAGCTATTCCGGGGGCAGGTCAGTAAGGTGCCTCCCTTTCTATCTGTAGCTCGAGCAGTGCAAGAACGGGATCTACTAGAATGTGCGCATCCCACAAGAAGGGCAGGTGTGACCTTGGGTTTCCCTGAGCTACAAACTAGCAAGTTGAGCAGACAGCTAAGTCAGCCATCGTGGTTTCGTGCAAAAGGCTTAATCACGTGATTTCAGGGAAACGGCACAGGGAACAGAGAAACAAAACGCGATGCGCCTGGTCGCACCAATAGGTTTAAACAGACAGAAAGTGAATCATTCCTAACTACAATAATACAATGTGAACAATGCGATACTAACGTGTGGTTATAAGATTATATAGTATATATTAGGCCAATAACATGTATTTATCGATTTTATATCCCATCAGTTGCCTCAATATGTTTTGGGCCCTTGCCTGTTGCGGATACCTTGGCCTCCTACAGGAGTGAGGTACCATTTTCATCAGGAGTTCCAGGGAATGCTGCGTTGTAGATAATTTGTGTTAGCCCCATGATGCCACAACTTTCCCACACAAAAAAGTGTGAAAAAAGTGATTTTTCCAGCTAAATATGAGGTTTGCAGGGGATTCTGGGTAAGAAAACCTTGGGTGATCCACGCAAGCCATACCTCCCTGGAATCCCCCCGGTGTCTAGTTTTCAGAAATGTGTAAGTTTGGTAGGTTTCTCTAGATGGCCACCGAGCACAGGGCCAAAAACCCAGGTGACCCCCTTGCAAAACCAGGTCGTTTTGTGATAATCAATTGTGATGTTGCCTTAATATGTTTTGGGCCCTTGCCTGTCGTGGGTACTTGGACCTCCTACACGAGTAAGGCACCATTTATATCGGGAGACCCAGAGGAACGCTCAGTGGTAGGAAATTTGTGTCAGCCCGATGATGTCACAACTTTCCCACACAAAAATGTGTGAAAAAAGTGATTTTTTTTCAGCTAAATTTTAGGTTTGCCGCGGATTCTGGGTATGAAAACATTGGGGGATCCATGCAAGCCATACCTCCCTGGAATTCCCAGGGTGTCTACTTTACAGAAATGTGTGGGTTTTGTAGGTTTCCCTAGATGGCCGCCGAGCACGGGACCAAAAACCCAGGTGATCGCCCCTTGCAAAATCAGGTTGTTTTGTGATAGGCACTTGTGATGTTGCCTCAATAAGTTTGGGCACTTGCCTGTTGTGGGTATTTGGGCCTCCCATAAGAGTAAGGCACCATTTTTATCGGGTGACCCAGGGGAATGCTGGGTGATAGGGAATTTGTGTCAGACCGGTAATGCCATAACTTGATTTCTTTCAGCTGCATTTGAGTTTTGCAGGGGATTCTGGGTGAGAAAACGTTGGGTGATCTAGGCAAGCCATACCTCTATAGAATCCCCTGGGTATTTAGTTTTAAAAAATGTATAGGTTTGCTAGGTTTCCTTAGGTGCCGGCAGAGCTAGGGTTCATAAACTACAGCTAGGCACTTTGAAAAAAAGGGTAATTTTTCACTGTGTAAATGTGGTGTGTCCACCTTGCGTTTTGGGCCGTCTTCTGTCGCAGGCACTAGGCCTACCCACACAAGTGAAGTACCTTTTTTCTTGGAAGACTTTGGGAAACGCAGGGAGGGTAGAATTCTGTGGATCCAGGCAAATTCTAGAACTTTCCACCAAAAAAATATGTAGAAAATGTGTTTTTTAAAATATTTTTTAGGTTTGCAAGGGATTCTGTGTAACAGAACCTGGTGATAGCCAGTCAAGTCACCCCATACTAGATTTCCCTGCATGTCTAGTTTTAAAAAATGTATAGGTTTGCTAGGTTTCCTTAGGTGCAGGCAGAGCTAGGGTTCAAAAACGACAGCTAGGCACTTTGTTAAAAAAGGGCAATTTTTCATTGTGAAAATGTGGTGTTTCCACGTTGTGTTTTGAGCCGTTTCCTGTTGTGGGCACAAGGCCTACCCACACAAGTGAGGTACCATTTTTATCGGGAGTATTAGGGTAATACAGAATTGTAGATCAACTGTTGTTACCTATTGACTTTCGATCCATTTCTGCCTTCCAAATGAAAGACAATGTGTAAAAAAGAAGTCATTTTGAAAAATGACCTATAATTCTCATGCTAGTATAGGTGCTCCAAATTTCGGAAATATGCAAAAATTCTATATTTTGTTCCCATTTCAGAAATACATAGGTGTCTTTAATACCGATTTTTTCATGTATACATTTTCCCTGAATAAGTGCTATATACCCGGTACATAATAGAAAAACCATTGCAAGACGCTGCTCAGTTCTTGGCTCTGGGTTCGTTGGGTTCTTGGTAAACCTACAAGTCCTATATAGGCCCACAACCAGAAAGGTCCAGCGGTATATTGCTTTCAAACAGATGTCATAATTAGAAGAAGTTACAGGTGAAAACGTTGACACAAATGGCTTTTTTTTTCAACTAGTTTTCAATTTTTCCTATATTTAACTGTTAGTTTCTATGAAGAAACCTTGAAGGATCTACAAAAATTGCCCCTTGCTGAAAATGTTGTCTACTTTTCTAAAATGTATAGCTTTCCAGGATCCATTATTGCTTTTATACCCATTTCTACCATTAACTGGAAGTAGGTTGAAAGCACAAAAAACAAAAAAAATAGGCTATGTCCCAGATAAATGCCAAAACTGTGTAAAAAATGTTGATTTTCAGACAAAAGTCTGTCATTCCCTACAAGCTGGGAAAATGGTGCTTTTAGCCCCACAAACTCTTTTTTGATACCATCTGCAGGGAAAAAACCAGACCCTTTCATTTTCAGCACTTTTTTCCCATTTTTCCCCAAAAAACAAAATGTAGCTGTATTTTGGCTAATATTGGGTCCCCTCCAGGGAATCCACAAACCCTGGGTACCTTTAGAATCCCCATAATGTGGGAAGAAAAGGACGCAAATTTGTTGTGGATACCTTATGTGGTCAAAACGTTACAGGGGCCTATGCACAAACTACCCCAAATAGCCAAAAAAAGGCTTAGCACAGGGGAGGGGGGAAGGCCTAGCAGCGAAGGGGTTAAAATGTAAACTAAAATACATAACACTAATTACAAAATTGATATTTTAAACAGCTATATTTTTGCAAATGATATTAATGACTTCTATATTTTTGAAAACGATATTTCTTACCTTAAAATCGATATTCTTGACCACCGGTGGTGCAGAAGATTAGGATTTTAGGTCCTTAGTACTGTGACACCGCTGGGAATGCCTCACTTGTAAATAGATGCATGGTATAATCACTGCTGTTGCCTGCACAATTTTCTTGGAGTGTTGTTTTGCACGTCTTCTTGTACACTTTTATAACTATTTCCTAAAATTCTAAAAATTGTTTATATTGTTTGTTTGAAGTTTATGATCGTCACATTTGTAGGAGATTGATAATAAACATGACCTTTTAACTATGGAGTGTAGTAGTGGTTTATCACTGATTCATTTGACTTGAAGGGGGCTTCCAGTCACTATCAGTTCTCAGAGCTACAGGGGTTGTGGTTGCACATTTTAGATTTATATAATTCTGTGAGGGCAATCCACCTTGTGAGTGTTTTCACTGTTAATAATACAGCACAACTGTCAGGGGTCTCCTCACGCAGACCATAAGCTTGATATATCAGTGAGTAGCTGGCTTAAATAAACTTTTAGGGGCCCTTGCCAATTTTTGTAGAGAGACCCTGTCACAATACATGTCCAGTACACTTTCTTTATAATCCCTGACTGGAGATTTAAACAGATATGTGATATTGGCAGAGAATAGCACATAGAAGTGCAACACTGGATGTTCATTTCAGCTAAATCTTCATTACCCTGAACAGTAGTCCTCCCCGTTACAGTCCTAAATGCCCTCCCTCCCTCCTTCACTTTCTTTGCCACTTTAGTAAGCTTTACACTATCAGGCTAGGTTACTGTTTTCCATCTTTCTCTCCATTAGCGCCATGAAACCTCTGGGTGCCCATGCGCTTAACAAATCCTGAATAACATAACATAACATAACATAACAGGAGGTGAGAGAGCTGAGAGATCAGAGTAGTGTTTTTATGATTGAAAAGAAGAGTGTGTTATAGAAGTAGTGAAAACACTCTGCTGGAGTGTTTTTTCTTATTTATCAGCTTAGAAAGTAAAATGTCTCATGTGGGCTGGGCCACACTCATGTAGAAAGGACTGGGATAGAGATAGCGAACAAAGGATTATGTCTAATAACTTGGAGCTCAGAGCCGGAGGGCTGCACTGAGTGCACTCTGTTGCTTGCCATGTGAAGCAAGAGTTGGCTACGGACTATCATAGTGCACTGGGTTATAGTGGACAAGGCATAACTGCTAGGATTCCAAGGTCCATGTGTCTTGTACTCCTGGCTTTATAATGGAATATACTAGTCTACAATTCCCAGAATTCAAAGCCTGCCAAACTCTGAATGGCTGATCAGGCAACCAGGTTAGGGGACTACAGAACCCCATGACTCCGACTGCTACTGAATGCTGCTGGGCTACCTTTGGTCACCTGTGGTGTGGGAGTCACAGCTGACTGGGCCTTCAGTAGTGACAGCTGGATAGAATATGGTGAAGGAAGCAGGACAGGGCAAGACAACACTACTGCAGCTATGTTGCACACTTCCATAAGGAGAGGTTCTCTATAGCTGAAAGTAGCCACTGGGAGGTGGTTTAGTACTGTCGCTCACCTGATTATGGTCAAGTCGTCCAAGACAGGATGCTGAGCAGTTAAGGTGTAGAGTGTGGCTACCTCTTGCTGCCATGACAAGAAATAAAGAATCTGAGCAACACTCCTCATGTTGTACCCTTACTACTACACAGACACAACAACTTGTGAGGAGTAGGTGATCACTTGCTAACGCAGCCATCTACGTAACCAGCCCCCATCAACTGCTCAGAGCGCGTCACGCTCGACGATGCCCCGCCCAGGGGGGACTTCCAAGAATATGAGTGTTTGATTACTCGATGATCGACCATGGCGATCGATCCACCAGGCCTCCTCTCCCTCGAGCAGGCGTCACACTCAGACACCAGTCGGCTAAGGGGGAGCCTCTCCCAGACTGCTGAGGCTGCCTCATCTACTAGCCCTGCATGGCTTAGAAGTAAGCAATGCGTTCGCCCAAGTATTAAAGCCCCGGCCCAGCGTCCATAAGCCTCCTCCCCTGTGTAACCCTCAAGGACAGATAAGAGCCCTGCATGCCTGTCCCTACGCTCTGGACCTTACTCCTTGTTTTGGCTGCCATTTTGGATTGGGAGGCCTGTCCAAATACTGACACTTCCTTACCTGACAGTGGCCATCATGGATTGGGAGCTGATAATCCTATGCATGGCCCCATTGATTGCTGGTGGCCATCTTAGATTGGGGTGGACCACTATTTCCTAGCCTGAGGCTGTTTCCAGGTGACGGTCATCTTGGATTGAGAGATCCATCATCTCCTGATTTGTGTCCCGTCTGCCTGGCTGCTGTTCAACATTGTTCATCCTTCAACACTGTTGCCAATGCGACACTCCTGGCTGTTTCTAGCTCGCGTTTTTCACATACTAGGGCCTGTTACCTCTGGTGTGGCATACACACATCTTACTGTCACTCATTTGCTGTGAGTGCCCCGTGCGCACAGTCTACTGAATGTCCTAATGCCTGCTGACAGGTGACCTGCATTAACCCTGGACTTTGTTCGCGTAGTAGCCCTACGCGTAGCTATGTGAAGTGCACTTCGAACTACCTTGAGCTATGCCTAGCTACGCGAACTGCGTGGGCACTGTGCAAAATGCTGTTCGCACTGATTGCACAGTGCCGGATGCTTGTCCACCCCGCTGCAATCAGTGCAAACACATCTTGCACAGTGCAAGCGGTCGTTTTCTGCCGCTCTAGTAGATTTCTACTCGAGCGGCAGCTTTCTCAACGCGTACTGGTAGTTTCTCATCGCGAGCGGTCGCGAGCCTACACGACCACTCGCCATGAGAAACGTGACCTCCCCGCGTTGAGAATCTCGCCGGGAAGTTTATTTTCCACGTTCACGATCAGCAACTTGATGTTGATGATCGCGAACGAGGAAAAAGTCTCGCCGGGATGTCATTTTGCTCGCTCGCGGTAGCCAACTTGCCATTGAGGACCGCGAGCAAGCAAAAAATGACCGCTGCACTACGCTACTCTATGCGTGTTTGCACTGTGCTACGTGCAATTCACGTAGTGCGAAGTAGCACAAACTTCGCAAACTATGCGAGCGTAGCGTAGTGCTTCGTCCAGGGTTAACCTGCAGATGATGCTGCTGCAGTTCTGAAGCCACCACCCCCATTCGATATGTCTAAGATACACAATACTGGGGTGCAGTCAACTGACTGGACTGAGAAATGTGATTACTTCATTGAGTCTGATGACACCAAAGTAATTTGCTATCTCAAAAATCTTGCAGGGTATGGTATCAAAGAAGCTCTCAAGAAAATTCCCAAAGATGAAGCCAACACACATTGCAAGTTCAACAACGAACTCGCTAACAAGTTTGACCCTGCCACCAATGTTGACTGTGAACAGTACATGCTTGCCAAGGTTCGTCAGCAACCAGGGGAGTCAATGGATGACTTTGCTGAGTGCCTCTTTAAACACTGTTGTTTCTCTGAATTCTCCAATGAGGAGGCAATGCGCCTTAGAATCATTGACGGCTGACAATCTAAAACCTTTCGAAGTCAAATGCTTTGAGAAACTCACTCTCTAGCCAAGATGTTCTGCACAGCCCACATAGAAGGATGTGCTAACAAACAGGCAGCTGACATGGAAGCTGGTGCAAGCACTGTAAAATCTGTACAGGTCATGGGCAACAGCCACTGGGCACACAAAGACCAACCCAAGGCCATGGCCGTCAGATACACCAAAATTCTGCTACAGATGTGGGCTGCCCTACACCCATGATGGAAAGTGCCTGGCTCTCGCACAAGTGTGCAAAATCTGTGGCAAAGAAAACCATTTTAAATCTGTCTGCCAAGCCCAATCAAAACAACACTCCTCCAATCACAGCAGATGCAGAGACAAACTGAGCAGCGATCACCGACAGTGTCCAAAATCAAGCGACAAGCCACGCCATCCGTTGTGGGCTGTTCTCACCACATCCGGAGGCCAGCCGCCCACATCACCATCTTCGCAATCCACCACCAGTGGTAGTGATGAAGATGGATACCTCATGATGACGTCAATGCCCAGCCCTCTGGCCTCGCGGTCTACTGTAACCCTCTTCTTGAATGGGCGACTCATAAACTTCATCATCAACAGTGGTGCCTCTGTCGATGTTGTCAGAAGACAAGATCTCACCTCTCTCCAAGGCTGTGCACAGTTGGTTAACACAAACCAAAATGGGTTGCAATGGCTAGGGAAATTGGCGCACTCTATCAAATGTGTGTAAACAATTTTCAAAGTCTAATATGATCAATGTGCAAGTGTTATCTGGTTCTGGAATCAACAACAATGTTCTCCAGGCACACACAGATAAATTGAGGTTGTGGTTTCAATAGTTCTTTTATTGCTTTGCAAATATACGAGCCCCATGCCAACATGTTTCATCTCAAGCTGTTCTTGTCACAGCAGACTTCCTCATGGCAAAATATTCAGTCTCTTTAACAGATCCTCTGTTGTCTTATTAAAAATGCCTTACCATTTCATGACCTCCTGGAGAAGCATGCAATCGATATCGCCTTCGTTCCAGGAACCAGGGCTGATTCCTCCTCCAAACCAGACCTCCTAGGGGCTCTTCCTGCGGGCTACAAAATTTATAGGAAAGATAGAGTTGGGAAAAGGGGAGGAGGCTTAGCGCTCATAGCCAGAAATAGTTTTAATATATAGTTTACCCAATCTTAGATTATACAGAGAGCAAGGCAGCTATTTTTAAAGTCGGGCTTGATAGCCAGAACACCTTCAATGGCACACTAATTTTTCGTCCACCTACAGCCAATTCCATCTTTTTCAATTCTATTGGTCAGCATCTGGAGATTAAGGCAAAACAGTCCAACTTTACTATTGTGGGTGACTTTAATTTTCACCTTGAGAACCCCGCTGACACAGACACTGAAACCCCTATAGACCACATGGCTAGTACAGGACTGGTCAAGGAGGCCACACACTCGGACAGACATTGCTTGGACAGGATATTCTCGGACCACTCCAATCTTGTATGGAACAGAGTACTGCCACTTATCTGGTCTGACCATAAGACGATCATGCTTGAGGTTACCCTGCCACCTAAAAAGCCCACTAATGTATCTAGGAAAGTTTTAGCTCTCAACCTTGGAATAAGGTAAAGGCAGAAAAGCTAAACAAGATGCTCACCTGCTCTTGTCACCCGACCCTGGCAGACTTGGATGAGGCAGTCAGGAGCTATCACTCCTGGAGTGTCTCCGCTGGTCAACAGTTGGCTCCTTTGACCAAGCAGAGGTCAGTCAGGCAGTCACCCTCTGAACCATGGTTCAATGAGTCATTGAAGGCACAAAAACAAATATGTAGAAGACTAGAAAGGAAATGGAGGCTAGAGAATGATGTCCAGACTAAATCAGACTACAGACTAGCCATCCAAATACAAAAATCGTATTCTGAAGGCAAAGTCAGACTACTTCAAAGAAAAAAGAGAAGCAGCCGATGGCTGCGCCTAAGGGCTATTCACCACAGTTAAAAACTATCCAAGCACTCAGAATCACTAAATTACTAAAGTAGCCAGCAATTTTGCAATAAGTTAGCAGACTCCTTTCAACAAAGAGTTAAACAAGTCTTTAATGCCTTACCCCAATCTAACCTTTTGTCATTGCCCCACAAGCCCCGAGCGACAGTCCAGTTTTGCACGCCAAGGCGGATAGCTCCACCACCCCTACACTTTCAGTCTTCCCACTAATCACGCTTGAAAGGACCACCAAATTAATTTCCTTAGTTAAATCTAGATCTCCTCTCGACCCATGCCCTCTGAAAATTCTCCATCTGGTCCCCGAGACCATTGCATCTGCACTTTGGCCCATCTTCAATACCATGATTTCTTCAGGGCATTTCCCCACGGAATGAAAAAAAGCCTCCATTTTGACACTTTTGAAGAAACCCAATCTGGATCCGGAGGACCCCTCCAGCTACAGACCCATATCCAGGCTGCCGCTTCCAGCTGAGATCATTGAAATATTTCTTAATGAAGAACTGTCCGCTTTCCTGTGGAGGTAGACATTCTGGACCATTCTCAATAAGGTTTCCGGGTCCATCACAGCACTGAATTGGCGCTAATTACGGCCACTGAAGAGCTGAGGCAAAAGCTTGACAGAAGGGGGAGTACTTCCCTTATCCTGTTAGATCTCTCAGTGGCATTTGACATGGTCAACCACGCTGTGTGGGTTGAGCATCTCGCCTCACTGGGAATTAGGGATAAAGCGCTCCTCCTACTTAGTTCCTTCCTGTCTAACAGGTCTCGATCGGTGGCACACAATGCATTCGTCTCCCCGGCTTTCTCACTCCCTTGTGAAGTCCCACAGGGCTCATCATTGAGCCCCACCCTTTTTAACCTGTATGTCACCCCCCTGGCTAATAAGAAGCTTCAGATTTCCGCTGGTGTCCTAAACGGTTGACATGCAGATAATAGTGTCCCTTAACAGCTCGGCCTCTGACACTGCAGCTCGTTTTTAAAGACTGCATGAGCCATTTAGGGAAGTGGAAGAAGGATAAATGTTTAAAGCTCAACACATCCAAAACAGAAGTCATGCTCTTTGGCAATATGCCAGTTAGCTGGTCAGACAGATGGTGGCCGAATCATTTGGGCTCTCCTCCGACACCCGCTAACAAAGTAAAAAATCTTGGAGTTCTCTTCGACTCCAAACTGTCCTTTGAAACCCAGATCAATCACACCACATCATCTTGCTTATTCATTCTTAAAATCCTGAAAAAAGTACTTCCATTTATTCAACTTGAGCTAAGAAAAACAGTAGTCACAGCGTTAATTGCCTCCAGGCTGGACTATTGCAACACCCTTCTTACTAGTGCAAGCAAGCATAGCATACATAAACTCCAGATGACTCAGAATTCCACAGCTAGAGTCCTGCTTGGGCTTACTCACTATGACTTGGCCTCCAAGGCTCTCGCAGAACTACACTGGTTGCCCATCAGCAAACTAATTCATTTCAAAGCATTTTGTATTGCGTTTAAGGCTACATAAGGCCTTGGTCCTTGGCAACTGTCGCAACTTTTCAAACCCTATAGCCCTGCCAGATCACTTAGATCATTAGACAGCGGCAACCTGATCATCCCCAAGGTATACAAAGTTAAATGGGGAGGAAAAAGCTTTGCCTACACCACCTCCAAACTTTGGAACTCCCTGCCTATTTCTCTAAAAAATAAAGAAAATGTGCTTAATTTCTGGAAGCACCTAAAAACCTGGCTCTACTAACGTACCTTCATCTCTACCTCTGCTTGCCTGCCCCTATGAAGCACCTAGACACCTCCGGGTACTTGTAGCACTATATAAATTCTTCATTTCATTTCATTTTTATGAAGTAGTATCAACGTTTCCAATTGAAACTCAAGTCGTCCTAATGTATATATGGCTGATGTTGAAAATATATTTGATGTATTCAGTAACATTGACGTGTTAACTTCCTCAAGTAACGGGTACAGCAACATCGGGTATGTAGACCTTCATAGTCGTTGTTGCTGTTAGTCTCGGCGGACCCGTTACTTGAGGAAGTTAACACACCGATGTGACTGAATACATCAAATATATTTTCAACATCAGCCATATATACAGCATCAGGACGACTTGAGTTTCAATTGGAAACCATTGATACTACTTCACAGTTGATCGACACTTGAAGGAGAATACACATTTGGGGAGAAGATACGCCAATAAGCTGCATAGGGAAGTTCACAGCATCCTTCACGTACAGAGAGAGAAACAGTGCGATTACTTTCTACATTCCAGACTATTGATTGCCCGTTCCCAGAGTCCTGTGCCTTGATACTGCCACTAGCCTGGGCCTAGTGCAAATACATTCAGGTAGCATAATCATTATTCAGGTACACCTTCCAAACGCCACAAGCATCCTGCCCAGTTGTGCACCTAGTACTGAACGAAAAATCCATGTCTTCATCGTTGATAGTGGGGCATTAATCAATGTAATGTCCTTCAATCAATTCAATGAACTCACCCCATTGCCATGTTGTTTTATATTTGTACTTCCTTCAATATGGCTACTTGGTGTCAGTAGTCCTTTCTTTGTGTTCTATCTTCCCAACCTCCCATAGTACCTAAGAGTGTTCTATCTGCTATGTGAAGGTTACAGCCTTGGCAGTTGATGGTCTGGTCAGCTGTGAGGTTTACTGCTCTGCTGTACTATCTTAATAAATCTATCTTAATAACCTGAAGACGTGTCCTGCTGTCTACCTAACTTACTTACAACATTTTGGCGACATTCAGCGCTGACCAGACCAGAGGAGCAGACCAGGAAGAACAGCGCAGCACGAGCAACACCTCACAACCAAGAACCCACCTAACTGCAGCTTCAAACAAGAAGAAAAGCAACCAAAAAGCTTTGTAACGCAAGAAAGCCTAAAGAAATTAACCGCAAGTAAAAAAATGATTACGAGAAATACCATACTTTTAAGAGGATATGGAATCAGCCCATCTGCTCCCAGTAACTTAAGAAGAAACGTGTAAAAGCAGTAACGCCTTAAGAATAAAAAAAATAGTAAACCATTGTAGTCAGAAACTAGCTGCTGCCAAAACAACTAAACAAGCTAAAACCTGTCTGTAGTAATGTAAATGAAGATCAGGTCACGTAGGTTCTTGTAGAAAGATGTATTTATTAATTAAAGTTGACATGAGGTGGTAGTTCAAGATAGTAAGAATAATTCCACGGTAAATCCCCACCAGGAGCTGTCACCAGTCAGCTCAATCCTCATCTCCCAACTGACTCTAGCATCAGAGCATAACATTCCAAACAGTCATCCTGTGTGGTAACATTCCATTTGATGACATATGTAAAACAACTAGAAAGCCAACACTACATATCTTCCTCTTTTATACATTTTGCAATTGCAACCAAAAGTTAAAATGAACATAACATTCCAAACAGTCATCCTGTGTGGTAACATTCCATTTGATGACATATGTAAAACAACTAGAAAGCCAACACTACATATCTTCCTCTTTTATACATTTTGCAATTGCAACCAAAAGTTAAAATGTGAACAAAGCAATCACAAGTAATAATCAGATAAAACAGGAGTAGAAATGGCAAACACAATCATAAGAATAGTTGACATAAGAATAAATAAATGGGGAAGGTTTAAATAGATAAGAATCAAGAGAAGTTATGATTAGAGATGACTAAAAGAAAGAATTAAGAAACGAGAGTAAACTTAAAAGAATGAACACAAGACACATCTCCTTCCTAAGGAATAAAGAGGAAAGATCATACGAGAGCGAAT
This sequence comes from Lissotriton helveticus, assembly GCF_964261635.1. Taxonomy (NCBI): domain Eukaryota; kingdom Metazoa; phylum Chordata; class Amphibia; order Caudata; family Salamandridae; genus Lissotriton; species Lissotriton helveticus. The sequence goes on from NC_136063.1 coordinate 927,574,612, forward strand.
AAGAACACAAGACACATCTCCTCCCTAAGGAATAAAGAGGAAAGAGTATACGAGAGTGAAAACCAACACAAACGTTAAGAGGAGCACAAAATTCAACAACTGGCCATATTGGAGAAATTGTGAACCATAAACGAATGGGTGAAAGATAGAAACACTTCAAGAATGAATAAAAAGAGAAAAATATATATATGCTCAACAGGAGAAACAATCAGAAACTCCAGCAAAATTAAAAGAAATGTGAAAATCAGGAGCACGAATAAAAGAACAACATTGCCAGTTTGAACAATCATGAATTAAACCTTAAAGGTGAAGAAAATCTGGCATAAACAATCAAACAAAAGCAATACATGTAAAATATTAAAACTTAAGTATCACTAATAGAATGACAACTAAATTCCATGTGACATACGTCTACGCACAGGAAATGTTCATTAATAATAAAACTTTTGCGCAAAAGGTAGAGTATAATATCAATAGAGCTCTAGAATAATAATCAGAAAACAGTACTGTTTTTAAAGAATGACATCATAAAATATCATTTAAAACCGGTAACGTAGACAAATAATGTCCACTCATAAAGCATGCATAAGTTTAAATTACTTAAGCAAATAATATCAGTCATAACTGCATCATGCATCATGAAATGAAAATTTTCACGAAGAATCTGTCATTAAAATTTAACTATCATAACATAAATTACTGGTACCATAATAATCCTGTAAATGATAGATAATAAAGAAAGAATTAAGCAATAAAATTATTCAGCGTTGTATCATAAATACATTAATATTCAGAATGTAATCCATAGTAATCATACCTGCTGCAACCTGCAATTAAAATAGCATTAAAATATTAAAAGGTATAATTATACTGTACATACTCAATAATTCATGTTATTATTAAGCAATGAACAAAATAATTAACTAAAATAATTAAAGTGGTCACCGTTGTCAATGTAGGAAAATAAAGGACTAAAATAAATAAAGTTGTCACCGTTGTCATTGCAATTAAAAGGCAGAAACAGCAGGCTGAAAATAATCCATGACTTGCAGCAGGAAAGAAAGCAGAAACTTCATAAATAAATGGTGTGCACGTCACCGATATCATGAAGACATGCACGTTGCGACAGTGACAAAAGAAATACCTCTAACCAAAAATGAAGATGTGTAAAATCCGAAAATTTCACGAAGATCCATGCTGTAGAAGACACGAAACTGAAATTCTTTAGAAACTGGATTGAGGGAGTACTCTAACGTCTTGATAGATTGTGCCAACTGCCTGAAATAACTTTATTGTCCCCCGTGGTTGGCAAAAGTAGGACTCAAAGGAAACATCCATAGAAGACGATTCTCCAAAACTGTATAATCCATAAAATGGCGTCACGTTTTATGCGTTGTGCAGGGTGGTTAGCGGAAAGTATATGTACCAAGACACCAAAGGGCAGGTTTACTGACGTTGAAAACGCGTCATTGCAGAGAAACAAACAAAGGAGAAACGTCGGGCTTAAATGAGGCTGCACGCGCTGGATTAACGCACTGGTTGCACGCTCGAGCCACATTTGAAAGGAAAGATGACAGTTTAAGGGCCGTGGTAAAGAGGCAAGTTTCAAAAGCACTTAATAATTCAAATCGCAGATGCTCATCCAAAGACAACACGATAAATGCATTGTCATTGATATTGATAAGGGTAGAAACTGTTAGTTGTAACGCCGCATAGTTCAAATTGGTAGTCATGAAATTGAATGAAGGTGAAGCAATTAACTCTTTATTCATCGCAGGAGGTTCGAAGAGACAAAAATGTAAAATAAAACACTGCAGGCTTTTCAATAGACAGCCGGAATTTGGGAATAAACACTGCAGGCTTCTAAATCAGCAGGCATATAAATCAAGTGCAGTTTTCACTTGACATGGGAGTGTGGGAATAACACAGCAGGCTCCAAAATCAATGTGCTTCAGACTTTCAAATCAGTAGGTTTATTAATCAAACACTGTAGGCTTTCAAATCAGTAAGCTTCTTAATCAGGTGAAGCAGAGTGGGAATTTTAGATCGGCAGGCTTGTAAATCTATAGGCAGCAGGCTTTCAAAACAGTAGGATTATTTATCAAACACAGCAGACTTTTAAATCGGTAGGCTTCTTAATCAGGTGTAGCTGTAATTAATTTTAAATCAAAGCCTCAGAAAGTGGGGACTGGCAGGTAAAATAGGCTTATAATTAAGCAGGCTCATAAATCAGGTGCCATAGCTATTAAATCAGGTGCAGTCACTTTTCAATCAGGTGAACCAGTTTTTTAAATCAGGTGCAGCAGCTTTTAAATCAGGTGCAGCAGTAGATAACTTAAGATTTTAGAAAGCAGGGACTGGCAGATTAGTTGTAGGACGACCAAAAGAGTGGAATGGTCACTGGTGGGGATTTTTAACGTGCCAGTTTGCTAAGAAGTTGCTTGAAGAAAGTGAAATTTAAAAGGTTACCTTGTTTGAAGAAAGTTTTTGTTTCAGTTGCTTGTAAATATGAGGAAAATTGATTTTCCCAAACGTCGCCAATGTAGTAATGTAAATGAAGATCAGGTCACGTAGGTTCTTGTAGAAAGATGTATTTATTAATTAAAGTTGACATGAGGTGGTAGTTCAAGATAGTAAGAATAATTCCAAGGTAAATCCCCACCAGGAGCTGTCACCAGTCAGCTCAATCCTCATCTCCCAACTGACTCTAGCATCAGAGCATAACATTCCAAACCGTCATCCTGTGTGGTAACATTCCATTTGATGACATATGTAAAACAACTAGAAAGCCAACACTACACTGTCGAAGGTACATCAACTGTTGTCCTTCGTGAGTCAAGACAATCTGCCTGTTTCAAAAGACTGTTGCGGTTGAAAGTGTACCAAAGTACTTTCTTCAACAATGCGAATTGGCACGATGGTTGATGAAATGTGACAGGTCCGAAAAGCTGTTTCCTATGGTGTATTGGGAATTTATAACTGGAAAAGTGTTAATTTAAACAATTGGGGTAAACGGTATGCGCATCTTAGGCAAGCTTTGACCGTGACACAAGCTGGAATGCGAGGGGAATCAATTTTGAAGTAGCTATGTTTGAAGGTACTCAGCGTTGGTGAGACGGTCTGACTGACTAAAAGATAAGTTATGCGCCTTACTGTCATTGAGTAGAGATCCTTTCCCCGCGCTGCCATCCTCTCACTCATGACGTGTTAGAACCTCCGTCAGTACTAGCGGAGCAGCAGCACGCTCTTTGTTCTCGTAGAGTACTCGGCGTCCTTCAACCTCTGACCTGAGAAGGACTTTCAACACTTTATCGCGCAACGTCAGGCAACCATCTTGTTTTTATGTTTCCATGTTTACCAGAATGAGTATCTGAAGATATCTGCCCCGTGTTTTTTTCACACGCCTTTTTGTCTGGCCTCGATGCTGGTAAGTGAGCGCATGTTTTTAAATAAGCCTCACTGAATAGTTGTCATCGAAATCCAAGAGATACAGAAGCGCAAGAAGCGCCGGTATGATGCGTGTGTATTTTGTAAATGAGTGACATTGTACATTGGAAGCACTGTCCAGTTCTCAATCATGCTGGTATGAAGTTATGATTAAACTTTACATCATCAAGTGTGCACATAAAAGAAAAAGAGAGCTCCTTTCATCAGTTGTTTCCTCGTGAGTGCAAGGGATTTGACTTCTTAAAGCATCGTTTCGGGTTTAAAATGAAATAGCTCTATCCTTTGAGCTTGAACCGCACTTGTGAGTGTATTTAAAGTCACTAACTGAGCGAAACTCTTGACAACAGTGCCATTTTGTGGAGTTTTAGAGTATGTTTGATGCGACCTCATATTTTTCATGCAGCTTCCTCAAACTTTAAATTGTTAGAAGAGTCTGTTACCAGCAAAGAAAATGTAATTTGCAGCTAAACTAATTCACATTGACAGTGTTTATCAGCACTAATTCAATGTGTTATTACTGCAAGGAAAATGGACAATGTTCTAAAAAAACATACAAAGCGTGATGGAAAATAAATCAGAAAAGCCTTTTAGGCACCCACTATCACCTTCTGGAGAGAGGGTTTCATCTGATGCCAGCATTTGACAGAGAATAACTTGGAGGCAAGTGTGGCAGATAAAAGGAAAAATCAAACTTAAAGTTATAAAAAGAGATGCCACCGTGCAAAGGTATAGAAAGACTGTGTATCTCTGGAGAGGAAGTGCAACTGGAAAATTGGAAAGTGGCAATTGGTATTTCAATATTGATCTGGAGAAAATATTGCAAGTGAAAGGTGCACCTAATTTATAAAAAGGAACTGGGACTCAAACTTCAAATCACATTCAAAATGAAGGACTGAGGGAGTGAGTCCAGAACCAAGACCGGGAGAGGACAAAAGTAGTCCCAGGACCGGAAGAACTAGAAGGGAACAAAGGATTTCCCTAAACCAGGACCGGGAGAGGACAAAGGAAGTCCCAGGACCAGCAGAACCAGGACCGGGAGAGGACAAAGGATATCCCAGGACTGGCGGAACAAGAAGGGGACAAGGGATGTCCCAGAACCAGGACCGGGAGAGGACAAAGGAAGTCCAAGGACCGGAAGGGGTCGGTGCGCTCTAGAATCAGTACCGGGAGAGGACAAAGGAGATCCCAGGACCGGGAGACAGAGCAGCTATTAGTAGAGCCAGGACGGAAGTTCCAGTACCAAAACACATATTGTGATGCAGCGGTTCCCAGAACCGGGACTAACGTTCCATGACTAGAACCGGGTCTTATAGCCCACAGTACTGAGACATATCATCCACAAAAGGAAAAATAATGAGGTAACGTAGTGGCCCGAGCTACAACCAGAGGCCCGTAACCCAAGAAAAAGACCCAGAACCTAGACACCTGGTCCAGAACTCCAACTTGGACTGTAAGAGATATGGCTCCAACTTTTTCTTCGGGAACATTCTTCCAGAATTTTTTGAACCTTAGAAGCACTTGTTGAACTCTTCTATCTTCAACAATGAGCGGGAAGCCGCGGAGGGCAAACGACTTATTGGAGAAAGTAAGCTGTCTCTTCCCGTTTTTGCTGGCCACAATGACGGATTGTAGAGAGTAGAATGTCTCTTTTTGTTTTTCGTCAATCGAAGGGGAAAAGGTGGTCATCATGATTCTCGTTTTGATCCTGTCCCTTTGCCTTCTTTTCTGGAAGTCCAAGAGGTTTCTGACCTCATACATGTTATATGTTTTCTTCTTCTTGTTTTCCATGCTTTAACTCTTACTATGTGTTTGAGTCTTTCATTTTTGTTTTATCTGTAAAGGGAGAAGATATGTTGTATATTTGTACTTCCTTCAATATGGCTACTTGGTGTCAGTAGTCCTTTCTTTGTGTTCTATCTTCCCAACCTCCCATAGTACCTAAGAGTGTTCTATCTGGTATGCGAAGGTTCCAGCCTTGGCAGTTGATGGTCTGGTCAGCTGTGAGGTTTACTGCTCTGCTATACTATCTTAATAAATCTATCTTAATAACCTGGAGACGTGTCCTGCTGCCTACCTAACTTACTTACAACACAAAACTCGGCCACTCATCTGTAAAAGTCTACACTTGGGCTGCATCCAACCCTCTACATACCCGTGGTTCCTTCACCACAATCTTCTCACATGGTAAGAAATCCATCACAGCTCCTATCCATGTGCTACAAGGCAAGACATCCTCTTCACTTGTCTCGGCAAACTGAAAGATACCCATGTATGCCTTCACATTTACAAGAGTGTCTGCCAGCTGGTGCAGAGACACAGGAAAGTCACATTCCACCTCCAAGAATATGTGGAAAGAGAAATCAATAGTCTCCATCGCCTTGACATAATTGAGCGATCCACAGGCGCAACACCTTGGGTGTCTCCCATCATGGTACCGAAGAAAGACAATAACAGGAGCTGTCTGCATATGAATAGATATATGCCAGCCAAACAAGGCAATAGAATGATAGCTCCATCCTGATCCGCATATCGCAGACCTGATCACTCAATTCAATTGTTCGATACTCTTCTCCAAACTGGATCTCAACAAGGCCTACCATCAGATTGAGTTGAAAGAGCGGTGCTGTTATATCACAACATCTATCATTCACTTAGGACATTTTCACTACAAGAGATTGAACGTCAGCATCTTGTCAGCAGCTGAAACTTTTCAGGAAGTCATTCACAAAATCATCTAGCCTACTTGTCTTTAGTGCCACCCAGGAGGCACATGATGGTGTACTGGACAAGGTCTGTCCTTTACTTTGCGCAGCTGCGCTCACCCTCAATTCCAGCCAATGCGAATTCCACATAACCAAGTTGAAATTCTTTGGACACCTCTTCTCGGAGAGGGTATGACACCTGACCCAGAAACGGTTGCTGCCCTTACATCTGCTAGCCCACCAACAGATGCTGTCATGCTCTGCTATTTTTTGGGCATGGCCAATTAACGTGCTCGATATATCCAACACTATGCCACTATTATCACCCCTCTTCGACACCTCACAAGGCAAGGGATAGCGTTCCAGTGGTATCTTGACTGTGAACATAGTTTCCAAAAAATGAAGACTGCTCTGGCCAAGACTACCATCATGGCTTTCTTTAACCCAAAGCTATCTACCGAAGTGACTGTTGACCCAATCTGGTAGATCTTGGTGCTATTCTAGCTCAACAGTCTGGAACCTCAGAGGCCCAACGTCACATAGGCAATTATGCCAGCAGAAGTCTCTTAGATACCGAAAAGTCCTATTATCAACCTGAACAGGAAAGCCTTGCAGTGGTATGGGCCTCTTGAACACTTCCATGTCTTTCTATACAGCAAGAAATACAGCATCATTACGACTATCTAGACACTCAGAAATCAATCCAGTGACCTAGCCCATAAAGGACACTAAGGAATGGTTGCCATCAAGAGGGCACTCTAAGATAGACCGTGGTTCCCTGGGGTAGAGGTCATGGTGAAAATTGAACTACGGAAACACCACCTCTGGATCTGCCTAACACCAGTCATGCATCCCTTGCCACTGGAAATGTTGGAAACACTGGAAGGTGTGAGGGAGAGGGTAGTGGTTGACTTCTTTGGCCCACTAGAGTCTGGCTAATACCTCCTAGTACTGATCGACTAATATTCCTGTTTCCCAATAGCCAAGATGGTCTCCTCCACCAGTGCAGCCAAAGTACTCAAAGTTTTGAATGACATCTTTGCAACTTGGGGGTCTCCTTTGGTTTTAAAATCTGACCATGGGGCACCATTCACCAGTGCTGATTTCAAGGACTTTTGAAATGCCTTGGGATTGAACACCAATGAATAACCCAGCTTTGGCCTCAAGCTAATGGAATAGCAGAGCAGTTCATGAGGACCATCAAGCGAATTGTACAGAGAGCCACCAAAGAGTGATTTGTTCTAGAATAAGCCCTCTATCAAGTCTTGAGGGCATAACGGGCCACCCCGCAATCAACAACTGGAGAAAGTCCGGCTACACTCATGTTTGGCAGATCCGTCTGCAACAAGTTACGTCAGAAGACTTCAGAGTGACAGATGAGCCCTGATATGTTAAGGACCATATACAGAGAAAAGAAAGGGAAGATGAAAGGTCATGCTCATGTCAGATAGCAAACACAGGAAACAACCTTTGAAACAGGTGACTGGATGGTAGCCGGGCAGAAGCAACAGAAGAAAGCTGACACCTCTTTCAACACCCAACTACTTCAAGTCAAAGCAGTTAAAGAGAGCATGGTCACGGTGTCTCATCCTGGCATATCCATCACCCGAAACACACCAAACTTCAGAACCACATAGCACAGTAGAGACCAGGACGACCTCTGGCGACGGCCGTGAGTTCTGATGTACCTGCCACCATCCTGAGTGACAAGAGGTGTGCCAAACTGACTCCTCCAGTGATGACCACCCGGTCCTGCAGAGTGGGGAATAGACCTTTCAGACTGACTGAAGACATTTGATCTTGTAAGAACTTTGGGCCATGTTTAAACGGGGAGGAGTAGAGTTGGGCTCTCTAGGACTCTGACTCTGCCTCCAGCTGGCTGTGTCGTCACAGGGAGGTAAGTTACATGCCGAGCAGTGGAGGTGCAGCGTGCAGCTACCTCTTGCTGCCAAGATAAGAAACAAAGAAACTGAGCAACTCTCCTCGTGTCGTGTCCTTACTACTAAACAGACACGATAAAAGCGACCTTGTGTAATGTAACTTGATTTTGGGGGGGTTAATTCTTCCAGCCGTAACCAGAGTGGCTGTAAGAAGGGGTAAAAACATAACAAAAGCCTCATTTACATTTAAATGGTCTTTCTACAGACCTGTGAAGTACTCGGGTGCGGCTGCAATTAGCCGTCCCGAGCCGCAAAGCTGTGTCAGCCCCGGGCTGACACACACGACGGGGGGGGGGGGCTGAAGCCCGGTGAGCCCAATGGGTGTTGCGCGCCTGACGTGATGTTTATTGTATGATTTACTAGCTAGTATATTCTGGGCTCGGCTCCTGCGCGGACTCTAAGATCCGAGCCCTACCCTTGTTTCAGCTCTCCCTGTTCATTTGTTAGCTCGCCCACCTCTAAGTTTCAGCCTTGAACCCTTGGTTGGTCCAGCCACAGCAGACCCAGGAGTACTTAACACTGTTGCAGAACTGTTCTAGTTATAAGGACTCACAAATGTAACATTGTGGACAGTTTGAGGGATCGGGCATCTAAACATTACATTGCACCTGTCATGATAGTTATTATTAACAGGGTGGCGTTCTGAGACACGCTGCTTGTAATAAGGCCACTGAAACGCATTTAATGAAAATATAAATATAAAACGAAAACACCTGCCCCGACCTACAGAAATCACATTAAATGAAGGAGAAATTAGATTTCCATGCATTTTCAACCGTAAGCAGTGCTTTAAATGGGCCGGTACTGTCTGGCACTGAGTACTGGCACTTTTTTATTTTGCGAGGGAGGGTACCGGCACTTCTCAAGAGAAATGTTATAGTTTTAATTGGAGAGTACTGGCACTTCTCAGAAACAAGCCTGCACTTTTATTTAATTTTTCCATTTCAAGCACTGAGTCCGTAAGTCTAAGGCTGGGCAACAGAGAGGAGACTAGTTAGAGAAATTCAAAGTCTCCTCCTGTCACTTGGTCCACCTGAAGCTGAACCAGACCGTGCCCTTTTTCACATCACTTATGACCGAAAGCATCCCCTTGGAAGACACTGGGCGACTTACAGGTTTTGTTACTGCGACATTTGCCGTTCAGTTCTGCCTCGGGCTGTTCAAGAGGCAGTTACGTCACATTGCCGTCGGTGTTCTCTCAGGGGTCATTCACTACCATGCCAACAGGAGGAACTGTTGCCTTCGCAGCCGTTGCCCCTGGAACTCGCCAAGGCAGCAAATATACAGTGTACTAAGCTCCTATCCTGGAATATAGCTGGCTTAATGTCAAAAATGGATCTCCCTGATTGGGGAGATTTCATAGATACCCATGAGCTATGTCTCTTACAGGAAACCTGGGCCACAACACCATTGTATAGAGTAGGTTATGTAGCGTATTGCATACCTGCAACCCAGGGGCCTAGAGGGAGACCCTCAGGGGGCCTATGCATCTGGATTGGTATTTACTTGGGATGTACCACTAAGATTGTAGATGCCTTTTCCCCAGATATTTTGTGTGTTCTTCTATCCTCAGACACCCTCCCTAATCTAGTCATTAATGTTTATTCGTGCCCAGTGAAATGTGGCCAAAGCTCTAAGACCTTAGGTTGTTTGGCCTCCTTTCTTTCTACACTACCTCACCGAATACATGTAATAATTGGAGGAAACTTTAATTGCCACTTTGAACCTCTCAATGGCATATCCTTCTCCGTAACAAGTGAGGAAGATTCAGTTCTGGTGATCCCAGATTGTAATATATATCCGACTAGGGGTGGACCCCCCTTTGTCCTTCAGATGAATATGATTATACCCATTTACTCGCTCAGGGCATGTAATGGTCACTTGCCTTCAGATAGCCCAGGCAATCCCACCTTTGAAAAAATGGGGCAGGCATCTACAATCAATTACATTCTGGTAGATATTGGGTTGTGGCATAGATCTAAGAATTTTTCGGTCTTGCCACGATGTGAAAGCGATCTTAATCCTCTGGTTCTGGCATCAGAGTGGTTCCAGCTCCAGGAAGTTCAGGGATCTGATTGAAGGTGGCAGAAGAGTATGATGGAGAACATTTGTACAATCAGGTGAAAAAATATCCTACATGTATGAACAAATTATCCCCTGTGAGAAGTTGGCCTGATTTGTGATGTCCACTATTCTAGTGGGCACCCTGTATCAGTCCAAACAACCCTTATGATGATGGTTGTAAAGTCAACCATATAGACCAGCTATTTTAGTGGTAGCATGGACAAAGCAGTCTTAGGCTAAACTCAAGATGGCATGTGAAGCCAGCTGTTTTACCATATATAACCCCTTTAATACCAAAAGAAAGGACACCACACAGGTTATATATATAAAACATATATGTATTTATTACTAAATTACTCCTCTGAACTCTTTATGAGGTCATAGGCACAAGCACATAACAAGAGACCTAATTATCATACAATAAGTTGCACAAAATACAGTAGAGCCCTAGGGGCACGTAAAACCATATACTAAAATAGTGGTACCACGTCACGAACAAAGGATAGGCCTAGGGCCTGGAGAATCGCTGGGGCTACGCTGTACTACCAAAGGATAGGGAGCAGGTGGCCCACGGGATGCGTGTACAGTGTCTTTACACACATGCGAGTTACCATAGAGTTAGAATGGGAACGAAAGAATTGGAAACGAGTCCTTTTAGGGCAGTTCCGAATGGACAAGGAGAAAGCTACTTGAAACTGGGACACTAGGATAGTTAATACCCACAGGAGTACTGGAATACTCGCGTTACCTCACCCACAGGAAGCGGGTGCATAGGTGTCAAAGTGTGTCGGGTTTCGTCGCTGAATCCTATGGAGCCATGAAGAACGATGTTGCAGGCGACCAGGAGGGAAGTGTCCAGTTGGATCCAAGGGCGGATCGAGGATGAAGAGTACCTGAAAGCAGAGGGGACAGAGTCTGGGTCACTAGCCAGTGACCAGGATGGAACCAGGACGGAACCAGGCAATGTTGCGAAGCAATCAGGTGATGTTGTGAAGCTTGTGTCTGCAGCCACGTGGACCAGGAGGTGTCGAAGACAACCAGGAGCTGGATACGGATTGTCCCACAAAGGCTCTCGCTGTCGGCGGTGTCGGCTTCCGGATTGGAGTCAACAAGCCTTGGCAAAGGCAACCCACGCAGGAATCGAAGATGGCGTCTGGATCAGACCAGCAAGGTCTGATGGGCTTCTCCTTTTCAGGGAAGCAGGGGCAAGTCTGGAGCAACCAGACCAGTAGTGTAAATTTGTAGGTTCGTCATCACAGAGGCCACTAGCTAACGGGCAAGTGACCGGACAGATGCATTAAGCAGGAAAATGCAGAAGGGCCCAGCGCAGAACTCGTGGAGTGTGGAGGGCTGATCTTCGGTGCATTTGGTGCTCGTGGCTGGGGCTTCTCAATCCCCAATGCACAACTTCAAGGGTGCCTCAGAAGTTGCACGGAAAACAATTTGCTTACTTTATTTATTTATTTATTTATTTATGGATTTTGTAGAGCGCACGGCTACCCCCAAAGGGGGTGTCCCGGCGCTAAAAACTGATTGGCAGAAAAGAGAGGAAGTAGACTACACAGATACAAAAAGCCAAGTCTTCAGGCGTCTGCGGAAAATCATTTCAGATGGGGCAAATCTAAGATCCATAGGAAGACTGTTCCAGTATTTGGCAGCTAGGACAGCAAAAGCTCTGCCACCCATTCTTGTGCGACGGAATCTAGGCACACACATTAGGCGCAGATTGTTAGAGCGGAGATCCCTGACCGAGTAGGATAACCTCAGTCTTTTTCTTAAGTAGTCTGGGCCAGCTCCATTCAACGCTCGAAAGGCGAGAATGAGCGTTTTGAACTTAATTCGGTTAGCTATAGGCAACCAATGAAGCTCTTTGCGAAACGCCGAGATCGAATGTCTGTAGGGAATGTTACCAATCAATCTTGCGGCCGCATTCTGCACCACCTGGAGACGTTCAATTTGGTACAGAGGAGCCCCTGCATATAGACTGTTCGCGTAATCCAGGTGGGAAGTAATTAAGGCCTGGGTGACAGTTCTACGTGCATCCATAGGTAAAAAAGGGAAAATCTTCCTCATCATTTTTAATTTGCCATAGCAAATCGAGGTGACCTTATTGATTTGGGGGCTGCAAGATAGAGTGTCATCGAATATGAACCCCAGGTTACGGGCAGAGTGAACCGGGGTTGGCGGAGGGTTGAGAATCGTAGGCCACCATAAAGAAGGTGGAATGGTCATTTTTTGATTAAAGAACAGAACCTCCGTTTTATCGGTGTTTAATTGCAGATGGTTAGTGGACATCCAGGAGCAGATTTCGCCAAGACAGTGGCGAAAACTGGAGAGGCTGGAGTCAGAGTGATCGCTGAAAGAGAACATAAGCTGAGTATCATCAGCATACGAGATCTTTCCAAGATGGCCGGTCCCACGTCTCTCGTCACCTCCATGGGTCTCAGCTTTGCTGTGGCTGTGGATCGGGCTGCGGGAAGTCTGGAAGTCTGGGTCTTGTCAGGCTCTGTGCTCGGGCTCCGGCTGGAGCGTTGACAAAGCAAACTGTTGATCGCTTGATGGTGCCTGCTTACACAGGGTGATCACTCCTTGACCACAAGGGAGATTCTTCAGTCTTCTATCTTCAGGTAGAACGTCGAAGGTCCAGAGTTTTGTTTCAAGTTTCAGTCAAGATAAATCTAAAGTCTTGGGACTCAGCTCCTACCTATATACCAAATTTAGGGGCTGGATTACCTGCTAGGTCCCTCCTATGAGTGGGACCAGGGAAGGGGGTGGTTACACCCCTTTTCCTTTGTCCAGTTTCACGCCAGAGCTGGGGCTGGAGTGCCCCAGCACCGGTTTGAACCGGACTATGCATGGGACACCTTGTATGCCCCAGGCAGTGTCTCATTTCATTCAGCTCCCCTGCCTCAATACACTATGGCCTGTCTGGGGTGGTGCTAGCACCTCCCAAGACAGGAAACCTATTGTCCAAGCCTCCCTCACTGGAAGGACTCCCAGCAGCAGGAGGTCAGACTTGTGTCTGTAGCAGAAGCATCCATTTTCTGATGCTCAGGCTCTGGTTAACTTTAACTGGGATTAGTAGGAACAACATGTCTTCTCCCTCTAGAAGGGTAGAATGCTACCCGCGTCGCCAGAACTGGTGAGGGGATAGTATTCCAAAGCGTATGACACCTTACATGACATGTTTTGATAAAGCCAAACCAAAGTTAGCATTTAACCGTGAGGTTCATAATGCACTTAAGAGTATATGGTATGCTATATCCTAGAACAGCTAAAAGGACATGGTTCCGAAAGCTGCAGACAGGCTCAGCTCATGCTAGAGCCTCATCTCACATAAAACCAAGCACTATGCCTCCAGGATTGTTAAGGCCTGCCATAGGAGTGACTTATAGGTGTATATGTGTCTAGATATAAGGTCAGATATATGAATACTATATCTAAGCAAGGGTTGATTACACAACCTTGCCCCAGCTGAGATATCAGCCAGTTGTGTCAGTTTGGATGGCCAGCCAGGGGTGGCAAAAGATATGCTGCAGCCCCTGGTAGGCCTTGGATGCACCTATGCCCTGGGTACCTATGATACACTGTAAGGTGACCCAATATCCAATTAGGTATGTACCTAAAGTACATGGTGTCCATTTTACAGAGAGAGCAGATAGCCTGGGGCCCTGATTAGCAGGATCCCAGGCCAACTAAGTCGAAAACCAGCTAAACACAAGGCAAAAAATCTGGGGTAACCATAGTCAGGTATCCACCTTCCTACATCCCCTTCCCGGAAACCGCATTCGTGGTCGGCCAAAACAGAACTGGCTATGAAACCCATCCAATGATAGCCAAGAATCACCAAGATATGGTTTCAAAGTTGTCATAGTTCTTTTATACTAATAAAAGTCTTTAGAAAACCTTTTTTTAAATCTGAAAACCCCTGGTTCAACAAAGTGTGCAGGGAGGCTAAATCCGTTCTGACTTTACAGTTAATGCAAGGAAAAAGTGCACGCATTAGAGAAGCCAGGATGTACTACAAAAAAACTCTTGCTGAAGCCAAATCAAACTGGGACCTCGACAGATGGGAAGCAATTAAAAAAGCTTTAGATGATAGAGATATGAGAGGCTTTTGCAACTTAGTAAAAACAGGAAAATCCGAAGGCAACTCAGCTATCGAACCCAATCTAGGAGAAGAAGCTTGGAGATCCCATTTTAAATTTTTATATACTGAACCCCGTGACAGAGAAATTGACAATACGATTATAGCTTTTAACCAGATCCCTGATACTAATACCACTATACTACTCTGCACATTGCCAGAGATATCCTTGGTGTTGGCTAAAGTTCTACCAAACAAGGCACCTGGGCTAGACAGGATTCCTCGAGACCTGTTTAGAAATGAGCAAGTTGTATGGGTACCCTATTTATGGACCCTATTCAACGCTATATTACACGGTATCGAGCTTCCATCCACTTTGGCTGGTGCAGAGATCATTCCGATATACAAAAAAGGCTCCCCACACAACCCGGCAAACTATCGCCCAATTAGTCTTATTGACGTGATCCAAAAGATTTTTGCTTGTGTACTTCTTGGTCGACTACAATCATGGATGGATGAGACGAATGTACTTACCCCTCTACAAGCTGGCTTTAGGTCCAAAGTATCTACCATCGACCAGTTATTTAGACTGCAATTAATCTTTTGGAAAACTGTAGTGGTGGAGGGTGGTAGTCTTTATTTAACCTTTGTGGACCTTAAATCTGCCTTTGACATGGTGCGGCACGATCAGCTTTGGGGCTTACTCCATGATATGGGTGTCCCATTATATTTATGCCACCAGCAGAAGCTCCTGCATGAAGGCACTTACGCGAGGGTTAGATACGGCAAGAATGGTGAATGAACAGCCCCGTTTCCCGTGGAGAAGGGGGTGAGGCAGGGATGGGTGCTAGCCCTGACCCTCTTCTCCCTCTTTCTTAATGGTCTAATCAACACCCTCCTTGCTGTTAAAGACACAGACTCACCCAGGTTGGCAAATCATAAAATGCCAGCTTTAATGTTTGCTGACGATACCCTCCTTCTATCTAAGTCACCCATGGGTATGTAGCGTGTACTGGATGAATTTAGTTTATTTTGTAAGAAAAGGGGCCTGGAGATAAACCTCCAGAAAACGAAATACATGGTTTTCCATGCCAATACCAGTAATTGCCCGCACCCGCAGCATGTACGATGGGACCCCCTCAAAAGAGCGAATTGTGGCCAAGGAACAGAGGGGAACAGAAACACATGATTATGTAACGGGTTGTTCCTTCAATGGCCATACATTTCAATTATTGGTATACATCCTTGAATTTCAAAAATGGGTGACAGAAAAGATTTATTCTAAACAAAGATTATTCAAAAATTACTTTATTTTTCTTTTTTCATTTCATATAAATACTTTTTTTGTAGAAGTTTCGTAAAAAGTGCATCTATTTATTGAGAAGAGAAAGATTTTTACTTCATATTTAAGGACAAAAGTAACACAAATAGATCATAAATATACACAATAACAAAGAAAACCATATCATTAGAAAGATACCCCTTGATATCAAACATATCAGTCAACCTACTCACATACTAACACTCATACCACAATCAGATCACATCCTAAAATGAAGAAAAGGAACTGGGTTGCAGTTGGCAAGATCGCAATGCCATTACTCGGGCCCCAAGATGTAATTTTCGGCCCTTGCACCAGGTCTACGTGCGTTTCGGCGGCTCTAGGCCACCTTCATCAGGACCTTTTTCATCATGTTTGATTTGTACAGATACCAAGGGATAATGCAACTCAAGTATATCCTCTCGCCTGAGATCATGTAGGTGAAGTCATGCGTAGGAATGTAAAAGACTCACAGCATCGATAACACCGCGCATGATGGTGTCAGTAATCGTAAATAGTTCAGAGCTTAATGTCAGCAAACGGCAAGTACTTCCTCTCATCCAGATAACTACAACACAAATACAACGATGTAGTGAACGAAGAATAGACTCTTCGAGGGTAATGAATTAATCTATATATTATACGAGACTACATCTTTTTAATGATGTCGATATTTTAAAGCCCAAATATACGTGGCCGAAAAGGGGGTTAAGTTTGATTTTTCATAGTCTACGAGACACGCACCCTTTTTAACCTTCCCTGGTCCCACTCATAGGAGGGACCTAGCAGGTAATGCAACCCAGTTCCTTTTCTTCATTTTAGGATGTGATCTGATTGTGGTATGAGTGTTAGTATGTGAATAGGTTGACTGATATGTTTGATATCAAGGGGTATCTTTCTAATGATATGGTTTTCTTTGTTATTGTGTATATTTATGATCTATTTGTGTTACTTTTGTCCTTAAATATGAAGTAAAAATCTTTCTCTTCTCAATAAATAGATGCACTTTTTACGAAACTTCTACAAAAAAAGTATTTATATGAAATGAAAAAAGAAAAATAAAGTAATTTTTGAATAATCTTTGTTTAGAATAAATCTTTTCTGTCACCCATTTTTGAAATTCAAGGATGTATACCAATAATTGAAATGTATGGCCATTGAAGGAACAACCCGTTACATAATCAATTGCCCGCACCCGCGCCTGGAAGGTAGGCCCCTAGAGCTGGTGTCTACCTTTGATTACCTGGGTCTTAGTTTAACTGATAAGATTGATTTGGGGCACTCAAGCTAAGAAAGCCAATCTAAGATTAATACAGTCCCCAGGGGGAATCTTAAAAGTGTATAAGAACTGCGCCCACCAGCAGAAATCTTTATGGTTCAAGCAAGGGGAGCTTCGCTATATGGTGCTGAATTATGGGGCCACTCACCGTCCAATGACCTTATAGCGACTGAGAATAGTTTTATTAGGCAGTTGTTGGGATTACCAAAAAGTACTCCCCTAACCCCACCTAGGATGGACTTGGGAATTGGTCCCATTGCCGACCTAAACGCCGCTCGGCCTCTCCTATATTGGTGCCGTTTCTGGAGGACGCCGGAGTTAGCGCCTTATAGAGAGGAATTGATGGACGTTATGTCCACTCAGTGTGCAGGGAAATTCCCTTGGTTGGTTTATATAAGGAACTTCGGGCACTGGGGAGGGAAAATCTGTGGCAAACACCAAAAGATACTTGCCCTTTGATCTCTAAAAAATCCCTAATTACTGCTTATAAAGAATATAAATTGGCCCACATTTTACAGAGCACAGACTCACTCTCTTTGACTTCTAGGTTTCTTGAGTTTAAAGATCAATACAAATTAGAGCCGGCCCTAGACAGCATTCAAACTCTAATGGCCAAGAAGCTATTGTTACAATTTAGGCATGCGACGCTTCCGTTACGTGCATTTACGAATAAATGGAAAGGAGCCACTAAACAAAACTGTCCTGGGTGCTCTCTATTAGATGAAATCGAACTCCACATTATTTTCTTTTGCCCTGCCTATAATAAGACAAGGTCTAAGTGGGTCCTCCAGTTTTGTAGGAATACGGGGATTCGCAACTACATTGATGTTTTTAGAATATTTAAGTGTGATACACACCCATTCTCCCTGCTGTAATTACACCTAACAGACCACCTTTTATCACTAACAAACATATAATGATCCTTCCATCAGTTGTCCAACAAAACCCTCCTCTCCCTTCTACCATAATAACACTAACACACAACACATACACTGCACTCCACCACACTTTGTAACTCTTGCAACAAACCAGTCTAAGATAAACACTCTCACCTCTACTTCATTCCCTCCTACACACAACATACACTTTACTCATAAACACATCACCACCCCCTCTACGTCACAACCTCCTCTCACAAACAATACTACACAACCAAATCCAGTGCATGAAACATATACATCAGCACCCCTTTTCACTACTCCTCAAAAGCAAAACATATCACACACACCAGCACAAGATCTTGAAAGCACAACACCTCATAATACTTACCATCACAAAATACATACATATACCCACCTGTCAAACCACACAAAGAAACAAATTCCAATGCCAAGCTTTCACTCTTTCACCACACCTAACACAGATGCAGCAATACTGCACCTCTCTTCTAACCGCCTCTCATCCATTGGACAATTTAGAACATTACTACATGACCCATATGCTGCACCAACTCCCCTGAATCATACACCTTCCGCCTTAAACACACGCAAAAAATATAAGCAACATGCCAACCTCACAACTTTGCTTCCCCATGTCTACTTCACTGCAATGTTACACCACAAAAGCAACACAGCACACCAACTCGCTCTCAAACACCATCTCCAACACATACACAAGCAGGCCCATCAAAATGCCTTCTTAGCATGCTGGATGAGGAACACGATACAGAACAGCTACACGATTGCTATCCTAATACAGCTAATACCAGCCCTAAAAACACACCTGCTACAAACCCACACAATACTGATCACTCTTCTACAAAACAAAGTCCCACTATCACCAAAGGCCACTCTCTACACTGTCTACTAATAAATGCTCGATCCCTCACTAAAAACAAGCATCACATCTACGACCTTATCACCGGTGCAAAACCAGACATACTATTCATAACCGAATCATGGTTGGGAGAGGATATGGCTCCAGTCCTGCATGAAGCCATTCCTCTAGGCTATCAAATAATCAAACAAAATCATATAGCCAAAAAAGGAGGTGGTCTAGCTGTTGTATTCAGGCAAACAATACATATCACTAAAATTGACAACTTCTCCATAAAGAATTGTGAGGCTCTTCTAACAAGATGCAATCCTACACCGTCTTCCTCCTGTAACTTCCTGCTTCTTTACAGATCTCCACCTAGCAAGGCAACATTCCCAGATGCACTTCTAGACACAGTTTCAAACCTGATAACAATACACTCCAACCTATGTTTTCTGGGTAACCTTAACATTTGGTTTGATAAGCCTAATATTACCCATCCAAAAACAATAATCACCGGCCTGGACTCATTGAACCTGCATCAGATTGTCCACAATCCATCACACACCGCTGGACATATCCTAGATGTAATTTTTGCTAATACTGGTATAGTTACCTTTCAAACTATAACTCCAGTCACATGGTCAGGCCACCACTTGCTTGCTTTCCAACATAAAACAACGCTAAGCGACTCACCTAAAACTACCTTACATCCATCCACCTATCAGCCGTGGAACAAACTCAACTTGGAAACACAACTAACATCCAGTACAAATCTGCAAACCATAAATTCTGTTCAAAATCTATATGAGTGGCTACAGGAAGCTTTAATTTGACATCCTGATATCCCTCAAAACCACACAACAGAACAAAAGAAAAAAGTGCCTTGGAGAAGCAGAAAATGAAAAGACATAAAACAATAAATTAGAAATCTGCAACGTACCTGGCTCAAAACTAACGCCAAACAAGACAAACTTCACCTACAGAAAATTAACAGATTATACAAGTCGGCTATCAAAAAGAAAAGGTTCTATTCAGACAGAATTCAAAACGCTAAATGTGCAAATAAAGAATTCTATAAAACACTCAATGAATTTCGCAAACTAAATTGCCTAGAAGGAACTCATCCTGTTACTCAAGATTTCACAGACAAACTGGCAAATCATTACATGGACAAAGCAGACACGTTGGACTCGTACTTAAAACAGAAACAAAGCACCAGCACTAACCCTTGTACAAAACAACAATCCAAGAATGCTCTAATCAAGCCTCTCCGTTCCTTCCAACACATCTCACACGATTAATTTATGGACCTGGTCAAAGCAAGCAGGCCTGCTGGCACTCCTTCTGACCCCTGTCCGCCACAAACTATCAAGACAATTCTTTTAACAACCTCTGCTGCCACTCCAGTAAGAAGAATCATCAACGATTCCTTAACTACTGGAATATTTCCAGAAGAACTCAAAAAGTCATACATACGCCCTTTACTGAAGAAAGCAAACTTGGACCCGCTGAACCCTGACAACTACAGACCCATTACAAATGGACCTTTCCTGGGCAAACTGATAGAAAGAGCAGCGATCGCCCAGATGTCACAATTCATTGAAGAGAATGACATACTTTCAGACATCCAAACAGGATTCTGTCCATGAAGAGGCACTGAATCTGCCCTCCTTGCCATCTGGGATGACCTAAAGAATACAGTTGACCGCAATGGGGTTGCTGCGCTGCTCCTCTTGGACATCTCAGCTGCCTTTCACACGGTTGACCATGACACTCTGAAACAAAGACTTTATGAAGGGCGCTGCTCTACACTGGATCGCGTCCTACCTTCGAAACAGAACTAATGTCATCCATACCCCAACTTTCTCGTCCAAACCGCACTCCACAAAAGCAGGTGTCCCTCAAGGTTCTATCATCTCGCCCATGCTTTTCGACATCTACATGAAGTTATTACCAGTACTGATCAAGAAATTTCACCTCACGTGCTACAACTATGCAGATGACCGCAAATACTCCTTCAAATGGAATGCCCCAAAGACATTGGAAAATCACCAATTTTCAGCTGTCTCAGAGCCGTGGATCAGTGGATGACTTGGAGCCATCTCAAATTGAATGCTTAAAAAACTGAAATACTCACGTGTGGCGATTGGAAAAATTACAACCCGCTTGCCTCATGGCCTGATGAACTGGGATCACTGCCTAAAGTATCAAAGGGTGTAAGAAACCCCGGAATGACCATAGACTCCAAGCTGTCGATGAGTGCCCAAGTGGACAAACTAGCAAGATCCAACTTTGCTACTATAAAAACGCTGCAACTAACTTTCCCTCATTTGGGATTTCCACACAAGGTCCAAGCTACCATCTCCCTTGTTCTGTCCAAACTCGATTACGCCAATAGCCTCTACCACGGATCACCTTTAACGACCATGAAAAGACTACAACGGATTCAGAACTTGGCTCCCAGACTACTCTTGCATATCAAACCACGAGACCACATCTCCCCTGCCTTGAAAGCCCTGCATTGGTTACCGGTTGCCAGAAGATCCACGTTCAAGCTGCTTTGTATCACCCACAAAGCAATACATGGAATAGGACCACTCTTCATCAGGAATAAAATCACCAAACACATTCAACAAAGGAACCTACGCTCTAAAAGAGCATCTTGCCTCAAAATCCCACCATACAAGAAAAAAACATGGGTGGCACACCCTTCTCTGTTCAATCAGCCAATCTATGGAGCTCTTTACCCCCAACATAAGATCCACCGACAACCACCTTATCTTCAGAAAACTACTCAAGATTTGGCTCTTCCCCACATAAGCACCATACGGAAACAGAAATTTACAGCATATCCCTCTGTATATAAGCATTTGTTTTCACTATAGATATGTACCTATCTTTGTGTATTACTTTGTATAAACATGTAGAATAATTATGTTAAGAGAAAAAAATATATTATAATAATAATAATAATAATAATAATAATAATAATAATAATAATAATAATAATAATAATGAATAAATAAATAAAAATCATCTTTGGTCTACATGTACATACATTCATTGTGCATCTATGTACCTTCCATGTACTTGGATATGTGTGTCTGTTACTTTTCTCCTGAAAAAGCATATCCAATGCACTACCCTATTTCTCATCCTGTGCCTCTATCAATATCTTTATTCTACATATACTTACTTCATTTATGTATCTATATACTTTCAATGTACTTATGGATCTATATATTTAGCATTTTTTTCTAATTTAGCATTTCCAATGCACTACCCAATTTCTCAGTCTGTACTTCACTCAATATATCTTCTAGACCAACTTTCCGACTAATCTCAAACTACTTTCTACTACTCTTTCCAATGCACTACGCTATCTCTCATCTTATACATCTATCAATATATCCTCTACATCCGCTCACTCATTTGTCCCAAACCCCATACCACTACTATGATCACCAAAATAACCCTTTCTAGACTTTCTCCTACTCTACCCCTCCTTGCATCATCTGACACCTCTTTTCACTATACCGATCCCCTAAAACAAACCTTTCTAAACTCTTCCCTCTGACTCCTCCCCTCCAAAACTCTTTTTTACTCATCCAAAAGCCTCCTCCTACTGCTAAGACCTAAAAAAATAGAAGAAAAAAAACCTTCATTCTTTTATCACTCCACTGTCCTTTCCAATCAAAATTAACAGACTAACATGTTCACTTCTCAAATTCCATATTCAACTATACTAATATACTACCCAAATAACTGAATAACATATCTACTACTCAAATTACTTCATATTTATACTATATTAATTTTCAACACTAATCCTTCATGGGTTCCGGAGTGGCGTGCTACTCGCCAGAAAAGCGCTTCAACGCCCATCAGGGGTAACAAGTGCTAAATGAATGCAAATCTTTCTTCCCCTTTTATCCCTCTGCTATCCTTCTCACTCCAAGTAACAGACTAATATCCACCACTGAAATTACTTCATATTTCACCATATTAATTCACCACTAATCCTTTATAGCCTTCCTGAATAGCGTGCGTTAACAAACGCTAAATAAATACAAACCTTTGTCCTCCTCTATCCTTCTGCTATCATTCCAAATCCAAATAACTGACTAACCTATCCACCACTTAAAATGTCCTTGCATGTTTCACTATACTAATTCAACACTAATCCTCTATGGGTCCCGGAGTAGCGTGCTACTCGCCGAAAAAGCACTTCGACGCCTTGTCAGGGGTAGTAAGCGCTATATAAATGCAATTACTATACAATACAATATGTGATGTGGAGCATCCGCAGAGGCATCATAAGGGCAAATCAGCTGGCCAATAATGTAACCCCGACCTCTGATTAGACGTATTATGGTCCAATCTCATCAATTGCTCAAACCTGGGGAACATATTTAAATTGTATGTATTTGCTCCTAAATGATTTTATTATTAATTTATTTGTTTTATATATAGATTTTAAATCCTACTATTGTCTTAAATGATTGTTTTGGCTATAGATTGTTTGGCTACACAACCTCAACATCATCTCCTACGCAGACGACACCCAGCTGATCCTCTCCCTCACCAAAGACCCAAACACCGCCAAAACCAACCTACACGAAGGGATGAAAGAAGAAGCCGAGTGGATGAAGATTAGCCGTTTAAAACTGAACTCGGACAAAACGGAAGTCCTCATCTTAGGTTCATCCCCCTCCGCCTGGGACGACTCATGGTGGCCATCGGCCCTGGGAAACGCACCCATACCAACGGACCACACACGTAACCTGGGCTTCATCCTGGACTCCTCCCTCTCGATGACCAGACAAGTCAACGCCGTCTCATCATCATGCTTCAACATCCTACGTATGCTCAGAAAAATCTTCAGTTGGATCCCCACCGAAACAAGAAAAACGGTCACCCATGCACTGGTCACAAGCCGACTGGACTACGGAAACACCCTTTACGCCGGATCCACAGCCAAACTACAGAAAAAACTCCAACGCATCCAAAACGCCTCAGCCAGACTCATCCTAGATATCCCCCGCCAAGCTCACATTTCCGGTCACCTAAAAGACCTCCACTGGCTCCCCGTCAACAAGAGAATAACGTTCCATCTCCTCACCCACGCACACAAAGCCCTCTACGACCTAGGACCCGAATACCTCAACACACGCCTGTCCTTTTACACCCCCACCCGTCAACTATGATCGTCCAATCAAGCCCTCGCCGCAATTCCACGCATTCCAAAGATCCACCATGGGGGAAGATCTTTCTCCTACTTAGCGGCCAAGACCTGGAATTCTCTCCCCATCTACCTCCGCCTTACACAGAACCACCTCTCCTTCAGAAAACAACTAAAAACTTGGATATTCGATAAGTAAAGCACCCCCCCCCCCTCCCTCAAGCGCCTTGAGACCCTCTGGGTGAGTAGTGCGCTATACAAATTTTAGACTTGATTTTAAACTTGAACTATAGATGACTTTACAGATTTGTAGCATAATATTCCACTGGCACAAACTACATTGTGTACTAATCGCCATATCTTTAAAACTTTTGGTTATTGTAAACTTTTGTAATATTGTGTATTGTTTTAATAATTTGTGTTTTTATCGCTGTAAAGCCGAAATAAAGTATCTCTGACTGACATATTTTACGTGATGTTTATTGTATGATTTACTAGCTAGTATATTCTGGGCTCGGCTCCTGCGCGGACTCTAAGATCCGAGCCCTACCCTGGTTTCAGCTCTCCCTGTTCATTTGTTAGCTCGCCCACCTCTAAGTTTCAGCCTTTGAGCCCTTGGTTGGTCCAGCGACAGCAGACCCAGGAGTACTTAACACTGTTGCAGAACTGTTCTAGTTATCAGGACTCACAAATGTAACATTGTGGACGGTTTGAGGGATCGGGCATCTAAACATTATATTGCACCTGTCATGATAGTTATTATTAACAGGGTGGCGTTCTGAGACACGCCGCTTGTAATAAGGCCACTGAAACGCATTTAATGAAAATATAAATAAATATAAAACGAAAACACCTGCCCCGACCTACAGAAATCACATTAAATGGAGGAGAAATTAGATTTCCATGCATTTTCAACCTTACGCAGTTCTTTAAATGGGCGGGTACTGTCTGGTACTGAGTACTGGCACTTTTTTATTTTGCGAGGGAGGGTACCGGCACGTCTCTAGTAATCTTTTAATTGGAGAGTACCGGCACTTCTCAGAAACAAGCCTGCACTTTTATTTTATTTTTCCATTTCAAGGACTGAGCCTGTAAGTTTAAGGCTCGGCAACAGAGAGGAGACTAGTTAGAGATATTCAAAGTCTCCTCCTGTCACTTGGTCCACCTGAGGCTGAACCAGACTGTGCCCTCTTTCACATCACCTATGCCCGAAAGCATCCCCTTGGAAGACACTGGGCGATTTACAGGTTTTGTTACTGCGACATTTGCCGTTCAGATCTGCCTCGGGCTGATCAAGAGGCAGTTAGTTACGTCACATTGCCATCGGTGTTCTCTCCACAGGGGCCTTGAAAGGCACAAACCCTAATTTCAGGAATCCCACGGGGTTCTTAATGATGGGTGTAATGGCCAGCATGGGATTGGGGTACATCACTGTGCCTCGCCCATGTCTTTGGCATCTTTACACCTGAGGTGACTACATTGTCAAGCATTATTAAGCACGAAGATCACACGAGGGCAGTGGCATTTACAGCATGCAATAAATCCTCGGAGGTGGGGCTGTGCTCCCGGAGGCCACAGCTTTGTCTCCTAAGCCCCGCATATTATTGGGCTGATGGGAGGGTTGTAATCTTCATCTGTCCGGTTTGGTGCATTTGGCGTTGGCCGAAAAGCCGTCGCCCACATCAGACAGAATGAATGCGCCGTCAGTGGAGTAACACGCAATTATTTATGCCCCCGCCCCAGCAGAACTCTGGAGGGGCACCCCAGACTCACGTATCTCACGGCTATTTAAAGGCTTTAAACTGATTAGGGGCCCTGGGTGTGGGGCTCCTGCCCCGGTGCTGATGCAAGGGCCCGGGCCGTGTTACGCCCCTGTGCACCGTGTGGCCAGTGAATGAACATAGATAATTAAGGGATGACTAACGGATCTCAGGAAGGCAGCCAATGTTCTCCCTGCTAATCGCCCTTATCAGCTGCCCGCTGGCACAAAAATGGCAATCTTCGGCGTTTCAAAGGGAGATGAAGTAATTGCACATCTCGGTCAAACAGTTTCCCTCCCTGTGCGTGAATAAAGCTTTTACCACTTCTATCAGTCTGTTAAATTAATAGACTGATAGAAGTGGGGTGCATTAGCCCCCCCCTCCATAGTCGTAGGCCTGCTCCACCACAAACAGACGAGCCCCTGGATCACTCTGACATTACCTGTGCTCACGTGCATCAAATGGTAAAACACATACTGGCTACCTGCTCAGTTTGAAGCAGTGAACAGACCCCCCAGGATATAGCGGCATGGATTCGCAAATTTAGCAGCACAAATATGAAAATTTAGCGGCACAAATATGGAAATTTAGCGGCATTTTTGCGGCACTTTATTTTACTCATAATCATTCATTTTCAGCCTTAAATCAATGGAAACTGTTTTAGCAGAGTATTCCACTTTGAATAGGCCACCTGGAATATGGAATAGAGGAAGCAGCCCACAGGTGAAGGCTGTTATTCCTCGAAATTGCAATTCTCCATTTGCTTTAGTACTAGTACTTCAATGAAAGGAAAGAGGGGCTCCAAAGATGGCTGCCCAGTGTTGTCGACCTTGTGGTAAATCAAAAGTGGGAAGCAGCGCCTCGGGCTGATTCTGGTGTAATGTCTGTCAATCCGTCTACTCAGTGTCAGAAAGAATAATTGGGACAACCTCGTCAGGAGGTGAAGTTGAAGTGCCCGGGCCGGCATGAGTCATGGGGCTGGAAGTGGGGTCAGAACAGGAGCCATAGGCAAGACAGACTCAGACGGTCCAGCTGGCTTCATAGGTGAACTCAAGTGGAAGGCATCTCTGCTCCTGGTGCCCGAAGGCACACAATATTGAATAGGTAGGAATGCAAAGATCCAGATCATGCCTACGTGGAACTCCTTGATCTGAGGCAGCATGGCAGTAAGTAAATTAGTTGGCTTCGCAAGCAGCAGAGCGCCGCTCAAGCCCCTTGTGCTGGCCGTCTAATGATCCATCCATGGTCTAGCGCCTTCTTACCTGGTTGATACTCTTACACATTACTAACCTTTCCCACCTCCATGTTCTGCCAACCTTCACATCCGCACTGTTCACAAACCCCCGGCCCCAATCTTGCTGTGGAACTTTCCAGCCTTGTGACACACTCCACTGGAGTGCCCCCTTCGATCTCAGATCTGTCGCCTCCACATCTGCTTTTAAAACTTCCCTGCAGCACTGAACTAACATTCCTAACTCATTAGAAGTTTTCTTGCCTCTCCTTCACTGCCCTCCCACTCCAAAGACATCATAACAGTCTGCGGTGCAGTCGCCATGTGCCATGCTGCTCCTGGCGTCTTCATTCTCCTAGACAAGTTCTGACAAATATGTACCAAGGAAGCTGAGAGGCTTTTAAAGGGGATTCGGATACTCTCCCTGAGCACAGCAAGAATCACCACGGCTCTATGTTCTTCACTCAGACCCCCCAGGATATAGCAGCTTTTGTAAAAATGCCGCGCGATTTCTAAAAAAGTGCCGATTTCGCGGGCACTTTCGTAAAAATCGCGGCATTTTTACAAAAGTGTTGATTTCGCGGCAAATCGCGAAATCGCAATATCCTGGAGGGTCTGTAATTTGGGAGAGTTGCAAAGCAAATCCTCGAGGTACACAGGAACGGCGCACCTATAAAGAATTCGAACTGCGTTGGTGCACATGCACAACTCAAAAATCCTGCCCATGTAGATTTTTTATTTTTTTTTATTTTATTGTATGCGTTTTTATATAGCGCGGGCTTTACCCGAAGGTGTTAGAGCCCTTCACAATAGGAACAGTACTGATACATGAGGAGAAAATTACAAGTGAACAAATTACAAAAGCAAACGTTAAGTTACATGAGGCAAACGTGACAATCGTGAGCAAACACATACAAGAGGTAGCAAACGGTACATTACAGGAGGAAAAGGTGGCATGTGTGCAGGTTACTGTCTCGTTCGTCACATACTCAGAAAAGAGGAAACTGTCGCCCTAAATCAAATTAAATCAAATCAAACACATTTATAGAGCGTGCTACTCACCCGCTAGGGTCTCAAGGCGCTGGGAGGAGAGGGGGGGTAAATGTAAATGTACAGGAATTTATATAGCGCAAATCACCGAGCGGTTTCTAAGCGCTTGCTTAGGGAACCCGTCCTGGTATTCCCCTGTGAGATAACCCCGGCAGGGTATCCGCAAGGTGAAAGCCAGGCATCCCGCCGCGAGGGGCCGTTGTGGAGATTAAGCAAGCTATTGCCCAGAGTCGCAGAGTGTGAACCCGTGAATCGAGTAGGCACCGGAGCGAGAATTGTCGAGTCCATGGACATTTTAGGACTCAAGAACCCGCCGAGCCGGGAATTGAACCCTGGTCCAGGGCTGACCTCTGCTTCCAGGTCTGCCTCCTCTAACCAGTGAGCCACACTTCTCCACTGCTACTGTGCTACTGCTACTGCTCGAAGAGCCAGGTCTTGAGTTGCTTCCTGAAGGAGAGATGGTCCTGGGTCAGCCGTAGGTGGGTGGGATGGAGTTCCATGTCTTGGCTGCCAGGTAGGAGAAAGATCTTCCTCCGGTGGGGGTTCTGCGAATCCGTGGGACGGTGTCGAGGGCGAGGCTGGCGGATCGGAGCTGGCGGGTGGGTGTGTAGAATGTGAGGCGGTTGTTGAGGTATTTGGGGCCCATGTCGTGGAGAGCCTTGTGTGCGTGGCTGAGGAGCCTGAACATGATCCTCTTGCTGACGGGGAGCCAGTGCAGGTCTCTCAGATGGGCAGAGATGTGGCTGTGACGGGGGATGTCCAGGATGAGTCGTGCAGAAGCGTTCTGTATGCGCTGGAGTCTTTTCTGTAGTTTGGCTGTGGTTCCAGCATAGAGGGCGTTCCCGTAGTCCAGTCGGCTGGTGACGAGGGCCTGGGTGACCGTCTTTCTGGTTTCGGTGGGGATCCACCGGAAGATCTTTCGGAGCATGCGCAGGATGTTGAAACAAGATGACGAGACGGTGTTGACTTGTTTGGTCATCGTGAGGGAGGAGTCTAGGATGAAGCCCAGGTTGCGTGCGTGGTCCGTGGGCTTGGGGGCGTTGCCCAGTGCGGAGGGCCACCAGGAGTCGTTCCAGGCGGAGGGGGATGGTCCGAGGATAAAGACTTCCGTCTTGTCTGAGTTCAGTTTCAGACGGCTGAGCTTCATCCATTCTGCGACGTCTTTCATTCCTTCCTGGGGGCTGGTTCTGGCGGTGGCGGGGTCGTTGGTGAGGGAGAGGATTAGCTGGGTGTCGTCAGCGTAGGAGATGATGTTAAGGTTATGTTGGCGTGCGATGGCTGCGAGGGGGCTCATGAAGACGTTGAAGAGGATGGGGCTGAGCGAGGAGCCTTGAGGAACGCCGCAGATTATCTTGGTGGCCGCTGAGCGGAAGGGGGGGAGGCGGACTCTCTGAGTTCTGTCGGAGAGGAAGGAGGTGATCCATTCCAGAGCTTTCCCTTGGATCCCGGCGTGGTGGAGGCGGGTTGTTAAGGTACGGTGGCAGACTGTGTCGAATGCGGCCGATAGGTCGAGGAGGATGAGGGCAGCAGGGGGATGGAGTCAAAGGTGGGTACGTGCCTATCTCGCTGAGCTTCCCTAAGATTGTAATGGCACACAAGATGGATGCCTTCCCCAGGCCAGAGAACCTTCTGGTCCTGTGAGACATGGCCATTGGTCAGCCTTAAACGAGTTAGAGAGTCGGGGGATAATATGTGATGGGCACAAGAATACACGGTGTGAAATGTAACTTGCGTGCCAGATGCTCAGCGCAACTCGTTGACAGCGAAAGTTCGAACCCCTGTCCGTTTCTGATTCTGATCAGCCCTCTCCAGTGAGAGGGCTGATGGTCTGCATTGCACATACCCCGGCATCGTCTTGCCTCGCTGCCTTCACAGATGTCTATATAAATGTTTGCTGAAGTGGAGGAGGCTCAAGTTTGCCAGTGGACAAAAATGGAGGTCGAACAGTTTGACGCAAGCAGAAGTAAAAACCCGAAGAGCCCAGTCACTGCACCCACCGCGGCAGAGAATACATATCAATGTCATTCCCTTTGTGGGGGCTCTGTCCGCAGAGGTTGGAACACAGCCCCCTGCAGCACTTGAAGGGTGGGGGCGGGGGAGGGCTCAGCGGTCATCCTTCAGAGGACCCTTCTCTCTGGGATCTGGGAGTCTCAGGCTCCTCATCACATTCTGTAGTTTCGGTAGGGGAGAACAGCAAAACACACAAGATGATGGACAGAATGTTGCACAATGGCAAAACATTCACCCCCAGTCACAGATCTGGGTTTAATCCATCGTTATTTTGCTCACCAAGCCATCCCAGTTCAAACATGTTCGCGCTCTATAAAACTTTCTAAATAAATAAATAAATAAATAAATAAACACGGCCATATGCAAATCAGTCTTGACCCTGTGCCTCATGGGAACAGTCCAGCCCGAACTGCCAAGCCATTTCTTCCCTAGATCTGTAGGGGAGCCTCATCATCTTGCATTACGCCACGAGGCAAAGTGAGAAGGGAGAAACATTGGGGTACATTCACATGGAAATGGCGCAGCTGCAAATTTTGCAGCACTGCATAGGTAAAAAACAAATGCAGGGATGCGTTGTATTCATAAAAATATAGCTCATCCCTGTGATTTCCCTTGTGCTAAAAATGGCTGCCCAGTGCCAACACCGACACCATTGCATCACAGTGCAAGGGTGTCTGTGTTGCAGGCAATGATTTTTTATGTGCAGGAAGGAACACCTTCCTGCATATAAACAACTGATTTGCTCTTTCGGCTGCACACATAAAAAGAGCAAAAACTAGGAGAATTTAAAGTTTTTTTCTCGTTGCAGCAATCTAACGCCTTCTTTTGTATAGCTTTAGTTTTGGGCACTGCCTCAGATTGATCGAACCTTGTTAATCTTCGGCAGCGTCAAAAAACAATGGGTGTTGTGGTGGAACGCCCACAGCAATACCTATTGCATGCCCCTTTCACGCAGATACCTGCGTGAAAGGTTTCCATATTTACAAAGTGGCGTTAAGCCACGCAAAGTGCCTTAACGCCGCTTTGTAATGGCGCAGGGCATTGCGCTACTGGAACATCGAAAAAAGTGATGCTCCAGTGGCTCAATCCCCGTGTAAATATGACCCATACATTCCAAAATAAGGCGAATTAAGAAGAACGGTGCACCTTCCTAGAGTCCCCTCACATCAGTGAGCAATTACATCTCCTTATCTGTGCTGTGGTGATGCCAAAGCTGCCAGGAATACTAGTAGCAATGACACTACTAAAACTACCACCACTACTGCTACTACATCTGCTACTGTCTCTATTACTAGAACATTCACTACTACTGCATCTACTGCTACATCTACTACCAACCCTACTGGTACCAAAACAACTACTACATCTAGTACCACTACCCCTACTGTTATTACTACATCTGCTGGTAATACTAGATCTGTTAGTGCTGCTACTACTAACACTACTGGTACTGCTTATATATCTACTACTACAACAACTGCTGCATCCACTGATGCGACCATTACTGCTGCTACATTTAGTGCTGTTACTCTTACTACGTCTACTGCTGGTACTGCTGCTAATACTACTGAAACAACGACTACTACTGCACTCGTGTTTATTTCTACTTTTCACTGTACAAATAAACATCAGCATTCTACAGCTAATCATAATAATGTAAAAATAACAAAAACGCTATAACTGTAATTCGATTAGCAATGACGTAATATAAAAAACACAATCATGACGTGCTTCTTTATAGCATTTGAAGCCTCCAGTTCTGTCCTGTCTATGCCGTGTAACTTCAGTGCTTAATTTGAGCTGGTGGTTGCCGGAAGAGGGCCGGCATTTTTTTTTTTCCGCATCAGAGAGCAAAACAAAGGGGAGACGAGGAAAGAAAAAGGCACAAAAACCGTCACAACGGGAGACTGCAGGAATCTGCAAAATTGAGATTATCAGGCAGAGAACGTCTGGTAGTGAGTGGATTATGCAGGCACGACGAGGTGGATTTAGGACTGCGCAGCCGCGCTGCTCTCGCGCCAACATTCTAGGGCACCGGATGCAGCTTCTGAGCAGAGCCTGTGGCACCGGCGCTCTTTCTTTTACAAGTTAAGCACTGGTAAACATGCAGTTTTACTTCAGACTGAATCCCTGCTGGGCAGCCCAATGACGGCCCACTTAAGCCCCTCTTCACATATTTTATTACCCAAAACATTCTCTTTGATGTGTGCGCCTAGAGACTAGAGAGATGGCTTCAATGACACATTTTCGCCGGCTGAGCAAAGGGCCCTGAGGTTCTCCACCCCCATCTCCCTACCACACACACACTCACAACGTATTCCCTGAATTCGTAAAAGGTCCTTATGCAAATAATGTCCGCACCAGCGTGGGACTGACCTCAACCATGTCTAAGGCATTGTAACGCTGAGGTGTACGTACTCTCTCAAAGTATTTCGCGTGACGAACATTACAAGAAAGAAGCATTTTTGGGACAACTTTAGATTCTGAAGGGTTGCTTTGCTTCCGCAGCAACAGCGCCGTCTACACATGCGGAGGAGGAGATGTGGCCTAACGGCTGGAACTGGCGACAGGGTCGGCTTTAGAGCTGGTGACGCCCGGTGCGAAAATGTTTGTTGGCGCCCCCCAATAACCACCTCCACCACGGATTCCCTCTCTACCAGCCTTTAACAGTGCCCACATCTCCATAACCACTGATGCAAATATAGCGCCACTCATACCAGTGTAGGCAGGTCTTTAAGTGGGCCGGGTCTCACCGGTGCTGAGCACTGGCAGTTTTTTTTAAAGGAGGCCTCGAAACGGGTCTCTATCGGGCTCTGTTTTGTGCCCTGGCACAGGCGGTCCATTTTTCCCCGGACTGCAGTGACAGCAGGCACATTGATGTGTGCTGCTCACACTGCTCACCTCTCACTAATGGAGAAGTTACAGCATTACATCATGCCAGGTGAGCGTTGTGGGGGGAGGGAAATCCTTTAAAGACAGACATTTTCTCTCTGGATTTCCCTTCACTTTTTGAAACTCAGGAGCAGCAACATTGTCGTGGTGTCATCAGGGCTTTAAGTGGAAGTTGTTTCAATATTTATACAAGCCATAGTTGCTGCTTATTTATCTTATGCAACTAGCAACCATTGACAAAGCCAATAGTCCTGACTTGTTGTAGGTATGATGTTACTTTTTGTATCATATATCTGGATGGAATGACAGAAACAGCAAAATACAAGTCGGGCAGCACACTAT
This sequence comes from Lissotriton helveticus, assembly GCF_964261635.1. NCBI lineage: Eukaryota > Metazoa > Chordata > Amphibia > Caudata > Salamandridae > Lissotriton > Lissotriton helveticus. Next base: position 927,607,677 of record NC_136063.1, read on the forward strand.
GCTAAGCACCGATTTTTAGCATATATTTTTTAACCCACACCCTTAAATACATTGGTCACGCCCTTGAGAGACCCCCCCGTTTTTTTCATCCCATTTAAAGCCCTGAGTGGACGGTGTCAGAACACTTTGCACCACACACACACCTTCCACAGAGACAACCAATCCTACGTGTGTAAGTAGTATAGTTTAATACTGCTTTGTCTAGAGATAACTACAAACCAAAAAGAGCACCACTATTGCCAAACTACTTCAACTTGGATCATGGATGATCTCTCGAATTACTGAGTCAAACAGTAACTCTCAGGAATTGCTTTTTCCGGAATTAATCCAATAATTTTTATTAATTTTACGTCAGAAAAACCATATAAATGGACAATTTTTTTCTTATATAAATACAAACAACACTTTTTAACTCCACGTCACATGTATAAAGACAATTTCTTACAACCTAACAACTTTCATTCAAACACTCATACACAACAGCACATTAATATATACACACACATAATTTCTGGAACTATACAACATTATTTACAGCATTAGGAATATTCTATTGAATATCAATCTTTCAAAAACTTTTCATTAGTTTTTTCCAATGCTATGTTTTCTAAACAACGAAATTGTAAATAATGTTGTATAGTTCCAGAAATTATGTGTGTGTATATATTAATGTGCTGTTGTGTATGAGTGTTTGAATGAAAGTTGTTAGGTTGTAAGAAATTGTCTTTATACATGTGACGTGGAGTTAAAAAGTGTTGTCTGTATTTATATAAGAAAAAAATTGTCCATTTATATGGTTTTTCTGACGTAAAATTAATAAAAAGTATTGGATTAATTCCGGAAAAAGCAATTCCTGAGAGTTACTGTTTGACTCAGTAATTCGAGAGATCATCCATGATCCAAGTTGAAGTAGTTTGGCAATAGTGGTGCTCTTTTTGGTTTGTAGTTATTGATTGTGAGGCTTGTCCTTATTGCCAGTGAGCCCAGACCCAGTCTTGGTAATTGTCTAGAGAAGCACACACTTAGAATTTAAAAAGGAACACCATAGTTGGGGGTTCTCTTTAATAATGAGAATAGATTTCTGCCCAAATTAATCCTTTATGCAACATTAATCTTTGCTCAAATCTATACTTTGTGTGCATGCAGTTCTTTGATAAAAGTTAATAGTTCAGTACAATTACAAAGTTAATAGAATGTAAATAGGTCAAAGGGTTACTGCTTTTAAAAGAGACACCATTTTGTTATTTGCAATGTATAATTCAAATCCTACATTAGGATTTTAACTTATAAACTGCAAGAAACAAAATGATGGCTCTTTTAAAAGGAGTAACCCACTGACCTATTTACATTCTATGCATTTTGTGATCTGCTCGGTACCTTTTTTCTGCAACAGGCGTATTAACGCTCTGCGCTATTTTATAGTGAGTCAAACCCCCAATTAAACAAAACTCCGATCTCTCTTCAGGAAGAACATTAATTACAGGATTTATGCTGACATTATTTTGTTTTCCAGAAATTGCTGGAGGTAACCAATGCGGCAGCAGGTGTTTTAAAATAATATTAAACTTGCAAACACAGCACCCCCAGGAAGCCAGCACCTGGTGCGGTGGCACCGGTGCACCACCCTAGAGCTGGCTCTGACTGGCGACCTTGGAACTGGGGGCTCGCTCACAAAACCCGGCCTCAGATCCACATTCTGGTCAAATCGGAAGCCTAGTTTGGATTCTATGGACCCTGGTGCAAGCGAGAACAAGCATTTGCAATGCCATAGCTCTCACAGTTGCGAGATTTTGAGCTATTGGCATTGTAAATGACAATGGGCCAGATGTACAACCATTCTTTGCAGACACAAAGGGGTTTTAGGCCCGCTTGCGACTACAAAAAACGTGTGGCCCATGTACCAACCCTATTTTGCGAGTCGCAAGCAATTTCCAACTCGCAAAATAGGGTTTAGAGACTCGCTATTAGGAAGGGGCGTTCCTTTCCTAATAGTGACTCTAAAAGCTATGTAAGAATGTTGCAAAACACTCGCAGTTTACCACCCTTCTCAGAGGGTGGTAAAGCACTTGCAAATGGGAAGGGGTCACCAGGTGACCCCTTCCCCTTTGGGAATGCATGCGCAAACATTTGGGGCGGCAGTGGTACCAGGGACCACTGCCTGCCCTTAAAAAATGAAAATGAAAAGTTGAATTTTTATTTTTCAAATGCATCCCGTTTTCCTTTATGGAAAACAGGCTGTATTTAAAAAAAAAACTGCTTAATTTAAAAGCAGTCCCAGACATGGAGGTCTGCTGACCCTAGCAGGCCACCATCCCTGGGAGTGCTAGCCATTCCCAATGGGGTCTCAAATTGCAACAGCCTCATTAATATTCATGAAGCATGCAATTTACAGCCCCGTTGAGAATCGCTAACAGTGTTGTACGTAGCATTTTGCGACTCGCAATTTGTTAGTCTCAAAATGCTATGGTCATACATCTGACCCAATGCCTTTGATTTATGTGTTTAAAAACCTGTCATAATGAAAGGCATTGTTGTTTACAATACCAATAGGTCAAAGTTTCTAAAATGCGAGACCTATTGCATTGCAAATGCCTGTTTGTTTATAAGTGCCCCATGCTGCGCTTTCACGTTAATAGAGGCCACGCCCCTTTCTTTAGATGAGCCATGTCTAAAGAAAGGTCCTCGGCAGCTATTAAAACGAAAGCTCGGTATGGGGCGATTTTACCCCCCAAAATAATTTGTTTGTCAAGTTGACAAACAAATGCTTTTTTTAATAAAAGCGCTCTGTTAAAGCTTGCATGGCGCACTGAATGTTGCAGAAAAGCATGTTGTGCCTGTAGTAGGAGAAACTCGTTAAAGAAAATAGTGCTTACAGACTAAATAAGACGGACCGGGTAACAACCGAAGTAAAAGGCCCAGTCGTCCTGGGAGGTTAAAAATTAAGACAAGGCTGTACTAAGGAGGGACTAACAAGCTTATTAACGAATAAGAAGCCAGCATTTACGAAGGATAATGACACAGGCCAATGACAAATAGGGGCGGAGAGTGGGTGGGGCTTCAAGTCCATACTCCAATACAGCATGCCTTTCAGAGCATGCGCTGCTCAGGCTCAGCCTAAAAATGGCCCCTTATGACTGCTGTTGGTACATTAAAATGCAGCAATTTTCAGGGTTCGATGAGCCCCTTAGGGCCCCGGTGCCACTGTACCTGGCGCACCAATAATACCTATGTCACTGCAGTTAGTCCTCAGTGACTAAAACATGTTTGTGCCATATAAAACTGCACTAAAATCAAACCCTTAAGGATATTGATGAAGCTGGATCAAAAGACAGGATTTGAATATTGGCTGAACATCTACATATGACCTTAACTAGCTGTCCAGAAGGAAGTGTATCAGTGACACTGTTCAATGCTTGGGGTACTCAGCAGCTTGTTAAATATATTGGGGCCTATGCACAAAGACATTTTGGAGAACACAGAGCAACAGCAGTACTTCTTTAGGACTGTTATGTACTCCTACGTGCGTTTCTGAATTAACCCCAAAATATCTAAAATTGAGATAAAATGAGAATATTCAGGGCATAATTATACACAATTAGTAGAACCAGGATGGAGGGCCCTCGTTTTGCACTTTTGCTATTCGGGAGCTCTAGAAGTTTGAGGGCCGCTTAACAAAGGCATGTAACAGTATGTAAAACAGTACTACAAGAGCACTACTTCCTATACTCATAAATGCCTCTGTGAATTTGCCTCATTAAGCATACCTTACATCAGTAGCTTAGCCAGGGTGTCACAAGCCTTGGTGCAAGGAAAGAAATGCCCCCATATGTGCTGTTCCAATTATTAAATGCAGCAATAATCAGGGTTCAGTGGGCCCCTCAGGCCTCCAGGCCCTGGTGCCATTGCATCTGCTGCACAAATAGAAGCCACGCCCATGCCTTACATATTAGACTTTGGATAGTGTCAAAGCAGCCCCTCTGATGGTAAAAAAAAGAAAATGTAGAACAGCTGGACACAGATGGCCTACCTATACTTACTTTGTATTCTGAGGGGTATCACCATAGCTTTCAAACATGTCTGAGAGTGGGTCATCATTTTATTATTCTGCATTTGGCATCATACACAGTAATGTATATTCCATATCAGCGGTCACATCAGTTCGCAAGAGAAGTATTTGCTTCTTGTGTTCTCCCTCACAAATCAGCAGTTCAGCTCCTGACTGGCCCCTTGGTTCACTATTCTGGGTTGTTGTTCTTGTACACCGATGGCCTCATAACATCTCAGACATTAAGGAAGGAGAACCAAAACATTAATTGGAAATGGTATATTAGAAAGCAACTGTACAAAATGAGTTGACTGGGGTGTGAGCCCTGGTCAAACAGCAATCACAATCCTTGTTAGGGTAAGAAAGAAGCAAACCCCAAATTAACCTGTGCTCAACCTTCTGGTAGCTTGGCACAGAGCAGTCAGGCTTAACTTAGGGGCAAAGTGTACAGTATTTGTGCAACACAGTGAAAATATACCCCAAAACGAGCTCACAACAGTTTTAGAGAAATAAAGTCATTGTTAATAACTAAAACAAGACCAAAATGGCAAAAATCCAATTATTTGAACCAGGGATAGTCAATTTGTAAGATTTCAGTGAAAACAGCACCAAAAAGCGCAACGCTCCTACTGTGCAAATCTTGTTGCGTAGGACTTGCACAAAGTCACAAGTTCAGGCCGACTGTGATGGAGCGTGGGCCGACTACCGGGAACCAGTTAGGCCTGCTAAACAAAGTACCTTAAATCCTGCTTGCGGAGTGTTGCGAGGATCTGTGTCGAAGATGCGCCGCCCAGCCAAAGCGATGCGTCTGTTCCAAGATGCCGCAAGGCTGCATTGTGAGGTCCTGTTTTCGTCAACCCAGAGGAACCTATCGACAGGGCTGGCAATGCAAAGCCCGGTGTCAGGGATGCAGTGTGTAATTGGGGCAATGCGTCGGTTCCAAAGAGCTGCAAGCCTGCGATGCAGAGACCGTCATTGTCGTTGTTGAGGCTGACATTGACGAGAGATGCAAGAGCCTATGCTGAGGATGTATCATGCAGGGGCAGTTCTGAAGGCGATATGGGTTGTGGCGGTGATGCAAGTAATTTGCGACGGGTCCAATCCCTGCAGCAGCGGTAATGCAGTGGTTATGCTCTGGATTGCGCAGCGCAGCAAAGGATAGGATAGAATAGGATAATATTGATAAAGCGCACTTATACCCATGGGAGTCAAGGTGCTGAACGGATGGGGAGAAGGGAGAGGTGCCAACATCCAGCTAGGAAGCAAATAGCCAAGTTTTCAAAAGTTTCCTGAAATCCGGAAGAGAGTCCGATGTGGAAATGGAAGGGGGCAAGGAGTTACAGAGTTTGGTGGCTACCACAGAAAAGGGCCGACCACCCTATCTGGACCTGTGAAATCTAGTAGACACTAGTGTTTTCTGTGAGGAGGATATCAAGGTCCTCCCCGGAGTGTACAACTCAGACATGGATTTTAAATGTGATGAGCCTTTGCTATGCATAGCCTTACATACCATATTCAGAACCTTGAAGGAAATGCGCTTCCTGATGGGTAGCCAGTGCAAGGCACAAATCCCTTCCCTACATGACTGATACTTCGTAATGTTAAGAATCAGCCTTGCCTCTGCGTTCTGTACCATCTGCAGCTTGTCCAGGGATACTGTGTTGATGTAAAGGTACAGAGCGTTGCAGTAGTCCAACCTGGAGGTGACTAGTGCGATGATAATGGACCTGTGCAGTTCAGATGGACTATGCGGCAGCCCCTTTCTCAGGGTTTTTAAGATGTAGAAGCAGGAGCTGGCTGTACGGCTGACCTGGATGTCGAAGGTCAGACCCTCGTCAAAAATGACCCCCAGACAGAGGGCGTGGCTAGCAGCCAACAATGGCGGCAGCATAAAGGAATAGCTCCGCGGTCGAGGCGGCCTCACCAGAGATCCGGCACACCATCCAATGTAATTTTTGCCCCAGAAGGAGGGACCCTGAGCCCGGGACCGAGCGGTGCCGGAGGGTGCAAGCGGCGAGACTGTCCGACGTAAGGAAGCCGACTTCCACGCAAGTGCCGGACCGGCCTCCGCAACGCGACAAAGCCGGGGACTGAACTCACTCTCCAGTCCGACAGGAAGCGTGGCTGCCCCGGGGGAACCCGCACCGGAAGCTCCCGCGGACCATCCATTCGGCGGACGAGCGCCGATACCCAGGGTGAGTGCGGGCTGAACTGGACTCGGCCCATGAGCGACTCCACTTGGGCAAAACCGGGCGTGAACTTCCTCACCCATCTGTGCTCTGCGGCTGCCAGGCGGACAGCCAAACAGGCTGGACTCGCGGAGGTGTGCCGCCATTTTGGGGGGGACGCAAGACTACGCCACCGGGCCAGCCGGACTCCAGACCTCAACAGTCGCCCCACGGGCGGCGGCCATCCCCCACTCAGCCTCACCAGTGGAGCACGCATTGCAGAGCGGCGGGGCGCATCTGCCGTATTCGCTAGGGGCTTGGTCCGGCGGATCCACGCCATCGCCCATGTAACGTTGTGGCCCCTGCATGGGACGCGGGTCGCAACGAGCACACGCCGCCCAGGACTAAAGAACCTTCCTTGCGGGTCTGTCTGGGGTTAGAACGACCCCATATTTCGGCGGGCGGCTACTCCAACGGCGTCCGAGGTTACAAAGGCAAGGGGCCCCACACAACAAGGGCGCATCCATCTTGTGAGCCCCATCACCCGCCTCCGGAACACTTACTGGGCAAAACCAGTGTCTGAGGGAGCCTACCACCACCCCAAGAAGCCGGTCCACGAACGCTCTATCTGCAGGCTGGAAACGGATTGGCAGCAACTACCAGAGGTGCGGGGGTCGAGTCACATCCGACGTCCTTCTCTCCACAGTCCCGGCAAGGCGTCGTGGAGCGGTGACACGCTCTTCCCGCCATAGGTGCCCCGGGCCAACTACTATACCCACGGCCAGCCACGGACGCAGGCTACAACGTCGGCGGACAAAATACGCTGCAGAAGGGGCAGACGCGGTCCTCCGTCGCTGGACTGCCCGGGGACCACGGATAACAGCGACATGGCGGGAAGAGGCTTGAAGAGTGGTACTACACAGACTCGAATAGACCGATATGCCTGTGACAAGCCTGCGGTGTCCCCGACTGCCGGAAAGGAAACAACTGGTAGATCCATGGAGTCACAGGGGACTAAAAAGGCGACTCTGGATGATGTAATGCAGGCCCTGGCACATCTGCAAGATACAATCAAAAGGAAGTTCCCTCGTTGGCCACAACTATTTTGACTACGTGTACATCATAAACTTAATGCAACAGGTGACAAATACACAACAATTTTTTTGGATTTTCCTTAACCAATATATATCTTTTTTATTTTTATCAAGTATAATTTATTCATAGCATTGCTTACATATATAAATTTTCATTGGAGAAAGAATACATATAAAATACAAAATTATTCACATGACATAATTACATCTATAATAATTAAATAATGCGTGCAAAGGAGAAATAATATACCATATAATACACAGTTGAAAAGAGAAGAAAGTGATTAAATAGCTATCTCTCTACCCCTGGCAAAACACAACTATTCAAAACACACATACTCATTCATACTAACGTTGCATACACATACACTACATGCGAAAAAAGGGGAGTCTGAGTACTCGGCAGCAGGGGAACCCTGCTGATTCGCAGGTCTCAGGAAACAAATATGAGACCCCGCACTCTGGTCTACGCGCGTTTCGGCGGCATGGACAGCCACCTTCCTCAGGACCTTTTTCCTCTTACATACACAGGAAACCAGGGGACACTGTGATGCATCAAATGTTAAGATCAATGAAACCGGTAGATGAGGCCATAGTGGAGACAATATCGCAGTCTATCAAATCCCTCTATAGGGCTTGCAGGAGTTCCTATGGTAATTTGGAAGTGGCGCGAAGGTATAGTTCTTCAATGTGCGGAGTGTATCTTATAAACTTACATCCTACGTGTGGGGTAGCTCCACTGAGTCCCAATTCTTCTGTTTGTCGTTATTTCTTCCCCTGGACATATGCAAATATCTCCATCGAAAAGTCCAAAGCAAATCACAAATTCTTGCTACACTGGTTGTTAAATTATGCACAAGGTGCGGCGCCACGGACGGAACCCCCACCGGTACAGATGGTTCCAATCTGCAAACGACAGTGGGCACGATCTCAACCGAGATTACACTGATCAGAGCTGATTTCCACAAAATGACGGAAAAGGTCAACGCCATGGAAGTAGTAACAAAATCGCTAGTGGAGGATGTGTCTGAACTTCAACTGGCGGTCGAGAAGCTGGCAACGGACAACAAGGTGCTGCGTGAGAAGCTCGACGACCAGGAAGGACGCTCCAGGCGGAACAACATCCGCATAATCGGCGTACCGGAGTCGGAAGGGGTAAGAGCCATGGATTTGTACGTGGAGAACCTAATCACAAATGAACTGCGGCCAAAGGGACTGTCCACCTTCTTTTCGGTAGAGAGGGCGCACTGCGTGCCGGGAGGCCAACCTAAACCTGGAGCAGCCCCGAGACCCATTGTAGCTCGATTGTTCAATTTCAGGGACAGAGACGTCACACTGCAAGCAGCCCGGACATCTCCTCCGATTAAAATCCAAAACTCCACGGTGGCATTCTTCCCTGACTACACAGCGGAGGTGGCACGCAGGCGACGGACGTTTTTCGAGGTGAAGAAAGACCTCAGAGCGAGAGAGATCCCATACTCCATGCTCTTCCCTGCAAGATTACGAGTGGTCGCCGAAAACAAGACCTGGTTCTTCGACAACCCAGAATCTGCGAGAGACTGGCTGGACGGTTGGAGAACGAACGCCCACCCTCGGCGGACGCATCGGCAGCAGAGGGATCGTACGACCGGTCATCACCTGGATTCCCAAACATCGAGAGGAAGTGGTGTGAACGAGGGATCACCCCACAGCGAGGCCGCGGATGAAGAAGACAACGGAGAACAATGACTTCCAGGCTCACAAATTGTTGGACTTACTGAGCTGAGCACCTGAGGCACGCTATTGGACACTGGGCGAGGGGCCTCCGGGGAGAAGATTGGGAGGCTGCTGACCTCGGAGATTCCTTCACCCCGGCGCGCAAGTACACTAGTTGGGGTTGGGGTGATGCACTCTGCTAAGTTGGGGAGGCGGGCAGGGTCCAGTCCGAACAGCAGGGGAGCAGGGAGGGGGCGGTTGGGGAAGGGGGGGTGTTTCTTCATGAGGATTGTTTGGTTCTAATTGTTACTGGTTTGGCTCAACAATACACATCGCAACACGACATGAACACTGCACAACAAGACAAAACATGGTGGGGTGCACATACTGATGCCTTTGTGGTTGCCCCGTGTGCCCCTCCTCTAGCAGGGCACAATGGCGCATCTTCGAGACGGTGGGCTCACCTTCGAGAGAGCGCCCCACGTAGGGAACGGCATGGCAAACGTCCGAAGATCCTAGGGGGACACGACCACACACTACTGCCATGGCCGGACTAGATGACTCCGTCCCGACGGCCCCGCTGCATATAATGTCGTGGAACGTCAGAGGGCTAGGCGACAAGATTAAACGAGGCCTGGTTCTTCAGGGAATTAGGAGGGTGGGTCCTGCTCTGGTCCTTCTACAGGAGACGCACATGGTGGGCACTACTGCACGGGCTATGGATAGACGAGGCTACCACATGGTTGCACATGCGGAATTTACCCCGGGATCGCGTGTCACAGGCATACTAATGCAAAAATCTTCACGATACATAATCACATCCACCAAAACAGATGATCAGGGCCGCTTCGCAGCGGTTTCTGGCCAATGGGAAGGTAGATCATTATCTGTGGTATCAGTTTACATCCCCCCAGCATTGCACGCTGTGGCACTGCCTGACCTCGGTAAATTTCTCTTAGAACTCCCGGAAGGGGATTTAATCATAGGGGGGGATTTCAAGGCAGTACTTCACGACACACATGACAGATTCCCCGGACGCCCACACACGGCTGGCACCAACAAACTCGGCGGGTTTCTGGAAGCACAGGGCCTGGTGGATGTCTGGCGCACACTACACCCGAAACAACTACAATACACTTACTACTCTGCAACACACAATAGTCTGTCCAGGATTGACCACTTCCTCACATTGGGGAACGGTCATCTCACCATCGAAGACACACAAATAAAGCCACGAGGCATCTCCGACCACTCACCGATTACCCTGACACTGTCCAGCCGTACAGTCACCCGTAGAAGGCTATACCCGATCTACCCGGGTTACCTCAAAATCCCGATCATCCATAAGGACCTACAGAAAACGACCCAACATTATTTAGAAGAAAATCAAACCTCGGTGAGATCGCCTTCAATACTCTGGGAAGCTTACAAGGCTGTATTCAGGGGGCAAGCGATAGCAGCGATTTCACACCACAAGACACTGCAGGGGGAGGTAACGTCAGAGCTGGAACTACAACTCGACAAAGCCAATACAACCCATATGGCGGATCCCTCCTGTGCAAACCTCCACACACTACAGTTACATCAACGCCTTCTTGCAGATCATATGAGGCGCCTGACTAAGGCAGACATTGCAGCCACCAAACACAGGGTGTATGACATTGGAGACAAATCCAGTAAACTCTTAGCTTGGCTAGATAGGAAACAGGGAGGCAACAGGAACATATTACAAATCACGGATACACTAGGGAGGGTGCACACACGACCAGAGGACATAGTGAATGTGCTGGCTGACCACTTCAGTGTAGTATACACACCGACGGTGGTTGTTACGGAAGAAGAAGCCCGGGACGCCCTGGGTCATGTGGCGTTGCCAACACTGACGGATGAGGCGATGCGGGAACTGGATGCTGACATAACTACGGACGAAATTCAATTGGCGATTAGCGTTATCCATCCGGGCAAGGCTCTGAGCCCTAATGGGATACCCATCGAATGGTTCAAAACAATGTCTGAGTCTCTGGGTCCGCCCCTCTTGCAGATGTATGTAGATAGTAAGGAGAACGGTACGTTACCACCGGACCAACGGATGGCGACTATTGTAGCCATACCGAAACCGGGTAAACCACTTAACGAATGCACATCTTATAGACCTATCTCGCTGTTGAACCCCGAAGCAAAAATTCTGGCGAAACTATTGGCAAATAGACTCATGCCCCACTTAGGTCAGCTGATCCACCCAGATCAATCTGGCTTCATGCCACATAGAAGTACGGCGCTGAACCTTCGTAGGATACAGGGAGTCATGGCGAGATCCCCGCTATTGACGGAACCGGCAGCTGTACTATCACTGGATGCCAAAATGGCGTTTGATATGGTGGAGTGGAGTTACCTCTTTGCGGTCCTCGCCTCCATGGGGTTTGGCCCAAACTTTATCGCATGGGTCCGACTATTGTACAGGGATCCAATAGCACGAGTAGTAGCAAATGGCCACGTGTCACGAGACATACAACTGGGGCGGGGAACCAGGCAGGGTTGCCCTCTCTCGCCCATCCTTTTCGCGTTAGTCCTAGAACCTCTCGCGATTACTATTCGAAATACGCCGCTGCTGAAGGGAATTAGGTGGGATTCGAGCTGGGAGGACAGAGTGTCACTGTACGCTGACGACATGTTAATATATCTCACTAACCTGGAAAGCAGCATCCCTAACCTTCTATCTATCTGCACCTCCCATGGGCGAGTGTCAGGCTACACTATCAATTGGTCAAAATCAACCATCTATGCACTCAGGGGTCCTCTCCCGACACTACCAGATTCATGCACGCTAGAAGTGGCAGCCTCGTCCTTTAAGTACCTGGGAATACACATCACTCGGGATGCGGCAGAATTCTCTGCTCGCAATCTACAACCTCCCCTCCTCCGATTGCGTAATGATGTACAACACTGGCAGACTCTTCCACTGACGCTATTAGGCATAGCAGCATTGTTCAAAATGATGGCACTGCCACGCTTTCTATACGTACTCGAAAACGCCCCAACAATTATCCCGCCCAGTTACTTCCAAAAGGTGACCGCGCTGATGTCGGGCTTACTGTGGGGGAATCGACCGGCGAGAATTGCACACGCAAAACTTAACAGGAGCTGGTACGACGGTGGAATTGCACTGCCTAATATGCAATTGTACTATTGGGCGGCCCAGCTCAAAATTCTCAACAAATGGATACACGCACCACAGGATGACCCTGCATTTAAGGCGGACCGGGCTCAACTGGGCACTAACAGCATGTTGGCACCTCTGTATCACAAGGGCATTGCGGCAAAGCTGACGGGGCCCACCAAGCACACAGTACAACTGTGGTATAAGGCGCAATCGAAACTACACTGGGAGGGGATCATTACGAAACTAACACCACTGTGGGACACTAAGGCCCTGGGCCATTTGAGACGTTCTAAGGGATTCGCCCAATGGGACGCCATCGGGATTTCCATTGTGGGGGACATGTGGTCCAGGGAGGGAGTGATCCCGTTCATTTCCCTTCAACAACAATATGAATTAGGCAACACAGAACGATTCAGGTACATGCAAATCAGAAATGCCCTTCAAGCGGCAATCCCACCGGGCATTACACCACCGGAATCCTCCCCGTTGGAAGACCGCCTACTCACAGACTATATACTGGAGAGTGCGACTTCCCTAACATATCGTAAGCTGCTCAATAATCTACCAGAGCCACTGGGCAAACTTAAAGTAAAATGGGTGGAAGACCTTGGGGATTTTGACGACTCTAAATGGAATGCAGCTCTTTCATCCCCACGTGAAGCCGGTATCTCGGCTAGGTTCCGCCTGATACAACTGAAAGTCCTCCATAGGATCTATTATACTAGAGTGGCCTTGCATAAATTGCAGAGGGCGGATAACCCTCACTGTCTGAGGGGATGCGGTGGGGAGGGCACGCTCATACATACACTTTGGAGCTGCACTTACCTAGTGAGTTATTGGCAACGAGTACTCCGCACCATCGCACAGGCACTGAATTCCACTGTACCACAGGACCCAAGGGTATGTTTGTTGAATGTCTGGGGGCCTACTGATCTGACACACTATGGTAAACTATGGGTTACGATAGGCTGCATGGTGGCCAAACGCGACATTGCGCAGAAATGGGGTGCGGCGGAACTCCCCACGCTGGCGCAATGGCTCAGGAACATGGACACTCTTATGATAACGGAGAGGGCAGTGTACAAGATGAGAGACAATCCACGTAAATGGAATGGAGTTTGGCTACAGTGGAACACATATAGAGGGGACATATGTGATCCGTTGCCGGAGGATGATAGCGAGAGCTCGGATGATGAGTCTGACAATGGTTAACTATTGGGGAATGAGACATGCCGTGGGCGGGGGCGTCGCACAGGGTGCGTTATGATTCAGGCAGCTATGGGGGGGGTGGCCACACGGGAAGGTGGTGATGAGCGATACGCACAGAGATCACACATGCCATTGAATACCTGAGTCGATACTCCACGAACATAACTATGTCGATGAATGTTGAGTCACAAGTTTGGTTCACAGTTTTATTATTTTCACAAAATACAAAATGCAAGCGAATGTACTGTATACAACGGAATGGTTTCTGATCACCATGATTGCCTCATGTAATGTAAGCAACAATTAGCCAAGTTGGTCTGATGTACTTGAATGTTTATCACACTTATATTACTCAGCAACCCTGGCCTTCCTATGTAGAGGCATTTGAATGTATCGTAACCGAATAATGCTAATAAAGTCTTGCTTTAAAAAAAATAAAAAATAAAAAATAAAAAAATAAATAAAAAAATGACCCCCAGGTTTTTTGCTGCTCTGACCGGGACAGGAAGGGGACCGCAGTCTGCAGGCCACCAGGCATTTGACCAGATGGAATTTTGTGTTCTGAAAACTAGCACCTCGGTTTTGTCTGTATTGATCTAAGGGGTGTGGGAAAAATCCCCTGGTTAAAACATGTTAAACAGCTCTGCCACGCACTGTGTAGGGGAGACATGTGGCTCCTTCCTGAGGAAACTTGCGCCTTGACCACTAAGAAGTCGTTGGTCGCTGAACTCAAGCAACATCTCTGGGTAAGCTGACCAATAGATTTCTGGAGGTCAAGGATAACTATCAATTTGAGAAATTCATGGACGACATCCAGCCCTTACTGGCAAGGAAATTATATGTCCAATTTAGATATGGAATACTCCCAGTGAGGGCTGTGACAAACAAGTGGTCAAACGCTCCCCATGTACCGAGTTCCTGCCCTGGGTGTGAAAGCAGTGAAGAGACGGATCTGCACATTCTGCTCTTCTGTCCTTTCTACTCTAGGGCTAGAGCTAAATGGATCGTCCAACTATGTAAGTCTAGGGGTCTCAATGATTATAGGGGGGTATTTAGAATACTAAAATATGATACCTCCCCCGATCGTGTTTGCAACCTCCAGATACCTTTTGTCTATGTGGTGCGCAAGAGGCGTCAAAATAAAAAAATGGCAAACTGCTCAAACCGCGCTGAATTACTGTAATCCAGAAGTTATCCTAATACTAATACGCGCAGGGATCGACCTATTTTTTCACTTTTTGTTTTATTTTATTCTGTATGGGATCTTGTAATGCTTTTAATATTGTATTTTAAACTTTTTTAGGAGTATTGTTCGCTATCTTGAGTGGTATTGTTGTATAATGGTATGTCACTATCCCAAATTTTGTATATATGTGCTTTTATGGTTTTTAACCGATAATAAAGCTTTTTGACTGACTGACTGTATTGATCTTTAATTAATTGCCCTTCATCCAGCATATAATGCTGGACATACATTGATTGAACTTTTGTGTGACTGATTGTAAATCATTGGTTATAGAAGCAATGAGATGCGTCTGTTCTGCTGGATATACAGAGACTGGTAAAGCACCTTAAGCCCACTTCCAAGGGTCCAGGCCTGAGGTGGCACCACCTGGCAGGGTAGACTCACCGATGGCAGAGTTCAGGTGCAGATGCAAGGCTGTTGGTAGCCTGTTATGTCCATGAGGCTTCAGATCAGGAGGCTAACCAACTCACCCTTGGAGTCACTCTGGGTTCTGGGTTCAAGAGATGCAGGTCCAGTCCTTCTACCCCAAACAAGAGGGGAGCAGATATCAGATCATCACAGCAAACAGCTGTCCAGCAGAGTGGCTGTCCTTCAGCTCCACAGCAGTCCTTCTTCCTGGTGCAGATGTATACTGAAGTGGTGGTGCCTGAGATCCAGTAATTATACCCAGTTGTGCCTTTGAAGTGTGGGACAAGTTTCTAGAGGTTCTTCTTGAAAGTCCCCCGGCATCCTTCCTTCCATTCCTTGGCTCCAGACTAACTACAGGGTGTATGCAACCCTTTGGTTGGAAACAGAACACAGCATGTTCTGGTATAAATGAGGCTGGACTCAGTTCCTCCCTCCCATCCTGCCAGGGATGGCCCATCCAGTCACACCAAAGCTCCCATTGTGTGTGGCTGTCTAGGTGGAATACACAACGCCCCACTGCCAACTACATCCAGTCATGTGACCAAGTCAAGTAAGGAGGATGAAAAATATATGGTAAAATTAAGGATAATAGTGGAAATTGTTTGGTATTTAACTCATTGGATTCATATAGCCTTGTGGCTGTGCAGCTTGGTGGAACCTAAGTTGGCTCCCCCGTGACTTGGAATAATGCAAGAACATAGCAACTTTAAAAAAGTTTGCAGAACACAATTCTAGAATAGTGAATGCACTCCTTCCTGTGCATATTTAAATTTGTTGCTGAAACAACCAGATAAATGTGTGCAAGCAGCGCTGTGAATCGTCCCCTCACAGCATGTTCAAGACATTAAAAAAAGGTGACGCTTGTTGCCGCCTCAGCTTATGCACTGCTGCGAAGAGAATTTTTTTTCCATATAAACCAAATATACACTATAAACCAAGTAGTCAATCAATCAATCAATCATAGCATTTATAAAGCGCACTCCTCACCCATGAGGGTCTCAAGGCGCTGTGGGGTAGGGAATGCTGCTACTGCTCGAAGAGCCAGGTTTTGAGGAGTCTTCTGAAGTTTACCAGGTCTTGGGTCTGCCGTAGGTGGGTAGAGAGGGTGTTCCAGGTCTTGGCAGCGAGGTGGGAGAACGTTCTTCCACTGGAGCTTGTTTTTCAGATGCGGGGGACTGTGGCGGGGACGAGGTCAGCGGAGCGGAACTGGTGGGTGGGGGTGTAGAAGCTGAGTCGTCTGTTGAAGTACGCTGGTCCGGTGTTGTGTAGTGCCTTGTGTGCATGGGTGAGGAGCTTGAAGGTTATCCTCTTGTTGACGGGGAGCCAGTGCAGGTCTCTCAGATGGGGTGTGATAAGGCTGCGGCAAGGGATGTAGAGGATCAGGCGTGCAGAGGTGTTCTGGATACGCTGGAGCCATTTCAGGAGTTTGGCCAAGGCTCCTGCATAGAGGGCGTTTCCGTAGTCCAACCTACTGCTGATGAGGGCCTGGGTGACCATTCTTCTCGTATCGGTGGGGATCCACTTGCAGATTTTGCGGAGAATGTGGAGGGTGTTGAAGCAGGAGGAAGAGACAGAGTTGAACTGTTTAGTCATGGAAAGGTGGAGTCAAGGATGACCCGTAGGTTGCGTGCGATGTCGGTGGGCGTTGGAGCTGTTCCCAGTGCGGTCGGCCACCAGGAGTCGTTCCAGGCCGAGGGGGTGGAACCAAGGATGAGGACCTCCGTCTTGTCTGAGTTCAGGTTCAGCCGGCTGCTCCTCATCCATTCGGCGACAGCCTTCATTCCTTCGTGGAGGTTGGTTTTGGCGGTGTGGGGGTCTTTGGTGAGGGAGAGGATTCACTGGGTGTCGTTGGCGTAAGAGATGATGTTGGGGTCGTGCAATCGGGCGACGTGGGTGAGTGGTGCCATGTAGAAGTTGAACAGCGTTGGGCTGAGGGATGAACCCTGGGGTACGCCGCAGATTATCTCGGTGGCCTCTGAGCGGAAGGGGGGGGGCGGACGCTCTGTGTTCTGCCGGAGAGGAAGGAGGTGGTCCAGTCTAGGGCCTTCTCTTGGATCCCGGCGTCGTGGAGGCGAGTGCATAGTGTATGGTGGCAGACTGTTTCAAAGGCGGCAGATAGGTCCAGGAGAATGAGGGCCGCAGTTTTGCCATTGTCTAGCAGGATCCTGATGTCATCGGTAGCGGCGATGAGGGCGGTTTCGGTGCTGTGGCTGCTGCGGAACCCGGACTGGGACGGGTCTAGGTTGCTGTTTTCCTCGAAGTAGCGGGTCAGTTGTCTTCTCGATGACCTTCGCCGGGAACGGGAGTAAGGGAGATGGGCCGGAAGTTCTTGAGATCTTTGGGGTCTGCTTTGGGTTTCTTAAGTAGGGCGTTGATCTCGGTGTGCTTCCAGATCTCCGGGAAGGTGGCTGTCTCGAAGGAGATGCTGTTGGCGTTTCGGAGATGGGGTGCGATGGAGGTGCTGGCCTTGTTGAATATGTGGTTGTGGCAGGGGTCTGATGGAGAACCGGAGTGGACGGTGTTCATGATCTTGATGGTGTCGTCGTCATTTATGTTGGTCCAGAAGAGCAGGCGGCTGGTGCTGATGGTGGTCGTGGGGGTGGTGGTCTCAGTGGTTGTTGGGGTAGTTGTGACGTTGAAGCTGTCGTGGATGTCTGCGATTTTGCAATGGAAGAAGAAGGCCAGTGAGTCGCACAGGTCTTGCGAAGGTGGGATGTTGTTGGTGTTGGAAAGTTCCTTCACGATGTTGAAGAGCTCTTTGCTGTTGTGTGCGTTGTTGTCTAGGCAGTTTTTGAAGGTGGCTTTTTTGGCGGATCTGATGAGGTGATGGTGTCTGCGGGTGGCGTCCTTGTGGGCTGCGTGGCTGTCTGGTGTTCGTTCACGGAGCCAGTTCTTCTCTAACTTTCGGCAGGTTTGCTTGGAGGCCTGGAGGTCTTCAGTGAACCAGCTGGCTATCTTGCTGGTGTGGCTGTTGGAGGGTTACTTGAGCGGGGCGAGGGTGTTGGCACAGTCGTCGATCCACTGTCTGAGGTTGCAGGCGGCGGAGTCGGGGTCAGTGGGTGGGCTCTGTGCGAGGGTGATGGTTAGCTGGTCTTCTGTGACTTTGCTCCAGCAGCGGCGAGGCATCTGCTGGGAGTGGTGATGTGTGGTGGGTTTTCGAAAGGTGAAGTGGATGCAGCGGTGGTCCGTCCAGTGGAGTTCAGTGGTGTGGTTGAAGGCGATGTGGGGGCTTGCAGAGAAGATGGGGTCAAGCGTGTGGCCGGCAGAGTGGGTGGGGGTGGTAACGAGTTTTCTGAGTCCGGGGTTGGCGAGGTTGTCGATAAGGGTGGTGGAGTTGGTCTCGTTGTTGTTCTCGAGGTGGAAGTTCAGGTCCCCGAGGAGGATGTAATCTGTGGAGGCAAGGGCGTGTGTGCTGATGAAGTCGGCGATGGAGTCGCTGAACTGGGGTCGAGGTCCGGGGGTCTGTAGATGAGGGTTCCTCTGAGGGTGGTGTTGGGGTTGGTGTGGATATTGAAGTGTAGGTGTTTGGCGTTGATGAGGGTGTCGTCAGTGTTGGTCGAGCCTCTGAGAGTGTTTATTTGGATGATGGCAATTCCCCCACCTGCTCCGTTGGTGCGATCCCTGCGGGTGATCTTGTAGCCTTCCGGGATGGCTATGGCGATGTCAGGTACTGAGGAGGGGTTCAGCCAAGTCTCCATCATGAAGGCCACGACTGGGGCGGTTGAGTTGAGTAGGTCCCAGAGTTCAACGGCGTGTTTGTATGCAGAGCGGGTGTTGAGAAGAATACATCTGAGGTAGTTGGGTTCCTTCCTGGTCGGTGGATTGGCGGGCTGGATGCTGGTGAAGCTGCAGTTCCGGTAGGTGAAGGGTCCTTGCGTGTGTTTCAGGGCTGACAGGAAGCAGGGGTACGATCGTCCAGTGTTGAGTGCGAGGAAGGTTTTGGCATCATAGCGGTGATGGGTGTCTTGGCATTTGCGGGGGCCAGGCGTTCTGGCGCTGGGCGTGGACCAGGAATGGACGGGCGCAGAAGGGCTTGCCTTAGGCCCGCCTTTGGCGTGCCAGCGGCGCGTCCACTGCACAGCCGCGCAACGGCCGCCATATAAGGGGAGGTGGGAGAAAGGAGCAGCTGGGAGGCAGGACGGCAAATGGGAGAGCGAGGGGGCGGGGCCGCAGGGAGGCAGTGGCGGAAAGAACAGACTGCAAGTGGGCAGGGGGCACAAAGATAACATCACAAGGGGCAAAGGGGGTCAGTACAAACGGCACAGGACAGTAATCATAAAAATCACAATACACAATACAGAAAATGCACTGAAGTGAGTAACACAGAGTAAACACAGAGCGGGGGAGGGGGCGCAAACTCACGGAGTAGTAGAACAGCGGGCACCAAGGGCAGAGCAAGACAGGCGGAGCTGTGTGGCGAGGGAGAGGTCTAACCTGCAAGCAGGGCCAAGGGTCGCTCCATTTACCGAGCAGCGGCCACCATATAAGGAGAGGTGGGAGGGAGGAGCCGATGGGAGGCGGGAGCGGGGTGGCAAATGGGAGAGCGAGGGGGCGGGGCCGCAGGGAGGCAGCGGTGGGAAGATACGGGGAACAGACGGCAAGTGGGTGGGGGGCACAAAGAAAACAGATCACAAGGGGCAAAGGGGGTCAGCACAAACGGCGCGGGACAGTAATCTCAAAACTCACGATGCACAATACAGAAAATACAGTGAAGTGAGTAACATAGTGTAAACACAGAGCAGGGGAGGGGGGAGAACTCACAAAGTGGCAGAGCAGAGGGCACCAAGGGCAGAGCAACACAGGCGGAGCTGTGCAGCGAGGGAGCGGCCTAACCTGCAAGCAAGGGCAAGGGTAGTAAACCAGTCAAGTTTGTTCTTTGTAATCATCATCATCTCAATGTATGTATAGAATCAATCCGGAGACAGCTAGATTGCATTGAATGCTTTATTCATGCATTTTCAAACGTTTTCTGTAATTAGTTTCACTAATGAGAGGAGGTTCTTATTGTTTTATTGTTTTTTAACATTGTTTGGGTAGTGATGATGGTGGCTAAGGGAGGGGATTTTTGCAGTTTAAAGGGATGACATCTTTTGTTTCTTTAAGCACTGAGCTGGTTACGTTCTAGAGTGGATGGCTAAGCGCATGTTTTTAATCTTTTACAGCAATCCCTGACGAAGAACCTGATTGGTTCGAAATGCATTGGGTTATATTGAAAGTCTTGTGAAATATGATTGATCGAACATGTTTATGTTAAAGCTTGGATGGGCCACAGTAAACGTTTGAAAATGCATGAATAAAGCATTCAATGCAATCTAGCTGTCTCCAAATTGATTCTTTATATACATTGAGATGATGATGATTACAAAGCACATACTTCACTGGTTTACTACGGATTACTTGGTTTACAGTGTATATTTAGTTTATATGGAAGAATTTTTCTCTTCACAGCAGTGCAACAGCTGAGGCGGCAACAAGCGTCACCTTTTTTAAGTAACTTTTTAAAAGTGGCATTTTCAGAATGGCTGTTTAAAATAAGACTTCATAAAATAGGATTTTGAATTATGGTTCCAGTAAAACCAAACTTAAACTAGTTATTTATTTCCATTTGGAAATTACACTCATGGAATATAATAAGGCGATTTCAGTGTTATCCTATGGGAGAGCTGTGCCTTGTTGTGGTGAAAAATTAATTTGAGAGTTTTTTACTACTAGGACATTTAAAACTTAAAAGTAGATGTCCTACGTTTTAAAAACATTGCACCCTGCCATCTGGGCTGTCCATGGCCTACCAGAGGGGTGCCTTATATTTATTAAAAATGGAGGTTTGGGCATGGCAAGAGGTTCATTTTGACAGGTCGTAATGACAGTTTAAACTGCACAAATTTAGGCTTTACAATGGCAGGCCTGAACCATGCTTAAAGTGCTACATGAGTGGGTGGCACGATCAGTGCTGCAAGCCCATTAGAAGCATTTAATTTACAGGCTCTGGGTACATATAGTTCCACTTTAATAGGGACTTAAAGTAAATTAAATATGCCAATCGCGTATAAGTCAATACTACTGGACAGAGCGTCCACCCCCCGAATGGGGGGAGGACGCGGCACTTAGGACCGGGCCCCAGTGGACTGAGACTCCCGCGTTTCGGCGGGGTGCCAGCCACAGGCAGCCAGAACCGGATCCAGCTACCACGCCTTCCGGCCCCCTGCTCCACGTTGATGGGCGGCCAGAAGTGCGTCATCACTGGGCTACACTATCGGGGTGGCCGGTGGGGGGGGGTATAAAAAAGGGCTCAGCATTTTCTCCCTCCCGACCCTAATGTTAGGCTTAGGGGGTTTAGGATACTTAAGTCACTCCCTCCAGTTAGCAAGTGGGGGGGGGTCCTTCTGAAGCAGCCCCCTGCTTCAGGACAGTAGCAAGGGATAAGGTTAGGCAGTCCTGGGCCAACCAGAGGATGTACAACAGCTTGCAGGCTAGGGCGCACAGTTAGATCTTTGGGGTCGACATGGTATGCCCTGCTCCTGCCCACCTTTACTGCAGCTCCGGGGGAGCTTGGTGTTCGAGGGGCGGTGCCCATTGAGGGGAAAAGGGTACGGGTGCATGGGGCCGCTTCTCGCAGATGCAGGTGGTTGCAGCTTGTGTGGTCCAATGGTGTCCAGGATTGCAAAGTGACCCCTTGGGCAAAAGGGGGTGTCCGGTTATTGAACTTCAACTGACACATGAATTATTGAGTTGATGGTTTGTTTGCTCATGATTTTGATACATTTGTATATGATTGGTTTACAGATGATTCTTGTGTTTTTCATGCACCTTTTTCTTGTGTTGTGTTGAATTTAACAGATCTGCTCAAAGTTTGCTATGTTAATGCTAAAATAAAATGATCCACAAACTACGCTTACTTGTGTCTTGTTGGTAACTCGTTTGGGTGGTGTTGGGGTCCGGTGCGATCGAGGGTTCCAGGTCCTATATGTTTATAGGAGACAGCATATGCACTTTAGCACTGGTTTGCAGTGATAAAGAGTTCAGAGTCTTAAGGCCAGCAAAGCAAGGTCAGAAAAAATGGAGAAAGAAGGCAAAAAGCTGACAGAAAGACCACTCTAAGGCTGACATGTCTCACAACACCTGAATGCAAGGAAACTGGGGGACACAGGGACTAAGGGCCTTTTTGCTATGAGGGGATGTGACGTGGTCTTGTACTTTAATCTTTATTGGACTCCTGTCTTACTCCTGAATTCAAGAAGTAAGCTAGGAGTACTGCAATAGTAATTAACAACAGAATCTTTGTAAATAAGCCTACAGACACAGACAGGGAGACACAGAAAGAGGGAGACACGGGCAAGGAGAGACAACATTGGGAGACACAGAAAGACCAGGCACTATTGAAAGATATCAAGAGAAGACCCAGGCCCTGAAAAGCACTTCCACAAGGAGGCAGCAACACTGAGAGACACTGACATGGATAGGCACCACCATTGACAGACACTGAGATTCGGAGATACATTCACTGAGAGACATTTATTTATTTTATTTGAGTTTTATATAGCAGAACACCGAGAGACACATAGAGACAGTGGCATTGAGAGATAACTTTGGCAGCCACATACAATGGAAGACCAAATACTACTGAAAGATAGCACTGGGAGACACAGACACTGAGATACAAGTACAAAGGGAGAACAGGCACTAGTAAACACAGACACTACCAGACATGTACACTGGAAAGGCAAATATAAAAAATGGGCATGGGGAGATACATGCACAGAGTGATATGGTCAACTGGAGAAAGATAGTTCTGTTCACAAAACTGTGACTCAACTCAAGGAGTGTCCACTTGCACCATTACCTAAAGAAGGAGGCATGTTTAGGTGTGTGCCCTCTAATCAGCTTGAAAGAAGGGCAAGACGTCATCTATCAAATTTGATTGAGTAATGATTGAATGCATACAATATATTATGTTATTACCTTTGGCTGGGGTGCTAAATAAAATATTGTTATTGTCATGATCTTAAGACTTGCTGTGTTTAAAAATGCATTGATACTCATGCAAATTTATGAGCGCCAATAAGTATGTGCATTAGTGTGCCTCAGGGTAGGGAAATTGAGCTGAGGTGGCCGTGGATCTCCCACATCACCAACATTTCGGTTTACCTTGCTGAATGGGGGGCATTTAATTCCCCAGAAGCAGTTCAGCACACCCTGTTGAAGGTAATTTCTTTTTTTTAAATGGGGTTTTATCAACCAAACAAACGGTTTGAATATTATATTGCTGAGGAAGATAGCATAAGGAGTTAGTTATGTAGTCGTCAGATATTACAGCGATCACACCACAGCCATCAGTTAAAGAAAATCTAACACAGATACAATGGTCATTGGAGACCAACATCTCTGAATCGAACAAGGTGGAGTCTTGCCAGAAGCGGAGTCTGAGTCGGTGACATCATGGCTGGCTATGTTTGCTTGAGCAGGGATGTTTTATAAGATGAGAATACCTTGCCCTCAACTGTTCTTGCATGGGATTCAGCCCAGACCTGAAATCATAGGACATGACACATGGACTCCTTCCAAAAATTTCGTCCCTCCCTACCCTCTGTGTTTTTAGGTCTTGGCCTGCGTAGGCTGTGCTTGCGCAGTCTCGCTGGCGAGAAATTTTGTTTTCAGTATGGGGGCTTGAACCCGCCCCTCTTCTCCATTGGCTGGCTTCCTAAACGGAGGCCAGCCATTGGAGGAGAGGGGCATCACTCCGTTCAAGCCCGGATTCGGGGGGGGGGGGGGGTTTAGGTTCTTTCCCTCCTCTTCCCATTGGCTGGAATTTTACATTCCAGCCAATGGGAAGAGGAGAGAACGAAAAACACGCCCCTCAATCCCGAAAATGACGGTGGTTACTCCGAGGCATTCCTGCTTCGCCTCGGAAAAACATGGTGGTGCTTGTTAAGCCTTCCCTGGAGCCCTGCGGTGAGCTGATTGTGAGTCCGTTCCAAACTATGTCTCCTGATTGCACCGGAAGCTGGGTGAAGTGTGGCAGTTCATAGACTGCCTGTGGTGCTGAAAACCTTGTTTTTTCTGAAGTTCCAGTGAGACTTTATCAATTCATTGCTGTTTTCTGTTTTGGGCTGTTGATCTTTATCGCGCTATTCTCGCACGCCTCGGAACTCTGGCTTAGCCTTTATCGCGCTGCTCTTGTGCGTATTGGAACTTCAGCTTTGTGCACTCCTGCGCCGACAAAGGGCTTGAAAGTGCGCAAGGCTGAGGTTGGCCTTGCGGTTGCTGCTCGGTGCCGAGATGTGCTGTGCGAAGGAAATGCGTACATGAATCTATTTCTTGACTCGCCTGCCTGACGCCATATCTTCGCTACGTCGTCACTGTGTGTGTTGTGCGGCCATTTTTAATTGCCTCATTTCATTTGTGCACAGTCACCATAGCAACAGGTGTGTTGCTTATATCGCTGACGCGCACAGCTGTTTTCGTGTCTTCTGTGGCATTCTCATCATTTCTATGTATGCACACAGTTTATGTAGCAATCACTGATGCGCACAGCTTAGTCTACTTTTATCTGCTTAATTGCGTGTTCTGCTTCCTCGCTGACTCGCACAGCTCATCATTTGTTACTAATCCCCTGGCTTCTTCATTACCTGCTTCTGTGATGCGCTCACAATGTGCATCATTCAGTGATTCACAGCACTTTCCCTTTGACCCGCTCCCTCCCTCCCTCCCGCTCCGTGGCAGCCCATCTCCCTCCCTCCCTCTCCCGCTCCTCAGGCCGGCCACCATGTTACTGGGGGATCCGATGAGCCGACTGCCCCGTCCGCCCGCGCAGCGCCTTCCCGCGCCCCGGGTGCTGGCTCGGCCGAGCTTTCCCTTTTCATTTCCTGGATTGCGAGCGCTGTGATTGCCCCGCACGCAGGATCCCGGGGAGGAGGAACTTATGTGACCCCCGGCCCGCAGCTTGGATAACGCAGGTAAGCTCTCCCTCCACCCCGTGCCCCCTTGTTGAATGCTTTCTTTTCTTGCCTCTGTTCCCTCGTGATTGCTTTTCTTGCCTTTGTTCCCTCGTGATTGCTTTTCTTGCCTCTGTTACCTCGTTGTGATTGTTTTTCTGCCCTCTGTTCTCTGTGTTTGTGGCTCTGTGAGGCTCTGTGTGTGTTGGGCTGTGTGTGTGTGTGTGTGTGTTGGGCTCTGTGTGTGTGGCTCTGTCTGTGTGTGTGGCTCTGTCTGTCTGTCTGTCTGTGTGTGTGGCTCTGTCTGCCTGTGTGTGTGGCTCTGTGTATGTGTGTGTGTGGCTCTTTGTGGGTAGCTTTTTTTGTAGGTGGCTCTGTCTGTGTGTGAGTGGCTCTGTCTGTGTGAGGGTGGCTGTGTGTGGGTGGCTCTGTGTGTGTGTGGGTGGCTCTGTGTGGGTGGCTCTGTGTGGGTAGCTTTTTTTTTGTAGGTGGCTCTGTCTGTGTGTGGGCGACTCTGTCTGTGTGAGGGTGGCTCTGTGTGTGTTGGGTGGCTCTGTGTGTGGGTGGGTGGCTCTGTGTGGGTGGCTCTGTGTGGGTGGCTCTGTATGTGTGTGTGGGTGGCTTTGTGTGTGTGGCTCTGTGTGTGGGTGCAAATGCAATAGGTCTCGCATTAGCGAGCGATTAAGCTATTGGCATTGTAAATGACAATGCATTTATTTATATGTTTTAAAAACAAAAACATAAATACAAATAATGTCATTAGCAATGCCAATAGCTCTAACTTTAACAATGCTGAGACCATAGCATTGTAAATTCTTGTTTAAGTAGAGCCTACCAGACAGCTCAGCTGTCTTGTTGCAGAAGATATATTGTGGGCGTAACAAGAACAAATAGGGGCTTTCACCCTATCCGCTGCTTGCTATTGATTTGGCTTAGCTATAGCTCTTGTTTGCCCTATTTTTATTCAATGGGTTGCCTTGTCTATCTTATGTCTGTCCCTTCTCTGGACCATTGTCAACTTACTTTGTTCTTCTGATGGAGCGAGGGTAGAAACAAAATTTTGTATACCCTTCGTGAAGTCTCCTTCCCATAACAGTAACATGAACTAATTGAGTGGTTTGCAATACTAATCAACCTAGATTAAAATTGCACCTGCACAAGTACACGTGGGAACTAATTTCGCTTATGTTGCGACCATAATTAATTAATAAAGTGATTTTGTCACGTCCTAAACTAACAAGCAGCTTTAAATTAATCCGAAAGCGGCATGAATGTGCTTTCTGTTTGTCTATTTGTGGCGGGAACAGGAAGATGGGTAAGAAAATCACGCATAATTGTGCTTTATTTTGCTAAGTAACAACTAATAGGGATACCTTAATGAAGGGGGAGGTAAACAGAATGGGTTTTAATTCAATATTTAATAGCTATTTGTGTTTGTTTCTATAATAGTTCTCGTATGGGCCTCTGTGGCCTGTAGAAAAATGGACGATTGCATGAAATCTAGTTTGAGGCGTATTACGCATGCGCAGAGCTGTGAATGAAAACTGCAGACAAAGCTTGCAAAGCCTCTAGCTGAATGAGATGGGTCAAGGACAAACGGCCCGGGAACACTGAATGACTGCCAACAAAATAGAAGTCGGTAGTGAAATCATGGGAAAGAACACTGAAATTACCAATTGAGGACACGAGTGACATGAACATTTACAAAGACAAAGACCATATTGAAAATTTCTGAAGTTGCGGAAGCTGAGATGAGGTTATGATCATCCACCCCTTGTTTGGACCAATCAGAGACATTCAAGGCCCCAAAGGTTACAGAAATTTAGATAGTTTAGTTAGTAAAAAGGGTATAAAAGAAGGCGTTCCGATGAGGTAAAAAACGTTCTTTCCTGATGTATCCTGACATGCTGTCGGAATGCTGATTGAATCCTGATGCGTAAGAACTTTGTCGTTTTTCTTGATATTTTGAACTTAGCCTGAGTGGGAACGGAGTCTTTAGGTGAGGTTGATAGTTAGGGAAATCGAATGATGAGTTTGGGAACGATTATGTCTTCTTCTTGAATAACAGTGTCCTTCAAATCTAAATACATGTTCATTTCTGAGCTTACATTTAATACATTAAATGTTTGTGATTTATTGATTAATAAACCTAAATTCAGTATATTTTAAATTACGTGAATAAAAAAAGTCATGACAAAGAATCATTGCTAAATAAAAATTAGATAAATGAAGAATAAAGCTGGTCTTGTTCATCCTTAGCCTAATTTTGTACTAGCATGATCCATCGAAATTAATGGTGGTGTGTCTGAATAAACCGATTTAACACTAGAACCATGGTAAAAGAAGTTAAACTGCAGATGTATATTTTGTAAATAGTTTAGTTGAATTTAGACATTCCACTATGATCCAGCCACTCTCCTTTCAATCACACCAATCCATGAAGTAGAGAGAAAGTGAGTAAGGTGAAATCAGTGTTATGGGCCCCACTGATGAGTAGATGATTGTGACTTCAGGGAAAGTTGATGAGGAATTTTAGAAAATATTTCCGGAGGGGCGCTGCATCACTTCCACTCGTCGCTTGTAGGGAACTACATTTTTCTTTTGCCTTAAGCACGTTACAAGAGTGAATGTGTTTTCCATCTGTCTCCCTAATGTGCTTCTCTTCCTCCCTCAGCATTCCATGATGCTCTTTTTTGCCTATATCCTTCTTCACCTGTGTCCTTCTTCCCCTCATGTGCTTCTGCCCATGTTGTTTTCTAAACCCTGTGCTTATCCACTCCCTGCTCCATGTTGCTGTCTCTCTTGCCCTTTTGTGTTTTTATCACCTGCGCTCCACATTGCTCTTTCTCACCTGTTTGCTTTTCTCTGTTCCCACCCATGTCCTGCGCGGCTTCCTCCACTCAAGACCTCTGTGTTACTTCCCCCAGCCACACCTCCATGTTGCTTCTGCCCCCCCCCCTTTGGAGTCCTGTGCTACGTCTGCCCCAGTGTTGCTTCCATCGCTGTGTGTTGCTTCTCTCCACCTATTTAAAAAAAAGAAAAAGCTTTTTGCATTTTTTTTTCTTTTCATTTACCAATCCAGATTGAATCGCTAAATGAAAATTAAAAAAAGCACTCACACCATTATGTGGGTGTGCACATGCGCGGGCCTTAAAACTTATGCAACTGGCCGTGTCAAAGAATTTTTTATTCTTCTTTAGCCAGGGTGCACATCATTTTTTTTAAAAACTTTATTTTTTGTAGCAAGATAAACAATACAGTCCCCCCCAAAATTGGCATCAGTATAGATAAATACAGGTGTACACAGTTCACTGTCCTAGTATGGTTCTAACGTTGCAGATATAACAGGAGATGTAAGAATCAATCCTCGGGATGCAATGCTAGCATAGAAACTGACAATAAGTAACTTGAGCGCAGTCATCAGGGCATTACCCCCCCACCTACTCTCCCTCCACCTCTCCCGCCGCCCCTTCCTCAGGTCCCGATTCCTCGGAGGAGAACAATGCAGCACTAGTTGCATCGGAGTCGCTGGCAGCCGACCCCACAGCGCACATCATACGCCATGCAAGCAAGTCCTCCTGTAGCCGGTCATCTCTACGCGCATGCTGCATGTGCGTTTCTTCAGCCAGTGTCCATTCCCCTACATCCCGAAGCCACAATGTCATGTCTGGCGCCCTTTGTCCCATCCAGGTAATAGCCACCGCCTTCTAGCCAGCACCAAGAGCAGCTGCAGCATTTTATATGACAGATTCCTCTTCCTAGGTTTGGGGACCAGGGCTAACAAGCAATGGAGCGGGGTCAGGTCAAGACGCAGACTCGTGACCTTCCGGATGTGGACTACAACTACCCTCCAGAAGTCCCCGACCAGCGGGCACTCCTAAGCCAAATGGAGAAATCCGTCTCTGACTGAACCACACCTAGGACAGGCATCCGATTTATCCGCAGCAATGCGGTGCAAAGCCACTGGGGTTACGTAAGTGCGGTGCATGAAATTAAAGTGGATTAATTTGAAACGTGCGTTACACGACACCTTCCTGGTAAGCGTCCCTATCCGTCTCCGTTGTCCCGGGTCTAAGGCGACCCCTAGATCCGCCTCCCATGCCGCCCAGGATGGGGATATCGGGGGGACCGAGTCACATCTCATCGCCGTATATAACAGCGTTATCAGTCGCCGTCCTGTGCCGCACGATAGCAGGATATTCAAAGTATGGGACACCTGGGGCGCCTCAGGGAACTGTGGCCAGGTTGCTCTCGCCATGTCCTGCAGGCCTATATAGTGAAGATATTGACCCCCAGTAAGACTGAAGGCCTCCGTAGCTCTCTCCAGGGTCACGAAGGACTCGTCTGGATACAGGTCTGCCAAGGTGTCACAGCCGCCCTGACGCCATTCCCGAAACGACATGTGCTCCTCCATTAACGTGACCGGAGCCAATATCCATACTGGTAGCTCCCTATGAAAAGGGGCCCGTCTCAGCACCCTTTCCACAACTCGTTGCCAAAGTCCCGCAGTGTGTCGGACAATATACAGCAGGGTGTCATCCGCTCCTCTGCCTCGCATCAGAGCCACTTGTAACGTTTTCTCATCTACGCTACCAGCCAGGAGTCGTAACTCCCAATTATCCGTACCCGTGAACCAGCGCGCAGCTGGTATAAGTTGGGCCGCGTAATAGTATAAATCAAAACGCGGGGCTTCTAGGCCCCCCTCTCCCCAGCGTCTGACCACCGTGCGCAACGCAACTCTGCTGCGCCTGCCCGCCCAGAGCAGGGAGGTGAGCATCGTATTAAGCTTGGTGAAAATGCGAGGAGGAAGAGGACAGAGGGTATTCTGTAGGATATATAATACTCTAGGCAGCATCACCATCTTCGAGACGGCCAACCGTCCCATGAGAGAGAGTGGAAGCGTATTCCAGAAGGACACAGATTGTTGTAGGGAACTAAGCACACGGTCGCGTTCCGGGCCAGCAACTGTTCATCAGAGACGGCCACCTGGATACCCAGATAGCGGAAGGCCTCCATCTCCCACCGCAGTCCCAGGGACGGGAAACCCACACTGGGGTCCTCACCGCATCCCGCAAGGGGAAAGATCAGGGACTTCTCAGGATTAAGGCGCAGTCCAGAAGCTGCACCAAAGCGCTCCAAGTGGCGTAACAGGAGCGGTAGCTACTCCCGAGGGGAGGTCAGGTAGAACAGCGCATCATCCGCGTAAAGCGAGACCAAGTGCACCACATCCCCCACTCGTATTCCCCAGGGTGACACCGCCAGGGGCTCAATCGCCAAAGCGAATAGGAGCGGTGACAGGGGGCACCCCTGGCGGGTGCCCCTGCCCAACTGCCACTCCTCCAAGCGGGCCGCTCCGAGTCTAACCCTGGCTGTAGGCGCACTGTATAGAGTACGGATCCAGGCGCAGAAAAAGGGCCCCACCCCCGCCAACCGAAGCACCTCCAACAGGTACCCCCAGCTAACTGTATCGAAGGCTTTAGCCAGGTCTATCGAGACCAGGACCTGAGGATCCGCCCTGTTACGCACTTCATGGAGAACGTGGTTCAGGCGCCGGAGATTCACGGCGGTGCTGCGGCCCGGAATGAACCCGCACTGATCATGACGAACTAAGCGCGCCATATGGGGCGCCAGCCGAGTGGCCAAGATCTTAGTGAGGATTTTTGCGTCGGTATTGATTAAAGTGATTGGCCGTTAGGCCGCGGGATCATAGCTATCCCCACCCGGTTTCAGGAGCATGCAGACTTCTCCCTGCTGCATGGTGGGCGGGAGTGTGGCACGCTCCAATGCTTCATGGTAAACCTGCAGGAGGTGGGGCGCGAGGATATCTGCAAACGCCTGGTAAAACTCCGGAGGGAAACCGTCTCCACCCGGTGTCTTAGCCTTCAGTAGGGCGGCCGGCGCCACCATGACCTCATGAAGCGTCACTGGAACATCCATTTCCTCAGCATCCTCTTTAGAGAGGGTCTGAAGAGGCAAATCACGGAGGTATGGTTGATACGATGCCTCCGTCACCAGGGGGTCAGCGGTATAGACCTTCTGTAGATGAGTACGAAGCACCACAAGGAGGTCCCGTTCCGAGTGCACTAGGTCCCCCGCGGGGCTTCTCAGTGCCATGATCCGGGCATGGGCCGACTCCCTACGGAGAATCCAGGCCAGCAATCGGCCCGACTTGTCCCCCTCACGGTGGAGTCGCTGACGATAGCGGCCAAGAGTGAATCTATCCAGCCGGTCCAGGATATCATGAACGCCCTCTCGGGCCGTACGCTCAGAGTCCATGTTCAACCCATTGATTGGTAGTGTCTGAGGCGCTCCTCAGCACTCGTGAGTTCACGGAGCAGCTGTTTGCGGACTCCATATGTCAGACCCATACATGCGCCCCTCACGACCGCCTTAAGGGCATCCCATTTGGTCGCAAAAGGAATATCACCCACTCCCCAGTTCAGGTCCAAATATGAATGCAGGGACGTCTCCATATGGTCCCGTCCCACCGGATCCTGTAAAAGATCCCCTGGCATCCGCCAGGTCCTTGGGTGGGAGGACCGGTCCACCTATTGTACCACGCACGTCACGGGCGAATGGTCGGACAAAAACCGGGCCTGATGTGTGACCGATAAGACAAGGGATGCACCAATGTTGGCAGCAAGGACTCTGTCGAGCCTACTATGTGTGTTGTGTGTGGGGGTATAACAAGTGTAGAGCTTCAGTCCCGGGTTACCGAGGCGCCAAATATCGACAGCACCCAGATTATCCATCACCTCCCGGAGACGTGCCGTCATCCGTGGTTTCGTACCCGCGCGGGGTGGATGCCTGTCCAGCAGTGGATCCAGTACACAATTAAAATCTCCAAACCAGAGGAGGGGGGCATCTAAGTCTGACACTATAAGCTCCTGCAAGCCGGCAAAGAAACTCGGGTCATCTACATTAGGTGCATAAGAATTCACCAGCAGGAAGTCCCTCCCATCAAGTTTCACTCGTATAAGAATACATCTGCCCTCAACATCTGCCTCGACATACTGGACCGCCAGAGGAACCCCGGGTGCCACCCAGATCAGGACCCCCCTAGCATAGGTAGAGAAGGAGGAATGAAACATCTGACCCCTCCACTTCTTCGCCAACTTAAGAGCAACCTCCTCAGTCATATGCGTTTCCTGTAAACACGCCACAGAAACTCCATGGCGGCGAAGGAAGGACAGCACCCTGTGCCGTTTGGAGCAAGTACCCAGGCCACGCACTTTCCAAGTTAAAAATTTGAATCCCATAAGCTTTGGTCCTGCCCATCCGGGCACCCAAGTTTAGCCTCTGCAAGCAGCCTCCCAGGGGCGTGAACAGCAGTACACACTTTGCCAAAAACAGTTTCCCCCCACAACTCCCCCCAACCCCACAATGCCCCCAACCACACAACCTCTGAAAAGATCCCCCCCCTCCCCCACCCATGCGCAGGAATGGTGCAACAAAGAAACACGCCATCCCGCCCTCCCCCTGCCAGCGCCATCCAAAAACAGTGGGACTCAACACCCCGTCAGAAACAGTCCCCCCACCCCCACCCGCGAGCAAAAGGGCAGCAACAACCAAAAACGCTACCCTGCCCTTCCCCTGCCAGTGCCAGAACGTGCACAGCCACCCCATACAACCCACACACCCCACACTCACACACAACCAACCAGAACCACCCACCCTCCCCCCCAACTCCCCGAGGACCCAATGTTCCAGGACAGTCTCCGGGAATGTTCATGAAAGACAGTTCCAATGCTGGGCGACGGTACGCCATAAACTCTTGGACCCAGCAGCACATCACCCCGTCCAACGGAGCATCAATCCTTTGCTCAGTCAGCCAACCAGGATTCCCAGCACCAAGCAGAGACAGCATTAGTCTGACAAAATCCAGGAAGGAAGGCCCACCCAACCTCCGAGGGCAACAACTTTTTAGCAGGACAGTACCTCATAGCAGAGCTCACTCAGGACGTGTTTCGGAGAAGGCAGTTTCCGGTATCACCGGGGGAGCGGAGTGTGCATCCGGCAAAGTTTTCTGCAAGGTATCCGGGACCACGATCTCACCAGGTGCAGGTGCTTCAGGCGACTCCGGAGTGGCTCCCGCCGATGATGTTTCCACGTGAAGCGCTCCATCCTCCCCCACGGTAATCCGAGGCTCAGCCGAACCCCGAGATCTAGACCTGCGTCTCCCTCTGCCTCGCCGACGCCTCTGGGGCCGGGTCCCCCAGGTCTCGCGGGGGCCGCCCCGCTCACCAGGGGGTAGGTCGTCTCCTCGTATCTCGAGCCACTCCCACACCTCCGCCGGGGACTCGAAGAAGTGAGCGCGTCCCGGGGAGAGCACCTTGAGTTTGGCTGGGTAAAGGAGCATGTATTGGAGCTTCATGTCCCGGAGTTTCTGCTTTACACCCAGGTAGGACTTCCGTTGTTCCTGCACCTGTTGAGTATAATCAGGATAAATGGAAACACGGCTATTTTCAATGGTGATGGACTCCATTTCCCTCGCGGCCCGTAGAATACAATCACGATCTTTATAGTTCAGGATCTTTGCAATGAGGGCTCTAGGTGGCTCGCCCGGGCGTGGAGGGGGAACCAGGGCCCTGTGTGCCCTCTCAATGACAAAGACACTGGACATGCCGGTCGGGCACAGCTGGGTACGGATCCACGTCTCCAAGAAGCGTTCAGCGTTTCCCGCCTCCAGGCGTTCCGGGACGCCCAGGACCCTGATGTTACTCCGACGGGCCCTTCCTTCCGCATCCTCAGCTCTCCTCTCCAGTGCACGGGTAGTGGACGTCAGGTGTGTGACCGATTTTTGCAAGGAAGCCACTTCAGTTTGTAATTGTGCGATGTTGCCCTCCGCATCCGAAACCTTGTCCGCCACCTTTCGGAGATCCGTCCGGAGGAGGTTCACATCTATCGATACAGTCTCGATCTGCCTCTCCAAGGCAGAATGGGATCCCTGGATAGCCTTCAGGATCTCCGCCCGGGAAGGTTCATGCGGGTCATCCCCCCATCCTCCGGTCCTGTCTCCCGTGTGATCCTCTGCGACAGCAGCCTTGGGGTGGTATACTGCACAATGGTGTTGGGTTGGGAGGATTTCGCAGTCCTATCCTTGCGGGCCGCCATCTTGGGGGGCAGATCGAGGGCCCCCTCGAAACGTCTCAGCTAGGTCCCGCCGGGTCCCACCGGGCATGTACAGAGCCCAGCGACAGAGCAAAGACAGAGGACCGGGAGAAAGGACAATGCAGCAGGCAGCGTCAGGTAGACTCGGTCCAAGCGGTGACTCCCACCACGAGAGAAGGGAGAATGTGGTAGCCAGCAATTCACGATGCACCCACTGGGCCGGGCAGGAGGATCTCCGGCGATCAGGTCGGGAACAGCCAACCAACCGGCACCCCCGCCAACCAGTGCACCCCAGGCGAGCCCCCTCACCCTCCAGGAGCAACAGGACAATTTTCGAGCCTCAAGGGGTAAGGCGCACCGCGGGCCGGGGGCACCAAAGTCTGCACTCCGCTGCTACGTAGGAGGGAAGCCGCCCCGGCAGTCGGGAAAAATGGCATGTAGTCCAGGGGGGCTCCAAGCCGCCCACGTCCCCCGGAGGTCAGCACCTCAGGTCGCCACAGGTCCCAGCGCCACCGCAGGCTTCAGGTGGAAGGGCCGCTGCAGTTCACTTTGGTAGGGGCGGAGGTCGCAATCCCCACATCTGCAGAGAGACCAAAAGGGGCAGCCCGCGCAGGCCGCACCGGCACTCAGCGCGGGGCCGGGCCCCAAGGCCGACAGATCCGACTAGACCAGCGTCGAGCCCTCGGCGACGGCACCGCCTCAGTCCTCCAACAGTCCTGCAGAGCCCTAGGGACCAGAGAAGCCCTCACCCGGGGCTGCGCTCCACAACCGGGAGCTCCGGTGCAGCAGAGGATCGGTGGGGGGAGGGACGGGCACCTCAATCCCTTACACGGGTCAGCGGGAGTCACCGGACCCAAAATCAGCCCTCCACCAGTTGCTCCGGACGCTCGCCACTGGTCTCCAACAACCGGGGGATCATCCGTGGATGCGATCAGTCCCGGAGCAGTGAAATGCCTTCTCCGAGCGGGCCGCACGCACCGCTACTCCCTCGCGCAGGCCCAGTCCGCGGTCTCGCGTAGAGTCAGGCGGAGCCCTCAGAGCGCCGCTTTGATCTCCGGCGGCGTTGCTGGGCACCGGAGGCTCTCCCGGCAATGTGGGGGTCCCAGACGTGACAAGGGAGGATCCGGACCATCAGCACCCCTTTGGAGGGTCCAGCAAGGATCTTCAGGTGTCATTAGCTTTTTTTGTTACAGTACATGGCACAGGATCTCTATAACCACTCATTGTTCAAAAAGTTTGTGAGTAGTGACTGCTTGATAAGACTGTGGATTTGATTGGACTATTTTCAGTCTATGATTTTTGTCCTACAGATGGAGTCGATGGATGAAGACAATATGACCCTCATTACAAGTTTGTCAGAATAGGGCAGGTATTTATCAGAAGGTAAAAACCACCAACCGCAAGTGAGGTATTTGCCACTTGTGGCAAATACCTCCTGTAGGACCCGGACCCCCCAGCATGTCCCCGCCCCCACCCCTCAAAACTTAAACCCACATGCACATCGAAGACTGAGATTTGTGTGGGTTTAAAAAGGCCATGTTTAATCAACATATCACATAAACATGACAAGAATTAAAATTGCATACCTAGCAAAGAAGATAACACTTTCAAAATAGACATTTAAAATCTTTGACATTTAAATTTGTACCCATCGACCAGCACAACGGGGGGGGGCATCCTGCCCAGGTGCAACCCACCTGCGCCCTAGAGTGGTGGGCCCCACCTCCGATCCTTGTCCGCCAATCCGGGGCCCACCCCCGACCACCAGGCTGACCAGGGACCCAGGAGGCTCGAACCTGTCACCCTAGCCTCCCCAGCCGGTGGTCAACTTTCTCCAAGCGGAGAGCTTACCGTCTCCCCCCCCCTCAGTGCTGTCCTGGGGAGTACACAGGGCGGACCCCATCCATCGTGTGAGTCAATGTCAGTATTCGCAGGTCTCTTTTCCGCAACTCCACCCTCAAACCACTAAGCACAGGGACGGGTGGGTGGGAGTTTAAAATTTAGCTAAGGATAGAGGGGGGAGGCGCAGGACCTGGAGGAGCACAGCCGTCCGGTGTGGGGAGAAGGGGGACAAAGAGACCGAGGTCACTGACCCGGGCCCCTAAATAGGTCATAATCTCCGCCCCCTTCTCCCCCGACCGGAAGTGCGTCACTCGCGACCCGGAAGGACTCGGGCGGTCGGAGACCTCACGGCGATCCTCCCTCCCTATGCCTGCAGCAGGAAGGGGCGGGAACCGGGGGGGCCGGGTCCTAGGGGCGCGCTCTCTTAATGTCGCGCTGGGCATTCTGACTTTTGAGCAGGAAAGCGAGGCGTAAAATGTTGAATCATGTTTTTTAGCAGACAGATTTCCGCATGTTTTGCTTTTTTCCAGGCCTTTTACCCCAAAAATATTTTGCAGGTTTGACTTGCCGGAATTCATCAGGGGAAAACTTTGAGGGTGTGATAATTATCCCACAACTAGTAATTCCAATCCCTGTATAAACAATTGGATTGGAACGCTGAGCTCCTAAATAAGGCCTAAGTTGGGTAGAGGGCTTTATCTTCTGATCTCACTGCAGAACTTAGGACCTACATACTTGAGGGGTATTGCGGGAGGCGGATGCGGGGTTCATACCTTGAATGTGTTGGGCAGTGCACAAGGTATCATCCCCCATTAGCAGACATACGCGTTGTTTCGCCAGTGTGTGAAAGGATAATATGCAAATTAAGTATTAAACCTTAATGTTGTGAAAAAAATAGGTTCTGATCTGCTGCTTCTGTAAAAAAAAATCGATTCTTTAGAATTTTATGAATATAGTTATAGCATTAAAAAGGCTTTTAAATATACAGAAACGCTGTCAAACTACAGAAATTGAGGATGAATGTGGTCATTCACTAATCTGTGGGATGGGAAGAATCTAACTGGACGCATCCCAGCTTCTGCGACGACGGAGAAAAATGGCAAATGTTGCCCTTCCAGAACAAGCAAGTTTAACGAGGCAAAAGTGGTTGGACCCAGGGATGATAAATCTTACAATTTGCAGCCAGCCACCACTCCTGTCTTACATAGTCCTGTGGCAATTGTCATCTATGGCAAAAGAGACCATAATGACACTCGAGTGAAATGCCCTGAAACCTAGGTAAACTAACACACACAACAGTTATCTGC
This sequence comes from Lissotriton helveticus, assembly GCF_964261635.1. Lineage (NCBI taxonomy): Eukaryota > Metazoa > Chordata > Amphibia > Caudata > Salamandridae > Lissotriton > Lissotriton helveticus. The sequence continues at coordinate 927,644,894 of NC_136063.1, forward strand.
ACACATAGAAAAAGCAAAAACGAGGAGAAATAAAAGTATTTCTCTTGGTTCACCATTCTAACCCCTGCTTTTGCTTGGCATTAGTTTTTGGCGCTGCCTCAGATTTACACATCCTTGTAAATCTGGGGCAGCGTCAAAAAGCAATGGGTGTTGCTGTGGAATGCCCACAGTAACACCCATTGCACACCCCTTTCATGCAGAAAACTGCGTGAAAGGGTACCATACTTACAAAGTGGCGTTAAGACACAAAACGTGCCTTAAAGCCACTTTGTAAATATGGTGCAGGGCATTGCGCCACAGGAACATGAAAAAAGTGACATTCCGGTGACGCAATCCCCCTGAAAATATCCCCCTGAGTACCGTCCATCAACGCTAAATCAGCCCTTCGAATAATTAATGCTAATACTAAGGGGCCGATTAGGATGGCGGTTAATCCGCATCCCCCGGGTCGGCGGAAGCCTCCGCCGGCCTGGAGGATGCGGATTAACCGCCGCGGCCACAGACAACACCCACCGCCAGATTAGGATGGCGGTGGGATTGCGGTGGGACCAGCGGCGGACGGCTGGTCCGTCCACCGCTGATACGCGTGGTGGGGAGGGCTATTTGGTGACGGTGTCTGCAAGACACCGTCATCCAAATTAGGATGTGCACGGACACATGCTTTTCCGCTGCAGCTTTTCCGCCGTGGAAAAGCATGTGGACTTTGGCGTTTGGGTGCCCGTTGCGGGCCCCCAGGGTGTCGGGGGTGGGGGGTGCACATACCTGCCGCTTTGTGCATGCAAATGTAATACATGCAAATTTAACATTGCGGCAGGTGCTGCTTCAAGCAGCATCCACCGCAATGTTAAACTTACAGGATGTGACCGCCAGGGTGGCGGTCACATCCTAATTTGCACGGAGGGGCCGCCGCTGCCCCTGCGGACAGTCCCTCCACCTCTGGGGTGGCGGACGGACGCAGGTCCGTCCGCCATCCTAATCAGCAGTTTAATTCGCACCCACCTTCTATTAGCCATATGGCATGCACATTTTTTCAACTTTTAAAGAACTTTGCTTTCGGAAAGTGTTGAAACCTTCTGGAGGACTGCAGATGCTGTGATTTTTTGAAGACAGGGTAGCAATTTACGTTATAGAAAGAAAACTCAATTATATATAATTTAGGGTGCAGCAAATAGTAATAAGCAGGTGCAAACTTAAGCACAGAGTCAGCCTAAAAACTCAACCTGACCGGTCCCAGTAGCTGCTCCGCCTGCCTTTTATCATGTGCTCCCACAACGCCCTTCTCTCGGGTCATTTAGCTGATCACTGCAAGCTAGGAATTAACTGTAATGACTGCGCTTTTGTCCATTCTCTATGTTTTTGAAATTGACTTGGCACTTTCTTCCACTGAAGGCGGAATTCATTAGTGAAGGTAAGGCTGTAATTGAGGCTCCCTGTAAGTATAGGATCATCATTAGCTGAGGTGGGCTCTGCTCGCTGGTACCCTATGACATGCTGCTCTGGCAGCTTTGTGGCCACAGGTCACCAAAGGGCCTGTAATAACACGTCCAGTGTGAGGCGCTAGGCCCTTTGAACAGGTACCCTACAGGACCCGCATTAAGGCCTTAATTAACTCAGTTTAAAACGATTAGTGCGGTATTTAAATCACTGCATCATTTCACTGCGTGGAGACGTGAGAGGGAGGCTCCTTCACAACAAGCATCAAATCACGAATGCCCAAACCCTCGAGGCCTGGGGTCCCACGGTGGCCCCTCGTTATTTATGAGCTGCCTGGAGCCCTCCAGTGCCTCCTCGTTATTTAGTTCCTATCTCGGTTTAAGCCCCACCCTCAACTTTCCAACAAATTGCCCTCAGACATCAGCTTGGCCTTTAACCTTTCACCTTTTTGTTTTTTTACAAGCAAAACGATTTGCTTCTTGTTTTCATCAGTCTGTTCTTTCCTGCGCCTGCCACCCTCCTCCCTAAAATGAAGGATACTGTTTGCCACACCATACAAAGGGATTTACAGGTTGATTCAGGATGATGGCAATGACAGGCGTGTGGTTGCAAAAAAATGGTAAAATATATTCTGAACAGAAGGAAACATTTTCGCGGTCTCGCTTGCTAGGTGTGAACTGGGGCAACGTATTCATGAAGGAAAGGGGAGAGAATGGGGGGAAAAGAGCAGGCTGTGGAACGAGTCTGCGCTATGGTCAGTGGCCAAAGCTTTGTGCATGGTTATAGAAAATTGGTGAAAGGTAATCCTGGTTATGAGAGCTGTGATCACAATGGGGCAGGGAGAGCAGGGTTAGTGAAAAAGACTGTGTAAAGAATTGACTTTGAGATATAGTGGTTTAATTTCTCTATGAAAATGTAGGGCCAATTCCAATGCCGTTGGGTCCATCACCGTCAGGTTGGCCCACCGACATCCAGCATAGCGGTCCGACCACCGCATTAAAATGCTGTCAGTCAGACCGCAACGGTTGGATGGACCGACAGACATCTCCGACATTCTCAAGAAGTCTGTCAGATCGTAATCCCTACAATTGGGGTGGTGCCTGCGGAGGCGTCGCTGTAGGGATTACGATGTTGTTTTTCCCTCTGCCTTAACACGGCGGTCCAACCACCATGTAAAGGCAGACAGAATGGGACCTTGGGGGGCCCTAGCAGTGCCTCCGTCCTCTGTGGGCCTCTGCTATGGGGCGAGGGGGGCTCCTGTGGTGCCCCCCAAATATCCATGCATTGTGTCTGGCACACTATGCATTGATGTTTGAAAACATGTATTTTTCAGTTGTGGCTAGTACTGTGGCCCTTTTCCCGGGCATCAGCACAAGCTGCAATTAATAAAGGAATGTTTCCGATTGCCTTCATGGCCGTCGGACTGTAATTAGGTGGGCGGAGCCATTGACTTCATGTTTGGCAGTCTTCATCCTGTTGCAAGGATTACTACTCATACACAGAACTGTGCACAGAGACCTAGGACATTAGTGAATTGTGGTGTACCAGAAACTCATCTCAGTACCTAGAAACCTCAACCAGCTAGCAATCAGTGTCTCATTAGCAATCAGTGTCTCATTAGCTCTTCGTCCTATAGCAAAGTAACCAATGATCTTGCTGAGTTTTTTACGAGCAAGATCCAACTTATACAGGATTCTTTTCCACCGGCTGTATCTTCGGGCCTATGTAATTCTGAGGCCATTTTGTCTCCGCTGGCTTCGCCGGGTTTGACGTTGGGCGTGTTCCCTCCGATCTCTGCCTCTGCCTCTTTAGCTCTTATGGGCAATCTTAAATCGGGCTCGCCTCTGGACCCATGCCCCGCTAAATTTCTGGCGAAAGTTGCAGAGGTGATCAATCCGCTGGCGAATCCGCTATTGAATCTTTCGTTGAGCCAGGGAGTGGTCCCACAGGCCTGGAAGCAGGCGATGGTGATTCCGCTGCTCAAGAAGCCTGGCCTAGACCCGAAGGCCCCTGTCAACTATAGGCCTATTTCTCTGTTGCCGGCTCTTACGAAGATTGTGGAAAAGCACGTTCAGGTGGTGCTCTCCAATTTTCTTGAGACCAATGAGATTCTGCACGCCACCCAGTCGGGCTTTCACCCCCATCTCAGCACAGAGACTGCGCTCCTTGAGGTCTCGGAAACCATTAAAGGGGTTCTGGACTCGGGGGGCAAAGCCATGCTGGTGATGTTGGACTTGTCGGCGGCTTTTGACACCGTCCCCCATGACGGCCTTCTCGTTAGACTTTATGAGATAGGTCTGCGGGGGACGGTGCTCGGCTGGTTTTCCTCCTTTCTAGCTGGCCGCCGGCAAACGGTCTGGGCCTCGCCAGATTCCGCCGTGATGCCGCCTTTGGGAGTCGGGGTCCCACAGGGCTCTATTCTGAGCCCGACCCTATTTAACATCTTCATGACTCCTTTGGCGGCGTTGGCGGAGTCGTATGGGGCCCAGATCGTATCCTACGCTGACGACACCCAGCTCCTCTTCTCGTGTAAGAGAGAAGGAGATTTTGACGGGGAGAGTATCCGGGATTGCCTTGGGGCTGTTTTTCAATGGTTCCAACTGAACAGCCTCAAGTGCAATTCCGATAAGTCCGAGGTACTCTTCTTTGGGTGTGATACAGAGCCAGACTGGCAGGCCTGGTGGCCCGTTAATATGTTTCCTCCGTTGTGTTCCTCTAAAATTGCTAAGAACTTGGGGGTCAAGATGGATAATGGGCTAACTCTGAAATCCCAGATCCTCGGGGTGTCGGGCACTTGCTTTGGCCTCCTAAGGATGTTGCGGTATACACCTGTTACAACGCATTTTTTACTCCGCACTACCATTACAACGCGACTTTTACTCCGCATACCATTACAACGCATTGCGCTGGGGGGCGCTCTAGGATAGGGAATAAGTATAATTTACTATCCAACACCTTCCCTAGGGTCCACGGGGACTGGAGTTAGAATAGTAAATTATACTTACCACTATCCAGCGCCCCAAGGCGCTATGCGTTGTAACGGTATGCGGTGTAAAAGTCGCGTTGTAATGGTCTGCGGAGTAAAAGTATGCGTTATAACGTCATACATCCGGATGTTGCGGAGGTTCCTTCCCCTGTTGTCTGAGGAGCACAGGAAGCTGACGGTGCAGGCCCTAATTGGGTCCAGGCTAGATTATTCGAATATTCTTTATTTGGGCCTGCCAGAGTATCTGCTGCAGCGGCTCCAAGTAGTGCAGAACGCTGCCGCGAGAGCTATTTTTGGTTTAAATAGACGGGCCAGTGCAGCGGGTCTGTTGAAGACCTTGCACTGGCTCCCAATCCGGAAACGGATTGCCTTTAAGGCTTTGACTCTGGCCTATAAGGCCCTCCATGCGGTGGGAGCAAAGTATCTCCAAAAGAGACTGGCCTTTTATCATCCGACTCGCTCTTTGAGGTCGGAATCCCTGCTCCTGGCGGTTGTCCCGCGAGTGAAGAGAGCTCGCGTGGGAGGACGCTCTTTTGGACTACTGGCGCCACAGCTGTGGAACTCTCTGCCGCTCACCTTGCGGGGAGCCACAAGCCTACTTGCCTTTAGAAAAGGCCTTAAAACTTGGCTGTTTACCCAGTAGTCTGCTTTTTGTGCATCCGCTCGGTCTTCTGTCCTTTCTTCTTTTTAACAGTGTTATGTTACTATGATGCAGCCTTTCCTATTAAAAGCGCCGGGACACTCTTTTTGAGTAGCCGTGCGCTATACAAAAGATACAATAACATAACATAACATAACAATGATTAGACAACCTAGAACACGCAATTTAGGACCATCTCAGGAATGGTGGGAAGTGAGAACACTCTTTTGTTATACTCTCATACCAGCCCACAACAGGAGTAAAAAAGAGACACAGTAAGGTTAAAATATTTATTTTAACGACGTGCTCTCAAGTGCAGTATTTTATTCAACATAAGCAAACATATGATTAAAAATAATATGGTCAGCATGGTTACAACTCCATAAAATACAAAAGGATGAATCATATTACAATGATAGTGCAAACAGGTGATAAAAGCGCCTAGTTTAAACACCCTCCCTATATAGGAACTATGCATTATAAAACTATAGAAGGTCTCTTGAGCTTGTTTCGGGGAACCCCATTACCTTTCCGCTCAGTAAGTGTAAATTACATCTGGACCGGATAGTCTCTGCCTCCCTGTAATCTTCCAAGTGTGTGAAATTATGGCAAGTGTGCTATGATAAAGGCGCCATAATCCTACTCGGCTTGCAGCTGCCAAAATGTTGTGTCTAGAATGTGTTACACGGACACGCCGATAAACAGGCTCATATGCTATGATAACCTTGGCAGCTCAGCACTCACTGTACTGACTGGGGGCACGATGTATGTCTAGAGATGTCGAAAAACAAACCTTTTCTCATGTGTATACCTTCGTGAAAGCTAACTTTGCAAAAACAGCTAAGCAGTGTCGTGTGAAAAAAAGCAGCAAAAGGTAAAATGGCGTTTAAACTTCTAATAAGCCATGCTAATTTAACATGCACGCAAAAAGAGGCCCATAAACCATACTACAATCCCTCACGATGGCGGTCGAGCGCTTGTCCATCCGCCATCGTAATAAGGGCCTTTGTGTAAACAAGTCCATAAGTCATTGGGGGATACATATGATGGGCAGAATAAATACTCCCATAAACCAAACAAGAATGAGTTCCATGTGTAGTCTGATAATCTTATTATTATGTTTGGTGGAGGGGAAGATTCCCCGCACCTACTACTCCCATGATTGTGTGATAGTTGGATCATTACATAAAGAATCACCTCTCTGTCACCTGCATACTCCTATTTGCATATTACAGATGTCTCCAGAGGGCTCCAATTATCCTGATGCTGTTTCCAATCCCATCTTCATGCTTAGGGTCACTCTTTGGATAATCCAACTTCTCCATCTAAATGATGACCTTGGACATTGCAGTTGTTTAAACCATCCACAGAGTGGACTGAATATGCTCTCTGGGGCATTCTGGAGCCAGCTGGCACAGTTTTCTGAAGAGCAGAAGTTTATCACCTGGATTAAGTGTGCTAATCTGTATTACTCTTTCTCCATTATATCTTCGCCCACTCCTTATCAGTGAGATGTGTGCCTCCTATGAGACTTGTTTAAAAACTGAGGGATTTTTTTATGGAAACAAATGTGTTATGTCTATGTTTAGTTCTTCACGAGTTATACTTCCTCGGAGCCCCTCTATCCCACTTCATGCAGGTACCTAGCATACGCACGTTCTTCATCACAGCAATTAGCTGAGGAATGGTACAAGGAAAAAAATAGAGAAAGATTAATGACGGGATAAGGGGGTCTAAAAAAAGAGTAAAAAATTAAAATGCACTTACCTCCTGCCGCGTCTCTCCCTCGTCCTCTCTCCTCTGGAGTCGCATGACAGGGAGCACATCCAGGCTCTCCTAAGCCAATCACAACCCTGCAATGCAGCGTTGTGATTGGTCTGAGCGCCGTACTTTCAGCACTCAGATGGGAACCGGGGGCCTGGGCATGTTCTGCACCCAGGCTGTAATGCAGTCTGGGTGGAGAACATGCTAAGCATGCATGACTGTTTGGCCGGCCCTCTCGGACCTGCCAAAGCATCACGTGAGCTACAGTGTGCCCACCACTCCTCCCCCTGCCGTGCTCTCTGAACCATAACAGCACGGTCTCTCCCGCCAAGGAGCCGCAGCATAACAAAATGAAATGATTAAAACATCTAGTTATTATCATTTTATTTTTCCTTTCTTTCACTGCTTCAAAGCAGTGGGGTGACGCTTCTCTGCCTTAGCGAGCAGCCGCCACTGAGGTGCATGTGAGCCTACTGCCAAAGCTGCAGGATTAGATACAATCTGAGGATACTTGTATTGTAAATGCATTCATATAGTGATTACTAACTCTTTTAAAAAAAAATATATATATTTATTGATTTCATAGGCAGAAAAAAAATCTAGTAATGCAAGGGAGTACAAAATGATTAGGTTACATAAATCCCCCTGTACCCCCTCTCCCTCCCTCAGGCAGAACAAATATCAAAATTCAAGGACATTCGGAATACACCTGTGCGTCAATAGACAGTTGTATGTGAGGCAATAGCAATAATGACGATCGATTGAACGGGGTACTATGAGCCGGGCAGAACAAGTCGCAAAGGACCGAGGTAACATTCATGGGGCGGCCTAGGTCAGAGCAGCAGGCGGGCACCTCCACACAGTCCGTTAAGCTAGATAGAAAATGGTTGCAGCAGTGCTGGGAATTTACAGTAAGTCTGGGTGGGACAACAACTGAGCTGTAAACGGGGCCCAAAAGTCTTTGGGGCGGGAAGTCTCTGGTAACTACTCTTCATTGTGATTACTAACTCTGACATGGCATTAAAGAACTTTACGCTGGGCAGACCACTGCTCTAGTCCCCGAGTTTAGTGGTTTTTCCAGTGGTTACTGTTTGTTATTTTGATTAGTCCTGTAGTATGTAAATTAAGTTTGCTTATATCTGCATTCGGCTTCCTCCGGAGTAAGTGAGGGAGATGCTGGCCACATTTTGAGGGACCAGTAGGAGGGCCACTGGAAGTCAGAAGGTAATACCACCAACACCGAGAGACCCGTTGGCAAGGAGGGCGACGACACCTTATAATATCTGAATCTGAAGCCTGTTCCCCTCATGGTGGGGGCATAAACACCACAGGCCATTACATCTCTTCTTGTGGCCACCACCATCACTAGCAATATCACCCTCACTCATGTCCCCCAAGGTATAAAGCCAGCACCAGTCTGTAAACATTTCATAAATTGTTTTTGTTGATTTCTCAAATACAACTTATCTTTTACTACACTTTTAATTTACTCCGGTGGAGCTTGTACTTTTTTTTGCATGTCCAACCAGTTATCTAATCCACTCATGCGAGGTTTTGTGCAAACTCTGTGTCAATTCACACATCACTTGAAAATAGAAATACTCATAAAAGCCATATCTGCAGAGTTAAAATGAAATCAAGAAGGAAAAAAAGTAATAGAAATTACCAAACTAGACCAACTTACTTAGCAAGAAAGTGCCAATTCCTATGCCACATATGACTTTGAGGCATAAATACAACTAACCCACTACATCAAAATATACCTCTGTCCAAACTTTAATAAAATTAAGTCTTTGATGGCAGAACTTTCTGCAACTAAAGGATGCAAAGAGTGAGCTCCCCTGCATATTATCAGTTGTGCTGCATGTGAATGAACTGGTTGATGGTCTTTCTTCAAAGTCTTTGCATGAATATGTATTGTATTCCATCCCTAACGGCCTATAAATTCCCACATTAGGAGCATGATACAGGCCTGCAATAACAACTGTTTTAAAGGCTTACTGATCCCATACTGCATCAAACTTCAAATAATTTGTCCAGGCACTGTCGGGAGACCTGTGTGCAGGCTGCCAGCTTGCGGTTGCGTCCTCCTCGGAATTGGGCTTCTGATTGGAGGATTCTGTGTGAGGAGTTGCACTCTGTTACCCTGGTGTCTCCCCATAATTTATGGAAAGTGCGGTTCTCTGCGTCCTTTCGCATTGTACCATGCAGGAGGCCAACTCTTGTATTTCTTCTAGTTCGCTTGACAGAATGGGATCCTAGTGCACAAGTGTGGTCTTTAACAAATTCACACTCCCGGGTTTACCGTGCAAGCATGTTCTCCGTGTTCTAAATTTCAGACTATGCTTTTCTGTGGCTCTCTTTCCTCCTGCTTCTACACAAAATACCCACATGTGGGCAAATGCTGACAGTTTCTATTGGAGCAGGGTCAAGGCTGATTCGTATATGGGTGGGTCCAAACTGATGTCTTATGGTGGCCAAAAAACGATGGGCTGAAATGCTACCCTGATCGATTGCAAGTGGTTAGACTTAGTGAAAAACATCCTCCCATCACCGTTTATGTGTTTCATGTAATGTCCTACATGGCTAACGGAATGCCCAGACCTTGGCCCGTGCTCACTATGACACTGGAACCAAGCTACACCTGACAGAAGAGCCGCAATCAAGGTGAAACTGGTCTTAGATTGCTGGGGTTTAGGGAAGACCTGGCCTGGCAGTTCGGGCTGGACTGTTCCTATTGAAGCAGGGTCAAGACTGATTTGCATATAGCTGGGTCCAAACAGAAGAGGCATGGTGGGCTAATGAACGATGGGGTGGAATGCTACCCTGGGCAATTACCAGTAGTTAGACTTTTTTAAGCATCCTCCTATCACCGTTTGTGTGTTTCATGTAACACACTAAGTGGCCAAGAGTATATCTAGGCATGTATTCCCTCCTCACTGTGCCACTTCAACCAAACTACACCAGACTGAAGAGCCCCAGTCAGATTGAAAGGGGTCTTGGGTTGCTTATGTTCCATTTCAGGGTTAGGCCTAGCTTGGCAGGTTGGGCTCGCCTGTACCTAATGGAGCTGGCTCCAAACTGAAGCGGAATAATGTGAAAAAGAAAAATGAGCTTGAATGCTACCTCGAGTGATTGCTAGTGGTTAGACATATTGCAAGCATCCTCCCATCACCTTTTGTGTGTGTCATTCCTATTAAATGGTAAAACAATTAGTCATTATAAAATTAAGAGTTTACAATAGCCTGAGCCCGGAACTCTGAGGTCCCATCTAGCAGTATGGGACTGATAGAGCGCGCAGGACCACTAGCTCAATTTTCCCATAATCACCTGGGCCCATAAAACATTCACACCTTGAACTAGCAGTCCTGCCTTGTATTACTTAACTAATTCCTTATCAGTGCTTTGAGTCCTTTTAGGACTTAGACTTGTAAACCTGTCACATTCCACTCGCGAAGGTTCTGTAAGGGAGGAGGGCTCTGAACGAACATTGAACTACATTTCCCAGAATGCCTAAGGGCGATGTCCTTCCTTTCTGTTTCCTACTTTCCTTTTTGTACACTTCCTGTTCCTTCATCCGGTGCTTGTGACCTGAACAATGGAGTAGGTTCCAGCAGGAGTCATCGCATCACCCGCGAAGCCGTCTCGGTGATTCCCAACCCGTTTCTATTGTTTTCCTGTTGCCTGCAATTCTGGATTGTTTATCGTTGCGTGTGGAGGTCCGTGCAGCGTTTTCCCCGATCGCGCATTGAACGCGCTGGGATTGGGAAGGAGCGTGACCCGGTTTCTAGGTACAGCTGAGTGAACTGTTCTTGGCTAGTCCTGAGGAGGTAAGACGCCTGTGGCGTGACTTAGTATTTGGACATCGTGAGAGCAACTGCTCTGTGTCTTTGGAAAGCTCGAGTGGAGCAAGCTACTGTGAGCCATTGGCTGAAGGGTGGATTCAAAACCCTGTATCTCGTTTTAACCTTCTTGGACATTGGATTATATCAGTTACTATGGAGTCAGTTGTATGATTGAAATACACACCGTGTAACAGGAGGAAATAACTATTAGTCTGGCATTCTATGATAAATTTGAAAAAACCATAGCACAGAACTGCAGTAGGTGCTATATGTGATGAAAATAATATGGTTAATGTTTAGCCATTTTTGGATGCCAGTTTCAGAGGAATTAAGTGATGAAATATGCTCTATGAAGTACTGAGTGGCACATACTTCAGAATAATGCAACGTGCTGCTGTTTGAAGGAATAGGATTCAGAAAAGGGGGTGGTGATGAACAGAGTGTCTGAATTAAGCAGACCACTCTTACCCAGTCCAAAGATCAGGGCTTGATCCATCACCGTTATTTAGCTCACTGCCCCATCCCAGCTCAGAACCTGGCTATATGCAAATTAGTCTGTCCCTGGCCCAGTGCATCATGGGAACAGGGCAGACCAAACTACCAAGCCAATTCTTCACCAGAAAGGATACAAGCTACCGGGGACCGGTTTCTGGCATTTCAGCCTCGTCGGCCCGGCTTGCTTGAATCCTGATGGAGCAGTGAGCAAGGGACTCATGTCTGAGTATACCCTGCTACACCTATAGTGGCCAAAAACGATTCAGAAAAGGGGGTGGTGATGAACAGAGTGTCTGAATTAAGCAGACCACTCTTACCCAGTCCAAAGATCAGGGCTTGATCCATCACCGTTATTTAGCTCACTGCCCCATCCCAGCTCAGAACCTGGCTATATGCAAATTAGTCTGTCCCTGGCCCAGTGCATCATGGGAACAGGGCAGACCAAACTACCAAGCCAATTCTTCACCAGAAAGGATACAAGCTACCGGGGACCGGTTTCTGGCATTTCAGCCTCGTCGGCCCGGCTTGCTTGAATCCTGATGGAGCAGTGAGCAAGGGACTCATGTCTGAGTATACCCTGCCACACCTATAGTGGCCAAAAACGATTCAGAAAAGGGGGTGGTGATGAACAGAGTGTCTGAATTAAGCAGACCACTCTTACCCAGTCCAAAGATCAGGGCTTGATCCATCACCTTTATTTAGCTCACTGCCCCATCCCAGCTCAGAACCTGGCTATATGCAAATTAGTCTGTCCCTGGCCCAGTGCATCATGAGAACAGGGCAGACCAAACTACCAAGCCAATTCTTCACCAGAAAGGATACAAGCTACCGGGGACCGGTTTCTGGCATTTCAGCCTCGTCGGCCCGGCTTGCTTGAATCCTGATGGAGCAGTGAGCAAGGGACTCATGTCTGAGTATACCCTGCCACACCTATAGTGGCCAAAAACGATTCAGAAAAGGGGGTGGTGATGAACAGAGTGTCTGAATTAAGCAGACCACTCTTACCCAGTCCAAAGATCAGGGCTTGATCCATCACCGTTATTTAGCTCACTGCCCCATCCCAGCTCAGAACCTGGCTATATGCAAATTAGTCTGTCCCTGGCCCAGTGCATCATGGGAACAGGGCAGACCAAACTACCAAGCCAATTCTTCACCAGAAAGGATACAAGCTACCGGGGACCGGTTTCTGGCATTTCAGCCTCGTCGGCCCGGCTTGCTTGAATCCTGATGGAGCAGTGAGCAAGGGACTCATGTCTGAGTATACCCTGCCACACCTATAGTGGCCAAAAACGATTCAGAAAAGGGGGTGGTGATGAACAGAGTGTCTGAATTAAGCAGACCACTCTTACCCAGTCCAAAGATCAGGGCTTGATCCATCACCGTTATTTAGCTCACTGCCCCATCCCAGCTCAGAACCTGGCTATATGCAAATTAGTCTGTCCCTGGCCCAGTGCATCATGGGAACAGGGCAGACCAAACTACCAAGCCAATTCTTCACCAGAAAGGATACAAGCTACCGGGGACCGGTTTCTGCCATTTCAGCCTCGTCGGCCCGGCTTGCTTGAATCCTGATGGAGCAGTGAGCAAGGGACTCATGTCTGAGTATACCCTGCCACACCTATAGTGGCCAAAAACGATTCAGAAAAGGGGGTGGTGATGAACAGAGTGTCTGAATTAAGCAGACCACTCTTACCCAGTCCAAAGATCAGGGCTTGATCCATCACCGTTATTTAGCTCACTCCCCCATCCCAGCTCAGAACCTGGCTATATGCAAATTAGTCTGTCCCTGGCCCAGTGCATCATGGGAACAGGGCAGACCAAACTACCAAGCCAATTCTTCACCAGAAAGGATACAAGCTACCGGGGACCGGTTTCTGGCATTTCAGCCTCGTCGGCCCGGCTTGCTTGAATTCTGATGGAGCAGTGAGCAAGGGACTCATGTCTGAGTATACCCTGCCACACCTATAGTGGCCAAAAACGATTCAGAAAAGGGGGTGGTGATGAACAGAGTGTCTGAATTAAGCAGACCACTCTTACCCAGTCCAAAGATCAGGGCTTGATCCATCACCGTTATTTAGCTCACTGCCCCATCCCAGCTCAGAACCTGGCTATATGCAAATTAGTCTGTCCCTGGCCCAGTGCATCATGAGAACAGGGCAGACCAAACTACCAAGCCAATTCTTCACCAGAAAGGATACAAGCTACCGGGGACCGGTTTCTGGCATTTCAGCCTCGTCGGCCCGGCTTGCTTGAATCCTGATGGAGCAGTGAGCAAGGGACTCATGTCTGAGTATACCCTGCCACACCTATAGTGGCCAAAAACGATTCAGAAAAGGGGGTGGTGATGAACAGAGTGTCTGAATTAAGCAGACCACTCTTACCCAGTCCAAAGATCAGGGCTTGATCCATCACCGTTATTTGGCTCACTGCCCCATCCCAGCTCAGAAACTGGCTATATGCAAATTAGTCTGTCCCTGGCCCAGTGCATCATGGGAACAGGGCAGACCAAAGTACCAAGCCAATTCTTCACCAGAAAGGATACAAGCTACCGGGGACCGGTTTCTGGCATTTCAGCCTCGTCGGCCCGGCTTCCTTGAATCCTGATGGAGCAGTGAGCAAGGGACTCATGTCTGAGTATACCCTGCCACACCTATAGTGGCCAAAAACGATACAGAAAAGGGGGTGGTGATGAACAGAGTGTCTGAATTAAGCAGACCACTCTTACCCAGTCCAAAGATCAGGGCTTGATCCATCACCGTTATTTAGCTCACTGCCCCATCCCAGCTCAGAACCTGGCTATATGCAAATTAGTCTGTCCCTGGCCCAGTGCATCATGGGAACAGGGCAGACCAAACTACCAAGCCAATTCTTCACCAGAAAGAATACAAGCTACCGGGGACCGGTTTCTGGCATTTCAGCCTCGTCGGCCCGGCTTGCTTGAATCCTGATGGAGCAGTGAGCAAGGGACTCATGTCTGAGTATACCCTGCCACACCTATAGTGGCCAAAAACGATTCAGAAAAGGGGGTGGTGATGAACAGAGTGTCTGAATTAAGCAGACCACTCTTACCCAGTCCAAAGATCAGGGCTTGATCCATCACCGTTATTTAGCTCACTGCCCCATCCCAGCTCAGAACCTGGCTATATGCAAATTAGTCTGTCCCTGGCCCAGTGCATCATGGGAACAGGGCAGACCAAACTACCAAGCCAATTCTTCACCAGAAAGGATACAAGCTACCGGGGACCAGTTTCTGGCATTTCAGCCTCGTCGGCCCGGCTTGCTTGAATCCTGATGGAGCAGTGAGCAAGGGACTCATGTCTGAGTATACCCTGCCACACCTATAGTGGCCAAAAACGATTCAGAAAAGGGGGTGGTGATGAACAGAGTGTCTGAATTAAGCAGACCACTCTTACCCAGTCCAAAGATCAGGGCTTGATCCATCACCGTTATTTAGCTCACTGCCCCATCCCAGCTCAGAACCTGGCTATATGCAAATTAGTCTGTCCCTGGCCCAGTGCATCATGGGAACAGGGCAGACCAAACTACCAAGCCAATTCTTCACCAGAAAGGATAAAAGCTACCGGGGACCGGTTTCTGGCATTTCAGCCTCGTCGGCCCGGCTTGCTTGAATCCTGATGGAGCAGTGAGCAAGGGACTCATGTCTGAGTATACCCTGCCACACCTATAGTGGCCAAAAACGATTCAGAAAAGGGGGTGGTGATGAACAGAGTGTCTGAATTAAGCAGACCACTCTTACCCAGTCCAAAGATCAGGGCTTGATCCATCACCGTTATTTAGCTCACTGCCCCATCCCAGCTCAGAACCTGGCTATATGCAAATTAGTCTGTCCCTGGCCCAGTGCATCATGGGAACAGGGCAGACCAAACTACCAAGCCAATTCTTCACCAGAAAGGATACAAGCTACCGGGGACCGGTTTCTGGCATTTCAGCCTCGTCGGCCCGGCTTGCTTGAATCCTGATGGAGCAGTGAGCAAGGGACTCATGTCTGAGTATACCCTGCCACACCTATAGTGGCCAAAAACGATTCAGAAAAGGGGGTGGTGATGAACAGAGTGTCTGAATTAAGCAGACCACTCTTACCCAGTCCAAAGATCAGGGCTTGATCCATCACCGTTATTTAGCTCACTGCCCCATCCCAGCTCAGAACCTGGCTATATGCAAATTAGTCTGTCCCTGGCCCAGTGCATCATGGGAACAGGGCAGACCAAACTACCAAGCCAATTCTTCACCAGAAAGGATACAAGCTACCGGGGACCAGTTTCTGGCATTTCAGCCTCGTCGGCCCGGCTTGCTTGAATCCTGATGGAGCAGTGAGCAAGGGACTCATGTCTGAGTATACCCTGCCACACCTATAGTGGCCAAAAACGATTCAGAAAAGGGGGTGGTGATGAACAGAGTGTCTGAATTAAGCAGACCACTCTTACCCAGTCCAAAGATCAGGGCTTGATCCATCACCGTTATTTAGCTCACTGCCCCATCCCAGCTCAGAACCTGGCTATATGCAAATTAGTCTGTCCCTGGCCCAGTGCATCATGGGAACAGGGCAGACCAAACTACCAAGCCAATTCTTCACCAGAAAGGATAAAAGCTACCGGGGACCGGTTTCTGGCATTTCAGCCTCGTCGGCCCGGCTTGCTTGAATCCTGATGGAGCAGTGAGCAAGGGACTCATGTCTGAGTATACCCTGCCACACCTATAGTGGCCAAAAACGATTCAGAAAAGGGGGTGGTGATGAACAGAGTGTCTGAATTAAGCAGACCACTCTTACCCAGTCCAAAGATCAGGGCTTGATCCATCACCGTTATTTAGCTCACTGCCCCATCCCAGCTCAGAACCTGGCTATATGCAAATTAGTCTGTCCCTGGCCCAGTGCATCATGGGAACAGGGCAGACCAAACTACCAAGCCAATTCTTCACCAGAAAGGATACAAGCTACCGGGGACCGGTTTCTGGCATTTCAGCCTCGTCGGCCCGGCTTGCTTGAATCCTGATGGAGCAGTGAGCAAGGGACTCATGTCTGAGTATACCCTGCCACACCTATAGTGGCCAAAAACGATTCAGAAAAGGGGGTGGTGATGAACAGAGTGTCTGAATTAAGCAGACCACTCTTACCCAGTCCAAAGATCAGGGCTTGATCCATCACCGTTATTTAGCTCACTGCCCCATCCCAGCTCAGAACCTGGCTATATGCAAATTAGTCTGTCCCTGGCCCAGTGCATCATGGGAACAGGGCAGACCAAACTACCAAGCCAATTCTTCACCAGAAAGGATACAAGCTACCGGGGACCGGTTTCTGGCATTTCAGCCTCGTCGGCCCGGCTTGCTTGAATCCTGATGGAGCAGTGAGCAAGGGACTCATGTCTGAGTATACCCTGCCACACCTATAGTGGCCAAAAACGATTCAGAAAAGGGGGTGGTGATGAACAGAGTGTCTGAATTAAGCAGACCACTCTTACCCAGTCCAAAGATCAGGGCTTGATCCATCACCGTTATTTAGCTCACTGCCCCATCCCAGCTCAGAACCTGGCTATATGCAAATTAGTCTGTCCCTGGCCCAGTGCATCATGGGAACAGGGCAGACCAAACTACCAAGCCAATTCTTCACCAGAAAGGATACAAGCTACCGGGGACCGGTTTCTGGCATTTCAGCCTCGTCGGCCCGGCTTGCTTGAATCCTGATGGAGCAGTGAGCAAGGGACTCATGTCTGAGTATACCCTGCCACACCTATAGTGGCCAAAAACGATTCAGAAAAGGGGGTGGTGATGAACAGAGTGTCTGAATTAAGCAGACCACTCTTACCCAGTCCAAAGATCAGGGCTTGATCCATCACCGTTATTTAGCTCACTGCCCCATCCCAGCTCAGAACCTGGCTATATGCAAATTAGTCTGTCCCTGGCCCAGTGCATCATGGGAACAGGGCAGACCAAACTACCAAGCCAATTCTTCACCAGAAAGGATACAAGCTACCGGGGACCAGTTTCTGGCATTTCAGCCTCGTCGGCCCGGCTTGCTTGAATCCTGATGGAGCAGTGAGCAAGGGACTCATGTCTGAGTATACCCTGCCACACCTATAGTGGCCAAAAACGATTCAGAAAAGGGGGTGGTGATGAACAGAGTGTCTGAATTAAGCAGACCACTCTTACCCAGTCCAAAGATCAGGGCTTGATCCATCACCGTTATTTAGCTCACTGCCCCATCCCAGCTCAGAACCTGGCTATATGCAAATTAGTCTGTCCCTGGCCCAGTGCATCATGGGAACAGGGCAGACCAAACTACCAAGCCAATTCTTCACCAGAAAGGATAAAAGCTACCGGGGACCGGTTTCTGGCATTTCAGCCTCGTCGGCCCGGCTTGCTTGAATCCTGATGGAGCAGTGAGCAAGGGACTCATGTCTGAGTATACCCTGCCACACCTATAGTGGCCAAAAACGATTCAGAAAAGGGGGTGGTGATGAACAGAGTGTCTGAATTAAGCAGACCACTCTTACCCAGTCCAAAGATCAGGGCTTGATCCATCACCGTTATTTAGCTCACTGCCCCATCCCAGCTCAGAACCTGGCTATATGCAAATTAGTCTGTCCCTGGCCCAGTGCATCATGGGAACAGGGCAGACCAAACTACCAAGCCAATTCTTCACCAGAAAGGATACAAGCTACCGGGGACCAGTTTCTGGCATTTCAGCCTCGTCGGCCCGGCTTGCTTGAATCCTGATGGAGCAGTGAGCAAGGGACTCATGTCTGAGTATACCCTGCCACACCTATAGTGGCCAAAAACGATTCAGAAAAGGGGGTGGTGATGAACAGAGTGTCTGAATTAAGCAGACCACTCTTACCCAGTCCAAAGATCAGGGCTTGATCCATCACCGTTATTTAGCTCACTGCCCCATCCCAGCTCAGAACCTGGCTATATGCAAATTAGTCTGTCCCTGGCCCAGTGCATCATGGGAACAGGGCAGACCAAACTACCAAGCCAATTCTTCACCAGAAAGGATACAAGCTACCGGGGACCGGTTTCTGGCATTTCAGCCTCGTCGGCCTGGCTTGCTTGAATCCTGATGGAGCAGTGAGCAAGGGACTCATGTCTGAGTATACCCTGCCACACCTATAGTGGCCAAAAACGATTCAGAAAAGGGGGTGGTGATGAACAGAGTGTCTGAATTAAGCAGACCACTCTTACCCAGTCCAAAGATCAGGGCTTGATCCATCACCATTATTTAGCTCACTGCCCCATCCCAGCTCAGAACCTGGCTATATGCAAATTAGTCTGTCCCTGGCCCAGTGCATCATGGGAACAGGGCAGACCAAACTACCAAGCCAATTCTTCACCAGAAAGGATACAAGCTACCGGGGACCGGTTTCTGGCATTTCAGCCTCGTCGGCCCGGCTTGCTTGAATCCTGATGGAGCAGTGAGCAAGGGACTCATGTCTGAGTATACCCTGCCACACCTATAGTGGCCAAAAACGATTCAGAAAAGGGGGTGGTGATGAACAGAGTGTCTGAATTAAGCAGACCACTCTTACCCAGTCCAAAGATCAGGGCTTGATCCATCACCGTTATTTAGCTCACTGCCCCATCCCAGCTCAGAACCTGGCTATATGCAAATTAGTCTGTCCCTGGCCCAGTGCATCATGGGAACAGGGCAGACCAAACTACCAAGCCAATTCTTCACCAGAAAGGATACAAGCTACCGGGGACCGGTTTCTGGCATTTCAGCCTCGTCGGCCCGGCTTGCTTGAATCCTGATGGAGCAGTGAGCAAGGGACTCATGTCTGAGTATACCCTGCCACACCTATAGTGGCCAAAAACGATTCAGAAAAGGGGGTGGTGATGAACAGAGTGTCTGAATTAAGCAGACCACTCTTACCCAGTCCAAAGATCAGGGCTTGATCCATCACCGTTATTTAGCTCACTGCCCCATCCCAGCTCAGAACCTGGCTATATGCAAATTAGTCTGTCCCTGGCCCAGTGCATCATGGGAACAGGGCAGACCAAACTACCAAGCCAATTCTTCACCAGAAAGGATACAAGCTACCGGGGACCGGTTTCTGGCATTTCAGCCTCGTCGGCCCGGCTTGCTTGAATCCTGATGGAGCAGTGAGCAAGGGACTCATGTCTGAGTATACCCTGCCACACCTATAGTGGCCAAAAACGATTCAGAAAAGGGGGTGGTGATGAACAGAGTGTCTGAATTAAGCAGACCACTCTTACCCAGTCCAAAGATCAGGGCTTGATCCATCACCGTTATTTAGCTCACTGCTAGGAATAGAGCCTTTTTTCTTTTATACTTTATTTTTCTCTTTTTTCTGTTTTCTATGGAGAGTACGTGGCAGCTTTATGTTGTAAGTTACTGAACACACATAGGATTTTGATATTGCTATAGGTTCTGTACGTGTGTGTGATCTCCCTTCTCTCTCTTCCTCTCTTACTACAGGACTTCCGGCCTGATACCAGTGAGGTTCCTTCTTCATACACGTATTCAAGGCACCTATCAGATTATTTGGCTGCTGCGACTTTATTGTTTCCTTTGTCCCTTTTTTTCCCCTTCCCTGGTTTTGTTACACTTGGTAGAGTTTATCTATATTCTCCCAGGTCGTGACATTGCTAGAGGATAGGGAGAACTAGCTACATTCATCGCTCCCGCTGTACCCGGCTGAACAGGTTAGTGGCAACCTATTTGAAATCATGACAAAACCATGACTTACCAATCCTTGTCACCTTTACTATAAGTCCTACGGATTGAATAGGGAGTTAGAATAAACAGCCAGTAACTTAAGCAATTTTACCTTTCGTGTAATAACCACAGACTCGGGGAAAGTTTTAAATGCTTTATCTATGCAAGCTTAAGTGAGTCAAAGGCCAAAATATGGTGACCATAAATTGTAGAAGCAAGAATATAATCAATAGGACATAAAGTTTGCAAGAAATCACAGTAACACCTTTCAACATTGGTACCTGGTGAGAAAGGGAAAGTACAAGGACATACCACATGGATTTATATTTACCTAGAATGGTGCAAGGACCAATCCTGGCAATGGGCTGGGGCAAAGGACAAGGCTCCCGACTAATCAGGTGCCCACGGGACAAGACAGGTGCAGTTCAGGGGAGGTGACCTCCGTTAAGTGCAACGCCAGCGTCACACCCCTCTCTCTCAGTAAGCCAATTCAAAATACCCCGATCGGGTAATCGATAATTCCCCCACAAACTCCTCGAATTTTCGGACAGAGTGCTCCGCCAGCACCTCTGCTCTAGATCTCCTATAGTGTGCGTTGGGTCAGTGACAGGTCAGCTATTCGGACAAGTCGGACAATTTCTCTAACTAAAACTACCTTAGTTATACCATTTTCAGGGCAATGTACCACCCCTAAATGTTGCAATTCTATGTGTTACCCTTCAGTGATTGGTCAGAAAGACGAGAAGAGGTCATCACACCATACTAAGATGAGGTAATTTCAATTGACTTGAATTGATCAAGTTCCCTCCCATAATTTATTTTCTCCTGATTTTATGCCACCCAGCAATATTGGCATACACATTTTATACATTGTATTAGTTTTTAGTCTTCTTGCTTCCTCTTTAGAGGTCAGTTGAGCAGGTTCCCAGGAACATCGTGGGTAAGAAGGGTGTTGGTAGCCATTCAATGACAATGACTGATGACTTTCAGGGATTCATTGTGCAGGCGCAGCTTTTCAATATGGAGTTTTCATCTCAATTAAGGCCCAAGGTACGAGCTAGTAAGCTAGTAACAAAGTCAAAGAAAGACACATTAGAATACAAAAATAAATGAATGCACTGTATACCACTTAGCTCTGATCTAACCCCATTACTTTATTTTAACCTTTGCATTAATAGTTAAGTGGAACGAACAAGTTTAGTACAAGCAGCAGCAGGAGCATAAGTATGAGTACGCATGCAGCAGCCATTTTGGCGCTAGTGCGCAGAAGCAAGAAGTTCCCACCAAAAGCAGAGGTATGTCACACCACGTAGATGTGACGGAAGCATGCGCAGTAAAGTTCCCGCGTTTTCGGCGGCCATATTAAGGCACTCGGGTTACTGTTAGTAAAAGCACATTGACAAGCTTCCCCAGCTTGCAAAATATGTTGTGTAATGCAAATATTAATGAACAAAACATGTTGATTAATATATTATTTCGAGAGGGTTGAATACAAGAAAGTTTCTATACGTGTGAAACGTTGCTCCATCAGGACCTTGGAAGTGAATCTGGGTTGCTATTTCATGAATGTTTCACTAATACATATCTATTGTAGGGTGTGCACACTTATAATATGGCAATATCAAAAGGAGAGTCATATGGTTAACCTCATAGCTGCTGCCGTCGGCCACTGAACGTTCGGAGCACTACCTGGTTGGTGCTGCGAACGCTCAACAGCCAACGCGGCCCTGCCCACTCTTTGGAACGCCCAGCACTGCGCCGAAATAACGGCCGCAGCTAAGGCGTTAATGATTGCCGAAAACAGCGAATTTCCTAACAATCAGGTTCTGATTTCCCATGATATTTTATCACGTCAATCGTTTAATAGGGAGCAAGCCCTAGCTCGTACTTTATATACCCAAGCCCAGCTCCTACTTTATATTCATTACCCTAGCTCCCAATTCTAAACCCTAACCCTCAATCATATTATATATATATATATCTTAGCCTAGCTTGCATGTTATATCCATTACCCTAGCTCCTACTTTAGATCCCTAACCCCAACTCTTACTTTTTATCCCTAACCTTAGTGCCTACTTTATAAATCCAGATACAACTTCTCTAATCACCTCTCCGATCGACTTATACTTTTGCTTGATAGATTATATTGCTCCCAGCCTGCTCTTACATCCTTGGCAACAGTTAAACAGCATTGTAAGCTTAGCCTGTGGTATCAAGACATTGCTTACTTAATCACCTACTCTAAAATGCACTGATCTTCTAATTAAAGTGGATGTTGTTTCCCCACCCTTTTCCCTCATCCTGCCCTGAACATCCTGGCTTAGGATGCTTAGGATCTTGTTCTTCAAGTCAGTTTCGGACCACTTTCCCTCACATCTAGACAATGGAACAGTCATTTAATCATTTAACTTTTTTTTATAGGGGCAGGTAGGAAGCATTGTGGGACTCAGAGGCTGGTAAGGGCAGGGTAAAAACATGAGCTTCGGATAGAGATGGATGCCGCTGGATATGGATGCAGAAAGAGAAGCTGATGGTTGCAGGAGAAGGTGGTGGTTAGAAGTGACCTGGAAGCAGTTATACAACAGTACCGCATGCAAGTATAATGAAAGTTTATATCCAGGGTTGCTCTTCAATGATATTGCATCAATGTTTCCATGTTGCAAAAGAAATTACGCAAAATAATGACTGAATATCTTGACCTTGGTATGGCACTCCTTAATGACGTTTTAAGGGTCAGGTCTGTTTGTGTTGCTGGTGGCATAGGAATAGAACTTATCCTCCAGTGGGCCCTATAACAAATAAGTAAAACCATACATCTGAAGAGCCAAGTCATCGCTTCACCACAAGAGGAGTTGTTAAGTAGCATTACCCAACCTTCACCTCAAAAAGTATCACAGGGTTGATCCCTTGCGTCACCTTTAACCCCTCAATAGACTGTTTGGCACTAAGGATTCAAGGAAAATGCAGGATTTGGCAAGTGAAGAAATTAAACTAGGTAACTTTAACTTCTTTTCCAATCATTTCCTTTAAGATGAGCGGCTGCTACCCATTGACATCCAGGCTGATCAGATGAAACATTCAATGTACCTCAGTTTTTACATGACAGGTAATGCATGAATAGTAATATTTCTTCATAAAATGTCTTGCATCTTATTGAGAGTGAGTCTTTCTCAAATGATGTAATTATTTGTAAAAATGTTTCTGAACAGTCAAATTCAGGAGAGGAGTTGGCCTAACGGCTAGGGCGGTCGACCTTGAATCTGGCGAACTGGGTTTGAGTATCGGCAACAACACTGAACATGCTGTGTTTCTGGGCAAATCACTTAATCTCCCCGTGCCTAACAAAAATGAATGTGTCCTCATGTAATGCAACTGGTGCTATGTAAA
Organism: Lissotriton helveticus; assembly: GCF_964261635.1. NCBI lineage: Eukaryota > Metazoa > Chordata > Amphibia > Caudata > Salamandridae > Lissotriton > Lissotriton helveticus. The sequence continues at coordinate 927,668,137 of NC_136063.1, forward strand.
GTGCTCTGATACCTGATTCGGGTCAAGTTTGCGCTATATAAAACTCTGTAAAATAAAATAAAAAAAATAAAAAAATGTGCCTCTCTTATATGGAATAAAACATTTTAAACAGTTAAAGCTAGAAACTTCATTTAAACCTTACTTTTTTATAAACCATATAACAATATGAATAGTAAATCTAAGGCCCTGATTTAGATCTTGGCGGACGAGTCACTCTGTCACAGCGGTGACGGATATCCAGTCTGCCACCGAAATATAAATCAAGCCCTAAGCCTACTAAACCCAAGGGATGCAATTTGTTGTATGTTATTTCACTGAACAAACATTAAGCTATTTTCGTCTGCTACAGGGAAGTAAACTAATGATATTGTTCAAAAGAGTTTACCTCACACTTTTGTTAGCATTTTTTTATGTTGGTCATCTATAGATACTACTACTGATTGCTATACCTTTAAAATAACTGACTTGACTACATCCATCGCATTTGAACCAATGGTCCCCTGTGATGCTGGAACAATTTTTAGAATAGGAGTGCTGCCATTATTGTTTTATCACCAAAATCATAGGGATTGTAAACACTTTAAGCCTCACACAACAAACGTGTGACAAATGCACCACACCCATTCAGCAGGAGAGTAGTAAGGGTGTGGTTTGCAGCAGGTAGTGCATTTTGGATCACTGGTGAGGTGGCACACTGTCATTTACATAAAGCACATTTTTTCGTTCAAATAGCCACTACATTTGCATAGACATGCAGATTTATTTGTAAAACTCCATAGCACACAAACAATCGTTTGTGGAAATCAGGTTTCAGGGAAATATTTATCATTTGCACCAAGTAAAGTGTCTTGATTTGTTCCTCTTAAATTCTTCATTTCCACCACACTTCACAATTACAAAATATATGCTTCATTTGTGCTTTCCAAATTGCTGAAGTATGTTGAAATATGTGTATAGTTCATTTACACATATTTAAATGTTGTTCTGTATTAGAAAAAAAACTGACATCCCAAAGCCCTTCCTTTCATCTCCTGTATCTAGGTTACTTTAACAAAACCCTCTCACTTTGCAGTCAGAGAAATAAAAGTAAACCCCAGTTTCCAATCAAGCATTGATTTGGCAGAAGACAGAGCCTGACATTTGACATTTTACCTTTGTCTTTGAACCTGCAGAGAACATGCCATAATAAAAACAAAATGTAAAGACATCTTTATTGCTCATTCACCGTCTGAACTCCAGAATGTAAGCACAGCTACTTTCAGCACACACAATGTTCCCCCTAATTTTTAACTCTAGCATTCAAGACCTCTTGTATATACTTTAGTATATATATATATATATATATATATATATATATATAAATATATATATATATATATATATATATATATATATATATACACACATATATATGTACTTACAGCCCGCCCACTGCTTTCTTTTGTTTGTTTCAATGTCCTTTAAAAGTCCTTGCTTGCTAGTGGTCAACCCTTCCTCTTGTACCTCCTTTTTATCTTTCATTCCCTCCAACTTGAAGCATTGACCTAGCATTGACCTTCGCTTTTGGGGGACTATTTTATTTCAATTTTCCTGCTCAAAAGAACTCTTTTCCACAAATATCTGCAAGTTCCACTTGTTAACTACTTCCAAGCTACTGTTTTTACCTCTGCACCACTGCCCGATTACTGAAGGCTCAGCCCCGCTCAGACCAGGGGTGCCTGGGTCAGTTTCATGCTCTGATCGAGCTTACACTCCACCGTTCCCCTGGGACACAAGCAGACAAGATATGGCTAATATGAACTCAATTTATACCAAAGTTAAACCAGATATATTCTGGTATCTGCTGACCAGTGTATTAGTGAATACGTTTAATAATTCTATCAATCAAAATGTTGGGTCCTATTCACAAAGGTAAAGTTACAGATTTTTGTAAGTTTACTACTTTTCAGGTATTCACAAAGGTAAACTTAGACCAAAAGTCTAACTTTACTATTTTTCAGTATTCAAAACGGTAAGTCACTACTAGTAAAGTTAAACTTTTGGCTTAAGTTTACCTTTGTGAATACTGAAAAGTATTAAAGTTAGGCTTTTGGTCTAAGTTTACCTATGTGAATACCAAAAAGTGGTAAGTTAACACACAATTATAAGTTTACCTTAGTGAATTGGGCCCGTTGTCTATCATCAACATTAATTATTTTCACATATTTGTTTTATAATGTGCTACATATTTGCACTACTGTGTATATTTATATTTTCTTGAGGGGATGTGGCCATAGAGGCAAAGATGGCGGACGCATTTTTTTAATGCTCCCGGACCTCCTCCGCCATTCACCACCATTATTTTGGTTGAGCTGGACGATCAGTGCCCAGACCCCTCTGCTGGGCCACTGAAAGTCCCCAGTGTGGCTGCGGTGCTGTGGACAGTCACCTGCCGTTTGACTGCTGGCGAGATAGAAGGAGCAGCTGTCGGTCTGCAGAGCAACACTGTTCCTGACCGACAGTGGTGGTGAAGCCTCGCTGCCATACCTTTGGGATCCTGTGGTGCTGCAATTGAGATGCCGCACCTGCAGAGCAGGACGTAGTGCAAGGACTTGGTGGAGGTGGTCGTTGGATGGTGCTGGGGTCTTGGAACACTGATGTTCCTGCTTGGTGCGGAGTGCTCTCGCGCCTGGCCTGCATCCCACCCAAGCTGCAAGGCGGGGCTCCTGTATGAACTGCTCGTCTAAGTGAGGGGCAGTGCTGCAGGGCAATGGACCCAGCCAGTAGTCTCCCAGGGCCGAAGTGGGCTAGCAGTCTTTTCCCCCACCCTACCTCAGAGACTGAATGGGGCCTGTCAGTGCTGTTTGTGCCGTCTAAGGCTGCTGGAGGTGTGGGAGTGGCCTGCTGAATCTCACTGGATGCTTGAGCTGCCCCCTACTATTGATTTGGAGATGGGTGCGGCCAGAGCACCTATTGATAAAGCACACACTGAGTCCCACCTCCCTGGGACACCGGGCTCAACGCATAGACCTCAAGCTGCTTGTACTACTTCTGTGGCTCTTCTAGGTAAGCTAGCCTGTGGAGCAACTCGCCCCCCCCCCATCGCATTAATTTCCCTTGGAGTTCCGGAGGTCTGCCTACCCCCCCTGAAGGGGGGATGGCATAAAGGGACATGATCGTGCCCACGTCACCGGCAGGGGACCAGCTACCCTTCCCATCCCGATGCCAGTGTTGGCGCCTTGCCCCACCTTGCCTAGAGAAATGCTGGGGAAAGACAAAGCCCCACAGATGAGTACCCAACAGAAGATAAATATGCAATTTGCTCCTTGGAAACAACTGAACATCACGATGCATGCCCCCGACTTCTAAGCCCCTACCAGCCACAGAGGTGGCATGAATCCTGCAAGCTATTCAAACTTCTTGTGAGGCTCCCAAGATGCAAATTGGTGAGGCTGGGTGGACGTTGTCCTCTTTAATCAAGATCTTTGCAATGTGGTTGGAAGGGTCAGTGAGGTGTAAAGTAGAGCCTCCATCCTGGAAGTTGATGTCACTGACCTTAAGGCAAGGTTGACAGTGCTAACCTCTGCCACCCGCATCCTGGAGGCCAGGGCAGAAGATGCAGAAAACTGCTCTAGAGCACAGCAATCTTCGCTTTGTGGGGTTCCCAGAGGATGCCGAATCCCCCTCCCAGAGACCTTGATAGAAAATTGGATCAAATATTGGCTCCTAGAGGGAGCTCTCTCCCCATGGTTTGTGGTGGAGCGAGCACACTGGACCCTCACGCAGAGACCCCCACAGGGTGAATCTCCATACTCCACCATAGCTAAAGTTTTGAATTACTGGGATAGAGACGTCATCCTGCAACATGCACGCACCAGGGTGAGGCTCACTTTTCAGTCGACCCCCATTTCAATCTTTCCTGATTATACAAAGGCTCTTCAGAAAAAAATGCAAATCATTTGATGCAATTCAATCAAAACTGAAGGCGATGTCTCTACAATTTTATTTATTTATTACTAATTTTTTTGTGCAAAGTTTTATATAGCGCGAACTAGACCCGAACCGAATCGGGTATCAGAGCGCTTTACATAGCACCAGTAACATTACATGAGGACACACATTCATTTTTAGGTACGGGGAGATTAAGTGATTTGCCCAGAATCACAGGAGGTTTTTGGCGTCGTTACCGAGACTCGAACCCAGTTCTTCTCCAGGTCCGAGGTCGAGCGCCCTAGCCGTTAAGCCAACTCCTCTCTACAATATTTGTTGCGTTTCTCAGCAAAACTGAAGGTGATTCATCAGTCGCATACATACCAGAGGCCAGAGGAGGCCTGAAAATGGATGGTGGAAAAGCAGGAACTCAGTTGCCAGGATCCTCCGGGTGTGGATGAGGTGGGAGACCCGGCAGCGCCTGTCACTCCCTCCACTCCACCCCGACTGCACCAGCACCCCAAATCCAGGAGGGGATGAGGTTTGTGCAAGCGCTCACCTGAATCCTCGAACACTGATCATGGGGGCTCCAAGGAAGGGAGGAAACAATCCCCTGTGATCTCAACATTCTGTGTGGATCCGAACACATTGTACACAGAGATTTCGATGGGGTGACCCCCGTAGCCACTGGAGTAGCAGCTATGACAACCTTCCAGATCTGTCCTGTGTTTGGTCATTGGGCCCAGATTCAGGGCTTTCAGCAACCATAACCTTTTAATGCTGCATTGAAGGAGGTCCACCTCAAATACTCCAAAATCTATTATGTTTTCTTTCCAGGGGACTTTAGGGTGCTGATGCTTCTGGGGTGGAAGTGTGGAGGGGTGTGTTATTGTTAGGGGAAGGGTTGTTTTGTGTTTCTATTGGTTCTAATTTGCTATACCATATCATATTTACATGCACCCAATGCTATGTACCGCATTTCGGAACACTGATCCACCAAATGCTAGTCAACTCCACCAACTTGCAACTTTCATCTCATCTAGTGGAATGTTAATGGCCTTTTGGATCACATCAAACGTGAGGTAGATATCCGCTTTATCGCCACCTGCAGGGCATTGCCTTGCTGCAAGAGACCCATTTGTTGGGCTATAACTGTCGCTTCCTGTGCAGATTTAGCTACAACAGTGTTTTTACTCAAGCTTTAGTATGGGCTCCAGAGGGGTGGCTGTACTACTCCACAAGCACTTCCTTCTAGCAGTTGCACAGTCCGTTCATGAGCCTCAAGGTTGCTACATCGCGGTGGTGGGAACGCTTGAAGGGGGAAACCGTACAGCATATACATACTCCATCAGCGGCAGAAACAGACCCTTGACCAGCTCACAGGTGTGATTACCAAATTGCCACCAGGGATGGTGATCCTCAGAGGCAACTTCCATGCCACTCTAAATCCAGATGTGGATGTGTCTGACCCCCCTACTAGGCACCGGCTAGAGATCTCCAAGGTGTTAGACACATATATCCACAGCTACCAAAACCCTCTCTTGCATTGACCACATACTCCTCCCCGCCGTTGATATGATGCACACAACAGCCGCAAACATTCTTGCCCGTGGGATCTCGGACCATTTACCACTCATGCTTCATATGTGGACCCCAGTGCCACAGAAGCGACCACTCTAGTGCCTTAATGCCTGGCTCCTTACCAAGGACCATTTTGCAGATTATTTAGCCACTGAGATTCATTCTTACTTTGAGATCAATAATGGGCCAGTTGGCAGGGTGGGTACTGTATGGGCAGCTGGCAAATCCAGAATCATGGGAATGGCTCAAACACGCTGAACGTGACAAATTTAGCCACATGACGGAGCTTGAATCCTGCCTACTACATCTGGAGATTAAAGCCACCACAGATACGTCTGAATCTCTGCACCGGCAACTTGAGCTTAGCAGGCTATTGTTGCGAAAGCTTGCATTCAATGAAGCGCACCAAAGCTGGAGAGAGTCTAACAGACCTGTGTAATAGCATGGCAACAAAAGCGATGAGCTTCTTTACTGGCCTGCCATCAGAGATGATAGCTTCAAATTGATACCTTCCACTACAGCCCTTTACACACACCAGCCACAATAGCAGGCAATTTTGCTGACTTTTACAAGTGCCTCTATGCTCATCAGCTGAGGCCGGCTCGGAATTAGATAATCCTTTGCTTGATGACATACCTCTTCCACACCTTGCATGGTCTCAACGGGAGGAACTGGAGTCCCCTCTCACAGAAGATGGGATACGGGCAGCAATGCATGCACTAAATCTAGAGAAATTCCCAGGCCCAGATGTTTTCTCCTCCAATATTAATGTACATTTTGTAATATCCTTATCCCCACCTGCCTAAACTCTACAGTGAAGCGGCATGGATCAGCTACTTCCTGCCCGACTCAGACTTAGCCACCATGGTGGTCTTTCCTAGAGCGGGGCACCCCCAAAATCCTGTGCCTCATACTGTCCCATCTCTTTGATAAATGCAGATATTAAAACTGTTGCCAAATCATTAGCAACAAGTCTTGGGCTCCCTAATACATCCAGACCAATGTGGCTTTATGCCCAATCGTAGCACCTGGCACTGCATCAAGCGTGTTCAATCCACCCTGGCCCATGTTCATGAAATACATGACCCCACAGCACTCCTGCTCGTAGACTTTGAAAAAATCTTTGATTCGGTTGATTGGGGCTACTTGGATCTAGTCCTCCAGTTTATGAGCTTTGGGTCCACCTTCCAAAAGTATGTTAGGCTCCTCAGAGTAAGGCCTCATTAATGGGGCACTGCTGTCGCACACTTAACACTTCTCGATTAGGCGTGAGACCTGCCAACTGTGCTCCCTCTCCCACCATCGAGTGTTTAGCCATACCTTGTGATGCCTGAGTGCAGGGATGGAGCTGGGGCAGGGCACTACAAGACAGGATTGCATTGTATGCGGATCATGTCCTCCTCTTCCTTGCCACTAGGCAATTTCCCACTCCAAATCCCTAGCTCCTGGTTCATCAGGGTCGCGGAGTTGCTCCTCTCCTTTCTCTGGAGGGGCCGGACTCCTCGTATAGCCTTTAACAAGTGCCATCAGTCAGTTTGTGATGGAGGGTTGGGGGTGGCAGACATCCGATTATACTATTGGCCATCTCAACTTCTTGTTATCAATGACAGGTTGACTAGGGGCTGGAACGGTCCGGCATACCAACTGGAACTGGCCCATTTTGGACTCAATAACATTATGCACACCATCTATGGCCGATTCATCCCCACCCACACTATGGAAGTTACTAAGATGGTCTTTCTTGTCTGGCCAGCGGCCAATAGATACAAAGGCTGGGACAAAAGATCAACCCAATAGTCTTCCTCTGGAGGGGCCACTGGCTCAGTCATGCAGCTCAACTAGAGGGCTTCAGAGGCTTGGACTTGTTTGGGGTCACAACAATGGAAGACGTTTAAAACGGGTCATATATGCACTCAGTCAAACATTCTTTATTCGGTTGATTAAAACCATAAAAGACACACACATAAATAAAAATACAATGTATCAAAAATATTACAGAGTGCTTTCAGTGTATCAAGTAAATTGGTGCAATAACACATATAAAATCAAAGATTTAAAATTCAAATTCATATTATCAACAATAGTAAAACTGGATCATGTCCATGTATTTTCAGTTTATTGCAAGATCTGGGATCCCTGCAAATTGCCTCTTACTAATTTTAAGAGCACCTCCTTAAACTCTGGTGACATTGAAACAAATTCAAATACTCAATAGCATCTGGAGATACATTAGGGCTGGTCCTACAAGAAACATTTCCCTCTTAATAAAGGTACTATATACTGTTGTCTTAACTGTCAGTAATGTTCGCAAAACATGACAGAAGACATGCAGCTAGATTCATCAACCAAAATTGCGATCGCAATAGCTGCGAATTAGCTATTGCGATCGCAATTCAATGAACTGCAATTCATGAAATGAAAATTAATAATTTTGCGAATTCGCAAAATTGATATTGCGAAATCGCAAATAAAATCGCAGAATCTAGCTGGGACCCCCTTTGCGAATCGGAATTAGCGAGACTCCAATGATTCTGCGATTTCATTTGCGAAACGCTAATTATTCGCAAACCAAATTCATGAAAAATCGCAATTAGCGAAAAAAAACAAAATCGCTATTTGCGAGGCGCAATTTAAGGAGAACCCAAACCAGGTGGTAACCATGAAGTTAAAAAGAAAAAAAAAAAAAACTAGCCACAGGTGCGGGCCTGACCAAACACACTTAAGGAGACACAGTAGGAGCATGAGGACATGCACAATGCCAGGACTCTACATGGTGGTCAGGCGGCGAAGGCTCCAGGCTGCAGCAAGGAACAGACGCAGGATCCAGGAGCGAATTTTCCGCCAGTGGATCACACTTCTGGGCCAAACTGAGGAGGAAATCTACTCCAAGTACCGGCTGAATGGGGCAATGATTACAAAGCTCATCCGGGACCTTGACCCCCTGATGCAGCACCCAACGAGGAGGACCAATGCTGTGCCCACCCATGTCCAGGTCTTGTGCAGCCTGCATCTCCTGGCCTCCGGAAGCTTCCAGGGGATAGTTGTCGTTGCAGGGGGGATCTCCCAGAGCACCATCTCCCGCTGCCTAAGCAGTTTCCTGGAGGCCATACTGACCCGGCTACACCATTACATCACATTCCCAACCACCCAACAGGACTTGAACCAGACCAAGCTAGATTTTTACAACATTGCGCAATTCCCTTATGTAATTGGATGCATTGACTGTACCCACATCCACATCTGCCCACCTGCAGGAACAGAATACATGTACCGAAACCGCAAGTCCTACCACTCACTGAATATCCAGATGGTGTGCAACGCTAAGACAATCATAACGGACATAGTGACACAATACCCGGGGAGCACACATGACTCCTTCATATTCCGGCACAGCAACATGCCCACACGACTGGTCAGAGGAGTCTTTGGAGAAGGACACCTTCTAGGTAAGTACACATGCCAACAAATAGTACATTGCGACCATGTAGCTACGCATAACAGGCACTCACCCTCTGCTCCTTTCATTCAGGTGACAGCGCCTATGGTCTCTGTGACTACCTCCTCACCCCATACCTCAACCCTGCCACACCACAGCAACGGCGTTACAATGCTGCACACATCCGCACAAGAAATTGCATTGAGCGGACATTTGGGCTTTTGAAGAGCCGATTCCACATACTACACTAGACTGGTGGGGCCCTCAAATACCAGCCTGAGGTCTGCTGCCGCATCGTGGCCGTGTGTGCAATACTCCACACCATTGCTACCAAGCGGAGGATACCTGTAGAGATCTCTGGCAGTGAGTCGGAAGGAGACAACCGCCCACCTACACATGTGCCTTATGCATGCGGGGAGAATCCAGCTGAAGGACACAGGCGCCGCAACCAAATCACAATGAACTGTTTCTAGTGCACCCACTCCCCTCACCCAACACTTCACTCATGCATGACAAATGAAAAAATGACATGAGTCAGATTAACTTGTGACTATTAAATCTTATTGTTTTTTTCACAATAATGCAGATATTCGTTTTTCATATGACATGAGAGCTGTATTCACTCATACATCCCCATGTTTGTGAAGAGGGCATGCTTGTATCATCAGCATGGCCCTGCTGGTACAGCACAATGAGTCTGTGGTGCCTCCGGGTGGACGCACCCAGTCGCCTTTCAACTTCCTCCACATCAGCATTAGCCCGTGAGGCTGCAGTGGGCCTGCTGCTGTGGCAGGGTACCGTCACGGCTGGAATTGCCCTCCCTGGCATCATCCCCCCCACTAGCTTGTCCATGGCCAGTCGCCTGCAGACTCTGCACTGCTGTGGTGACTTGCTCAAGTGCCCTAGCGACGTCCTAGCAGCATTGCACCATCTGGATCTGCATCGCAAGGGAGCGACGCGATAGTTGGGAGGTGGCATTTCCAATTATATGATTTGATCGTGTGTAAGCTGACAGGCGGCTCAGCAGCTGGCGGTGGCGGCGGCGGGTGACATCCTGCTGGGACAGCAGGACCTGGTTGTTTTCACGGACAGCTGCGGTCATGAGTTGCATGCTATCAGTGAGCTGGCCCACATTACGCGCAGTCTTGTGCATCTGCAGGTGGATGGCTGCCAAGTGACGTGCCTGCTTCTGGTGGACTCTGAGCATCCGACGTTCGATGGACAGGCCAGGATCCGGGACATGTACCCCCCTGCCAGCCCATGTTGTTACGTCGCGCTGCTCCCTCACCAGTCCGCTGGACTGTGATCGCACAGTGGTTGTCCGCCTTGTCTGCTTCCTGGCTGCTGCTGTTGTGGCCTGTGCCACTGCCATGGGTGTTACATGGGGTGGTTGTGCCGCACATGTGGCTGCAGGGGTGGCCCTGTTTACATGGGGTGGTGGTGGTACTGCTGCTGCTGCTGCTGACTGTGATGGCCCGGGTTGAGTGGAAGGATTGCCCTCTCCCTCGGTGTCCTCGGGGTTCTCATCGATATATAGGGCCTCACTGTCGGTGCTGGGTTGTTCAGTGACACCTGTGATGTAAATGGGACCATGATTATTGACATGTTTTTTGCACATGGGAGGTTGCTACATGCATGCAGGCTTGCATTCCCTGACTGGCTTTAGGAATGACTCTCACTTGACAGGTCTGGCTATGTGGGGCTATCTGGTAATTGTGGTCACACTACGAGTCCTACAATTCAATTGGGCATTTCTGGTGTGCATGGCCTGCATTACTGGGGTTGTCTAATGGGTAGCTCTGGAGTCATGGCCATTGTTAGGGGACAGGGTCGCAGTCGCATGGCACTTACCTTGGGATTGTTGGGTGAGTCGGGATGAGTCCAGCCGGGTAACCCCCACGCATGCTTCTGGATTCAGGGTGTCCTCCACAAGGTCTTCCAGTGGAGTGTTGGGTGCAACAGTGAGCTCTCCTCCTCCGGTTGCAGCTCGCTCCCCCAACCTCTCTGCGATGCGTTCTTTCGCACGCCCCCTGAGGTCATACCACCTCTTTTTAAGTTCCTCAATGGAGCGCTGGGTCACTCCTACTGCATTGACCTTTGCGCGGAAGCGCAGCCAAATGCGCCTCTTATCCGCCTCAGGCACCCTGCGGGAATCCTTACCGAACAGGCGGTCATGGTCCTTTGTCACTCCCTCTATTAAGTATTCAAGTTCCTGCTCAGAAAATTTAATTTTCCTTTTTCTGCCAGGGGCACTGCTCCCTGCTGCTTCCTGGGACATGTTCTGAGGTTGTTTGTCTCCTGGTGTGCTGCTGCAGGTGGTCTGTAGTGGAGCTCTGGCCAGTGCTGCTTCCACTTTCAGGCTCAGGGATCAGAATGAGGGAGGGAACTGCCTACTTCCTGGTTGTGATGCCATCATTGTGCTCGGAATGCGACTTCCCGTTTTTGCGAACTCGCAATTAGCGAGATTGCAATTTGCGATTTCGGTAATTGCGAGATCGCAATTTCAACATGGAAAACGGCCGATTCTGTGAATTTTATGCGATTTTTACAGAATCGCAATCGGCAATTGCGGCCGATTGCAATTCGCTTTTTTTATCGCATTTTTTCATGAATCCCATTCTGCAATTTCTAAATTGCGATTCGGTAATTATCGCAATTTGGAATTCGCAGAATGTGACCTTGATGAATCTGGGGGTTGGTGCCTTACAACGAGAAATTGTTACTACTGCAGGGACCCAGGTTTTCAGCTTTATTCCTCCCCTATGGTTCCGCAAATAACAAATGCAAAAGATTGAACATAAATCTTGTTAATAGAAATGATGATGAGGCATTGTGACCACAGCTAAATATGGCTCTGTTGAGGGGAAAGATTTTAATAAGATGTATGCCCTAACTGAAGGTTTACAGAGCTCTCTAGATTCTCTCTCAGAATACACAAAGGCAAGGAAATATTTCTTAACCCAGTCCACATCTTTACTTGTATCTGGGGGCCTATATAACTCAGGACGACCCAGCTTCCCTGCCACGGCGTTGATGTAACTAAACCATGGAATGCTATTGCCCTTCTCCTAAGACATACCATCTTCAGTAATTATCTGGTTAGGTTCCAAGTCAGTGTTATTCCAGATCCTGATCCAGCTTTATAGTGGCAAAACTGCCAATAAGTCTGAGTTATACCCAGCACCAATTCTTCATGAACTATAAAGGAGGCTGTGGACTGTGGTAGAGATAACAGCCCTCTTAAAAATTTATTTTCTACTAATTGGGTATTCACAGCTTCCTTGTATCCCCAGATATCACTTCCGTAGCTGGTGATAGAAGTACATTTTGCTTGATACACTTTCACAAACGCATGTACAGGATTAGGCCCCAATCTACTGGCAAAATCAAATACCACCACTACAGCTCTAGAAAATGAGTTCCTTCTAAGATAATACAGGGCCTCCGGGCAGACACGAAGGTCTATTTTGCTGAAAATATGGGCTCCGTGCAGTCAGGGGTAACCTTATGGGAAGCCTACAAGGCGGTGCTCTGGGACAGGGCTCAAAGTAGGATATCCTGGGAGAAACAGAAAGCCCAAGAGGAACTGTGCACGCTGGAAACTAAAATTCTAGATCTTGAACGGCAACACTTGACAGATAGGGATCCGCAGGAGCTTCGGTGACTGCTAGACACCCAGCAACAGTACAGGGACCTGGCCACAAAGGAGGCAAAAGCGCAGGCACTTGCAACCCTACACAGGTTGTACAATGTAGGGGACAAGTCTGGTAAGCTCCTGGCCTGGCTGAGTCGTAGGGAGAGGGATACTCTGTGGGTAGAGGGCGTGACCGATAGACAAGGACAGCTGCAGAAGAAAGACCCCTGGATTGCCCAGGCATTCGCAGCCTATTTTTGAGACTTTTATAGGGCCAGGGAATTGGGTGGGCCGGACTAAATCAAGGCCTATCTGACCGAGATCCACACCCCAGTCTTAACTGATGACGACAATGAGACCCTCGAGGCTGACATAACGGCTGCCGAATTAAGGGAGGCAATAGCTAGGCTCCGACCGGGGAAGACTCCGGGTCCGAATGGGCTCCCTGCGGAATTTTTCAAGAAAGGAGCAGACCTTTTAATACCTCATCTTCTGGCGCTCTGCAGAGACGCAACCCAAGACGGTGACCTCCCGTCAGACCTCAGGATGGCCACTATTGTGCGAATATATAAACAGGGCAGACCGCCTGACGCCTGCGAGTCGTATAGACCGATCTCCCTCCTCAATGTGGAGGCTAAGCTCCTGGCTACGGTTCTAGCCCTCCGACTACGTCAGGTGATCAGGACCAGACGGGATTCCTGCCGGACAGGGCGACAAGGCAGAATCTCCGGCGGACCCATAACTGGCTCATGGAGGTGAAGCAGAGGGAAGACCCGCATATGATTCTCTCCTTAGACGCTGAAAAAGAGTTTGACGCGGTTCACTGGCCCTTTTTGGAGGTGACACGGATCAAGTTCGGGGTCGGCTCCAATTTTAGACGATGGGTGGGTCTTTTATATACTGATCCCAGAGCCTGGGTTAGAGTAAATGGAGTACTTTCTGATGATTTCCTGGTTCGAAGGGGGACCCGTCAGGGATGCCCCCAATCCCCATTGTTATTCGCCCTCACGGTCGAAATAGTAGCTTGTGCAATCCGTCAGGCGGAAGAGGTGCACGGCTTCCTTATCACGCAGGCAGACCTACAGGAGGAGACAATCTCACTTTACGCGGACGAAATCCTCCTGTACGTGACACAGCCGGCGACCTCTGTACCGGCGTTGTTCAAACTTTTAGACAGGTATGGCTCCTTTTCTGGCTACACGATAAACTGGCATAAATCAATTTTATACTGCCCGCGCATGGAGGAACACTGGCCCCTGATGCAAGGAGCCCTACAGGTTACCCAGTCAGGGTTTAAATACTTGGGTACTTATCTGACAACCAACAAACAAATCTCCTATCAAAACAATGTCCACAGGGTGATTAAGAACTTTGCGGAAGACGTCCACCAGTGGAAGTCCCTCCCCCTTATGCTCCTGGACCGAGCAGCGATGTTTAAAATGATCACATGGCCCCACTTCCTATATGCCCTGCAGATTGAATACTTCCTCTTGCCTAGGCAGACATTCCAGTCAATAAACGCAGAGCTGCGTGCCCTTTTATGGCTAGGAAAGCAACCCAGAATAGCCCTTGCTACGCTCCAACGGAATCAATATAATGGGGGGATCTCCCTGCCGGACGTGGAGGCCATTATTGGGCCGAACATCTTGCACTGATAAATGAATGGCTCCATGCGCCCGCTGATCACCCGACCTACAGGCTAGAAAGGGCCACTATGGAACTTCGCACTAGCCTGCACTATTTATACGGGGGAGTTGGGAAGCGACGGCTACTACCAGCCACACAAATTACCATAGAAGTATGGGACAGGGCGATGAGGATGATGGGGTGGACTCACAAACCAACCAAGCAGACACCGATATGGTCTTGCACGTGGCTGAGAGAACTGCATAAGCTCATGGGCTTTGGTGGGTGGGATGCCATAGGGATCTCAACGTTTGGGGACGTAATGGGGAGAGGAGAGCTTAAGACATATGAGTCTCTAAGGGTGGAGTGTGGGTTGACCCCAGCGCAGTTCTTCAAATATGCACAGTTACGCCACGCCTGGAAGGCGGAGGTGACAATCGCCCCCCGTTACCGGAATACGCTCTATTGGAGGGTCGCCTGCTGCAGGAACATGTTTCCAATAAATTGGTGTTCTTGACATATAAAAGGCTGAACAATAATGCACCAGATGAATTGGGTAAACTGAACCACACCACCGAACCCCACTGGACCAACCACAGATGCGTCCACTTCACCTTCAGGAAACCCACCACACACCACCGCACCCAACAGCTGCCACGCTGCTGCTGGGGCAAGGTCACCAAGGACCAACTGACAACCACCCTCACCCTGAGACCATCCGCCGACCCCATCGACCCCGACACCGCCGCAACCAACCTCAAACAGTGGATCAGCGACTGCGCCAACACCCTTGCCCCTCTCAAGATCTCCACAACCAACCACACCAACAAGAAAGCCGCCTGGTTCACCGAAGACCTCTGGACATCCAAGCGCACCTGCCGGAAGCTGGAGAAGAAATGGCTCCACGACCGAACACCAGACAACCACACAGCCCACAAGAACGCCATCCGCAGACACCACCCACTCATCAGGACCACCAAGAGGACCGCCTGTAAGAACCGCCTAGGCAACAACGCACACAACACCAAAGAGCTCTTCAGCATCGTGAGAGAACTCTCCAACCCCAGCTCCAACACCAACGACATTCCATCATCACAGGACCTATGCGACTCCCTGGCCACCTTCTTCCATCGCAAGATCACCGACATCCACGACAGCTTCAACTCCGACACCCCGCACCCACCACCGAGACCACCACCCCCGTGACCTCCACCCGCACCAGCAGCCTGACCGCCTGGTCCACCGTCAGCGACGAAGACACAATCAAAACCATGAACTCCATCCACTCCGGATCCCCTTCCGGCCCCTGCCCTCACCACGTTTTCCACAAAGCCAGCACTACCATCGCGCCCACCTCTGGAAAACAATCAACATCTCCTTCTAAACAGCAAACTTCCCGGAAAGCTGGAAGCACGCCGAGATTAACGCCCTACTGAAGAAACCCAAGGCGCACCCCAAGGACCTCAAGAACTTCCGGCCCATCTCCCTGCTTCCGTTCACGGCAAAAGTGACTGAGAAGATTGTCAACAAACAGCTAACCCACTACCTCGAAGACAACAACATCCTGGACCCTTCCCAATCCGGTTTTCACAGCAACCACAGCACCGAGACCGCCCTCATTGCCGCCACCAACGACATCAGGACCCTGATGGACAAGGGAGAAACAGCCGTCCTTATCCTCCTGGACCTATCAGCAGCCTTCGACACAGTCTGCCACCGCACCTTATCAGCACGCCTCCATGACGCCGGAATCCAAGAGAAGGCCCTGGTCTGGACCACATCCTTCCTCTCCGGCAGAACCCAGAGCGTCCGCCTCCCACCCTTCCGGGTCGAAAACCACCGAGATCATCTGCGGTGTCCCTCAGGGATCCTCCCTCAGCCCAACGCTGTTCAATATCTCCATGGCACTGCTCACCGAAGTCGCAAGACAACATAGTCTCAACATCATCTCCTACGCCGACGACACCCAGCTGATCATCTCCCTCACCGAAGACCCCCACACCGCCAAGCCAATCTCCACAGATGAATGAAGGCCGTCGCCGACTGGATGAAGGACAGCAGACTGAAGCTGAATTCAGACAAAACTGAGTTCCTCATCCTCGGACCCACCCCATCAGCCTGGGACGACACCTGGTGGCCCACATCGCTAGGCACTTCCCCGGAACCCACCGACCACGCACGCAACCTAGGGGTCATCCTCGACTCCGCCCTCTCCATGACCAAGCAAGTCAACGCTGTCTCCCCGTCCTGCTTCAACACCCTCCGAATGCTCTGCAGGATCTTCAAATGGATACCCCCCGACATGAGAAAAACCGTCACCCAGGCCCTCGTCATCAGCAGACTCGACTACGGGAACGCCCTCTACTCAGGAACAACAACCAAGCTCCTGAGACGACTACAACGAATCCAGAACACCTCGGCATGACTGATCCTCGACATCCGCCGATGCAGCCACATCACACCCCATCTGAGAAGCCTACACTGGCTCCCCGTCAACAAGAGGATCACCTTCAAACTCCTCATCCATGCACACAAAGCGCTACACAGCACCGGACCTACATACCTCAACGACGACTCAGCTTCCACACCCCCACCCGCAGTATCCACTCTGCCAGCCTCGCCCTCGCCTCAGTTCCTTGTATTCGGAAAACCACCGCCGGCGGCAGATCCTTCTCCTACCTCACCGCCAAAACCTGGAACGCTTTCCCTACCAGCCTACGACAGACCCGGGACCTGCTGGCTTTCAGAAGACTTCTCAAGACCTGGCTCTTCGATCAGTAGCAGCCCCCCCTAGCGCCTTGAGACCCTCACGGGTATGTAGCGCGCTTTAGAAATGCAGTGATTGATTGATTGGTTGGGAACAGGATGTGGGCAACCTGGACACCGTAGATTGGGAAGCGGCCCTGATGCATCATAGAGAGGTTGCGATCAAAACCAGACTACGTCTTATACAGTATAAAATATTGCGTAGGGTCTATTATGACAGGGCCAGAATGCACTGCATGGGCAGAGCTAGCGACCCCTGCTGTTTGAGATGCGGACACCCACAGGGAACCTTCTTCCACACTTTATGGGAATGCCCTACCATTAACGCTTACTGGGAGCATATTTTGGGAGAGTTGAGAAAAATCCTGAAGGTGACGCTTCCACTGGACCCTAAGTTTGTGTTGCTGGGAATGTCTACTGAGGTGGATTTGAGTCGCCCACACCTGATCTTTGCCCTACTGACCTTAGTGGTGGCAGAGAGATTTGGCATGAGCATGGGGAGCACCGTTACCCCCTAGGGTGGGAGAATGGAGGCGGGGAATGGATTTATACATGGCGGCTGAGAGAGTGACTTACAAAGCTTGGGGCTGTCCTCAAAAGTTTTGCAAGATATGGGGGAAATGGAGAAAATACCATGGTTTGGACGTGGGCCTGGGAAATGACTGATATGCTCATAACCACGCTGATTGGGGTGTTGCCCCTTGTTCATGGCCTGTTAGTTAAGAGGCTGAGACTTGCGAAGCCTCCCTGGAAGACGAAAACATGTGACAATCTGGTGCTCGGTGGAACTGGGACAGACAATGTTGAATTGCTGATTGGGATACTGTTGGGGTGGATGGAGGGTGGAGGGGCGGGGGGTGCTTGGTGGTGTGGAAAATCTACTCTAATTTGCCAATGATGCCTATGTTTATTCAAAATGTCAATAAAAAAGTAAAAAAAAAAAAGAGAGAGTTGGTGAAGTTTAAAAAGTTTATTCTCTCATTTAGTAGATTAGTCAATATTTGTGTTTTTTTATTCAAATTAGTGGCAAATCGATTACAGAAATATTAAGAGATAAGTTTGATTAGTAACAACCATAGAAAAAATAGAGCAGCGTGTTCCATTCAGAGTAATGTCTCTATTCTAAACTGAAGGACCTATTCTACCCTAACAAGAACCCATAAAGAGTTCCTCCTGCAAAAGAGCAAGTAGATTTCGGAGTGGGTTCAAATAGCTAAATGGAAGAACACAATTCCCATGAAGAGTTGTTCTGGAGACACAGAAGATTTCTCCTAACAATTCAAGTAGCAACCGTCAATAAAAAAAGAGACGGAAGGAATCACAGCAGTAGCTATGCTCAACATAAACAGGTAACTTCTCCTCATAAAGCGTAAGGAAAACAAAAAGAATGACCGTAAGCAGTAGTTTATGGCAAGTCGGGCTAGCACACCAAAGTGGCAAGGGACATGACAGATTAAGGATGCATGGGAAGAGTGTCTTTGAGCTCTCTATATTGGTACACATTCTATACAGAAAGCAGCTAAACATGTTACAAAAACAGGTGTATTTAATCATCATTGTCCAATGGCAAGAAGTCTTCTGAAAGTCCGCCGTCTTCTCACGCGTTTTCCATGGTAAACGTTGCCTTCAGCATTAAGTTAGTTAAAAATGAGAAACAGTCATTACAATGTGGCTGTTACCACACATAGCCTTTACAATATATAGTTATTACAATGCGTCTACTATTACCTCGCACAGCTGTTACCACTTGTAATTTTACAATGCATATGCCTTTACCACGCATGACCTTACAACGAATTACGTTGTAAAGGTATGATGGGTTAGGGCTTATGCATGGTAATGGTGGTAACGGCATATGTGTGGCAATCAGCTTTGTTAGAGGAGACGAAAAGACTCTTCCACCAGGGACCTGTTTTAGGGCTTTGGACTGGGACCAGTTTTTTCTTTGAGGGCTGGGAGCTGGGTACAAGAAGGGGTTGCGCCAGTGGTCCAGTTTTAGAGCTCAGTGCTGGGGTACTTTTTTTTTAAAGGGCTGGGGGGGGGGGGAGGGTTGCAACAGGACCCAGTTTTAGGGCTAAGACTGTTTTTTTTTTTTTGAACTAGTGGGGGTAGGTGGTTGAGCCGGGGGCCGATTTTAGGGCTCAGAGAAAACCTTTACCATGCATATCCCTTTAACCTTCATGCTTTTACACCTAAATTTGTTGTAAAGGCATGAATGGCAAAGGCATAATCATTGTAAAAATATGCATGGTAAAGGTTAGGCATGGTAATGGCATTCTCATGTAACGGCTGCCTTGTTACAATGGAATGTGTTGTTCTGTCATACATCCGTTAGAAATGACTACAACATATTGCAAGAAGGTTCTCATGAGCACCTTTTAACCCCTTCCGTGCTCCCGTCGGCCAACGGCCAACGGCCAACGGGAGCACTCCCTCCCTGATGCTGCAAACAACCGTTGGCTGTCGCAGCCCCGCTCACCCTTTAGAACGCCCGCACCACGGTGGAATTGCCACCGCGGTTAAGCCATTAAAAGCCTACCCTGTTAGCTGTCTGGTTTCCCACCTTTTAACAGTGAGCTTTTCTATGAAATGAAACGTTCAAATCCCGGTATGTCCTGGTTAAATCACGAAATGTAAGCTGCAATAAGCATTTTCTTTCATTAATACTTGCTCATTATCCATATGAAGTCATATGGTATGAGGAAGGAAAGAATACATTTTCTCGGAACACAGGACATTTCACAAAAAGTCAAGCCCTCGAGTTTGATTTTAACGTTAAATCACTTTTTTATTGAAAGCATTATGGGGCATATTACCAAGCTATAGCGATAATTATCGCTAAGCTTGGTTAGCGGGCATTTAAATATCGCCGCGCTCCGACAATTTTTATCGCTTAGGAGCCTTGATATTATCAAGGTTTATCTCCTAAGCGATAAAAATCGGCTGAAATGCATGAATAGCGCTGAAAAGTCAGCGATATTCATGCATTAGCGAGCAAATGCTCTTAGCTATGTTATCCACCGACCATTGGATAACATGGCTAAGAACTGCTCTGGGTAGGCGTTAGCTTTTGGAGATAATCGCGCTTAGCGCGATTATTTCCAAAAGTTGGTAATAGGGGATAGCGATGTTAGCGACTGTTTCCAGTCGCTAACATCTTGGCACGCCCACTCTGCATGTCATTAGCGATAATCATCGCTGACATGCAGGGTGGGCCCCTAAATGCCCGCTATCTCCTATTAGCTGTCGCTAACTGCTGTTAGCGACAGCTAGGGAATAGGGCGATAAAATTATCGCCGCTTTAGCGGGAATTTTTCCCGCTAAAGTGGCGATATTGCCCTTGGTAATATGCCCCTATATTTCTTAAAGGGACAATGTTTAATAAGTGAGCAGTGTGGCCAAGCAAGTGAAGACCAATAGAAATGAAAGCTTCCTGCAGACAATAGACAGCATGTTTTTTCCACATTTATATCCTATATGAAGGCACATTTTCTAACCTTGAACTTATTATGCCTTTTCAGGTATAATATTTTGTGTATTGTTATATTATTGTGTATTAGAATTTGCAAAAACGTTTTCAAACCTATCATTATTATATTTTTCATTGTTACATATTCCTATTTAATAACTACTGTCATAAAATACATAATGCCAGGTAAATGAATCTGTTAAGGTTTATTATAAAATATTAATTATAATTTTAAATTATATCCCTTGGTATCTCAGTACATTCATCAGCAGAGGCAATTGTGAGGAAGTGTGTAACTGAGCGCCACACTCTGTAGAGGTTTCATAGGCTGTACACATGAATAACTCCAGCAAGTCTGGCTTTCCAGGAACTTTTCTCAGCAGCTACCACCACATCGCTCTGAAAATTACAATCAGAATATGATACATTTATTTATTCATCATGGTGAAATAAATACTGTGAATATTTACTCATGGACATAACAGAAATATTTTTTTTGCTTTTTTATACATATTTTTTTATTCATGAAATATAGCAATATTACTTTATGGAAATATGGTTAACCAAAATATTTGTTTCATAGTAATAAAGTTTTTTTTAAGTGACCTCCTTCTCGCAATCTGCTTGAAGGTGCAAAGCGACGAAGGCGGGTGGGAATCAGGAGCAATAGCATAAAAATAACACACATTACAGATTTTATTTGTTGTTAAATCATGCACATTGTTTTTAACATTCAGTATAGAGTCACTTTATTTGCTTCTATCTAAGGGTTTCAGATGTGAAGGGTTTGTCGAAAGAGGAGAGCTCCTTGCTTAATAATGTAAGATGATCTTTTTGTGGCACGGACAAAAGTGTTCTTCATTTCACATCTCTACCAAGTACCCCAAAGAGCAGGCTGCTGAAACATTTACAGTTTGGTTTAAGAAACGTATGACTTCTGGGCGTCGCATATGTGCTCTTGTACCAGATGTATGTTACCGGAGCATAAGACACGGGGCATATTAGCAATGAAGTGGCGGAGGAAGGCATTAGCTTTCTTGGCTTAACGTCTCTCTCCGCCACTTCGGAAACGCAAGACTGCACCATATTATTAAGGATATGCTGTAGCCTCGCGTGTCCCCCTGCAATGGCGCTAAGTTTTGCAACTTAGTGCCAACGCAGGCACCCTTTTTTTGGGTTATGGGGGAGCACAACATAAATAACAGGGGAGTGGAGGTTGGGAAACAGTAATTTAATTTAATTAGAACACGAGCAGCGGACGGACACTAGGGGAAAATCAACAGATGCCAGATTCCAAGGGCACACAGACGTGATGCTTAGGTGGTGCGCTGATGCAAAATGGTGGTGGCAAATTATGTTTGGTGCTAAGGTGGTGACACTATATGGTGTGGATTGGAGGTATGCTGTGGATTGTGGAGTTGTAGAGTTGAAATATGTTTTTTTGATGTGTAAATATGCGGTGTGTATTGGAAATGTGTGGAGTTGAATTGTGTGGCCTGGAACTGTGGCGTTGAGTGAAATTATGCTTAGTGAAATTGTGTCAGGGTGTGGAGTGCATTTATGTTGATTGGTGGTATGTGGTCTAGAGTGCATTTATGTGGAGTGTATTTATGTTGCATTCGGTACAGTGCAATTATGTGGAGTGTTATTATGTGGGATTGAGTGGTATTATGTGGAGTGTATTTATGTTGCATTGAGTAGAGTGTAATTATGTGGCGTGTAATTATGTGGCACTGAGTGGTATTATGTGGAGTGTATGTTGTATTCAGTAGAGTAATTATGTGGTGAGTAATTATGTGGCACTGAGTGGAATTATATGGAGTGTATGTTGCATTGAGTGCAGTGTAATGATGTAGCATATAATTATGTGGCACTGAGTGTTATTGTGTGGAGTGCATGTTGCATTAAGTAGAGTGTAATTATTTGGCGTGTAATTATGTGGCACTGAGTGGTATTATTTGGAGTGTATGTTGCATTGAGTGCAGTGTAAATATGTAGCATATAATTATGTGGCACTGAGTGGTATTATGTGGAGCATATTTATGTTGCATTGAGTAGAGTGTAATTATGTGGCGCTGAGTGGTATTATTTGGAGTGTATGTTGCATTGACTGTAGTGTGATAATGTAGCATATAATTATGTGGCACTGAGTGGTATTATGTCAAGTGTATTTATGTTGCATTGAGTAGAATGTAATTATGTGGTGTGTAATTATGTGGCACTGAGTGGTATTATGAGGAGTGTATGTTGTATTCAGAGGATTAATTATGTGGCACTGAGTGGTATTATATGGAATGTAGGCTGCATTGAGTGCAGTGAAATGATGTAGCATATAATTATGTGGCAGTGAGTGGTATTGGTTGAGTGTATGTTGCATTCAGTAGAGTGTAATTATGTAGCACTGGGTGGTATTACTTGGAGTGTATGTTGCTTTGAGTGCAGTGTAATTATGCAGCATATAATTATGTGGCAGTGAGTGGTATTATGTGGAGTGTATTTATGTTGCATTGAGTAGAATGTAATTATGTGGTGTGTAATTATGTTGCACTGAGTGGTATTATTTGGAGTGTATGTTGCATTGAGTGCAGTGTAAATATGTAGCATATAATTATGTGGCACTGAGTGGTATTATGTGGAGTGTATTTATGTTGCATTGAGTAGAGTGTAATTATGTGACATGTAATTATGTGGCACTGAGTGGTATTATGGGGAGTGTATGTTGTATTCAGTAGAGTAATTATGTGATGAGTAATTATGTGGCATTGAGTGGTAATATTTGGAGTGTATGTTGCATTGAGTGTAGTGTAATTGTGTAGCATATAATTATGTGGCACTGAGTGGTAATATGTGGAGTGTATTTTTGCTGCATTGAGTAGAGTGTAATTATGTGGTGTGTAATTATGTGGCACTGAGCGGTATCATTTGGAGTGTACGTTGCATTGAGTGCAGTGTAATTATGTAGCATATAATTATGTGGCACTGAGTGGTATTTTGTGGAGTGTATTTATGTTGCTTTGAGTCAAGTCAAATTATGTGGTGTGTAATTATGTGGAACTGTGTGGTATTATGGGGAGTGTATGTTGCATTCAGTAGAGTAATTATGTGATGAATAATTATGTGGAACTGAGTGGTACTATATGGAGTGTATGTTGCATTGTAATGATGTAGCATTTAATTATATGGCATTGAGTGGAGTGTATGTTGCATTCAGTAGGGTGTTATTATGTGGCATGTAATTATGTGGCACTGAATGGTATTATTTGGAGTGTATGTTGCATTGAGTGCAGTGTAACTATGTAGCATATAATTATGTGGCACTGAGTGGTATAATGTGGAGTGTATTTATGTTGCATTGAGTAGAGTGTAATTATGTGGTGTGTTATTATGTGGCACTGAGTGGTATAATTAGGATTGTATGTTGCATTGAGTGCAGTGTAATTATGCGGCATATAATTATGTGGCACTGAGTGGTATTATGTGGAGTGTATTTATGTTGCATTGCGTAGAGTGTAATGAAGTGGCGTGTATTTATGTGGCACTGATTGGTATTATTTGGAGTGTATTTATGTTGCATTGAGTAGAGTGTAAATATGTGGCGTGTAATTATGTGGCACTTATTGGTATTATTTGGAGTGTATGTTGCATTGAGTGCAGTGTAACTATGTAGCATATAATTATGTGGCACTGAGTGGTATAATGTGGAGTGTATTTATGTTGCATTGAGTAGAGTGTAATTATGTGGTGTGTTATTATGTGGCACTGAGTGGTATTATTAGGATTGTATGTTGCATTGAGTGCAGTGTAGTTATGTGGCATATAATTATGTGGCACTGAGTGGTATTATGTGGAGTGTATTTATGTTGCATTGCGTAGAGTGTAATGAAGTGGCGTGTATTTATGTGGCACTGATTGGTATTATTTGGAGTGTATTTATGTTGCATTGAGTAGAGTGTAAATATGTGGCGTGTAATTATGTGGCACTTATTGGTATTATTTGGAGTGTATGTTGCATTGAGTGCTGTGTAATTATGTAGCATATAATTATGTGGCACTGAGTGGTATTATGTGGAGTGTATTTATGTTGCATTGAGTAGAGTAATTATGTGGTGTGTAATTATGTGGCATTGAGTGGTATTATGGGGAGTGTATGTTGTATTCAGTAGAGTAATTATGTGATGAATAATTATGTGGAACTGAGTGGTACTATATGGAGTGTATGTTGCATTGTAATGATGTAGCATTTAATTATATGGCATTGAGTGGAGTGTATGTTGCATACAGTAGTGTGTTATTATGTGGCATGTAATTATGTAGCACTGAATGGTTCTATTTGGAGTGTATGTTGCATTGAGTGCAGTGTAACTATGTAGCATATAATTATGTGGCACTGAGTGGTATAATGTGGAGTGTATTTATGTTGCATTGAGTAGAGTGTAATTATGTGGTGTGTTATTATGTGGCACTGAGTGGTATTATTAGGATTGTATGTTGCATTGAGTGCAGTGTAATTATGTAGCATATAATTATGTGGCACTGAGTGGTATTATGTGGAGTGTATTTATGTTGCATTGCGTAGAGTGTAATGAAGTGGCGTGTATTTATGTGGCACTGAGTGATATTATTAGGATTGTATGTTGCATTGAGTGCAGTGTAATTATGTAGCATATAATTATGTGGCACTGAGTGGTATTATGTGGAGTGTATTTATGATGCATTGCGTAGAGTGTAATGAAGTGGCGTGTATTTATGTGGCACTGATTGGTATTATTTTGAGTGTATTTATGTTGCATTGAGTAGAGTGTCATTATGTGGCGTGTAATTATGTGGCACTGATTGGTATTATTTGGAGTGTATGTTGCATTGAGTGCTGTGTAATTATGTAGCATATAATTATGTGACACTGAGTGGTATTATGTGGAGTGTATTTATGTTGCATTGAGTAGAGTAATTATGTGTTGTGTAATTATATGGCACTGAATGGTATTATGGGGAGTGTATGTTGTATTTAGTACAGTAATTATTTGGTGAGTAATTATGTGGCACTGAGTGGTTATATGGAGTGTATGCTGCATTGAGTGCAGTGTAGTGATGTAGCATATTATGTGGCACTGAGTGGTATTATGAGGAGTGTATGTTGTATTCAGTAGAGTAATTATGTGGTGAATAATTATGTGGCACTGAGTGGTATTATATGGAGTATATGTTGCATTGAGTGCATTGTAATGATGTAGCATATAATTATGTGGCACTGAGTGGTATTGTGTGGAGTATATGTTACATTCAGTAGAGTGTAATTATGTGGCGTGTACTTATGTGACACTGAGTGGCAATATTTGGAGTGTATGTTGCATTGAGTGCAGTGTAATTATGTGGCATATAATTATGTGGCACTGAGTGGTATTTTGTGGAGTGTATTTAGGTTGCATTGAGTATTGTGATTATGTGGCGTGTACTTATGTGGCACTGAGTGAGGAGGAGACCCTTCCACTTTTAAATTTAAAACCCCCTTTGCACACGGAGATTAACTCGCAGAGGAGGCGTCAACTGGTGAAGTTTTTTGTCTGTCTGTCGCTGCTTTCACTTTCACTGTAGGCTCCGAGGAGCCGCAGTGTTGCTTTATTAAATGATAACTTCTATCTGAAATGGGGTGCACTTTGCTTCCATGTTTATCCTGAGACTTATACCAGCCTTCCTATATGTAGGTCGAAATGCGCGTTTCACCTAATAAAGACAGTTAACCTTAATATAAACCGGAAGCCTTTGTAAAGTGCAGCACTCGGTGCTGCGTTGCTCCCAGAAACACATAGCACAGCAACCAGCACTGGAGTTTGTCTTAAAAGGCATTTTTTATCTCTATTTTCAAGTACTTTAACAAGGCCAGTACTCATGATTAATCAACAAACACAATTTATCCATCAAATGGGAGGTGAGCATGCACACTTGAGCCGCTTCTATCTGAAAAGATAAAAACTTCGACAGTTTTAAATCAGCCTCATTTAAATAAAAAATAAGCACATCCCAGAGTTCGCTCGTCTTCTGCACAGCTAACAGAAAATTAGCAAAGCTTTCTTCATTCCACAAGTCAGTCGAAAACAGAAAATGAGGGGCTCCTCAAAAGTTAAAATAAAAAATAAACACATCCAGAGTTCGCCCGTTGGTCTTCTGCCAGCTAACAGTTAATTAGCAAAACCTTCTTCCTTACAGAACCAGTCCTCATTCAATGTTTAAATAAACATAAACACATTCCAAAGTTGCACATTGGTCTTCTGTTCAACTAAAAGAAAGCCTTTCTGTGCTACAAAAGCAGTCGAAAACAGAAAAAAAGTGAGCACCATCTGTTTACAATCTGTTTACAATTACCTCAAATGCGATAATTGGAGACAGATAAGGTTGAAGCACGCGCCCGAGGACCCTAGGCCATCCAACAAACAAGGTGGGACAATCACCCACTTTGCACCAATTGCGTGCTGTGTTTTAAAAAAAGACACATGCACAAGACAATTGCAAGTTAGGGAAAAAGCACATGCATGAGCGTGTGTTTAGAATTCAAAAGCCCTTACTTAAAGTCTCACACTTAAAGTCGCACTTTAAGCCCTTACTTAAAGTCTCGCAGAGCAGCACATGCGCTGGCTCAGGCGAGACCTACAAAGGTTTGTTTATGTACAGGAAGGGACACCTTCCTGTACATAAACAAACTGTGGCATTTTGCTTTTTCCAAGTGTGCTGCAAAAGGTAGCACACATGGAAAAAGCAAAAAAGAGGAGAAATAAAGCATTTCTCCTCTTTTCGCCATCTTAAGACCAGGATTTTCCTGGTCTTAAATTTAGTGCTGCCACCTATTATCACCGCCCTTGATAATAGGTGGCATCGTCAAATTCAATGGGTTCCACTGCAACACCCACTGCACGCCACCTTTCACACTAAGTTTAGTCTGAAAGGGGCACTATTATCAAGGCAGCGTTAAGCCACTTAACGTTGCTTTAAGCTATGTTAAGTGGCTTACCGCTGCCTTGATAATCGGGAGCTGACCCTATCGCCACCTCAATGTCACAAAAAGTGATGTTGTGGTGGCGATAGGGGCTTGATAACATGCCCCACGGCGTTTTAAATGGTGCTTCCGCTTTTTTTTTGGAAAGTGTACTTAAATTCTTCTCATTTCACCATTTCATTCAGTTGTGCAACAAAGGATAGTGGTTTGTTAAAAATGACCATGACCCATTGTAACTGGATGAGGCTGATAGAAACAGTGCAAAATCGTTTTAATTAGAATATAACTTAACCAAAAGCAGTTTTTTTTTCAGCTTAAATTAATTTAATACAAGAAAGGTCTTAACAAACTTTTCCATGTAAGACAATTGTCTTTATTTCGTTTTCTTTGGCACAGCTCAACAAACCTGCCTCTTCAGCTCCTAAAGAACGGCTGATTGGATTCAGCGTGAAATATTGACTTCCAATTTGTATCCACTATGTAAATTGCATCCTTTGTGTCTTGTGTCTCCTTCTGCCTTAGCTGACTGTATGAGCAAACAAATTAACAGGGAGAGCAGAGCCGGTGTACCATCGGGCAAGGGTCGGCTCAGGCTGTACGAGCGCATGCACGAGCCAAGCCTTGAAAATATTTGGCATTTAAATCATGCAACAAACCTCATGGTAGAAGCAGGAAAGCTGGGGTTGATAGCATATTCTCCAGTTTCACACTGCGCAATTCAGCCAATCTGTAGCTATTTCTTTAAGACATGGAAGCTTACTGCTTGATCTTTAATTCTTGAGGAATGAGATTAGAGAGTGGGTGACAGAGAGAACCCACTTTTTAGGTCTCGGGCCTAGCGTGACACTGCGTAAGCATTGTGGGCGGAGCCCGAGATTTTATGTTTTGGCTACAGTGGGGCTTGAACCCGCCCCTCTTCTCCATTGGCTGGCTTCCTAAACGGAGGCCAGCCATTGGAGGAGAGGGTCATCACTCTGTTCAGGCCCCCTCTTTTTGCGATTCGGGGGCGTGTTTTTTGCAGTTTTTAAGCCGTGACGTCATCCGTCACTCAACTGCTAAAAACACGCCCCGAATCGTGAAAATGTCGGAGCTTTGCGGCAGCCATTTCAGGCCGACCGCCGCCGCCGGAAGAAGTCGTCCTCGTTTCTCTCTCGTCTTTTCGGTTTTTTAAGCCCACCGATTTTCTAAAGCACTGGGTAAGATTGTGACATTGATAAGCACTTCCGGCACGGTACTCGACTATGCGGTAATGTCACACATACAAAAACACACTGAAAGGATGGAAAATTCACTCCTAAGCAAACTGAAAACTTGGCAGCTCATCTTGAGCACCATCAAAGGTTTTGCCAACATTGAGGGGGACTTTTACAAAGCGATTGAACCACCAGACCGTCACCTTTACAGATGTTTTGGTGGCGCAGTGCCCTGCACCATATTTGCACAGTGATGTTTAGCCACTTTTTGTGGCTTAATGCCGCTTTGTAAAAATGATACCCTTTCAAGCAGGTTTTTGTGTGAAAGGGGCTTGCAATGGGTGCTGCTGTGGGCATTCCACCGCAACACCCATTGCTTTTTGATACTGCCTCAGATTTACAAGAAGGTCTAAGTCTGAGGCAGTGCCAAAACGAACTCTGCAATAGCAGCCGTTAGAATAGAGCAACAGGAGAAATACTTGTATTTCTCCTCGTTCATACTTTTTCTATGTGTGCTGCATTTTGTAACATACATAGAAAAAGCAAAACACTGTTAATGATTGTTTATTTTCAGTAAGGTGTCCCTTCCTGCACTTAAACGTTCAAAAGTATTGACAATTTGTTCCTTCTATGTGTGCTGCAGAATGCAGCACGCATAGGAGTTACAACTCACGATTATTGTTTATGTGGAGGAAGGAAACTTTCCTGAACATAAACAATCAATCCCTGCAATGCTTGCACCCTTGCACTATGGCGCAAGGGTGTGTGTGTTGGCGCTAGGCAGCTCTTTTTTAGTGCCAGAGCTAGAGAAAACACATGGGTGCACCATATTGTTGTAAATATGCAACACATCCCTGCGTTTTGGAAATAGTGGAGCATGGCATAGCGATATTTGCTGCAGTGCTACGCTTTGTCATTTCCATGTAAATATGCCCCTGAGGGTCACTTTGGAACTGGATGACAATTCAACCATTAACAGCCGGCATTGCCACACAATATCACAACAGGGTGCGAAATAAAACATCAATGCATGACATGAATATTAGGAAAAAAATAAATATGTAAAAAGATACTATTTTCTAAAAGAGACCCACATACTAACTTATGCTCAAGATGAAAAGAAAACATGACCTAAAGAATCGCTCTGACACAGTCGAACACGTGTTTTAATAACACAATCCTGTCCCTTACACTGCTGTTGAGTGAAACCACGGCACCCAGCTAGGTCCTCTTTACAGGTCACCACAATGCATGCAGTTCCAGAAACAGTGAGATGATTCTCTACCTCCACCTAGGTAGTCACTCAGTGTGTCCAATGGTTTCCTTTCTCAGAATCCTTGGGTTTACCTAGTAAAACTTTTCCAGATTTTTTCTTTGGATTTAATTATTTATTTCTTATTATTTGTGCCTGGTTGTTTAGGTCCTCTGTTAAGGAAGATTTCATCCTAAAATGGGTACACACAGTGGTGCCTCCTTAATGATAGAATGGTGACTGCCCTTCTCAGTTCTTCTTTTCATTACACAGTGAAAAATCTCATACTAGTTTGTACGAGCCCCTGCACTGTTTACTGGAGACACCTCCAATGTTGCAATTTAAGCTTACTGTCAATGTGTGTGGGGATTGGGTAGGACTGAACAAATCCCCACTTCGGGGCTGGAATGCCAGCGGTCAGAATCCAAGAACCACTTCGGAGCAGGGCACTGCAAACCCCTTGAGCCTTATGCAGGGGGCTTTTTCTCAAACCTTGGGGCATATTTACAAGCCCCTATTGCCACCGGAACGTCACTTTTAGTGTTGTTCCTGTGGCAATATGGGGAATGTATGATGTTACTTAGCATGCCATTACTTAGCATGCTTTTATTATGAAGTTTTTACTTCGCAAGTGCCTTTATTTAGCAGCATTTTATAACGCATGCCATTACTTTGCATAAACATAGAAAACCATTGAAGTGGCATTACTTAGCAGTACATTACTTCGCAGGTTTTTACTACGCATACAGATTCTATTTTTAAAAAAAAATACCTTTAGGATATGAATCACATTTCTGATCATACAGTAACCCTCAAACACTACTCTACCCTACACTACTCTAACATCACTACACTACCCTAAACATTAAAACTCTACCCCTACACAACCGTCCACCTTACCCCAGTCTGTGCACTTCACTCTAACACTACTCTCTACGACCCCCCCGACACTACCCTAAACCCTAAAACACTACCCTACACTACACAAACACTACAACACTACCCTAAACCCTAAAACACTACCCCTACACTACACATACACTACAGCACTACCCTAAACCCTAAAACACTACCCGCTACACTACACATACACTACAACACTACCCTAAACCCTAAAACACTACCCTACAATACACATACACTACAACACCACCCTAAACCCTAAAACACTACCCTACACTACACATACACTACAACACCACCCTAAACCCTAAAACACTACCCCTACACTACACATACACTACAACCCAAATACACTACTCTACACTACACATACGTGCTTCATGGTGCACGTTGTGGTGGATAGTCTGCAAGTAATTTAATTTGCGAAGTAACGGCACATGCAAAGTAACGGCATATGCTAAGTGAAAGCATGCTAAGTAAAACCATGCGTAGTAAAAGATCCTGCTAAGTACAAAATGCGCACTAATGGTAAGTCGTAGTAATGGCTGCGAAGTAATGGTAGATTACCCAATATGGGCTTTGCCTTATTTAAAAGGCAGCATTAAGCCACTTAATGTGGCTTAACGCTGCTTTGTAAATAAGGCAACCTTTCATGCTGTACTTAGCGTGAC
The DNA here is from genome assembly GCF_964261635.1 of Lissotriton helveticus. Taxonomy (NCBI): domain Eukaryota; kingdom Metazoa; phylum Chordata; class Amphibia; order Caudata; family Salamandridae; genus Lissotriton; species Lissotriton helveticus. The sequence goes on from NC_136063.1 coordinate 927,699,565, forward strand.
AGGGGAGGGCAAGGGGTGCTGCGGTGGGCGATCCACTGCAACACCCATTGATTTTGACGCTGTCCCCTATTTACAAGGCCAACAAAAATAGGAGGCGTCGCCAAAATTAAGACGAGGGAAAACCTGATCTTAAACAGGCAAAACAAGGGGAAATGCTTTATTTCTCTTCGTTTTTTGCTATTACCACATGTGCTGCGTTCTGCAGCACACATAGTAACAGCAAAAAGCCATTGATTGTTTATGTGCAGGAAAGTGACTCTTCCTGCACATAAAAAATCTTTTAAAAAAAGGAAGTTTTGGAACTTTTATGTGTGCTGCAATAAGCAGCGCATATAAAAGTTACAAAACACCTCCCTGCACAAAAAAAATCTTCCCCTCAACACAAATACCCTTGCACTATGGTACAAGGGTGCCTGCATTGGCTAGACTGCTAAATTTAGCGCCAGTGCAGGGGGGAACGCAGGGCTGCACTATATTGTTGTAAATATGGTGCAGCCCTGCGTTTCAGAAGTGGAGGAGCGTAGCGTTAAGTTGTAAATATGCCCCCTAGTTTTGACCCCCTCTGTTTCAGTTAGGTCACAAGCTACAGTGAGGTTAAGGCCACTGATCATAACCCTAGCCTTTGACAGGATGGAGAAGTTTAGTGTCAGAAGATGTTTATTTAACCCCACCCGTTCCAATCTTGGTGTAGGTGGAGAAGTGACCAGTAAACCTGCCCCACCCAATCTTGTAACGTAACGGACATGGATGTGGAAGAAAGTGGATTTACTCATGTCCAGCACAGACATTGGTCTACTCCTCCTGCTCTAGGAGTCCTAACTTTACTACTCCTAAACTGACAAAAATCCAAACTTTAAGACTTTTTGTTTTCACAGAAGGCATTTAGGAGTCCTAAAGTTAGGACTCCTAACTTTACTACTCCTAAACTGACAAAAATCCTAACTTTAAGACTTTCTGTATTCACAGAAGGCATTTAGGAGTCCTAAAGTTAGGAGTTCTATTTTTACTACTCCTAAACTGACAGAAATCCTAACTTTAAGACTTTTGGTATTGACAGAAGGCATTTAGGAGTCCTAAAGTTAGGAGTCCTAACTTTACTACTCCTAAAATGAGAAAAATCCTAACTTTAAGACTTTCGGTATTCACAGAAGGCATTTAGGAGTCCTACAGTTAGGACTCCTAACTTCTGTGAATACCGAAATGAGTAAGTGCCCTCTGTGAATACCAAAATGAGTGCCTTCTGTGAATACCAAAATGGTAGTAAGTTTAGGATTTTGTCTTTAGTTAGTTCTGTGAATCGGGCCCCTAAAGCCAACAAAATGGAGGTCAGAAATAGAGGAGGAGGAGGGCAAAAAGTTTGGGGTGACCCTCCAGAGAGGGCATTTTCCATCACTGGGTACATAATATATCTATGCAAAGCTGTTAATACAAGTACTATAAAAACATAATTTTTGCAGCAAAGTTACATTTGTATCACAAATCTATTTTCCCACCTTTTGACTTGATTTTACAGCAACAAGAGAAGTTCCAAACCTTGATTTGTTCTAAAATAAAAAATAAATCAGACTGTAAAATTACTGCAGAGAATGGAGAACGTATATTATATCAGAGGGCCATCCACTGAATATGATAACTTACCTCAGGAGAAATTAGCACGTACTGAGCCTGAAAATAAATATGAAATACTGTCAAGCACATGGAGCATTTGTCAATATCACAATTAAGCAGACAATTAAAATATCACCTGGCAGATTAGGATCAATCAATCAAAATAACGTTATTCAGAATTCTTTTATCGATCCATAAAAGTACATAAAATAAACAACATCATACAATAAAATGTTCGACATAATTCCACACATCATAGTTTAAAAACTTGCTCAATAAATTGTTAAAACTCCATCAATAAAAATCATCTTACTATATCAGAATTTAAAAATATTATCATCCTAAAATCATCTTGCAATCTTCTTCATAAACCAGGTTATCCAAGTATACAAGGGATTTCGTTCTTTTTAAAGCTCAGATTATATACCCTGCAACAGCTGGGCAGACAAATTCATTATCAAGGTTACATATAAAGTTCATGGCATCCTTATAGAAGAAAAGTTTCTTTGCCATAAATATTGCCCCTAAAAATGTTTGCCTAATATCTTGATCAACCTTGCAGGGCAGCATGAAGTGCATCATAAACTGAGTGGTTTTCCCAACACATGGACATCTGCAAATTATTTTCTGCCATTTTTCGTGTTTTGGGAATACCACCAATTCATGTATTGTGCCCAGTTGTAGCCTAGTCAAGTAAAATCTATCTTGCATATTTGTAACTTTGCCTAGGTATTCAGGTAGCCCAGACAACATTATACTAGTCAGATTAGGATCAATTGATTAATATTTGAGAGATGAAGTGTTTTCTACAGTTCATTTGTGCCTTTCAGCAGCATATAAGAAGACAGAAGTCTTCGTCCTCGGCACCACCCCTTCTGCATGGGACAGCACCTGGTGCCCGACCGCCCTCGGAGGCCCACCTACCCCCTCAGACCACGCCAAGAACCTCGGCATCGTACTCGACTCATCACTCACCATGAACCGAGAGGTCAACGCCGTCACCTCCAGCTGCTTCAACACCCTCCGCATCCTCCGCAAGACCTTAAATTGGAACCCCCTGAGTCAAGGAAGACAGTCACCCATGCACTCATCACCAGCAGACTTGACTATGAAAACGCACTCTACATCGGCATCAACAAGTTCATACTTCGCAAACTCCAGACAATACAGAACACCGCCGCCAGACTCGCCCTCGGCATCCCCCAACATGAACACATCAGCCAACACCTACGAAGTCTCCACTGGCTCCCTGTGGAGAAAAGAGTCACTTACAAAATCCTCACTCACTCCTAGAAATGCCTACACAACAATGGACCCAAATACTTCAACGAAAGAATCAACTACCACGTACCCAAAAGAAACCTCAGATTTTCCAACCTCGCACTTGCCGAAACCCTGCGTATCCACAGAGCCAGAGCAGACGGAAGATCCTTCTCTCACATTGCAGCCAAGACCTAGAATGAGCTACCGGCAGACATCAGATGCGCCCCCTCCCTGAACACCTTCAGGAAGACCCTCAAGTCCTGGCTCTTCGGCTAAACAGATCTGCGGACCCCCCCCCACTCCGCGCCTTGAGACCCTCATGGGTGAGTAGCACGCTTACAATTCCCCTGACTGATTAATGTTCTCAAGCGAGTTTTTAATTCTGTGACAAGGACCGGGCAAGTTCATACATTTGAAGAATTCAGGCTTGAACTTGGAAAATTCTAAAAAAACATGACTAACTTGAAGTTGAAAGTTTGACATTTCTACATTCTACAAAGCACACTGGTTATGTCACACTGAGAGGTCAACTGTCAAATTCATGATCTTTGAAATCGAAAATATAGGCAACAAAATTATTCTGATAAGCATAAGCCTTAAGAATGCAATTGAATTTTGTGAAAGGTTTGTTGGCAAACTGACATACTGACAAATTATTTGGAGCGGAAATAATATCCAATAACATAAAGGCAAAATGACAAATCTGCCAATTATGTGGCATTTACATAAATATCGATTACCAATTTTTGTGCCTTCAAACCACCTTTTTTATACATACGTGAGCATTGCACCAACTGCTATTGATGTAGAAACGAGTGCCAGTGCTGGATTCAATTTCAAATTACCCAGGCGAGCTATAACAAGGTATCATAGTTTCCAACAGCAGAAGGTAGCCTTTCTAGTAAATAATCCTATAAATACGTTTTTTAAAGACACACATGTAAACGCCTTTTTTGCAATGTTTCACTGACATTAACTTTTCTTTATTTTACATTTCTAATCTGAGTTTCCAAGAACTCAATTTGTAGATCTCCCTTGTGCTGCAAAATCCCTTGCAAAACCAACTATGTTCTTAGGTATGCCATGGAGGAGTCCGCCAAGAGTGATCTTATGCTAGCCAAGGTCGAGAGAAGAACACATCATGGACAATGGCAACACCTGGAAACACATGTTTTCTGAGGGAGTTGATTGCAAAGACCCTCTTTGCCTTTCTAAAATACATGAAGAACTGACTACAAACACACAAGACCTATTGCTAAGAGACCCCAGAATTGTGCTTCCTGCATTACTCAGGAAGCAAATCATAAATGTAGCTCATAATGGACAGTGTGGCATAATGGCAACCAAGTGGGCACTTTGTGAACACGCATGGTTCCCAGGTCTGGACCAGATGTCCTATAACACAGAACTCACTCCGACTAAATGAAGAACTGTGACTGGTTGACATGGTCATTTAAGAGGGGGATGTCATATTGCTGACGCCAGACAATTGGGCAGTGCTGCAGTCTGCTACTGACTCTCACCAGATAAAATGGAGAAATCAGAAACAAGGACAAAGGGGAATGAGGAAATCTGTAGGAGATTAGCTCCTGCATCAGTAGACCACACATAATTATCCAGGGTTAATAGAATTAAGGAAACTCATTTTGAACAATCTGTGTTTCAAGCCTCTTCCTTACATCCAATTGTGCACTGATTACATCACAGTAGTCTTTATACCAGGGTCTCTCTTAACTGTATTTTTACTTTAATTCCTTTCAAATCTTCAGGGAACCAGGGCTTAGATTATTTCTGAGTTGATGTTTACTATTAGTGCAGATTTGGGGTATATTTTAGTCCAGTGCAGATCCTATAAGATTATGAAAAATGCCAAGAAGGTGACCTGGATTAAGATGCTCTATATTGGTTGCTGTGTTTGGTAAATAATCTTTAAGGTCCTCAGCAATGATGCTCAGGCAAAATTGTTGACAGCTAGTATTCCCATTCAAAACCAGGGTCCTAAACTTGATGCACGAATGATCTGTCCATGGGAAGGGAATAGGATCACCACATTGAATTTCTTTGTAAGACATGAATAGAGGGTCGAGTAGATGGTCAAGTGGTGTGAGTATCTTTACATTTTAGCAGGATCAGATCTAGAACAGATAACTAATTTAGAAATGTTATTTGCTTAACCACTTAAACAGCTTATAATATACAAAATTCTTAAAATCCACTAGGTTCTCTTTTTTGGGATGTTAACAGGAAAGGTTCTGTCAGAGAGGGAGAGTGCCCCCGCACAAACCCCCAGGCTAAGATTCTGTTAGGGCCCTCTTACCTGTATATCTGCTGGTCTTTGACCACGCCATGAAAGGTGCAGTGGATATGCAGGTCGTAATAAGCTTGGCGGTGCTGGCATCAGCACGCCAGCATATTTAGGCCATTTGCAGACTGCCACCACAGCGGGATCCTTGATTCCAGCGGAGATGGGGGTCACGTGGCGGTCCCACCACCACACTCATTATATGGCGGGCGGGCCTGCCAGGGTAGTGGCGGTCGGACCGCCACGGCAAGTACGGTAGTCCCAGGACTGCAGTACTCATAATAAGGCCCTTAGTGTTTCATGATAATGTGTCTCTTTCCTTTTTCATATATGGGTGATCTCTTCTTATGATGCTGAAATGTGAAGGCACTAATTCATCAATGATACAGCACTGGCTTTATTAAGCCATGTTTCAGTTAGAAACAGGATCTCGCAATTGATATAGGTGATAAGGTCAAATATCTGGTGATGCTTTTTGTGGACTGACCTTACTGTACAAAAAAGGCTTTCAATCTATTACATTTTGCTGGTGTATTAGCGAAAGAGGTGACACTATGAGGGAGTTTGGGGTAAAACAGATTCTCATTTTGTAATACATGAAATGCCTCTCTGTTCAAAGAAGCTTAAGTGGAAGAACGCACAAGGAGAACGCCAAAGAAATATGTAAGAGGTATTAAAATAAATGGAGTAGGATTGGTTTCTGATACAAATGGTCCAGCATGGCAAGAAATGTTCTACCACGGATGAGAACCGACAGCCTTGCCTTTGGTGTGACCTTGGTGTGCCCACTGGACACGTTTGTTGAGCAGCCAAAGTGCTACTGTTGTTATATAGCTCGAGGATGACCAGCACCTTCAGGAATCCTATAAGCAGCTAGTCTTCTCAGTAGGAGAAAACGTCTGCCTCAGATCGAGAAGTATATCTTATAGCACATAAGTTGCATTCACATTGAGCGCAACACAAGGACAACACATAGGCTTAGTAAATCTGGGACCAGTTGTTTAGACAATAGATGTGAACATTTAACCTCCCTTAATCCTTCTTATGGTCTTAAGTTGTCCTATTCCCGCTCTTCTCTGTCTCTCTTTCTTGCATTCTCACTCTATTAACCCCTTTCTTTTTATATAGCTCTTACTTTATCTGTTTCTCCCTTTGCCTTTCTGTCCATGTGACTCTGCTGACATGATCAGTCACAAGGGAGCAGAGGTCAAAGTGTAGGCCTTTGGTAACCTAGATTGGGCTTGGCTCAAAACTCTACATGACAACATATACACTAATCTGTACTCACAAATGCAACACAAATCCCTTCAACAATTTAGACACACAAACTCACCTTTCCTCTCCCTTTATTCTCTCATTTCTTCATCTTGCAATTTTGGCTGTCTCAAAATAGTTTACACCAAATCTCTGGTATGTTTCATCAAATGTATCTTTATCCATTTATTAGTTCCAAACCTATAGCCAGGCAACAGGTGTTTTTAGGGACAAGTCTTATTCCTCATGGCTGTATTCATTCTGTCACGTTCGTACATGTAATGTAATGTAGACTCCATCCTTCCCTGAATCCTTTGACAGAGCTGGTAGGAAGGCAATGCATCTCACTACACACCACCTATACAATGTCACAAACCCTCATGCACCCTCTGTGTAATGGGCCTAGCAGGCAGGTCTCTCGTTGTATTACCCATGTGGCGTTTAATGGCACACTATGACATCATGACTGATGTTCCCCAATACCCGTGATTACATTCCGCATGAGTCCCTGCAAGCATCCCCACCAGAGAACCAATAGAGTACCTTGCACCCGCTGCTACTAGGGTCTTAGTGTGGTTTTCCATTATGTACGTTCGAGCAAAAACGGTACATCCATTTCCTGGTTAATTAGTTCCAACCATCAAATAGCACTTGCCCTTCCTGTCAGGTTAAAGCAAGTATACTAACACGTGTTTCCTTCAAAGTTGATGAGAACGTACCAGGCGGCCATGTGCCTCCTAGCACATGCGAAGTAGCTTCATCTGTTGAGCCTTCGAGAGAGTATATAAACCATGCCCAATCTTGAGTTGTGGCTTGGCCTCACTCACTGCGGGACAAGCTTCACCATTCCCATTCACATGAAGAATCTAGCCCAAACTGAGTAGCACTCTAGTCTCCTTCAAGTCCAAGTTGAACTGGTGGTGCCCGTGTCTCCAACTCCCCTGCGCCTCCTTCATCGCTTCCTCCTGCACAGCTACTCTATTCCCCTGTGACTCCCTTCATCAAAACCTCAAAACCTTCCCCAAACTTCAGTGGAACAACATGGCTAAGTAAACAGCCAACGCGTTTCGTTCCCCCGTGCCACGGGAACTTCATCAGGGCTGCAACAGTTATAAAAGACTGACATAAATATACATATATATATATATATTTTGTCACAAAGTGATCCAGCAGACCACGAGAGCGCTCAGCAGCGTGTGCTCAACTCGGGGGTCGGATCCAGACCCAAGCAATCATTTTTCCAAACAAAAGGAGAGGCACAAACAGAGAGTTTTAGAAGCCTTTAATCAGCGCTTCCCCCACCAACGCGTTTCAGCCACACAAGGCTTTGTTCACGGTCAGTTGGTCCTTCTACTATTTTCAATTATATACTGGCCCATGTTAGTCGTTATGGAGCATTATGGGATATGTAGTATGAAAACAGTATACACACAATTTTAAATTAAAAGAAAGTCTGGTGTGATTGTATTATTTACATTTCATTATGTTAAATAGTTCATGTTAAGTCACATGTGCAATTTAAGTTCATGTTTGGAATAGTTCCAGAGCAATGCCAGTTATATCATTGGGTATGGTACCCCAATCCTCTTTATAGACTGTGCAGCTGGTACTGTTATAGTCATTCTAAATGTACATGGAGATCCTCTCCAAAATTCATACCTCTCGGTATTTTTATTCGTAACCGGATGATTAAACGGGACTCAATTTGTCGCAATTTCCGAACTGAATCACCACCTCTCTCCGTTTTGGTTAGCATTTTCAATCCATAAAATCGCATTGTTTTCCAATCTCCTTCTTGGCATGTGTTTATATGTTTTGCTGTTGCGTAAAGCATGTTTTTGTTTTTCACAGCCCTGATGTGTTCCAGGATTCTCTTTTTAAGCATGCATGTGGTGCTGCCTATATATTTGCTCCCGCATTTGCATTCAATCACATAAACCACATTTTTTGATGTGCAAGTGATTTGTTGGTCAATGTGCATTGTTTTCCCATTTGGTTCTTCAATGCTCTTTTTGCTGATTCCAATTTTGCAAGCTTTGCACGAGGAGCAAGGTTTGAATCCTTTACGTTGATCTTTAAGCCAATTTGTCTCAGGTTTTTGCTGGAAATGACTTCTTACCAAGAGGTCTTTGAGAGATGTGTTCTTTTTATAAGTGATTTGTGGTTGCTTGCCTGCCAATTCTCCTATATCTGGATCCCCAGATATCAAATGCCAATATTTTTTCATTTTGTTGGCGATAATTCCACTTTCTTTATTATAAGTGGTTACAAATCTCGGTGGTTCAATTTTGTTTGTGATTTTTGGTCTTTCAACTAACAATTCCGCTCTTGTTTTTTGATCAGCCTTCTTTTTACATTTTTGTAGGACACGATCTTCATATCCTCTTGACTTGAATCTCATCTTGCATTCTTTCAATTTTCTTTCGGCATCCTCAGGTTTAGAGCAGTTTCGTTTGAGCCTTAAGTACTCTCCATATGGTATACTTTTTAGGAGTGCTTGTGGATGGAAACTAGTTCCATGTAACACACTATTGGTGGCTGTTTTTTTACGAAACAGTGTGGTTTCTAGTTTTCCATTTGAGATATAAATTTGTGTGTCCAGAAATCGATTTGTTTTTTATTTGTTGTGCATGTGAACTGTAAACCAACCTCATTTCGATTCAGTTTTGAAAAGTAATTTTGAAATTCAAGATCTGATCCATGCCAAATTATAAACAAATCGTCTATATATCGGACCCACAAAATGATCCGTTCCAATTCCTGTTGGTTCTTCATATTCCATGCCACTGTTTTTTCCCACCAGCCCATGGTGGTGTTAGCGTAGTTGGGAGAAAATGAAATGCCCATGGCGGTGCCACATTCTTGCCTGTATAGTTCTTGATTAAATAGGAAGACGTTTTTTGTTAAGCATAGATGATCATTTTTAGGAGCATGTTTGTGTGTTCCAGTGTGGTGATGCTTCGTTGTTTCAGGAAGTATTGACACACTTCCATCCCCACATTGTGTTTTATTGATGTATAAAGTGAGACCACATCAATTGTGACTAGAAGATATTCCTCACTCCATACTACATCTTGAATAATTCTCAGGAACTCCCCTGTATCCTTGATATATGAGGACATGCTCTGTGCAATCGGTGCCAAGAAGGTGTCCACGTATTTTGAAACATTTTCATATAAGGAGCTGCACAAAGACACAATGGGTCTCCCTGGTGGATTTATTAGTGTCTTGTGGATTTTTGGTAAAAAATAAATGCAGGGCATTACTGGGTGATCGATGTTTAGAAATGTCTTTTCCTCATCACTGATTAATCCTTTTTTGTGCCATTCATCAAGATGGTTTTTCAATTCTTTTAGCATGTTGCTCATTGGATTGAAAGTCAGTTTAGAGTAATTTTCTTGTACATTTAACTGTCTCATGGCTTCCGTGATGTAGTCTGAAGTTTCCATTATTACAATATTTCCCCCTTGTCAGCGGGTTTAATTGTGATCTTTCCATTTTCCATGAGAGTAGTAATGGCTTTTCGTTCCTCCTTTGTCAAATTTTCTCTGCAATTATTCCTCACTTTCACTAATTTATCCAGTTCCTCATTTACTGCATCAGAAAAGAGGTCAATTTTATTTCCAGGTGACAGGATAGGATAATACCGAGATTTTCTCTTTAATCCGGTTTCAGGTCTTTCATTAGTTCTAATGTCCATTTGTTCAAAAATCTGAGTATCTGAAAGGTTTGCGCTTTCTTGCTCAAATAGCATTCCAAAGGTTTGTCTCAAATCAGGTAGTTGTTCAATTGTTGTCATTATTTCGCCGTTCTCATTATTACAATTCGATCTTTGTTCATTTGAACTTGAAGGTTTATTGGCATGAATTTTAGCTAGTTTCAGTTTTCTGACAAACTTGTATAGATCAATTTTCGTTTGTGCATAGTCAAAATGGGTTTCCGGGCAAAACAACAGACCTTTATTCAACACCATTTTCTCTTTCTCAGTTAGTTGATGATTAGAGAGATTTACAACAAGGTTAACTATTTCCTGTTGCGAAGAGGATACTGTCTTCTTTCGATGTTTGGATCTACGTGTTTTTCGGGTGCTGGAGCGGGGGTTTGTTGTACCTGTGTTGCTCTTCCCCGTCCTCTTCTTTGATATGGTCTTCTTCCCCTTCCTCCGAACGCTACTTCGTCTAAAACAGACAAGTTTTTTGTCTGGGGTGCTTCAAATCTTGCTCCGTTCTCACTTACATCAGATTAAGTGAGAACGGAGTCAGATGTAAGTGAGAACGGAGCAAGATTTGAAGCACCCCAGACAAAAAACTTGTCTGTTTTAGACGAAGTAGCGTTGATGAATCTAGAGAAAAGCATCACACGTGGCGGAGGAAGGGGAAGAAGACCATATCAAAGAAGAGGACGGGGAAGAGCAACACAGGTACAACAAACCCCCGCTCCAGCACCCGAAAAACACGTAGATCCAAACATCGAAAGAAGACAGTATCCTCTTCGCAACAGGAAATAGTTAACCTTGTTGTAAATCTCTCTAATCATCAACTAACTGAGAAAGAGAAAATGGTGTTGAATAAAGGTCTGTCGTTTTGCCCGGAAACCCATTTTGACTATGCACAAACGAAAATTGATCTATACAAGTTTGTCAGAAAACTGAAACTAGCTAAAATTCATGCCAATAAACCTTATTTTTATTTATTTATTGGGACATTTATTGAGCGCTGCGCTTACGCACACCGGCGTGTCCACGCGCTGAGAGTGGGAGTAGACAGATGACAGGGAGCAAAAACATCACGGGCCCTTATTTGCTATAAAGATAGGTTTTTAATTTTGCCCGGAATCTGGCCTCATCTAGTTCCAGACGCAGGTCCGTTGGCAGTTTGTTCCAGTAAGTTGCCGCCAAATATCTGAAAGACCTGCCTCCCATGCGGGCCTTCTTGATTCTTGGGGTCCTCAGTAAGCCACCCCCTGTTGATCTAAGTGCCCGTGTTGGTATGTAGGCTTCGATCAAATTCGTCAGGGGGATGGGTGCCCTGCCATTCAAAATACGGTGACAGGTACATAGGGCTTTATACTCCACTCTTCTCCTTACAGGGAGCCAGTGTAGCTGCTGGAGGGCCGACTTAGAGTGCGCCCTTTTTGGCAGTCTGAGTATCAGCCGTGCAGCCGCATTCTGCAGCACTTGCAGCCGGGCCATGCTTTTTTCTGGCGCTCCCAGGTACAGCAGGTTCCCATAGTCCGCCCGAGCTGTTACCAGGGCATGAACCAGTGTTTGACGTGCTTCCAGCGGGAGTAAGTCCAGGACCTTTCTCAGCTTCTTCAGAATCCCGAAGCAGACTCCCACCACCCGATTAATCTGGGGGCCAAAGGTGAGCCCTACGTCAAACCACACCCCCAAATTGCGCGCCTCTAGGCACGGGGTAGGGGTGGGGCCAAGGCAGGAGGGCCACCATGCCGGCGACCAGGCAGACTGGGCTCTCCCTACCACCAGCACCTCTGTCTTGCTGCCGTTCAGCTTCAAGCAATTGTTGGCCATCCATTCGGCAAGATCTTTCATACACGAACGGAAGCCATCGGCAGCAAGACAGGGCGCCTGCGACAGGGAGATTACCAGCTGCGTGTCGTCGGCATAAGAGACTAGTTGGAGGCCATGACTCTCCACGATCGATGCAACAGGCGCGACGTACAAATTAAAAAGGGTAGGGCTCAAGGACGAGCCCTGCGGCACGCCTTGGCCCAAAGGCACCCCCCTAGAATAGCAGTCTCCCTGCCTGACTTGAAAACTTCTCTCATTGAGGAAGTCTTGGATCCATCTCAGCGCGGTGCCAGAGATGCCACCTCTGTTCAGACACTGTAGCAAGATGTTGTGTGCTACAGTGTCGAACGCCGCGCTGAGGTCCAACAAGATCAGAGCCATAGTTTGGCCTGCATCCACGCCCTCTCTCAGATGTTCCGTTGCCATGAGGAGGGCGGACTCAGTGGAATGACGTGGCCTGAAACCAAACTGCGTCGCATGGAGCAGTCCCCTTTCCTCTACGTGCTTCATAATTTGGATATTAACCACCTTTTCCGCCACTTTTGACAGAAAAGGCAGGAGGGAGATGGGCCTCAGATTTTCTAATACCTCGAAGCCTAAATGTGGTTTCTTCCTGAGCGGGAGCACCACCGCCTGTTTCCATCCGACCGGCAGCTTCCCTGACCCGAAAGATACACCGAGGATATGCCTTATATAAGGCTCCAGGACTACCAGACTGTCTGCCAAGCGTTTAGGCGACACCGGGTCCCACGGGGAACCTGTTTTTACAGAGCGGCACACCACTAATAATTCCTCAGGAGGAGGGGTGCAAAAGCGTGTAATATGCCCTGCCGTCTCTGTGTGCCCTATTGCTTCCTCTAGGTCCAGCCCTATAGGCCGAATAGGGAAAGTTGAATAAATCTTCTCTACTTTAGCGGAGAAGTAGTTTGCAATTCGGTCACAAGACTCCGTAGAGCAGCTCTCCGGCTCTGTAGATGCCTGCACCGACGTCAAGGATTTATAGATGCCAAAAAGTTCCTTGGCAGAGTTTTCCGCCCCCTGAATTTGTTCCGCAAAATAGGCTGCCTTAGACTTTTTTATCAGCCTGTGGTGAATGCGCCTTTTTTCCAGAAATAGATCCCTGGCCTGGTTGTCATAAGACACCCTCCAGACTTTTTCTGCCCGCCTACAGTCTGCCTTTGTCAGTCTCAACTCAGCACTGAACCAAGGAGCTGAGCGATCTTTCCGAGCGCCTGTAGTAGTAGGGCGGCAGAGTGGGGCTGTCTGGTCAAGCGCTGCCGTAATGCGCTGATTCAGATTGAGGACAGCTGTTTCTATGTCCTCACCCCCTGGCAAACCGTCCCTAGTTAGGGCTTGGTTAAAAGCTGCCACCGAGAATTTGGCCCACTTCCTCCTAAGATAGTTAGCGGGTACCTGGCTGGTTTTGTTGGAATTTCTACTCTGTATGGAGAATGCCACCAGGAAGTGGTCGGTCCAGGGAAAGGGTTCAACACCTGACACTTCCACACCTTCCCAATTAGCATAGACCGGGTCCAGGAGGTGTCCCAGTCGATGCGTAGGCGACTTAAGTTTCAGGTCCAGTTGCAGGGCAAGCATGTCCCGACCAAAATCCTCAACCCCGATAGCCTCAGGGCAGTTGAGGTGCAAGTTGAGATCTCCTAAAAGGAGAAATTTATCCCTGCGCAGGGTCGCCTCCATGAGGCTTTCTAACAGGCTCTCCCTAAACTTAGTGCAGGCCCCTGGGGGCCGATATACCAGACATCCATTAAGCGTCATGGCCCCATTAATTTTAATCGAGAAGAGACCCGCCTCACTCTCCATGATCGGCGTGCGTTCTAAGCAGCAACCCAAAGTGTCCTTAAAAATAATCGCAATCCCCCCTCCCACCCCCTCAGGCCTATCTTGCCTGACCCAGGAGTAATTCTCCGGTGTAGCTTCAATAATGTCAGAGTCGGAAAACTGATCTAACCACGTTTCAGTTAGAAACAGTAAATCAAGTTTTTTTTCCGTAATCAGCTCGAACACATCGAGCCTGTGTTTACGTAACGACCTGACATTCAGGAGGCCGCAGGACAGTGCCTGCTCCGTAGTGTCCCGCGGCATAGTAGTCATGCGAAAGCTGCAATGAGGGCATACCCTGTCGCTGCTCATCATCCCGTGCATACAGGAGGAGGCAGTGTGGGGGCGGAAACCAAGTAGTTGTTCCCTAGTCCAGTAGATCTTTCGACCAGGGGTAGTAGCCCTAGGCCGCAGTCGGCCGCGGACGGGCGCAGACGGGCTTAACTCTGGCGCGACTCCGGCGCGCCACCGGCGCGCCCGCTGCGCTCGTCCGCTGCGCTGACGCATGGGGAGTTGTTTAAATAGGCTGATGACCAGGGTGGGCGGAGTCAGCAGGGCAGGTTGGGAGGGGTTTTTAAAAAGAGAGTAGCGTCCAGCGCTCGTAATCAGCAGGACGGCGAGGCTGGGCTGGGTTGCTTGTAGTCAGCGATGGAGAGACAAAGGTATTTTTAAAATCAAAAGTCAAATGCCACCCGCGAGCAAGTCCTCTGCCACAGGACTGCTCGAGTACAGTGGCGAAAAAGGGGGCGGAGCCTAAATAGGCTGATGACCAGGGTGGGCGGAGTCAGCAGGGCAGGTTGGGAGGGGTTTTTAAAAAGAGAGTAGCGTCCAGCGCTCGTAATCAGCAGGACGGCGAGGCTGGGCTGGGCTGCTTGTAGTCAGCGATGGAGAGACAAAGGTATTTTTAAAATCAAAAGTCAAATGCCACCCGCGAGCAAGTCCTCTGCCACAGGACTGCTCGAGTACAGTGGCGAAAAAGGGGGCGGAGCCTAAATAGGCTGATGACCAGGGTGGGCGGGGTTTGTTCAAATGAACAAAGATCGAATTGTAATAATGAGAACGGCGAAATAATGACAACAATTGAACAACTACCTGATTTGAGACAAACCTTTGGAATGCTATTTGAGCAAGAAAGCGCAAACCTTTCAGATACTCAGATTCTTGAACAAATGGACATTAGAACTAATGAAAGACCTGAAACCGGATTAAAGAGAAAATCTCGGTATTATCCTATCCTGTCACCTGGAAATAAAATTGACCTCTTTTCTGATGCAGTAAATGAGGAACTGGATAAACTAGTGAAAGTGAGGAATAATTGCAGAGAAAATTTGACAAAGGAGGAACGAAAAGCCATTACTACTCTCATGGAAAATGGAAAGATCACAATTAAACCCGTTGACAAGGGGGGAAATATTGTAATAATGGAAACTTCAGACTACATCACGGAAGCCATGAGACAGTTAAATGTACAAGAAAATTACTCTAAACTGACTTTCAATCCAATGAGCAACATGCTAAAAGAATTGAAAAACCATCTTGATGAATGGCACAAAAAAGGATTAATCAGTGATGAGGAAAAGAAATTTCTAAACATCGATCACCCAGTAATGCCCTGCATTTATTTTTTTACCAAAAACCCACAAGTAACTAATAAATCCACCAGGGAGACCCATTGTGTCTTCGTGCAGCTCCTTATATGAAAATGTTTCAAAATACGTGGACACCTTCTTGGCACCGATTGCACAGAGCATGTCCTCATATATCAAGGATACAGGGGAGTTCCTGAGAATTATTCAAGATGTAGTATGGAGTGAGGAATATCTTCTAGTCACAATTGATGTGGTCTCACTTTATACATCGATAAAACACAATGTGGGGATGGAAGCTTGTCAATACTTCCTGAAACAACGAAGCATCACCACACTGGAACACACAAACATGCTCCTAAAAATGATCCATCTATGCTTAACAAATAACGTCTTCCTATTTAATCAAGAACTATACAGGCAAGAATGTGGCACCGCCATGGGCATTTCATTTTCTCCCAACTACGCTAACACCACCATGGGCTGGTGGGAAAAAACAGTGGCATGGAATATGAACAACCAACAGGAATTGGAACTGATCATTTTGTGGGTCCGATATATAGACGATTTGTTTATAATTTGGCATGGATCAGATCTTGAATTTCAAAATTACTTTTCAAAACTGAATCAAAATGAGGTTGGTTTACAGTTCACATGCACAACAAATAAAAAACAAATCGATTTTCTGGACACACAAATTTATATCTCAAATGGAAAACTAGAAACCACACTGTTTCGTAAAAAAACAGCCACCAATAGTGTGTTACATGGAACTAGTTTCCATCCACAAGCACTCCTAAAAAGTATACCATATGGAGAGTACTTAAGGCTCAAACGAAACTGCTCTAAACCTGAGGATGCCGAAAGAAAATTGAAAGAATGCAAGATGAGATTCAAGTCAAGAGGATATGAAGATCGTGTCCTACAAAAATGTAAAAAGAAGGCTGATCAAAAAACAAGAGCGGAATTGTTAGTTGAAAAACCAAAAATCACAAACAAAATTGAACCACCGAGATTTGTAACCACTTATAATAAAGAAAGTGGAATCATCGCCAACAAAATGAAAAAATATTGGCATTTGATATCTGGGGATCCAGATATAGGAGAATTGGCAGGCAAGCAACCACAAATCACTTATAAAAAGAACACATCTCTCAAAGACCTCTTGGTAAGAAGTCATTTCCAGCAAAAACCTGAGACAAATTGGCTTAAAGATCAACGTAAAGGATTCAAACCTTGCTCCTCGTGTAAAGCTTGCAAAATTGGAATCAGCAAAAAGAGCATTGAAGAACCAAATGGGAAAACAATGCAATGTGGTTTATGTGATTGAATGCAAATGCGGGAGCAAATATATAGGCAGCACCACATGCATGCTTAAAAAGAGAATCCTGGAACACATCAGGGCTGTGAAAAACAAAAACATGCTTTACGCCACAGCAAAACATATAAACACATGCCAAGAAGGAGATTGGAAAACAAGGCGATTTTATGGATTGAAAATGCTAACCAAAACGGAGAGAGGTGGTGATTCAGTTCGGAAATTGCGACAAATTGAGTCCCGTTTAATCATCCGGTTACGAACAAAAATACCGAGAGGTATGAATTTTGGAGAGGATCTCCATGTACATTTAGAGTGACTATAACAGTACCAGCTGCACAGTCTATAAAGAGGATTGGGGTACCATACCCAATGATATAACTGACATTGCTCTGGAACTATTCCAAACATGAACTTAAATTGCCCATGTGACTTAACATGAACTATTTAACATAATGAAATGTAAATAATACAATCACACCAGTCTTTCTTTTAATTTAAAATTGTGTGTATACTGTTTTCATACTGCATATCCCATAATGCTCCATAACGACTAACATGGGCCAGTATATAATTGAAAATAGTAGAAGGACCAACTGACCGTGAACAAAGCCTTGTGTGGCTGAAACGCGTTGGTGGGGGAAGCGCTGATTAAAGGCTTCTAAAACTCTCTGTTTGTGCCGCTCCTTTTGTTTGGAAAAATATATATATATATATATAGATAAATAATGACCATAGAAATTACATCACACAAGTACATGAATTAAAAAAATAAACTATTGACAAGAAACCTCTATCAAGGAAAGAGCGAACTGCCTGGATGCCAAATTTTTGCTAATGCAGGTATATACGCTCTCGACATCAAAAGTCACAAAACAGAGGTCGTCCGACCACTGAAAGTCATTAAATTAGGTTAATATGTCTTTACTGTCCCTGATGTACTAGGGCAGATCCGTCACATATTGCTGGAGTCTAAGATCAACAAACTGTGACATTTTTTCAGTAGGTGAATCTATTCCCGAGATTATAGGGCGGAGGAAAGGAGCCGCCCTTATGAATCTTGGGCGATATGTAAATGCAGGGGTTCTTCGGATTAATAACTCAGAGGTATCTAAACTCATCATCAGAGAGCAACCCTGTCTCCCTCCTTTCACTTAATTTCATTTTGATCATGGAGGTCACCTGTGTCATAGGATTGGTCGCAATATGTTGATAGCAGGTTATGTTATTTAATTGTCAATCAATCTCAGCCATGTAGCCCTCCCGGTTCATTACAACAACATTACCACCCTTGTCTGCTTCCTTAATAACGATGGTAGTGTCAGTTTTAAGTCTGTCTAATGCTAGCCTTTCAAGGGTGGTAATGTTGTGTTTGACATAGGAATCTTGATGATCAAGTGAGTTCAGTTTGTATAGATCCTCACTTACTTTCTTATAGAAAGTATCTATGTGTGGATGATAATTGTAAGCGGGTACAAATTTTGATTTTGGTTTGAGCCCGCTGTCAATGGTACAATTTTGTTCGATGTTAAAGTCATTCAGTAACCTGGACATTTCATTATTACCATCATCATCAATGCTGAGTAATAGTTGTATATTGCGAACATCGGCGACCGAATGTGTAAAGTTGTCTATTCTTTCAGGGAGTTTCAATGGTACTGGAGTTTGGTTGGCAAAAAAGTCCCTGAGTTTTAGAACCCTCACAAATTTGTACAGGTCAACGTGAGTATCGGTGAAGTCCCCCCTTTGTGTTGGACAAAAATTCAAAACTTTACTCAACACCAACAATTCACCTTTATCCAGTTTTTATTGGATAGATTAACAATTTTCAAATCCGAGTCATTACCAGATACATCTGCATTAGCATAGTCACATTGTGTTATAGCATGAGCACTTAAGGTTTTGCTGCTGTGTTCTGTTTCTTGGTTGTTCCCCTTCCCATACCTGCCTTTGCTCCTCCTCCCTCCCCGCCTGATTTTGACTGGTCTTTTTTCTGCTGTAGCCTGCTGCTTATTCGGAGTTTCGCGAGCTCCTTCTGGAACGAAGAAGCTCCTGCCTCTAAAGGGATTCATTGTGGTATACTATAGGCAACACTGCTTACAGAGGAGGAGGAGATGCTGTTCACAGAACGTGCATCATCACTCACTTCCCTATCCTCACGTGTTATTTTTCTGTCATCTGGCCCTTGGACATTATCGAATTTTTGGGCGAACGTATATATACGTCCGTCACGATAATCTCTGTCGTCCCTTTTTATCTTCTTCAACTTCTTATCTTTTAAGTACAGTTGATGTTCCTCCATCACTTTCTTTAGAATACCAACGTTTTTTTGAATTAGATCCTTCTGCTCCATGTCATTTATCTCTTTTTCTAGGGCTTCTATTTCCCCTTGTAGCTTCTCCCCCTTATCTCTAGCATGGCGAATTAAGATCTGCATCATAATATGTGATGTATTGCCCCGGTTACTTTCCCACTCATTCAAGAGCTCCTCGCTCAAGTCTTCGAATGTGGGGAATATTAGAATCCTTAGTCCCCTGGGGATTGTCTTGTTTGTCAGATATTGTTGAAGCGTAATCCCATCCCACCAACGGGAAAGCTCCAATTTCTTTAATCTTTCCAATTTAAGAAATAGTATTTTTAAACTTGGTTTATTGCTTACCCCCTGTGCTACAGGGTTCCTAGTCAGGTTAGTACCAAAAAGATTCTGGGCCATCTCCTCCCTCCCATCTTCAAAGCGGGACATGGTATACGAATGGAGTGAGTGCTGGACGGTCTATGATTTTAGAATCAACCAAGACAACGTAAGAAGACAGCAGCAGACCAAGGTCAAGCACATTCACTCTTTTAGTTTCAGAATTACTACTTTGAGTGCAACAACTTCCAGCAACTGCTGCTGAGAGATGCCAATTTACAGTAAGAATTAAGGACAAAAGGAAGGTGCACTACATAAAAAGTCAAAAAGAGGTGAGTTCTTTGAAGGTTCTTCTTTTTATTGAGTTTCTTTGGAAAACAACAACGGCACACAGCCAATGCGTTTCGTTCCCCCGTGTCACCGGAACTTTTTCAGGGCTGCAACAGTTATAAAAGACTGATATAAATATTCATATATATATATAAACAATGACCATAGAAATGACATCATACAAGTACATGAATTAGAAAAATAAACAATTACAAGAAATCAATACAATATTAGTCAAGATGGCCCGATACATCATACAGCTACATTAATATTTACACAGAAATGACACAAAGCAAAATAAACATAAAAAGTTCGTTCCAAACATAATGTCACAAAAATACAGATTAAATTAGACAAAAGACATATTTAAGCCAAAAAAAACAAAACGAGAATTATTTTGGGGCATACAATAAAACAAGATAACAATATCAATCAACAAATGAGAGTGAGGATTGTGTACGCACTCTATTTCGTTAAAAGCCATAAACTGGCAGGAAGTACATTTAAAATTTAGATGGAAACATAATAAGTGCACAAGAAGGAGGAAAGATGCTACAGAGGTGGTGGAAAGGAGGGCAGAGAAAGAAAGAGAAAGAAAGGGAAAACGAAGAAGACCACGGAAAAGAAAAAAGAAAAAGAAACAAAAAGAGAAGAGGAAATTGTCAGATCAATAACCATAATTTGCATACAAAGACACAGAACAGCAGTGTAGCTTATAAATTAATGCCACAAAATGAAGTATGTAGAGACGGCAAGGTTGTGGAAAAGCAAATAGAAAGAGTGGACCCAAACCTCATATGTCTTTTGTCTAATTTAATCTGTATTTTTGTGACATTATGTTTGGGACGAACTTTTTGATGTTTATTTTGCTTTGTGTCATATCTGTGTAAATATCAATGTAGCTGTATGATATATCTGGCCATCTTGACTAATATTGTATTGATTTCTTGTCAATAGTTTATTTTTCTAATTCATGTACTTGTGTGATGTCATTTCTATGGTCATTGTTTATATATATGTATATTTATGTCAGTCTGTTGTAACTGTTGCAGCCCTGACAAAGTTCCCGTGGCACGGGGGAACGAAACGCGTTGGCTGTGTGCCGTTGTTGTTTTCCAAAGAAACTCAATAAAAAGAAGAACCTTCAAAGAACTCACCTCTTTTTGACTTTTTATGTAGTGCACCTTCCTTTTGTCCTTAATTCTTACTGTAAATTGGCATCTCTCAGCAGCAGTTGCTGGAAGTTGTTGCACTCAAAGTAGTAATTCTGAAACTAAAAGAGTAAATGTGCTTGACCTTGGTCTGCTGCTGTGTTCTTACGTTAAAATGGCTAAGTACTTAATATCAGGTTAGTGTGCACCTATCCTCCTATAGTAGTAAGCAGGACCGAGTATAAGCGTTTTCAAAGACTATAGACTTTTCCTCCACACCCTCTCTGTGATTTCCTCCAGCTCTTCTTGTATTTTCATGCTCTGCTTGAACTGTGATTGCACAAGAACTAACTACTTTTGTAGTGTAGTTCCTATAGTCCAAATAGGCTCTGCGCATTGGAATAATATCTTCAGTAGTGTAGATGTAGGACTGAGGTTAACTAGGTCTCTACTGACTATATTAGACATAAGTTTTGTGCCAGCTAGCTCAGAGGTCACTAGAAACGTTCTCGAATAAGCGAGGAGGAGTTTAACCTCCCTGGATAGACAAGAAGGGATTTAGTTTCTGACAACCATAAAACATGACAACTTTGCTCTCCCTGAATAAGAGTATATCCCTAGAGTCGTGTGAAAACAAAAGACAGCTATTTCACTCAGTCAAAGGTGCGTACTTAGTTTCACCAGATTGCAGAGAAAAAGAGAGACGGGCGTTTTCAATAAAAGGTGTTATTTATTGAGCAGTCTCTTTCCTCATACAAGAGAAATGAATTGCTACAATTGCAATACTTATGGTTAAGTAAAGTGCATACAGTAAATGCAGGATTATAAAATAATACTGTAAAAGCATTGATATGGTTTCTTAGCCATATGATACTTTAAAATGGATAAAATAGATACATACATATATACATTGACTAATCGTACTCAACTTGTGCTTCTAACTACGCCTACCCCGGTGTACCTGACCTAAGCCTAATACATGGGAGGGAGTAAGTAAGTAGCAGTTTAAGTTAAGTTTGTTTTGCCAAGAATCTGACTCAAGAATTCTCTGTAAGGGTTTAGTCAGTTCAGTACCTGGGTATTAGAAGGCAGGAGGGCTGGTATCTCTCTCTCAGGACTCGGTATCCCAGTCACCCGCAAGGGTAGGCTGGAAACGCCGGAGGCTGGATTTCTCGGCAAGAGAAAAGACAGCATCTTTCTCAGCGCGTCAAAAGGGAGGGGCAGCGTCCGTGGGCTCTCGCATCAGCTGGGCTCTTCGGAAGTAGATAGCTGCACTGCTCCAGGATTACCACCGTGTGTTTGCTTAAGGCAACGTTGGTATATTTATACCTGAAAGGTGCCGGGTTTGATGTAAGGCTGGACATAAGCCGTCAATAAAGATGTCACTAAAAACTGGTCGTTCTTACAGTGCTTTACAGGAGTTCTCGGACAAAATCAAAACAAAGCAGCGGGGATTTCCCATGTTGCTGAAGGCTTGGATTTGTTTAAGAACTCGGTGTGCTTTCTAGGGGGCTGGAGGAATAAGCTTGCTTAATATGACAGCATGCGCTATGACTGAATTATGAAAAGGCTTTCTATGCCGTTGTAGGGATATTATTGATGTATAACCGGACAAGGGCAAAGAATAGGAATATCGATTCAGGTACCTAGATAAAACACACTACACCCACTCCACGAATTAATGTCCATAATTACTAAACTAAGCAATAGTAAACATATCTAACGGTGCATGTGTATACTGATCCACCCCAAAATACATTTTTTGCATCTGAAATGGCATATGTGAAATACACGAAAAATGAGTATAGGTACTGTACGCTTTCAAGCAGTGTAATCATTCATTAAAAAGGATGCACATATATATCAGCATGAATGATTTGCAAAAATTACACATGAAATGGCTCTTAATACAGAAAAGAAAATGCGAGACCATTTCATCACAAATAAATACAGTTATTTGTAAATATGCTAGAGGCTGAGGTAATATATTGTCTCTAGAGTTCCTAAAAATAGAACCTCTGTTCTCTAAGAATAGTTCTACTTTAAGCAGAGGATGAGTGCCAAAAAAAAGATAAATATTTTGGAATCGGGAAAAAAAAAAATTCGTTTTTCAGGGGAAGAAGTCAAAACAGTTCCAAATATTTTCAGAAGCTTTTGTTTTTCAAAGCTGAAGGCCAAATTCAGAGTTCAGGGAACGCTGAGTGCTCGTTTGCTTAAGAGTTTATTCTTTTTGTTCAGGGGAGAACATCATTTCAGACAGACTTTCAAAAAAGCAGTTTCCCGCTTCAGGTTTAAATTCGACCAAGTTGGAAAATGCCGCAACTGTGCAGTCGTGAGAATGATTGCTATCATCGATGACAGGATCAGCAGTGCTCACAGAAGGTCGTACCTGGTTGATGCTGCTCTCATCTTGTACTTCACTACCCTTCAATCGCAGTGGTGAAGTCTCAACGAATGCCGTCATCAGGATGGGTAACCGCTGGGGACAACACGATGCGTGAGCCTTTACTGGGCTTAGCAAAGTATCTGTATCCATTGGTACTTCTGATTGTAGTGTAAGACAGACGTCTAACACGCATTCTTCTCCGCACAGCATACATCTTAACACAGGTAAGATACAGT
Source organism: Lissotriton helveticus (assembly GCF_964261635.1). NCBI lineage: Eukaryota > Metazoa > Chordata > Amphibia > Caudata > Salamandridae > Lissotriton > Lissotriton helveticus. The sequence goes on from NC_136063.1 coordinate 927,723,000, forward strand.
TCTGCCAGATGGGTCTGAATGAAAGAAACCAGGTCATATTCAGATCTCTTAGCCGGGCTAATCCAAGGACTTTAGTTATGCGGTCCCGATAGCGTATAGCTAGGATCGTTTCTTCCATTGTTGCTGGAGTCTTGTCTGTGACATGGCTTGCCATAACGAAGCAGCAGTATCAAAAATAAAATGCCTGCTACGAGTCAAGTGCACTGGCGTCTGTAGAAGAACAGACTTCATTCTGCTTAAAGTATCAATTCGAATAGAAGAGATTTTCAAACTGGGCCAAATTTTTCCCTCCCTGTCTGGAGTGTCGTTGGGATACAATACTTGCATACAGCAAGTGACCCTGGACGTTACGCTTACGAGATAAGCTTTTCCTGGCACCAAGCCACAACATCTGTGGTCCACTATTAGAATGTAGCTCCCGTTTGAAAGCCGTCTAAAGAATGGCTCTATTCGAGTTGCAGGTGTGCCAAGCTGGTGACATGAAAGGTTATTTGAAGTCCCCTCACAGGCCCCATGTAGATTTATACCCTTACACAGAAGTGTACCACTTAGTGATTTTTCACAATTATCACCACTAAGAAATACATTCTGTCCCTTTTCACTATAACATGTGTGAGTGTAAGGTAATTTCCATGATGACTTGATGTATCCTTTACCCAACCTTTCATACTGGCCTTCCTGTATATACTGTTGGCAGTATCGAAATTGGAAAGTTGTTATCGGAATAGTTATTATCCCGTGTATTATCCATTCAATGACAGGTCGTTCTGACATTGTCAATGGCAATCTCTCAAGTTTTTCAATGCTCAGAATTGTATATTCTGCTCCCTTTTGTGCCAAGCTGATTTGTATATCAGTAAGGTTAAAGATAGAGAATAGTGACGTTGTGTTGATTAAACGCCAAGGCACGTAGCCTGAAAGCAGATTTTGTAACGTCCAGCCAAGCTGTACAATAGAACGCAATTGGGACTGACCATGTTGTAACATTAGCATGTCCTGCTCTATTATATCGATTGCAGATGATACAATACTGTCCAGTGAATATATTCTGGAAGACAGAGTCACTAACCCATTGTCCACAACAGAAAGTGATTTTTCCAAATTAATACGGTCAATTTCCCGTATTTTCTCTGCTGTTTTAATTTGAGTTTCTTTCCAAACTTCGTTATAAGCTGCATATATAGAGGCCGCTATGAAACGTTTTTGACGCTGTTTGCGTGGTCCCATAATGAAATCACGCAAGTCAGCACCTTCTTTAAGTAAAGTTAAGTGTTGCTTAATTTCTGCCAGTGTGGATGTATGTAGCCATTCAAGGCAGAGTTTTCCTACACTGTATGTTGTTACAATCCCTGGATGTTGTCGCTGGGAGTATCTAGGGTCTGGCCTGGTCAATTTGAACCCCTGTATTTTGTTCAGGAATCTATCTTGACAGTTATTTGTGTCTGTGGGCCAGATCAACCATTTCTTCCAATCAGGATGTGTTCTGTTTTAGTTTAAAATATGGGATACGTCTATCTCAACATCTGTAGTGCTATTACTGTCAGGTGTTGGCTTTGGAATAGACGGTTTGTTTAAGTCTTTAATGTTGGCTAGGCCAAGACAGGTTGTTTGTTGAATTGTGTCATTCAAAAATATAATTTGTTCTGGGATCATGCAGGCTCTGAATAATGATTCTATACCTTGCACTTGCCAATCTTTAGTACCCCAGATGGTTTTTGTCTCAATGTTATTTTTCCAAAAATCAAAACCAAATGTATTCATTTTTTCATAAAATGATTCTGAATAGATTAATTTTGTATTTGTTAGCACGGTTTTCATTCCTGTCTTATTTAACAGTTTGAAATAAAATGTTTCTGCTTCACTTGTGTTGAACCCTGAGAAGTATGGGAATTTCTCATAGAATGTTTTTGAACTACCTTTTGGTGGAGTTGCTAATGTTCCCATTGATTATAATTTAAAACATTTCTAGGTTGAGCAGATTTATTCAAATAATGGTTACCAAAGTGGTTGTAGCAGTACATCTGTTCATAATTTGATGAACCCTGTAAATAATCATGTTCTGTAAATTTTGCTGACATCACTAAGTCTGACATCATATCATTAATACTTTCAAAGTCCCAATCATCAGAGAATGTACTCGATTTTACAAAGTCACTTAATGAAACCTTAAATTGATGAGGATACTTCAAGAGCTCGACCGGGCCATATATATCGTAATCTGTTTTGTCCCATGCTACCCCACCGGGTAATGGATTGGCTGTGAAGTTTACTGAAGAAAGTTCTCTTTTCTCGATGTGTGAGGACTTGTGTGGCTTTAGGACCAGGTTGATATTCTGGCTTGCTGTGTCCATTGTAACATATTTTCCCTCAATGAACTATCCCAAGCATAGCACCATGATGAGCCAAAGCAGGAGGAAAAGTACACCTAGCACCACCCAAAATTCAATCCATGGAGAAATCAGATAGGTTTCTTTTAGTTGATGAAAGAGTTCTTTAGTTTTGTCTTTAAGAGTTTTTGTTTTTGTCGGTTGTTCCTCAGATTCGCATCGGATCCTCAGAAAAGTCATTGAAGTTGATGAAGTAGCCTGACGCAGTTCTGTCAATTATTGGAATTGCTTCTGGATTTTTCTTTGTTTTATTAGCATAGTCTGCGGCTACATCGTTGTAGACAGGTGTTTCTTGACGAATTGTAGCAATTTGTGTTTCAAGAGGCATAAGTTCCATGGCTTTGTTGCATAGTCCTTGTTGATTCACTGTAGGTTTATCAAATGTGATTAGTCTCCCAGTTTGAACCTCTTGATTTGTAGCAAACTTTGGTGTTCTGCTACTTCTTGGGAGTCCACTTGGCCTACTACTTATTATTGGCCACATGATTGTGGTTTAACCAGGTCGATGGATACAACTCGGTTCTCCTTTTTACCAGCAAGGGGCGGTAGTACAACTGATCTTGTTCCGTTGACAGCTAAGACAGGTACTGCTTTTCTGTAAGAAGGCCCAAATTCCTTCTTCACCGCGATTTTCTCTCTGACCAGATCCCCAATCTTTGGAATCCAGACAGGCCTTGCTGGGACAGGTGGTTTCTCTTCAGTGGTTGTTGGCTGTTGTTTCAACTTTATGTTGCTCAGGTCTTTTCTTGTTTCATTTAAGTCCTGTAAAATAGCCAAACGATCTTTGATATCAAAGCATTTTCTTTCTACCACTGAAGTTTGACTATCGAGGTCCTGGATATGCATTCTAGTCCCGAACAATAGTTTGTACGGACTGAAACCTTTTAGAGAATTTCTTGGCAGATTGTTAAGACTACGTTGGACACTTATTAAATGTTTGACCCACCCAACACCCGAACCTAATACCTTTGCCGTTATAGATTGCTTTATGTCTCGGTTTTTTCTTTCCACCATCCCATTTCCCTCAGGAAGGAAGTGATAAGATTCCCGCAATGCAATGCCCATGCTGGTCATGTCCTCCTCATAAGCTCGAGAGCTAAAAGCAGGACCCTGGTCAGAATGTAGCATGCCAATTGCGTCTATGCCGCTATAGACTCGCAAATCTTTTTATAACAGTTCAGATGTCAGCCGAGAGCTGGGGTCTACATTTTAAGTGAAACTAGTCTTAAATACTAATATTAATGGAACGCATTTTTTCTGGGTATTTTGTATTGGTATTTTGTGATCTCTAAAAGAAGGGCATTGGTAGTACTCCGGGCATTTCGCTATTGCGGTCTCTGTTGCAGTTTTTACAGTAAAATGCAAATTTGTAGTTTTGCAGGCTCATTCCCGGCCACCAGTATATTGATTGTAATTCTTTCAGAGATTCCTTAAATCTTAAGGTGTCTTAGACCCTCACCCATATGTGCGTCTGCCACTAATAAGTTTCTCCTGTTCGTGTTTGGAATCACTCTATCCCCCACTCCAGGGATTTGAGCAATAGGAACGGAGTTTGCATCGATTACGTATGTATAATTGAGTGGATAGTTGACAGGTAGCGCTGAATAGTCGCCTTTTGATGACGTTTTTACCGCCAGCATCGTTTCCCCGTCTACGTATTTTCCTGAACGCTTTTTTGTAGCTACGGAAGCTGGCTTAGTTGCTTCCGCTGTGGCTGTCTTAGCCAATGAATTCCCTGAAACGTGAACGCCATCACTTTCATTACTCAATGAATGTATCACGTGAGTCTTTGGTAGTTCTTTCTGTAAAAGAACTACTTGTTCCCAAAGCGATTTTTGCTTTATTGTTGCACCTGTGTCATCTTTGTAACCGTTTTGAACCCATTTCTGCAAGTCGTTATTGTATGATTTGACGCAGTAATATGAATCGCACACTATTAGTGTCGGGAATTCGCGATCGGCATTATCTAGCGCCATTTTTAATGCTATTATTTCAGTTTGCTTATCTGAATTATTTTCTACAGAGTGTGATTTTGTTACCAGAGGTCTCAATTTACCTCCGCGCCACACGTATTTAACAATCTCGCATGTGGCGTTATAGGCTTGTTTTCCCCAAACTGAGGGTTGTGCATGTCCATCTGTATATATTACATAGGCGTACTGTTGTATGGGCAGAATGTCGATTGGCAGAGGATATTCTCTTTCATATTCTAGATTGTTTATTTTTTTCATTTCCGGGTCAAAATAGTATTTCACTTTGTCTACCATTGTATCCATTTTGGATTTAATGCCACAGTAGGTAAATTACATGGGCTTGTTAATGCCTCAAAGGCTGATTCTGCTGTTCTAACAGTAATCTGTCTGCCGTCAGCTTGGTCTCTTTCTTTTGTTACAGCTGTTTGAACCGCATGAACAATATTTTCCTTAATACTCTATGTTTTTTCAGCTTCTGTGTACAAATGTGATTTGTATCCTATTGGTACCGTTTCTCCCTCATTAGAGGTCAGGTATGTGAATCCGCATCTTCCTGGGATGACTCGGATTACAAGGTTGCGAGTGTTATCGCGTGTTTGCAGTTTTGTTTTAGCTAACATGTCTGTTAGCAATGATCTCAACATTTCTGTGTGTTTTTGAGTCCAATTGATTGTTTTAAAATCTGGTTTTATTAGTTCATAGAGAGGTTTAACCCTCTCTGCATAATTTAGAATGTAAGTTCTTCCGAAATTCAGGAAACCTAGAATTGATTGTAAGTTTTTCAGCGTTCTTGGTGCTTGGATTACAGCACATTTCTCTAAGAAATTGTCTGCCAGGCTTTTGCCTTCACTTGATAATTCATATCCTAAAAACTGGACAGTTAGATGGGCAATTCGTGACTTTTTAAAGTTGAATTTGTAACCCTCTGCTGCGAACCCAAGTATTATGGTGTTCACTCTTTTCAAGTGAGTATCCAAGTCATCATCTGTTAGATAGATGTCATCGACATAAGATAATGCCTCATCATCATACATTTGTAGTAACTCTGTTACTCTTGCTGAGAATAATCCTGGGCTGTTCTTGAACCCCTGTGGGAGTCAACAGAATTTTTCTGCGAGCCCATTATTGAGAAAGCGGTCAAATACCTGCTTTCAGGTGCTATGTTTTGACAAAAGAATCCATTAGAGATGTCTAATGTTGTTTTGTATTTTTTTGCGCATGATGTTATTCATTAGTGCTGCACTATGTGAGTTTTGTACTGCAAAAGTTTTGCAACATGAGTTAAGGTGTCTGTAGTCCAAAACTAGACGATATGAATCCTCTGGCTTGGAGACAGGAAACAAAGGATTGTTCATTTGAGAGGTGCATGTTTCAATCACCCCCTGGTATTCAAGTTGATCTAAGATCTCCCTAACCTGTTTTTAGCTTCTTGCTTAATTGGGTACTGCCTCTGTGCAGTTGGTTGACATTTTAACTGGATTTTGTGAGGAGGAGAGTCCTCATCCCATCCAACATGGTTTTTATATAATGCAGGAGCTTGGGCTACTGCCCACTTTCTTGCAAGTGTATATTTTTTATGTATTGGAATGTGATTTGAGAAGGCAGGCATAATCTTTTCTTCGCCATGAGGGCACTCCCTGACAAACTCCGGTGGCCAGTCTTTTTCAGCTAAAAGGATGTCATAGTCTTTGGAGAGGTTATCCCAAAATAGACCCCTTATTTTCCTAGTCTTATCTCCCTCTATTCGTAATGTTATTTCATATATTTTATGAGGTTTGCTAACTCTGGTGTCTGCAGTTTCCACCTGAATGTATTCATTCGTGTCCACTGTCTCCAGATGATTCATCAGGATCTTGTGAGCTATGCTCACTTCTGCTGCGCTGTCTAGCATTGTCTGAGCCCACTCTCCGTTTTTCAGCTGTGTCCTCAGGATCCTCGGCATGTTTGATTATTTTAATGCTGGCTACCTTCTTTTTTGGAAATTGTAGTTTTTTACTTTGATGAGCAGGTTCTTTGTCTTTGGACTTGACGTGCTCTTCCCTGTGTTCTGACCGTCCTCTTCTTTCCGATTTCTGCGAGGAAGTCTGAAAAGATCGAGAGGGACGTGTATCAATATCTTGATATCTATCAGGTTTTTATAAATTATCCCTATTTCTAAGGTTGTATCTTTTCTCAGAGGGCTCCCTCTGGGGAGACTTGTGTCCTTGGTCCGGAGATCTTCCTCTCCGCCGAGGAGACTTTCCTCTGGACTGGAATCTTTTTTCTTTGGGAGTGGATTGTTTATTTCCATCCCAGCTCTTTTTTGGAGTGTTGAGATTATTTTTAATAAATATCTTTTCAGGATTTTCAGTTAGTTGGGGTTTTACTGGTTTCCCACCCAAACTATCTCTTCCTAGCTCTTCATAGTATTCTTCTATGATTCTGGCAAGTTCAAATGGTTGTTCTGCTATATCTGTTTCTTTCAATTTCTGGTGGATCGCCACAGATGCTGCTTCTCCTTTTATGTTAGATAATAATAAAGCTGAGACCTGCTTGAAGTCTTTCAGTAATTTCATACCCAGATTTAAAGCAGGTTCTGGACCGTATTCATTTTGAATCTGTCTTAGCACATCCGGTATTACCGCCATGGACGGAACACCATGTGTTTTTGTGTAAATGGAAGCAAAGACTGTGCCCCAGGTGTCACAGTCCTCCACATGTGGTGCGATCCCCATTGGAAGACAGATAGTCAGAATTCTGTGTTTCTCATTAGGGGTAGTATCCGGAAATACTGCCTCTATTTGAGTGATTTTTTGTGCTAACCAGAATGGAATTTGTTCCCGTTTTATGGGTACTTTACCCAGACATGACTGTATGTTCTGTGGTGTAATTTTGTTTGTGTTTACCTGATGAGGGGTCAGCTGTGGAATGTTAATAGCTGGTTGGACTGTTGAAGTCCGCATTACATATTGGACTAATTGTCTATGTATTTTAATCAGTTGTTTTAACTGTACCAAAAGTTCTGATATTGACATTTTTTCAATGTCAGGATGTGGTGTGTAGCTGGCTAGAACCGGCCACGTTGCTCCTGGTCTACCTAGTGGACCGAGCCTGGAGATGTGATTATTATGTTTTAGGGCGCCTTTAAACCAGAGCAGGTGCTCTTGGTATTTTAATGGGATTTCCACCTCCTCGAAAGGGGTGTACTCATCCGGTGGTTCCTCTATTTTGTAATAGTGGAACTCATGTGTGACAGCGTTTGCTGCTGGAAAGTTTATCCATGAATAGAATACCTCTGTCTGCCGATATTCATGTGCCTCAATTACGAATATGACTGTACCACCTCTCGATGTTAGTCCATTTTCTATTCGTTTAAGAGTTATAGTTTTTCTTATGCTGACCGGGATGAGTATTTATCCCCGTCATCTGTAGGAGACTTGTGTCTTCCGCTCGGAGTTGAGCTGCTATTCTAGCTGTCTCCCTATCTCCTTCATTGTCTGACATTTTACTGACAGGAAGGTTTTTGTTGCAGATTAAGTTTTCAAGGAAACAAAGATTAGGTGCACAATATCTTGGAACACTGTATCCTTCAACGTTGAATAAACCAAAAACTATACATAGAAATCTCTTTCTACTAAGTTCTGGCGGATTTTAACCTTCACTCCAGACGTCTTTGGAGTATTTACGGGCGAAAGGGTCTGTGTGAAAAAGCACGACTGAGTTACTCTAACGTCTTGCGTTAGATTTATCGCCTTACCAAACGTTGGGCGCCATGTAGTGTAGTTTCTATAGTCCCAATAGGCTCTGCGCATTGGAATAATATCTTCAGTAGTGTAGACGTAGGACTGAGGTTAACTAGGTCTCTACTGACTATATTAGACTTAAGTTTTGTGCCAGTTAGCTCAGAGTTCACTAGAAACTTTCTCGAATAAGCGAGGAGGAGTTTAACCTCCCTGGATAGACAAGAAGGGATTTAGTTTCTGACAACCATAAAACATGACAACTTTGCTCTCCCTGAATAAGAGTATATCTCTAGAGTCGTGTGAAAACAAAAGACAGCTATTTCACTCAGTCAAAGGTGCGTACTTAGTTTCACCAGATTGCAGAGAAAAAGAGAGACGGGTGTTTTCAATAAAAGGTGTTATTTATTGAGCAGTCTCTTTCCTCATACAAGAGAAATGAATTGCTACATTTGCAATACTTATGGTTAAGTAAAGTGCATACAGTAAAAGCAGGATTATAAAATAATACTGTAAAAGCATTGATATGGTTTCTTAGCCATATGATACTTTAAAATGGATAAAATAGATACATACATATATACATTGACTAATCGTACTCAACTGGTGCTTCTAACTACGCCTACCCCGGTGTACCTGACCTAAGCCTAATACATGGGAGGGAGTAAGTAAGTAGCAGTTTATGTTAAGTTTGTTTTGCCAAGAATCTGACTCAAGAATTCTCTGTAAGGGTTTAGTCAGTTCAGTACCTGGGTATTAGAAGGCAGGAGGGCTGGTATCTCTCTCTCAGGACTCGGTATCCCAGTCACCCGCAAGGGTAGGCTGGAAACGCCGGCGGCTGGATTTCTCGGCAAGAGAAAAGACAGCGTCTTTCTCAGCGCGTCAAAAGGGAGGTGCAGCGTCCGTGGGCTCTCGCATCAGCTGGGCTCTTCGGAAGTAGATGGCTGCACTGCTCCAGGATTACCACCGTGTGTTTGCTTAAGGCAACGTTGGTATATTTATGACGTAAGGCTGGACATAAGACGTCAATAAAGATGTCACTAAGAACTGGTCGTTCTTACAGTGCTTTACAGGAGTTCTCGGACAAAATCAAAACAAAGCAGCGGGGATTTCCCAGGTTGCTGAAGGCTTGGATTTGTTTAAGAACTCGGTGTGCTTTCTAGGGGGCTGGAGGAATAGGCTTGCTTAATGTGACAGCATGCGCTATGACTGAATTATGAAAAGGGTTTCTATGCCGTTGTAGGGATATTATTGATGTATAACCGGACAAGGGCAAAGAATAGGAATATCGATTCAGGTACCTAGATAAAACACACTACACTTTAACTCCATGTTTCCCTGATGAACAGTGGTGCAGAGAGAAAGCACTTCAGAGCGTATGATGTATGTATGAACCTTGTACCGAGATCTGTGTTCCAAATTTAATCTTTGGGAGTGGCAGTCACTCCAATCTGTGTTCTGAATTAAACGTTGTGAGTGTTAGTAATTAGAATCTGCATCGCAAGTTAAGCCTTGGGAGTGCCAGACTTCTAATCTGTTTTCCGATTTAAACCTTGGGAGCAGCAGTAACTCCAATCTGTGTTTCAAGTTAAGCCTTGGGAGTGCCGGTAACTCCAATCTGTGTTCCGAGTTTATCCTTGGGAGTGCCAGTCACTCCAATCTACATTTCAAGTTGATTCCTGGGAGGGCCAGTAACTCCAATCTGTGATCTTGGTTATTCTGCTCTCATTCTGTGTTGCTGATGAAACCTATAAGTGTATGGTACTAATGTCAAGGTATAGTCATGGTATATCAAGGCCTGTTGGTACACTGATAGTAACTGCCTCCTCTTGTTATTTCCAGTGTATTGCGTCGTCCCAAAACCAGAGGTTCTGGTCCAGTGCACATCTACCGCGCAAGCACAGAAGGTCTCATAAGTGACATATCCTGAAATGATGTGTGGTACAGCCTCTGAGCAGATCAAGTACCCCAAGACTCTCTTTTTTTAAATTTGATCCCAACCCCTGCTTCCCCCCAAGGGGCCATGCTTGATCTAATGAGTATGTGACCACATATACAAAGCATTTTTGAGGTCAGAAATGGCCGATCGGACCGTTTTGAACTGCAAAAATGGTTTTCTATATGTAAAAATAACAAATTGCGATTCGGTAACACGTCACCGAACCGCAATTTGGGTTTGCGATTTGGTATTTAGAGGGTGCGTGTTTAGAGCATCCCTTTCAAATGCCTAATCTGAATGGGATGAATGAATGTTTTGCGACCGAATTATAGTTGCAAAACATTCATATTTTACCAACTACATGAAGGAGGTGGTAACCCTTTCGCAAATGGGAAGGGGCCCTCAAGGGACCCATCCCCCTTTGAAAATGGAAAACAAATATTTTAAAAACAGGCAGTGGTCCCATGGACCACTGCCTACTCTCAAAAAATGTAACTAAATATTGTAAATTTTTCTTTTTTTAACCCCTTCCATGCTCATGACGGAACGGTTCCGTCATCAGCGTCGGTGCTCCGGTGCTGATGACGGAACATTTCCGTCATGAGTCAATGTGATTTATGACCCTTCAGCACTGCAGCGAAATTCGCGTAGCACTGAAGAGGTTAAATACATTCCGTTTTGGGATGCATGTAAAAAAAAATGCTTTAATAAAAAGCAATCACAGACAAGGTGGTCTGCTAACCTCAACAGGCCATCATCCCTGTGATGCCATCGATTCCTGATGGATTGAAAATTACGATCTACCTCATCAATATTCATGAGGTAGGTCAATTTCAATCCCATTAGGAATCGCTATTGAAAACTTGTACGTTTGCCTACATTAGGAATTGCGGTTTTGCAAATTGCGTTTTTGGTAAGAATCGGAATTAGGAAATCACAATTCTTAAATTTTGTATAAGGTTCTTCGAACTAGTGCAGCTCTGAGATGGATAGGAGGTTCAGCATCTGCTACAGTCTCATCTCCGCAGTTCGGACCAAGAAGGTGCATGACATACAGCTCTGCTCTTTTGATTAGAGCCTGCCCAGAGGACGTAGAGAACGTGCAGCATGTTGTACCAGTAGCAGTCGGTGGTGGGTGTAGCTGCCGGGCGGTGACGTGGGGAGAGGGAGGGGCAGGGTGGGGGTAGTAATCTATGGATTACAGAGGATTACAGGTAGGTAAACATATAAATAAATAAAACAAATTTTGTTGCGTGCACTGCATCGCATTTGGGGATGCAGTGCGCACAACGAAATTCATTTTATTTATTTATAAGTTTACTTACCTGTAATCCTCCGTAATCCATAGATTACTACCCCCCACCCTGCCCCTCCCATGTCACCGCCCGGCAGCTACTCCCACCACCGACCGCTACTGTGTTGTACACTACATTTACAGGGGCGACAGAAGGAATAAAGCACTGAGGAAGAGTGCTTGTCTTTCGACACACATGTTGGCTGGCGGTATATTTGGAGCTCTTAAATCAATAAAGATGCATTTGTTGAAGTATACCATAGATTTAAACTATTTTGAGACATCCGAAATTGTAACAGCGAGAAATGAGAGAAAAATAAGATACAATAAAGGTTGATTACTTACCCCAGTTTGATGGACTTAAATTAAAACGCAACCAGTGGTACTGGTTAGGAGGTGAAGGCGCTGGGTCATAGATCCCTAACACCCTGCTATTTCTTAACCTTTCAGCTCCCTATTTATTATCTTCATTCTTATTATATGGTGACAACTACAACATTATCTAGTTGGGCCACGCTCAAAAATAATTTTAGAACCGTACACTTTCGGACTGAAGAATAGCACAGTTGAAATAGACATCAAGTCTCTTACCATTTCTTCTGGGCAGGGAGAAAGCCAAGATTTACAGTGGTCCGTCACGTGACCAGAGGAGGTATTGTTGCCATTGTATATATAAACGCGGCCAGCCTCTGCTCCAAATAGTATTGTTGTGAAGTCCAAACTTCTCATGGGGGATGCCACGATCACTTCATCTTCATGTTTTCAAGAACAAAATCAGCAATGTGGAAAGGTGACAAAAATAAAATAAGTAGTAAAAGTAACGAAAATAAAATGTAATAACATCACACGTAAATTATGGCCACAGTTTTTAATGTAGAAACTGTGAAGAAACAGATGGATTACTATTTCACGTTACAGACAGTTGACACTGACTTGGTGAAACGGTAATAATTAGGGGACAGATGTAGGAGGCCAAATACCGGTCGGTAACGGCGATATCGGCCGTTACCGACCGGTATTTGGAGTTTCAGATGTAGGGGGCCTTAAATTTACCGATTCGGTAAATTTACCGATTCTGTAAATTACCGAATCGGTAAATTTACCGAATCGCTAATTTGTGATGTAGGTGGCACTGAAAACAGTGCCACAGGCCCTTCAGAATTAGTTATTTACCATCAAATACTATTTGATGGTAAATAACGAATTCCTGTGTACATGCACATCTGTACATGTACACCCTTAGGGCATGTATGTGTGCCACATGGCACACAAGCCTGAATCAAGGGTGCAACAGGATGTCAAAGTGACACCCTGTCCCCCTTGTCAATTCGGTAATTTTACCGAATCGGTATTTACCGATTCGGTAATTGCCATTGGATCCTATTGGCCTTACCGAATGTTACAGATTTGTTAAATAAATCGGTAAAAATACCTACATAGCATTTACCGATTTGCAGATACCGAATCGGTAAAATTCGGTATTTACGAATCGGTAAATACTAATTACCTACATCGGGCCCTAGGTTTGGTATGTGCATTATTTGGGAGGAGTTCTGCTGCCCTTGGGACCTAACTCAATATTATGGGTTAGGTAAATGTAGACGTTGACCTAAAGCGCACATATCTATAATTCCCTGAAAAAACACTATGGTTGAAAAGTTACCTTCCATTAAAAAAAACGAAGGAATTCACTGAAAAAAAAAGGTTCAAATGGAATTATACACAGGTCTTATAATAATGAAAATACTAATGTTTAAAAACAAAACACCACTGAAATTCGATAGTTATAACTGCCTTAAGTATAACTTGCTCCGCCGTAGATTTCATATGTCAACAGTGATGCAATGCGTGTGTTCATATATTAATAACCAACAAGGAGTAACCCTTCACTGAGAAAGGGGACAGTTTTTTCTCAGACGCAACACCTCCTAAGTTTTGCACTTTGTGACAGATAAACCATATTAAGGTTGTACTTCCTATTAAATAATGTCCTTACTGTACACCACAACTTATATACTAAAAGATGAAGTATGGAAATATTATCTGATACTTATTTCATATAATTATATACATAATAAATAAACACATGCTAAAGCTTAAACATATCACCAATTGTTGCACATTGCCCCTAAAAGATGTTCCCGTAATATTTTTTATACTTATTTTACAAAAATGTTATATATCAATAATTAAAATCTTTAAAATTGTGTTAAAAAACTGTCTTGGAGCGTGATATGTTTGGGTTTTAGCATGTGTTTATTTATCATGTGTATAATTATGTATTAGAAATATAAAATAAATATGAGATCATATTTACATAATTGATTTTCTGGTATATTTGTTATGGCCTACAGTAAGGATAAGTGCGTTTATAAGCAGTGCATCATAGTTTTTTTAATGTAAGTTAAAATCTTACTACCTTACTTAAGTATAACTCCACTGTCACCTTATTGTTTTTAATGAACTTCTATGTTTTGTAATATGTAAATTATTGTTTTATTATGAAATGTATGCAGCGAACCCGAGTCCTGTAATGAAGGCCCCAACATTTTTCTTCATGTTGCGGCCAGTCAGTCATAGTGCTCAGTCCCTCAAGTTCCTCACGGCAACAGTCATTCAGAATTTATGATTTTTTTTACCATTGGAGCCCCACATGAGTACCGCAGGAGCCCGGCGGCAACAGATACTGCTATTTTTTAAAGCTTAATTTCTCTGAAATGGCTCAAAATATTTACACCGTTCACAAAAAAGCACACTTTCCGGATAAATATCAAGCCTCTCTGCCAACATTTGGTGTAATTCTTGTCAACCGAATATTCTGTATCTAATTTTACTCAGGAAATTGCATGGGAAAAAAATTGTATTTGGACCCCTTCTTTTTGTCTGCCCGCTTGATGGTTCACCCTGAAACATTCGAGGAAGGGGCTGAGGTGGATGACCATTTTTCTGGAAAGTTTTGTGAAGATTTGGCAAATGGCGCCAAAGTTATTAGCAAAACAAAAAAATACTCTTCCTATCGATGCTCTGACTCGCTCATAACTACACAGTAGCTACTGCCACCGTGTAATTTAATTTCAGACAAATACCCAGTCGTCTACCCATCTTTTTTGACGTTCACGCCGTGAGAGGTTTCCAGATTACTCTTCATTCTCCTTGTCAGTAGTCACCTGTGTTTGCCTGGGCCTTTAAAATTTTAATCAGCAGTTTTGACTGTCCACATTCCACTGTCTGCAGTCAGTAAAGACCATGTGAAAACATGTTTTTCTGACCAGTTTTCTATGGCATAACCAGTCATGCAGTTGTTAATAAAGATCTGCACAAGAGCCCTTCTCTGAGGAATAACATTAAATAATAATAATCCTTTATTTGTAAAGCACACAGCTACCTGTAGATTTCCCGGCACTGGGGGCCGTCGGGAAGATTAAGCAAGCTATTGCCCAGAGTCACATGGTGCTGGGGAGACTCCTGCCCACAGTGCCGGGGATCGAACTCAGATCCCCAGCGTCCAGCATCAGTCACCCTGGCTGCTGCGCCACATCTCTTCCACATAGTAGTCTTTATGAAATGGAATGTTTATGTCAATAGATATTGGAGGTGATTATTTTCTGTCAACTGACTTTGATCCACTGAAAATGAGAGAAAATGGAAAGAAGGAGGTAGAAAAAGACAGGAAAACAGTGACAAAGTAAGAAAGAGAGATAAAAAAGTGCAAGAGTGAGACAAATAGACAGAAAGTCAAAATGAGTCCAAGAAATACTTTTTCTTCATGAAGTGGAATTAAAAATAGGCAGCTTTGGTGTTCCTCATCCTGGCCTTTGTCAGCACTGGTTTTGGACTCATATGAAACAATATGAGAAACTGTACTTATGCATTTATTTACAACTGAAGCAATGGTTATTCGGGAAGGAGGTGAGCCAAGTTAGAGCTGTCCTACCTAGTCCTACAACCTTGGATAACTAGTTGAACAGCATTGTCAGAAACTGGCATATTTAATTGGGAGGTACCTCTCCCAATTAAATAAACACAATCTGGTTTGTTTACAACACCGTTCTAAGAGAATGTACACTGAGCACTGGTTTTTGTTGCTCTTGCAGCAGGAAATTTAGCCCAGCAAAATGGATTAAGTTCAAGCAGTACCAAACTTTTTTTTAACTCAAGGACACAGCACAATAAACTTCCCAAACAATTTAGAAAAAGCAAGACATATTTCATGAGCAACAAGCTATCCGTATGATTAATATCAGATGAAGGATATTGGACATATGAACTTTTAAAATTTCAAATTAAAACCTGCCAAGAAATCACAGAGTGGCAACAGAAAACAGTTAACCCTTGACCGGGACCTATGGGTGATTTGAGGCAGATAGTGATGGAGTAAAGATTGGATAAGACAAGCCTAAGTCAAAGTTTTTACCTTGTGACTTGTAAGATTTTTAGGAACTCAAATACATCCAGTGGGGTATGACAGGGAGCGGAAGCTACCGGCTATCTTCAAAATAAGATACATTATAGTGAAGCTCATGGTGAAGCCTTCAGTTTTGGTGTCACAAGCTTTGAGTTGGACAAAGATGAATTTTGTTGCTATCAGGATCGCTTCGCCATGGGGGTAGATTTACTATCTCAACTTTGGTCAGGGTTTTGCCTTTGCTGTTTGTCACTTTTGTTTGCTCTGCAAAATCTTCTTGCTGCCTTATAGATGAAACTTCATCTGGCCCTCATCACCCCTGCTGGGGGACTCCAACAGAATGGCCGGATAATCCTACCAGAACAAGTAGGTCGGGGACTGGTGCTGGCGGCGCTGGGAGACAAGAGGGCTTCCAGATATTGACGGGGCCTACACCAACTCCCTCCTCCTGTTGTGTTGCTTCCAAACTAGTGGCATTGTGAAGGGTTGAACCTGGTCATTGACTGCTGGACCCAATAGATCACCGTGGGTACTTCAGAGGTAGTTGTGTCTGGGCGGTGAAAAGCAGGAAATAACACTTGTCCTGGAATATGTTCTTGAGGTCTATGGCTGCAAAGCATGACTCCACCACCATCATAGGCTAGAGACAGCTGATGAAGTGGCCTCAAGCATAAATAACACTGATAGGGCTGACTCCCCCTTTACCCTGTCTTTCATAGAGGTGCTGTTCCAGAATATGAGAGAAGGTTTCTCCTTCCTAAAGGCAGATCTTACAAAGGAGATGTAAGACCTTCGGCTTGAGTTAGCAGATCTTGGGGATACAGTCTTAAAACTTGACAACATATGGAATGCAAGAGAGGAGGGGGTGGAGGCTCTTAGACAAGAGATAGTGACAATCAAGGACTAAAACATGGACCTTCATAACCACATGGAAGACCTAGAGTGTAGATCATGCCTCCAGAACATTCAAAGTAGGGTGTCCTCACTTGAGCTGAATCCTCCAACATAAACGCCTACGTGCATCAACTCAGATTGGGCAATTTGGCCTCACCCATGCCAATGTCTATTGGCCAAATGAGGGGCAGGAGTTATTCAAGGCCTGCGCCGTCACACAGATTCTACACACCCCTCACAAGGAGGTGATCTAAGTCTGATGATCGACAGTGTCCTTGGCTGAGTAGCCTCCAGGACAGGAGGAATTTCTAGGAGCAAGGAGGTAGTAGCTGAACTCCCTTGGACTGTATGACATCGGGAAAGCACAGCACTCTAACTTAAAGGATTATACTTATTTTATCTGCAACATATGGGACACTTGAACACTTTCTTCTATATTCACCTATAGCGCTAAAAACATTGAATTAGGGATAGGTTCACTCACACTTTCTAACCAAGCTATGAAACCTATCTGCATTTCACTTTAACAGTGCCCACCACCCCAAAACACTTGAAAAAAATGCTACTGACCTCTATATGCACAGGAGCGCAGAAAAGAAATTCAGAATGCAATACTAGAGCACCACAACACTCAATGAAAATGGCAAAGTCAGCTTAGCTACACTCTGAGATGCTCTAAAGTCTCTGGGTCCTGTATAAGTATTTCAGCAAAACTGAATAAAGGTAGAAAGGAAAAAAGAGAAGAACCAAATGACAAAATGTGAATTCTTTTTTTAAAGGACTGGCTCAGTGAAGGTGTGGTTCAAGTTAACTTGCGATGAGGGTGCAACTTATAATGCTTAATATGAATAAAGCCAAACGCACCCTACAGTCTTCATATTTTTCTGCCAAGAGCATGCCCCAATTTTGTCTACAGTCTACAACAACAGTCTACAATGCTTGAGGTCTCTAACTTGGTCATACCAAAATAGGGGGATTACTTCTAACAATGGATGCTGAGAAGGCATTTAAGCAGCGACAGTGGTCCTACTTTAATGAAGTTCTGATCAAATATGGCTTTGGTCTAAAATGCAGCACATGGGTTAATTGCAGCTGTAACTTCACTACAGCGACAGTGAGGGTAAACTGTGTTTGAACCACCAGCTTCCCAATCCAAAGAGGAACCAGGCATGGGTGCCCACAATCGCCGCTACTTCTTAAGCTCTAAATGGAGCAGATTTGGGAATGAGTGAGGAGAAATGAGGGAATCTGGGTTAGACATATTAAACCCTGAAAAATATAGTAACTTTTGTGTAAATGTTATTGAACTGCCTTTTGGCGGTGTTGGACAATGTTCCCACTGGTGGTATGTGAACACATTTCTAGGATTAGCAGATTTATGCAAAAAGTGATGACCATAATGTTGAAAACAATACATTGTTTCGTAATCTGATGTGCTTTCCAATGTTTCACTATTAAAAAATGCAGGAGATTTTTCTAAATCAGACATGCTTTTTACAGTTTCAAAGTCCCAATCATCAGAAAATTTCTTGAGGTAATGATATCACTTAACAATATTTTATATAAAAGTGGAATTTTTAACATTTTCATCGGCCCAAATATATCGAAATCAACCTTGTCCCAGGAACTGCTGTAATGTTCATTGATGACAAGACTCGTTGTCCTCAATGAAATGATTGATGTGGTTTCAAAATTTAATTCACCTTTTGGGCTGTAGAGCTTTGTCGAAGATATTTGCCATTAACAAGTATGCTAAAACTATTACTAAGCCTACCCAGAAAAGAAAGAAAGGTGTCCCCGTTATTACCCATACTTCTACCCAAGGTGATACCAGGTAAGTCTTTTTAAGAAAATTCAGAAAGTCTTTAGCTTGCTGCTTACATGATTGTTGGGCTGGCATCGTTTCAGTTTCACTTGGATCCAAAGAAAACGTATCAAAGTTTATGAAGTAGGCAGAAGCAGTTCGATCAATTGTTGGTATTGCATCAGGATTTGTAGAAATCGTAGTTTGCTCTTGATGAGGCATGTTGATGTAGACATCTGTATTTGGTTTAATAGCAATTTGTGTTTCATTTTGATTCTGAATTCGAATTTCAGGTTTATGGGGAACTAGTTCCATTGCATTATTGCATAGTCCTTCATTGCATACAGGGGACTCTTCAAATGTGATGAGTCTTTCCATTTGAACTTATTGAATTGTAACAAAAGGAGGGTGTCTGCTACTTTGGAGTCCATGTGGCCTGCTACTCAGTATCGGCCACATAGTGTGGTTTGATTAGGTCGATGGAGAAAAATATTTTCTCCTTTTTTCCAGCAAGAGGCAGTAGAAGTACAGCTCTTGTACCTTTCACTGATAGGAGCGGTACAGGCTGTCTGTAGGATGTCCCAAACTCCTTCTTGTCTGCTATTTTCTCCCTGACCAGACAGGTCTTGCAGTGACTGATTTGACTTTCCCAGTGGTGGTCTACTTCAAGTGGACATTACTTAGTTGTGTCCATGATTCATTTAGATCCTGTAAAACAGCCAAACGATCATGGATGTCTAAAGGCTTTTCATCCACCACTGAACCGTCACAATCAAGAACAGGTACCGATATTCTTGTCCCAAATAGAACCTCATATGGAGTGACACCCCTTAGAGAACTTCTTGGAATATTGTTCAGAGCCCACTGTACTCCATGAAGATGTTTTACCCAGCTCTCACCCGTTCCTAATACTCTAGCTGTTATAGACTGCTCTAAGTCTCAGTTTTTCCTCTCCATGACTGAATTTCCTTTTTGATGGTATGGAGAGGAGTACCGCAATGGTACACCCAATCCTGGCATGGCCTCCTTGTAAGCCCGAGAACTAAACGCAGGGCCCTGGTCAGAATGTAATGTGGCAATTACATATGTCCATATAAAGACTCGCAAATCTTTTATAACAGTTTGAGCGTCAGCCAAGCGCTGGGGCCACACCCATAGGAATCTTGAGCAGGAATCCACTGCAACCATGATAAATCTGTTAGCCCCATCTCTTTTCAAGGGGCCGCAGTGCTCCAAATAAACACAAGCTAGTGGTTTGTCGGATAGTAACAATGGTGTCTGTACTGGACGTGTTGCCGTGGAACCCTTCATCTGCTGGCAGATGTCGCATTTTAAGACATAGTCTTTAGTCTGCTTTGTTAATCCAGGCCACCAATAGCGTTGTTTCAATAAAGAAATAGTCGCCGTAACTCCTGCATGTGCAGAGCCTATCCCTTCATGTGCTTCCAGAATTAAACCTAACCTACGATCCATATTTGGAATTACTCTATCCCCCACTCCAGGAACCTGAGCAAATGGAATGCTATTGGCATCTAACTTGTAGCAGTATATGAGTGGAAACCTTTTTGGTACTGCACCACTGTATTTGCGTGAAGAAATAACAGCCACCATAATCTCACCATCTATTTTTGTTTTAGAATGAGTGATTGCAGCCACGGAAGCCGTGCATACTGCCTCCTTTGCGGCTTCATCAGACAATTAATTCCCTACAATGTGAAGGTCATCACGCTGTTGACTCAGTGTATGTATCACTTGAGTTCTTGGTAGTTCGGATTTAAACCTCACTACCTGTTCCCATAGCATTTTATGCTTAATTGTGCCACCTTTTCCGTATTTGAATCCGTTTTGAACCCAGTGTTGCAAGTATTCATTATATGACTACACAGTAAAAAGAATCGCACACAATCAGAGGGGTGAATTCTCGATCTGTATTTACCAGTGCCGTTATCAAGGCTTTTAACTCTGCCAACTGTGCCGTGCAGTCTCCTAGAGATTGCATTTTTGTGCAACTTGGCTGGAACTTTCCATCCCGCATGCGACCTTTAATGATTGCACATGCAGCGCTATATTGTTGCTGTCTTCCAACGGCTGGTTGAGCACATACGTCAGTGTAAATTATGTATTCATACTGATCTAGAGGCATTATTTCATTTGGTAGAGGATATTCTTGTTCATATTGCAGAAATGCTTGTGTCTTTAAATTTGGGTCCCTGTTTTCTATATCTGTTGCAGTGAGAGAATTTGCGCATTGTATCCATCTCGGATGTAAGGCCTTAGCATTAGGTATGCTTGCCTTTGTCGCAGCCTCTAAGGCTGGAACCGGAGTCACTACTATTTTCGTTTTCCCTGAGCCAGTGCTATTTCTCTCACTACAGCAGTCTGTACTGCTGTCAGAATCTTTTCTGTGGATGCGAAGTGCATCTCAGCATTTGTGTACAAATGTGATTTGTATGCAATTGGTACTGTTTCACGTTCATTATATGTCAGATAGGTGTACCCAGATTGACCCGCAATTATACGGACCACCAGGTTGCTTACATTTATGCATGTCTTTAAGTTTTTGGAAGATATTATGTCAGCTTATAAGGAACAAAGTGTATCTGTGTGTTCCTGTGTCCATTGTCTAACTGAAAAATCAGGTTTTATTAAATCATAGAAAGGTGTTACTCTTTCTGCGTAATCTAAAATGTACGTTCTACCAAAAGTTTGGAATCCCACGATTGATTGTAATTTTTTTAATGATTTTGGAGGCTGGAGCAGCATGCAATTCTCTAAAAAATTGGCTGCCAGGCTTTTCCCTTCACTTGAAAGCTCATATCATAAAGCTCTGATTTATCGTCCGCCTGGGCCAAGTAATGGATTTACCCTATCTCTAACAGAACTACTAGCACACCATCTTAAAGCTAAAGAAAACTTTCTCCTGTTAGGTGATTTTAATTTTCATGTTGACATCCCCGACCACCCTGAAACTCTGTCCCTGCTCTCTGACCTCTCCCTGCTAGGATTTCAGTTACAAAATAATGGATCTACTCATATAAGAGGCCACACCTTAGATCTAATTTTTTCTAATGGCCCCACGATATGTAGCCGCCCTCCGACTCGAGTTAACTGGTCAGACCACTGCCTGGTTGAATTCACTCTCCCTGGCTTAGCAAAACCTGTTAAATATATATCTGCCCCCCCATATGGCGCAGACAATGGCATAGGGTCACTCTAGAAGAGATCCAGAAAGTATGGAAAGAACCGCTTATTACAGCAACAGACAATGCGGAATCAGCTCTTTCCAAATATAATACAGCCCTTAAAGAAGCTGTTGATTTCCTAGCACCGCTGAAACTCATGAAACAATACCCCACATCAAAGCAGGAGGTATGGTACACGGAACAGCTGAGATTAGAAAAGCAGGGTTGCAGGAAATTGGAAAAAGTATGGAGAAAGACCCACACTGAAGAAAGCCGGAAAAACCACTCAGAAGCTTTAACTTCCTATTATAAAAACTTCAGGCTAGCTAAAAAGAACTGTTTAACATCACAGCTAGCAGAAGCAGGGAACTCCTCTAGAGAGCTGTTCAGGATCTTCAGGTTTAAAGTCTTTATTTCGATATCAAAATCATAAAAGACAAAATTTTAACACATTTCATTATAATTACATTATTCCTTTAAAAACAGCAACACCATTATTTTAAAAAGTTATTAAACATACAGAAATACAAGACAAACCTCACCATAACGTATTAAAATTTGTAAGACAGACAAAAGATACAGAAAACATACCTCATACTATATACAATATTTCAGAATTTAGTTAGGGGTGGTGTGGGTAAGCCTTTATAAGAGAATTAAGAGGCCCTAATAAGTTGTCTGCTTCTTGCCCTAATGGCCCAGGCCCACCCTAGGAATTTGGCTACACTCACCACAATCATCTCTGAGGTATTGGTTTTTAAAACCTGAATAGCCTCCGAGGACCTTCTGAAAGGGAGGTGCTGGAACAAGGGTTTTAGCCATTTTGTACGGGGCGCAGAATAGATCGGGCAGGCGAACAGAAAATGACCCTCAGTTTCTTTATAACTTGTACAACAACTACAGAATTCAGTTATTCCGTTGGCCCATTTTTTTGTGAAGGAGTTCAAAGGCAATGATCCTACCCGAAACTGATGGTAAAGCTTCTTGTCCAGCTGTTTAGCAATGATGTCCCAGTAAGTCTCACGGGAGGGATCCAACTTAATAGTCAGGAACCTTCCCGTGAGACCAACAGAGCTGGAGGCCATTATTAATGATAAACGGACCAAGGCCCAGTACAATGCCTTGAAATCCTGTTTGGATGGAAAAGCGTTGGTGCTTGGGGAAATCCACAGATGTTCTAGACCCATTTCAATCAAGATGGTTTTTACGCTTTTTAGCCAGGGAATTCTCCCAGATCCCCCAATTGACCTAACTTCGGCCAGTTCCCTAGCAAAAAGGGTAAGGTCAGGGGATGTCCATAAGCGCCTCCAAAAGGCCACCAGTCTAAATCTAGCCATCTCATTGATAGGGTTGCATCCCATGTCCAAACATAGGGGTATAGAGGGTGATGATTTGGGTAACCCAATCAAGCCCCTTAGGAACTTACACTGGGTTCTGAATAGACTGGAGAGATCAGTATAACCCCAAAGATCAGCACCATATAAAATTGCGGTGTTGATCTTGGTGTCATAGATTTTTAGCGCTGGGGAAACCCGTTTAGTAATTGATCTCCTTTGCTCACTCAGAAGACAACCAGTGAGTCGGGCAAACTTAAGCTGTTGGGCGCCAACCTGATCTTTCCAACCCAAGCGACGGTCCAAGGTGACCCCCAGTTACGTCATGGTTTCAACTTGTTCCAAGTTGACTCCACTCAAACTTACGGACCTCCGGACAAGATGCCTCCTGTTAAGAACCATAAACTTAGTTTTACCAACGTTTACCTTAAGGTCATTGATGGCACAGAACTCCTCAAAGCGGTCCAGCGCCCGCTGGAGACCGCTGCGTGTTTTTGAGCGGAGCAGAGTGTCGTCGGCAAAGATAAGCATTGGAAACTTCGACCCTGCCAACAATGGGGCGTCAGTGGGGGTGTCTGCAAAAAATTTGACCACTTGATCGATGAATAGCAGGAAGAGTGTTGGGGCCAGGACACAGCCCTGACGAACACCACGAGTCACGGGAAAAGATTCGGATACTTGTCCCTGGCCTCCCCATCTCACCCTAGCATAGTTATCCTCATGCATTTTAACTATCAGATCAAGAAGTTCCCTTGGTAGACCCAAGTCCCTCAGGACGCACCACAGTTTAACCCTCGGCACAAGATCGAAAGCAGACTTCAGATCAATAAATGCGGCGAAGATGGTACCACCGCCGAGCAGAACCACCTTCCAGTAGATCAGACAAAATCTGAACACCTGATCGATAGTGCTCGTTCCAGATCTGAAGCCTGCTTGCATGGGAGATAGAATATCCTCTAGTTCAATCCAGCCTTGAACTCTGCTCAAAACCATGCGTGCAATAATTTTTTGGAGGGAGTCGATAAGGCTAATCGGGCGATAGTTGCCCGGATTAGACCTATCGCCTTTTTTGTGGATAGGGAGTATCTCCGCACCCTTCCACGACCTAGGGATTCTTGCCCCATTAGCTATTGCATTAGCGATCTTTGTTATATAGGGCACCCAAAGAGCAGGGTTGGCTTTAAACAGGTCAACAGGGATTAAGTCCATACCTGGTGCTTTTCCCCGCTGGGACAGGCCAAGTGCTAGCTCTACCTCGGTTTCTGTGAATATGAGTTTCTCCCCGCGAATGGGTGGCAAAGGTACCTCATCCAATTTGAAGGGAGGTTCAGATGTTTCAGCACAGAATTGGGCCGAATAATGGCTCACCCAAACTTCTGGGGATACGTGGTTTGTGGGGGTGCGTGAGTCAGGATCCCTATCCCATTTCACTAGATTCCAGAACTTAAGCTGGTTATTTGAGGTGGAGGCGTCCAAAAGATCGGACCAATACATATCCTCCCACTCCCGTTTGGCTTCCCACTGAGCTTTCTTATATTGCTCCCTAGCTGCCTTAACCGCACACATATTCCGGGACTTAACCTCTTTAACAAGATGTCTGTGGGCCTCCCTGCACTTTTTATTATACCATTTCTGGCGGGTTGCATTCTGTTTAACAATACCCTTCTGACCTGGTAAAGAAAGAAGGAATTTGAGCTCATTAAAACAGCGCTCATGAAGGTCAATAACAGTGTTTACAGATCTGCCCCCCTGCAATTCCTCACGCATAATTTCGCCAGACGTGTTAGAAACCACAATCTCAACGCTCTCCTGGAAGGTCTCATCCCCCGCTAGCCTAGACCATTTTAACCTTCTACGATCATTGGTCAAGAGAACGTCCCCTGTCCGGGAGATGTCGGATTCTTTTAGTCTCTTCATACCTGGCAACCTTAATTTAAGTGCGAGGGGGTTATGGTCGCTTTCTGGGCGTGGTACAACTTCCATATCTACCAGCTGCGGCCAGTATTCCAACTTCAACAGGAAATAATCAATCCTGCTTTTCCTCAATCCGTTATCAAAGGTGTAGTTAGCACCCAAATCAGATCTTGACCGACCATTTATTGCCCTGAGCCCCCGGGTAAGACACAAAGCCATCCAGTTCAACGCGGCCTCAGTAGCTTTAACAGTTTTATTTAACAGTAAGTCTGGGATATTCCAGGCGGCATCTTCTGCAGAGCCCCAGCTGTCACCGGCTACATATAGCGGCTCAAAGGTGCAGTTAAAATCACCTGCCAGGAGGATAAAATCTTCTCTGGCCTGTCCTGCGAGAAGGTGGTCCAATACATCTAACACAGCAGGGCAGCGGCCCCCTGGGAGCCCTCGTGCATATACATTAATAATATTCATGTCCCGATGGCCCTCTTTGCTCAGTTTAATTACCAGGAGGTCCGGGTTGTCTACAAATATCTCGGATGGGTGATATCCTGATGACTGTTTCACCCAAGTCAGCAGACCCCCGGAGGCACGCCCTTTGGCACCCTTTATAGCTGGTTTGAAAAAATTTACAAAACCTACTCTGTGGACTGGGTCGGGTGCCCAAGTTTCCTGTAGTAAAATGATATCAAAGCAGTCCACAAACTCCAACCAATCTTCTGATTTCAAGCTTCCCCTGACCCCTGCAACGTTCCAGGACAGTATGTTAAATGTATCCAATAAGGGAACTACCGGAGAGATCATTCGTGCAGGCACAGCAGGGGACAGTACTATACCTCCCCTTGGCCCAACTGTATTACAAGGAACCACCTTTGGCGGGCTCACTAAAGCTCTAGGAGGTATTACCTCTGATAAGCCTGCCTCTTCAGCTCTGGTCTCAATAAAGCCGAATACAGATTTCAAAACAGATTGTGGGCCTTCCAAGGGTGTATCAACAACAACATGTGTTTCAAGAGGATTGGAGATGGAAAGCCTAATTGCAGGTCTTGGAACAGGACCTGCTACTTCAATGGGGACAACATTTTCTGCAAAAACTTCTAGAGGGGTAGGGGCAGAAAGCACAGGGATGGAGATGGGTTCAGGATAATGAGCTAGTACAATATCCCTCCGAAGTCAATCGACCTCGTCGAGACAACCAAACCTGTTTGAAGTGGGGACCCCTTCCCACCAGCCATTTTGACCCTGCCAACCTTCCCTTCGTCCACCCCACGTAGTATTATGGACTGTAGACCAATTCCCTCCTAGGTTTGTATGTGGTCGTGGGGGGTAAAAGAAGGTAAGTGGCTTAACAGTAATACCAGAGTTATCGCCACGTACATCCCATGAACATAGATGGTGGGCTGTCCTTGGATCAGCAAAGGAAATAACAATGCAATCACCCGGGATAGACTTGAATGAGGGGCCTACCCAAGGAACCCTGCGAACCATTAGGATGTTACTTCTAAGATTGTTCGGTAGTTGTCTATTTACATTGAGCCAATGAATAGCCTTGTTCTTTAGTGAACAATGATCCTCTTGAGACCATGGCTCCAGAACAGGCACACCTGTCAGCACTACGACATAAGACCTGGCATCTGGTGGTAAGTCAATGTAGCCTCCACGAAAATTATGTCTATTTCCATTTCTAAGTCCCTTGGAGTAAGTGCGTGGATTCACACTCTTGTTTGTTTGTTGGACACTAGCCTGAAAGCCCATTTTTGTAGGTGCTTTATCTTGTAAAGGGCAGGGGATTGGGGCAATAGGATGGGGGTTAGTGGCCAAGGGGTTACAGTCCTTAGTACGAGGTTTTGGTATGGGTTTAGGGTTAGGCAGGGGTGGGGCCGATATAGGTACAGCTGGGGCCTGTGGGATGCACTCAACACCCAGTAGGGTATTTGCCTCCATCTGCTTTAGGCCAAGACTAGCTAGAGTGACAATTGTCTTGTCCATTTCTAATAGATTATTTTCAATTCGTGAGAGTCGGAGTTCCAGGGGGGATAGAAGCCTCTTCAAAGTGTCCCATACAATTTTGAGAAAATCTTCATCACCCCCCTGTAACTTACCAGACTCACCTAGCAGTTCCTCAGGGACTCCCTCATCTAGATTCGGGAGTGGTTCCCCCGTTTGTGTATCTAGGTCTATACTATCTATACTGATACCAGTGTCCACACCAGTAGGGCAAGTATTGGCCAGCGGGACACTAGTGCCTGCTCTATTTAAAGCCATGAGACGGCGATTGTTAAAAAAGTGTGCCCTCGCCATTTTTGGCCTTTTTCCGAGCATAAGCTGATCTGGCAAGACGTTTGCTTATGTGTGCAGCATCCCTTTTATTAACACTAGCTGGCTGTTTTAACATGTCAAATTGTTTGGAGATACCTAGATTTGAACTTTGAGTTTTTAACATCAAAGTCTGAGAGGACTTGGGAGATATCAACGAAGGAATAGGTTGTGACTCCGATGGAGGGATTGGTGGGGGGGGATGGATAACCGCCTGTAGTATCAGGGGCCGGGGGCCTGACAGGCGTTCAGGAGTTTTAGCCGAGGCAATATTGCCTAATGATGATTTTTTAGTAAATGCTAAATCCTGAGATAGTCTTCGCGCCGCCTCTAGCTCCAATGACACTCTATGTTGCATTTTAGTGATTTCATTGTCAATGGCTATGTTGGTCTTGACAATGAAATCATCGAGTGTCCCGTTAGATTTTAGCCCTCCCTTAGCAGTTTTGCTACGAGTACCCGTGAGCACATGTTAAAATATGTACAAATAAGAAATAGTTAAAACCTGTACATGTGATCACAATTTAGTCCAGTGGGGTGGCCCAGTCCAGTCCTTTCCGTCCTCGAACGGCCTCAAACGGCCCGCTCTTTGCCCCGAGCTGCGTCCCGCGCTGCGGGAGATTAGGACTGGTATATAGTGACCGTAGTGGGCGGGGGCGGGACAACAGGGAGAGCGGACCGGAAGGTGTCACACGGTCACGCAGGGACTCCTGGGATATGGAGTCCCTGCAATGCTCGCAGCCCCGCTGTCAGCCTCCGTCCAGAGCCCAGGCTACTTCCTCCCAAACAAAGATTCAGCCCCTCTCGGTCCTGGCGCTGCGGCACCCGCGAAGCGGGTGCGGCGAGGTTGGCGCTTGAAGGTCCGGTGCTAGGGCGGCCAAGTCCTCACATCCACAGAGTCCCGCTGAGCTCCTCACAGTAAGAGACTTTTAAAAACTGGTCCCACAGGAAGCAAGGGAGTAAGGGTTTAAAAAGGTCCTCCAGAGGGCGGGACAACAGGGAGAGCGGACCGGAAGGTGTCACACGGTCACGCAGGGACTCCTGGGATATGGAGTCCCTGCAACGCTCGCAGCCCCGCTGTCAGCCTCCGTCCAGAGCCCAGGCTACTTCCTCCCAAACAAAGATTCAGCCCCTCTCGGTCCTGGCGCTGCGGCACCCGCGAAGCGGGTGCGGCGAGGTTGGTGCTTGAAGGTCCGGTGCTAGGGCGGCCAAGTCCTCACATCCACAGAGCCCCGCTGAGCTCCTCACAGTAAGAAACTTTTAAAAACTGGTCCCACAGGAAGCAAGGGAGTAAGGGTTTAAAAAGGTCCTCCAGAGGGCAGGGGGCGGGACAACAGGGAGAGCGGACCGGAAGGTGTCACACGGTCACGCAGGGACTCCTGGGATATGGAGTCCCTGCAACGCTCGCAGCCCCGCTGTCAGCCTCCGTCCAGAGCCCAGGCTACTTCCTCCCAAACAAAGATTCAGCCCCTCTCGGTCCTGGCGCTGCGGCACCCGCAAAGCGGGTGCGGCGAGGTTGGTGCTTGAAGGTCCGGTGCTAGGGCGGCCAAGTCCTCACATCCACAGAGCCCCGCTGAGCTCCTCACAGTAAGAAACTTTTAAAAACTGGTCAGGATCTTACAAACCTTTGTGAAGCCCTTGGCCTGTGAGAGTCCTGATGAGTTCTCCCAATCCCTATGCAATGAAATCTCCCTCTTTTTCGAAAATAAAATAGACGCCATCTATCAAAACATTACAATGACCAAGAAGTCTGGGGTTAGTACTAAATGCACTCGGACACCCTCCGATAACAATCAAACTAGGTTGACTGTTTTTCCTGAAACCATTCAAACAGAAATTTTGTCCCTGATAAGTAACATCAAAACTGGTTCCCCGCTAGACCTCATCCCAGCTAAAACAACAGCCTTAATAGGCAATCTACTGTGCCCTATGATACAAACGATCATCAATCTCTCTCTTAAAGAGGGACAAATTCCTCAAGACTGGAAAAATGCGGTAGTAAACCCCATCCGCAAAAACGCGGCCCTGCCATGGACAGAATTGTCCAACCTACGCCCCATCTCCCTACTACCATTCCTAAGCAAACTGGCCGAGAAGCATGTGAACACTCATGTGTCAAAATTCATCGAGGCTACAGGGGTCTGGACCATTCTCAATCTGGGTTCAGACCCAACTACAGCACCGAATCCGCGCTCCTCTCCGTGGCAGATAACATCAAGATGACACAGGATAGAGGAGGCTCCATGATTCTGGTGCTGTTAGACCTGTCTGCAGCCTTCAACACTGTGTCACATGAGATTCTTCTCGGTCGTCTGCAGAGAGTGGGGATTGGAGGTGTAGCCCTGTCCTGGCTGGAGAGTTTCCTCACCGGCTGCTCACAAAGCGTCAGCTTGGGCTCCTTTCGTTCCATCTCTAGGGAGCTCACCAAGGGGGTTCCACAGGGCTCATGCCTAAGCCCCACATTATTTAATGTGTATGTGGCCCCCCTTGCTGACATTGTGAGAGCATATGGGTTTACCCCAGTGTCGTATGCCGACGACACCCAGCTCTTGTTTCCTTTCCAGATTCTTACCCCAGAAATTAAGAACTCTTTTGCTGAGGGCATGAGAGAAATATCCAACTGGATGGCTTCCAACTGCCTACAGTGCAATGTGGGCAAGACAGAAGTCATGCTCTTTGGGAAAGCTAATCTCCTATGGTCCCCAGACTGGTGGCCTTTGGAGTTAGGATCCATTCCTTGCCCAAAGCAATTAGTAAAGAATCTGGGAGTGCGACTGGATCAGAACCTGGTTCTAAAAGAACACATGAACCTAGTGACGGGATCCTGCTTCCGGACAATTGGTCTCCTAAGAAGGGTTTTTCCCTTCCTATCAGACGTCTATAGAAAGACCCTAGTCCAGGCACTTGTAATAAGTTGGTTGGACTACTGCAATGGCCTCCTCATCTCTGCAACTGAACATGTACTCAACCGACTTCAAGTGACCCAAAACACCGATGCCAGATTGGTTCTTAATGTCCCCTCGAGAACACCATCTGGGCCCCTCTTAGAAGAGCTTCACTGGTTGCCTATACGCGAGCGAATCAAGTTCAAGATTTGCTGCATCATACATAAGAGCCTTTTTGGATCAGGCCCTCATTACTTGACTCAGAAATGTCAAATTCACACACAGGAACGCCTTCTGCGCTCCAGTAGTCAATCTCTACTAAAAATTCCCCCCATTAAGAAAGCCAGGCAGGGTGGCCGAGCACTTTCTTACGTAGGGCCTTCCCTCTGGAACAAACTCCCTATTGACATGCGACAAAACACCAATCTTCTCTCCTTCAGGAAAGCACTTAAGACACATTTTTTTCGGGAGATTTAGCCTCCCGTCTGCATATCCCAAAGACATTGGTTTTTTTTGGTACCTACAGCGAGCTAAGCGCGGAGATACCCCTTCGGGGGTCGAGTCCAGCGCCATAGAAGCAAATAAATAAATAAATAAAAACAGGACACTGAGGTGGGCAATTGTTTATTTTTTAAAGTTGAATTGATGGTATTCACTCTGTTCAAGTGTGCCTCTAGGTCTACTGCAAATGTCTTAATGCAAGTGTTTAAATGTCTGTAATCTAAAACTAGATGATATGTATTGTCAGGTTTCATGACCGGAAATAAAGGATTGTTCATTTGAGAGGTGCACGTTTCAATCACCCCTTGGTATTCAAGTTGACCTAAGATCTCCCTGACCACCTATTTTTTAGCTTCTTGCTTCATTGGATACTGCCTCTGTGCAGGTGGAGTATTTTGTAAAGGTATTATGTGGTGGGTTGAATCCTCATCCCATCCAACATGACTTTTGTATAATGCTGGAGTCTGTGCTACCGCCCACTCCTGTGCATATGTGTGTTGTAAGTGCATGGGAATATCATCTGAGAATGCTGGCACAATTACCGTTTCTCCCTTAGAGTAATTTATGACGAATGCTGGCGGACAATCTCATTCAGCTAACAAAATGTCATAGTCAAACGTCAGGTTCCACCAAAAGAGACCCCTCACTGTTGTACGTTTGTCCCCCTCCATCTGGAGCGTTATTTCATATACTTTATGTGGGACACTTACCCTAGTATCAGGCGTTTCTACTATGATATAATCATTCAAGTCCGCTACCACCGGAAATTCCATCAGGTTCTGGCAAGCTATTGTTACTTCTTCCACACTGTCTAGAATCATCAGAGCCCATTCCCCGTTTAGTAGTTGAGTCCTCAGACTTCTGGGCATGTCTGATCTTTAGACCTCAACCTTCTTTTTTTGAACTGTGGCTTTTGCTTTGGCTTCTCTTCTTTTTTTAGAAGTGTAATCCTGAGCGTGCTACTTGTCTCTGACCTTCCTTCCCTTTCTGGGTTTTTCGATTAACCTTGAAAGGAACAAGAGGAATGTGTATCAGTTCCTGATACCTGTCAGGTTTCGTAATATTATCCCTATTCCTGAGGTTATACCTCTTTTCAGATGGCTCCTGTGGAGGAGATCTACCTTGGGATTGAGATCTGTTTCCCTTAAATGTTTCTGGTTTTTTATTGCCCCACTTCTTCTTAGTTGAAGCAGGTATCTGCTTGGAAGTTTCCTTTCCAGGACTGCCCAATAGTTGTGGTTTTAAAGCGTTTCCACCCAAACTGTCTCTGCCTAATTCTGCATATGCAGTTTCAATTATTTTAGGTATTTTGTGTTCTTGTTCTAAAGGACTGAACTCCCTTAGGTGTTGGTGGATAGCCACTGAATCTGCTTCCCCTTTAATATTAGCTAATATTATAGCTGACACCTGGGCATAGATACCTAGTAACTTCACCCCTAAGTTCAGAGCAGGCTCTGCTCCGTACTCGTTTTGTATTTGTCTTAATACATCCGGTACCACTGCTAAGGACGGAATACCATGAGTCCTGGTATAAATGGCAGCAAAGACTGTACCCCAAGTGGTACAATCTTCTACTTGTGGTGTTATCCCAATGGGCAAGCAGATTGTTAGCATTCTGTGTTTTTCATACTGGGTAGTATTTGGGAATACTGCCTCTAACTGTGTTATTTTCTGAGCTACCCAGAATGACATTTGTTCACGTTTTGTGGGCATTTTGCCCATCACTGCGTGTAATGTTTGTGGTGGGATTTTAGTTGCTGTACCCTGTGATTGAGTTCCATTTGTTGCAAGTCTCCAGGCGGCATTGTTTCAATGTCAGGATGTGGTGTGTAGGCCGCTAATACTCGCCATGTTGCCCCTTCTCCTCCGAGCGGGCCGAGTCTTACTCTTCTTCTTTAATGGGGTAGAGCTCCATTAAACCAGTATAAATGTTCATGGTACGTGAGCGGAACCTCTATATCCTCGAACGGACAATATTCCGCTGGTGCATCTCCTTCCATGTAAGAGTGAAATGTCTTTGTTCTTGCATTTGCTGCTGGGAATGTAACCCACAAATAAAATACCTATGTTTTGTTTGATTCATGTGCCTCAATCATGAAAACCACTATGCCACCCCTAAGTGATAATCCATGCTCTAGCAGTCTCAGGGCGACTGTATTTCTAAAGTTTGGTGCAATTTGTATTGCATCGGCATCTTCCGCCTCAGAGAGGGGTAGTGCTTGTTGAATTGGGTCTAACTCTTGGTTAGTCATTGTTTTTAGAACACTAAATAACTTTTCGAAGGGAACCAAGATAAGGTGTTTATGCACAATTTTAGGGACACTGTGTCCTTCAAGCTTGATTAACCAACAACTAATAAATAGGATTTTTCGCCTATTCAGCTGTGACGGAGCTTGTGCCCACCCACTCCAGACGTCTCTGGTCTTTGTGAGTAGGGGTCTCTGAGAATAGCACGACTGAACTACTCAGATTCTACTGTTAAATATGTACCCAACCAACGTTGGCAGCGCCATGTCGTGTAGTTCCTATATTACCTATCCAGGATCGGAGCGTTTGGATAACATAAACCATGGGATTGGTGACAGACTGGCTCCGAGCACCCCAAAGGATATGTTAGCCTGTCTGTATAAGCTAGCTCACAGTGCCACTAGAATCATCTCTTATTGTGGAGAGAATAGATTCTGGCAACCTCAGAACATGACAACCCTGATCCCTGAGAATCGTTGAAACAATATACTACCTTTTGTTCAATCACTCGTGCTCAATTAGTTTGTCTGTGAGAGATACGCTGAATAAACATACTGGGCGTTAGTCAATAGGATTTATTGAACCGTTGTTAGTCTAGTGTAGAATAGATGAGCTGTAACAACCATTAGACAGTAGCTGAGATATATGATTAGTACTACGAAAATAAAGGGATGATACAGTTCCACCATTTTGCAGTTAACATGAATATATACAAAATACATGATAATAAGTGCGTACTATGATGCCTCCCTAACTAGATGTACCTAAATGTACCTAGCATCTGTGTGGGTGTCATGCCAAGAATCTCTCTAGGATCTAGTCGACCCCATTACCTGAGAATGAGAGAGTATTGGACCCCGTTCTGGTCTCAAGATGGACACCCTGCGAGGAATGTTTAGACCTCCGCTAGCTGGAGCGTCTGCATACAGGAACCTCAGCGACTCTGGTCAGTGTGTCAGCCGGGAAGCCACGGTCTCCTCTGTCTTTCTAAAGCAAGACATGATGTATATATACAGCCACGGGTCTCCCCAGGTGTTCTATCTTGCTGTGTTACTGTGTCAACCTAAAGGATGACGTCTGGCCTGAACTTTATACAGAGATATTATAGAGTAGATGGTAGTCCTGCTGTGCTTCTACAAAAACTCATGCATAATGTATGAGATTCGAACTAGAGAAAACCCATGTTCTGAATGCAGTGTTGTATCTAGGTAAAAGGTCAGTGCCTAAGAACCATTATGTATGTAATGTAGGGAAGAATATAGGTGAAAGGTTGCGATGTTACCTGCACCTATATAAGGTACCTGTATGGAATATAACACTATAACTAATGTTGCCAAATAGAAGGCTAAAGCCATCTGTTTACATGGAGGTGTCAATTGGAGGTATTTGACCCAGTTAGAAACAGCATTTTACATTGTGTAGGAAAGTTCCCTTTTTGCATAGTTACCCCCCACTTTTTGTCTGACATCTGATGCAACCTGAGTTGATGTGCCCTGGGTCCCTGCCAATCAGGTACCCAGGGCCTGTGTTCTTTTCTAAGACTGTACCTTTGTACCCACAATTGGCACATCCCTGGCCACAGGTAAGCCCCTTGTAAAAGGTACCATGGGAACCAAGGGCAGTGTGACCAGGAAAGGGCTTTAAGGGCTGCAGCACAGTTGTGCCACCCTTAGAGGCCATGTACCGTAACACCATCACACTGCCATTGCAGACTGCGTGTTTTGGTGGAAAGAAAAGTGAAGAGTCTACATGGCACACATCCCTGTGTGCCATGCCTGAAGCCTACTGCCTAAGGCCTAGTTAAGTAAACCTTCTAGCAGGGTGCACTAGCCCTACGGTGAGGGTACAGTGACATAAGCCCTGTACCCCTACCGTGTCTAATCCAATTCTTAGGCATTGTCAGTGTAGTAAAGCCATAAAGAGTATTTGGTCTGGGAGTTGGTCATTACTAACTCCACAGCTCCATAATGGCTTTTCTAAAAACTGGGAAGTTTAGTAGCAAACTTCTTAGCACATTACAACCACACTGATGCCAGTGTTGAATTTAATGTAAAATGCACTCAGAAGGAATATTAGAGATACCCGCTGAAAATCGACCACCTCTGATAGGCATGTATTCTACACCTACCTCTACTGCCAGCCAATCAGTCACACAACTAGGGACATACAGTAACACATATACTCAAAACACACCTATACTTATCCCTTTACTGCCTACGCTAACAGGACCATGGACAATACCACGTGTCCACCCTCTACTTCATACTCACAAGACCAGGGACAACACTACACCCACCCTCTACACCCACCCTCCACTGCATAGGGACAAATATCACACATTCACCCTCTTCTGCATACTCTTGCAGGACCAGGGACGAACGCTACACATCCATTTTCTTCTACATACCCTTGCAGGACCAGGTAACTAAAACACTCCCGCTCTACTGCAAACCCTTGCAGGACCAGGGACAAATACACTCACCCCCTACTCCAAACTCTTGCAGGACCAGGGACTTAAATTACACCATACATCCCAACCTCGTCGCCAGTGTTGC
This sequence comes from Lissotriton helveticus, assembly GCF_964261635.1. Classification (NCBI taxonomy): domain Eukaryota; kingdom Metazoa; phylum Chordata; class Amphibia; order Caudata; family Salamandridae; genus Lissotriton; species Lissotriton helveticus. Next base: position 927,758,346 of record NC_136063.1, read on the forward strand.
AATTGAAAAGATACCCTCTTAGTAAGCAGGAGTCAGGCAGCCAGTTCATGTAGAATGACAGCTTGTAGGTTTATTGAAGATGTTATAGGTTAGATTACAGGTTACAAGTTACAAAGTAAAGTACCCCACCAGGAGCAGCATCCTCTCTGCTCAGTCCACTCTCTCTAACTGACACTCCTACAGGAGCTCATCAACATTCCTCGACATCCCACACTGGCTGAGCAGCTGGGAACAGAGAATCTATAGAGAAAATGCATTACAACTAACATGATATATCAGTAGGCAAGAGTATGTGTTACCTATACTATAATAAAAAGTAGCTGTTTCATAATAATGACTTGCTGTATGTAGCACTATAAGTGGATCTTACCAGGCCTACTTTAAGGGGTTATCTTTAATGCCATCCCTCTCTGAGGTAGACTTCCTTGTGTTGTGCCCAAGACTCTTTCTTCTATGCCCATTCTGCTGACCTCTTAATCTTGAGCCTCCTAACCTGTGGAATATGTTTGACTCATACTGCAGAAATCTCTGTTCAGATAATACTCATCACTGATATCTGTTGTGATTTGCATGAGGGAGGATTGAATCCTGGCATGTCAATTCAGATCTTCAGCCTTTCAAAATCAGTAACTTGGTTACCATTGCATTGTCTAATAGCAGCACCAGTTATTTACATTCCATTGAAATGGAACAAGTTCAATATGAAGAAAACACTTAATTATTACCTCTGAGAAATAGAACTCTTTTTTTATAACCCTGCTCTCCTTCTTTGCTTTGATATTAGGCACATTTTTTATGCTTCACCTTTCTTAATACATAACCATCTTTTTTAGCTCACCTCTGGACAGTTTTTAATATATCTTTAGACATACGGATATATAGCCTTCAGAACTTGTACAACTCTTGCCGATAATAGGGATATTGCAAATTTGCATTCATCTTTCTGCGGGATGAACCTTTGTACCCAATATTACTTGTGCTCTCCCAGCTGCCTTCTCTCACTGTTTCAATGTTCAACTCTAATTATGAAAATCAATAAAATGGCAATGTTGTCAGAAAGCTGAAACATAATGCCTGATTTCTTAGATATTTTACAGTTCTGATACCCCATTGCCCATTTCTTCCATAAAATACCTGCCCCTCACCTTTACAGTTCAGGCATCAGCAGCTTCTCTGAATATTCTGACGTTTTCCCTGGTTTCTGTGCTTTGGGATCATCAGGTTTGTATGGGTCAGGAGCACACAGTTAACTGCTTCAGATATACTTCACATATGAATGAGGTCACTTGGAAGCCGTTCATTGCATAGCTGCCAATGTTTCAGTTTGCTTATGTGTGACATTCTCATAATTTCAGTGTAATTTTGAGTGACATTCAATGAGTATGAGTGAGACTTTCTCGCAAGCAATGAAGACACATAAATACCATAAATTACACCCATTTGAGCAAAGAGAAATATCTGAAAACTGCTGCAAGGCACCAGAAATGGAAGTGCACTAACCTAGTGGGAAGTTTACTTAGGCTCAAGATCATGATGCGCTAAAAGTAACTGAAATAATTATTGAAGAAGATACTAGTGACACTTATAAGTCTGTGGGGAGCAGCAACATGAGAAGGTACGGGCTAGCCCGTCACAATGACTTCCCTCTGCATGCGGTGTGGGTAGCGGCGGCGGTCCAGGACCTGGGGACTTGCGGTGCGGCATTCTTATGGCTGCTGGACTGCAGTGCTGCTGCGGTCTGGCGGGGTCAGGTAAAAGCGAGTCGTCACATTGTTGCAGCGCAGCACAACAACAGTGCAGGGTGCGAGCATCAGCCAATGGGCTGCGCGCTGGCAAACTCAAACCTTCTATAGCGGGCAGCCCAGTCTTTGTGTGCCATGTGACAAAGAGTCAGTGTCTGGATGTCTCATTAGGCAAAGAATCACTGACTCGAGTTGTAACATCAGTGAATCTTATACCATGGGTGAAGCAGAATTTTGTTACATTGTTTGTGCCTAAGTCAGCCCAGAGCAAGCTGAGCCAGCCCTCAAGCCTGCCGCAAGCAACGTGGATCGCACCCTCCAGCCAGCTAGCTTTCTGTCATTGGTTCTAATAGCGCTCCAGCTTGACAGCTGACGAGGTGTTATTATGCGTGACTTTGCCATTAACTGCAGTGATGCGGAGCACTACACTGAAGTGTGTTAGTCTAACGCCTAATGCGTGGTACTTGGCAGGGATATCCTTGAGGAGATGATGACTTTGTAACTGGGGATCTAGGTTCAAGTCCTGGTGTTCGGTTAACTTCCTGGGATACTGGAAAATGACTTACTATCCCTGTGCCCAAAAAAATTAATTTTGACCTGTACTCTAATGCTTATATAAAGTGTTCTGATACCTTTGGGCCAAGACTGTGTTATATGAAAACAGCTTCTCTAAGACCTGCTTTAATTCACCTAAAGGTTGCTGTCCTTTGCAAATAAAAAGTTCCACACATTATTTAAGTTTTTGAGATTCTGGTAGTGCCTTGGGCTGGAGCTTCAGCAAGAATGTGTAAAATATGTTGTACTTATTATAGTATGCCAATGTTTTCTCTGTTTGCTTTGATAGTCATCTAGACATCTCTTAGGCCTCTATGAAATACTTCTGAAGTGTGTTCTTCTTGTATCTGCTGTTTTGAGTTTGTATTTTAAAGCAGGAATTATGCACTGGTCTTTTCTGATTTTCCCACTTTTTTTTTTACTTGAATTCGCTGTTCTTGTGAAAAGCCAAATATCTGTCAATGTAAAAATCATTCAACATTTGTTAAATATCATGCAATTTATTAATACAAATGTGGCATGTTCACTGTTATGTGCCATCCTATTTTAGACTGTGTTTGTTGATAGATTTTGTTTATAGAAAATAAAGCACCACAAAATATTCTTGATGAGTGTTTCCATTGCCTTCATGCTCTTGAGTTATTATTACTTGCAAATCGTGAGGCAGATTTATCTAATACCAACACACACACCCTTGCACCACAGTTCAAAAGTGTGTAGCTTCTGTCAAGGATAAGTTTTGAACTGGAAGAATATCCTTCCGGCACAAAAACTGTGGTTTAATTCTCTTTCCCCTTTGTATGTGCACTCTACAGTGCAGCAAACCTGCAAAGTAGAAAGTAATTGCTCCTCTGTAAAGACCGCCTTGAGGAGGCGTAGGTTTGTGGCGAAAATTCCTGTCTACCACTGTTAGTACATAGGTAGGGATTGTGTCCAGACTCATGGATGGTTACAAGGGAATAGCCCCTGCAATGCCCCCTTCACCCCAGTTTGAAGACCCATGGTTTAAAGCAATGACTGGGGTATCCATGGCACCCACACTCACCTTTCTTTGAGGGGCCTCAAGTGATTCCAGGGGGGGCACCAGGCTCTGGACAAAAGAATAATTAAGGTGATAACAGTGCTTTTTTATCAGCGGTAAGAAAATGAGCCCAGTAACACTAGCATCCCTTGTCATTTATATCACGGCTGGGAGAAGATGTCAAAAGGGAAGGGACTCCAGATACTCTTCACAACCTCAATTTCTAATAATCACACGGTGGATACGTTTACATGTTAGTAAGGCCTGTCTGTCTAGAATAGAATGTTTGCAATCAATTTGCATTTGATTGCGTTTTTAAAATGGAGAACTTTAGTTCAATGTTTAAATACGTCTAGACATTTTAAACTTTGCCAATTTAATAGAATTGTAAAAAGGTTTGAGGGGGATTTTTTTCCCCACTGGTTGGGGCTGCAGCATTTAAAACTTTAAAGACCAATGCTTTATGAGTGAATACATGTTATCAGAGAGAATGGACATCTTTTGAGGGACAAATTTAATGAGAGGACACATAGTACAGTAGCTGTTGCAGCAAGTAATAATAATAATCCACATTTGTAAAGCGCACAACCACCCGTAAGGGTCTCTAGGCGCTGGGGGCCGTCGGGAAGATTAAGCAAGCTATTGCCCAGAGTCACATGGTGCTGGGCTGAACTGCCGCTAGCGCCGGGGATCGAACCGTGATCCCCAGATTCCGGAGTCAGTCGCCCTAGCCGCGGCGCCACACCTCTTCCTTCAAGTAGGCTAAGAGACACCAGTCTAATACAAGAGAACCAGAGAGTATGGCTAAGAGGGCATCCAGTCAGGAGATGGAGAAACAGCCTGAGACGACCCGGGGCCGCAGTCCGACCCTGGAGAAAGCCCTTCGACCTGCTCCACGACTAAGCCGCGGAGTACAAGGGAAAGCGTTGAGACAGACCCCAGCATGAGCCGAGGTCTGGAGGCGGAAGTAGCCACTCCCACTCTCTGCGCTACGACTTGAGACCAAATCCACCACCAAACCAAAGACTCAGAGACTTTACCTGTTAAACACTAGAACAAAGGTCGACGCCCAGTTAGGGAGGGATGTAATGATCTTAGCACTGCCCTCGTGGTGCTGACTTGAACTGGAAGTTGCACCCCGTAACATTCTCTGGCCAGGTGTGGCCAGAGGCTATATAATAAATTGGCAAAGACCCTTTCACCCGCACCCTGTGTGCTTTCTTGTCGTTCATCCACTGCGCCACATTGCAGAGGCAACCTTGCCTACGAGGCTAATCGCATGAGGTAGACTCCTTAAAAAGTAAAATGCTACTAATATTCATTCAGAAATCATGGAAAAGTCACACATTAGCAATCAGAAAAATTGAAAGCTATGCATTATCGCCCTCGACACTGCCAGGAAACTTTGCGAGGTCAGCTTGAAAAGCAGCTCCTCCTGATGTACAGCGAGGGCTTTAAGTGGGCTTGGTCCTGCCGGTGCTCAGCATTAGCAGTTCTACATAGTCTCTATCGGGCAGGGGCGGATTGGCACTGCGGGCATTCGGGAATCGGCCGAAGGGCCGCTGTTTCAGTGCCCTCTGTGGGCCGTTTTTTTTCTCCCCTTTCCCAGTCCACAGAGAGTGCTCTCTGCTGTCTGCCGACTGGGAAATGGGAGAAAAAAACGGCCCACAGCACGGAGACAGAGACAGAAATGAAAGCGCTTCACTGTGCAGGCCATAAAGCGATTATCAGCTGTGGCCTCTACTGCACCCCCTGCCCTGCAAAGCAATCACGCTGAGGGTGGCTGGGGAGGGGGTGATTGTTTACAAGAATCGGCCTCCCTGGGGGCCAGGTGTTTCTCAGGCCTTTTGAGCCATTTTCACCATGGCCCCCCCTGGGGCCCACGCCGCCTGGGAAACAGTGATAGTCTTAACACCTCACCCACAGCCCCTCACATTCAGGGCACAGTGGGCGAGGAGGAATGGGTCTGGCTGTGGGGGGCAGGTAATGTTTTGAAAGCGCACAATCTTCACCTTAGCCCCCCCCCTGGTCCCCCCCCCTGTGCAAGAAGTTTTAAAAAAAAAAGGGTTATAGTTCTTTCTCGGTGTCATTTTAGAACTGATGCATTTTCAATATTACATTCAAGGAAGTCATGGTTGCAGCTTTTCTATTTTATGCAACTAACAACCATTGACAAAACCTATAGTTCTGGCTTGTTGTAGGTGTAACATTACTTGCTGTAGTATATATGTCTGAATGCAATGACAGAAGCAGCAAAATACCAGTCAGGCGGCACACTAAGCTAAGCACAGATTTGTAGCTTAGGTGTTTTAAGCTACGCCCATAATTACATTGAACACCCCCTTTGGAGAGACCCCTCAGTTTTGTCATCCCACTTAAAGCCCTGGAAACAACACCATGTCACAGACACCTCAGGGCCTGGCACTGTGCATCATGCATGACTCATGACTTCCAAGGTTTCAGATTGAATATGTGCAGGGGCATCTTGAACGCCTCCCTTTGCTTTAGGAACTACAGCGAGGGGTGAGTTCCTGATGAGTCTCTTCTGTCTGCAACGCTGCTTACAAAGGCTCAGCTCACAATTATTATGAAAAGGTGGGTGAGAGAGTAAGTGAAGGGATGGCTGGATGGATCAGTGAAAGGGTGAATGGATGAATGAAAGGGTGAATGGATGGATGATGAGAGAGAATGGGTGGATGGATGAGTGAAATGATGGATGGATTGATTAATTGATAAGTGAAAGTGTGAATGGATGAACAGATGTGTGAAAGGGTGGCCGTAAGGATGGATGAGTGAGTGAAAGGGAGGGTACATGGGCAAAAGATTGGATAGATGAGTGAAGGAGTGAAAGGATGGATGGATGGATGATTGAAAGGATGGATGAGTGATAGGGTCAATGGATGGATGCATGAGTGGATGAGTAGATGGATAGTTGGGTGGATGGAAGGAAGGATGGATGGCTAAGTGAAAGGGTCGATGGAGAGAGAAAGGGAGAATGGATGGCTGAAAGGATGAATAGGTGGAAGGATGAGTGACTGGGTGGATGGATAAGAAAGTGAAAGGATGGCTGGATGGGTGAGAGGGCAAATGGCTAGATGGATGAGTGAAGAGATGAATTCGGTGAAAGGGTGGATGGAGAGAAAAAGTGAGGATGGATGTGTGGATGACTGAAAGGGTGAATGTGGCTAAGGGTGAGTGACTGGGTGGATGGATGAGTAAGTGAAAGGGTAAATGGATGGATGAGTGAATGGATGGATGGGTGGAAGAGTGGATGAATGGGTGGATAATGGGTGGATGAGTAAAAGGGTGGATGGAGGGATGGATGAGTGAAATGATGGATGGAAGAATACATGATGGATAGGTTTGCAAATGGTTGAATATGTTTGGATCTGGATTAGCGGCATCTTATGTTTGCCACTTTACATCTCACAATGACTATCCAAGCAGATCTTCCCGACCATTTCTCTCACCAAACATGCCTGCTCAGAACCATGAATTGTAAACAAAATATCAGACTGGACAACCCAGTGCTGTAACCATATATATAGATTATTATCATATGAAATATCACAAAAAGACCTGCACAGTTGATCAAAGCTGCGTGCATACCGAAAAACCGTGAAGTACACGATTGGTTCAACCTGATATAAACTTATTTTGACTAGTGCTTAAATGGTTGTCTATTCACTTACTTACATAATAATGCGCAACCTCCTCTGATGGGTCTGTAAAACGTACCTTTTGTCCAGAAGGTTTGTTCTGAATTTTAACCCTTTGTCCTGAATTTTTACACTCCCCATCCTGAATTTGCACCCATGCCAGTTGGTCACCCTAGTCCTGACACTCCCATACAGAACTACAGAGTGTTCACCCTGCCTTTTCTATTTGGTTACTCTTGTAACCAGATGCACCACACTGCCAAGCTCTAACTCAAGAGGGGTCATCTAATCCCCTTGGCATCCCACTCTCCACAGGGCTGACCAAAGTAGGCTGAGTAAAGCTAGTAGCTAAGTACACAAAGCTACATCGAGTGTGCCTCAATTGTCATCCCACCGAATCCAGAAAATACTGCACTAGACTCAGTTCAGTAGGTCTTCCTCAAAGGTTTACTTGACTTGCCACATCCAGCACCCAGAAATGCAATGTGTTGCTAGCCGATCCCTTCCTCTGAAGCAAGAAGGAACCGGTAGGAACCATTTTGTTTACCATTTCTTTGCACAATTTACTGATTCATTTGTGTGCCAGTTAATAATGTAACTTTATTTTAAAGGCCTCATCCAAAATGCAGACAAGGGGCATATTTCTCTATATGCGAAACATATTAATTAGTAAGTTTTGGTTCGTTTTTGTTTGTAGTGTGTAGGTCTGACTGCACTCTATTTTAGGTCCTAGGCCAGAATGTGGCAACATGTTTGTGTGTTGATTTCAGGACATGTCTAAGACTTTATGTTATGTGATTTCTTAAAAGAGAGCTGTTTAGCCTCATTCTATGCTAGGCCTTGTTCGAGGCCTACGCAAAATTTGCAAACTTGGCACTTCTTTCTCTGTGCAGAAGAATTAACTTTTCTAGCATGTTCAGGTTAGAATTCCTTTTTGCAGATTTTATATCATTTTCATGGTTAATTGAGTAATCCTCAGTCTCCTCATGGCCCAGACTTGAAGGCAGCAACAGATGTGAATAAAACTGTGTTTTTTGTATATAGACATCACTTGCTGGCTGTGAAATACATTTATGACTAGATTGTACAGATACATTTTTTCAGCATTCTTTACACCCCAGACTGCCTTTTCCTCATTTGTGAATTCTTACTTTTGTTATTACATGTTCTGTTCCCAGAGATTCCAGTCTTACCCTTTCTCCTTGACTTTGTACTAGATTTCTGATTTATGTGATGATTAGCTGGTTGGGAAAGAGTATCTAACGACCTTGTGCAGGGCGTAAAGACTGCATGTAAGTATTCAGTTATCAGACCTGCAGTGCTCCTAGTCTTTACCAATGTTACTTGCTCTGTAAGCTTTAAAAGGCTTAATTTACTAAATATTTCTCTACGAATTAGACCTCAAAGAGTAACCAAATAGTGTTTCATGAAAGGGCACGCCCCTTGAATGTGGGCCACGCCCCTTAACGTAGGCCACGCCCCTTAAATGTATGCCACGACCCTTGAACGTGGGCCACTTTTTTCGTCAGTGCCCGGGCCAAATTGTGATCCCAATCCGACCCTGCTATCGGGGTCTCCATTTTTGCACTCAGGGTAATAAAAAACTTAATTCTGCAGCAGCACCACCCTTAAGTGCCAAAGAGACTCGTTATAGTTTTTTCAGTCTCATCATTTCAGAACGGATGCATTTTTAACATTATATACAACAAAGCCATAGTTGTTGTTTATTTATCTTACACAACTAACAACCATTGGCAAACCCAATAGCCTTGCCTTGTAGATGTAGTATTACTTGTTGTATTATATGTCTCTATGCTATGACAGAAGCAGCAAAATACCAGTGGGGCGGCACACTATGCTAGGCACAGATTTTTACCTTGCATATGTCAAGCCACGCCCTCAATTACATCGGCCACGCCCCTTTGAGAGACCCCCTAGTTTTTTCATTTCACTTAAAGCCCTGTGTACAACAACAAAGTTCGCCAAATTACAAAGCGGAGAAGCACGATGTGGGAAATCTGATGCGAGTAGCAGAAATGACTAATGCCCCCGGGCTTCAGAGAATCAGAAGTCTTTTCCCTGGAGACTCAAACATAAGGAATGAACCACGGAGAGCGGCAATACAGGATTTAGCAAGTGCAGCCAAAAGGCCATGAAAAGCATCATCAAAAGTGGCAGGGCATTCCATAGCCGATGATCACAGGTACATGAAGAGGCGCTTCGGGCTAATAAGAGAGCAGTCAAAATTCAGAAACCTGGCGCTCAAAATATTTGAGCGTTACAAAAATTCCCAATTCAAAAGATAGCCACTTGGTGGCATACTCTCCCCAGTTTTCCACACAAATGAAACTTGCTCATTCATGTAAAAGAGAAACTAAACATCAGTTAATGCACGGGGATCCTGAGTGACCAAAAGTAAAGCCCCCCTCTGAATCTTCTAATCCCCATGTCAGCAAGGAATTACAGGCCTGAAAAGCTGCGTTGTAATGCCTAAAATTAAACCTAACAAACAGGGCTTTAGTGTGAAGAAAAAGCAGTGGCTGCCTGTGTTTGGGCGAGCGAAGGGGAGTTGAGGGAGGGGGGAACAGGGAGCATAGAGGTCGCGAATGGAGGGGGAAAATAAAGAATTATAATAAAAAAAATCACCTTTAGCCGGCCACGTCCTGCATCGCGCTCCTATGCTCAGCTGCTTCAGACAGGCACAGGCTCCCAGAATGTCCTGTGGCCAATCCTGAAGCTGCTCTCACATGAGAGCAGGGATTGGCCTGAGCGCCCGCGATTGGCGCTCCAGGACAGACTGGGAGTCTGTGCCTGCTCTTTCCAACCCCAGCAATGCAGCTCGGGTTGGAGAGATATTCACTGTACTTGATGGTTTGGCCGGCCTGAGACGGCCGACCAAGCCGTCATGCGCAGCGGAGGGAGTGCACTACCACTCCGCTCAGTGCCGTCCCCCCAGGACCGCACCCAAGTCTCGGCAGGAAAGGAGATAAAAACGACACAAGTGTTGTTTTTTCCCTTTTTTCTGACTTTTTTTGGGGGCGGGGGCGATGGAAAAAGTGTGTGTGGGGTGCCTCTAAATAGTGCGTGGCCTGTATAGTAATAGATGTGTCTTAAACATGTAAACTACATTTCTGTGATATCCATAGTGTGCCACCTGACCAGTATTTTAGCTCCTTTCTGAGCTTTCTGTTTTGCATCCAGCTATATACCACAACAACACACATACACCTAAAACTGGCTAGGATGATTGGCTTTGTCAGTGATTGTCTGTCTATGCTCCACATGGGAAGACAAGGATCAGATAAGTATTCTGTACACCTTTTGACCCACTGACAGGCACTGCGAGAAACTTGCACTGCATTCAACTCCTACTCCAGACTTCTCAATCGAGGGCATTATAAATACCTCGAGGCGACTCATTTCAAAGTATGCACTATATAAAAGTAATAAGCTGCACACAAAAAATACAGAAACACAGCATTCTGGGGATACCTAACAATCTAATGGAGTGCAAGATTCAGTAAAACATGTGAAATATAAACCGGAACTAGATCAGTGACATGCACTACCTGCATATTTATTACATTAATTGTTCAGGAAGTCAGTGTTTTGTAAGTAAAGTTCAGGACATGAAAATAGGACTTAATAGAGACCCTTTGCAATGTTCCTTCTTTAGGGCAGATTTACCAACATTTTGTGATGTGTTTGTGTTACAAACCAGAAACAACTTACTTTTTTTAGTTTCCAGCAAAAAACTTCTTTTGTGCTGGAAATTGCCTAAAAGTAACATAAAGTAGCATAAAGTATGGTATTCCTATGCAACCCTATGCAACCACCCATGCCTTTCGATGCAAAAAACCTATCTTTCAAAAAATCTAAGACACAGTTTTGTTGCAACATTTAATGCCATTTGAAAGCAGGGTTTAAAAGGAGCAATGTTTGCATTTCTTCTTTCTTTTGCGACGTTGCATGTGTGCTGCACTGTACAGCACACCCACAAATTAGGAAAAGTTTTAAAACTTGTCAAGGCATAGTATTTTAACCTATGCTAGACACACGCATACACCCTTGTATTATGGCACAAAGGTGTGTGCATGGCGACGGCACTCAGGCGAGGGGAGGAGATGCCATATCTCTGTAGATATGGCTCTCTCCTGCTCACTCCCTGTCACGCAATGCAGCACAGCATGTTTGGCTGCGTTTCATGAAATGTTGGTTAATCTGACCATTAAAATTGACCAGGTCTGAGACCCGGAGGGACTCGGCCCACTTAAAGCCCTGCTAATAAATGAGGTAATTCTTTCTCATGCAAAGGGAGCTATTTATGATTGAAAGGATTACTGCAGTGGGGAGACCTTCCCAGCAACACATTTTTTCAGAAGAATTTACTCTGTTTGCACGCATTGGTGGACTCCAAAACGCCACTGGAGATGAATAACATGAGCTAGCTTGGCTTCTGGGAAAAGGGGGCATAAAAACACAGATATATACAGGGCATTGGATCTCCAAAAGGCAGATGGGTGTGGAAATGCCATAGAACCGAACCTTCTCTAAGCGCTTCATACAATATTGTCTGTAACAGTGCTGGAACTGAAAAAAATAATTACTCTGTGAACTCATAAACTGGTAGTCAGGGCAGTGTTATTTTAAGGGTCTTTGGAGCCTACCAAAGAATCCTTAAGATGCCACTGGGCAAAGTAGACATCTGGGCAATCAGGCAGTCCCCAAAGGGGCTTACAGGTCAGCGTGTGGGCCAGATTTGTTGGCTGTTTATGGACCTGTTTTATGGTCTCCTGTGTAATATTATACTGTTGATTTCCCTAATATAAAAAACCTTACCTGCAGCAATCTCAAACCCATTCAGTTTTCCATACCATACTTATACAGGATGTCTTTAAACGTTCAAAACTGCCCCAAGCTTTTAGCAATCCAATTAAATCATTTGGGAGAATTTTAATTGATGCCCGGGCATTTTTTTCTGTCTCAGGCCAATGCTGCTCTTAACATATAATGCCTACCAGTAAGGAACATATGAGTCTCCCACACCTTGTACCCTCCTTGTCTGAAATAACATTTGGAGTACATTGATTTACATGTTTGTATGATAACTTTGTCTGCGTATAATATGCGTATGATGTTAACGCTCTCTGACACCTTACATTGGGATGAGTAGCACTCTAAAAAATACAAAAATTATTAACTGCTATTTAAAACATAAAATGGGTCATTACTTATGCAGAGATGCTTCTGAAATTCTTACAGTGCATGCATATTTCTTATATACGTAAGTTGAGCAATGTCAAAAGCCTGCTTCCAAACCTTAGTTTCTCTTAAGTATTTGAAGTGATAACAAGCTGTGGGCCTTTGTTTCCTTCCAGTGCTTTGGCGTGTAGATATTAGGTTTGGGATATCTCCAAGCCAGGATGATATTCGAATACAAAGAGAGCTGGGTGCACTTTTAATCAACCAATCACGGTTTTTAAAGCACACTACTCACCCGTGAGGGTCTCAAGGTGCTGGGGGGTGTAGGGGGGGGGGGGGACACGAGCAGCTCCGTAGGTTATTCGAAGAGCAGGGTCTTGAGGTCTTTTCTGAGTTGGTGCAGTGTCGGGCTTCATCTGATGTGGAGGAGGAGCTTGTTCCAGATCTTGTCCACGAGGTAGGAGAAGGATCTGCCACCAGCTCTGGCCCAGTGGATGTACAAGACTGTGGCCAGGGCTAGGTCGGCAGAGCGAAGGTTTCTCTTGGCGACGTGGAAGGAGATTCATTTTTTGAGGTATTGAGGGCCAGTGTTATGGAGAGCTTTGTAGGCATGCTTAAGCAGTTTGTAGGTTATACTTTTTTCAACGGGGAGCCAGTAGAGGTTACGGAGGTGTTGGGTGATGTGGTCATATCGCAGGATATTGAGGCTAAGTCTGGCTACTGCGTTTTGGACTCTCTGGAGTCAGCAGAGGAGTTTTTGGTTGATTCGGGCATAGAGGGCGTTTCCATAGTCCAGCCTACTGTTGATGAGTTTGTCGGTGATGGTCTTCCTGGCATCAGGGGAATCCATTTGAAGGTCTTGCAAAGTATGCAGAGGGTGTTGAAGCAAGTGAAGGACACAGCGTTGATTTGCTGGTTTATGGGAAGTGCAGAGTTGAGTACGATGCCGAGGTCGCAAACTTGGTCCATTGGGGTTGGTGGGTATCCGAAGCTGGGGGCCACCAGGCGTTGTCCCATGCGGAGGGGGTGAAGCAGAGGATGAGGACTGTTTTCTCCTAGTTGAGCTTCAGGCAGCTGCTACTCATCCAGGTTGCAATGTCTTTCATCCCTTCTTGGAAACTGCGCCTGGTGATGTTGTGTTCCTTGGTGAGGGAGAGGATGAGCTGGGTGTCATCGGCGTATGAGGCTATGTTGAGTCCGTGTTTTCTGAACATGGTTGCGAGGGGGGTCATGTAGACATTGAGGAGCGCCGGGCTAAGGGAGGATCCTTGGGGTACTCCGCCTCTGATCTCTGAAGGTTCAGAGAGGAAGGGCGGGAGTCTTATTCTATGTGTTATGCCTGAGAGGAAAGATCGATTCTAGTATAAAGCTGTTCCCTAGATGTCGGCGTCATATAGTCTGGTGGCTAGTGTGCAGTAGGAGACAGTGTTGAAGGCTGCTGAACGGTCCAGAAGGATGAAGACTGTTGTGTGGCCTTGGTCGAGGAGGGTGCGGATGTTGTTGTTGGCGGCTATGAAAGCGGTCTCAGTGCTTTGGTTGCTGCGTTATCCAAATTGAGAGGTGTCTAGGATGTTGTTGGTTTCTATGAAGTGAGCTAGTTGGGTGTTGACGACTTTCTTGATGACTTTGGCAGCAAAAAAGGAGTAGTGAGATGGGCCTGAAGTTCTTGAGATCTGTCAGATCTGTGGATGAGTTCCTGAGGAGGGTTTTGACTTTGGCGCATTCCCAGTCATCGGGGAATGTGGCGGTCTCGAGGGAGCAGTTGATGGTTCGGGTGTGAAGGTGGTGGAGGCCCTTAGGAAGATGTGCGGCAGGCAGGGGTCAGTGGGTGTTCTGGAGTGGATGCTTTTCATAGTCTTTGCGGTGTCTTCTGTAGGTAAAACAGGCCTTTGTTTTGTGTCCTGCTGGAAAATGAAGTCCCCTCAACGCCTGCACTTTGCTGCTCCGAATGGAAAGCAGACAATAGGCAGGCGCTGCTGAATTTGACCCACTGTTGGCAAATTACACCTGGACAAATTTCACTGGAGCCAGCCAGGATCTTGGATTCTGCTCAATAATAACTGACTGATCTGAAATCTCGCGGGATTTCCCTCATTTCATGCACTCATCCATATCCTTCAAGAATAACAGTATCATACATGGAGACATTATTTAATGTGTCTGTTCTTATTTGCATAGGTAAAAAGTGCCTCCAAGGGAGTTTGATGAAAAGATATTCAACTCTTTTGAAAAATGATTTAGAGAAGGCTAATTAATAGTCCTAGTTGAGTTGAGTTCAAATGGTTTCAAGTAACAAAGCTTTTCACACTTAACATACAACTATTACAATAAACAATCAACATTAAACAAAAACATTGGACATGTGTGTAGGCAAAAAGTAGACTTTATCAAAGAAATTTCACGGGATTCTAAAATACAAATATATAGACAGGAATACAGGAGAAATTATACTAAGATAAAATCAGTTTCTCTGTAGAACCTGTAGACACCTATCCAAAACAAAAATGATCTGAGTTTTTTGGATAAAGGTAAACGGTCGACGTTTCGGTCTCCTATGTGTTAATCCTTGAGACCATCATCAGGACTGGTAAATGAATATTTGTAAAGCCCTTGTTATTTAACGATCGACGAGGTGGTCAGCATGATACTGGATGGAGTGAAGTGATCTGTTACTAGCAGGTCTATATTGAGGATCCTGATTGGGCCTTAAATGTGGCACTTTAGGACTTCACAAAGGGGCTCATAAGCGTATCTTTATCGGGATCCAAAGTTTTATTTAGAAAGTGGCGAAGTTTGCAATCTCAGTGATTAAAAATAGCTGTCACTCTTTGAAGGAGGATCAAATATATAACTTTGCTTCTAGTTGAGTATTTAAAGAGATGAGGATCGTCAAAAGATCGATCTGTAGGACAGTAACAGTCTTCACAGAAACCGCCGGCCGTCGCAAAACCGAGGATCCTCAATATAGACCTGCTAGCAAGGCAGGCAAAGCGATTAAAAAAATTGTGCTAAGTGCGATTATCGCTATAATATAATGCCTGCTAAAAACATACCTGTTTATCCAATGGGAGGTGGATTGTCAGGTTAAGTCCCCATTGGCATTAATGCGTGAATATCGCTGGATTTCCAGCGATATTCACGCATTTCGCCGCTATCGCTGGAATTTTAGCACAATGGAGAAAAACTTTGCTAATAACATGCTTTCTCCGCTAACATATCCAGTGATAGGCAGCGATAAAAAAAAATGCGCTAAGCGTATTTTGCGATAAATATCGCTATTCTTGCTAATATGCCCCTGAGTACCCACTAAAGACAAGCCATCCACTGCACTTCCTTCATGACCCCCTCCCATCACTTTCACGCCCGCTTTGGGGGAAGCCTCTTTGAAGAGAGTGCTTTAAATTAGGTCCATTCATCGCAGTCCTGTGCTTGTCTATTTCAAGATTGATTTTATTTTAATTTCCTGTAAAGCGGAAAAACGTGTTATAAACACCACGACTCATGGAATTGCTATGAGTGATCATCACCCTAATAGTATCATACTATCGCTGTCACAGAAGCCAGATAGCCACTCCATAGCAAGGACTTTGGATCAAAATAGATTGACATTAGATAGACTAAATGGGTTCTCACCTAAACGGGAGAAAGTGGACCCCGTAGTTCTAACTACAAAAGTAGTAAAAACAGCACAATTGGCTATTCATAATTGTCTCGATATGGCTACATCTGACGAGGAAGTATTGATTAACTTCATGGCGGTCACAAAAGCAATAAAAGAGGCCCTTTATGTAAATTTAAAAAACAGTAAGCTCAGAAAGAAAGGTTGGTTAAACAGTAGTTGTACAAAAGCGCATTCTAAACTGAAAACTGCCTTACAAAAAACAGAACGGGCGCCCCAAGAAATTTTAATTCTTAGAAAGGAGTATAACCTGACAGTGAAAGCCAGAAAAGCAAAATTGAAAATGGAACTTTGGGATCACCTCCATAAAAGTTGTACCCCAAAAAAATTGTGGTAGATTTTTGGGCTGTTATTAAATCTCCCTTCCTTTCTAACTCTAGAGATTCCCCTAAAATTGATGTGGCTATAGACGAAGGGACTTGGGTTGAATACTTTGCCAGGATTTTTATGAGGGGAAACGAAGTTGAGAATTGTCAGGAAAACATCTTCCCTGAACAAAAAACAACTCCATATCCCATAGTTCTAGATATAACCTATGATGAAGTAGAGCTTGCACTAAAGGCCAGCAAAAATGGGAAGGCGCCAGGCCCCGACGGGGTACCAATCGACTTTTTAAAATCAAATCTAGATTTGTGGACCCCAATTCTGACCAGGGTTTTGCAGGCATCTTGCGCGGTAGGGCTTGTGGAATCATGGTCTAAATCAATCCTAGTTCCCATCTTTAAAAAGGGGGACCGTCAATTGACATCCTCCTACCGTCCAATGTCACTGTCGGATTCCTTAGGTAAAGTGGCGGGCCGAGTCATCCTTGAACGCCTCCAGCAGTGGGCGGACAATAGCAGGATTCTATCAGACTTACAATTCCGGTTCCGAGAAGGGCTAGGAACTACCGAACAAGCCCTAAATTTAACGCTTTTACTAGGCAAGTATGTCAGCGCAAAAGGAGGGGCCCTGTACATGGCGTATGTCGACTTGTCGGCTGCCTTCGACTGCGTTAGCCATGCAAAACTCTGGTCAGTCTTATTGGAAATGGGGGTAGAGCAGGCGCTTGTTGATTTCTTGCGCAAGCTATATTCAAATACCTCAGCCAGGGTGAGGTATGGTGTCAGGGGGGAGCTAACAGCGTCTTTCGGTATCGAGAGAGGGGTGATGCAGGGCTGTGTCCTGGCCCCCTTCCTTTTTACACTCTACACTAACGGGCTGGAGCGGGACATGGTAAAAGGGTGCCATGACCTTCCCATTATAAACAACCGCCCAATACCGGCCCTACTCTGCGCCGATGACGCTGTAATACTGGCACGTACCCCCATAGAATTACAGCGGGCTCTCGACAGATATAACACTTTTATGGCCAATCTGGACCTGAATATCAACACCCAAAAAACTTTTGTTATGTCTTCGGGATCCAGAACGAAGAAAACCAAGGCTATCTTTTTAAATAACATCAAGCTTGAGAGCACTAACACATACCCATATCTAGGGATAGTAATCAACCACAAAATTACCTGGAAACAGGCCATTGAGTCCAGGAACCTCCTCTTCATGAGGGCTACTGTTGCTCTAGTAAAATTTTCTCGAAGGTTGGGAAGAAGGCCCCCTGTCGAACTCATAGAGATTCATAAGGCCAAATGCTTAACTGTTGCAACCTATGGGGCGGGCGTGTGGGGTTATGAAAACATAGATGCTTTACAAAAGGTCAAAAACAGTTTTCTAAGGTATCTTCTTGCTGTTCCCCAGGGTACTGCGACCTTTACGTGCCACGTGGAATTGGGTTTTTCTTATTTGACAGATATTGTCAAAATACAACCACTCCTTTTGTGGCACCGTATCTGGTCATCTAATAAAACCACTTTTTGCCAAGGGTTTATTCAGGATTGTATTTCCTTGGAAAATGCTCGTAAGATTGGGTGGATATGTTATAATATTAATAATAATAATAATAATAATAATAATAATAATAAGGGAATTTGTAAAGTGCCTGGTTACGCCCGATGGCATGTCCCCGCGCTGTAGTGAGTGGATGAGCAAATCCCCCCTTCCCTGCAAGTTGCATCGTACTCCCATTATTGGCGAAACAGGTACGTTTTGAGCTCTGTTCTAAAACTGCTCTCAGATGGCTCCAGATGAAGCTGGATGGGGAGTTCATTCCATTTCCGGGCCGCTTTTTGTATGACCTAGGCTTGGAAAAATATTTTCACGCACCCACCACAATATTAAAGTTATCTAGAAAAGCATTTCAAACGCAGGGGCAGATTTATGAGGCCCTTGCGCCTCTTTGCGCCGCAATTGCGTCACTTTATTTGACGCAGCGGCGGCGCAAACAATGCGCCCTATTTACAACGTGACGCATCTAGGAGATGCGTCACGTTGTAAAGCCCTGCGCCATCAGGAGGCGTTCCTGCGCAGGGGGGGCGTTCCTGCGCAGGAACGCCTCCTAAAAGTGGCTGAGTGAAATCTATAAGATTTCACTCAGTCACTTTCTGGCCAATGCTGCGTCAAAAGCCTGCGCCTGCTTGAAGCAGGCGTAGGTCTTGACGCAGTATTGTTAAGATGGGGCACCCCCGAGCCATGATGGAGCTGCGTCGCGCTTGCGACGCAACTCCAGCAATGCGCCACCTTAACGGCACAGATGCGTCACGCATCTGTGCCGTTTTTGCCCCATGGTGCGCCGCATTGTAAATGCGGCGCACCATGGGTGGCGGAGCTGTGGCGCACTGTGGCGCACATTAACTGGCGCATCCCTGGGGATGCGCCAGTTAACATAAATCTGCCCCGCAGTGTTTAACCCATCTAGAAGAACTGCGTCTGGCCAAAGAGGCCAGTAAACCATCTGTTCAACATATCCTGTCTATACAAACCACTTTGACTATGCAACCCTACTTAACAATCAACATTACCAGCTATGAAAGATTCCTGTTGATTCGGTTTAGGCTAAACTCTTTCCACCGTCTAGTCACCTTCCCAAAAACACACAACTGGGCAACAGTATTACCACCCTGTCCATTCGACGTTCGCTCTACTCAGGCCACTATCCATACAATCCTGTTTTGTAAGTTCTATAGCGAACCTAGAAGGCTTTGGCTCATCCCGGTTTTAAAATCTATGGGTATTCGAAGATGTCATCCCGCACTGCTCTTTTTGCAGTTTCTGGAAGAGGAATGTTTAACGAAAGTTATAATTACATTTTTGAAGTTTATTGTCCGGCACAGGCCAAATTTAGAGTAGTCTAGGACTTCTCTGTCTAGGATTTTTTATCGTTTCTACTTAATTGCACAAGGTGTCCTGTTTATATCGTTTTTAAGAATTACAGTACATTTGTATTTTACGAACTGTTAAAAATACTTAATGAATTTTATGACACACTATTTTTTAGAGATACGGATATTTTTTATAAATATTGAAGTGTGGAAAAAACATTGCAATGTGCTTTTATGGTTTTGTATATGAAGAAAACCGAATAAAGTAATTTTTGATTTGATTTGATATTTCAAGATGTTCCTTACCAAGTCCATCGTTGTCCAGATCACTTAAAACAATTTTTTGTCCAAATCGAGAGAATCTCCTGTCTCCGCTGAAAGTGCTGAGCAGTGATGGTTGAGTATTTCCTCTCAGCCCGTACAGCCGTGCTTTCCCCGCCTGGGCCAGTCCAGCAGATATGTATGCAAACCTGGAGGTACTGTCTGAAGGGAGAAAGATTGGTAGAGGTCAAAATGGCTGAACAAAACCTTTTAAATCTTGTATGAGCACGGTCTTACTGATCGTCAGTTTTCACCTACACTATGGCATATGTTTCAGTGGGAATTGTTTCCAGGTGTGTCAAGTAGTAGTTTTATGCTACATAGGTGCACATTTTGCACTTGGAATTCCTCGGGACACAGAATGAACCCATCAGTCATTCATCAGCAGTTTGGAACCAAGAAGTAAAAAAAAAAGTTAAATGCATGCATACCTAAGATCTTAGTGGTGAATTGGGTGGCGGACGCCGCAGGGGTGTAACTAGACTCAAAATTCAGGGGGTGGGGCGACCACTTCAACTACTAGTTGCAGAGATAACTTAGTCACTGTTTTAGTATATGGGGGTATAATTTTTCTGGACAATATGTGAGGTATATTGAATTTTAAAGCGTTTGTAATAGGAAGAAGAGATTTAACAACCTCGACAGTGGGTTTAGAGTTCTTGTTCAAAACATTTAAGCCGAAGAAATTGTAAATGTTACATTCCAAGGCTCATTGAGTCCGTAGATCTAACAGGATGTGGAATTTTAAGTTTTCTTTTCTAGGGCAAGCAGGGACAAATGGAACGTTCCAAAACACACACTGAAACAGTTTCATAGATCTCACCCTCATAGGGCTTAATAAAAACAACTATTAAAAGATATTTAGGTGCCCGCTCCCCAAGTCAAGTATTGGAAAAATGGTGATAAATGGTGCTTGCTGATCACATTTCTTTTGATATTCTGTTCAAACTATATTTAAAAGTACACACAACTTTCAGCGGACGCATGAACACTGATAGCAACAGAATGCTAAAAAATAACACAATATTTGAAAATACAACAGAGCATGAAAGAAAACTCATCTACAGTTAGAGTTGGTAGAATTTTTGTGGTGGTATAATGAGTGAGGCAAAATAATATCGTAACAAAGCTCTTGCAGAAAGAGTGGCAAATCATGAATCTGGCTATTCGCAGGAGTGGCGGGCCGAACAGAAACAACATTTTAAATGTTTTTGACAAATAGGAGTAATTGTAATTAATATAAGGAAAAGCATGATTTTTGGACATTCTAGGGTCTTTAGTTTTGTAGCTGGCAGCAACGAACGCTGGGGCATATTATCAAGGACGGCGTTAAAAATTATCGGTTTAACAGCAGAAAACTGCCACTAAAGCGGCGATAATGGGCTTGATAATATGCCCTTGAGAATTCCAATAGAAGTCCATGTTCTGGTGTGAGCATGGGCTTCTATTGGAATTCTCCAGGGCATATTATGAAGCCCATTATCGCCGCTTTGGCAGCAGTTTTCTGCTGCTAAACCGGCGATAATTGTAATGCCGTCCTTGATAATATGCCCCGCTAAAAGTATAGCCTCAGAAATACTAATCACAAACTTATTTGATTTTCGGAAGCTGAGTGCTTGAACATCTGACATGAAATGGATACTCCCAGAGGGCAAAGCCTGCCGTTGATATTTTCAATTTCATGTACTGCCACTCCTGCTAACTCTTCAACTGCGGTGAAAGATCTGGCATTTCTAAACCTAAGGGTGTCTGTCCTACAAGAGGCCCTCACTCCCTCTCCATCTGCAGCTGTGAGCAGACCAGTGCTTAATTTGAGCTGGTGGTTTCTGGTGCTCGGCAACCGCACTCAATTGTCAGCACCAGCGCGTCTGACACCTGCCACAAGGTGACGTGGTCTAGCTAATTTAGAGATGACCACAACGACAGTTAATTATTAATGTTATATTCATTAAAAATAGCTGTTGCCTCTTATTTTTTTTGCAAAGTCAGCACTGGAGCAGACAACTAAATACCAGTGAGAGGCTCATGCAAGGTCAGGCTTCAGACACCGCAGAGTGGCTGGTCAGTATGCTACCTCCTCGGGGCTCTCTCTTTAGCCAGCACGTCTGTATTTTACAGTGAGAACTTTAATTATGAGTCCCTTTATGGGTTTGTGAGCCACTGGGCAAAAACTGTCACCGTGCTCCACTTGTATCAATTGGGTCTGCTTGTCTCTTCCTACAGTTACTTCCAAAACTGAGCGGCAAGATCACCCCTTTGCCCCTTAACCCTGAGGATAGCGAGACAGAGCAGTGCAAGGCTTAATCATGTAGGCGATGAGCAATAGACAACCAGAAACCAATGATTCACAAAATAGCAGTCAAGAAATCAAAACCATTCAATGCTTCCAGGGGCAGCCACCACCAGTCTGAAGTGGAGGGGAGGCCTGGGGGACGGGGGGGGGGGACGGGACGGGGGGGGGACGGAGGTTAGAGGGGGATTAGGGGAATACAAATAAATACATAAAAAGACTTATCTGCACTAACGCTGACTCGCCGTTCCTCTCCAGCTCTCAGCAGATCACCCGGCAGTCCATGAACCTCAGCAGAGTCTCCCCACCCAATCCACATGCTGCTTTCATGCTAGCATGAGAGAAGTGCCTGGAATGGCCTGAGCGGGCTAGCCTGATGCTCGCTCAGGCACAGGGAGCCTGTGGCTTTTCTCGAACCCGGCTGTGCAATACACCTGGGTTGGAGAAATAAAAGTGTGCATGCCTGTTTGGCCGGCCTAAGACGGCCGGCCAAACTGTCATGCACACTTTGGCGTGCCCAATCAGTCACGGCTCCAGTCCTCAGCTGCCAATCGACAGCAGAGGACATAACCCCTTCTCCCCTGTCTCGGGCAGGCTGGCGGCTGCGGTGTTCCATAGTGAAAAATAAAATGGCAATGAAATTGTATTTTTCACGTTTAGCACGGTACAGTGGCTGGGGGTAACAACCCCGCTCTAATGAAGAAACCGCCGCTGGCTTTATCTTCGCTAAAGAAAAAGTACTCTCTTCTACTCACAAAACGCAATGCAAAACAAGGAAATATAGCAGTGATAATCGCTACCTTTAAAGTTACAAGGAAATTGCAATCACGGTTTCACAATAGACTTACAATAAGAAGGTGGTAAATACCTCTTTAATACCATTAACCCAGGGTGATATTGTCACTGATTGTTTGATAAATACCTACTATTCTGAATTTTCTACAGGAAGCTGAGGCATAAACTGCAAAGTAGTTGTTTGCATTTTTTTTCTCTGCCTTTTGCCCCAGTAGGTTTCCTCAGGTTTGACTAGCCAGAATTTATCAAGGGAAAGCTTTGAGGGTGCGATAGTTATCGCACATCATGTAATTCTGATCAACTCTGGGAGTCCAAAATCCAGTGTACCGTTCAAAGGTAAAAGCAATCCAGAGACTTGAGCACATGCCGGATTAGTAAAACCCTAATTGCAACCTTCATTAACCTGATGGTGTAAATCATTGTCATTCCTAATCTGGCATGTTCTCAAGTCTCTGGAATGCTTTTACCTTTGAACGATACACTGGGGTTTGGACTTCCATCAGGTTTCTATGAATTCCTTTAATTTGGTCATTGAGAGTTTTATTTTTTATTTTAATAGGGTATTATTTGACACAGCCTTAACCAGGGGAGGGTGGCAGTGTGCTTCACAGTGAGCACATCAATCAAGAGATATAATATGAAAAGCAGAGGAGAGACATACATCAGAGAACCAGAAACAAACATGTCACAAGGAAAGCAGACAACAGGCAAAGATGAGGTGGTAGTGGGATGGGGTATCCGGGAAGAGCGAGGAGCTAAAGGTGCAAGGGATATGACTCTCTCAGGTACTCATTAGATGTTTCTTCGATTTATATGAGAACAGTATGAAGTAGGGGACAGTGTGAAAATCCAAAGTGTGTGCAGTGCAGGTTTTAAATGCATGAGTGGAAAAAGGTTTTTTTTTTGGTGGTTCATTTTTTGATACTTCTGAAGGTGAGGTGAAGGGCTGCATGCCATATCAAACAGGATGTTCCAATGAAAAGTCAGTTTGCATGCTGAATATGAAGGTGATGCACGCCTCCAGGGGTAGACAGTGTTTAGAGAGCTCACAATCTGAGAGATGTGATCAAATTTCTTCTTTCCATTAAGAAAACTGGCCGCAAAATAACGGATTGACTTTAAAGGAGCGAGGCTGTATTCAGTGAGGCCAATGAACAGTGTTTTGAAATACATGCTTCTAGATATGACCAGTGCTTGAACCAAGTGTTTAGATCGGATCTGAGGGGGAAATACCTGGGGGCATATTACCAAGCCTGGCGAAATGACATTATCGCCGCTTTAGCGGCCGTTTTTTGCCGCTAAGCGGCGATAAAATCATTGCGCTATTAGCAAGCTGTCGCTAACTGATGTTGGCAACAGCTTTTAGGCGATAGCGAGTGGTTTGGGGCCCGCTTTACATGTCAGCGATGTTTATCACTAATGACATGCAAAGTGGGCGTACCCAACCTGTTAGCGACTGAAAGCAGTCGCTAACGTCGCTATCGCCTATTAGCAAGGCAGGCGTAGCGATGGAAATATTCCCGCTATCGCCAAAAACTAACGCCTGCTCAGACCAGTTCTTAGCCATGTTATCCAATGGGAGGTGGATAACATGGCTAAGAGCATTTCGTCGCTAATGCGTGAATATCGCTGTATTCTCAGCGATATTCACGCATTTTGCCTGATTTTTATCACTTTTGAGATAAACCTTGCTAATAGCAAGTTATCTCAGCGATAAAAAATGGTGATGCGCGGCGATAAAAATATTGCCGCTAACGCTACTTTGCGATAAATATCGCTATTTGTTGGTAATATGCCCCACGATGTTTATTAGAGTGCATAGATAAAGGGATGCACATTTAGCAGCAGCTTCAACATTTAAAGCAAGGCTAAGTCTAGAATCCAGAGTGACTCCGGGAGACCTGGCGTCTGAGCTGGATTTAGGGGTAATACCTAGTGTCCCCAGTTTTTCAAGCCATACAACAGATAATCTGCAACTAAATGTAGAGGAGAGGGTGAGGGATTTTTCTTTTTTTGCTGCATTAAGTTTCAGTTTCACATGAAACTTCCAGATTACAAGCGGAACCAGTTTAGTACCAGTCTTTTCCATCTCATGACAAAGGTAGAAGAATGGTACCTTTTGCATTATAAATGAAAAGTTTGTAGATCCTTTTCAGTGGAAGACTCAGTATGGTGCGTGGCAGAATTCTACCCAGAGTTACCACTTCAGGTGGATGCCGTCACTCGCACTGAAGGCCGTTACCACTATCATTGATTATCTACCAACTTTTCAATGGGATTTAAGGGAAGAAAGGGGGAAAACAGGAGTGGTCCGAGGATTACCGATAAGTATATTTGCCTCTTATGGTAACCCCCTTTCCTCGCACCCAATCAAATTCCAAAATGTACATCGTCTAGCTGCAATGTGGCACATTTCTATGTCCATTGATAGTGGAACAGTAGAGCAGCAGTGAATCAACAAAAGTGTGTTTCAGTAACATTCAGATTACAAAACATTGAACTAATTAAAAAAAGAGCACCAATACTACTTAATATAACACTCAAACATATGTATTGTTCAGGAAATGTTAATAGATTTTTGGAGTGTATATATATTTTTGTAAGCATTACAGTCTGTATCCATTTTCTTATTATCTTTTTTTGACATCTTTGTTTTTTCATTACCAAATACTTAATAATACATGTTTCACAGAAATTGCTTCAGCAGTTTTTGGAGTCACTATGGTGTAATTACTAAGTGCTGTGTAGTCATGTGAGTGAAGCCATGTTGTTGACTTCATAAGAAGCAATGGCTGCAATACACCTACTGAGATTCAAACAATGCCCTGCAGTTTACACATAATTTCCCCATAGAATGTGTATTACTTGAACATATACAGCCTGATTCATCATTCTCCCGTTTTGCGAGCCCCTAATAGCGATTCATAACGAATCGCTATTAAGGACTTGCAAAACGGGATTCATGTAGAAATTGCATAAAGAAATGCGATTCCTACACATTCCTTATTTGCGATTAGCAAATTGCTAATCGCAAATAAGGAATAACTCCCCATTCATTCCTATGGGCCAAAAGGTCCATAGGAATGAATGGGGAGTATTCCTTATTTGCGATTAGCAATTTGCTAATCGCAAATTAGATAGCGATTTAAAGGGTGCCAGGGGTGTCCAATGGACACCCTGTAGCACCCCTTAAATGCAAATTGAAACAGGTGTTGCGCACACACATGTCCAAAGGACATGTGTGTGTGCAACATGCAACTTAGAAAAATGCTTTTAAAAGCATTTTTCTAAGTTTTCGCTATTTACCACGAGGTTTGACCTCGCGGTAAATAGCGGGCCGAAATTGCGAATTCGCAATTTTTAAATGAATGATGAATTGCATTTAAGGAATCTCAAATAGAGATTCCTTAAATGTAATTCCTCGCAAAATAGCGAAATCGCTATTACCGATTTTTGCATTTGGGATGATGAATCCCAAATGCAAAAATAGTGCTTGCAAAGGGCCAGATTCTCAGAATCTGGCCCTTTGCGAGCCGATTTCGGCTTGATGAATCAGGCTGATAGTCACAAATATATGCTAATACTTACATACATACATATGCTCATCATGTTCATGTGATGGATACAACATGTGTTTAAATGCTTGATGCTGAAATGATGTGATTTGAATCCAGCATGCTAGACACCCCTCTGAAGTAAGTAAATGAAATACTATTAAATTGAGTAGTAGTAACTGTGAGAAGTTGGGTTGTTGGTCGACTGGAGTGTTAGCCCTGGTCAAGCAACAGCCGCAATACCTGGCAGGGTGAACAACTAAAAGTCATTTAATTAACCTGCGCATAACCCTGGGTAGCTTGCCACAAAAAGCAGTCAGGCTTAACTTAGAGGCAATGTTTAAAGTTTTTATGCTCAAAGAACAAGGGAGGGAGAAAGAGGTTAGGGACGCTGTGGACTCAGCCTCCTTGGTAAACTATGAAAAACAAAAGAAGTCCACCCTTTATTTAAGGAAAAACGTCTCTCAAGAAAAACTGTCCTTCCAGTGATTGGTATAAGTATTACCAAGGAAAATATTGTAAGTTTCCTTAGGGAAAACAATGAGTTTTCTTAAAATAACCCTCACCCACCAAAAGGTCCCTTGGTGGCATGCTTCATCATTGGGTTCTTCCCGCCCTGCAGCAGGTCGAGGCGTGCTATGACAGACAGAGACGTGGGAGCACTTTTGTGAAGTAATACTATGTGTTAGTGTGAGAGTGGAAGGGTCAGAAGAAAGAGTGAGTCTAAAAAATACCTGGCTACGTGGAACCTACACTTTATTAATTCCTGTGGCTGGTATCGTCAAAATGGGGGGAGGAGAAAAGTGCACTATGATGAGTGGAGGTATTTTTTAGACTCACTCTTTCTTCTGACCCTTCCACTCTCACAATACCAGAGGGACTCGAGGAGTACGGCTGGTTCCCCGGGCTGCAACCGAATGTCTAATTGAAGATCATTTGGGCGATTGATTCACCCTCTACCATTTAATGAATTCACTCCTTTGAAGCTGGAATCCCTTGAATGACCCACAGCTACACCACAACCTAAAGTGCAGACCACCCAGTGAGGGGCTGTATCCAGCCTTGAACTACTCCATAGGTTGCCCCCGTCCCCCTGTCCTGAAGAAGACCCGTATGCAGAGGATGTAAATTACCCTGTATGCGCTAGGGTCGAAACGTAGAAATTCTCCCCAAGTGGGCCTGTACCTGATACCATCCCTGCCCTGCTCATTTCACGGAAGATGGTTCTCTGTGCACCTGTGAGAAATCACATAAACTGGAGATTTTCAGCAAATCTAAGAAGGACAGGCCTATTTGGAAACTGGAGCCATTGTAAATTCGTAGCCAGTTTGCTACACATAAAATTGCATTTAGTTATCTGTTAAATATATCTTGATCCTCTTTTTTCTTATCTACTCTCCAACACAAGCATGTTTTCATTTCCACCCTCCCTTTGGCGCAACCTTTCCATCTCCAACAGTAAATATGAATATGGTGATCTGTTAAACCCTTTTGCGGAATTAAAAAACAGTCACTACTTGAAGTCCTCAGTTTTTGGTTTTGGCCACATGGGCTCTTTAGAATCACAACCAATCATATAAGACTGGTAGGACACCACTTGGGGGTGCAGGACTCCCTCAGGTTGGGCCCAGGTGTGGACTTTAGATGGTGGGAGCCTTTTGTGTCCCTGTGGCTCTTAACAGAAGGCCAAAAAACTAGCCCTTAGCATCACTTTGGTAGTCCTCGGTTCAGGTGAAGGTGCAGGGCTGAACAGCAGGGCTTACCTCTGTGGGTTCAGGGCAGGCTCCAGTCAGCAAAGCAGTCTATCCAGGTACAGCAAAGCAGTTTTGCAGAGTGCACAGCAGATCTCAGCAGCAGGCAGTCCTCTAAGAGTCCTTACACACATCTAGTAGTAAACTGAAAAGTGGGTCTACGGGCCCACATTTTATGCCTGGTGCCATTCCTTCTGGAAGGTGGTAGACACTTCTGGAAAGATTCTTTGAAGTGCATTAAATTCACTGACTCCCCTGCCCTGGCTCAAAGCTGGCTTCAGTGACAACGTGGAGGTGATAGGTCTTTTGTGTGAAAGCAGAGCACAGTCTTTTCCGTTGCAAGTGGGGCTGTGCTCTGCTGTGCCCCCCTACTTGCCAGAAGATGGCTTATTCAGGCACACCTAGTCCTCTATTCTGTGACTGTCTAGGAGGAATTCACAAAGGCTAGTTGTCAGGTACACCCAGTCATGTGACCCAAGACAGGCTGTAGATACAAAAAGAGATAAGGGCAGGAAAATAGCAACTATCTAATAGTGCCACTTTCAAAATTGCAAGTAAATATCTGACTTTTTAACTAAAGCAAGATTTGTCACTACAATTTTATAGATACCAAACGTGAACTAGTCCCAAACAAAAGGTAGCACTTATTAAATGTAATAAGGCAACCCAATGTTATACTACGGGAAAGGGAGGCCTCACAGTAGTGAAAAATGTATTCAGGAGTTTTTTGCTACCAGGACGTGTAAAACTTAAACATCTAACGCTTTACTTACAGGGCCACCTGGAACCTACATTGGGTGTGACTTCTATGCATTAAAAAGGGAGTTTAAGGCTTGATAAGGGGGTTTTATTGCCAAGCCGAATTGGCAGTTTAAAACTACATTCTGGCGGCAATGACAGGCTTGGGGCATGTTTTTAGGTGCTACTTAAATGGGTGGCACAATAAGTGCTGCAATCCCACTGGTAGCATTTACTTTACAGCCCCTAGGTATATAGTATACCACACTTCAAAGGACTTATATGTAAATGAAATATGCCAATCAGAAGTAAGCCAATCAAAACATGTTTAGGGGAAGGAGCACACAAACATTAGCACTGGGTAGCAGTGGTAATGTGCACAGAGTCCTAAGGCCAACAAAAGCAAATTTCAGCAACAAAAATGGAGGTAAGCAGGCAAACAATTTGGTGCAAGACCACCCTATGGCTGACAGCTCTAACAGTAACCTATTTCCAGTGATTAGAAATAAAATAAATGCAATAGAAAGCATTAAATAAAAAAACACAGCAGCAAACATTCACATTACCAATGTTAGAATACACCATTTCTTTTGCTTTGCTTACATTTAAACAGCACTGCCAGTTCGGGGAGGCCTCACACTAGAAAATCAAACAAGGCTTGAGGAAAAATTATGGTCACATTTCAAATACATTTATTTATATTTTCTAGGGTTGCAAAATCCTTGCACAATGTTGTCTGCCATATCACTGGCACTTAATTAAATAGCTATGTGGCTAGCACTCTGTCCTATGCTGCAGATGGACCGTTACACAATGCTTCTGCTGTTATTTTATGAATGTGGATGGGATGTGAGATAGGCAGCATTCACTCCTAATCGTAGACATCTATAAAACATCATGGCTAGTCTGAGTAAAGGGGGAACAAGTAGGAAAGGAGAGAGGCATCAGCCATTGACAAAGTAAATACTCTAAAGTGAACAGGGCACCTTTAACTGTATATGATCTTGTTATGAATGGTATAGCAGCAACATTTTGACTGAGCATTTAGGACTGCAGCCTAAGCCCAGTCAGTCCGCCTAAGCTAGCTGACGGGGTGGCCTGGTGGAGGGCATGGGCGGGGTTTTGTGGTGGGATGATCCCTGCAGGGGGATGCAGGTTGTAAATGTAAATGTATTGCGACTTATATAGCGCACGTATCACCCGAAGGCATCAAGGCGCTTGCCTTGGGAACCCGTCCTGGCTTTTCCCTGTGAGATAACCCCCTACTGGGTATCCCCAGGGTGAAGGCCAGGCATCCCGCAGCGGGTGGGCCGCCGTAGTGGAGATTAAGCAACTATTGCCCAGAGTTGCAGCGTGGGACCCCATGATTAGAATAGGCACCGAGGCGAGAATTATCGAGTCCATGGACATTTTTGGGCTCAGGACCCTGCCGCGTCGGGAATTGAACCCTGGTCCCGGGCCAGACCTCTGCATCAGGGTCTGCCGCTCTAATCAGTGAGCCACACTCCTCCACTCCACAGGTTGAGCACCAGCACTGTCTGAGAAGCCACCACTATCCTCCCCAACAGGCAAAGTGAAACATTAGAGGCTACCTCCCCAGTGGCGTAGCTAGGACTTAGGCAGCCCATGGCATCCCCTGCGTTTGCCGCCTGTGGCGGCCTGATCAAGGGGAGTGGGGGGTGCTGGCGAATAATGCTGATGCGAGGGTCGCAGCTAAGAGGGGGGCAGGGGCGGTCCGACCCCCCCCCAGCTACGCCACTGTACCTCCCATTTCTGAGGAGGTGAAAAAACCTGTAATGGAGCAAAATCCTCGACAAGCTGATAACTTACCACTTCTCTGATTCAGAATTGTAAGGTCAATCTGGACTAAGACACAAATGGTGTTCGAGGATTTGAAAAATGTGGAAATCCAGTGCTCTCTTATTCAATACTTTTTCACTTAAAAATGTCACAATGAAAAAGTCTTGTAAGTGAATAAACATATTTTTCCTATGTAATCGATGTATACACTATTGGCAATACCCGTCATTTTGGGTTGTGGGCCTGAGATGGTGGTCTCAGTGGTGGTGCTGCCATTAATGTTACATCACTGATGAGTTAGGGATTGTGGAAAATTCAAACGTCACACAAAAAAAACGAGTGCAGCCAATGTGCCATGCTCATTCAGCAGGAGAGGGGTAAGTGTGTGGTATGTACCTGGGAGTGCATTTTTGGGCACAGTCGTGGTTGCGCACCGTCATTTACAGACAGCGCATATTTTGTTGAATTGGCCACTAAATTTGCACAGACATGCAGTTTTACTGGTAAAACTATATAGCAAAGAAATGATAATTGGGTTTCAGTGGATATTTATCCCTTGAGCATCATCGAATAACCTGTCTTGATTTCTTTCAATCCTATTAAAATCTTTGTTTCCGTCACACCTCAGAACTGCAAAATAAAGTGCTTCATTTGTGATTTTCTTATTGTTGATATAGTTGGAAATATGGATATAGATAATTTACCGATTTTTAAATGTTGTAAGTATTAGTACAACAACCATTCCTTTAATTTCCTGTACCCCAGCAGGGTTGCATCGAGATCACTCTTACAATAATATAAAATATGGAAAAAGAATCAATTTGCTTACAAGCAGTGCTTAAAATGGTCCAGTACTCACAGGTACTGAGTACCTGCGCTTCTTTCATTTGAAAAGGAGAGTACCTGTACCTCTCAGCTGGGGTACAATACTTTTAACCACATCGCTGCGGCGGCTATTCCGCCGCAGCGCTAAGGGGGCGAGGGGCCACGCGGCGGGCCCATGCTGGTGACGGAACCGCTCCATCACCAGCCGCGGTTGAGCTGTGCTCATGACGGAGCCTTTCCGTCATGGCCCCGCCCGCTTAATAGAACCTGCCGTGCAGGCGCGAAATCAGTGCCGCGCAGGCCCGTCGGGCGGGCCATGAGGGAACTGCTCCGTCATCAGCACAGCGCCACCGCGGCTGATGATGGAGCGGTTCCGTCATCAGCACGGAACCGGTTAATCGGAGAGTACCAGCACTTCTCAATAGCACACAGGTACTCTTATCCAGTGAGAGTACCTACACTTCTGTAATTCAGTTTCAACCACTGCTTACAAGACTATCTTGTTTTGAGAAATGTCCAACATAGAAGAACTGAATGTGAGACTACAGGGTTATGATATTTGTCTCTGTTGTATTTTAGAAATGGGTGGAGAGGCCACTTAAGCAGCACTGTAAAAACTCAAGTTAAAGATTATAGAGGACCTCCAAGAAAGATTCGTCTACGTGCCCTCAACTGCTTTTGCAAAACTGTGCTTGAGTTCCCATCAAGATTATGAGATATGTACAAAATTCCCATTGACTCACGATTTTCCTGCACCAATTCATCCATGTTTTCACTCGAGAAACATGGACTCAGAATGAGGAAAAAACTGTTCCAATACTTGCAGAGTAAACCTGATTTCTCAAGTTATCTCTCATTGTGGCTTGAAAAACAAAATGGGGTCAGTGAAAGTCACGCAGCACAGGAAGTCACCTTCCTGCGTTGCGTGACAGGGAAAGGGCAGGAATGTGCCGTATTTTAAAGAATACATTGCATTCCTTCTTTTGTCCCTGCTCCGGCACCGTTTTGGCTGTCCAGGATTGTTTTTGTGCAGGAAGGGGCACCTTACTGCACAAAAACAACCCTGAGAGGCATATTCCTCTTTCTATGGATGCTGCAGAATGACAAAGAGGAAGTACCAACGAGTAATGAAGATATTTCTCCTTGTTACGCCGCCCCTGAGAAGTTCAGTCTTTAAGGCTCATTCCCAATTCCACCAATTGTGATAAATCTGGGATTGGTTCAAAGCACAGAAATCTTCAGAATGCGACACAACTCCTCATGTAAATATGCCCCTTAGTTGGTCAAAATCGAGCCTGGGGAAAAACACAAGCTGCTGTATTGGATCTTTCCTGGTCCAATTTACTTTCTAAAAAACTCCAATCGACTCAAACATGAGAGGTTAATGTGTAAGACTTTTCTTCTCTCTTTAGTGTTCACTGAGTTAAAATATCCCTTCACCACGTGGCAGTGTGAAGAATTGCGATAATGTGTGGCACGTCCATAAGAAGATGTAATAAACTAATCTTTTAGCACCACCCAGTGGCAGAACGCAGTTACTGGCAGTAAGGGCCAGAAAATAGTCTTTATTTCAGTTCATGGAAAGCGCTTCAGCTGGTATAATACCTAGGCCCAGCCGCCCAGGTTTACAAAAAAGTCAAGGAACACAGCGCAGCAGCCATAAATGCTGCCCTGCTTTCCAAGACAGGGAGGGAGCAGGAGAGAGGCATTTTTGCAGTGATATGGCTCTCTTCGCCCCTCTCCCTAGCTCTGCTGCTGATTTTAGCTACCGTGTGTCAGGCACACACCTTAGCGCCATAGTGCTAGGGTGAGTGCCTGATTCTACTATAGTAGTTCCAGTACAAAAATACTATACTAGACACACTTTAAAACTCTCCCTACTTTTCATGTGTGCTGCATGCATGAAAAGTCAGAAAAGATAGGAGAAATAAAAACATTTCTCCTTTTAACACCCTTCTTTTAAGTGGCGTTAACTTTTGGCGCTAGATCCTGTCTACTATTGTTTGTAGATAAGGTTTTGAGTCAAAAGGCATGGGTGGTAGCATGGGAATGCCCATGTGCCACACATGTATTGCCCCCTTGGTGCTAAGTAACGCAAATCAGTGCTTCACACTGCTAGGTGTTACTTTCAGGGTACTTTCCAGCGCAAAACAAGTTTTGCACTAGAAAGTACATCAGGAAAAAACATTTTGTGCTGGTTAGCATCACTTTTGTGATGCTAACCCAGTGCAAAATGTTAGCAAAATCGAAACCCTAGTGCGCTAACAAAATCCTCTTACCCTTCCTTCCTGAATGTCCTCTGTGTACCGGATATTATAACTGTGGGAGGCCATGACTTTAAACCTACAATGCCACTTAACTTCCTGCCAAACACTAAGGATCTAATTTATGAGGCCTCTTACGCCATCGGAACGTCACTTTTTGTGACGTTCCGTGGCGCAGGAGGCTGCTCCATATTTACAAGCCAGCACTAAGCCACTTTGTTTGGCTTAATGCTGCCTTTTAAATATTGTCCCCTTTAATACAGTTTTCTGCGTTAAAGAGGCAAGCAATGGGTGTTGCTGGGGGCTTCCAAGCAACATTCATGGCATTTTGACGCTGTCCCAGATTTACGAGAAATCGTAAATCTGAGGTAGCGCCAAAAACGTACGCCTCCCCAAGGGAGGCGTAAGGAAGGCACAACGAGGAGAAATACTTTTATTTCTCCTCATTTCTCCTTTTTCTATGTGTACTGCATTCTGCAGCTCACATAGAAAAAGGAAAAAGCCTCTTGTGATTGTTTTTGTGCAGGAAGCTTAACCTTCCTGCACAAAAACAATTATATCCTCAACGCAGGCACCCTTGCAACATGGTGCAAAGGTGCCTGCGCCGGGGCAAGGCAGACGATTGTGCGACAGCGCAGGGGATAGCACAGTGATGCATCATATTATTGTAAATATGTCTCATACCTGTGCTTTGAAAGTGTTGCAACGTGGCACAGCCAAGAGGCTTTCTGTGCCATGCTGTTGCACTTTCTTGTAAGTGAGGCCCATACTCCTTAAACACTACACAGGGAGTGCTTGGGTCACATTTGGATGGAAAAGCAGTGAATTGTTAAAACTTTGGTGCTAACTTTTATTGTTATTAACCCAATGTATTTGTCCCAGGAAAACACAAATAGACTTTTAGTGGACTTTATTGTTTTATACCATTCATAAATTGTTAGGATTATTTTATATTTAGTATTTCCACTGACTTCCATTTTTGGTTAGGTTAAAGCACTTGACAGATCTGCGTATAGTCAAGCCTCTTCTTACCCTTCATGGATAGTTCTCTATGGTGTGGGTAGAACCACATCCAAGTATTGTTAGTTATTGTTGCCACTGCATGTATTGTACGTTCTGCCCAGGTTTTCAGTGTTCCCTTCATATTTACGAGGTAAACACCATAGGAGCTGCAGGGACTCAACCAGAATGACTAGGCATTCTCTCTACTGCACTCTCTAAAGTAGTTGGGGCCCAGCATGTGCAAGATAAACTTAAACGTAAGGTATTTGTGTTAACTGCAGTTGCATCTCAGATCAATAGACTTTCCACCAGTCGAACCAGTAAGACTGACGAATTGACATTGCCACTAGTTGAATAGGCTTCCATCTAAGGTTCTCTCTTCTAACTATTTCATACTAGTGCCTTGTTGACTGTGATGTCAGTCTGTCTCAACTTGAATTTGCCTAATGGTTGCCGCTCGCTTGAGAGACAGTCTGTGTAGTAGTGGCGTCTCCTCCGCAATGGTGGAGGAGCTTCGTCCCACTGCCTGGCTCAGAGCTAGCAAATGAAAACAAAGAATGATGTTTTAGCATTGTTTTATTTTTCATTTGCAGGCTCTGAGCCAGCTTGTGAAGGGAGGGGCGGGGCATGGGAGGAGGAGTGCTCAGTGCACTCCCTAAGTGTGCATATGTGTTAGTCCAGTCGTCTCTGGCCGACCAAAACACACATGCGCACTTAGGTTTCTCCAGCCCGGCTGCATTTAACAGCTGGGCTGGAGAAACTCCCACAGACTCCCTGGCCTGAGCGGAACATCTTTCCAGCCTGCTCAGGCCAATCCTGCACTGCTCTGCAGCACGGAGAATATAAATGAGTCTGTCCCAGGGGCTGCTGGTACCACAAAGACGACAGGAGGTGTGACGCGGGAGGTGACCGGCAGCTTCAGGTAAGTTCTTTTTATTTTTAATATATTATTCCTAACATGCCCCATGCACTCCCCTCATGCTCCCCTTCTGCTTTCCCTACACCCGCCTCACCACCCTTTGTTTGAGGCAGCCACCACTTCTCTGTAGTGAAAGAATGCAATCTGGCATGTACTGTTGTGTGTTGTATGTCTTTTGGAAATATTTGATGACATCATATGTGTCACTGGCCTTGATTCATGTGAACCTGGCCATGGTTTTTCACAGAAAAAATTGGAGAGTATGGCGGAAAGTTAGGTACAATATTTAAGGCTTTCAGTAATAGTTGCTCCCCAGCCTCATTTTTGCTAACAGAGGATCTACATGCTAAATTGTTACAGATTTTTGCAGCTCTGGTCGTAGAAGCCAGAGAAGTGTTTTTCCTTTCTCCGAAGCATTTCACAGTAGTTAAAATCTGTTTGGAGTTTGACCTAGTGGCAGTTCAGTGCTAGCAGAATTTAAAAGATACAATGCAGTAGTTTCCGTATAGAAGATATAAGTGTGAGGGGTACCCACTTGTACTATAGACCCCCATATATGAAAAGAGCATAAAAGATCCTAGAAAATGGGGAAGGGCAAGCTGACTGACCAGTTGGTGTGGAGAAGTGTTGAAAACCAGGGCCCTGGTTTAAGGCCTATAGGCATACAGGTATGTGTGTGTGTGGGGGGGGGGGCTTTAAATGACTCGCCAATGCCAATGATATGTTTAGATTAATGGATAAAACTGCATGCTAGCTAAGTAATATAAAGTTTGGAACTTTACTAATAGATTAGATATGTGTGATGCCATTTGGTGTAGCCAGTCTTCACCCTTGTTTAATTTTTGATGGCTGGAATTTTTTCTGATAAAAACTCATTTTAAAATTATTTTTATAAGAATAGCACATATTAACCCCTTCAGTGCTCATGACGGAATGGTTCCGTCATAAGCACCGGTGCTCCTGTGTTCATGACGGAGCCATTCTGTCATGGCAACAGGGGGCACTAAATCCCTCTGCTGCAGACAGCAGAGGGATTTCCCTTATTTTAAATTGGCCTCAGGAGGTTGGGGAAGAGCTTCCCCAACCTCCCGAGGCCAATTTGCATTTTCGTTGCAGTGCCGATCACGGACATGGCACGCTGATGTCACTGCAATGAAAATGAAACTGAAATGAGCCAAGAGGCTCATTTCAGTTTCTCTTTCTATGTGCTCAGGGGGCTATCTCAGTCCCCTGAGCATGTAGAAAGTCAGGATAGGTATCATTGGAAAGAGGAGAATATGCCCTGTCCAATGGTGGATCCCTGCTTGAGGATCGCCCTCCTCCACCCACTAGGCACCAGGGAGGGAGGAGTGGCCCCTTGGGCAAGAGCCTTTGCTCCCCCATAATATTTTGAGCAAGTTTAGTCTTTCTGCCCACCCTGTGGGGCATATGGGGCAGTAACCACCATGTTGCCTCCCTGGGGTGGCAGAAAGCCCACTAGAAACCAGGGATTTCTGTTACATTTAATTTAGGGGTTGGGGCTGCCCAATATGGCCATGCCAATGCCCCCTCCCCCCTGGCCATAAAATCACAGTCTTTCTGCCACCCCTGGGGGGGCAGTAGCCCCCAATCTGCCCCGGGGGGGGGGCAGAAAGCCCACTAGATACCAGGGATTTTAAACAAAATTATAATTAGGGGTGGGGGGTGCCCAATATGGGCATGCCAATGCCCCCAACCCCCCACACACAAAAGTCCGGTCCTTTTGCCCCCCCTGGGGGGCAGATGGGGGCAGTAACCCCCAATCTGCCCCCCTGGGGGGCAGAAAGCCCACTAGAAACCAGGGATTTATTTTATTATGTAAATTAGGGGTGGGGGATGCCCAATATGGGCACGCCAAAGTTCCATCACAATAACAATCTTTCTGCCCCCATCCCCGGGTGCAGATGGGGGCGTTAGATGGGCATACCATACCCGCACCCCCATAAAATTCCAGTCTTTCTGCCCACATGGGGGCAGATGGGGGCAATAGCCCCCAATGTGCCTCCCATGGGGGCAGGAAGCACCCCAGACACCAGGGATTCTTTTTTTTATAGGCCCATGGTGGGGGCTGCCCAGAGGGTCATGCAAATGCCCCCACGCTACCTCCCAAAGAAAACTAAAGACTTGCTGCCCCTCCAGGTGGAAGATGGGGGCAATAGCTCCTGAAGAAAGCCCACTAAGTGCGGGGGATTTATTTTTTAAATAGGTAGGGGTTGCGGTTGCCCAGAATGGGCATGCCAAGGCCCCCACCCCCCAAAAAAATGATAGTCTTTATGCCCCCCCATGGAGGCAGATGGGGCAATAGCCCCTTATCTGCCCCCTAGGGGGGGCAGAAAGTCCACTAGGCGCCAGCGAATATGCTGGCTTTTCTATTAGTAGGGGTAGGGCCTTCCCAGAATTGCCATCCCAATGCTCCCACTCCCCCAAAGAATAGCCACAGTCTTTTTTCCCCCCTTGGGGGCATATCGGGGCAATAGCCCTCGATTTCCCCCCTCCCCATGGCAGCAGAAAGCCCACTAGGCACTGAATTTTCTTCAGGATGTGCCTACCTGTGGATTTCGGGTCCTAGCGCAGGCGGCACATAGGGAAACCTAGCAAACCTGTACAAAACTAGACACCAAGGGGAATCCAGGATGGGGTGACTTGTGTGCCTCTCACCAGATTCTGTTACCCAGAATCCCTTGCAAACCTCAAACTTTGTCAAAAAACCCACATTTTCCTCACATTTTTGTGGTGGAAAGTTCTGGAATCTGCATGGATTCACAAAATTCCATCCACTCCGCGTTCCCTAAAGTGTTCAGAGAAAAATGGTACCTCACTTGTGTGGGTGAGTCAAGTACCAGCAACAGGAAATGGCCCAAAACGCAACGTGGACACACCACATTTTCTCAGTGAAAGTGACCCTTTTTTGCAGAGGGCCTAGCTGTAGATTGTGAACCCTAGCTCTGCCGGCACCGAGGAAAACCCAGCAAACCTATACATTTTTGAAAACTAGACAACCAGGGGCATCCAGCATGGGATGGCTTGTCTTGCTCTCACCAGGTTATGTTACCCAGAATCCCTTGCAAACCTCAAAATGTGTATAAAAACACATTTGTCTCATATTTCTGTGGTGGAAAGTTCTGGAATCTGTGTGGATCCACAAAATTCCACTTACCCCGCATTCCCCAAAGTCTTCCGAGAAAAATGGTACCTCACTTGTGTGGGTAGGTCAAGTACCCGCGACAGGCAAGGGCCCAAAACCTAGTGAGGAGACATGAAAATTACCTATTACAAACTAACCTGGTTTTAAAGGAGGGTCCCATGAGTTTTTGGCCCCGGGCTCTACGACCATCTAGGGAAGCCTACCAAACCCACACATTTCAGAAACCTAGACACCCGGAGGATTCCAGGAAGGTATGGCATGGATGGATTGCCCCCAATGTTTTCTTACCCAGAATCCCCTGCAAACCTCAAATTGTGCTGAAAAAAATCACTTGTTCCACACATTTTTGTGTGGGAAAGTTGTGGCATCACCAGGCTGACACAAATTTCCTACCACCCAGCGTTCCCCCAGGTCTCCCGATAGAAATGGTGCCTCACTCAAGAAGGAGGCCCAAGTACCCGCGACAGGCAAGGGCCCAAAATGTATTGAGGTGACATCAAAATTGCCTATCACAAAACGACCTGGTTTTGCAAGGGGGGTCACCTGGGTTTTTGGCCCAGTGCTCTGCAGCCAGCTAGGGAAACCTACCAAACCCACACATTTCTCAAAACTAGATACCCAGGGAATTATAGGGAGGTATGGCTTGCATGGATCTCCCAAATTTTACTTACCCAGCATCCCCGGCAAACCTCATATTTAGCTGAAAAAATCACTTTTTCCACACATTTTACTGTGGGAAAGTGGTGGTATCACCGGGCACACACAAATTTCTTACTGCCCAGCGTTCACATAGGTCTCCCGATAAAAATGGTGCCTCATTCGTGTGGGAGACTCAGGTACCCGCAACAGGCAAGGGCCCACAACGTATTGAGGTGACATCATAATTGCCTACCACTAAATGACCTGGTTTTGCATGGGGAGGTCACCTGGGTGTTTGACCCTGTGCTTGGCGGTCAGCTAGGGAAACCCACCAAACACACACATTTCTGAAACCTAGACAACCCGGCAATTCCAGCGAGGTATGGCATTTGTGGATCCCCCAAAAGTTTCTTACCCAGAATCTCCTGTAAACCTCATATTTAGCTGAGCAAAATCACTTTTTCCACAGTTTTTTGTATGGGAAAGTTGTGGCATCACTGGGCTCACACAAATTTCCTATAACCCAGTGTTCCCCCAGGTCTCCTGATAAAAATGGTGCCTGACTCATGTGAGAGGCCCAAGTATCCGTGACCGGCAAGGGCCCAAAACGTATTGAGGCGACATCAAAATTGCCTACCACAAAACGACCTGGTTTTGCAAGGCTGGTCACCTGGGTTTTTGGCCCTGTGCTCGGCGGCAAGCTAGGGAAACCTACCAAACCCACACATTCTGAAAACTACACACCTGGGGGATTCCAGTGAGGTATGGCTTGCATGGCTCCCCAAACGTTTTCTTACCCAGAATCCCCTGCAAACCTCAAATTTAGCTAAATAAATTCACTTTTTCCACACATTTTTCTGTGGGAAAGTTGTGGTATCACCAGGCAGACACAAATTTCCAACCACCCAGCGTTCCCCTAGGTCTCCGAATAAAAATGGTGCCTCACTCGTGTGGGAAGCCCAAGTACCTGCGACAGGCAAGGGCCCAAAACGTATTGAGGCGACATCAAAATTGCCTACCACAAAACGACCTGGTTTTGCAAGGCTGGTCACCTGGGTTTTTGGCCCTGTGCTCGGCGGCAAGCTAGGGAAACCTACCAAACCCACACATTCTGAAAACTACACACCTGGGGGATTCCAGTGAGGTATGGCTTGCATGGCTCCCCAAACGTTTTCTTACCCAGAATCCCCTGCAAACCTCAAATTTAGCTAAATAAAATCACTTTTTCCACACATTTTTCTGTGGGAAAGTTGTGGTATCACCAGGCAGACACAAATTTCCAACCACCCAGCGTTCCCCTAGGTCTCCGAATAAAAATGGTGCCTCACTCGTGTGGGAGGCCCAAGTACCTGCGACAGGCAAGGGCCCAAAACGTATTGAGGCGACATCAAAATTGCCTATCACAAAACGACC
The DNA here is from genome assembly GCF_964261635.1 of Lissotriton helveticus. Lineage (NCBI taxonomy): Eukaryota > Metazoa > Chordata > Amphibia > Caudata > Salamandridae > Lissotriton > Lissotriton helveticus. Next base: position 927,798,875 of record NC_136063.1, read on the forward strand.
TGTTTTTTCAAGGGCGGGTTCACCTGTGTTTTTGGCCCGTGCTCTGCGGCCAGCTAGGGAAACCTATCAAACCCAAACATTTCTGAAAACTAGACACCCGGGGGATTCCAGGGAGGTATGGCTTGCGTGGCTCCCCCAATGTTTTTTTACCCAGAATCTCCTGCAAACCTCAAACTGAGCTGAAAAAATCACTATTTCCACACATTTATGTGTGAGGAAGCTGTGGCATCACCAGACTGACACAAATTTCCTACCACTAAGCGCTCCCCCAAGTCTCCCGATAAAAATGGTGCCTCACTCGTGTGAGAGGCCCAAGTACCCGTAACAGGCAAGGCCCTAAATTTATTGAGGCGACATCAAAATTGCATATCACAAAACGACTTGGTTTTGCAAGGGTGGTCACCTGGGCTTTTGGCCCTGTGCTCGGCGGCAAGGTAGGGAAACCTACCAAACCCACACATTTTGAAAACTACACACCTTGGGGCTTCCAGTGAGGTATGGCTTGCGTGGCTCCCCAAATGTTTTCTTACCCAGAATCCCGTGCAAACCTCAAATTGTGCTGAAAAAATTACTATTTCCACACATTTTTGTGTTGGAAAGTTGTGGCATCACCGGGCTGACACAAATTTCCTACCACCCAGAGTTCCCCCCAGGTGTCCCGATAGAAATGGTGCCTCACTCGTGTAGGAGGCCAAAGTACCCGCGACAGGCAAGGGCCCAAAATGTATTGAGGTGACATCAAAATTGGCTATCACAAAACAACCTGGTATTACAAGGGGGTTCACCTGGGTTTTTGGCCCGTGCTCTGCGGCCAGGTAGGGAAACCTACCAAACCAACACATTTCTCAAAACTAGACACCCGGGGAATTATATAGAGGTATGGCTTGCGTGGATCACCCAACTTTTTCTTACCCAGAATCCCCTGCAAACCTCAAATTTAGCTGAAAAAATCACTTTTTCTACACATTTGTCTGTGGGAAAGTTGTGGCATCACCAGGCTGACACAAATTTCCTACCACCCAGCGTTCCCCTAGGTCTCTGAACAAAAATGGTGCCTTACTCGTGTGGGAGGCCCAAGTACCTGCGACAGGCAAGGGCCCAAAACGTATTGAGGCGACATCAAAATTGCCTATCACAAAACGACCTGGTTTTGCAAGGGGAGTTCACCTGGGTTTTTGGCCCGTGCTCTGCGGCCAGCTAGGGAAACCTATCAAACCCAAACATTTCTGAAAACAAGACATCCGGGGGAGTCCAGTGAGGTATGGCTTGCATGGCTCCCCCAATGTTTTCTTACCCAGAATCTCTTGCAAACCTCAAATTGAGCTGAAAAAATCACTATTTCCACACATTTTTGTGTGAGGAAGCTGTGGCATCACCAGACTGACACAAATTTCCTACCACCCAGTGCTCCCCCAGGTCCCCCGATAAAAATGGTGCCTCACTCGTGTGAGAGGCCCAAGTCCAAGCGACAGGCAAGGGCCCAAAACGTATTGAGGCGACATCAAAATTGCCTATCACAAATCGACCTAGTTTGGCAAGGTGGATCACCTGGGTTTTTGGCCCCGTGCTTGGCGGTCAGCTAGGGAAATCTACCAAACCGACACATTTCTGAAAACTAGGCACCCGGGGAATTCCAGGGAGGTATGGCTTGCGTGCTTTCCCGAACATTTTCTTACCCAGAATCCCCTGCAAACCTCAAATTTAGCCGAAATAAATCACTTTTTTCACCGTTTTTTTGTGTGGGAAAGTTGTGGCATCACCAGGCTGACACACATTTCCTACATCCCAGCGTTCCCCCAGGTCTCCCGATAAAAATGGTGCCTCACTTGTGTAGGAGGCCCAAGTATCCGTGAGAGGCAAGGGCCCAAAACTTATTGAGCTGACATCAAAATTGCATATCACAAAATGACCTGGTTTTGCAAGGGGGGTCACCTGGGTTTTTGGCCCCGTGCTCAGTGGCCAGCTAGGGAAACCTACCAAACCCACACATTTCTGAAAACTAGACACCCTGGGGATTATAGAGAGGTATGGCTTGCGTGGATTCCCCAACTTTTTCGTACCCAGAATACCCTGCCAAGCTCAAATTTAGCTGAAAAAAATCTCTTTTTCCACAGTTTTTTGTATGGGAAAGTTGTGGCATCACCGGGCTGAAACAAATATCCCACAACCCAGCATTCCCCCATGTCTCCTGATAAAAATGGTGCTTGTTTTTGGAGCACAGTTCTTAAAGGCACCTATCAATGTCCGAGTGTGGCTCGCGAAACCGCAAACCAAAAGACAAGATTATGTGGCCCCTACCAGGGCCACGAGCCAGCGCCGTCACATGAACCTGGTGGGTCCGCTGTTGTTTATTTGGACACTGAATGCAGAGCAGGCTGGTGCTGCGGTCATCGACAGGCGACAAGGCTAAGCACATTGATTAGTGCCTTTAAGAACTGTGCTCCAAAAACAGACAATTATCTGCAGCAACCCACTTGGGGATTTAACCTTGACTACCAGTCCCATAATTCTTAGCGCTATACTCAACTGAGTGCCATCATTAAATGTGAATAGATTGAGGGAAAATACTGCTGGTCTTTGTTGCCATGATTTGTGTAGAAAGCCCATGGAGGAAGGGCGTTATGCCTGAAACGTGTCGACGAGTGCAAGAGGTGCGTGTGCTTGCATGAACTGCCTGTCAGCTTTGCAACGTTACCATCCTGTGAGTGTGGCTCGCGAAACGGCAAACCAGAAGACAAAAATATATATATATAATTCAACAAACATCCCCAGTTGAAGACGCACTTGAAGACCAGATGAATTCCACTGATTCTTTAATAAAAGGAAACTACCATTTTCACTCAAATGCATTATCTTGCCTTACGCATTTCAGAGCAGCAGCTACTTGATCACCGGCGTCATGATACTACACAGAAATGGTGAAAAGGCACTCTCCTCTGCCTGTCCATTTAATTTGCCCTCAGTGGGCCTCATAGGTGAGTTCAACTTAGTGTTGCATGCTTTGATCAGTAGTGCACTTTCATCAATTTCTTTACCTTTAGTAGGTTTCTGTGCTGTAACAAAATGTTGTAGGGCAGGTAAGTTTTATGTTTTTGAATGTTTGGTGCATGCGTGCATGCATGTATAAATGTATGACTTTGTTGTAAGTGAATGTTGTGAATGGGTGAGTGCATGCGTGTTTGTGAATGGATGGGTGTGAGCGAGTGAGTCTATATGAGTGCATGTGTGTACCACCATCTGCCCATCACTGCCAAAATTACCAGCGGCTATTCGTTTTTACAACTACTGAAATCATGCCCATTAGACTTCTAAGTGACTATGGTTTCTAAACATCCATCACAAAGGGGAACATGTCAAATATCTTTTTTATCTTCGAAGTTATCACAAATAACATGAGCTTAAATGCACTGAGGAGGCTCTATCTCCAGCGATGATTGCCTTGAATTGTCATAGGCAAGCTAGATTACAGGCTGCTTTTCGGAGTGCATTAGTTCCAACATACATATAGGTGCTACTGCTTCTTTAATTGTTAAAGGAGCGACATTAGAGTTCATTGTGTGGTATACTTGCACCTTTAAACATGGCTCTTTCAGCAACTAGTCTTGGGGATGGGGAAATGGGATACTTGCATTATTATTATGTGACATTCCTGCAAAGATTTCGCCAGCAGCATATTCTGGACTCCAAGTACTGTCTGATAGTTGCTCAGCGAAACATAGGCGTTTTGCATTGCAATAATCAAGTTTGATGCCTATAATAGTCTATTGTTATGATAGCCCTCTCTTTGTCCACCAGGAACGACCAAGGACTTTGTGCTTTTTTAATATAGATTCTTGAACAAACATGGTCCACCACATTCTTACTCATTGCATTGAAACCACTGTACTCTTTCCTCCAATAAGAGTAAGAGAATTTGGAACATTCATTAATAGACGTGCACCAAGTGGTTGTTGGTTAGTGTATCTGGTGCATGATGTGCAGCTACATGGGAAACACGTCATATTATCAGGGTAGATATGAAATCTATTCATCATGTGATTAGAAGCCCATGCAATAGTGTCACACAGTGAGTGATTTAAGTAGGTGAGCGAAGACTGTGAGTGAGTGCCTGATGTGAGTGTTAGTGTATGTGAGGGTTGAGATTTGCCAAGCCAACCCCATTACATTGGCTGAATCTCCAAATTATGATTCTCCTACATTTTGCATTTACTACGAAGGGTGTGCCGTAAGGTACATGACTGTCTGGGAGTACCTCCATGTTGCCATTTTTCTTCTGAAATGTGTGGGTGGGAAAGATAGACTGGAAAATACTTGAGATTCTGATGAGATTATTTAACCATGTCGTGGAAGAATTTATGACCTATTATTGTTGCACTTAACATGCAATGGTAGCCTGCATGCATACAACAGCAGTACTTCAGACTTTGATGCCTGTTCCTGATCATGCAATGGTGGACCCTGGATATATGATGTCAGTATCCATTGAATGTGTTGGCTGTACACGCGCATGTAACAACTAAACCTGAGCCTGATCATAGTGCATCTTGCAGATGATGGTCATTCCTTGCATGTGATGTTATACCAAGCACATGCTGGCAGGACCTAGGCATGTGAACTGCCTCCTGATGTTGCACCAATTCACATGATGCCAGGACTGGGGTGTTTAGTGGTAGCAACAAGCTAATTATGGTGGTACCTATCGATATGGCAGTGACTAGGTTTATGAAGGCTGTATGTGTGCGTAAACTGTAGTCAAAGGGTATGTTATATTTGCAGCATCAGAATGGAGTGCACACGCAGAGCATGCACTGTCAATACAATTGACATGCACGAAACACAGTCCATTACAAAAGGGGGAGGCCAAGTTCTGTGCATCTCAGTGGATTCAAACAGAATTTAAGAATTTTTTTGGGGTAAAGTTGCTATCAACAAGTTGTAATGAACACTTACCCTCTAAGGGTGCGCCAGTGGCAAACACATGAGTGACGGTCCCATCAACCGATAGAACTCCACTTGCAAGCGATGACCCCAGTTGACTCTGTTCCTGTCCAAACACAAGGGCGATTATTAACCAGAGATCAGATTATCAACGTTTCTTTTAATTCAATCCCCATGTCACTCAAAAAATGTCTTACCTTGTCTCCAGATATTGAAAAATAGGGAACTGTACTTGGTGGTTGATAGCCATACACTTTGCCAAGGCTTGGTTTTTCATCTAGTGAGAAGTCAGGCCTATAACTGAAATAAGAAATCACAAGTTGCTGTATATGTTTGTTGCAGAGATTAAGGGCAAACTTTGGGTAGAACAATCATTAAAAGGAAGCACGGTATGCCACCAGCTAAATATTGTTTATGTTTGAAGTAAAGCCAAAGGGTGCTAAAACATTTTCATGTGCTTGCCCAATTTACATTTTACAAGTCTTCCAGTGAAATTGCTCTGCTAAATTCATATTTGTCAGCAGAATGAAGGAAACATTGCCTTCAGTCAACCTCCGCAGTGGAGAAAGTCACCCATGCTGATCCCAGAGTCACAGGTCATCAATTACTAGCTCTCAATTAACAGAAAAGCAAGTTTAACTAGGAAATAGGCAGCACTACCACCTAAAGGTCAATTAAATTCGATCTTCTGGCAGCTAGTATAAACTAATACGTTTTTGTCTCCCTGGCTTGGGCTTTATTGATTTTATTATTTGTTGAGAAATTGTAGCATTTCCATCAGAAACGTCGCACTAAAGAAATAATGGCATTACATAGACCAGTGCTACCCAAACATTTAAGAATTATGACCTACTTTTTAGAACTTACATAACCCACATAGCTTTAATGGACATGAGAAGGTGATTTTTTTCATGTAACTAAAACATTGTATGGTAGTACACTGGGATTTTTCCATTGAAATGCCCACTAAATTTGCCCAGGCATACCGTTTTACTGATAACACTACATTGCACACAAATGATAATATGTGGAAATCGGGGTTCAATGCATATTTATTACTTGTGCATACCCAAGTAAAATATCTTGATTTGTTCTGATCCTATTACAATCTTTGGTTCCATTACACTTCTGAATTACAAAAAAGTGCTTCATTTTTGCTTTCCTAACTGCTGAATGTATACAGTCTGTTTACAGGTATTTATAATGTAATGTGTGTTACAAAAACATTAGATCACTTCAGCCCTTTCTTTCACCCTAGTGTACACCAGCAAGATTGTCACATGATTGATTTTATTTTTCTTTCTCTGACCACAAAGTGGGAGGAGCTTGTAAACACCATGTCAAAAAGCATAAGCAGCAATTTGTCAGAACACATAGCTTGAAATTTGACATCTGTCTTTGAAGCGCAACAAACGTGACAAGATAAATGCAGAATTTTAAGGAATCTTAATTTATAGCTTGGACTTTCGCTACCCATCAAAACATTTCTCAAGTCCAACCAGTTGGTGGCGACCTACAATTTAGGAAACAATGACAGACCAATGCGATATGGTGATTGACGATAACCAAAGTGATCTTTTGTGATGAGGGTAAATTGAACAAGTTGCATTGATATAGTTGGGGAACATCTTATAGGGGAACATATTAAAACACCATATATGTTTACAGTGGTGTAAGACAATTGGTTAAATCATTACTTGTGACTTTTCTATCGTGCCATGAATTTTTATGATTTTTTTTGAAGTCTTGGAGAAAAGGACTTGCAGAATATTCTGTTTTTAGCGAATTCTAGTGCAAAATGCATAGTGGGTAAAAGGTAAGGAATCTGGAACTGGCGTGATCCAGCTAAAAAGCTGGTTATTCTTTGCACAACACAAACTGAACATGAGAACGAAAAAAGCACATATAAAATTCATGTGCACCTTGAACATGTTATACAAATGTCAAAGAATATTGAGAAAATGTATAGTCAAGCACTATAAAAGAGTGCTTAGATTGTAGAAATAGAAGAATGTCATATAATGTGTGTCTAACTTGCCTAACATTTGAATTTCGTGGAGGATTTTAAAACCATGTTGAAACAGAAACTCATAAAAATGTATTTTCTGCAATTGCACACTTAATAAGAAATTAATATATGTTAACTAGTTATTGATGCATTATTGAACTTCAGTTGCAATTGCGTGAATTCTTATAATGAAAACGAATGAAAAATGCTTAAGAAACTGTCTTCTTCTGTTCTTATTGTAATGCACTTATAACTTTGGATAGTTAGTGCATAATCTATGTGTCAAGAGTTAGAAACTTCAAACTCTCCAAAGTTATTCTTTATAGCAATAGAGACTTAGATTTCCTAAAATTAAAAAGTTATATACAAATATAAATATGGATTGCACAGATACATTTTGAAAATGTGGTAGTAGGCCACTCTTACTAATGAATGATTTTGTGAAATAATTTATTACACTTGATTACTTAACTAATGAATTAATTGAATCACATTTGCTTATATCGAAAATGCACACATACATATATGTATTTAATTTATTGTCTTTAATGCTTTAACTTGGCTTTATTTCTTAGGCATGTACTTTCTCATGATGATGGGAGAGAATTGTACTTCAGCCTACTCATGTAGTTTTCTTGTACTTTCCCATGGCTTTCTAGAATTAAAAAAGACATTGATGAACTCAAAATACCCAACTAATTATTATCCTGTTTCATTTCTATCATACCCATTTCTATTACACTTTACACAGTTATTGAAGAAATCAGTAACATAACATCTCCAACAAGCATTGGCATAGCCAATAGGTCTCGCTTTTGGGACCTTATAAGTGTTTAGTTATCCAGCACAATATCCTTGGTGCAACAACATGAACTGTTGCATGGCTAAACACTTATAAGGTCCCAAAGGCGAGACCTATTGAGGGCTCCGAAGCTGATAGGGCTTCTTTAGTGCTGGTCACCCACCTAGGTGACAAGTGTCTCAGCATAGCAGTGGATGGAAATTGTTTGCCACTAATAGATGCCCTCCCACCTCCTGGGCTGTGCCCGGTTTTCCAGGAAAAGCACAAAGTTCTGAGGGATAAAAGTGACCTGAAGAGGGGCAGTGTCCTGAAGAAGAGTAGTTAAGGCCCTACTGAGATGGTAGCAAGAAGAAAGAGAAGTCCAGTGTCATGAGCTCCCATCACTCAACAGCAGACTAAAACCAAGAGTAACAAGTTGGTGGGATTCTAAGGGAGGACAGAGCTTGGATTTACTTCACAAGAGTAGCGGGGTACAAGTAGTATCAATTGATGTTTCCAATGCATACACCCAGTAACATTTCTTGACAAAGCACATGATATTTAACATAAAAATTCACATGTTCAATTACATCCCCCATATTTCGCTCAAACCCTCATGTAAGAGCATTGAGATGCCTCAAATGAAGATGTGTTAGGTCATGGAAAGTCATCCTAGTAGGATAATTACTGACCCACTCCTTCCGCGATGTAAGTGCATGAGAGGCTCTGAGTGGCTGGTAAGTGCGGTCACTGACCCTGGGGGAAGGAAGAAGAGGACAAAGGTGGGTTACATGGGGTATTAGACCCCCATCCTTCTGGTGGTGATGCCCCGAGAGGTGACAAGCCAAGGTGTAAATGAAGCTTATGTGCGGTGGGGAGCCACAGCCCCTCATCCCTCCACAAAGAAAACTAATGATGCCCTCCACAGTAACATTTGTGGAGGGCAGATCACCAGATGCCCACCTGGAGCAGCCTTTGAGGAAAAGAGGCCCTCACAGAGAGGCCACTCCACCACAAGGGAGTGCCCCTTCCAGAGCGATCAAGAAGGGAGAGACTGCTTGCAGAGGGACTGTGGGTTGAGGGCTTGGGGTCAGACCATGAAGGTGGTGCAGCCGATGGTAGCAGGGTCATGGCGGGGAGAGTCACCCTTGAGATTACGGGTGTTGCAGCCTGAGGGACCTTGGAGGGGAAGGGACCGGTGCCTGAACAGGGGCAATGGCAGAGGAGGCTGGAGGGGCATGGAGGTGAACGATCCTACCTGCAAAGGGCTCCAGAGGAGACAGTCGAGGAGGTCAGCAGGGGGCAGAGCTGTTCCCTGGTGGGAACCATGGAGGTGGCAGAGAATCCTTGTGGATATATATATATATATATATATATATATATATATATATATGAACAGAACCTCCAGCGAAGCAAGAAGGAAGAGGCCACATGGGGTCACAGGAGAAAGCCTTTAATTGGAAAGCGGAGTAAGCATATATATATATATATATATATATATATATATATATATATTCACTGAAAAAACCATAGGTTATAGACCATATATAGTTAGGAATTAGCATTTACAAAACCTTATTTTACCCACACAAAACCATTGAAATTCGCATATATAGTTAGTTGCACTAACTATATATCGCGCACCCGCAATCCACTGCTGATCATGTCACATATTACATCATTCATGACATGTTTAGTGACATCACTGATGACATCACTGATGACATCTCAAATGACATCACTGATGACATCACTGATGACATCTCAAATGACATCACTGATGACATCACTGATGACATCACTGATGACATCTCAAATGACATCACTGATGACATCACTGATGACATCTCAAATGACATCACTGATGACATCATTGATGACATCTCATTTGACATTACTGATCACATCACTGATGACATCACTCATGTGATAATACGATGAACCTCTTCAGACTCTAATATAACCTTAGATACACTCAGTGTAAACAGACACTCACAGACTGTCACTCATCCATGGAGTTACTCACACACCTAGTCAGTCATGCAAAGAATCAATCACACCTCCATTTCCTCAACTATACAGTTATACACACCTTACTTATTCAAACATATACTAACACATATTTACTCTCTTATACAATCCCTGATACAAGTTCACAATGATCCATACAGCCACTCACACATTCACTGGCTCTTATGCACAGTTATTTATATATGTCAACTCTCACATGTACTGTGTTTTACATATGTACTTACTTTGACATGTAGCACTGAGATATCCATTCACTCACCAATACACTCATGCACACAGTCAACCGCCCATACAGCTGTTTCCACATGCACTTTTGAACCCATACATCTAGTGAATCAACTGCTCACACATCTATGCACAGAGTCATACACCTCCCAGCCATCCACACACACACTCAGTCTCCCATACAAATACTTGGGCAACCAATCAATAACACATATAGTTACTCATATAGCTACTGATCAACACATGCAGCAGTTTACAGAACAACAGACATAATGATGCACAAATTAAGACAGTTTAGTCACTAACCCATGCACTCAGTGAGACACATTTAATCACTCACTCATACAGTCAGTCATGCACCTACTAAATCCTTCATCCAGACACTTATACATCCACTCATTCTTCAATATGTAAGACATATTTTAACTTTACAGAAACATACAGTCACTGGATGTTGTCATCAGTGATGTCATCAGTGATGTCATTTGAGATGTCATCAGTGATGTCATCAGTGATGTCACTGACCATGTCATGAATGATGTAATATGTGACATGATCAGCAGTGGATTGCGGGTGCGCGATATATAGTTACTGCAACTAACTATATATGCGAATTTCAATGGTTTTGTGTGGGTAAAATAAGGTTTTGTAAATGCTAATTCCTAACTATATATGGTCTATAACCTATGGTTTTTTCAGTGAATTTTCAAGGTTTTGTAAATGCTAATTCCTAACTATATATGGTCTATAACCTATGGTTTTTTCAGTGAATTTCAATGGTTTTTTAATAGCAAATATCAAAAGCTGTAAAATGTATTCTTCTTTTAAAGGAAAAATATATTTTATATGTATTTAATATAATTTTTTTATGTATATACATTTTTTGAGGGAACGAATTTATCAACTATCATGCTGAAGAAGAGTGTGGGGAAAAAAACCCAAAGAGGAGGACTAAGAGGAAAGAACAATCAGTTCAAAAATACAATTGCTTTAAAGCATGAAGTGCTTTTCCACACATTTACATTTAAATAACCCATATTAGAACATACAAAATATCTACAGAGGAGACGGTGTACATTGAATTTTAGACTCTTCATTGGTACATACATGTTGGTACTTACATCACACACACAACACAACAGCTCTATTCAGAGCTACCCTACCTCAAAGCACTCTAAAATATTATTTTAATATTTCCCTTGGTTTTCCCCTTGTTACGCTTTCCGGAACGCTACCCGGTGCGCGGACCGGGCGCTAACCGTGCAAAAATTTGAAAAAAAAAGGTGTTTTTTTTTTACATATATGGGCCTCCTCAGCCACCCTCAGAAAACCTAGGGGGTCAGGATATGTCTCCCGTGCCCCCTTATACCCATTCCCAACATTGTTTATCCTCCATCTTGTGACTAAATTCGTCCGAAACACAAGATGGCGCACTCCCGTTACGCTACCGGTGAGCTACCCGGTTCGCGTACCGGGTAGCGCTTCCACCGCGAAAAATCGGAAAAAAATTATTTTATTGTTTTGCCCCGCGGGGCCCTTTAATAGCCCCCACATCAATCCTAGGGGGTCAGGAGGGGTCTACCTTTCCCCCTTTCATTCATTTCCCCCTTCGTTTATTTCCACCTCTTGTCTCTCGATCCTACCAAGAGACAAGATGGCGGCCGCTCCGGAGTGGTTAGAATGTTGACAGTCACCGGAGAGCCAATCCGCTTCTCCTCGCGAAGTTCTGTTACGCGTCTGGTACGCGAACCGGGGCGCTAACCGGGACGCTGTCACAGATATATATATTTTTTTGAACGTTAATTTCTCAAAATCCACTGGAGCACATATCTTGAGACCTAGCAAAGGCACATCGGGCAAACAGTCTCTACAATTTTGCCAAGTTTCATAGAAATCCATTCAGCCGATCGAGCTAAAAGTGAGTCCAACCGCCCTATGGAAAACTCAATGTTAAAAACATGTTTTGGGACCCCCCTTTTTTCTCGGCCCCCGCTTGACAAAACCCCCCCCAAACTTTTAGGGGACGCTCAGAAACAGAATGTGCCATGTTCATGAAAATTTCAGCCAATTCCGTCCATCAACGCCAAAGTTATTCAACATAGAATTTTCAGAAATCCCTATTCAAAAAAATCCTAACTATATATACCTACTGGCGACCGCCAGTAGGTAATATATATATATATATATATATATATATATATATATATATATATATATATATATATATATATATATATATATATATATATATATATATGTATATATATATATATATATATATGTATATATATATATATATGTATATTACCTACTGGCGGTCGCCAGTAGGTATATATGGTTAGGATTTTTTCCCTATGGGATTTTTGAAAATTCTATGTCTAATAACTTTGGCGTTTGTGGACAGAATTGGCTGAAATTTTCAGGAAAATGGAACATTTTGTTTCTGAGCAGCCCTTGGAAATTTGGGGGGGTTTCGTCAAGGGGGGGCCGAGAAAAAAGGGGGGTCCCAAAACGTGTTTTTAACATTGAGTTTTCCATAGGGCGGTTGGCCTCACTTTTAGCCCGAACGGCTGAATGGATTTCCATGAAACTTGGCAAAATTGTAGGGACTGGTAGCCCGATGTGCCTTTTTTAGGTCTCAATATATGTGCTCCAGTGGATTTTGAGAAATTAACGTTTAAAAAAAGATATATATCTGTAAGCGCGCTCCGGGCAGCGCTCCGGTCCGCGGACCTTAAGCGTACCGGAACTTCGCGTAGCTAAGCTGATTGGCTCTCCGGTGTCTGTCAACATTCTAAACAGTCCGGAGCGGCCGCCATCTTGTCTCTCGGTAGGACTGAGAGACAAGAGGAGGCCAAAACAAAGGCGAAAATTACCATAAGGGGGCATACTAGATCCTCCCTGACCCCCTAGGTTTAATGTGGAGGTTTTAAAAGGGCCCCGCGGGGCAAAAAATACAAAAAAATGTTTTGTTTTTTTTTTGCCTGGGGAGCGCCCGGTTCGCGAACCGGGAAGCGTTCTGGGCAGCGTACTGCAATGAAAAATGAATGATAGACTTTTCAAATGCTGTATGTTAATTGATTGTTGTTTTTGTTGATTATTTTTTATTTTCTTTATTTTTTAAGCATTTTTTTTAATGTGATTGTGTTTCATAATTTATTAAACTTTCTAACATTTCATTGTCAGAAATTTCATAATTATCATGGAATATACATTGTAGTCTCTGAGGGTGTAAAATGTCCTCATTTGCAAGGAGGTTATCTACTGCTTGTACACATTGCAGTAGTTCATTGTCCCAAGTTTCATCGAAAAATTCAATGTCAATTTGATCAATTGTATCAATCAATTCTTGGCTGCTGTCTTGCAGGTCCATTTCAAAAGAAACTTGGTTTTCGCCTTCCATTTTGCCTGAAATTTGAATTAAAAAATATATATTAGTAGAGATAGGGCAATGTTGGGAATAATTTTAGATAGGCATTTTTTATCAGTGAATTTATCTTTGGGCAGTGTATAGTATCAGAGTGGAAGTAGGAATATAAAAATGTGTATGTGATTTAACGTAAGTAAATTCATAATTATACAAGAGAAGCCTAACTCCATCCATAACTATAACAGAGAAGTCTCTCTAAATCTATAACTACTACAGAGGGATAGTATATATCTATCAGAAAAAGTTTACCATATTAACTTATAGTGCACAATATACTTCAGTTTTAAAAATAAAAACTTACCTTTAGAAAGAAGTTGAAGGAATTAGTGAAAATACTATTGAAATGTACAGCAAGAAGTAGTAGTCAAAATGGCTGTGTTTCCTTCTCTTCCTTTATATATATTCAGGTATATAACCAATGAAATGTCAGGTAAAAAAAATAGAAAATGAAAGTAACATTTTCATTGGTTGTCAATTCCAACACTTCAGATGTGTTTTGTGAAGTAATTTACCTCAGGGTATTTAGAGAGGTCTACAGGCTAAATGACTAAATGGAATTCCAATCAAATTTGTGAAAATGGTAGGGATTGGTATGTAGTATGAGCTAATCTATATTTGGTGAAATTGTCTCCAGTGGCTTTTCTGTGAACTACTTTCCCACCTTTTTTGATGGTGCGCTTCCCAGGGAGCGACCCGGTACGCGAACCGTTGAGCGCCCCGGTTCGCGAACCTTAAGCGTTCCGGGAGTCCACCATTTTGTGTTTCGGTCGAATTAAGATACAAGATGGAGGGCAAATAATGTTCAGAATGGGTAGAAGGGGGCACGGTAGACTTATCTTGACACCCTAGGTTTTGTGAGGGTGGCTGAGGAGGCTTATATGTGCGGAAAAAAACCATTTTTTAAAAAAATTTCGCGAGGTTAGCTCCCGGTTCGCGTCCGGGTAGCGCCCCAGGGAGCGTATTTTGTTGGAAATTAGTGAAAAATGTTAGAGTAAAATAATAATTGTGAGTGATCAGATGTAGGGTAGCTCTGAGAAGAGCTTTTGGGTTTATGGTACATTTAGGTACTTATAAGTAGGTACCAATGCACATTCTTAAATTCAGAGTGAAAACTCTGTTGCCCTCATCTGAGAAGTGAACTCCATCTCCTCTGTAGATATCTTGCATGTAGTAACGCAAGTTATTGTTGTACAGGGAGCCCATTCCATGGTCTCTCATGTAAGCTGAAACAGATTTGTTTACATGCTTCCTCGACTTCTCAATTTGTGGACAAAATTGGTTTGACCACCTCCATTTCTGTCTTTGGCATATATTTGAATATACCAAGGCAGTCTGAGGAAAAAGTGCCATTAATTGCTCAAAGGTGTCCTTTAAAAGCATTTCCAGACCTACACCAGTCAAAGTGCCCAAGTCATTACCTCCACAGTGCACAATTAACAGGTCAGGTTTGGGCAAATGCATAAAGGTTTTCACCAATGGTATCAATTGGTGACATTTTAATCCTCTGTGGCCAAACCACTTAATTTCCACATCTTGTAAATTGAGGTTAGGTAATTTCCTGTTTTCAACGTACCTTTGAGCCCAGTGAATATAACTATGTCCAACAATCCAGACAGAAAACATGGTGAGAGAAGGTTCTCCTGCAGTCAGATGAAGTGTGGCAATGAAATGGCAGTTGAAAAAATGAGAGTTTAAAATGAAAAAAACTGTGGAGTTTCTGTGTTCATGAAGCAGTAACAGTGATTGGTGGATTTTGATTGCTGAAAACAGAAAGTTAGGGTGCACGGATGTGTTCTTTGAAAGATGTATTTTGAATGGTCAATAAAAAATCATTAAATGAAAGAATGCACTGGATATGCAGGTGCACTGAGAGTTCAGAGTTCAATTGCAACAAAGTTGTGTGAACTTGCAAACACCAGAAGTCTTCCAAGAGGTGGTTGCCATGCAGAAAAGACAGAAAGGGCAGAGGGGGGAAGGGTTTTCATTTGAAAAAAAGTGAGGGAAGAGTTTTGATTGGGTGACATGAGAAATATGTGTGAAGAATTACAGCATTTCTGTGCTTTTGATAGCTGCAGACTCTGGAGTGCATACCTTTTGCTCTGCTGAAGACAAATTGGTGTGTTTCTGAGACTGTTTTCAAACTCAAAGTATTTGCTAAGGTGAGAAAATATTTCTTTAATTTAGATAGAGAATAGTGTGCTTTAAGGAGAAAATTATGAATTATGTGGCGCAAATTGCTTGTAAATATGCTCCCACCTGTGCATGGAAAATTTAGATTTTGAATGTTTGTGTTACATAGCCATGTTAAAAGTGACCCAACCATGCAGGAAAGGCAATCAAAAAACGCTTTTATGTGTCTTAAGGACATTTTAAGTAATTTTCCCATGTGCAGTGTTTTGAAATTATGAATTGAAAATCGTTTTTGAGGTAAAGGAATTGTTTTTAAATTTATGACAAGGACATAATGGTGTATGCTTCTTTATAAGGCAATTGACTGTCCCTGATGTTATTTTTCCCATTTTAATGTAAGACTTTTCTCTGTGGCGCAAATTGCTTGTAAATATGCTCCCACCTGTGCATGGTAAATTTAAATTTTAAATGTTTGTGTTACATAGCCATGTTAAAAGTGACCCAACCATGCTGGAAAGGCAATCAAAAAACGCTTTCATGTGTCTTAATGACATTTTAAGTCATTTTCCCATGTGCAGTGTTTTGAAATTATGATTTGAAAATCGTTTTTGGGGTAAAGGAATTGTTTTTAAATTCATGACAAGGACATAATGGTGTATGCTTCTTTATAAGGCAATTGACTGTCCCTGATGTTATTTTTCTCATTTTAGTGTAAGACCTTTCTCTGTGGCGCAAATTGCTTGTAAATATGCTCCCACATGTGCATGGAAAATTTAGATTTTGAATGTTTGTGTTACATAGCCATGTTAAAAGTGACCCAACCATGCTGGAAAGGCAATCAAAAAACGCTTTCATGTGTCTTAATGACATTTTAAGTCATTTTCCCATGTGCAGTGTTTTGAAATTATGATTTGAAAATCGTTTTTGGGGTAAAGGAATTGTTTTTAAATTCATGACAAGGACATAATGGTGTATGCTTCTTTATAAGGCAATTGACTGTCCCTGATGTTATTTTTCTCATTTTAGTGTAAGACCTTTCTCTGTGGCGCAAATTGCTTGTAAATATGCTCCCACATGTGCATGGAAAATTTAGATTTTGAATGTTTGTGTTACATAGCCATGTTAAAAGTGACCCAACCATGCAGGAAAGGCAATCAAAAAACGCTTTTATGTGTCTTAAGGACATTTTAAGTAATTTTCCCATGTGTAGTGTTTTGAAATTATGATTTGAAAATCGTTTTTGAGGTAAAGGAATGTTGTTAAAATTTATGTGCGCCATATGCCCCCAAATTTCTTTTTCAGGGGTGCAGCAGGGTGTTATTGAGACACCCCTGCAGCTTTGGAAAAATTCCTAATTTGTGATGAGCACATTGTTAATCGCAAATTGCACCTTCATTTATATGAGCCTCCTAGCCCATGGAAATGAATGGGTAATTTGCAATTAGCAATTTTCTCATCGCAAATTTGGAATGGTAAAGAATCGCTATTTATTCCTTAAAATTCGCTTTTTTGGAAATGCAATATAGTTATATGATACATATGGCGGTTGATGTCTAACAAGATAAGAAGCTTAGGCATACATTTATGATGACTGGCGCAATGAAGTAGAAATCACTTACTTCATTGGTAGAGCTTTACATGTATTATCTCCTCTGTATTCTTCATCAAGCGTAACTTTAATCTGCAATCCTGAGTAGGCCTCACTTTAAACAAACCTCTGGATAGGCCACATCTTATTGTTATCTTGATTTAATCATTTAAAATGCTAGGGACAGATTTATGATAGGTGTATGCCTCTTTTGCGCCACTTAGAAAACATTGTCCATGGGGAAATGACTTAAAATGTCCTTAAGACACATGAATGTGTTTTTTTAAAACGTTTGCAATTTTTTTGGGTCACTTTTAACATGGCTATGTGACTCAAACAGTCAAAATCTAAATTCGCCATGCACAGGTGGGAGCATATTTACAAGGAATGTGCTCCATGGGGAAAGGTCTTATAATGTAATATGGGAAAAATGACATCAGAGACACTGAAATGCCTTATAGAGAAGCATACACCATTATGTCCTTGTCATAAATTTGCAAACCATTACTTTTCCCCAAAAACGATTTTCAAATCATAATTTGAAAACACTGCACATGTGGAAATGACTTAAAATGTCCTTAATTCAAAATGTGCGATTCCTTAAATGCAATGTATCAAACAAAAAATATGTAAAAAATGATATTAAGGATTTGGAAACTACCACCAACTTCTAGTTTGTGGTAATTTGCGAATTCTTTTCAAAAAGCATTTTTTTCCAAAAAACAAAAGGTCCCATATGACGCCCATACATGCCCTTAGGGCATGTAGGTGTGCCATATGCCCCCAAATTTATTTTTCAGGGGTGCAGCAGGGTGTTCTTGAGATACCACTGCACGCTTGAAAAAATTCCTATTTTGTGATGAGCTAATTGCTAATCGCAAATTGCAACCTTCATTCCTATGAGCCTCCTAGCCCATGGAAATGAATGGGTAATTTGCAATTAGCAATTTGCTCATTGCAAATTAGGAATAGTAAAGAATTGCTATTTATTCCTTAAAATTTGCTATTTAGGAAATGCAAAATAGTTTGATGGTACATATGGTGGTTCATCTGTAACAAGATAAGAAGCTTAGGGATACATTTATGATGACTGGCGCAATAAAGTGGACATTACTTACTTCATTGGTAGGCCTTTACATGTATTATCTCCTCTGTATTCTTCATCAAGCGTAACTTTAATCTGCAATCCTGAGTAGGCCCCAACTTAAACAAACTTTTGGATAGGCCACACCTTATTGTCATCCTGGATTAATCATTTAAAATGGTAGGGACAGATTTATGATAGGTGTATGCCTCTTTTGTGCCACTGTGCGTCACTTTTATGATGCAACGGCGGTGCTAATTTGCAATTAGCAATTTGCTCATTGCAAATTATGAATGGTAAAGAATTGCTATTTATTCCTTAAAATTTGCTATTTAGGAAATGCAAAATAGTTTGATGGTAGATATGGTGGTTGATCTGTAACAAGATAAGAAGCTTAGGGATACATTTATGATGACTGGCGCAATAAAGTGCACATTACTTACTTCATTGGTAGGCCTTTACATGTATTATCTCCTCTGTATTCTTCATCAAGCGTAACTTTAATCTGCAATCCTGAGTAGGCCTCACCTTAAACAAACCTCTGGATAGGCCACACTTTATCGTCATCCTGGATTAATCATTTAAAATGCTAGGGACAGATTTATGATAGGTGTATGCCTCTTTTGTGCCACTGTGCGTCACTTTTATGATGCAGCGGTGGTGCAAAAGATTTGCTATGAGGCGACAACATTACAAATTGATGCATTTAGGCAGATATGTCATGGTGTAAAAAAAACGTACCACATGAAACCGATGCAGCAGTGATGCAAAAGATGCACCATGTCGTAAGACAGGCCTCACTTGGGGCCATATGTATCAAGCTAATTAGCATTCGCAAAGATCAAAATTCTACGAATTTTGGCCTTTGCGAATGTTAATTAGACAAATGGTATGTATCAAACAAGTTTGATGCAAAATAAGGAGTAGCAAAATTTGCTATTCCTTATTTTGCAATTGCACTGAAGGATTTGCAAATTTTGTGACTACTTAAATGCAATGTATCAAACAAAAAATATGTAAAAAATGACATTAAGGATTTGGAAACTATTGTGGTAAATTGGTGGTAATTTGTGAATTCTTTTCAAAAAGCTTTTCTTTAAAAAAACAAAAGGTCCCATATGACGCCAACACATGCCCTTAGGGCATGTATGTGTGCCATATGCCCCCAAATTTCTTTTTCAGGGGTGCAGCAGGGTGTTCTTGAGACACCCCTGCACCCTTGGAAAAATTCCTAATTTGTGATGAGCAAATTGCTAATCGCAAAATAAACCTTCATTCCTATGAGCCTCCTAGCCCATGGAAATGAATGGGTAACTTGCAATTAGCAATTTGCTCATCGCAAATTAGGAATGGTAAAGAATCGCTATTTATTCCTTAAAATTCGCTATTTAGGAAATGCAAAATATTTTGATGATACATATGGCAGTTCATCTCTAACAAGATAAGAAGCTTAGGGATAGATTTATGATGACTGGTGCATCACCAGGGATGTGCCAGTCATCTTGCGCCGCTGTTCCGCCACCCATGGTGTGCTGCATTTACAATGCGGCGCAGCATGGGGCAAAAACGGCACAGATGCTTGACGCATCTGTGCCGTTAAGGTGGCGCATTGCTGGAGTTGTATCGCAAGTGCGATGCAGCTCCAGCAAGGCTCAGGGGTGCACCATCTCCACAATGTTGCGTCAAGACCTATGCCTGCTTCAAGCAGGCGCAGGGTTTTGACACAGGTTTCTCCTATCTGATTGTAAATGCGGCACACCATGGGTGGCAGAGCAGTGGTGCACGTTAACTGGTGCATGCCTGGGGATGTGCCATTTAACATAAATCTGCCCCTTTACATTTAAGTATGTGCAGGGGACACAGAGTCGGTGAGGCTTATCCAAGGTTAAGAACAGATGAGTCCTGTTCAGTGAAAAATTAGACATAGGCTTCACCTGCTCAGCATCGCTGGACATGGCTAAATAATAGCTGCAAAATGTTACTCTTGTTAAACAATTTTACTATTATAATCTGTGAGATTTGTCTCTTACTCTGCAACATCTCATTGTTGTTATCTTTCTTTAAAGATAAAGACAACCTCAACATGAGCGACAATCTGCAATCAGTTGATTTTGACCTCATCATTGAACTTGTAATTGAAACATCAGTGGATGTTGATCCATTGGATGATTTAAATCCTGAGGATGAAGAAGAGCGTGATGAGGATGCAGATTTGTCCGAATTATATGATATAGGATGGGAAGCTGACCTGCTTGAGCCTTTGGAAATATAAACATTTATTTTTAAAATTTATAATTAATAAAAAGTAAAAAGGTAAACCGTTTAATTTAAAAATAAAGACACCTTCAAAAGCAGGTTATGTGTAGTGTCTTCAATAAAATATTAAAATATGCTCATAAAATTAGATCAGATTCACATATAAAATAGCATAGGTAACATAAATATAAATGTCATTTCTTTTCTGGTATTTCTGTATTGTAAATTTGCCAACGACTAAAAAATCTTCTAATTAAAATGTCAAGTAGTGTGTTAAGTTTTTTATCACTGTTACTGATTTACTGTTTGGTAATAATGGTTAATAAAATTATTTATTATATTTTTCCACAGATTCAACTGCAGATCATTTCAAGATTTCACCATGCCTACAATAGAAAGACAGAGAAAGGCTGCAAAACGTCAAAGACAGCAGGTGAAAAATAATACGCAGCAGTCCTCTAACAAAAAGATTTGTCAAGTCACGAAGAAAGCACCGGGTAAGAGCACAAAACACTTTATAAGAAATATGTGTAATAAAAAAAATATTACTACAGAAAATGTTTCAGTCCATAAAACGAGAAGGAAATCAAATGGAAAAGAAAGGCCAATGAAAAATGTTACTGCTAGAGCAAGAGATAACTCTGTGCATGATAGTAGAAGGAAACAACAGTTTAGGGAGATCCGTAAACGAATGTTCCGGAACAGGATAATTGGCAATTTGTTAAAAAATATTAAGAAAGGTCAACATAAACTAGTTTTTTATAAGACAAAAAAAAAAGTTGAGAAAGTTATTGATCAGGCATTTGAAATTAAACGTAAGTTATTTATTTTGATAATCAATAGAATTAGGAAGCTAAACAAGGCAATTTTTGATTTCAAAAGAAATAGTAGATGGAAGAGAATAGTTAATCGTAGTAATTTTTGTGAAGTTTTTTCTGGAGAATGGATGCATAGTTCAAGCTGTGAGGCATTTTTTAATGAGGAGAGTTATTTCCAGGATAATGATTTGGTGCATGCAGTTGACACCAGTGGTCGTGCTTATGAAGTAAAAGATGGTTGTCCAGTTGAAAAAGAAAAACTTGTGACAACAGAGGCAGAAGAGGTGTTAGGTAATGAGGTTTTAGGAAGACGTGCTAAGGGTCCTGTGTACACCTGGAAGTGTAGTAGTATTTGCAGTGTGCGACAGGATTCCATCAATTTGCTTTGTGATTTTGTACGGTCATTTAATAAGAAAAGTTTGAAGCAGAAAATGATGTTGTTGCAAGAATTAGATCCTTGCAGAGTAAGAGAAGTGACAGGTTTGCATGGACATTCACTGGCTTGTCTTTCCAGGAGAGTATGCCAGAGTGTTTTTCATCATTTCAGGATGCTAGCAGTGCATCATAACAAAGTGAGGAAATTAGTTAGAATGTTGTATTATGCTAAGAGTCCAGCAATTATGCTTAAACAATTATGCGCTGCTCTTTTGCATGGTTCTGAAATAGATGTGAAGAATATATGTGAAGAAATTGAGTTTTGTTACTTTGGAAGTAAAGAGGAGAATGTTGAAATTGAGCAAGAAGAAGAGGGTCTTGTGGAAGATAGTGTACAGGTTTCCAGTACAGATAATTTCCAGAGGGAAATTGCGACGTTTGAGGTGAAATCAAGTGAGAGGCCGAATTTCACTTGTGTGTGTTGTCGACGCACTTATTATAAGAATCAGACTAAGTTAGTGGATTTATATGCAAAAAGTGAAAGGGAAAATAATAGTGAATGGAAGGATTTTGCAACATACTTGATGGTAGAAAATTGTTTTGATTTGGGATTGGATCAACGTGTGTGTACTTATTGTTGTTGCAAATTAAATCAAAACCAGATGCCTGCTAGAGCAGTTCATAATAATCTGGAATTGGTTGAGATTCCTTCTGAATTGAAGGATTTAAATACTTATGAATCTATTTTGATTCAAAGTATCCATCCCTTTCAGGCTATTGTAAGAATGGAGCCAAAGACAGGGAAATTGCCTCCATCAGATTTACAGAGAGGATTAAAGGGAAGAGTTGTTTATTTGCCTCTAGATTTGAAGAAAAACATTAACACAATTGGAGTAGAAAAAGTGGAAGAGGAACCTCTGGTTATCTTAGTTAATGGGGTTCCGACAAAGAATAAGAAAATATGGCAAGATTTAGTAGATGTTAGGAAAGTTAAAAAGGCAACATTGTATTTGAAAAAAAATAATAAATACTATAAGAATGTATATGTTGCAGAAGAGGAAGTAAGTGAGGAAGAGGATAGCGATTTGTGTGCTGGTCAAATTGAGAAAGTAGAACCCTCTACTAGTGAAGAAATATATGAACATTATAGTGTTCATCCTTTGCATTCCAAGGAAGTCATGGGGAATGCTATTGAGTTGTTTCAAATGAAACAAGCCAAAGGGAGTCCCATTAGTGTTTGGGAGGAAAGTTTGGAAGCTCGGTGTTTCCCACAGCTTTTTCCAACAGGTCAGGGAGGAAGATATGATGAGCGACCTCATCAAATTCCTGCTTCTGAATACCGGACTTTGCGATTGTATGCAGGAGATGCTAGGTTTCGACAATGCATTCCTTATTTGTTTCATCTCCTGTTTGAAAGCGATCTGTCTGGACTGTCATATGCAGTGAACCACATCTTGAAAAGTGGTATACACATGCAAAACATCTCGGCAAGTGACTTTATGGATAAAGTCAATGTCCAAGATAGTATTTTGGATTCTCACCTGATTAATCTCATGGCGTGTCAGCGTGGTACTAATGAGTACTGGTACCGTCGTCATGGTGATTTAAAATGTATGCTGAGGAACTTAGGTACTCCCACATGGTTCCTCACTCTGAGCTGTGCCGAGTATGGCTGGGAAGACTTACTTGAATTTCTACGAGAGGCAAATGCTAACGTAGATAACATCGAATTCAAGACACCCGGAGAACTGTGCTCTTTGGATCCAGTCAATGTATGTAGGTACTTCAATCATAGATTTGAAGCTATGATGTCTTTCATCATGAATAAGAAGAATCCACCTCTTGGAGAGGTGTTGGATTTCTTCTGGAGAAAAGAGTACCAAGCAAGAGGTGCTCCTCATATACATATGTTGCTGTGGATCAAGGATGCACCTAAATTTGGAACGGATTCAGAAGACTCAGTGATGAGTTTCATCCAACAGTATTCTACGTGTGCTGTTCCAAACGCAAAGGAGAAGAAAAACCTAAGAGAAAAAGTTCTGCGTTTCCAAAGCCATCGATGTGGAAAGTACTGCCGTCGTAAATTCCGAAACAAAGACAAGTTCTACACTAAATGTCGTTTCGGCTTTCCACGACCGGTGATTTCTAAAGGAAGAGTAAACAGTTTGATGTCTTCGCTGTGACACAATGTCATGAAGAAATCACCTAAAAACACTTACAATTTGAAGAGGAACGAAGAGTCCAAGTACATCAACGACTACAACCCGGTGATTTTGTCCATGTGGAATGCTAACATGGATATACAGTTTGTGGCTGATAACTGTATGGCTGTGGCTCGGTATGTGACGTCTTACATCACCAAAAAAGAGAAGACAGAATTGAAGGATATGTGGGAGGACATTTCCCATGAAAAGAGCCTCAGCAAGAAGTTGTACAGTTTCAGTCTGAAGATGTTGTCGCATCGAGAAATCGGAGCGTACGAATGTTCTGACCGGTTGTCTTCAGCAAGTCTCTATGCCAAGTCCAGGAGTATCGTTTGGGCGAGTCTTGGTCTTGCAGCAACGCGTAATCGAGTTCTCAAACCTGTGCGGGAAATTGAGTATTTGGCGGAAAAGGAGCCAAACAGTACCAACATTTTGAAGACAAACATGTTGGATACATATTATCCAAATCGAAGCAGTCACCTCGAGAATGTTTGTCTGTATGAGGTTCTGCAAAATTACATATTCAAGAGGAACATCAAAGAAGATACTGAGAAAGGAGTGTATGCTGTAATAGGAAGTGAGGGATGTCTGGTCAAGCAAAGAAAATGCCACTTGGTAAACCATCGAAAATTGAGTGGTGAATCTCCTGAAAAAAAGGAGTTTTTCTATTTAGCACTTTTGCAACTTTTCAAGCCTTGGCGTGCAGAAGAGGAACTGCTTGGAGATTTCCTCTGTTACGAAGACTCTTTCAATGCCGCCAAGGAGACCATAGAATGTCCTGCTTTTCCCAAATATGTAGAAATGTTGAATGCGGAAATTGAGCAGGAAGCAACGATTGCAGCCGAGATTGCCAGAGACAGTTCTCAGGACAGTCAGAGTTCTGCTTCATTGAGTCAGGATCCACTAGGAGGACCTGTTATTGAAAATGAAGCTGCCACTGCTATGAATGAAGTGGAAAGAGCCATGGCACATGCTCAGGAGGATGCGGTTAACTTAGAAGAGTTGGAAAGACAACTCAACGTTGAGCAGAGGAAAATATATGACGAAGTTACCATGCAAATTGATCATGGATTAAGTCATGACAAGAAAGAGTGCTCATGTACGTCGTTGAAGCCTGTCCGACTGTACGTGAGTGGAGAAGCGGGAACTGGAAAAAGTTTCCTCATTAAAGCAATTTCATGCTATTTGCAGGAAAGGACAGAGTCATCGCTGTCTTGTGTTGTCACCGCTCCAACTGGACTGGCAGCACATAACATTAAAGGGATTACTTTACATCGTTTACTGATGCTGCCAGTGGAGCATGACAACAAATTACAATATCACAAGCTATCTGGAGATGCTTGTTTTGAAGTTTCAAGAATCTTGAGGAAAATGAAACTTCTTATCATTGACGAAGTAAGCATGGTTTCCAATGTCATGCTTGCCTTTGTGCATTTGAGGATGCAAGAAGTTCTCAAAACAGAGTATGATGTGTTATTTGGTGGCAAACACATCATTGTTTTCGGAGATCTTCTGCAGCTGACACCAGTGAAAGGGCAACCTGTGTTCAAAATGCTCACGCATGAAGATACCAGGAAGTGCCTAGGCAGCATTGGCAACGTCAATATATGGTTAAACTTCAATTATGCTGAACTGCATGAAAATATGCGTCAGGCGAAGGATGAAGTTTACAAGACTATTCTACAAGATGTTAGAATTGGAAAAGTGACCGAGCATGGGAAAGAAGCTTTACATGCACGATTACTGTCAAATTTATATCCAGAACAAGATGTTGTGCCTGAGAATATTTTTCAGAAAATTACTGAGAAGAAATCTGGAATATGTTTGATGCCAACTCTTGCAGAATGTGCCAAATTTAACAACAAAATGTTGCATTTAGAAAAGCAAGAGATTGTGAAACTGGAAGCTATTGATAGAGTAGAGCATATGGGATCAACAATTATTTTGTCTGAGAATCTGAAAACAAAATTGGATTCATTAGAGAAGAGTATATCTAAAACTGCAGGTTTTGAAAAGACTCTGAATGTGTGCTTGAACTGCCGTATAATTTTAAGAAGGAATTTACATGTTGAAAGAGGTCTGGTAAATGGATCAATGGGTAATGTTGTTGATTTTGTGAAATACAGAAATAGAGATGGAATTGAATTTTTAAAAATTAAATTTGATGGCATTGAGGAAGTACAGCTAATTGCTCGTTGTTCTGCTAGATTTTTGCTTGTAAAAGACTTATATGTTCGCCGTAAGCAGTTTCCTGTTTGCTTGGCATATGCGGTGACAATTCATAAATCGCAAGGTTTAAGTGTAGACAGTGCATTGGTGAATATTGGCAGTTCTGTGTTCAAGGAGGGTATGGCATATGTGGCATTGTCACGAGTTAGAACTTTATCGGGATTGTACTTGATTGAGTGTGATGTCACAAACATTTGTGCGGATCTAGATTGTGTTAAGGAATACAATAGGTTAAGAAGAGAGTATGCGCCACATTTGCCTCAATATCCTTTGTTTGAGAAACGTGTGGTAGGCCGGAAACGAAGAAATGAGAACAATACTGGGGAGGTTGTAGCAAAAAGACAAAAAGTCAATGAACCTAAAATTACAAGCAGAAACAAAAAGGATTCTGTTGAAGATGTTGTTGGTTTTCAGTTTGAAAACAGTTCTGGTGTCAACTGCTATGCTAATGTAGTGGTTAATGTTTTATTTTCTCTAAAAAATGTAAAAGAAGAGATTGTGGTCAATTCTGATCAAATATTTTGCAGTTTGTTAAATTCTGTGTTAGAGAAATGTACCACTGATAGAAGAAACATAGAAAGTGTGTCTGAAATTCGAAATCTGTTAGACAGATGTTCAGGCCAAACACAATTCTCTCAAAATATTCAGCAAGATTGTCAGGAGTTTTTAATGTATATGCTTGATGTATTACATGCTGAAGGTGTATATGTAGATCAGCTGTTTGGGCTTTCTTATCAATGGCAGCATGACTGCGAGAACTGTATGGTATCAAGTACTACTAGTGTAGACTCAGAAAGATTTATATATTTAACTTTGCCAGACAGTAAATCAGACTCCTTTAATAAGCTAGTAAAAGCAGCTGATCACAACATGGAGTGTAGCCAATGTAAATCTGAAATGATGTCCACATTATTTATACGAACATATGGCCAGTATGTCATTTTAATGTTCCAACGATGTAGGCCTGATGGAACAAAATTGACAACTTTAATTAAAAATTTTGTAGCTTCGCAGTTGTCAATATCAGGAAGGACTTTTGTAACTGCAGCAATTATATATCATGACGGCCCTTCAATAACATCAGGACATTACACAGCTTATTTAAAGTCTAGAAATGGCTGGTCATTCTGCAATGATTCTGTTTTAATTTTCAAAAAAAAATTGCCGTATGACCTTAAAAACTCTTACCTGGTGTTTTTAAAACCAAAATTTTAGGGAAATAATCTCGGGATGTGCTCTGTGGAATTTCAAGAAGTTCTAATGGCTCCTACACAATTTGGCCTTGAGGATAAGTGTAGTTCAGAGACATAACTTCTAACCATAGGACTGGACATTATGGAGAAATACGTGCACTTTGAATGAGTTCAGAAAAACTGTATCTTTTTATAAACTAATTGAAGCAGCCAATCAAAACATGGAGTAGAGGGAATGTAAGTCTGCAATGCTGTCTACTGTTTTACATTGCTTTGTGATTAAAAGTGATGTAGAGAATTAAATAATTGTAGTAGTCATAGAGGTAGTGTAAGTCTGCTTGTATCAGTGTCATAGGAAAAGTAGAACATGACTGAGCAAGAAGGGGAAGATATTACTATTCCAGGATTGTGAAAATGATCTTCAACATTTTAATTCTGAAAGTTGCGGAAATGCCAAATGACGGGATTGGCTTACAAGAAATCCAAGAGTTATAAATGGCTCTGACAAGATTTGGCCTTGTGGAAAATTGTGGTAGAGAGCAAGAAGTCATTTATTGCATGTAACGTGTTTTTAAAAACGATGGAGATTTTCTTTCAGAAAGTGGCGGGCTGAAAGTAATAACAGCACAAAAGAGTGTAAGCTGTTCATAGGACATCCTTGGACGTCATGGAAAGTAAGTTAACTTTAAGGAGTTCTGAATTTTGATTTCTGATGTTGTATGGGTTTTTTAAACACAATCATTTTGATTGTGTTTTTTTTTCCCCGCTGTTACATGATGAATACCTTCAAGTCACTGTTTTTAGTGAATTTTGATACATTCTGAGAACAGCAAAAATAAACCATTTAACATGTATAATTAATTCTGTACTGTTTGCATTTATGATGTATATGTAGAACTGTGTAGGAGGCATGGAGAAGGTGAGGCTTCTGTAAGTGTCAAAGTTGTTGCATGCAGTGCTGCACTTCTGCGTATTCTTTCATATGCTAGACTACATCTGCACAATGAGATACCTAAGCAAAGGAAACGCAAGTGATGTGATTGAGAAATGAGCAAAATAAATTGCATGTATTTCAATTAGATCACCTGTGTTTCCTATCATTACGAATCACATTGTGCAGATCAAGTTTAGGTCTGTCCAGGGAAACATAGGAGGTTTGGACTTTGTTGAAGAGTGCAGTGGACATGACTCACTTCATTGGTAGACCTTCACATGTATTATGTCCTCTATTCTCTTCAACAACTCGAAATTTCATCTGCAACCCTGAGTAGGCCTCACCTGAAACAAAACTCTGGATAGTAGACATCTTATTGGCATCCTGAAGCAATTATTTAAAATGTTAGTGTCTTGCGACACTTTTCTGAAACAACAGCAATGCAAAATATGCACCATGTTTTAAGATAGGCCTCACTTCATCTGCATCAAGATACTGTTAGTTTAAAATGTATATCTTTAGGACTGTGTAGGGGGCCTGGAGAAGCAGAAGCTTCTGTAAGTGTCAAAGTTGTTGAAAAACTGTTTGTCCTTCAATCTTTGCCCTTGTCTTTTGTAATTTTTAAATACATGTTTTAATATTTTTCAAATGTTTGTTCTCTCTTTCACAGATTGAAAGTATAAAAACAAAAAGTGAGTAATTTAACGACAATTATAAGGTAAATATTTTGTACTCTTTTCGTTACATTTCTATCACATTGAACTACTATTAGTTCCACTGCTTCATTTCTTTAATCCTCAGTTTCCTGCCTTTGCTACTTCCCTCATTCCTTTCTCTATTACATACTTACTCAACTCCTTCCACTCTTTTTCTCAGTCCCTCTCTTCTCATAGTTCCTCACTCTTGTTCACTCACTCCGTCTCTATTACTCTTAGTGTCTTTGACTGATCACTGTATCACTATTTGTTCATAATGCTTTCTCTGTGTAGTTGAAGCACACTAAGGGGCATATTATGAACACAGCCAATAAAATTATTGCTGTTTTTATTGGCAGAAAACTGGTGCAAAAGTAGTTTTAATGGCAGTTTTCTGCCGCAAAAGCAGCTTTAGCGACACATTTCTGCCAATAAAAGCTGCAAAACTTTTATTGCCTATGTTGATGATATGGCTCTATGTTACTTACATTTCTTTGCTGTTTCAATTAATCTTTTTCTGTTATTTTTTGTTTTCTGTTTTCTATTTTTTCTCTCTGTTATTCCCCATGTTTTAATCTTATTTTGAACATTCACTCACATTCTCCAAGAAACTCTTCTTTGTTAATGTTATACTCTCTTTTTTAGGTCGAGCGACCTATCTCAATGCGCATGTGCGCATTGAGATCGGGAGCTCGATCTATTGCAGCTTAAACAGAGCTTACCGAGATCAGGCGATTCCCAGGCGATTTCTTCCAGTGCACGTGAAAGCGCGTGCACAATGCCACCAGCCGCTTGCCTCGCATTACCACATCAAAGGCAAGGCGGCCTCGTCTCAGGCCCCTGCTGCTTCACACCCTCATGCCGCTCTCCCCGCTCCGCCCCCTCCCCTGCCCGCCGTGTCGCATTTCTCCTCCGCCGGCCGTACTTTCACTTTGACGGCCGCAGGCCATCTCTCGTGTTTCTCCTTGTTATTGTTCGAGTGTTTCCCTGGCTCAGCGTGGTGCCCGATTCATGGACATTTACAGACGCTCTGGTCTCTGTTATTGTATTTCCAGGACATGGTGACATTCTGCCGCAGCAGCATTAGGGCTGTACATAAAATGCCATGCGATAATTTACTCTAGTTTTACTTAGGCTCTCACAATGTTTTTAAGTAACGTGACAGCTGCAACATATTTAAGTGCCCAGACAGCTACAACCACACTTGTGAACAGCATTTCTTACCCCGCTCGGTAGGCGGGGTCATGACTTCACTCAAATGGTGAACAATGGCATGGGAGTCAAGAACATCGCAGAGTAGGGTTATAAGCTGGCCGGTGCTTGTTCTACATTGGCATGCAGCTCTCCCTTTGAAGACTAGATTCCTGTTTGTATTCCCCAGTCTAATATAAACAAGCATTTTTTATACTGCAATCAAAATAAAATAAAGCGGAACAGGACCGTAAATTACATGTGACGTACATTGCATACAAACTGAGGATTCACGTGTGTTTGTCTATACACTCCAGCACCCGCTTACACATACAGTGGTACCTACACAGCAGCACACACACACTAACAAACATAGATAGATACACAGCACAGCGTGGGACACGCACACAAACACAGTGGCTCACACACGCACACTCACAGTAGGCCACATACAGTAACTCGCTGTACACACACGCGCACACACACGCAGTACATCACGCTCCACATACACAGGCACTCAAGGTTAAATGCACACGCATAAAGTGGCACAGACACAGAGTGAGTCACACACAACTGCAAGGTCAGTAATTGTCAGGTACAAACCCACTCGCAAACAGCGTGACTCACAAGCGCAGTAGTGCATACCCTCACACTGTTACATGCTTAAAGTGGCACACAGTCTAAGATGCAGTGACACATAGACTATTACTATGAAGCACACACACTTAGATAGACATACCTAGGCACGTGCACACGAGCACTCCTAATTTCAGATTTGGACGTAGCATTCGCTGCGTTTTGTAGTCTGAGAGGCATTTGAAACACACAACTACCTGCCTTTAGCTCATACACTCAGAAGGTGCCAGCACAGGGCTCCCTCCTATATCCGCCTTAATGCGCTCTTGTTCTGCCAATTAATTAGCCTCCGAGGGTGGGAGCGGTCGCTCTTGTGATCCCCCCGCCTGCCGGGAGGCTCGGGCACATTACAGACGGTATAGCAGTGGTCCCCACGCCACCAGCTGCCTAATAACTGAGCTGCCTGCAGCCCGGCAGAGCACAGCTGGGACCTGTCCCACCAGGCTCGGCACCAACAGCTCCCCTAATCAGCCGGGCCAGCCGGCCACTGCGAGCCGCTCTTTAGTGGGCAGATGGTGTGACTTTGGACACTTTTACCTGCGTTAAAGTATTGCATGCCTCCCTCGCCCCCCCCTCACTCCCCTCAAACTATACACCCCTGCTTTCAAGTGGAGGCTGGAGGGCATCTTACTCATTCTAGAGACTAATTACAACTCTGATTTCTAGTGTTTATTTGGAAGGGGCACAGAAGTTGCAATTGTGTGTTGCATTATTTCTTATCAAGCACGTAGCAGCAAACACCTGGGTAGGTCAAATGCATGAGAGTACTTTTCTAGGGTTTATCCCAAGCTCAAGCATTTAAAAGTACTTTGAGATGTGATAAATGTCCAAGATCACACAGGGTGTGCCTGCAATGACACTGTAATTGTGCCCAGCTATCAGGTTTTACAATTTGCACTTCAGCCGCTGGATGGTAGGTAGGATTTGTAAAGTGTGCCCAGGATCACACAGTGTGGTCATGCAGCAGTTTAATTGTCTACTGGACCAATAAAACTAACATTGTCCAGTATACCAATCAAAATTGATCTCCAAAGACACCAGGCAAAGCAGACGCTCCCTCAAACAGATCACCAAGCGCAATTTACCCTACTTACAGCCTAGCCTGTTCTCTGTCGAGACTTTAGCAATCTTTAGAGCACAAGATAAGATCTTTTCACATGGAAGAGTCAGACGTATTGCAATACTACTTAAGAAACAAGCATTGGCATAGACAATAGGTCTCGCCTTTGGACCTTATACGTGTTTAGCCATGCAACAGTTGATGTTGCTGCACCAAGGATATTATGCTGCATAACTAAATACTTAGAAGGTCCCAAAGGCGAGACCTATTGGCTATGCCAATGCTTGTTTTTCTTTCACTTCGTTATCTATTTTGTTTTTCACAATTATACCCTCTTCTGTCTTTTCTTCGGTAAATAGATCTATTAAACAGTATCTCTTCTTTACTCCCTATAGCTGTCTTTCTTTTAACATCACTCTCTGTTTACTTTCCTTATACTTACACTTTTTTTAAAAAAAAAAAATTTTTTTTGGTTAGCTCCCGGTCCGCGTACCGGGAAGCTAACCCGGGAGCGAACCAAAAGAAATAGAGCTTGCCAGAGTGCTAAACATTGTAGCAATTTTTTTTGAAAGGGAAGGTAGTTCTGAAAAGAACTTTTTTTTAAATATTTTTGTTGTTTTATATTTTTTTGTTATTTTTTGAATTTTTTTTGTTTTTTTTGTATTTTTTGAACGATTTTATATTTTTTTTGGTTTTTTTGGGGGGGGGGAAACAACAAAAAACAGGCGTTGAAAAGGGCTCAACAGGAGCAAAAAAAAATTACTGGGGGCGGTTAGGGCAATCATGGTGTTCATATGAAAGGTTGGGTGCATTGATGCTCATGTTGCCACAAGCTAATAATGCACGACAGTGCATACATAAATGTATCATATGCCCAAAATTTTCTTGGATATTTGGCACAGTTTCCCGTGCCTCCTCTGGTGTTAAAGAAACCGGTATTGTTGGTCTGGCCACAGGAGTTGGTCTAGGATTGTCCAGCATATCCCTTAATTCCGCCCGGCTGTAATTTAGGGGATGTTTCCTCGTCATGTGCCTATGCATGGTGTGATTACCATAACTGTATTTTTTGTCCGTCCCTCTGGACAATTGTTCCTTGCATATGAGGCAGGTGACATACCTCGCGTTGACTTTTTTTTGTCCACGAGGCATCGAAAAAAACTGCCAGATGAAACTGGCTTTCTTTCTGGAAACCCGGGGCAACTCTTCCAGGAATTGTGGTTCTTCTCCCTCCTCATCCATTTCTTCATCTTCCTCCTCAGTGTTGGTAATCACCTGGGGAGGTGGTCCTCTCTTCCCATGAGGAGGTGGAGGTGGTGGTGGGGGTCCACCAGCTGAAGCAACCAATGAAGCCATTTTCACACAAGCAAAATAGGTCTTCCAACAAGCAAAATAGGTCTTCCTCTCACAATGATGAAAGTCAGAGTGAGGAAAGAAGGAGGGGTTTTCATCATTTGGAAAAAACAATACTTCTCAACCAATGAAAAGTGTTATTTTTAGGTCACCTGACCTAGCCTTCCATAATTATGAAACTAAAAGTGAAATGAACCAATGAAAAGTTTTATTAACAAGTCACATGACCTCTCACGCTCATGTTACGCGCTGCGGAAAGCGCCCCGGTTAGCTTCCGGGTCGCTAAGCTTCGCGCCCCGGTCCGCGCCCCGGGACACTTCCGGGTGCGCTAACGCGATACGTCACAAGACGCATTTCGCGGCAACGCGATACGTCGCGCTTTCGCGCCGCGGATCGCTTCCGGGGAGCTGCGTTTCGCGCCTCGGTCCGCGCCCCGGGGCACTTCCGGGTGCGCTAACGCAGTACGTCATAAGACGCATTACGCGGCAACGCGATACCGTCACTATGTTGATTGCTTACCGGTTCGCGGACCGGATCGCGGAATCAAATTGAGCTAACGGGAAGCTTCCCGGTTCGCGGACCGGGAGCGAAACAAAAAAAATATTTAAAAAAAATTATTAATAAACATATAAAATATATTTTTGGATTTAAAGAAGAATAAATTTTACAGCTATAGATATTAGCTTTTAAAAAACCAATGAAATTCATTGAAAAAACCATAGGTTATAGACCATATATAGTTAGGAATTAGCATTTACAAAACCTTGAAAATTCACTGAAAAAACCATAGGTTATAGACCATATATAGTTAGGAATTAGCATTTAAAAAACCTTATTTTACTCACACAAAACCAATGAAATTCCATATATAGTTAGTTGTACTAACTATATATCGCGCACCCGCAATCCACTGCTGATCATGTCACATATTACATCATTCATGACATGGTCAGTGACATCACTGATGACATCACTGATGACATCTCAAATGACATCACTGATGACATCACTGATGACATCTCAAATGACATCACTGATGACATCACTGATGACATCTCAAATGACATCACTGATGACATCACTGATGACATCTCATTTGACATTACTGATCACATCACTGATGACATCATTCATGTGATAATACGATGAACCTCTTCAGACTCTAATATAACCTTAGATACACTCAGTGTAAACACAGACTCGCAGATTGTCACTCATCCATGAAGTTACACACACACCTAGTCAGTCATGCAAACAATCAATCACACCTCCATTTCCTTAACTATACAGTTAAACACACCTTACTTATTCAAACATATACTAAACATATTTACTCACTTATACAATCCTGGATACAAGAGCACAATGATCCATACAGCCACTCACACATTCACTGGCTCTTATGCACAGTTATTTATATATGTCAACTCTCACATGTACTGTGTTTTACATATGTACTTACTTTGACATGTAGCACTGAGATATCCATTCAGTCATGCACACAGTCAACCACCCATACAGCTGTTTCCACATGCACTTTTGAACCCATACATTATGCACAGAGTCATACACCTTCCCAGCCACCCACACACACTCCCAGTTTCCCATACAAATGCTTGGGCAACCAATCAATAACCCATATAGTTACTCATATAGCTACTGATCAACACATGCAGCAGTTTACAGAACAACAGACATAATGATGCACAAATTAAGACAGTTTAGTCACTAACCCATGCACTCAATGAGACACATTTAACCACTCACTCATACAGTCAGTCAGTCATGCACCTACTAAATCCTTCATCCAGACACTTATACATCCACTCATTCTTCAATATGTAAGACATATTTTAACTTTACAGAAAAATACAGTCACTGGATGTTGTCATCAGTGATGTCATCAGTGATGTCATTTGAGATGTCATCAGTGATGTCATCAGTGATGTCATTTGAGATGTCATCAGTGATGTCATCAGTGATGTCACTGACCATGTCATGAATGATGTAATATGTGACATGATCAGCAGTGGATTGCGGGTGCGCGATATATAGTTAGTACAACTAACTATATATGGAATTTCATTGGTTTTGTGTGAGTAAAATAAGGTTTTTTAAATGCGAATTCCTAACTATATATGGTCTATAACCTATGGTTTTTTCAGTGAATATATATATATATATATATAACATTTCTATGGCAAAATGAAACCCCTCATTTTGTTCCTTTTCAAATTAAATGTATTAAGTGTTACCACTTTATTCCAATCAAGATGACTTCAGGTGTGCCATACTTTTGTCATAAGTAAGACTATTAGCGTTCTAGTTGTTCTTTAGAACACTCTGGGACATTCTGTCATTGGGCTATAGTTGGGCTACATCTGGCTGATATTTGGGCTACATTTGTTTTTTTTTGTCTCTAGTGGCCATCTTTGGGCTACATTGGGCTACATTGGGCTACACTGGGCTACATTTGGGCTCTAACATATATATAGCCCAATGTAGCCCAATATATATTTTTCAAAGTTAATTTTCATAAAAACCACTGGAGCATATATCTTGAGACATAGCAAAGGCACATCGGGCTACCAGTCCCTACAATTTTGCCAAGTTTTGTGGAAATCCATTCAGCCGTTCAAGCTAAAAGTGAGTCCAACCGCCCTATAGAAAACTCAATGTTAAAAACACGTTTTGGGACCCCCCTTTTTTCTCGGCCCCCGCTTGACGAAACCCCCCCAAACTTTCAAGGGACGCTCAGGAACAAAATGTGCCATTTTCCTGAAACTTTCAGCCAATTCCGTCCATCAACGCCAAAGTTATTCAACATAGAATTTTCAGAAATCCCTATTCAAAAAAATCCTAACTATATATACCTACTGGCGACTGCCAGTAGGTAATATATATATATATATATATATATATATATAACATTTCTATGGCAAAATGAAACCCCTCATTTTGTTCCTTTTCAAATTAAATGTATTAAGTGTTACCACTTTATTCCAATCAAGATGACTTCAGGTGTGCCATACTTTTGTCATAAGTAAGACTGTTAGCGTTCTAGTTGTTCTTTAGAACACTCTGGGACATTCTGCCATTGGGCTATAGTTGGGCTACATCTGGCTGATATTTGGGCTACATTTGTTTTTTTTGTCTCTGGTGGCCATCTTTGGGCTACATTGGGCTACATTGGGCTACATTTGGGCTCTAACATATATATAGCCCAATGTAGCCCAATATATATTTTTCAAAGTTAATTTTCGTAAAAACCACTGGAGCATATATCTTGAGACATAGCAAAGGCACATCGGGCTACCAGTCCCTACAATTTTGCCAAGTTTTGTGGAAATCCATTCAGCCGTTCGAGCTAAAAGTGAGTCCAACCGCCCTATGGAAAACTCAATGTTAAAAACACGTTTTGGGACCCCCCTTTTTTCTCGGCCTCCGCTTGACGAAACCCCCCCAAATTTTCAGGGGACGCTCAGAAACAAAATGTGCCATTTTCCTGAAAATTTCAGCCAATTCCGTCCATCAACGCCAAAGTTATTCAACATAGAATTTTCAGAAATCCCTATTCAAAAAAATCCTAACTATATATACCTACTGGCGACTGCCAGTAGGTAATATATATATATATATATATATATATCCGCGAACGGGGCCACTGGGGAGAGGAGAGGATAGGAGGTGTCACACTGTGAGGAAAAGACTGTCCTGGTCAGAGAAGCCTGCGCGAGGAAGATGGATAGAAAAGCACTCCACGCAGCAGTGGGAGGGGAGGAGGAGGTGAGGTGGTGGGGACGTTGTTGCAACAGCTAGAAGTGAGAAGAGAGGGTGGGAGGGAACTCACAGGGAATTGTGAGAAGGGAGGAGGCTGAGGTTGAAAAATACACGGAGAGAGACCAGTGGAAAGGCAGTGACACACAGCACTACAGAAACCGGGGAGGGGAGAGGCATGAAGCGTGGGAGAGGCGGGTGAAGCGTGAGGAGGACAAATAGGAAATAGAGAGCACCGGGGCATTAGGGAGGCAATGACACTGAGGAGTGAGTAGGGGCAGGGAGAACACCGAAGGAAAGGGGCGGGGAAAGTGGGGAGATGGAAGCCTCTGCGCCCGCGAGCCTAGGAAGTAGAGCCATGAGGAGTGTGGGCAGAGAGGAGGGGCTTGGGGAGAAAGGGTACAGTGAGGTGAGAGGAAGGAGGGAGCACGGGATTTGGAGGAAGGATGCAGAGGGAGGCAGGGCTGGCAGTGGGTAACCAGAAGGATTGAGGAGCAGAGTGGGGGCTAAGACATGCACTGGTGTGGCCGTGAAAGGGGGCGGGGGCAATGCCACAGATAGAAACAGAAGTGGGGGTGGGGGGTAGAGTCAGCAGGAGTGGAGGGAACAGGGGAAGAGAGATGGTGGAATTCAGTCAGACACAGAAGTGCTCGAGCGAAGGAGCGTTTGGGGTGTAAGAGAAGAGAGAGTGGAAGGGAAAATATTCGTATGAAGAAGAGATAAAGAGATAAGGGGAAGAAATGTGGCAGGAAGAGGGAGGGGCGCATGTGCTAGCAGAGAAGGGTAACATGGGAACTGGCACTGCAATCATGTGTTTGCTGGCTCGGGAGTGGTGCGTGCATGTATGCGTGCGTACAGAGTCTGATCTTTTTTAAAGCACATACTCGTGCTTATGGCACACCCCTGCTCGCTCCTGCAAGGTGAATGCCGCCACAAGCTCGAGTATGTGCTTCGAAAAAGGGCAGAACAACGGCTAAAGGTCCTCCTAAGCAGCTCATGCGCGCTGCGTAGGCAAGACCTACAAATTAATAAAACACCATGGTTTTTAAAAAAACTTTCAAGCTGGCTTTAGATCAGGCTTGTGTTTATAACCATTAATCAGCTTGCAAGTGTACGCTCACATGGGTAAGATTGAACAGGCACTTAATCTCTCCACAATTCAAGGTAAATAAGTCAAGGGCAGGAGAGGAGCCATTCATATGGCTTTTATGGACCTCTCCTGTGCGTTTGACTTGGTGGATCGAGAACAATTGTGGGGGTTGATGGAAGTAGCAGGCCATGACTCTCCTTCACTGGACCCTTTAAAAAGACTTCACTGGGACACGTTTATAAAAGTCTGCTACACCCAATTAGGTGACCTCACACAAGCAATAAAAGTTACCCAAGGTGTAAGGCAGGATTGTATATTGGTGCCCTTTTTATTCTTATTTTATATGAATGCCCTAGATAAACTTTTAACCTCTAGAGACATAGATGTCCCCAGAATAGGATTCCGCCTTGTCCCTTTACTTTTGTACATGGACAACGCAGTCCTTTTGGCCCGCACAGCAAATGGGCTACAGGCTTTTTTAGACAGTTTTGATGATTTTATGAGTAATCTTAACTTACCGGTGAATCAAAATAAATCTTTTATTTTCACAATGGGGCAAAGAAATGCATGTTCTAAAGCTTTTTATATTGGAGGGCATACTTTTTACATTACATGGGATCATTTCCTTTCTCAGCAAGCCCCGAAAAAAGTGGCGTCTTGTGAAGCGGTCATTAGTTTAGCGAACAAATTGGGACATAGGCCACTTGGAGAGATGCTCACACTGTAAGTAAATGCCTTTTAACAGGCATGTCGGGGGCGGGGGTGTGGAGATATGGAAAATTAGATCCTTTAAAAACTGTAGACAATACATTTCTTTGTAGATTACTATCCATCCCCACATCTACACCCAGCCTTATTTCCCACAGTGAACTTGGCCTATGTTTTATAGAGGACGGGAGACGTTTAGAACATATCCTTTCATGGCAAAAAGTCTGTGTTTCTCCTTAATTAAGCTTGTCTCGAAAAATAGTGGAAGACTGTCTTAAACTCAGTAATTCAGTTGCTATTCCATGGCTGACATACATCAAAAGCTCCCTTGATGACCTTGGGTTAAGTACACTTTTCAATGCCCCTGTAAACACCATTACCTGTAATAAAGTGAGGTTGAAAAGTTTGTTCTATGCACACAGGGAACGAGAGATGAAATGTTATTATCTTTAAACAAGGTCATAATTTCTCAATATTGTAGTGTAGTTCCTATTATCCCAATAGGCTCTGCGCATTGGAATAATACCTCCAATAGTATAGACCTAGACCAGACGTTAACTAGGTCTTCTACTGTTGATATTAGACTTAAAGTTTTGGGTTTGCCAGCTAGCTCAGAGTTCACTAGAAACTTTCTTGAATAGGCAAGGAGGAATTGAACCTCCCTGGATAGACAAGAAGGGATTTAGTTTCTGACAACCATAGAACATGACAACTTTGCTCTCCCCTAATCAAGAGTGTATCTCTAGAGTCGTGTGAAAACAAAAGACAACTTATTTTACTCAGTCAGTACGTGCATTCTTAGTTTCACCAGTTTGTAGAGAAAAGGAAGAGACGGGCGTGTTCAATAAAAGATGTTATTTATTGATCAGTCTCTTTTCTCGTACAAGAGAAATGGATCGATATTATCGCAATACTTATGGTTAAGTAAAGTGCATACAATAAAAGCAGAATTATGAAATCATACTGTAAAAGCATTGATATGGTTTCTAAGCCATATGCTATTTAAAATGGATAAAATATGTACATACACATATACATTCGACTAATCGTACTCAACTGGTGCTTCTAACCACGCCTACCCCGGTGTACCTGACCTAAGCCTAATACGTGGGCTGGAGTAGAAAGTAGCAGTTTTGAGTTAAGTTTGTTTTGCCAAGTGACTGACTCAAGAATTCTCTGCAAGGGGTTATTCAGTTCTGTACCTGAGATCTAGGATGGTTGAGGGATGGTATCTCTCGTCTGTGGTCTCGATATTCCAAGCTGCCTGCAAGGGCTGCTCAGAAGCGCCGGAGCTGGATTTCTCGGCAGGAGAAAGGCAGCGTCTCGTTCTCAGCGCGTCAGGAAGGCGGGGCAGCGCCAGTGGGCTTCGCTCTCTGC
The DNA here is from genome assembly GCF_964261635.1 of Lissotriton helveticus. NCBI lineage: Eukaryota > Metazoa > Chordata > Amphibia > Caudata > Salamandridae > Lissotriton > Lissotriton helveticus. The sequence goes on from NC_136063.1 coordinate 927,838,983, forward strand.
TGGGCTTCGGCAAGTCTCGCTGCTCCGATCTCGTCACCACCGCGTGTGTTTGCTTAAGGCAATGTCGGTAATATTTATACCTGTAAGGTGCCGAGATTGACGTAAGGATGGACATAGATACGTCAATAAGGATGTCATACGAGCTGGTCGTTAGCACATTCTTTTACTGAAGTTCTTTGAGAAATCAAAACAATGGCCGCAGGGATTTTCCCAGGTTGTCATAGGTTTGATTTGTTTTGAGAACTCCGTATGCCTTATCAGGGGCTGGAGGAATATTGCTTGTCTAATTAGATGGCAAGCGTTATGACCTAATCAGATAACGCGCTCCTGTGCCGTGGTCTGGCTTAATCAGATAACGGTTTCTGCATCACGGGATGGCTGCTAGTTAATTTGTTAACCAGAATAGGGTCAGGAATAGGGGGATCTATACAGAACCTATCGGAATACATCACACCCACTCCACGCTAACTATGGCCATATTTACGAATCTAGGCATAGTAAAACATACTGTAGAATATCGTGTATACCTTACCACCCCAAAATACACATAATGCATTTTGAAATTATGTAATATACGGGAAAAAAATAGTCACATGTACTATATGCACTTAAGCAGTAGAATAACGCTAAATTAATCACGCATATGTATACATTATTAGTAATTGAATATGAGAATTACACATGAAATGGCTCTTAATACAGAAGAAAGGTTCGAGACCACTTCATCACAGTTCAAAAAATATTTATGAACATACCAGCGGGCAGCTAATGTCTATGAAGTTTCTAAAAATAGAAATTAGTTCTCTAAGAATAGTTCTTACTTTAAGCAGAAGATAAGTGTCCCGAAAAATTAATAAAAAAATGTTGGGGCTGCTAAAAAAATTGCTGTCCGTGAACTGGAGGAAAAAATTGTTCTTGCTACTTTATTATTAAAGTTGAAGGCCAAATTCAAGGTGTCGGGAACGCCGTGTGCTAGCTTGCTCAAGAGTCGTTATTTCTGCTCTGGTGAGAACATCATATCATTGAGACTGCTGAAAAAGCTGTCAACAGCTTCCTGTGAGAGTTCCACTAACTCGGAATAAGATGTAACCATGAATTCATGTGCATGATTGTCTCCATTGACGTTTTGAGTAGTATTGCTGACAGAAGGTCGTACCTGATCGATGCTGCTTTCATCTTGATCTTCACTACCCCTTAATCGTAGTGGTGAAGTTTCCACGAATGCCGTCATCAGGATTGGCAGCCGTTGAGGGCAGCACAATGCATGAGCCGTTACCGGACCCAACAATGTTTCTGCATCCATTGGAGCATCCGATTGTAGCGTCAGACAGGTGTCCAACACGCATTCTTCTCCGCACAGCATGCACCTTAATACAGGTAAAACACATCTTTGCCATATCGGCCGAAATGAAAGAAACCAAGTCATGTTCAGGTCTCTAAGCCGGGTTAGTCCCAGGATTTTTGATATCCGGTCCCGGTATCCAATGGCTCGGATTGTTTCTTCCCTTGTCGCAGGTGTTTTGTCTGTGACATGGTTTGCCATAACGAAATATTAGGACCAAGAATAGGATTCCTGCAATTAGTCCCAAAATGAGGGGAACTCCTCCAAAAATCGAATGGACGAGGTCTGGAAAAATACCCAGTATGGCTTTGAATGGTGTTAATGCCCCTGAAAACAATGTCTTAAATACATTTGAGACTCCACTGGTATCAGAAATATTTAAGATTTCATTCAGGATTTCTGCGAAATGTATGGGGGAATTAGTTGATAACAATGAGTGAATCTCTGCAGTCGTCCTTGCGACTAGGAGATCATACGTTTCTTTTGATGACGTGAGCCTGGTCGGCGTCTGAAGAAGCACTGTTTTCATTCTGCTTAAAGTATCAATTCGAATAGAAGTAATTTTCAAGTTAGGCCATGTCCTTGCCTCCCTGTCTGGAAAGGAGCTGGGGAACAATAAGCGTCCACAGCACATGACCTTCGCAGTCGTACTTATGAGATAAGGAACCCTGGGCTGTAGACTACAACATCTGCGATCCACAATTAGGATGTAACTCCCGTTATAGAGTCTTTTAAAGAATGGTTCTATCTCTGTTGCAGGTGTGCCTAGCTGGTGACATGAAAGGTTATTTGAGTTCCCTTCACAGGCTCCATGCAAACTAATTCCATTACACAGAAGTGTACCGCTTAGTGACATTGCACAATTATTGCCACTAAGGAACACTTTCTGTCCTTTATTACTGACACATGCATGTGAATAGGGCAAGTTCCATGTTGACTTAATGTATCCTTTTCCCAGTTTTTCGTACATGCCAGCCTGTATATATTTTTGGCAGTATTGAAACCTGAAAGTAGATATCGGAATATTAATTATCCCATGAATTATTAATTCAATGACAGGTCGTTCTAACATTGTCAATGGTAATCTCTCGAGTTTCTCAATGCTCAGGATTGTATAATCAGCACCCTTTTGTGCCATACTGATTTGTTTATCAGTAAGGTTAAAGATATTGAATAGTGACGTTGTGTTGATTAAACGCCAAGGCACATAGCCTGAACGCAGATTTTGTAACGTCCATCCAAGCTGTATAATAGAACGCAATTGCGACTGGCCGTGTTGTAACAACAGTAAGTCTTGCGATATTATGTCGATTGCTGAAGACACAATGCTGTCCAATGAAAAAATTCTGGAGGACAGAGTCATTAACCCATTGTCCACTACAGAAAGCCATTTTTCCAAATTAATACGGTCAATTTCCCGTATACTTTCTGCTGTCTCAATTTGAGTGATCTTCCAGGCCTCGTTGTAAGCTGCATATATAGAGGCTGCTATGAAGCGTTTTTGACGCTGTTTGCGCGGTCCCATAATGAAATCACGCAAGTCAGCACCATCAGTAAGTAAAGTTAGGTGTTGCTTAATTTCTGTCAGTGTGGAAGTTTGTAGCCATTGAAGGCAGAGTTTGCCCACACTGTAGGTGGTGATTATCCCTGGGTGTTGTCTTTGGGAATATCTAGGGTCTGGCCTGGTCAATGTGAACCCCTGTGTTTTGTTCAGGAATCTGTCTTGACAGTTATTAGTATCTGTGGGCCAGATTAACCATTTTTTCCAATCAGGATTTGTTCTGTTTTGGTTTAATACATAGTTTACGTCTATCTCTTCATCTGCAGAGTTATTGCTGTTCATTGTTGGTTTTGGAATAGACGGTTTATTTAAGTCTTTGATTTTGGCTAATCCAAGACAGGTAGTTTGTTGAATAGTGTCATTCAAGAATATAATTTGTTCTGGGATCATGCAGGCTCTAATCAATGATTCTACACCCTGAACTTGCCATTCTCTTGTACCCCAAACACTTTTCACTTCCACATTTTTGTCCCAATAATCAAAACCAAATGTATTCATTTGTTCAAAACATGAGTCCGAATATATCAATTTCGTGTTTGTAAGCATGGTTTTTGTTCCTGTCTTATTTGACAATTTAAAATAAAATGTTTCAGCTTTACTTGTATTGAACCCTGAAAAATATGAATATTTGTCATATAAGGTTCTTGAGCTTCCTTTTGGAGGGGTTGCACAATGTTCCCATTGATTATAATTTAAAACATTTCTAGGTTGTGCAGATTTATGTAGAAAATGGTTACCATAGTGGTTGTAGCAGTACATACTATCATAATTAGACGAACCCTGCAAATAATCATGTTTGGTAAATTTAGCAGACATCACTAGGTCAGACATCATGTCATTAATACTTTCAAAGTCCCAATCATCAGCAAATGAGTTTGGTTTTACAAAGTCACTCAACGAGATCTTGATTTGGTGTGGATATTTGAGGATTTCAACCGGACCATAAATTTCATAGTCAGTATTGTCCCATTCTACCCCACCCGGTATTGGATTGGCTGTGAAATTGACTGAAGAAAGTTCTCTTTTCTCGACGTGTGAAGACGTGTGTGGCTTGAGGATCAAGTTGATTTTCTGGCTTGCTGTGTCCATTTTTGCATATTTTCCCTCAATGAAGCGTCCCAAGCATAGTACCATGATGAGCCAAAGTATGAGGATAAATACACCAAAGGACACCCAAAATTCAATCCATGGAGAAATCAGATAGGTCAAAAGTCAAAAGTCAAAAGTTTTTTATTTTGTTTCGGTACTCTTTCGAGGACCACAAAATTATTTAAAAGAAAATACATATTACATTTACATACAACTTAATACATTTTCAGTGTTATTTTAAAAAATTTATAAATCTTATTACAAACATATTCGTTAGGTGGCTTAACGCATACGGAGAGGAAATCCCTTACATTAGTGGTCCTGCAGGACCGATATATAGGCTCTAGACATGATAACCTAGCGGTGACAACGTCTTTATTTGGACATATGAAGAGCAGATGCTCTAAGTTCTGTTTGCCCCCCAAACACAGATTACATTGTGAGGTACTGTTTTGTTTCCAGGAAGAGGTAAAGGATAACAAGGGGAGTATACCCAGACGTAGCATCATGATCGTACGCCTTGCACCATGGGTAAGAGTGTATTCCAGATATGGCAATTTTAGCTTATATTCTTGGGAGTCAGCATAAATTTTGTACGTAGATAGTTTTGTGCAGTGGGAGTGATCAAGCTCGTAACTCAATTTTGGAGAAAATGTTTTTAAAAATAGTTTGAGTTGTGCGGGTGTCCAAGATGATAACATTTCTGCACTGATTTTTGCTAAACAAAAAGCCTCTCCCAAGTTTTTAACAAATATAGAGTTAATGGTATCCTCACTAAAAGTCTCGATTTTTAGCAAATGTCGTAGGGTACCCTCTTTGGAATGCAGAAGGTTATAGGCCCATCTAATGAGGCTTGCTATTGATATCGCAAATGCGCTAGTGATCGTACATTCCAGTCTTAATGCCTGTACAGGTGTTGAATTGGAAACTTTCAATAGCTTTTTTAGTATTTTCCCTTCATTTATGTCCATATAACTCCATTGTTTTAGGGGAATATGTTCAGAGGCGTAAGATAGAACCGGGGAGATTTTGGCTCTATAAATTTTTATTAGTGCTGAGAAATGCCTGCTTCCTGTATTCATATACAGGCGTGATATTGCCCCAGCATGTAGATCACATTTCCTTTTTAAATGGGTAATTTGCTTGCTGTTACTCATATTATGCGAAAAGATTCTTCCGAGATAGGTATATTCCTTTGTCTGTTCCAAGATCTCTCCTCCCAGTTTCCATTGGTACTTCACTTCTTTTTTCTTTTTTGTGAATGCAACTACTTTAGTTTTACTTATATTCGGAATTAAAAAATGTTCTTTCGAGTAGTTGTGTAAAATATCTAAGAGATTTTGAAGACCAAAGGGTGTCAGGTCGAACAAGACTATATCGTCCGCATACAGCAAACAATGTATCCGTTGAGCTGCCATTTTCGGTGGAGTGCATAGCCCTTGTTGTAAATGCGACGGTAGGTCACTCAGATATAGGGAGAATAGGATCGGGGCCAAAAGGCACCCTTGCTTTAGGCCATTAGATGTATGTATTATCTTTGACAGGCCCCTCTCACCCCCCATTTGGACACGGCACCAGGTATTACTATGTAAGTTCACAATTAATTGTAGTAGAGGCTCTGGGATACCCATTTTTCTCAATTTCATCCATAGTGTCGGCCTATCGACCCTATCAAATGCTGTTGAATAGTCAATGAAGGCTGCGTATATTGTTTGCGATTTCCCAGTTACGTATTTATCTAATAAAAATTGAAAAGTAGCTATGTTATCCGTAACCGAATGGTTCGATCGGAACCCAGCTTGAAACATGGGGATTAATCCCTTCGAAAATGCCCAAAGTTTCAACCGGTCAAGAATTTCTGCCGCAAAGATCTTTCCGCCAGCATCCATTAAAGCAATTTGTCTATAATTGCCAGCTATACTCCTTTTTCCTTTTTTATATATTGGAATTATTGTGCTTCCTTTCCACGAATTTGGAATGTTCCCGGAGTCGAATATATAGTTGAATAATGGCGCTAACATCTGACCCCATGCTTTTTGGTCAGCTTGATAAACCTTTATCGGGATCTGATCAGGACCGGATGCGCCCGTACTTCTTGCCTTTTTGATATTCAAAGCAATTGACACTGCCGAGGCCCTGGAGAGTTTTATATCATTGTTTATCTTTTCTTGTTCAGTGTCCTTTCTCGGCCATCCATTCATGTTGGGTTTGTACAGATCATTTAAAAATATGCCCCAGTCTTCTTCTGAGACGGGGATTGCTTCAAGCTTCTTTTTAGTTCCCGTCATCTTCGCTATCAAAGACCAGTATTTTCGTTGATTGCATTGCCTTGCTGCTATTTGGATATCAATCCAGTTGCGGTCCTGTTTCAACCTTTCCTGTTTGGCCGATTGTCTACGAATTTGATTCTTTAGTTTATTTATTTCAGCTTTATATGTTGACGATTTACTCAGATACTGAGCCCGAATCATCCTGTTAAGCATTTTTACAGTTGGCTGATTGCAATTTTTGTACTTGCTGACACACTTTCTTTGTGCTGGTCTGTCCTGTTTTGATTTGCTTAGTATAGCATGTTTAAGTTCATTTAATACGATTTCATAATTCTTGATAAGATCTTCTGAGTAAGTAACGGTTAATAATTGAGATTGTGTAATTAGTACATTCAAATAGTCCAAATTTTCCGCACCCCAAAAGATCCGACGCTGGACTGGATTTACTTCTATTTTGGGTTTACTGAATATTGGATCATTCTGGAAAGTGGTTTGTGGCGTCCAAAGTGTTGTTAAACATAGAAGGGCATGATCGCTTTCCTCATTAAACTTAATAGACAATTCAGAAATTTGTTCTTTTAACTCATTCCCACATATGAAGTAATCGAGAATAGAGGGGACTCCATTTCCTTGCCTAGTGAATGAAGCTGGCTTATCTCCATTGATGTTTCCATTTAAAATTGTCCCGTTTATACTTGGAAGGAATGATAATAATAAGCTTCCTCTTTTATCCGATTTTACTCCTTTTGGAAATTGCGGGAGCGCTATTTCCAGTGATTCCTCCTTAAATAATGTAGACCATTTCTTTATTTCGCTATTTGATATTTTAGCGTTTAGGTCACCCATGATGATATATGGTGGGTGATGTTGATCTTCGAGGATGTTGGATATGGTCTCTAAGAGATGATCGAATAAAGGGTCATGTTTTTTACTTGGCGGTGCATAGATATTGAAAAGTAGTATTTTCTTATAAGTATCTGCTGGTTGTAGTTTAAGTTGAACTTTGATACATTGTAGATTGTGCGAATAGGTATCAATTGTTTCTTGTGACCAGGAGTAGTCTTCTTTCAGCAGGATTGCCATACCTCCTTTCGCGTGACCCCTTTTAGATTTTTTTGCTAGATTTTCGTAGACATAATATCCTTTTTGCGTGAAGGAATTGGTGAACCATGTTTCCTGCAAAGCAAGAATGTCTGGATTATCTTTTATTGAATCTTTCATTTTATTGGTGGTTTTCCCGGCCATATTCCATAACGATAATTTCAAACCTTTGCTAAACTTGACGTTGTTGTGGATTGTCCATTTTTTTGCTGTTTAATACTTCTGGTAACCACGTCCAAGATAGTAGGTTATTCTCCTTTTCTTTTGGATTAGTATTCCGGGACCAAACCAACCTTTCACCATGCATTACTTGTATTTTTAATATGTCTTTACTCATGTTGTTTGATGCATATTCTTCCCTTTCTATGCTGAGTTTATTTTCAGTATGAGATTGACTAGTTACTACTACATTTTGTGAGTTGGTTTTGATTTCTGGAATTGAGATTACATCATAACCATGCTTTTGTAGAATTTCCTTCTCTCTTATAATTATTCCAGGGAGAACTGGAGAGAAGAATGACACTTGTACGAATTTGATATTTTCTTTTTTTGGAAAGCGTACTAGGTCTATTTCTTTACTTGTCAGAGAGTTCAGGGAAGGAATTTCTTGCAATAGATTGATTATTCTTCCTCGATTGAGCGGGATATTGTCGGTTGGAAACAGTTCCTCGATAGTTAGGTGTTTTGATTGATTTCCATCCCACTGCCAAATTTTGTGATCTTGTGGATCTTTTGTATTGCTAGTTTTTTGCTCTGTTGATATTCTTACTGTTGGCTGGCAGTATTCTTCTGCTTTAGGGTTCAAAGGCTTCGCCAGCGTTGTTATTTGAGTCAGTGAAGTGTTCACCAAATTAGCAAAAGTGTGTCTTTGAAATTTGAGTTTGTTCCCTTTTTTCTTATGGATTCTTCTCAGAGGTCGTCCTCGCTTTTTCTTTCCCATATTTTCCTTCACTACTTTGTTTTTTATAATTTTTCCCGTCTGTTTTGTTTCATGTTCATTGATATCCTTTGTTGAATGTATTTTATTTTCAGAAGATATCGAACCTTGACCTTTCTCAATTTCTTTATTGGAAAAAATGGGATAGTGTTTAATGCTATTTTCGGAAGTATATTCCTTTTCTTCTCGGAAGAGCTTCTTCAGGGAGTAGATTATGGGAATTTTTTCCTTTGTCCGTAATTCCTTAAATTCAGTCTCGATTATTTTCGCATCTGATGTTTGCGTACTTGCGTTTTGCATTTTTTGAGATCTTGTTCTTTTTTTACAACCATCTTCAGACTGTACCGGGTTGACCATTTCTGGTTTATCGGATAAGTCTTTAAGTAATTCTTTTTTCTTTTTTTCTTCCACCAAGAATTTGAGGATGCCTATTTGGACGTCCAGAGTGTCATCTGAATTGGATAAAATTTGACCAAGATGGGTGAGAACTGATTCCAAAATGTCTTGAAGGGAAAAGAGTGCTTTTGACAGGGGTGTGTAGAGTTCGTAGAATTAAATAAGTGTTTTCAGATACTCACGTGCATAATATCCTTGTGTTGCTCACGTGCATAATTTCTCATGATGTATCTATTCACGCGCGTCTCTTGAGGAATGTTATCTTTCAAGAGACGCGTCTCTCGTGACAATGATTACCTGTAGGCTTCAACTGTGAGTTTGTCACTTCTACAGTTGGAGTTTACCAGGTGTGGATGTGCTCCTGTGGTGTGCTTTGGTTTATCTTAATAAACCCACTTAAAGACTTCAACGACGTCTCCTATACATTACTTTCAACAAGGGAACCGTCTCTTTACATTTGGCGACGAGGACCAAAGAAAAAGCACATCACCTACCTTGCACGATCCCACTACCCTCACCGCCGACTCCAAGACCTCCACAAGCTTCACTACGGAAAAATCCGCCGCCGATTGGCCTTCTCCTCGCAATTTTGCATAATTTTATGCATTTCTACAATTGTTGACAGGCCCCTGCTGCGCGTCACTCATGACGTTAACGAGCTCATCATCTCGTTCCTAACACGTCATCACGCATACGTAGGAGCGTGGTTACGCTTGGAGGCCATTTTAATTTGTTTCCACGTTACCATAACAACCAGTTACCGATCGGAGAAATCAGAGAGGAAACAACCGCCTTTACTCAATTAAAGGATTTACGGTGAGCGGTTTTTAAAGGAATATATTGAATTTTACCTCTTTTTGAGTATTCTAAAGGAATATTTAAACAATTTTCAGTGAATTTTAATTTTACAAATTTTGTCTTTTCAACATTACATTGCTACAAGCAAAATGGCCATGAGTCAGCAAATAGTTACATTAAATTATTTTTTACCAGTACCTGGGAAACCTAAGGAACCTTGGAGACATTGGTTTCAGAACTTTGAAAGTTATTTAATTGCCATAGGAGCTGATGAATACTCTCCTAAAAGGAAATTGGCAATACTTTACAGCAATTTAGGTAAAGAAGGCAGACAGATCTTCAACAATCTTCCCAATCCTCTTCCATCCTCTAGTGGTGGAGGTGACATTAATGAATATTCTGCTGCAGTTTTAAAATTGAAAAGAAAATTCCTTGAACTACCTAGTGTCATACTTGAACGTTATAATTTCATGAAAAGACGTCAGGAACAAGATGAGTCTATTGAAGAATTCATATCTGCTTTAAGAAACCTTGCTGCTGAGTGCAGTTTCGGAACTTACCTTGAAACCGCATTGAGAGATCAATTTGTGTATAATTGCTGTCACAAGAAGATTCAAGAGAGAATATTGAGTTGTAGAGACCCTTCCTTATCTGAAGTCTTAGAAATAGCTAAAGGTATTGAAAGGTCCATTGTATCGTCAAAATGCATTACTGAAACTTCTTCTCTCATTCAACATGATACAAATATTAATGCTTTATATACTAAAAATAAGCCCTTTCAGAAACCTTTTCAAAGAAGAACAAATACCTTTTGTTTTCGTTGTGGTTCGAAAACACACTTAAGTAACAGCCCAATTTGTCCAGCTCAAGGAAAAAAGTGCACTTTTTGTCAAAAAAATCGGGCATTTTCAAACCGTTTGTCGTAATCGTAAGAGTTCTCAGATTAATAATATTTCTTACATTACAGGTGAAAACTCTGATGATGTCGAATTTATTAACACTGAAATGAAAAATACCACTATTAATACTGTTGAAATTGTTACTCCCAATAGAAACTTAATAGAAAAAGAAATTCTTTCTATTCATTCAGTTTCTATTTACATGGTTGATTCCAATGGTCTGGGACACGCAAAAGATCCAACTTGCCAGGTAATTGTTGATCATTTAACAATTGACATGATGGCAGATTCCGGTGCCCCCGTGACCATTATCTCTGAATTACTGTTCAATACTCACTGGTCTTCCAAGATTACCCTTGAACCATTGGATATCATACCAAAAGCATATGCTGGTAAAAGCATTGAAATGTGGGGATTTTTCATTACTAGTGTGATTTGTTTAGGTAGAAAAATACATACAAAAGTATATGTTGCTACTAATGGAAAATGCATTGTTGGATGGCAAGATCTTGCCAAAATGGGTCTCAAGCTAGTCCCTGGTTCTGATTGCCCCGTTCAGATAAATGAACAATGTGATGTGTCCTTCGTTAATTTCATTGATGTAGGAATAGTTAACAAAATCATTTCAGATTTTCCAGAAGTCTTCAATGATTCAGTTGGTAAGATTAAAAACTATGAACATCACATTAGTCTTAAACCCAATGCTATTCCCGTCATACACAAATTGAGGAATGTTCCTCTTAATGTAAGAGATGATTTGAAAAAGGTAATTTTGAAGATGATTAATGAGAAAATAATTGAGGCTGTTGACTCATCTTTATGGGTCAGTCCGATCGTAGTTGTTAAAAAAAAAGATTCCAGCATTCGTTTGTGTGCCGACCTTCGATCATTAAATCAAAATATTTTGATTGACTGTTATCCATTACCAAAAATTCAAGAACTTCTCACTGGACTTGCTGATTCTAAATTGTTTACGCTTTTAGACTTAAGGAGTGCATACCACCAAATTCCCTTAACCAAATGTTCATCTGAACTAACCACATTTATTACTCCTTTTGGAGCCTTTAAATATCTGAGACTCCCTTTTGGCTTAGCAAGTGCCGCAAGTGTTTTTCAAAAATTTATGGACAGCGTTTTATGCAATATTAAGAATGTACAAGCATATCAAGATGATGTTTTAATTCATTCCAAAAATGTTGATGAACATGTTAAAGACTTATATGTTGTCTTATCTCGCTTCAGGGATGTTGGTATCACCCTTGGTACAAAAAAAGTGCACATTTTTTGTTGAAGAATTAGACTATTTAGGTCATTCCATCTCTACCATAGGTATCAAACCTAAACTTTCCCTTACTCAGGCCATTCAAGATGTACCCATTCCAAACAACAAAGATAATTTGAGATCCTTTCTTGGTCTCACCGAATATTATTCGAGATTTGTGATGAATTATTCTCAATTAGTTCAGCCTCTTAGAATTTTAATAAAAAAAGATGTTTCATTTTTATGGAATGACGAAGCAAATTTGGCCTTTAATAACATTAAGAAAGTCATCATAAATTCTCCAGCTCTTTCATCCTTTACACCAGGTCTCAAATGTGGCATTTTTGTAGACGCAAGTCAAAAAGGCCTTGGTGCTGTCCTTTGTCAATGGAAAGGTTCAGTAGAACATACCATTGGTTTTGCATCAAAATCACTCAGCAATGCGGAATACAATTACAGCACCATTGAAAGAGAGGCCCTAGGTTGTGTATGGGCTGTAGAAAAGTTTAAGATTTACATTTGGGGCTCTCAATTTTTATTATACACTGACCACAAACCTTTAATACATCTTCTAAATGGGAATGGCACTGGCAAAGCCTCTTCAAGGTTAGTTAGAATCCTTTCAAAATTAAATGACTTTAATTTCAACATTCACCACATTGCTGGAGGCAGAAATATGAGAGCTGATGCTCTCTCTAGATTACCATTAGAAAATAATAATGACGTACTTGGAAATGATATTGAGTGCGTTGTTGCCTCTTTGGAGGACTTAATTCTCTCTCCTCTTTCTATTTCTGAAGAGGATTGGTTCAAATGCTACGCTGAAGATGAAACTCTTATGGCAGTAAAAAACCTTATAAAATCAGGCTGGCCCAAAATTCGTTCTCTTCCCGCCCCTTTAAAATCCTTTGCACAGGTTTCTGAAGAATTAACAATTGTTAATGGAATAATTTTTAGAGATGACCGTTGCATTCCACCTTTAATTTTACGCAAAAAGTTATTTTTCACTGCGCATCAAGGTCATTTAGGAGTAGGTGGTACCTCACGCAAGTTAAAAGAACATTTTTGGTGGCCAGCTATGGAAAAGAATGTAAATGATTGGATTGATACCTGTAGCATTTGTTTAGCTTCTGATAAGCACTGGAAGTTACGAAATGTATCTTTACATAATGTTCCTATTCCTGATGACCCCTGGTTCAAGTTGGCCATTGATTTTTCAGGACCCTTTGAAATTCTTCCTCAAAGTCAACGTTACATTGTCTCTGTTGTAGACTATTACTCCAAATGGTTTGATTTTGATTTTTGTACTAACCCTGATTCTGCTTCAGCTATAAGATTTTTACAAAGAATTTTTAGGATGGAAGGGCCTCCCAAAGAAATTGTCAGCGACAATGGTTCACATTTTTGTTCTAACGTTATGGAAGAATTTTTCAATTGAGGTGTCACTTACTCTTACTGACGATGTTGAAAATGATGGTGCTGCTTGCCAAACCTCTAATAATGGATCTAGAACTCATAGAAACTGCTCTTTTCCCACTCGCTTTAGAGATTATTATTTTTGTTAAGTTTCATTTTTAGTAGTTAAGTTTTCTTTCAATTTCGTTATTTGATAAGGAGGGAGGAGATGTAGAGTTCGTAGAATTAAATAAGTGTTTTCAGATACTCACGTGCATAATATCCTTGTGTTGCTCACGTGCATAATTTCTCATGATGTATCTATTCACGCGCGTCTCTTGAGGAATGTTATCTTTCAAGAGACGCGTCTCTCGTGACAATGATTACCTGTAGGCTTCAACTGTGAGTTTGTCACTTCTACAGTTGGAGTTTACCAGGTGTGGATGTGCTCCTGTGGTGTGCTTTGGTTTATCTTAATAAACCCACTTAAAGACTTCAACGACATCTCCTATACATTACTTTCAACAAGGGAACCGTCTCTTTACAGGGTGGAACGGTAGCTGCCTGGGTTAAATTAGAAAAATAAAAGTCAGTGAGATTAGTTTGATTAATGTACAGTTTAGGTGATTTATCTGGGGAACTGGTGAGTGGCTGGTTTATTCTTAACGGAGTCACTGATTTCTGCTCTTCAATCTTCGTAATGTTGCTTACTGAGACCTCCTTGGCTAATTCATTATCCTGCTGTCTAATTGGTGTTATTTGCGACATCTCTAAGATTGATTGACGGTACTCTTCCGAGGGGAAGATCTTTGACAAATTTATCTCTGGATTTGATGGTCCTTGATTTTGATTACTTAGTTCTGAAGGTAATATTGACTGATGTTCACAATCAATAATTGAAAGAATTTGTTTTTTTTCTTCTTCCGAAGTACGAAGAAATGAGTGGTTTTTCTCAGAGAGAGTAGAAAAGTATTTAGTTATTGCCGGTGTATAGGAAATTTGACCTGGTTTCATAGATTTATCGACAGATTTTCTAATAGCTGCATCGGTACCCATGCGCTTCATATAAATTGTTCTTGAGCGCAATTTTTTTAAAGCCATCATTAGGGAGTATTGTAATCCAAGTGATCAGATGGACCTAATCTCCTGGTTTCGATGTTAGTGGGGTGGCCCGTCCCGTCCTCGATCGTCCTCGGACGGCCACAGACGGCCCGCCCTTTACCCGGGCTTCGCCCCGCGATTGGTCCCGCGCGCGTCCCGCGACGCGGGAAGCGGTTAGATTTTTCTACGTTTCGTCAGTGGGCGTGTCCGTGGGCGTGTCGCCTGGGGGAAGAGGAACCAGCTGACCCCGGCTGGGATTTCTGGTCCTCGCAGTCCCCCGGGCTTTGTGCGCTGTAGTTTATTTCTCCCTGGCCTCGACCCTACTGACTCCAGCTGGGAGCGATGGACAGAGCGTGCGGATTGCAGCTCCCGCTCACACCAGCGAGTCAAGGGGAGGCACACCACGGAGCAATGAAGAAATAGAGCGTCAGCTCTGGCAGCAAAACGGGATGCAGTTAGCAGGTAGGGATAGAGATCCCTCGTCAGGCACTAGTAGGCAGCAGTTCAGCTTGATCTGAATACCGGTGAGTGGCCTCAGATAGGTTTCTTTCAGTTGTTTCAAAAGTTCCTTAGCTTTGTCTTTAAGGGTTTTTGTTGATGGCTGTGTCTTTGATTCACTGAGATCTTCAGAGGAATCATTGAAGTTTATGAAGTAGCCGGATGCTGTTCTATCAATTGTTCCAATTGCTTCAGGATTACTGTTTCTTGCATATGTTACTTCATTGTAGGTTGGTGTGTCTCTACTAAACGTATTTATTTGGGTTTTCAGAGGTGTGAGTTCCATTGCATTGTTGCATAGTTCTTGTTGTTGTTCTGTAGGCGTTTCGAATGTGATTAGCCTTTTAGTTAGCACCTCTGTACTTGTAGCAAACCTCGGTGTTCTACTACTTGTCGGGAGTCCACTTGGCCTACTGTTCGTTATCGGCCACATGATTGTGGTTTTACCAGGTCGATGGATACAACTCGGTTCTCCTTTTTACCAGCAAGCGGCGGTAGTACAACTGATCTTGTCCCGTTGATGGACAAGACAGGAACTGCTTTTCTGTAAGAAGGCCCAAATTCCTTCTTTACCGCGATCTTTTCTCTGACTAGATCCCCGATTTTTGGAATCCAGACAGGTCTTACTGGGACAGGCGGTGTTTCTTCAGTGGTTGTTGGCTGTTGTTTCAACTTTATGTTGCTCAGGTCTTTTCTTGTTTCGTTTAAGTCCTGCAAAATAGCCAAACGATCTTTGATATCAAAGCTTTTTTCTTTCACCACTGAAGTCTGACTGTCAAGATCTAAGACTAACATCCTAGTCCCAAACAATAATTCGTACGGACTGAATCCCTTCAGAGAATTTCTTGGCAGGTTGTTTAGACTACATTGGACACTTATTAGATGTTTGACCAACACAGCTCCCGAACCTAATACCTTTGCTGTTATAGATCGCTCTCTGCCTTTGGTTTTTTCTTTACACCATCCCGTATCCCTCAGGAAGGAAGTGAGAAGATTCCCGCAAATGCAATGCTCATTCTGGCCAAGCACTCCCCACAAACCCGAGAGGCAATGGAAAGATATTGGTCAGTACGTAGCATGCTTCTAGCGTATATGCCATTATAGACTTGCAAATCTTGATATAACAGTTCTGGCGTCAGCCGAAAGTTGGGGTCTACATTATAAGTGAAAACTAGTCTTTGTATGTTAATACGACGCATTTTTCATATTGGGTTTATTTTTTATTGTTGATCCTTTTCTGGTGTGAAACGCCAAGGTAATATACCGTTTCTTTCACCACTGCGATTTCTGTTACAGTTTGGGCAGTTTTTTCCAAAAATGGTATGATGCAGGCCCATGCCTGGCCACCAGTACACTGATTGTAATTCTTCCAGAAAATCTTTTAGTTTGAGGTGTCTGAGACCCTCGCCCATATGTGCGTCTGCTATTAACAAGCCTCTCCTGTCCATGTTTGGAATCACTCTATCCCCCACTCCAGGGATTCGAGCAAAAGGAACGGAGTTTGCATCGATTATGTATGTATATTTGAGTGGGTAACTGATCGGTAACGCTGAGCAGTCGCCTTTTGATGACGTTTTCACCGCCAGCATTGTTTCACCGTCAATGTATTTTACTGCACGCTTTTTTCTAGCTACGGAAGCCGATTCAGTTGCTACCGCTGTGGCTTTTTCAGCCAATGAATTCCCTGCAACGTGAACGCCATCACGCTGATGACTCAGTGAGTGTATCACGTGAGTCTTTGGTAGTTCTCTTTTTAACAGAACTATTTGTTCCCAAAGCAGTTTTTGCTTTATTGTTGCACCTGTGTCATCTTTGTAACCGTTTTGAATCCATTTCTGCAAATCGCTGTTATATGATTTGACGCAGTAATATGAATTGGACACTATAAGTGTCGGGAATTCGCGATCTGCATTATCTAGCCCCATTTTCAATGCTATTATTTCAGTCTGTTGTTCTGAATTAGTTTCTACTGAGTGTGTCTTTGTTAATAGAGGTCTTAGTATACCTCCGCGCCACACTTCTTTTGTAATCTCACATGTGGGGTTGTATGCTTGTTCTCCCCAAACGGAGGGTTGAGCATGTCCGTCTGTATAGATTACACAAGCGTACTGTCGTAATGGCAGAATGTCGATTGGCAGAGGGAATGTTCTTTCATATTCTAGATATTTTAGTTCCTTTAGTTCCGGATCAAAGTAGTATTTTACTTTGTCCATTGTAATGGAATTCACCCATTGTATCCATTCCGGATTCAATGCTGTTGTTGGTAAATTGCATGGGGTTGTTAATGCCTCAAAGGCTGATTCTGCTGTTCTGACTGTGATGTGTCTACCGTCAGCTTTATCTTTTTCTCTAGCTATTGCGGTTTGAACTGCATGAACAATGTTTTCTTTAATGCTGAATTTCTTTTCAGCTTCTGTGTACAAGTGTGATTTGAATGCAATTGGTACCTTTTCTCCCTCGTTAGAGGTCAGGTATGTGAATCCGCATCTTCCTGGGATGACTCGAATCACAAGGTTGCGTGTGTTATCACGTGTTTCTAATTTTGTTTTAAGTAACATATCTGTTTGTAAGGATCTCAGAATTTCTGTGTGTATTTGAGTCCAATTGGTTTTTTTAAAATCTGGTTTTATTAGATCATAAAGGGGTTTGACCCTTTCTGCGTAATTTGCAATGTATGTTCTTCCTAAATTTAGGAAGCCTAGAATTGACTGTAGGTTTTTTAGTGTTCTAGGTGCTTGGAGTACGGCACATTTCTCTAGGAAATTGTCAGCCAGGCTTTTGCCTTCACTTGATAATTCATATCCTAAGAATAGGACTGTTAGATGGGCAATTCTAGATTTTTTAAAGTTGAATTTGTAACCCTCTGCTGCGAACCCAAGTATTATGGTGTTCACTCTCTTCAAGTGAGTATCCAAGTCATCATCTGTTAGGTATATGTCATCGACATAAGATAATGCTTCGTCATCATATGTTTGTAGTAACTCTGTTACTCTCGCTGAGAATAATCCTGGGCTGTTCTTGTACCCCTGGGGTAACCGACAGAATTCTTTTTGAGCGCCATTTATTGAGAACGCTGACAAGTATCTGCTCTCTGGTGCTATATTTTGACAAAAGAATCCATTAGAGATGTCTAATGTTGTTTTATATTTTTTGCGCACTATGTTATTCATTAGTGCAGCACTATGCGAGTTTTGCACTGCAAACGTTTTGCAACATGAGTTAAGGTGTCTGTAATCCAAAACTAGACGATATGAATTGTCTGGTTTGGAGACAGGAAAAAAAGGGTTGTTCATTTGTGAGGTGCAAGTTTCAATCACCCCCTGGTATTCTAGTTGATCTAGAATTTCTTTTACCTGTTTTTTAGCTTCTTGCTTGATTGGATACTGCCTTTGTGCAGTAGGTTGTGATTTTAACTGGATTTTGTGTGGAGGAGATTCCTCATCCCATCCGACATGATTTTTATATAAAGCAGGAGCTTGAGCTACTGCCCACTTTCTTGCAAGTGTATATTTTTTATGAATTGGAATATGATTTGAGAAGGCAGGCATAATTATTTCTTCGCCATGTGGGCACTCCCTGACAAACTCTGGTGGCCAATCTTTTTCAGCTAGAAGGATGTCATAGCCCTTGGAGAGATTATCCCAAAAAAGGCCCCTTATTTTTCTAGTCTTATCCCCTTCTATACGTAAAGTTATTTCATATATTTTGTGAGGTTTGCTAACTCTGGTGTCTGCAGTTTCCACTTGAATGTATTCATTCGTGTCCACTGTCTCCAGATGATTCATAAGGACTTTGCGCGCTATGCTCACTTCTGCTGCGCTGTCTAGCATTGTCTGAGCCCACTCTCCGTTTTTCAGCTGTGTCCTCAGTATTCTCGGCATTGTTGAATACTTTAATACTGGCTACCTTCTTCTTTGGAAACTGTAATTTTTTATTTGGATGAGCAGGTTCCTTGTCTTTGGACTTGACGTGCCCTTCCCTGGGTTCCGATCGTCCTCTTCTTTCCGATTTCTGCGAGGAAGTCTGAAAAGATTGAGAGGGACGTGTATCAAAATCTTGATATCTATCAGGTTTCTTTATGTTATCCCTATTTCTAAGGTTGTATCTTTTCACTGAGGGCTCCCTTTGGGGAGACTTGGGTCCTTGGTCCGGAGATCTTTCTCTCCGCCGAGGAGACCTTCCTCTGGACTGGAATCTTTTTTCTTTTGGATTGGATTGTTTGTTTCCATCCCAGTTCTTCTTTTGATTGTTTAGATTATTTTTAATAAATACTTTTTCAGGACTTTCAATTAGTTGGGGCTTCACTGGTATTCCACCCAAACTATCTCTACCTAGTTCTTCATAGGATTTTTCTATAATTCTGGCAGTTTCAGCTGGTTGGTCTGCTATATCTGTCTCTTTTAACATCTGACGGATCGCCACATTCGCTGCTTCTCCTTTTATGTTGGCTAGTAATATTGTCGAGACCTGCTTGAAGTCTTTTAGTAATTTCATACCGAGAGTTAAAGCGGGTTCTGGACCGTATTCGTCTTGAATTTGTTTTAGCACATCTGGTATTACTGACATGGATGGAACTCCATGTGTTTTTGTGTAAATGGAAGCAAAGACTGTACCCCAAGTGTCACAGTCCTCCACGTGTGGTGCGATTCCCATTGGAAGACAGATAGTCAGAATCCTGTGTTTTTCTACCGGGGTGGTATCTGGAAATACCGCCTCTATTTGGGTGATTTTTTGTGCTAACCAGAATGGTATTTGTTCCCGTTTAGCTGGTACTTTACCTAGGCAGGACTGTATGTTCTGTGGTGTAATTTTATTTGTGTTCCCCTGATGAGGGGTCAGCTGTGGAATTTTAATTACTGGTTGGACAGTTGAAGTCCGCATTACATATTGGACTAATTGTCTATATATTTTAATTAATTGTTTTAGTTGTACTAAAAGATCTGCTGCAGACATTCTTTCGATGTCTGGATGTGGTGTGTATCCGGCTAGGACCGGCCACGTTGCTCCTGATCTACCTAGTGGACCGAGCCTGGTGATGTGATTATTATGTTTTAGGGCGCCATTAAACAAGAGCAGGTGCTCTTGGAATTTGAGTGGTACTTCCACTTCCTCGAAAGGAGTGTACTCATTAGGAGGTTCCTCTATTTTATAATAGTGGAAGTCCTTTGTTACAGCATTAGCTGCTGGAAAGTTTATCCATGAATAGAATACCTCTGTCTGCCGATATTCGTGTGCCTCAATTACGAATATGACTGTACCACCTCTTGGTGTCAGTCCATTTTCTATAAGTTTTAACGTTATAGATCTTCTTATGTTGACCGGGATGAGTATTATATCCGGGTCTGCTTCTTGCATAGTATTATCAGCTTCTATTAGTTCAGCTGCTAATCTAACTCTCTCTCTTTCATCATCACTTTCTGACATTTTACTGTCAGGAAGGTTATTCTGTTTGTTTGCAGATCAGGTTTCTATGGAAACAAAGATTAGATGCACAATATTTTGGAACAGTGTATCCTTCAACGTTGATTGAACCAAAAACCATACATAGGAGTTCCCTCCTGCGAGGTTTGGCGGATTTTACCTCTCACCCACTCCAGACGTCTTTGGAGTATTATGGGAAAAAAGGGTCTGAGTGAAAGAGCACGACTGAGTTACTCTAAAGTCTTGCGTTAGTTTTATCGCCTTTCCAAACGTTGGGCGCCATGTAGTGTAGTTCCTATTATCCCAATAGGCTCTGCGCATTGGAATAATACCTCCAATAGTATAGACCTAGACCAGATGTTAACTAGGTCTTCTACTGTCGATATTAGACTTAAAGTTGTGGGTTTGCCAGCTAGCTCAGAGTTCACTAGAAACTTTCTCGAATAGGCAAGGAGGAATTGAACCTCCCTGGATAGACAAGAAGGGATTTAGTTTCTGACAACCATAGAACAGGACAACTTTGCTCTCCCCTAATCAAGAGTGTATCTCTAGAGTCGTGTGAAAACAAAAGACAACTTATTTTACTCAGTCAGTACGTGCATTCTTAGTTTCACCAGTTTGTAGAGAAAAGGAAGAGACGGGCGTGTTCAATAAAAGATGTTATTTATTGATCAGTCTCTTTTCTCGTACAAGAGAAATGGATCGATATTATCGCAATACTTATGGTTAAGTAAAGTGCATACAATAAAAGCAGAATTATGAAATAATACTGTAAAAGCATTGATATGGTTTCTAAGCCATATGCTATTTAAAATGGATAAAATATGTACATACACATATACATTCGACTAATCGTACTCAACTGGTGCTTCTAACCACGCCTACCCCGGTGTACCTGACCTAAGCCTAATACGTGGGCTGGAGTAGAAAGTAGCAGTTTTGAGTTAAGTTTGTTTTGCCAAGTGACTGACTCAAGAATTCTCTGCAAGGGGTTATTCAGTTCTGTACCTGAGATCTAGGATGGTTGAGGGATGGTATCTCTCGTCTGTGGTCTCGATATTCCAAGCTGCCTGCAAGGGCTGCTCGGAAGCGCCGGAGCTGGATTTCTCGGCAGGAGAAAGGCAGCGTCTCGTTCTCAGCGCGTCAGGAAGGCGGGGCAGCGCCAGTGGGCTTCGCTCTCTGCTGGGCTTTGGCAAGTCTCGCTGCTCCGATCTCGTCACCACCGCGTGTGTTTGCTTAAGGCAATGTCGGTAATATTTATACCTGTAAGGTGCCGAGATTGACGTAAGGATGGACATAGATACGTCAATAAGGATGTCATACGAGCGGTCGTTAGCACATTCTTTTACTGAAGTTCTTTGAGAAATCAAAACAATGGCCGCAGGGATTTTCCCAGGTTGTCATAGGTTTGATTTGTTTTGAGAACTCCGTATGCCTTATCAGGGGCTGGAGGAATATTGCTTGTCTAATTAGATGGCAAGCGTTATGACCTAATCAGATAACGCGCTCCTGTGCCGTGGTCTGGCTTAATCAGATAACGGTTTCTGCATCATGGGATGGCTGCTGGTTAATTTGTTAACCAGAATAGGGTCAGGAATAGGGGGATCTATACAGAACCTATAGGAATACATCACAATATGTCCCAAAACGTGTGCTACCCAGGGCGCACCGCCTACTACCCCCCCCTCCACCCCCCCCCTTGCTACGCCACTGAGTTTAAGATTATCTACAATTCATTTTTTAGGTCCTTTCCCCAGGTAGGGTCTTGGTTTAACTCTCTCCCGTGTTGTCCATGCAATGGCATTTCAATTCAATCTATCTTGCACTTTATCCTTGTTTGTAAATTGTACAGCACATTAGTCCCCTTTTTATATTGCTTTTTATGGGCAATGAATTTTAAAACGCATAAAGAAGGGCTGCAGTATATTCAGTGCTTACATTCTCCTCCCTCTTTTATGTCATGTAGTTTTAAATGTTATTGTCTCAGCCCTGAAATTAAGGAAGACATCTGCTAGCTGATTGTGACTGAGGTTTGCTCTTTGTATATATGGGTTCATGTTATAATAACCCATTTATTTTCAACAGATATATAAATAGTATCTGACGTAATAGAAATTTAAACTCATATCTGCCAGCTTTGGCTTCTTCGGAGACACTCTTTTGTAATAATTTGATAATATTTTTTATCTTTTTTAATTCCGTATTAATTATTGTTTGAATGTTGTATGTATTTATTTTATGTGCTTTTATGGTCATTCATTTGATCGAATGAAGATTTCTAACTGACTGACTAGTACTTGGATGCTTATTAAATGAAAGGCCTCCAGGTCAGAAATAATTCTGATCCAAAACAAGGTAAATTGATAGGACTCCCCTGTATGGCTGAACTCAATGGGTAGCTGTCGTGAATCAGCATCCAATGTAACGAATCTAGGAATGCTGTGAGCACTGTGTTAAATTAGAAATATCAAGTTTTAGTTGTTTGAGAGTGAGTGTCAGAACAAAGTGTACTTGAGAACTGGGTGCACGGCGGCCGATGGTGGAGTTCCACGCCTCCACGTAGCACCTGTGAACGGTGCCCTAGCTCCTCCCCCCCACGAAGATGATGGCGGCAGTAGCTGGCGGGTCGATGGCTCCTGCCTTATGTGAGCTACTATGAGCTACTGTGCAGTTTGAGGCGGCGATCCGGAACCTCGAGCCCTCGTAAAACCCATCCGGTCTTCAGCTTACACTTTCTAACTTGCCGGCAGAAAAAGTCCTTTTACACCCCAGTTGGAGGACGGAGGACGGAGAGCGTTATCTGCAGGTATCCCTCAGCGACGACCAGCGAGGCAGCGGAAGCGGCAAGAGCAGGAGTTACTTTCCTAAATCCTTGGGGCTTAGCCGCGGTGGTTTGCCTTCCTTGCTCGCAGCAGCAGCAACTCCCTGTCTGTATCAGCCAGCCAGCGATTCCTGGTGTTCTGAGACACCTGCATCTTTCCTAAATTGGGTCTCGATTCTGTATGGCGGCGGCAGTGGCAGGTGAGCTCCAGAATATTTCGGGAAAAAAAAAGGATAAGAAGGTGCGGCTGTTAGTCGTGCGGTGTGGGGGAAAAAAACACATAGGAGGGAAAGAAACCCCTTTTCTTTTGCACTGCTATATACTGTTAAACACAGTTAAACACTGCTAAATACTGCAAAGACACAAACAAACTGCAATGCAGAAAGGTAGCAACTTTTATGTTACTTAAAAAAAATAACATTGAGCTGGTTTTTCACTTTTGGTGCTACGGACTTCGATATCCATAATCCCAGGCTTTTCAGTGGAAAGTGGCTATTTAGGATTTTTCTAGACGCTGATTAAAGTCAGAGACAATGTGTGTGATTTCCCTCTCAACACGCTTGTTTTTCCGGGGCTTTCCTTCAGTGGAAGGTGAAAAAAAACGTAGTAACTGAGGGGGAAGGATATCTGATATTAGCAGGGCACAAGTCGTGAAAAAAGAAGTGGGGGGACGCTGTCACCGGAGGTGACGTCATGACAGGAAGTGACGTCACGAAAGGTGCTGAGCTCCTCGTCCCAGAGAGGCCAAAGAGTGAAGTCCAGCTGTTTGGCAGGGGGGATGGTCCCGGTAAAATAAGTGGGGGGACGCCATCCACCCGCGTGGTACCCCGACTCGAGCCCTGGATATTAGCCCTTCTACTGTTTGCTTATCTTTTGGCTAAGAGAATAAATTATGCCACGGAGGAATACAGACTCTTGCACTGCGCTACTGCATAGCTATATGGTTCAGTCAGCTTATCCAGATTTGAGTTTTTGTTTTTTGCATCGTGCCATCTAAAAGACTTTCTTGTGATTGTATTTTCTGTCCAGCAAGCATCTCTTCACACTAAATAGGTCTGGTAGCCTATAGAATCGCTGTGTGTAATATGGGCAAGCTTCTGACTGCTCGAAGCAAGGCTTGGGCTCGGCGACAGCAAGCAAAAGAGGCTGCTGCTAAATTAGCAGAGAAAGGGGACCACAGGGAGGAAAATTCGACGCATTCCTCGGTGAGTTCCGAAGAGTCGGAAGATCCTCCGGAACAACGTCCTGTTCAATCCAGCTTAGCAATTAATACTGCGAATATTGAATTTGAAATTGGGAAAATCAACATTGGCGCAGTATCGCCCAATCTATCCACTCATCACGATTTGAATATGGAAAATAAGGCTAAGACACCTGGGTCCTCCCAGCCTCCAAAACAGTTTCCTCTCTTTGATAAAAAATCAACTGTGTCTCCATCTAATATTCTCATTCCTCTGCCTCTTATTCAACCTTCATATATGCCGGCTGACACTACGTCTTCAGATAATTTAAAGACAAATATGGCATCTGATACTATTTCCGTAAATGGAATTAAAAACCCAGTTACTCTAGATTCAACGGAGGAGCAAGCAAGTACAGGTCGTACTTCGGTAGTACAGGATGCAAATTCTGGAAGTGAGGCGGACCCTTTCAGTCCCATCCTAGACATGAACACTGAGACTGTAGGCGAATTGCAGATGTCCGTTAAAGACATGTTGAATTTAATCCTAGACGAAATAAGGGAGGTGAAGAGGTCTCAAAAAACTGAATTGGCCTCTATACATCAGAGACTGGACAAAATGGACAACATTGAAGAACTAGTATCCACTCTCCCTGCCCGTCTATCAGTAGCTGAGGAGAGAATCTCTAATCTGGAGGATCAAATGACAGAAGCTAAAAAGGAGGCTAAAAGTGTATTTAAGATAACAAGGGGGATGGAGGTTAAACTAGATGACATATAAAATTATAATCGAAGATCGAATAGTCGGGGTTCCAGAAGGAATTGAGGGATCTCATATGCTTCTCTGGGTTACATAATTTCTTCAGCAGGGTGTGATTCCCGAATTTAAAGGTGATTTAACTATTACCCGAGCTCATCGGGTCCCGGCTCACCTACCTTCAAACTCTAGCCTTCCTCGCACTATTTTGTTAAATTTTGCGGATGTCAGGATTAAAGAGCAAATCCTTTCGAAAGCTATTAAACAGAGGCAGTTTCCGGTAAACGCAACGGTGAAATGTCGGATTTAATCCGATATGTCGGCTGCCGCAGCTAGACGCAGGAAGGAGTTTGTAAAGATTTTACATCTATTTAAGGCTAAGGGTGCTCAGGCTATGATAGCTCAGCAGTCAAACCTTAGAGTTTGGATTAAAGGCAAATTTTATATGCTGTCTGATGTTCAGGAAGCTTAGGAGCTGCTTGGGGAGATGGAAGCTGGTTAGACAGGCTGGGATATTCTATCTGCCCACCCTTGCTCATCATCACTATCCGGGGGGGGGAGGGGGCGAGAGTTAAAGGGGTGGCTGAAGGGGTGTAGCAACACGACACCTCAATGTTAAGGGGTAGTGACTTGTGGCTAGCATGGGTGAGGGGGAGTAGAGTAGGAGGAGCGCCACTAGCTGAAGGAGGGTTAAGGGGTTGGGTCCACAGGTGTTGCAGGGTAAAAAGAATAAAATATGAAGTACTTGATGTTATAAATTTCTTTTTTGTTAAGTACATAGGACAAAGAATTGGCCTTTCTTCTTTTTGGCAAGCCCATATGGTGGGGGTCTATTCTTCTTTTTTTTATTCTTTTTTTTTTTTTTACTCTATCTGATTAGGAATAAAAGCTGTTGGTTTAAGTTAAATGTCTTCTAGAATTGGGTTGAAAATTGTATCTTTCAACGTGAATGGATTAAATAATAATAAGAAAATGCGTGCAATAGAAACATGAATTATGACTGAGAATCCCGCAGTAATACTGCTTCTAGAGATCCATATTCCAATCTCAAAAGTTGAAGATTTTACTATGTTTAAAGCTTGGGCCTCATACCGAGGTTTTTCTTTATTTACCGAATCTCAGAGAGGCGTTGCACTCTTTTTAAATAAAAATCTGCACGCTGAAATTATTCATACAGAAGAAGGTCAAGGCCGTTGGTGTTGGGTCACATGTAAACTGGAAAATACACAAATACCTCTGACTTTGGTCAGTTTGTATGCTCCTCTAAATGATGATTCTTTGTTTTAGGAAGATTTGTTTCAGTCTCTTTTAATGGTGGGGAAATATTGTTATCGGGGCGATTTCAACATTCTTATGAATCTAAAATTAGACTCCACTACCATTATAAACAAACAGTCTAAACCTAAATCGCTTAGATCTATTACTAATAATATTAGGATACTGAATCTATGTGATCCATGGCGGCAACAGAATCCCTTAAAAAAAGAGTTTACGTGCTGGTCGGGAAGATTTAAGTCATCTTCTCGTATCGATTTTTTTCTCGCCTCCACAAAATTAAATTTTTTGTATCAGAAGATTTTACATAATGATTTTTCCGACCATGCTGTGTTAATCACCGAGTTTTTTGGGGGGAAGAGCAATAGAACTTCTAAACGCTGGGTCTTTAACAAGATATATTTGTCTGATGAATCATGGGTAGCATTACTTAAATCCGAGATAAGAGATTTTACTGCATGCAATATTGGCACTGCTCCTCTCCACGTTGTTTGGGACTCCCTGAAGGCTTTTATTCGGGGAATTATTATAGGAAAAGATGCGATGGAATCCTTATTTACTAGGAATATGAAAAAAAATTTGCAGCAAAAAATACAGGTGTTAACAGAACAAAGATATCAGAATCCCTCGGGTAGTGTACAGAATCAATTGAATGCGGCCAAGCGGGAGCTTAGTGCATATTATTATGAAAAAAGTGAGGAGATTTTCTGCAGGCAATCACAAAAAATGTATGAACATAGCAACTTTACTGGTAAATTTCTATCTTGGCAGATTAAGGAGCAAGCAGTGGCTAGTAGGTTTCACTCTCTACAATCCCCTATTACTCACACGGAAACCTCAGAGTCCGGAGAGATAGGGTCAATAATGCTCTCTCATTATGAAAATATCTATAGAACGTCTCATAATATAGATCAACAAAAGTTAAATGACTTTTTAAATAAATACCTTCTTTCATCCCTTTCCCAAGTAGACAAACAGATGATGGTAACCCCATTTTCTAGGGAAGAAGTGGAAATGGTATTAAAAAGTCTTCCCTCTGGGAAGGCTTGGGGTCCGGACGGACTTCCTGCTGAGTTTTTCCTGGCTTTTTTCAGCTCCTTTTCGGAACTTTTTCTGTTATTATTAAATTCTATGTTGGGGGGAGGTCCAATCCCAGCTTCCTTTCAAGATGGAACGGTGGTTAGTTTTCTTAAGGGGGGAAGGAATCTAAGGATCCTAATTCTTACAGGCCAATCAGATTGCTGAATTCTGACTATAAAATTGTTACAAAATTAATCTCAATTCGCTTTAATAATGTTTCTGCAGAATTGATTCATCCTGACAGAACGGGTTTATTGCAGGCCGACAGCTTTTCACTAATACACATTTGTTGATTGAAGCTTTAGATTATTTTGAAACTTGAGAGATTCCTGCTTTGGTTTTATTTTTTGATGCGGAAAAAGCTTTTGATTTAGTGGTTTGGGAGACACTTTTTTATTTTACAGCATTTTGGGATTCCATCACAAATTAATTTAATTCAGAATTTATATAGGGGTGCTAAAGCTAATATTATTATTAATGCAGCTTCTGTAGGTTCGATTGCAGTTCAGCGAGGCACAAGGCAAGGCTGCCCATTGTCACCTGTTCTTTTTGCTTTTTTTATTGAGCCACTAGCTGCTGCAATTCGCAACTGCACTTATATTTCTCCTCCCATAAAAGCAATGGCTAAGATTAAATTATAAGCGGACGATATAATGTTACTGATTAAACCTGAAATGGATTCTCAAACACAGGCTCTTCTAATCTTTGAGGAATTTGAGGCCCTCGGGGGATATCGAATTAATAAAAAGAAAACTGCGATTCTAGTTTGTGGTGGTATAGTTCCCAAACTACATTCTAACATACAAAGCTGCACTAATAATAGACCAAAGAGGTACTTGGGGGTCTTTTTCTCTGTCTCAGTAAAAGATTTGTACTCACTGAATTATGCTCCACTTATTCAAAAGGTTCGTAACATGTTGGCACGTTGGAACGTACTACCACTATCCATCCTGGGCAGGGTGGCTTTAATTAAAATGTCAGTGCTCCCCCTATTTAATTTTTTGTTTTCTACGATCTCTTGTTCTTTGCCAGGCTCATTCTTTTCAAAAGTCGAGTCTTTATTCTCAGCTTCTGTCTGGGCAAAAAAGACCCCCCGCATTGCTATTAATACTCTGTATGAAGATACGGACCAAGGAGGTCTTGCCCTACCAAATCTTAAAGACTACTATTACGCATATTTTGTACAGTACCTCTCAAGATTTAAACAACCAGTTAATGGCCAGACACTATTTATATATATTTTTTTTAATCTTATTTGTCAAGAGATTAAAATTCCCTCCCCGTTGCAGGTTCTCAAATCACCGAAATTCAGATCAGTCAATCTTCTCATTTAACTAATGTTCTTTTTGGGTCCTCGTGCTCCAAGAACCCCGGCGAATGGAGACGCTGCTTAGCGCAAAGTAGGGATGGCGATCTAAGTGGTAAAGCAATTAGGAAATGTCAGAAACACGAAAATTCTGAGTTGACTCTCAACACTTGGAAAACCATAAATAAATTTAATTTTAGTGTTTTGAGAGGCGCCAATTGGCGAAGAATGTCTTTCTTTAGTAAATGGCTCTTATATCGCACTCCAGCGGTCATCTCTAAAATGTATCCTAACAATCCATCTATTTGTTTTAGATGTAGACAACAAGGTCTCGCTAACTGGTCACATAAAATTGTTCACTGTTCTAAAATTAGGATATTCTGGCAGGAAATTTTTACTTCGCTTCAAACTTATTTAAAGATTACTGTTCCTTGCAATGTTAATTTAATATTATATGGTTTTGATTCAGAATTAAAATTGCCTGAATCGTTAGCTAAACTTCTTTACATCGTTATTGCAGTGGCAAGATCATTGCTACTTCAGTATTGGAGGTCAGAAACGGTTCCCACGATAGATGAGTGGTTTCATAAAATTAAACGAGTTAGGAAAAGTGAATATGTATACGCACAAAGGATTTGGGGGTTGAGGAAAATCTAAAAAATATGGAAATCATATTTTGATTAATGGACATTTCTGTTATTAGATTAAGATGTGTATGTTCTTTATTTGGATTTGATGTCTGTGCTATTATTCTTAGTCTCATTATATTGCTTATGCCAGAGTTCTACAGCCTTATCATTCATCGTGTATTATTTGTTATGATGTAGAATGTCAAGTACTTCAATAAAAACTTAAAAAAAAAAAAGTTGCTTGAAAAACTAGCTTGTCCCAGTAGATTATTCTGTGCTAAATATTTCCATTTGTATCCTTCCCTCATGGAATATCAAAATGTATGCATCCCCACACTAATAATGGAAACTTAGCTTTCATTAGTCCCCAAGATGAATATTAAGAGAGCATACAAAATCCAAACACACCGACTAGGACAATGCCTACTTTGAAAACATTTTTGACCATGTACCAACCATATTTGCCAGCTTCACTAGCTTCCATTACACAAGATAATTATTTTTAAGTTAGCTTGTACGATACACAATATATTTTATGACATTGGTCCTAAATTCTTTTACGAAATTGGGTTGTTAGTTGGCGGGTGTGAAACACTTCTAAAACAGCAATCACAATTCTTCTCAGGGTGAAATCAGAAGCAATCCTAAATAAACCTGTGCTCAACCCTCTGGGAGCTTGGCACAGAGCAGTCATGCTGTACTCAGAGGCAATGTGTTAAGTATTTGTACAACATTTCAACCAGTAATACAGTGCAAGCACATTACAAAGGGAGTCCACATAGGAGTTAGGAAAAGAGAGTACTTTGTAATAAAGAAAACAAGACCAGAATGATAACTATCCTATTAGTAGAACCAGAGATATTCGAGATTAAAGGTGTTTAGTAAAAATAGTGCCAAAAGGCATAAAGGATCAACTGTGGATATCTGGCCGCCACCGGACCGAGACAAAGTCACAAGTTCAGGCCAGCCGGGGTAAAGTGCGAGCCAGCTAAAGGGACCCAGTAAGGCAGGTTGAACCAAGTACCCTAAATCCTGGTTTGACAGTGAGAATTGCTTTATTTAGACAATCAAGTTCATTAACCCCTTAGCTGCGGCGGCTATTCCGCCGCAGTGCTAAGGGGGAGGGGGGGCCGCGTGGCGCTCGCGTACTCGTGATGGAACCGCTCCGTCATGGCCCTCGGATGAGCTGTGCTTATGACAGAACGGTTCCGTCACGGCCTCGCCCGCTCTTTAGAACGTCAGCGCAGGCGCGGAATTCGCGCCGCGCGGCGAGCGGGCCGTGACGGAACCGTTCCGTCACTAGCACGGCCCACCCAAGGCTCGTGACGGAACGGTTCCGTCACGAGCACGCAAGGGGTTAAAGTGCAAGCAAAATAAATTAAAGAATATGTGCAGAGCTAGCATATGTATCTTAATTGACATATGCTTACAACAGATTGGCCTCAATATGTTCATCTATTTATAGAATCATAATTGTTTCTTGATTGAAGTATGGTAAAGAACAAATGAACATTGATATGGTTGCCAGTGTAAAGTCCAAATGACTATTTACAGAATCAGAAATTTCATTAGCAAGTAATCAATTGTTGGCTTAATGTTCAAAAGCCTGAGTGATAACAATTAATAATGTTCATCAGCTCCTACCCAAAAAAGAATCTATATAAATAAGCCCTAGATATTTAAACTACCACAAATGTATATAAAGTGCAGTGCTCTGTTGGGATAAAATGCTTAACCTAGTGCAAATAAATAGTATAGATATGCGTTTTGCAGCCCAAGTAACTGTTCTACATAAATAGCAATACATAAATTGAAGAAATTGGATTGAAGTAGCTCCGCAGTGAGATACATGTATATATCTTATCCATAGCTAAATTTATTGTGTGAATGAGGTAACTCATGCCCTTATTTACGGGATTTTGGCGTAGGGCAGCGCAGCAAGGCACCTTGCTGTGCTGCCCTATGCCAAAGTGAAAGGACAGGAATGAACTGTGTTTATACATATAGTGCATCCCTGTCCTTTCTCCCTGCCCTGCTGCCATTTTGGCAGCCTAGTGCTAACGTAGACACCTTCCTGCACAGAAACAACCCTAAGGGGCGTCTTACTCCTTGTATGTGTGCTGCAGAAATTCGCCTCACCTCAGGAGGCGCAAAGATGTGGCATTTCCCCCGGTTTACATGATGTTGTAAATCTGGGGCAGCGTCAAATTCCATGGGTGTTGTGTGGTAAAACCCACCTCAACGCCCATGGAACGCCTCCCGGGTGCAGATTAAGGCGACGCAGCGATTTGCACAACATCGCCTCACTCATGAATTATGAGGCCACTCAAAACCATGCAGGGTGGCTTTGCATGGCTTCATAAATATGATACAGAGCCCTGTGCCATGCATGTACCACTTTACATAGTGCAAAATTGATGCAGGGCTCTAGTAATTAAGCCGCTAAGTGCTTTCCACTTCGAACTTTCACTGAACACTACAGAGCTCAAAGGACTGTTGATGTAGAACAAGCACAACATCTTTGGAACATTGGCGCTTCACAACAGACAGGCTCATGGAATGGTAGTTAGACATGCTGCAATAAACAGTAATAAGTCATTGTGGTCTTAGTGCTGGTAGGATAGTTAACGCTGTCCATTTAAAACAATCATCCGATGATGTTTCCTGGTAAAATCAGGGGAAAAAATTACAAACTTCCTCTAGGAACCTGACTTCTGTGTCCACAGATAGTCCATTGTTCTACGAATGACATCCAAACTGGGGTGGACTAGGTTCCTGAGGATACTATTGATGGAGCTGCATTCCTTAATGCTTTATCCACTGTATTTAGGTATTTTATGAGGCTCACTATTACATGCAAATGTGCTCCTCTCAGGAGATAAACAATGACATTGTGATCTGATCATAGACCCTGATTAACCAGGGGCCTACGGAGAAGATATATTCATTCTTTTAGAATTTGAAACAGTGTCTCCTGATACATACAGCATAAACACTTGTTGGTGGATGATTGGGGCACCCAGGGTAGAAGAAAATCTAATAAAGAGAAGCTGTCCATCTGTAGTTGCTAGAAAATAATTTTGTACTAGGCAGAAAATGGTTCAAAGAGATACTCTTGAATGCCTCTTTGCGCATAACTATCAATGTTGAGGTGGATGTGCTTTCTTCTCTTAAAATCGAGTCAATTCATCTTGATGAACGCTACATGAACTTCTTTATTTAAAGCTGTTTTAAACTGAAGGTGAGGAAGATGTTCGGTCCACAGGGCAGCGATACCTTTAATTTGAATTCCTTTGTGAGGACATTTAACCAGGAGTTATGGGTGTGATTACTGCTTGGAGACTTTTCTTCAGACCAGATTAAGGGCCTGATTTAGATCTCTATGGACAGTTTACTCCATCACAACATTGACGGATATCCCGTCTGCCGAAATATAAGTCTCATTATATGCTATGAGATTTATATTTTGGCGGACTGGATATCCGTCACCGTTGTGACTGAGTAACCCATCTGCCGAGATCTAAATCAGGCCCTAAGTTATTTAAGGATCATGAGTTGCCCACTCTTGTTGTGTGCATATACTTCAGGAAACTGGCCTTCTGGGCGAATTGTTATCTGGGCCAGTGATGTATTGCGTGGTAGCCAAAACATAGACTTAAAGATAGTGCTCTGTGCTTTGTTCAAATCGGCTCTGAATCTCTTTGGGTATTCCTCTGTGCCTTACACAGGAAAGGGAATATGCTTTGTGCTGATAATCTTCAAGATGTGGGCCATTTTGCAGTTTGGAGCATTGTTTGAAAAGTAAATTGGAGGCAATGCAATTTTGGGCTTCAATTAATTTAGATCTATTAATTGGCCTCCTTTATCATCCAGCCAACATCCAAGTATTTGTTAGATTTAGTCAAGCAGTGCTTATTCATGTACCAGGTACCTATTTTTTCTGCCAAATATTAAGATGTTTATTTTTCTAAATGTATTGTCATTGCGTTGTTTGTGTAATGCATCAATCAGTCTGTGTAGACCCATCATCGTTTGACCTAGAAGGACTACATCATCTGCATAGAACAGCATGGTCATGGATTTATTTGCAGGTTTTGGAGCAGGGCTGACGGCAGAATCCAGTTCAGGTAGCAGGTCCCAGATGTTCAGGTTAAAGAGGGCTATGGCCGGTATGCACCCTTGTTTGACACAGTGATGGGTCTTGATGTTCAATTAATCAATCAAAAGCTTTATTCGGCTAAAAGCCATAAAAGGCAGATACAAAAAACATACAGAGATAAATATCTTAATAGATCTCATCCTAAAAACACAATAGCATGATTATTTAAACAGTGTTCCAATTTAAGGCAGACTATAAGAATATCATTAAGTGTTGTGCATAGAACAGAGAAGAGTATCATCACGTCTCACAGGTCTAGTATAAAACCAACTAAAGAAAGATCATAAAGTGTCTTGTGCATAAACAGTCGGAGTTAGCAGCATAACACAATCAAAGGAGCTCAGAAAATAGCAACACTCAAGATAATACATGATTGTTTCTTGACGAATGACATTTCCTATGCTTAAAAACGTGCAGAATGTAGTTTACAATGGACTAAAAGATGGAAGAGGTTGCAGAAATGACATAGCTGTCTTATGATCTTCAATATTAGTATCCTTTAAAAGTGATAGCAAACGATGTTTCTTAAAAGAGCAATAACACAAAACATGATCAAGTGCAAAGTTGATTGCACAGAAAAATTCATCACATGGACATGGGTCAAGAGTCATAGGTTGGCTTAAAGGATCAGGAAACACCACCAAGGTCGTGCAAAGTGCTAAATCTCAACCTGGTTAACAAGGCCCGCTGGTAGTTCTTACCTATCCAATTAAGGTAAAGTTCAATGATGGATCCGAAATTCAAAGGGCTGTACAAACAGACCGAACATTTGTCTGATTCAGTGCAAGCTCTAATATGTCTCTTCCACATCCCAAAATGATCTTTGATGGTCTGGTGCGTAGCTGGGCAAGAGGATCAGGACATTTGTGAAAGTCAGGAAAGCGCAAAATATTACTCATGTTTTTGATGTACATTAACCAGGGGATACGGGTAGCCTTGTCTAAATGCATAGCTTCCCTGATCATAGAACGGATGAAATTGGCTTTGGGCTTTGTCCAGATTGCTAGCCACAAATGGCATATCTAACAATTCTTAATTGAAAAATTCCAATATGCTCCATCTCGAAATCTGAGACCTAAATCTCAACTTCTTTTTTAAATTCTTCATATAAAGTGCCAAAAATTGGGGTATCTGAGCTTTTCAAGCCCAGGATCCACAAGTCTGAAACAGCATACACTCAAACTGAGCTGAGACCGGTTAGCTGATTTCTAGAAAAGCGTTTAATTGTTGGATGTTCAATAACTAGTATTTTCTCTCTTTTTATTAATTGATAGAGCTACCTGCATTAGTCGGAGTCTAACTATCCCCAGGAGACTCATTGTGTAATTCACGCTCACAACATGACCAAATGAATTGAACACATAGGCTCACCCAGCACTGTTTTTCATACTTGAAGTAGTAGAGGTGCTAACAATCCAACACCTTGGGAGTTTCTCCTCATAAAGTCCCACCAAGGTGTGCGTATGGCAAAATATATGTCATCAGCATGTCTACTGAGGGCCTGTTTGTCATGCATACACTTCTGTAATAAGAGCAGGCACAAGAGCAACGGGGATTCCTTCATTTCTACACCCCATGTAAATGAAAGAACACCTGTGCATTTGGTGCTATAGACGGAGCTCAAAATCTCATTTTGTAAAACCAGGGTGCACAGATCCACAATGAATAATGCCTTTTTACACATTGATCGCACCATCCAAAATAGGGTAATGAGCAGTGCATATTTTCATTTGGACAAAGTCCCATGCCAATGGTTTCCTTCTCTTTCATAGGACACAATGCACAGTCCAAAAGAAAGGATGCAAGTTTTGAGACCTGGTGATCTCGCAAAAAGACAGAGGGTTTTTGTGGGGCTTGTATAGAGACAGAAAGTTTTGGACCACTCTTGATGCCTTTTGTTGAAAATATATTCAGGGACTGTATCGCTTTATCGGAATCTCTGTGGCCCATTCCCCCAAAGTCAGAGAAGATATTAGCCAGCTGTCAAAACTGTAACACAACACATGGCACTGGTCTGTCGTCTTGCCTGACAGAGCAGTGCCATGATTTGTGAGATGTCCAAAAAGAACAATTGATGGACAGAATGCAGAATAATATCATACATTCACCTCAGTGCAGAGATCTGGGCCTAAATCCATTGTTTTCTTGCTCACCATGCCATTCCAGTTTGGACCCAGCCATATGTAAGCATCCTAGGACCGGTTTCTTGTTTCCGATCCAGGGAGGACCTGTCTTGGCAGTTCGGTCTGGACTGTTCCCATGAAGCACAGAGTCAAGACTGATTTGCATATGGCTAGGTCTAAACTGGGGTGGCGTGGTGAGCAAAAGAACAATGGATTTAACCCAGATCTCTTGACTGGGGGTGTATGATTTATTCAGAATTCCGTCCATCATTTGTTTGCGTAGCACATGATTTGTGAGATGGTCTGTGCTTTGTGAGATTTTCTGTGAGATGGTCTGTGAGAAGTGGTTTGTGAGATTATCTGGTACTGCACAGAACATCATACAGGATAAAAAACATGATTTTGCACTCAGGACATAGAGATATATGAACAGTATTACTTTAAAGAGCATAATTGATCTACCTCAGAAATAGGATTTGTTTCCATATGCTGCTTCAGACGTAGAATTGAAGAACGCTTAGCAGCTGTTTGCAGATTTTAATTCAGAATGGTCTGCAAAGGTTGTGCGTATAAGGATAGGGTCCGCATTGCCAGAGGAGACCTTAGGTTCACAATTCTTTTTTTTATAAATTATGAAACAAATGTTACCAGCTCATGTTCTAATTCAACTAGTGTGCATGTGCATACTTTTTTGGCAAACCAGAGCTTGACATTCATTATAGCTCAAGTTGGCCATTGCATTTTATCGAGATCAATAGGACATACCTGCTGTTGCTCCAGGTTGGACTTCCAATGAACAGTAATGTCTGCTTCCCCAGCTTATGACTGTGAAGTGAGTACCCAAACCATGCATAGTCTTTTTCACCACTGACCATCCAATCAGCTTGCTGTAGAGACAGGCGACCTAAAGAAAAGAAGAGAAAGTTAATTACCTGTAACTATGGATTACTTAGCCTTGTGGTGCATTCATCTTGCAACCATTGATAGAGTTCAGTTCACAAACTTTATTCGGATAAACATTGTATCCATAAAAGTGCGACAATGGTTAAAAATGACAGAAAAGAATAGTAATGCATAATAGTAAGAATTACAGTTGCATAAACACAATATCATGAAATTTAGATGCCAAATTAAAACAAACATCAGCAATAATAAATAAATCACTAATATATAAAACCAATCCATTCAATGATTATGAGATGTCCGAGGATAATTAAAACTCAGTAGTTAAGCATTGTCCTGCGCGCCCTGGTAGCAATTCTCAAAAATGTGCTCAGGCGAAAAACCAACCCTTCATCAGCCAAGGCAAGCATACATGAATAAGCAGAAACCAGACTGATAGGCCTACTCTTGTTAAAAAATGGGAGAAGAAGCCACTTGATATATTTCATGTAGTATTTGCAGAAAAACAAGAAGTGCTGGGTTGACTGGCCACTCACTCCGTCACATGGACAGGGTAGTGAATCAAGTTTCGGGTGGTAACCCAAAGGGAAACACAATGCACATTTAACTGTCCCAGCCCTCAGCCGGAATAAGAGGCTCCTTTCCCAACAACTCATGGGTAGAGTGAGATCATTTGGCAGGGGGTAGCAGTGCCGTTCGTAAGCCATATAACTGTAAACAGAGGGTTTCTTTGATTCCAACACAGTCCTTGCAATGCTGTATGACGAATAGAGAGCGCTTCTAAGTTCTTTTTTATTTACAGTTTCGGCTTCGCTAGGATTTAAGAAAATGCAGGGCTTATTAAGGCTGCATAAGCTCTGATACACTCCAGATAACCAGGGGATGTCCATCCCCTTCTCACACTTCAGACAATCTGTTATAAAAAAATTTGTTAATGTAGCTGCCTGATATATGATACTTTAAACTCTGATTGGGTGCCCCATTTCAATATCTTGCATTTATTTACTCAATAATCTAGGAATATTGAAGCTTAATCAGCGATTAGCTTCAGACTTCATGTTTCATTAAAGCGATAATGGCCTCTTAAGTGATGCTATGCAAACTAATGATGGACGGAATGCTGAATGAATCATACATTCACCCCCAGTCAAGAGATCTGGATTAAATTGATTGTTCTTTTGCTCAACATGCCACCCCAGTTCAGACCCAGCCATATGCAAATCAGTCTTGACCCTGTTCCTCATGGGAACAGTCCAGTCCGAACTGCCAAGCCAGGTTCCCTGGACCTGAAACAAGCATCCTGGGACCGGTTTCAGGGTAGGGTTGTGCACTGCGTGGCAGACACTGTTAGGTCGCTGCTACACAGTGCAGCTATTTACAGTAACTTTCTCTATGGGAGCTTGTACTGTGGCCGGTTTCCGACCGCCGCACATGCTCCCATGGGGAAATGGGAGTTTGTGACCGCATCATGTGTGGTCGCATCGTAATTGTGGTGTCAGACAGCCGACCTGAGGAAACTCACAGTTTCTAAACCGTCCTAATTAGGGCCACAATGGATAACCATGTAACTTGGTCCTAAATTACCAATGAGATCATCTTTTGACATCATAAATCATGAGGCTGATGGCTGAGGGGTCTGTAAGTTTCACCAAAACCTAGAAGTGGCAATAGAAGTCTACATTATGTTACCTCGATGTACTTTTTAAATTACATATGTATTTTGTGACCGCTTTAGAAGAGTATTTTTTTGAACAGAGAAGTGGTTTTGAAAACAGTAAGTGAACATCTAGAGTATACTGTATGGCTGTCTGTAGAAAAAAAAGAAGAAAATAATTAGGTAGTTAAGAATATCGACATTTTAAAAAAGGATTCTTCGCTTTGCTAATGAAAACACATTGTCTGTGTAGAAGGGAGATATGGCCGAAGCTGTTCTATGGAATGTGCTGCCCACAATAGGCTGGTTGGAATTAGAATGTTCAGAATGTATTTACTTTTGATGAATAGTAAGTTGACTGAACAATGCAATGGACATTAGTAATGGTACGAAGAATGTTTTAGTAATTTAGTCTTTCTATCTGATGATGAAGTCCATTCAATCACACAGTTTGTGTTGGTATTTTAATTAGCACAAACATGTTCCCAAAAACGAACAACTTGTTACATGGTGTACTGACACAGCCATTTTCATTTTGCCCAGAGTCATGAAGGTATGCACTCAATACAATTAGTCCATTAGCCATCAAATACATATGGTGAGTATGCATATTTCACCTTTCTTATTCCTATTGGTGCTAGAATAAAAGGCAGCCACCAATCCTCTTTGCTCCCCTCCACCAGGTGCATATGGCGATCCAATAACAAGGTCCTTTAGGCCATCGCCATTGACATCAGCAGACAGGAGTGTCCATCCAAGGTTACAATATGTTTCCTGAAAAACAGCATTCAGTCTTATGCATTAGCTAATACACATCAACAAGGATCAGTAAAATATAAGCAGTATTTATTCAAGTGTTTAGTGTGTGTAGTGCTAGCTAGATCCTACAGCACAAAAGAGAGCTATAGAACAAAGCGACTACATAAGAATCATAGTATAACTGGTTTCAAAGTTTTGTTGTGACATTCTCACATTTTTTGCAAAAACAACTCAACTGAGGGGTGACAAAGTTCTACGTTTGGATTTTTGTGTGATAATGGTTACCTTCGAAATTTGTGCTGCAAATCTAAGCAAGGTATGCACTCACATACAAACGCTTGTCAGGTAACCCTCTTAAGGAATATCCTGGAAAGGAAAAAACGATGCTTGGGCATCAGCAGAGGGAAAGTGGGATATTCCTTTAACATTTCCCATAAATAAGGGGTAACGTTGGAGCAAGAACAAGTGTGCTTTATCTGTGGTTTTTCATTGGTACATTAAAGCAATTCTGTACTTAAGCATGCACAGCTAGAAGCGCCACCAGCCGAAATTAGGTTCAATAACTCTTTCATTCATGTATTTCCTTACATAAAACAAAAAAAAGGAACAAATATCAGACGTGTTACATAGTGGTGGCTTCAGCTAATAATTAAGCACTTAGGGTATTACTGGTCTTGTGTAAGTTCCAGGTGGAGGCACATCCATAGTGCCCTCTTTATGCCATCAAATTCATTTTGATTCCTGACACGTATCATGTCCAGGTTATTATAGGTGCTTCCCGCATATCATGGCAGCATTTTATGTTTTAATTCCTTTTTGATGTTTTAGTGATTCTACATGTGTCACTTTTATATCATTTCCTGTAGTGTTACTGGGTCAAAGCATCTCTGGGGCGTGGCTTGCGCACCGAAAAGGATGGGAGCAGACTGACAGAGCTCTGCACCGCATCAGAGACTATTGATTTGGCTGTCCGTCCTAAGCAACTTGAATGTGACCAAAAGTTAGGCACATCTTTATGAAGCCTTGGAGATGATTGGTACACCATTTCCGTCCTCCTTCTTTCTCTTGCTCGGCTGTAAATGCTGATTATGTGTGACTAGAGATTCTCTTCAGAGATGCAGCAGCCATTTTCTCATATGTGATGCCTTCGTTTTTGTCTTTTCCTCACAATTCAGCTGTCTCCTAATGAGACACGTTTCCTCAACCTGATACATATGCCATGACTTTTACCACTTCTGTATGTGTTATGGTGAACCTGGATTATTCTTTTATTTCTTCATTTATGGAGCACCTCATAACCTATTACCTGCAGCCTCATTGCTTACTTGTTGACAGCATTGTTTTCCATTTAATTTAAATACCTATTTACTTTGGCAACTTGCCTAGCTGCCTTCCCGAGTAGAGCTTGTTTATGACTTGGATGTACTTATTCCTAAAATCCAGCTCTCACTAGTGAGATTATATATATTTCAAAGTAGTGAAATACATTCCAAACACATTTTCCTAAATTGGTACCCACCTTTCTTTTTTCTTTTGTGAATCCGATAACAATAAAGGACTACACTGATCCTTGTTCCTCAATTTATTTTGCGCAAATACTTTTTTTCCTCTCTAATTTTTTTATGGGGAATCGTGGAAACTCAAATTGAATTTCAAATCTTATGCAACTAATTCTTATGACTCCATGGGTGCTAATTCCTATTCCCCAGTGATACCATGCCTTCAACCATTCCTAAGCTTAAATCTAAAATAAAACTTAAACAAGCTGGTTCTGCTAAAAGGCTTAAACAGGATCCCCATCTCCTGACAAATCCACCGCCTCCATATGTATGGAGATTTTATTGGAAGAAATACGAGCTCTTCATCATTTTGTAGTAGAAACAAATAGAAGAATCCAAAATCTGGATGCAAAGCGGTCTTCTATGGAATCTCATGTTGCTGAAGCCAATCAAAGAATTAACAACATTTAAAATGAAACTTTCAAGATAGCCACTATGCAGAAAGAAATCCATTCTCTTCAAAAACATTCTGAGGATTTGTAAAATAGGACTCAGCATATTTATCTCTGCATTTATGGCCTCCCGGAGGATATTGAAGGCAAACATACCGTTTCTTTCTTTGCCATTTTTCTGCTACAGCTTTTAGAACTTCCTAGCTCTACAGTTCTCAGCATCCGAAGAGATAATTGACTTGTCCTTAGACATTCTATCAGGCTTCTTCGTTTAAACCCAAAGGAATTATCTTATTTCTAGAAAACACAGATCTTCTCTTGGTTTTACAGGCTGCAAAATCTAAGAAACAATTACTGTGGTTTGAATCCACATTTTATTTTACACAGGATGTTGCCAAATTTAGAGTTGATAGAGGGAAGGGGTTTCTTTCTCTTCACCCAGCATTGAGAACCTTAGGTGCTTATTTTGGTCTGCTCCATTCATGCATTTTCAAGGTCACTTATAATTCAATTCGTAATTGAAGAAATTTGTACAAAACAATTCCAGTGCTTCCACGGAGTTAGCTGGTCCTACTCGTTGTTGATTCCAGTTCATATGTTCTATTTGTCTTGATATATGTTTCCCATTCTTTATAAATTGAAGTTTTTCAGATTTCCTTTTGGTTACCTCTTCTTTTCGTTATTTTAGTGCTCTACGTATTTTTCTCCTATAAGATTATCTTTTTCTCATTTTAGGTCTGGCTGTTTCGTATCATCCTTCATCATAATTTTGTCATTCCTTTTCACGGTTTGCAAGTGCACGTGGTTCCTTGATTCTCATCCTTATGATTTGTTGCCATGGCTCCTCCCCCTAATTTCTGATTCACACAGGTATATTTTTCAGTTACCACTTGAGTGGCATGTACTGTTTTCTTCTTCATGTTTTCTCCCTCTATCCCCTTTCCTTTTTTTCTATATTGCACCTCCCCTTTGCACCTCCTATGTTCCTATCCTTGTTCCTCTATTTCTCTTTCCCTATTGCCTGCATTTACCTTTTATTTTAGGCTCATTGTATTTTTCTCCATATTGCGTGATTGTTAAAATTCAGAGCTATCCCATAGAATGTTAAAGGTTTAAACCACCCAATTGAGGTACACAGAATTCTTTCTCACTTGGTACTATATGAACCTGATTTACTTCTCCTTCTGGAGACTCATGTTGCAGATACAGAAGTGCAGAAACTGAAATAA
Organism: Lissotriton helveticus; assembly: GCF_964261635.1. Taxonomy (NCBI): domain Eukaryota; kingdom Metazoa; phylum Chordata; class Amphibia; order Caudata; family Salamandridae; genus Lissotriton; species Lissotriton helveticus. Next base: position 927,880,878 of record NC_136063.1, read on the forward strand.
TCCTGGGTAGGCACAGTTCTTGTCTCTCTCACACACAATTAGAAGAATGGGGTTGTTATTCTTTGTAGAACATATAGATGTTTCTGTTCTTTCCCAAGAAATAGATCCTAATGGTAGATGGATTGTTGCTGAACTTTCTGTAAATAAAATTCCTATTACAGTTTTTAATGTTTATGGTTCAACCCAGAATGATGTTTCATTTGGGAACGATACTGGAAAGAATTGTCTCCAATTTGATTATGAGAGTTTTGTTCTTGGTGGAGATTACCATCAGATTGTTGACCATTTTTTTCACAGACAATCGTTGGTTAAGTTTATTCCGCAGAAAATACACAAACAATTTTATTTGCTTATGTCCCACAGTTTTTTAGTAGACTCCTGGAAATGATGTAATCCCACAGCTTGTGAATATACCTTCTTCTTTGCTGTTCATAGCTCTCTTACCAGACTGGTTCATTCATTTGTTAGTAAACATCTTTCTCGAACACTTACTAAAGTAGAGATTGAACAGGTATTTATTTCAGACTATGCCTCGGTTGTAGCTGATTTTGATTTACTCCCTATCCAGACATTCTCTAAGAGATGGAAATTTAATAACTCCTTACTATCTGATGCCCAATTTTCCTCTTCCTTTACAGCATTCGCCACTGACCTTTCCTCCGTACATCAGAACCCTCCTGTACCTCCACAGTTACTGTGGGACTACTTTAAGGCTACTGCACGTGGCTTTATTATTGAGTGTGACACACTTGCCCAACTTTACACTTTATTGACCAGTATTTAAAAACTGGAACACAAATACTACTCTTCTAAATCCAATGATGTCCTGCATGATTTAGCTGCTGCCAAACTACACTTTAACAAAATTTCCTCTGACAATGCCTCTACCTACCTGCTAAAAGGTAGTTCTAGATACTATGGGGGTTGAAATAAAGTAGGCAATTGTTTGACCAATTATCTTAAAGTAAAGAAAGACCATAGCAAAATGTAATTCTTACAATCCAACACAGGAATTGCACTATATAAAGACTTGGCTAGTCCTAATGAGTTTGTTATACCCTGGAATGTAATACTAACAAAATAGATATTGATTATTTTCTGGCCTTTATTTTGATAAAAATGTAAATTGTTACACCGCCCTGGCACAGAACACACCAATGCTTATGGTCTGTTCAGGTTCTTCCACCTTAGTGAAAAGAACTCCCAGGTGGTTGGGTAGTTCTCCCTACATTCAATTGGAGGGGACATGCGTTATACCTGGCATCTTTTGGCGTATTTCCCCTGTCTTTTTGCTTTCTGCCTCCTGTTTTCAATGGAATGCTGGACTTCGTTTTGCTGGTTTAGTGCCTCTGCACACTTTTTCATTGCTGTTCAGTGTTAAAATGCAAGTGTTCCTACTGTAAATTGTGTTTATGGATTGGTATTTCCATGTTTGGCTTGTGTGATTTACTTCTAAGTATAGTGCACTGTGTGTGCCCCGGGCCAGTAAATCAAATGCTGCTAGTAGGCCTGCAACATTGATTGTGCCACCCACAGAAGCAGCCTTTCAAAGGTGTCTCAGACCTGCCACTACAGTGTCTGCACACAGTTTTTACTGCTATGTCAACCTGGCAAGTGCCCCCACGTACCAGGCCCTAAACATCCATTTTCTTACTTGTAAGGCCCCCTCAGGTAGGCCCATGGTACCCCCATGTTCAAGATGCAGTGTATGTAAAAGGTAGGACTTGTCCTGGTGTGTGTGACATGGCCTGATAGTGAAATACTGGCAATTTAATTTTGCCCCATTGACAGGCTATCTGTGCCATAGGCTATCATAGGAGTTGCTTTGTAACATCTTACAAGCTTTACTTACCTCTTATATTTTGTTGGCGCACAATTGTCATTTTGCTTCATTTAATGTAACGTTTGCTTTTGTATTTTGTTCACTTGTAATGTTCTCATGTATCAGTTCTGTTCCTATTGTGAAGCGCTCTGACACCTTCGGGTAAAGTCCGCGCTATATAAAAATGCATAAATAAATAAATAAATAAAATAAATAAATAAATAACCTTTGAGTGGGACAAGATAGAGAAATAGAGTTTAGTATGCCTGAACTCAGGATTTGAAAATATATATTTTAGTAAAGGTGATTTTTATATTATATGTCTGAAAATACCACTTTTAGAAAGTGGGTATTTTCTTACCTAACTATTCTATGTGCCTCTCCTGATTTGTGTATTGACTGTATGTGTGTCCTGCCTTTCATAGGTGACTCATAGTTGGGCTGAGTCGGCCTGTTCTGCATTTACAGTGGTGGGAGGAGTTTTCACTAACACCTTAATAGGAATTGTCCCTTCAGCACAATGCTGTCTATACCTCCTGTAGTGAAACTGGGCTAGAGTCGACAGAACTGGTTTGGGTTGGGCTCAGAGACCCTTTCCACAAAGAGAACAAAGAGTAAATGTGGTATAAATATCAGTGCCCTGACCCCAGGACTTTGAAGCTCTTTCGGATCTAGGGACCTGCCAATAAGAAGAGCTGGAGAAGCGGCGAGGAGGAACTAACACTTTGCTGTGTGCTTAGCTGTGTTGGTCTGCAGTGGCGGCTTCTGTCTTGGGCAGAGAGAAGGACTGGACTGAACTTTCTGCAACTTCTTTGTTTGAATTTCTCCAAGGGCTTGAGGTAGAGCTTGCCCCCTGTTCAAGACGTCTCAGGAACAGCAAAGAATTCAAGTTAATCTGCTACCAGCAATGGGAACAGTGGGTTTTGTGCAACAGAAGAAAAAGTGACCCAACACCGTCAACGACGCTGCTACTGGCTCTGTATCCTGAAGGCATTGCACTTCGCAGCACAACCCTGGTCTCATCAACAAACCTATCTGAAACTGCCAGCAGCCACTGCTTGCACCGTGAACTGCACTTCTCACCTCCTCGCTTCACACTGCCACCCTGCTATCTCCAAAGACGCTGCTCCACTCCGACATTGATGTCGCTGCATGCACTATGGTTTGAGTGCATTGCTCACAAGTTACACAATGCACTGCCCCATCCCACACCGCAGCCTTGGCCTACTGGTACCATCAACTCCAATTCATCAGCTGTTGACATCGCTCAGCAACAATGACGACACTGGCTGCACCGTGACCTGCTAGCACAGCAACGAGCACCGCACCACTTCCCACTTCAGTCCTGGTCTCACTGACGCCTCTGGACTTTGTCACCTAACTGCTGCCTGCACCACGACCTGAAGGCACCACACGTCACTGCACTTCACACCATAGTCCAGACACCCACTGACCAGAACTCCTGACTTCACCCGCACAGTGTTTTATCTGTAACGCATGTGACTTCAAGGGTCCGACTTCTCCTGCATCTACCTTCGGAACCAACGCTGGCTCTTCGAACCTCACTGCGAGGTCCCCGATGCCCTACATTTCTAAACATACTCTTTTGCTGGTCTTCCAAATACCGTAGCTGGCCTGTGACACCATAGTCAACCAGAACTGTTTGGATTTGTTGTTCATGCCGCTGTAATAGCCCCGGACAGAGCTATCGATTTCAAAGAACTGTATTCGAAGTCTCATTTTTGCTTATTGATATTCCTAAGAACTGTATGGTGGATTTTTATCATTTTTGGTCTTGTTTTGCACAGATAAAATATTGGATATTTTTCTCAAACTGGTTTGGTGTCCTTTTGTAGTGTTTTCACTGTATTACTGTTGGTTATGTGCAAATGCTTCACACACTGACTCTGAGATAAGCCTGACTTCTCGTGCCAAGCTACTATGGGGGTGAATAGGGATTATCTTAAAAGTGTATCCCCCTTATCCTGATTAGGAAGAATGGTCCCTACTTGTAGAGGGTCATAACATGCCAAATAGAGACCCCCATTTCTAACATAACCCAACCATGGATATTCGTTGTTTAGATTGCGATATATTTCCTATTGAAATAGTTTCTGCCCTTTATCTATTAAAAAAGGTAACATTTCTGGTTCTGATGGGTTTCTTGATGGGTTTTCTGTTTAATTATATTCCTACTTCTCTTTTATTCCATTACCAAAAATGCAAAATTTATTTCAAAGGCACTTTTTAGAAGTTGCCATTTGCCAGCAAAAACCCTACTTTATTCAAAAACTATATGCCCATTTCCTTGGTCAATGTTAACTTTCAAAATGTTTGCTAAAATTCCCGCTTTGTGTATTGAGTCTTTTTTGGCCCACTTTTTGGGCCCGAAAAAGCTGGTTTCATAAAAATTCTGATGGGCCGTGATAATACTAGAATATTCTTTAATGTCTTATGTAAAACATTGACTCTTGATTATCCTTTAGCAGCTAATAATGTTGATGCTGAAAACACTTTTGATAGACTTGATTGGACCCTTATGCTTAAAGTTTTGCAGTGGACTGGCTTTGGTAAAAAAACTTCTCCCCATAATCTCGGCTCTATACGACTTCCCAAAAACGTGTCATAATCAGTGGTGCAACTTCTCATTACTTTACTCTTAACAGGGGTGACCATCAAGGTTCCTACTGGTCTTCGCTATTACTTATGCTCACATTAGGACTTTTTCCTTGTAAAATTAGGCAAAATCTACTGATATCTGTCTTTCAATATGGCACGCATCATTCAAAACATACAGTTTGTTGACAAAATTAATCTTTTTTCTCAAATCCTAAGCTTTCACTAGTGGCATTATTCCAGGATATTCTTACTTTTTCACAAGTCTGTTGGTATAAAATCAACTTGGATAAAACAAATTCCTACCTCAAAACATATATTGTACCAAACAACTCATTGTACCCTCAGGTTTTACCTGGACCCTTAAAAAAATCAAATATCTAGGCATATGGTTCTCTAACTCCATTGACCTTTCTGTCTTCCTTACCCTTAAAGACCTTTAACTTAGAACTGAAATCCTAGGTTCACTTAGACTCCCGTATTCTCATCCTCGTGGGGACCTCTGGATTCAATCAAGCGGTGATTTCTGCTATTTTTCTTTATGCCTTATCTATGATAACTGTCTATTTTCGATTCCCTCTTATCACAGCTTTAATGGGATGAAAAGAGAACTCACCTTTCCTTATTTAAATTTAAAGATATTAGAACTGAGGTTGGAGTCAACTTCCCAGACTTTTAGCAATCTCATAAAGCAGTTTTACTTTGGTTGACTGTAGACAAATCTCTTATTTATCCCTTCTCATTCCCAAAATATATTTCTTGTTCTTCTAATTTGTCACACCCTTTTTCTCCAATCTTTGAACATCTTTCACCCTCTCACATCTCTACACACTCACTAAACTGAAATACCTTCCTCCAAGTGTCCATTTAGTTTAATAATCCTAGTAAACTTGACAACAGACCTCTCTTTTGGAGGTTTATGTTATTGCTAATGCTCAATTTCCTTTCCCCAGTTTCAACACAAATTAACTGTCCTTAATCTTTTCAATTCAAATTATGTCTGTTTGTTCATACACATTTAGATGTTTTTATAACTATGCCTTGGAGTACTTCTGGAAATGTTGGAGACTGTCACTACTTCAACTTTTATGTACTAAACCCAAAGCCTCTCTCCTTTATAAATCTTTGATCAACACTTCATATTCCCAAATAAAAAACACTTTAGAAACCCTGTGGGAAACTGACTTAGCATACTTTTGCTCTGCTTACCTTTGGAGTAAGCTTTGGTGTAAAATTCATAAAACCTCTAGGAAAAGTACTCTGACCCAGACACTATTTTCTGTCTATATTAGACTTCACTACACCCCACTCTCCATCTCCAACTTTTCCACAACTACTGATGTGCGATGTTGGTCTTGCCCATCTTCACATGGTGCTCTCAGACGTATGCTGTTTTTAGTCTCAATACTTTACATTTTTGGCAGATAGTTTAGAAACACATTAACCATATCTTTCACACATCTATTCCATTTAGTTTTAGGAAATTGTGTGATCTTTTACTTGCCATTGCCTTGCAGCAGATTACTGCCAACTGGAAATGTACATCTAATATTTTAGATAAAGCATGTTGGTATATCGTATGCTAGCATCATAGATTAGTTGGAGCTTATACCGAGTCCATTCTTGGTTGACACAATAGGGGTCTGATATGGCAATCCCTTACACCATATTTAAACACAGTTAGTACACGTTTTAGTGAAAATCAGACTTCATGTCCTGACACCTTAAAACTCCCTGAATTATTCATGCTCATATTTTAATTGTATGTATTTTATTACTATTAATTTGCTTATCCCTCCATTATTTTGTGTTTGATACTGATCAATCTGTGACATTGTATATATTATTGTACCTATGTTTCCCTCTACCGCCCCTACTTTTCCCCCTTCTTCCAAAAAAAAGAAAAACATCTCCCAAAATAAGCTTGCATTCTATTATACAAAGCTCGCAACTTTATCCTATGTATATTCCATAATATATTGATAACTCCTATTCCCACCAGGTGGTTCCAGAGTTGTAGAACCCAGTCGAGCCTGTGGTACAAGGACAACCTGGCCTTGGCTTGGAAAACTTGTAAAACCTTGGAAAGGGCATGGAGATGGCACTATGATCCAACTCTGAAAGTACAATATCAAGTAGCTCTTAAGAAGTATCATAAATCAATCCAGAAGAGCTGCCTATTTTGCAGATAAAATTAGAGACAGCAATAACCCTGCAAAATGTATGTAAAAAAAACTACGCTGGATGAATCAAAGCCGGAGAATTTTCTTCCTATCGCTCTTCTCCCTCTGGTATCTAAAATCACTGAAGCTTACATTAATTCCATTCTTACCATGTTAATCGAAGATAACAACCTGTTGGACCCCTCTCAAAATGGCTTTCGCTCTCGTCACTGCACTAAAACTGCCCTCCTGGCTGTAACGGAACATCTGAGGAGTTCATTAGTTGTAGGATGTACTTCAGCTCTGATCCTTTGGGACCTAAACGCTGCATTTGATACAGTGTCCCATCAAATCCTAGTGCAGTGCTTGGAGGATATCGGTATTTACAGCCTGGCCCTGGGCTGGTTCACCTCCTTTTTATCTGAAGTGTCTGTCCCCCCTTTCTGCTCTCAGAAGCATGCTGTATATCAAGGGGTTCCTCAGGACACCCCCACCGAGGCCTACTTTATTTAACATTTACATCCAACCCCTGGCAGCTGTAGCCAGGAACAGAGGATTAACTGTGGTATCTTATGCCGATGACACACAGTTGGTGGTTGCATTATATGACAACTCTGCACAGGATGTGCTAAAATTTAAAGACAATCTAACAGCTATCGCAGATTGGATGACCGCTGCTTTAAACTGAATGCCAGTAAATCTGAGCTCTTGCTGGTGGGGAAAGATACTCATCGGTGGAGTGAGCATTGGTGGCCATCCACTCTGGGCCTTCCACTTGTCCCAAATCAACCAGTTATCTTGGAGTATGGGTTGACACTTCTTTGACATTTCAGGCTCAAACAAAAGCGGTAGCCAGTGTCTGCTTTGGGCTTTTACACAGTCTCAAACCCCTGCTGGGTTTCTTTGATGCTATCATCCGTCAGGTGATCATTCAGGCCACTGTACTATCCAGGCTGGATTATGCTAGTTCCCTGTAACTAGGGGCAAACAGAGCAGATATACATCGCCTACAAAGGGCACAAAATGCTGCTGTGCGGATGGTCCTCGGTCTGCAGAGAATCTGTTCTAACTTCTATTCTATCCACAGATTACATTGGCTTCTGGTGGAGAAACCTATTCAGTTTAAAGCTCTTTGTATTTCCCAATGAAACATGAATCCTCAGTCTCCCGACATTTTAGCTAATCTTCTTAAACCCTATATACCCACCCGACAGCTGCGTTCTATTAGTCAGCACCTGGCAGTTGTTATTCGGGTCAAGAGAGCACAGTCAGGAGGTCGTTCCTTTCGTGCTCTCGCCTCCTAACCTCTGGAATTCCCTCCCTGTGAGTATCAGAACTTAGGCCCACATGCATCAAGCATTTTTGTAGTCGCAAACGGTGCGATTCCTTAAAATCGGCCGTTTGCGAATGCAAAAGTGCTTTTTGGGATGCATGAAGCAATTTTAGAATTCGTAATATTTTTGCGAGTTCTAAAATTGCGGGTGCTTTTAAGAAGTCGCAGATGTGCGACTTCTTAAAAGCAATGCATCATTACTTTGACAAGTGGAAATTCGCAATTAGGGTGCCAAATTTACCGAGTGGTTGAACCACTCGGTAAATTTGGAAAAAGTGTTTTAAATGGTGAAAAAGTATTTTTTTCAACATTCATGTTTAACACACACATGTCTTTAGGACATGTGTGTGTGAAACATGATGCGAAAAATACATTTCAGGGGTGCATGGGGGGGTCCTTTGGACCCCCCCCTGCACCCATGACATTTTCTAAGTGCCACTCGCAATTTGCATTGACTCCTATGGGCCTTTTGGCCCATAGGAATCAATGGGAATTGCGAAAATTTACTTAAGAAATCGGTATTCATTTGGGATTCGGTAAAAATTGCGATTTTTACCGAATCCCAAATGAATACCGAAAATAATGATGCATAGCATTTTGCACTTCTTAATTTGCGATTCCTTATTTTTCGCAAATTAGGAAGTGCAAAATGTAACAATGATGCATGTGGGCCTTAGCATCCAAAAACATGCGTTATTCCAGAAAGCCATAAAAACCCATCTTTTTCCTACATAATATGTCCTTCTGTGCGTTACTCTGTCTTCCCTATATCAGTTTGTGATTAGTGATGGGACGCCCCTTTGCTGGGGCAGCTGTGCATAACCTAACTGTATCCTGTGTATATTCCATAATATACTGATTTACTGGTTAATGTCTAATTTTGAAGACTAGTGTCTCTGCAACCTTGTTACTTTACTATTGCATTTCTAAATGCTCTTTGTACATTGGTATGTTATACATTATGTTTCTTAATAAAAGAAATTGCACGCAAAAAAGGCATGTGACCACAGTTATTGTGATAACACTAAGGTCAATGTTTGTGTGATGTCATGAGGGCTGTTTAGTATTAGCTGGACCTGTGGGTTCCAGCTGAAGTGCTGTGGAGGTTGGAGGAGGTAGAGATGAGTGGAGGGCAATTTCTTTTAGATACCATGGTACAGATTTACCAAGCTTTTGTGTTGTCCTTATGTCGCGCAATGTGATGCAAGGACAACACAAAGGCTTCAGTAAGATTTACAAAGCAATGCAAGAGACGATTTGTACCACTTTGTGTAGCTTTGCAACGCAGCAATTCGATTTGGTAGGCTTTCCATGGGTGGAGCACAGGCCTTTCATGCATCGGCCCATGGAATTGAGGCAGTTCTAGATTTACAAAGGTTTGTAAACCTGGGATTGCATCAACTTGGCACGCCTTCCAGAGGATGGCATAATGAGAAGAAACATAATTTTTTCTTCTCGCTATTTCCTCTTTCTATGTGTGATACAATCTGCATCACATATAGAAATCGGAAAATGACTCTTTGGATTGCTTTTTTGCAGGAAGGGAACCATTCCTGTCTATCATGCAGGCACTCTTGCACATCTGACACACAATTGATGGACAGAATGCAGAACAAATCAAAACATTCCCCCCAGTCAAGAGATCTGGGTTAAATCCATCATTGTTTTGCTCACCATGCCACCCCAGTTTAGGCTTGGCCATATGCAAATCAGTCGTGACCCTGTGCCTCATGGGAATAATCCAGCCCGAACTGCTATGCCAGATCCTCCCTGGACTGGAAACACGCATCCTAGGACCGGTTTCAGGGTAGGGGTGTGCATTGCGTGGCAGACACTGTTAGGTGGCTGCCACACAGTGCAGCTATTTACAGTAACTCAAATTTCTCTATGGGAGCTTGTACTGTGGCCGGTTTCCGAGCGCCGCACATGCTCCCATGGGAAATGGGAGTTTGTGACTGCATCATGTGTGGTCGCATCGTAATTTCGGTTTCAGACAGCCGACCAGAGGAAACTCCTCTTCTGCCAGGATACCTTGAATCCAGTGGCAAAGTGAGCCCGGGACCCATGTCTGGGCATTTATTTATTTATTTTTTATTTATGTAGCTTATAAAGCGCGCAGCTACCCCCGAAGGGGTGTCCCGGCGCTAGAACCAGAGCCTCAAGGGAGGAGGGGAGGAGTAAGGATTATTGCAGGAATCACAATCCGTGAAACAGCCAGATTTTTTATCTGGCACGGAAGATGGGTTCAGATGGGCAGAACCTGAGGTCGGTTGGAAGGCGGTTCCACAGATTGGCAGTGATAACGCTGAACCCTCTACCGCCCATTCTGGAGAGTCGAAAGCGAGGTGAGGTCAGGAGGCGTAAGTTGTTAGATCTCAGTGATCTAATGGATTGAGATAATGAGACTCGCTTTTTCAGGTAGCTAGGTCCAAGGCCGTTGATAGCTCGGAAGGCGAGGATGAGGATCTTAAACTGGATGCGGCTCGCAATGGGAAGCCAGTGGAGTTTTTTGCGATAAGCGGCAACTGACTGACGGTAGGGGATATTGCCGATCAGTCTGGCCGCCGCATTCTGAACGATCTGGAGTCGATCGATCAGATATTGAGGGGCGCCAGCGTATAAGCTGTTAGCGTAGTCCAGGTGGGAGGTAATGAGGGCCTGAGTGACTGTTCGGCGGGCGTCCAAGGGGAGGTAGGGAAGGATCTTCTTAATCATGCGCAGCTTCGCGAAGCAGGCAGATGTGACCTTGTTCACTTGTGCTGTGCATGAAAGCGAGTCATCGAACTGATAGCCCAGGTTACGTACTGAGTGGACAGGGGTAGGTGCGGGATCAAGAGATGTGGGCCACCACAGGGAGGGGGAAATAGAATTTTTCTGGTTAAAAAACAGGACTTCTGTTTTATCAGCATTCAGTCTTAGGTGATTATTGGTCATCCAGTCACAGATGTTGTCTAGACATTGGCGGAAGTTGTCAAACGTGGAGTCCGAGTGATCTCTAAAGGAGAAAATCAGCTGAGTATCATCAGCATAGGAGACCACTCGGACTCCACAAGCCTCTGCAACTGCGGCCAAGGGGGCGAGATATACATTAAAGAACAGAGGGCTGAGGGCAGAGCCCTGCGGAACACCACACAGCAGGGGTTTACCCTCTGATTTAAAAGGCCTAAGCATCACCCTCTGACTTCTGCCCTAAGTGTGCCGGGCATACCCGGCACACTTAGGGCGAGGAAGCAAAAGACACACAATTGATGGACGGAATGCAGAACAAATCAAAACATTCACCCCCAGTCAAGAGATTTAGGTTAAATCCATCATTATTTTGCTCACAATGCCACCCCAGTTTAGACCTGGCCATATGAAAATCAGTCTTGACCCTGTGCCTCATGGGAACCGTCCAGCCCGAACTGCTAAACCAGGTCCTCCCTGGACTGGAAACAAGCCTCCTAGGACCGGTTTTCGGATTTCACCCTCTTCAGCCAGGATAGCAGGATAGCATATGGCTGGGTCCAAACTGGAATGGCAAGGTGAGCAAAAAAACGATGGATTTAGGCCCAGATCTCTGTACTGGGGTGAAAGTATGACATTGTTCTGCATTCTGTCCATCAACTGTTCTTTTTGCATTTGTCACCCCGAGTGGGACGGGTATGCCTAGACGTGGGTCCCGTGCTCACCATGCCACTGGAGTATAGCTATCCTGGCTGATGAGGGCTGAAATCCCAAAAACGGTCCTAAGATGCTTGTTTTCAGTCCAGGGAGGACCTCGCCTGGCAGTTCGGGCTAGACTGTTCCCATTGGGCAAAGAGTCAAGACTGATTTGCATATGACTGGGTCCAAACTGGAATGACATGGTAAGCAAAAAAACTATGGTTTTAGGCCCAGATCTATGTACTGGGGTGAATGTATGACATTGTTCTGCATTCTGTCCATCAAGTGTTCTTTTTACTCTTGCACTTCTGTACAAGGTTGCTTGCGCTGGCGCTAGGCAGCACACAGTGCACCAGCACAATGAGAGGGCAAAAATGCTCCATATCTTTGTAAATATAAAACATTTCTGCTCTCTTCCTTTTCACCCAATGCAGCACAGTGGGTTCCTAACTGCGCTGCATTGTGTGAAATAATAGTAAATATGCCCCAAGCCTTTTTTACCAGAAGACCTCCCTCATTGCATACAGTTTTAAGTGTTAACCTTTATTCCAATGGGAGCCTGGCGTATGACTTCAAGGGTGAAGTGATGTGATCTTTTCTTTTCAGGTGTTTGCACATTCTGTCACTTTTTTTGCCCAATGCATGTTATTTGTTGTAGAGATGTGAGTATAAGGTGTAGTATTCCACCTAAAACATGAACAGTGGTCAAGTTAGTTCCATGTACAACTACAATGGAGCATTCCAACAATCAACATGTATTTTCTCTTTTACAAGGTAAGGCATAGAGGACTCTTCTTCATGCATCAGTACGTAGTGTTCATAAAATCTGCCTGACTGGTCTGACTTCCATAAGAGCTGCCTAACCAGACGCTGAGCTGAACATCACAAACCTACATCTGAATTTGAAGGGGTTGCAGTTGGATCACTTGGGCTAGGATGTGCATGAATAAGTCCAACAACAACAAGTGGTGATGAAGATCTGTGTGACACCGCAAATGTTACCCTATTCATATTTGAGCAGTACGTGTCTATTTGTATTTGTTATCTGGAGTTAGTTGAATAGAACTGAATCTGTTTGAGGTAAGTTACAGACAGTCCCGGCCATTCTTGCTGGAGTGGGATTCAATGGCGTACTTGATCATAAGCTGCAGGCAAGTTGGGAAGTATCTTTTCTGTATCGCCCTCATCAGGCGAGACCTTTGAGGCGTCTACCCCGCTCTAGGGTCACTGATCTTTCTGTAGGTTATAGGGCAGGATATGCAATTATGCATATTCCAGAAAATGCCATGTGACCTGCTCAAGCATAGTACATTAGCAATGAGGTGATGATTGGCTCACACACATTGATAGGTTCGTTTGGAGTAAATTGAAAAGCAGTCTGATTTTTGGAGCAAAACACAGAGCCCACATAGTGATTTGGGAAATTTATACAACAACATTAAGCCTAACACACATCAGCTGGACCCAGCTAGGCAAAATGTAACAACTATGCAAATCCCCAAAGCACTATGATTTCTTACCAATATTAAAAAGAGAGGGCAACAGCCAAGACTTTATATGTGGCCATGGTGCAGCCATTCATGGAGACAAAGTGACTTCAAGACCTTTCTGCAGCACAAATTGACTGAGTTTCATTTTCAGTAATTGTGATAGTTGTACCATGACACGTAACATCGAGTCACATTGTGTCACGTTAAGTTGGTTTAACGTATGGAAGGGTAGAGTAACATAGGTTAGCAGTGTAAAATAAATATTGCTAAGATCATACAGAAAAATATGCATTCATGGAATATGATGAAAGGGGGGCTATGGGAGGTTTGTAAGCAAAGAAATAGGACTACAGAACGTTTCAGAATGTACTGAATGAGGCAACCAAGAAAGGTGCCAGCGCAAGGCCATTCTCAAAAGTGGATCAAATCAGGAGTCTACCCTTGGACTCTGCCACAAATTGTAACTTGCGCTTCGATAAGAAATTGGTAGATGTTTAGCACAGGTAGTGAGAAGGAACCTTTCGTAAAATGTATTTAATCAGATAGTTATAAACCTGCTTGGTAAGGCACTTTGGAGCACATCGCCAGTGACCCATAGCTTCCGGTGTAAGAAGTCATCGGGCCCATCAGAATAGAAATTTCTGTATCTTTTACTGAAAGCAGCCGAAATCTCTATGTCAATGTTCTTGGGAAATCATTCAGGAATCAGTGTGGAAACACTGGATCTTGCATGTTGTTCTCCAAAATCGTGCAACCCTCAATTTTTCCCTGCCCTAGAAATTCCCATGAACCTCAGTAACTGTATTTCAAGGGCAGAGACTAACAGTGATTTTATCTTGCCACTCATAATGAGGCCCTTGTAGATGAGGTGCCGAGTCATGACGTTAACTTTGATCTCTAGTGGCAGCCATAGGATTAATTTTACCATGAACACCATGAGCTTATAAAAGTTCAGCCTAATAAGAGGCATATTTACAAGGGCTTAATCTCCACTTTTTTGGTTAAAAAGCCACAAAGCGGAGATAAAACTATCACCCTATTTACAAGAGGGTGCTAACATGCATAATCACATGTTAGCACCCTTTTTCCCAACGCCTCCCCAAAGTGGGCGTCACTGGGCATACCCTGGATGGACAACCTTGCAAATATCGCTGATGTTCACATCGCGATATCTACAAGGCTACTCCAGCATTTTAGCACACGTTAGTTTTTGGAGAAAACCGCTGTTTTCTCCAAAATCTAACGTCTGCTAAAAGGCAGACTTACCTATCCCTACCATAGGGGTGGATTATGCTGATACGACCCTGTGGGTCGTATCAGCAAGGTTATCACCGTTTTGCAGGGAACATCGCTGGAAAATCAGCGATGTTCCCTGCAAAGCGGTGATAACCTCACTATCTCTGGAATTTGTATTGCCCTGGAGAAACGCGTTGTTAATAACGCACAACCAGGGCGATAAATTCCAGAGATAGCCTGCGATAATAAAATTATCGCCCAGCACGGCCAGCGATAATTATCGCTGGCCGTTGATAATATGCCCCTCAGTTTTCTGTGGCACTAGCGTAATGAACCTTGAGGGGACTTCCTGGAAAGCACATGTAGGCTCCCCCTCTGGACTCAATTAGGAGCTCTCCGGCCAGAGTACTGTGCTGAGGGGGCCCCCAGGAGCTTGCCCCTCCCTCACCGCGGGGGCTGCGGGGGCTTTTGTTACACCAGTGGTCTGTGTGCCTCAGTCAGCTCTCTTTGATACAGCTTAACCCCTTCGATGCGGATGACAAAGCCAGCTCGTCATGGGCGTTACCTGCGCTATGCGGATGACGAGCTGGCTTTGTCACAAACCGGCCGTTTTTAAAAAATCAGCGCACAGCGGGAAAACGCGGTAGCGCGGTAGCGGTTAAACCACAGTCACCGAGCACATTGCACATTAATGTCATCTAACCATCTATTTATAAAGGCATTAAGCACTGCTGCCAGACTTTGTATCGGAATCTAAGGCAGACCTCAATGAAGCAGTCTCCTTTGCTTACACCTGGAACTGAATTTCAGCATCTATTTGTGACGCAAACGCTAAGAGATCCTGGTTCACCTTTAGACATTTTTCTAATGGATCAGCAGATGCTTGCAGTTCAACAGGATTTTACGACCCAAGAACTTACGGGGTCCTCTCCCGCAATACTTTACATTTTTACAAGCTCCATCATGATCCTTCATTCGATGCATATCCTGTGACTTGCAGATCTAGCTAAGGCTCAGCGAAGCACCACATCTCCAAAAGTCTAGATATCCTCATGGACAGGATAAGTTGAATTCGCATCAAACCTGTGTTAGGCTCAATATATATTTTTAGCTGGCAAACTCATCACTCACCCATTCCTTACTTTGATTGCTGTCGCCATGAAGCTAGGAGTATTCCATAACAGCAACCAGTGAATGGACACACAGGTAAGTGCTGTACTTTTCGGTTTAAACAGCCCAGCACTAAAAGCAGTGGTAGTGAGACGAATGATCAGTTTCTAATTTGAAAATCTGAATGCTATCCACATTAGCTGCCAGAATACAGGGGCGGAGGAGTGTCGCCCCACTTGTCAGAATCAATCATAGAAAAAAAAAATGTTAAACAATATGATTTAATTTTTCTGTGACTGACTGGCATGCCTGAGTAGGGTGGGGTGGGGCAGGCAATGAAATGATGAGTGGTGGGATCTTAGAAGTGCGCATGTAAGTTTGGCCGGCCGTCATA
Organism: Lissotriton helveticus; assembly: GCF_964261635.1. Classification (NCBI taxonomy): domain Eukaryota; kingdom Metazoa; phylum Chordata; class Amphibia; order Caudata; family Salamandridae; genus Lissotriton; species Lissotriton helveticus. Next base: position 927,896,686 of record NC_136063.1, read on the forward strand.
GGTTGGCCAAACTGACACGTTCACTTCTGTTTCTCCAACTAAGCTTTTTTCACAGCTGGGTGGAGAAAAGCCTCAGGCTCCTAGGCAGTGTCTGAGCAGCAGACCATGCCGCTCATACCAATCCTGGCGCTGCTCTCATTGCATGAGAGCAGTGTCTGGATTGGCTAGGGTGCCTGTGCCTTCCCAGAGACTGCTGGGATTGAAGAAGCGAGGAGGCTGTCGGCTTTTGAGGCAGCGGAGCAAAAGATAATTTTTTTTAAAAACATTATTTTCCCCTAGATCCCCCATCCCTCCCCCATCCATGAAACTGCCCCCCCTCCTTTCATTTTGGGGCAGTCGCCTCTGACAGAATACCTGGAAGGAATCTGCAGTAAGCATGAGAACGTTTCCAATGCCTTCAACTGACTTTAGAAGACGTGACCTGTAAGAGTCAATATTGAATGTCAAACCTAATACACTTTAATTAGGGTCAAATACCTTCTGGAAATTATTACCTTCAGCAATGCCATCAAGAATTAATGTATCCGATAATTTGAGACTACAACCGCTAGAAAATCTTAGATGTTTTACCAGGCTGTAATAAGTAAGTATGAGTTAAAGGTGAGTTCAATGTGCCCAGAGTATATAGCATCTTTCCTGGACTCTATGGGGGTTATTTACGAGAGGCTTGGGCCACCGAAGCGTCACTTTTTCTGATGCTCTGGCGGTGCAAGCCTCTCAATCATACCTTTGAGATGCAAAACCGCTTTGTGTGGCTTTTCATGGCCACATCAATACTGAGTACAACAAAACACCACAAGTCGTTTCCTTGCCTTACTCTGAGTCAAGGAGATGTTCCATGGGCATTGCGGTGGGTTCTCCCACACATCACCCATGGATTTGACACTGCCCCAGAATTACTTAATCACGTGAACCTGGGGCAGGGCCAAAACCTTACCTACCCTGAGCAGATGTAAGTAACAAGGATTAATTTTTTTATTTCTCCACATTTTCCTCTTTCCATGTGTGCTGCATTTTGCAGCACGCATGGACAGAGGAAAACGTGTCTCTGGATTGTTTATGTGCAGGAAGGTGCCCCTTCACGCACAAAAACAATCCCACCTGCACCGGAGGCACCCTTACGCCATGGTACAAAAGTGCCTACATTGGCACTAGACAGCAAATTGTGCGCCTGCGTGGGGGTAAAGGACAGGAATGCACCGTATTTCACAAATACTGTGCATTCCTGGCCTTTCACATTGGCGCATGGCAGCGCAGCAAGAAGACTTGCAACGCTGCCCAACACTGATTCCTCATAAATGAGGCCCCATATGAGCAGAACATTACATTTTAAGTTACCTGCCATATAAAAAAGGCATGGTTTAAGAAAATTAACAAGTATGGAAGATGTATCAAATATGCACGATTTAAAAAACACATGCACAATGTAACAACTAAGCATGCTGTTGCAAAGATGTTGAAATAAGTAAAAACATTGTTTAATAAACATAACCTTTGGAAACGATCAATTTCATAATACACGTTATTTAAATAACAAAAAATCCTTATTTACTTCACAGTGTATATTTTACCTGCTCAAAAAGTAATTTTCTGTATCTTCATTGAATTTCATGGAGCAGCACACAGACAGCCTGATTCATCAAGGAGCCGTTTTGCGAGCCCCTAATAGCGATTCATAGCGAATCGCTATTAAGGACTTGCAAAACGGTATTCATGTAGGAATTGCTAAATAAATAGCGATTCCTACATATTCCTTATTTGCGAGTAGCAATTTGCTACTCGCAAATAAGGAATAACTCCCCATTCATTCCTATGGGCCAAAAGGCCCATAGGAATGAATGGGGAGTATCCCTTATTTGCGAGTAGCAATTTGCTACTCGCAAATAAGATAGCGATTTAAAGGGTGCCAGGGGTGTCCAAAGGACACCCTATAGCACCCCTTAAATGCACATTTGAACAGGTGTTGCGCACACACATGTCCAAAGGACATGTGTGTGTGTAACATGCAAAAGAAAAAAATGCACTTAAGTGCTTTTTACACTATTTTCGCAATTTACCACCAAGTCAGACTTGGTGGTAAATTGCGACCAAATATTGCAATTTCGCAATTTCTAATTGGTTGATGAATTGCATTTAAGGAATCTCTTTTAGAGATTCCTTAAATCCAATTGCTCGCAAATATGCGAATTCTTAAATAGCGATTTTTGCATTTGGGATGATGAATCCCAAATGCAAAAATTGCACTCGCAAAAGGCAAGATTCTGAGAATCTTGCCCTTTGCGAGTGCAATTTAGCTTGATGAATCAGGCTGAGAGTTCATAAATAATTTTGGCTAAAAACTTTCAAGGGGTTTGGCTCACAAAACATCTTTGCATTTGCACGAACAGTACACATGGCTTTGTGTATGCAGAGCACTAAAATGAAATCAATTGATTTGCAATTTCCAGTGTGGAGTGCAGTTGATAAAATGCAAAACGTTTGTGAATTGCATGGGGAAGAGAGCATCAAAACAGCACCTATATATTCCTTCAAATGTTCAGTGAAATACACAAATGGATGTATGACATTACAACGCATGCTTTTACCACGCATGCCTTTACAATGCGGTTTTTACAACGCATGCCTTTACAACGCATAGTGCTTAGGGGTGCTGGATAGTGAATAGTTTAATTTACTATTCCAACTCCAGTCCCCGTGGATAGTAGGGAAGGTGTTGGATAGTAAATTAAATCTATTCCCTATACTAGAGCGCCCCCCAGCGCAATGCGTTGTAATGGTTTGCGTTGTAAAAGTTGCGTCGTAAAGGCACTGTGTGGTAAAAGTTGCGTTGTAAAGGATGTTTCCCTACACAAATTCTTAGTGGCAGCTCCTGAAGTCCATTCACTTAGTTGTGCCTGTTGATTTTGTGCAGCTTACAATTTTAACTTGGAGATTCAGTTCAGTTCATAAACTTTATTCGATTCACATAAGAATCATAAAAGTCAAATAATACATTTTAGAACATCTTTAAAAATTCATTTAGAAGCAGTTTTTAAATTTGTACGGTAAATTAATAACATACATTGATTAATAGGAAAAGTTATGGCCCATTGCTATTCGATCAGGTTCAATTAATCATGAATACTTCATATCAATGTTGTGTTTAAAAATAAAACAACAGTATACCTGAGCAACAAAACTGGTTCTGGGAGCCAAAATTAGCTATACCGTTTTCTGATCATGAGTGACACACGTATAAAATTTAACATTGCACAACAAACGTCAGATGTAGACAAAGCTAACAAATGGTCATAGCCCTCTTTATAATGGCAAAGTTGTTTTTCCTTAAGGATCGGCTTAATGAACCTCATTCTCGGATCCTTGTATAAAGAACAGAAAAGAACAACATGCAACGTGCTTTGGCTATCTTTGTTGTTACAGGGACAGGGGGGCAGTCTCTCACACCAGCTCCCCTGTCTAGGGAACGCAAAAAGAAAATGCAAAATGTGTAACCTAAACCTTGTCAAATAGAATCGCCATTGCACATGATTTATAAAGGTTAAATAAAACTGGTGATATAAAGTAACCTTAAATTCTTGAGGGCTAACCAAAGGGTGCACAAGTGAGGATTTCAAATAACTTATTTTGATAACAGATTTGATATCTCCCTGAATGTTTTCAGGACTATCAAAAATATCACCCAGGCCTATTTTATGAAGTGTTTCATTTACATAAGACAACCATGGGATCTTATTCATGTGTGTCAATTTTAGACAATCCCGAAGGATGTCTCTAGACAATTGTAGATCCTCTGACAGCCATATTTTGCCCCATAATAGAAGAGGGGAAAGACGGATTGTGTCACTCACATAACTCAAACCTACCTCATCATGGGCAAATCTATTTGAGGAACTTAGTGGAATAGCCAGTACACGTTTTAAAAATTTATTCTCCATAATTTGTATTGCATCAGGGCTTTCGGTTCCCCAGACCCCTGCCCCATAAATAGCTACTGACAAGCATTTTGCTTTATACAGGGTTTTTAGATGTTTGACGGGTTTTTGGCCTAACTTCCCACAGAAACGAAACAGTCCTTCAATAGAGCGGCTAGCACTCTGGACTCGAGTCTTAATTAACAGGGCCCAACTTAGTTTGTTGTTAAAGAGGTTTCCCAGATAGTTAAAGTTTTCCACTTTTTCAATGGTACAGTTGTTTACTACAAACTTTCTGGTTTTGGTGCCCTTTGGGCCACAGACCATAACAAAGGATTTGGTGAAATTTACCTTTAGGTCTAGGTCCAACATAAAAGTATGGAAGGCATCAAGACAATGCTGCAAACTATTTCCTGTGAGAGTCATTAATACCGTATCGTCAGCGTAAGAAAGCATCGGTACACTCCTGCCATTAACCTTTGGAAAATCATGGCAGTGGTCCAACAGGTATTTTTCCAGCCCATTAGTGTAAACTAGGAACAGGAAGGGGGCTAAAATACATCCTTGACGGACGCCCTCAGTCGAGGGGATAGACTTTGTTTTCTCTCCCCCTGGCCCGAACCTTATGGCTACAGTGGTTGCTTCATGGAGTCTACGGAGCAGAAGAACCAAAGGTTCCTCGAAACCCATATCCTCCATCATCTTCCACAGCTTGTTTCGGCAGACAGTGTCGAATGCACTTGAGAGATCCATGAAGGCAAGATGAATGGAAGAATTCATTGCCTTCATGTATTTCCCTATAATCAGTGCCAGGTTTAGACACTGTTCGACAGTACCTTTGCCTTTCCTGAACCCATATTGGGAATTTACAATAAGGCCCACCGAATCTGCCCATGTTTCCAATCTGGCTAAAATAACCCTACCCAATATCTTACATGATGCATCAATTAGTGAGATTGGGCGATAGCATCGGGGGTCAGATCTATTGCCTTTCTTAAAAATTGGCACCACTACTGCCTCCTTCCATGATGATGGAATACGACTAATAACAACTGCTCTAAATACATTTAATAAAAGAGGGGCCCAAATCTTGACATTGTGCTTGAAAAAGTCCAATGGCACTAGATCAGGGCCGGGAGCTTTTAATGACATACCTTTCAACAGAGCATCTTCTACTTCTTGCAAGGTGAGTGATAAGCTCAGAGACAAAGTTGATTGCGAAACCACTAATTCCCTAGGGTCTCCCAATGACAATTCATTAGGTGAAGTTCCATGTGGGTTAAAAATAGCCCCAAAATGTGATTCCCATGTTTCACAAGGAATCTGCATCACAATATTATCCTTACCATTACTTATGAAAAGAGGGCGATTAATTACTTCCCAAAATAGCCTACTGTCCTTCAAATCAGAGGCCTTTTCTAAATCTTCCCAAGCCAGATTTTTTAGGTCCAGCTTCCTTGTTCTTATTGCTTCTTTATAGGCCATTCTAGATGCCCTAACTAATTCTATATCCCTTGGTTTTTGATTTAGTGCCACTTTCAGGGATCTATGTGTGGCCGAGCATGCAGCATCAAACCATCTGGGCCCTGACCTTTTGTTTTTCCCAATTGGTTTTGTAAGGCGTTTGGCTACGTGCCCACATAATATTTCAAAATTCTCTATAACCTTTTCGGGATTAGATGTCGGTGATAGGCATACATCATATTCTGAGCTATGTTCAGTTATGATCTCGGCCTCAAGACCTGCTGCATCTATTTTACCCCATTTAAGAGTAATGCCTTGATTCCTGTTACATTTTATAGGTTGATCCCAAACAGAATGTTTGAGTTTAACAGGACAGAAAAGGGATAGGATTAAGGGATTGTGGTCACTGGCAGCATTAGCAACTACTTCCAGTTTATCAACATAATGGAAATACCCATTGGAAATAATTACAAAATCAATAAAACTCATCGTGCCTCTACTTCCCTGAAATGTCGGTATCGGGGCCAAGTCTGGACCAACCCAGGGTTCCACTATAGCTAGGTCATTCAAAATGATGATATTATTTAAAGCGTCCCCCTGGGGTGTATGTTTGAAATGTGTCAAAGGAAGGTCGTGGGAATCTCTCAATCCACACACCTTCGAGTCCCCATGGGTACATAGAGAGCAGTTAAAATCCCCCACCCAGATGACAAAAAGTAGGGGATGCTCGTGACGTGCCCTGGTCATGGCCTCCTCCAACTTCAACATTACAGTTGTCTCGTTAATATCAAAGATGTTATAGTACCAATTAATCAATAACAACGGTTCAGGAAACAAGTTAACCAACATAAGCACTTGGAACCATGGGGTGTCAACTATCTTGGTAATTACAAGTTTACACAGTTTTAATGAGGTTGCTGTCATTAGACCACCTTTTGCCCTACCAGCTTGTGAGGCTACCGCTAGGGTATTAAGGGCTTGAAAGCCATCAATATCCTGTGTGCAACGGCTCCATGTTTCCTGGAGGCACAAAATATCACAAACACCCACAAAATCTAACCATGCCTCATCCTCCAGTCTTTGAGCAAGCCCAGCAATATTCCATGAAATTAAGCAGATCCTTTGTTCACTTTGGGTCTTTGTGACTGGCTTAAGTGATACTTCCGGAACGTGCCATTCAATAATTGCACTTGACGCACTTTCTGTATTGATACCGGCCACAGGGACTTGGGGTTTGGAAGCACAACCGTCACCGATGGGAACTTTCACCCATGGGTTGTTGTTGCGACTTTCACCCTTCGCCCTCTGGCTGGACTCTTCTATTATCAGGGCATTACCAGGAGAATATTGTGGTGGTCAATCTTGCTCATCCATACCCATAAGTGGATCAAAACGATTTCTTAACGGGATATTATTTGGGAACCATCCCGCCACCTCCTGCAAAGGACCAAACGTGTTGGTAGTTGGTGCCCCTTGCCACCAATTTTGCTGGCTATGTCCATCGAACCTATTTGATGTCCGTCCAGCATTCTGGACAATAGTCCAGGAACCTTCTTTCGCATAGTGAGTTCTTGGAGGATAAAAGAAGGTAAGGGGTCTCAAAACTATTGTAGGGTTAACTTCATACGATGGCTGCACACATATATTCTGTGCTGTGTAAGGATCAGCAAAAGAAACAATAATACAGTCACCTACCAAGGACTTAGGTGTGGGGCCTATCCATGGCACTCTACGGACCATTAATATGCTGCTTCTATGATGAACAGGGAGCTGTGTGTTGGAATTAAGCCAATGAATGACTTTATTTTTCAGGGATTGAGGATTCTCCTGGGAATTCTGATCCAACTCTGGAACTCCAGCAAGTATGGTCACATAGGGCCCAGCTTCTGGTGGAAGATCAATAAAGCCGCCACGAAAATTGGGGCGACTGATCGGCCGCTGAAAATTATTCAGAGAATTTTGCATTTTCCTATGCTGTGGGGCAGCTCGTAGATTAGAATTCTGCCTATAGGGTGGATTGGGCAAGGGACATAATTTTGGTGCAACAACGATTGGAGTTGATGCAGTCTGGTTTGCAACAGTGGTGCGTGGCTTCGGTATAGGTTTTACTAACGGTAAGGGCATAGGAATATTTTGAGGTAATTGTATGGGTAATGGTACGGATACTGGTTCTTTTATTTTGGGAGCTAAATCAATCTCACTAGCACGTTTAGCTTCCATTTCCTTTAGACTCAGGCTGGCCAAGGTAACTATGGTCTTATCCATTTCCAACAGATTATTCTCTATACGAGAAAGCCTTAATTCTAAGGGAGTAAGTAGCTGTTTTAACGTACCCCAAACTAAATTAAGAAATTCTTCATCACCCCCTCTATCATTTGGTGATCCACCCACTTGAACCATCGGATCATCAGTTCTAGTTGTCTCTGGGGAGGCAACCGGGATGCTATCATCCGCGGAGCTGTTTAAATCCGAAACGGCTGCCACACCCAGAGTGCCCGGATTAATTTTTAAACTACCATCCTTTATCCCAAGGGATCCTAGTGCCCTTCTACTATCGAAAAATTTTGATCTAGCGATTTTCGCCTTTTTTCGAGCATGGATGGCCCTGGCAATACATTTCTTTTTACGTATTGCCATTTTCCTGGCCCTAGCTGTATTCATAAGTGAGTTAGTTTTAGGGGGAAGCATGGTACCTAACATGGAGGTTAATGGCGCGGGATCCTTAGTTATTACCAATGGAGTAGGTGAATGGATCGAAGGGGATATTGAGGAGGAAACAAAAGGCGCTGGATGGATGACAGCCGTTGTCAATAGTGGCCGCGGACCTACTGTATGCTCGGGTGTACGGGCAGAGGCAATATTCCCCATCGAAGACTTTCTAGTAGTAACCAAGTGCTCGGATAGCCTTCGTGCAGCTTCAAGATCTAAAGAGACCCTGTGCTGCATTTTACTGATTTCCTCGTCAATAGCCAAATTGGTTTTGACTAGGAAATCATCCAGTGTCCGATTAGAGTTCGATTTACTTGCAGCCATAAGGGTTTTACTCCTACTACCCCGCGAGCACATTATACAGATTTAAGAAATAAATAACAATAAATAAGTATTAAAATTTTAAAATTTTACACCAATAAAACTGTATAATGCACCAACCAACCAGGGGGCGTGGCCCAGCCCAGTCCTCTTTAGTCCTCGAACGGCCTCAAACGGCCCAGTCTTTGCCCAGTCTTCGCCCGTGCTGCGTCCCGCGCTGCGGGAGGACAGGAGGAGGAAATAGGGAGCGTGAAGGGCAGGGGGCGGGGCCAGCAGGGAGAGCGGACCGGAAGGTGATAGACGGTCTCGCAGGGACTCCTGGCTCCTGGAGTCCCTGCACGCTCGCAGCCCCGCTAGCGCCTCTCACCCTCAGCCAAGCAACAGCAACCAAGCCCTCCTCAGAGTGCCCTGAGTCCCTCTGCGCGACGCGGCACCCGCGGAGCGGGTGCGGCGAGCTGTGGGCGGTGAGGAATGGGCGCCGCTGACGTCCTAGTCAGATCAGGTAAAAAGCTCCGTGTAGTCAAAAGAAACCCGCAGGAAAGGCAGTGGCGGGAGATTTAAAAGTCCTCAGAAGGCGAGGGGCGGGGCCAGCAGGGAGAGCGGACCGGAAGGTGATAGACGGTCTCGCAGGGACTCCTGGCTCCTGGAGTCCCTGCACGCTCGCAGCCCCGCTAGCGCCTCTCACCCTCAGCCAAGCAACAGCAACCAAGCCCTCCTCAGAGTGCCCTGAGTCCCTCTGCGCGACGCGGCGAGCTGTGGGCGGTGAGGAATGGGCGCCGCTGACGTCCTAGTCAGATCAGGTAAAAAGCTCCGTGTAGTCAAAAGAAACCCGCAGGAAAGGCAGTGGCGGGAGATTTAAAAGTCCTCAGAAGGCGAGGGGCGGGGCCAGCAGGGAGAGCGGACCGGAAGGTGATAGACGGTCTCGCAGGGACTCCTGGCTCCTGGAGTCCCTGCACGCTCGCAGCCCCGCTAGCGCCTCTCACCCTCAGCCAAGCAACAGCAACCAAGCCCTCCTCAGAGTGCCCTGAGTCCCTCTGCGCGACGCGGCACCCGCGGAGCGGGTGCGGCGAGCTGTGGGCGGTGAGGAATGGGCGCCGCTGACGTCCTAGTCAGATCAGGTAAAAAGCTCCGTGTAGTCAAAAGAAACCTTGGAGATTCTTGCATGGGGATGAGAAGACAGCAGCCTCCCTGTGACATGCCTCTTTTTGGGACATTTTGTAAGGGGCAGATAGCACAGTGCTGGCACATTCAGCAACAGCATTCGGACAAATAGGTCTGCTTCAGTGAGAAAGTCTTATTATTATTAATGATGTGGGCAGAGTGATTATCACGAGACATTGTCCCTTTGTACAGAGAAGGACAAGTGAATCCTCTGCATACAGGGCTCAGAAGATGCCTACAGCTCATTAGAAGCATTGCATTGCGTGCATCCTCTCTGAAAATCTGAACCAAGCCTTGGCTACTTTGGGCCTGATATAGAGCTTGGCAGATTGGTTACTCCATCACAAATTGAATAGATACCTTGTTCGCCTTATTACATTTGCCATAAGACATAATGCACCAAAGCATTAAATAAGGTCCTTTTTTCTTAAACTTACCCAGCAATTTATTGTAATATTAGGCTGCGCTGGCAATCCACTTCCTTCTGCGCCGAAGTATACATATACTGAACCCTACAAAATGAAAACAAAAAATGTTCAAAGATCAGAAGTGCAATGTAGCATAAAACAATCACAAAACATAATGGTGTAATTAATTGAGGTGAAAGTACAGGATCAGCTTGCCTGGCCTCTTGAAGAGGACCAGCATGTTTTTGTTTGACTGAGTTTATTTTTAAGTGGCATTGGAATAATATGATTTTTACATAGCGCCTTAATCTAAAGCAGAGGTCTTCAAACTGTTGGTCGCGTCCCCCAGGGGGGTCCTGAAGTCTTAGGAAGCTTCACCTTTTCCTTCAAAAAGACAGCTGTCTTAGGATGGCTAATTGAGATCCTTATCAGCTGTTTGCCTGAATGAAAGGTAAATGTGCCTTATCAGTTAATCTGCAAGTGTAAAGGATGCTTGGGAGCAGTTCTGGCTCTTTGTGAAGACAAAGTTGTGTTTTTTTTAGTGGAAGTGCAGAGTGAACAACTGAGCTGAGAATTTCTTGCTTTTCATTTTAACTGCATGTACACAGCCCTTAGTGCCCCTAAAGAGGTGTTGAAGGGACATTCATATATATAAAAAAGAAAACTGCATTGCATACGCTCTGGTATTATTAAAATGTACATTTTGAAGGCACTATTTTATCGTAAAACTATCCACAAGTTTTGCAGGATTCTATCTTACCCAGTGTGTAATGCAAGTATAAAAAAATTACTTGCATATTCACAGTGCTTTCTGTCACAGACTGCGACTTCATAGCACTAATAATACACATCACTATTCTCCACTGCACTAATCAAGATTTAATTCTGTAGTTCTCTGTACTACAGTGCATTTCCCACTGAGCAAAAACTTTTTTTATTTATTTTTCATTTATGATGCCCATTATTTTATATGTAGACACCTGAAGGTGAAAGACCTAAAAAACGTACAGATTATTTTGAGCTTATTTATGAGAGGCTTGCAATGCCAGAACATCACTTTTTTTGATGCACCGGTGGTACAAGCATCCCACCTGCTGGATCCAATATTTTCTAACTTGGGATCTATAACAGTGTACCCCTGGGTCCTTTGGTCTGAACAGGCCACTTTTTGGTCCCTTTTTCCCTTCGGATGCCAGGGAAACCTGTTCTGAATGGCCCCCGGTCAGTGATGAAACGCCCTTGGCTTAAATTGGTTGTTAGACAAACCCACGTGATATCCCGACCCCCGTCAAGGAGAGGAGGAATCCAGGAAGCGACGAACGGCGTTTCCGAGGAGGAGCGAGAGAGGTGTGTGACCGGAAGAAGAAGGACGACCGAAGACGCGGAGAAACCTGAGGCAGCCGAAACAGACGAGGAAGTCCCGGAGAAGCCAGGAGCCCACCGACATCACGAACCGCCCTGCCACGCTCCCACGGGAGGGGCGTGGCTCCAACAGGTATGGGGCAAAGTAGCGGGCTGGGTGGGACGGGGTGCCCGACCTGTTGAGTGAACCTGTAAGAGCCGTGTACATAGATAATGATACCCCTCCCTCCTCACGAGCACTGTGTACGCACCACGATTGAGGACGACTGGCACATGTGCACATGGTTTTCTTTCTCCTCACTCCCGGCCCTGTATCTGACCCTGTGAAATCCACCCCTAACCTGTTCCTATTCTCTTCTTCCTTTCCGGTTGCGGTGCCTGGAGAGAGAGTGTCCATCCGACCGACGGAATCCTGGAGCCCTCACGGAAGCCCCTAACAGACCCGGCTGCATTTGCTCGTGAGAGGATAACAAGCAGAAAGTGGAGATCTTATATAAAAATAAAGCCCTCCTTATGATCCTTACTGAAAGTCTCTGACTCAGTCACTTCAGCGCCAGCCACCCTGTCACTCCAAAGCCAGACAGTCAATCCACAAACCCAGCAGAGGTACACTGGATTGCTAAGCATGGAAATACCTACTTTTCTAAAAGTGGTATTTTCAAACACAGAACATAAGAATCATCTAAAAGATGCATTTTTATATTCTGAGTTCAGACATATTAAACCCCATTTCTGTATTTTGTCCCAATGGGAAGATATGCTTACAAGATGTTATAATTAAACTCCTATTCTATCCTATGAGACAGACAGCCTTTCCATAGTGAAAAATGAAACACACTGTAATTCACTACCAGGGCATGTCACCCACACCAGTACATGTCCTACCTTTAATATGCACAGAGGGGTACCTTGGGCCTACATTAGGGGTGACTTACATGTAAGAAATGTGACGATTAGGGCCTGGCAAGTGGTTGCACCTGTCAGGTCTACATTGCAGTTACAAACCGTGCAGACACTGCAGGGCAGGTCTGGTAACCCTTCTCAGGGCTGCATTGGTGAGTGGCACAATCGGTACTGCAGGCCCACCAGCAGCATTTGATTTACAGGCCCTGGCACCCTCGGTGCACTTTACTAGGGACTAACTATTAAGTCAAACATGCCAATCATGGAAACACCAATCCATATTACAATTTACAATAGGTGCACTTGCTCTTTAACACGGAATAGCAGTGAGAAAGTGGGCAGAGACACTGAACCAGCAAAAACAGAGATAAAACTAGGAGGTCAGAAAGGAAAAAAAACAGGAGAAACATGCCAAAAGATGCCAGGTCTAAAAGGGGCATTTATGGTTGTCGATAGATGTTGATGATGAGGAGAACCAGTTTCTAGAAAATGTTATCAGTCGGGGTCCGTACTCCTAAAAAAGTTTAACAATGGGGTCTCGACATCAAAAAGTTTGAAGACCACTGATCTAAACTATTATAGCTGGAACATTTTTATATATAAATAGTATTATCCATCAGAAACTAGTATTTAGTTTACTAACTTCAGAAGGATGTGTTGGCATGAAGAACACCTATCACACATAGTTCGCAATAGTGAGCGCTCAACTCACTGAGTTGTCTTACTGTAATATACTGGCAGCCCCCTACCACTTAATGGGTCTCAATGGGGTACATTTCAATTTCACCGCAAAATGAAGATAGTTTGAATTTTCATATATTGAGAGCCTTACAGACACACCTGGGCGTCTAAAAGAACAAGACTTGTTGCTGGTTTGGCCGTGGTAGAGTCGATTAGAGGTAAGTCTGACTTGTCTCGAAAAATGTAGGGGTTGGGGTAAAGTTGATCATTAACCAGCATAGCCTTGAAAACACTAGTCGTTCCTGAACAAATTTGTCAGTCAGAAAATGGTGGAAGATTGAAATGTGAGTGACTCTGCCCCAGCCGTATCGGCCTTTCCAAACCCAGTAAAGAAAATGCTACTCTCCACCGTGGGCTTTCTGGGCTTTCACAGCAAAGGCAGCCATGTTAATGACTGGTCTTTCAGAGAGGTCAGCTATGAAGAACCTGTAGTAGCTCTCTATATTTCTTGCTCACGGATTGAATTTGTTACTTTAAACTGAACGTTTTCTGATAATTTAGGGAAATGATCATGTAAATCATCATGAGTGATGGTGAAAGCTCTGAGGTCTGACATAAGAAGTAGAATCATGAGAGGGCAGGGCAGCCTACCAGTGCAATATTAGTCAGGGATTAGAATGTGGTAAAACTTAAGTGCAGGATAGACAACATCAGAGTAAGGGGAGAGGATGCCGCAAGTGGCTTAACGGCTTGAGCGGTCGACCTCAATGCTCGGGAACGTAGTTCGAGTCTCGGCAGGGATGCACAACATCCTGTGATTCTGGGCAAATCACTTAATCTCCCCATGCCTAACAAAATGAATGTGTCCATCTGTAACACAATTGGTGCTCATATAAAGCGCTCCGATACCTTCAGGTCGAGTTTGCGCTACATGAAACTGAAAAAAAAGGGTTTCTGTTAAAGTTAGATTTACAGTTAGCAGTAGAGTGAGTTTTTTTATTAGGGCCTGGTTACAGTTAGCATTAAGGTTCCGCAGTGTTTGCTGGTACTGACCTGTCAATAGCTGAGGCACTAAATAAGAGCAATTCTGAGTCAAATGTATGTGCTATAGACAGTACAAGCGGATGAAAAATGCTTTCAGCTGTGCCGTGTGCAAAAGTACATGTTCCAGATGTGGCCCTTAAGCTCTAAATTTGAACCAGCATACTTAACTCAACCACAGACAACCATTCCTGTGATTGCTTTTAAATAAATTAATATTTTTTCTGCTTAAATGCATCCCGTTTCCTCTAAAGGAAAATGGAATGCATTTAAAAAAGAAAATTAATAATTTAAGAAAGCATTTTTTAGGAGCAGGCAGTAGTCCAAGGGCCGGCAGTGGTCCATGGACCAGTGGTTACTGTGCCACCACACCATTTGGTGACATCCCAGTGTCTTGTGCACACCTTCGGTGCTCGAGAAAACAAGCTTCCACAATATTGGTCGTTTCCAAAATTTATTCACATTTCATCATTCGTTTTATGATTTTCATGATGTGAGTTAATTGTTCTTGTTTAGTGTATTACACATTCTCGAAATGGCTCCAATGCATTTCGGGTGCTGTACCCTTCATCAGGGAGCTCCTGTGAACAACATTAAAAGATATAGCTCAAGGAGTGTTCTTGTTCTGGGTGCAATAATCGTAACATGCAGGTAGGGCTGGTGAAGTGAGTGACCGGTTTTTATGGAGGTGTGGTTGGGGTCAAAAAACGTGTATTTTATAGTGCTCATTGTGTTTACACAGGACGTGATGGCAAGTTCATAACTTAACTAGGTGCTCATTAGTGAAGTTACGTGCCTAGATGCGATGTAAAATAGAATAGTATAAGTAGTTGGCACTCACGTGTACCCGGTGTTGTGAGGCATCTATGAGAAATTAATGTAACCGAACGTTAGTGCTTATGAGCGAGTCAGCTTTTCATTGCGCGTTAAGCGCCTATGTGGCTCAATTGTCCGATTAGTAGCGCATTACTTACTCTTAGTTAATGTGCTCCGCGTCCCGAGCGGTGTCTGCTTCAGCGTTTCTCCTCCCGGGAACCAGGAAGTGAGTGAGTGGCTTCGAAAGCCGGTGTAATGGATATAGAAAAGGGACTGGGGTGGCGGCCATATTGAGTGAGGGAATTATAGTGGTTGTTCGTGCTCTTTCCTTGGCCTTTTGTATTGTCCCTTCTGGGTAGCCTCTCTTTTGAAACCTTCTGCCCATTTCGTTTAAACCTGTTTCAATTAGTAACGGGTTAGAGATGATTCTTTTTACCCGCAGTCTGGATGGACAACATAATTATGTACGCCAGGTACATAGATGACGTTTTTATCATCTGGAAAAACTCGGAAGAAACTTTAACACAATCACTAACAACACTAAACTCCGCAAATGAAAGGATACAATTCACGTGGGAGATCAACCGCAAAACAATAACCTTCCTTGATGTAAGAATCACCATCACAGAAAAGGGTATCGAAACTGATCTGTTCCGAAAACCTACAGACAGAAACAACACACTCTTATATACAAGTTTCCACCAAGGATCACTAAAACAGCACCTACCAATATCACAAATGCTGCGGGTAAAAAGAATCATCTCTAACCCGTTACTAATTGAAACAGGTTTAAACGAAATGGGCAGAAGGTTTCAAGAGAGAGGCTACCCAGAAGGGACAATACAAAAGGCCAAGGAAAGAGCACGAACAACCACTAGAGAAAAAGTGTTAACAAAAACTCCCAAAAAACACGAAGACAGAATGGTCCTTGTATCCAAATTCTCCACCCTCAGTGTAGCATACAAAAAAATCATCTTAAGACATTGGCCGATTCTAAACGCAGAACAAGATTTTGGCACTACTTTCGCAAATCCTCCCATTTTTGCATATACCCGCAATGCGAACATTAAAGAAATTCTGTACAAAAACAAACCCACTGAAAGCAACCACAAAGGTACTCAACCCTGTATGAATTGCGGCAATTGCAATTGCATCATTAAGGGCACGTCCATAAATCATCCCATGAAAGGGCACGAGATCAAACTGAGAGTTACCGCAACGTGTGACACACAAAACGTCATATACCTGATCAAATGCCCATGTGGCATGATATACATTGGAAAAACAGAAAGGAAAATAAAAACTCGTATTAACGAGCATAAGTCCAACATAAGAACACGGAATCCAAGATCCAATGTGGCAGTACATTTCACAGAATCCAGACACAATGTCTCACAACATAAATTCTTGATACTCGAAGTTGTAAAAAGAGTTGAAGGTAGAGACAACAACAAAGAACTCTTAAGGAGAGAAATTACATGGATTTTTAGATTACAGTCCATGAAGCCCATGGGACTGAATGACCACTTGGAATTTTCATGTTACTTATAAAGCACCCTTGTATGGTGCCGTATGTCGCCTACTGACTTTCCTGAAGTGCAACTGTTCACTCGTCTAGTTTATGTATTCTTGTTTTATTTTGTTTTCATCCAACCTTGTTTATGTATATTTTTAGTTGATGTGGATCTTAGGACGACAACATCATCTGCTCATCATGCACTCCAAATCACGTCTACCGCCGTTATAATTCACTCACTCAAAATGACCGCCACCCCAGTCCCTTTTCTATATCCATTACACCGGCTTTCGAAGCCACTCACTCACTTCCTGGTTCCCGGGAGGAGAAACGCTGAAGCAGACACCGCTCGGGACGCGGAGCACATTAACTACGAGTAAGTAATGCGCTACTAATCGGACAATTGAGCCACATAGGCGCTTAACGCGCAATGAAAAGCTGACTCGCTCATAAGCACTAACGTTCGGTTACATTAATTTCTCATAGATGCCTCACAACACCGGGTACACGTGAGTGCCAACTACTTATACTATTCTATTTTACATCGCATCTAGGCACGTAACTTCACTAATGAGCACCTAGTTAAGTTATGAACTAGCCATCACGTCCTGTGTAAACACAACGAGCACTATAAAATACACGTTTTTTGACCCCAACCACACCTCCATAAAAAACCGTCACTCACTTCACCAGCCCTACCTGCATGTTACGATTATTGCACCCAGAATACAAACACTCCTTGAACTATATCTTTTAATGTTGTTCACAGAAGCTCCCTGATGAAGGTACAGCACCCGAAATGCATTGGAGCCATTTCGAGAATGTGTAATACACTAAACAAGAACAAATAACTCACATCATGAAAATCATGAAACGAAATGTGAATACATTTTGGAAACGACCAATATTGTGGAAGCTTGTTTTCTCGAGCACCGAAGGTGTGCACAAGACACAGGGATGTCACCAAATGGTGTGGTGGCACAGTAACCACGTGTATCATAGACGCGTGCCGGACGGACACGCCACCTGTATGTAGCACCCAACCATCCAAAAAAAATGAAAAAAAACGAACGAAAAACCAAAAATACCAAAAACTCAACATAACCTGCTGTGCGCCCCCCTACCCCATCTTTTAGTCAGTCCATGGACCAGTGCCTGCTCCTAAAAAATATTTTGTCACCACTGAGAAAGGAGAAGGGGTTCCTTGGAGACCCCATTCTGTTACCACCAATTTGGAGGTAAAATATTAATGTTTTGTGATCGGAATTCAATCGCAAAAACATTAAAGTTAAAGAATCACTATGTAATGGTGGAGTCCTTTACACACCCCTTCCGAATACCAATTCTGTATTTAATCTGAAACGTAAATATTGATTAGGTAACGTGTTACTGAATTATAATTTGGGTTTTGTACATTTAAATACACCATTTTGCTGCAGCGATCCCTAAGGGCTAGAGTTCACCTTTGAGGCCATGTAATAATCGCTCTGTACATCAGCCATTGCTATGAATTTACACCGAGTATCCTCTCTGATTTCTCGCTATGGTGGCACATGTTATGGGAGACACAGCTCTTGAAGCCCTGATTCGCTGTTGCTGTGTTTAATGGCTTTAATGGTCTGATTGGGAGTTGTACGTGTGTAGATAGGTTTTCAGCATGCATCAAGTGTATTTTGTATTAATCGTTTTGTTTTTCACAGTGGAACTTTGAGCTGAAAAGGCGTTTTGAACATGAATTAGATTCTAGTGTATTCCTAAATTGATGCTTGCCTACAAAGGTGGGTATGTTCATGCAAATATGATGGTAATCTGCAGCCGCGGTCGGTAATGGGTGTACCTGCAGGGCGGTGACGTGGGGAGGGGGAGGGGCAGGGTGGGGGGTAGTAATCTATGGATTACGAAGCTTTACAGGTAAGTAAACATTTAAATAAATAAAACTAATTTCGTTGCACGCACTGCATCGCATTTGGGGATGCAGTGCACGCAACGAAATTCGTTTTATTTATTTAAATGTTTACTTACCTGTAAAGCTCCGTAATCCATACATTACTACCCCCTACCCTGCCCCTCCCCCTCCTCACGTCACCGTCCTGCAGGTACACCTATAACCGACCGCGGCTGGTAATCTGTGGTTTTCTAATCCGTTTTGTGTTGGCAATCACAGTGCAGTTTTTCCAGACACTTTCGTTAATCTGATAATTTACACAACCGTCTAGTGGATTCGATAATGTCCTCGTTCCTGTTTTTTTCTGCCCTTGAATCAGTAAAGTATATCGAGTGCACCACAAAATATCATAAAGTTTACAGTAAAAAAATATAGAATGCACTGCGTCGGGTTATGTTACGTTATTCTCAATACCGAAGCGCCATTCAATGGGGAGGCAGTTTCAAGCCTAGAAAAACGATAATAAATATTGTCTTACTTTGTAGGTGAGATGTTGTGATCCAACCGAGGGCGCTCCAACAGCAACATCCATTATTCCATCATCATTGAAATCCAATGCGGCCACTGCAGAACCAAACCGACCCGAGGGCTGAAGAACAATCATGGATTAATGTGTCTTACTTTGTAATGTTATAGTAAATATATCGAAGGGCACAAGTAACCATTGTTTATTTGTTTCCCTGTGTGATTTGCATTCTGGAGTGCAAATAAATGATACCGGTTTTGCTCTGTTGCGACAGAGGAAGTGTAACTCAAAGTACGAGAGCGGTTTACAATGTGCTGTCACTGCACCAACGTGATACTCGTAAATAGTCTTTTCTAGACTTTGATCATCAGGAGGAGTCACTCAGAGTTCCATACCAAGTAATTTGACCTGGTGTCTGTCTCTGAAGCTACTAATACTGGCTGGGGTCATTGGTAACTCCTGGGAACACCCAGAGGGCCTCATTTATGCGAAGTGCCGCATCGCTGCGGGAAACCATTGATGCGTCACTTCTCAGTGCGCCCTCCTTGCCACATGATTGATGTGTAATATTTACTGTATGACGCATCATGTCGCAAAGAGTTACAGACACGTCAGTATTTGTGACATATCTGTCTGGCGCAAAAGTGATGAATTGCTGGAGTGTGTCACAGAAGTGACGCAACTCCAGCAATGTGAAAAGGCCTGCGTCAGTCTTACGCCTGCTGTGAGGCAGACGTAAGATATTGACGCATTTGCACCCTAGAAGTGGCACACGGAAATCTGGTAGATTTCACTGCGTCACTTCTACAAGGCTTACTTACGTGGGAACGCCCACCTATCATACATTATACCTGGAGCAGGTATAATGTGGCGCAGGGGTTTACAAAGTGACGCATCTGCTTAGATGCGTCACTTTGTAAATAGGGCGTAACAGGAGGCATTTTTTACGCCGCTGATCTGTCACAAAAAGTGACGCAACAGAAGTGCAAAACTGTTGCAAGGCTTCATAAATAAGGCCCTAGATTTTTGAGGAACAACATGTGAAAATCAGTGTTTCCATGAAGTATAGTAGCCAGTGTGTCATGGGTTCTAGTGCAAGAAAGGAAATGGGCCTCCTCGCTTCTGTTTGAAATATAAAAAAACAGCAATAATTAATGTTCAGTGGGTCCCTCAGACCTTTGGGACCCGGTGCCACTGCACTTGCGGCCATAATTGATTCTATGCCTCTGTCCCCCAAATCCTCCACCCCTGCCTTCCAATACTTCGCAGGAGCAGAAGATAATGGGAGAACTATACATAACATGCCCCTCCTCTCTGATGCAAATGTGAAAATTAAATATCTTAGCTGCTGTCCTTAACCAAAACCCACTACCTTCACTGCCTTCCTTCCTCTACCTGCAGCTCTGCTTTCTGCTTTTTGGCAAAGCAGGAAAGCAGTGCTGTGCTGACAGGCTCTCAGGGAGCCCCGTCACCTGGCCTGGAAGGCCTTTATAGCATCACAACAGTTGATTTGTTATCAACTGTTGTGATGTCATAGCAAGAAGTTATGACTTTCAGAAACTGAAATAAACAATAGAGGCTCTATGAGAGACATACATAACAATACTATTTTACAGTCAAAGTGCTACAAACGGTTCAATTATTTACCACACACTTTCCAAGTTCATGCCTTCTCAGAGTCCATGCTCACTAGACGAGTGCTCACTTAGAAGACAGGCAAAACACCCACCCACATTCTTTAAAAAAAATATACTTTCCTAATAGGCCTGTGCTGAGTGTTCTTCCAAATCAGTCCCCCTTGCACTTGATACAACTTCTTTGAACTGATTATACACTTGCTGTCACGGCCAATGAATACGATACAATGAAGGTTTTGAAGAGTGGGTTGGAAGGGTTGGGAAGGACTATTGCTAAGGAAAAATGGACTGAAATTAATGTAGATTACCAGCAAGCATAAAGCTGTGACCACCTTGTCCGTCTTCAGCCTTACTTTTGAGGATGTACCAAGTAGTTGCGTTATTGTCACTTAATAATACTATCTTATTTTAAATATTACACACTTCTGCCGTTTATAAATACTGTAAATAACAAATGTTACTATTGCCCAATTTATGAAACTAAATTTAATAACCTCAGATGAATATGTCACCGGTGTGCCTTGCCTGGATTCAAAGTCTTGGCCTTCAGATCACCTTACTAAATAGCAACAAGTTTTCAGTGCAATCAGAGCAAATATCACAAAGATAAAATGTTCTCCAACACGGGTGAATTAGCTGCGAAGCATATTCAGTATCACACAGATCAGAGCATATCTCCTAAAAGTAGTTGACTTAGCTTCATCAACTGAATGATGCAGAGATCTCTATCAAACCCTGGAGGCAGCCATGCCATTTATGTACCTACCATATATCAAACTAGTAAGAGCTACCCCCAACATCTCGCTTGTCTTAGATATGGCATGTCTTGTCTTCTCTAATTGCTAGGTGTAGAATTGAGGGTTTTACTCCCTAAGGTAACAGAGATTAAGTCTTATGGAAGGCCTCTGTACGCTCTACAGAGATAGAAAGGTCTTGAAAGGTGTCACAATGCTGTAGAAGCCTTTTTCTAGAGAATGTGGATAAGGAGAAAACACTGGAAGCATAATATATGGGCCACCATGGAAATATGAGGCCACCTAGAGACTAAATTCCTGATTTAAATGCAGTACCACTTAATAAGGGAAAGATAAAGATAAGAATTTTGCCACAGCACAGACAATTTACCTTAGCCAAAGTAGATCCAAGGATATCTTTTTCAGAAGCTCAAAGAAGAGGGGGGAAACCTTAACTTGCACCATCGCCATGCACTGCTCATGGGCCCATATAACATCACAAATACAATCTTATTGACATTTTTGATGACATTACTGATGGCACCGCATATTGCACCACCAGACAAGTGAAATCACTGATGAAATCTGACGTCACCGATCAAGGCTTCTGAAGGCACACATGATATTCTTGTATTTGAGTTCAATTTAGTTTCACAAAAATGTTCTAAACTAGCCTTTTGAAGCGTAGAAACCTCCTCTGTATTCTTCCTCCAACATTCTGAAAAAGTACTTCCCAGCAGATCAGTTTGACTCTTGACAGCTTTCACTATAAGTTTAATAATACGTTACGGTCAACTCGAAGGCAGCCACAGTGAGGGTTGAAACCATAGTAGAAAAGACAATTCAATGTACATCACACTATAGCTTAAAACACATAAGACAGGATTCTAAATGGCTATCCAATTCAGCACCCACATAATACTAAAAATATTACTCAGGGTGGTCGTTAGGAAAATTCCGTACCATCTTTTAATGTCGGTATGTAAAATTAGGCCATGAACTTGGTCATGTCCACAATCCATTTAACATGAATATACATCACAGTTAACCCACATTACCTCCTTCTTGGCAGACATCCCAATAACTTAAGATGGTAGAGCCAGACCTTCTTGTTGAACTTTAGTAGTTTATGGAAAGTAAAGTGTAGGGCACATTTGCCTTTCGGTAGTGTAACACAAAATGGGGGTGCATCTCCTTGCAAAATGTGGAAATTGCCAAGAATGATTACAGCCTTGCCCTTATAACTGGCCAACAATTATCACTGACCATTGAGCTATGCCCACCTCAAGGGTTAAACAAGTCCTTGTGCCGGCACAGTTCCTCGTGAGCGACAGGGCCACCCTGCACAGGATTACAGCCTATGATCCTTCTAAGATCATATCAGTCACTAGTGCTGTTCTGCCAGAACCATTGTTTCTAGATCCTTAAAATGAATACATGCTTATTAACAAATTCACATAAACACTTAGGTGATATTTAGTTAAGGGTGTTCAATGGCACACCTTCCCCTCTAGCTACTGACAGCCTAACCCGCACAACATCACAAATGTATCCATTGTCCTGCATTAAGGACAGGCCAATCCCCAATTCATCAAACACCTGAAGACAGGCCCCTACAAACCAACTACCAACCAACTGTCTCTGCTCCGCTAATCGCATGCAGCACACTAGGATGGTGCACACCCAACCGTCTCTCTTGAAAAGTCCACTCTGGGCAGTGCATTTTAATGGAGAGCAAATATGTGCCTATCTCTCTGACCTACAATGTCATTCTTAGAAATATTGTTAGTTTTATTACTTTGTTTATTATTTATTTTATTATTTTTAATGCATTTCATTATTTTTATTATGTTTAGCAGTATTATTGCTATTACCAGTATTATTTTATTAGCAAGATTATTATTGCAATTATTGTTATTAGTAGTAGTAGTAATACAAATAATATTGATATTAATATTAATAACCATGTAAACAAAAGTACTAGTACTAATAGTACTATTTCTATTAATATTACAAATAATCATAACATGTTAAATAATAGTTTAAAAAAATCCTACTAACACTGCACTACTATTGCTATTGTCATTGGTATTATTGTCACTATTATTAAAATTATCAACACTACCACCACCAACAATAATACTAATAATACTAATAACAACAACAACAACAACAATAATAATAATAACAATATTATTAACAACAATAATAATAATAATAATAATAAAAACGAGTAATAATGACCAAGAGTCATCATCTTTTATTGCAATATCAGTATTCAGGTACTGATAAATAAACATATTTAAATAGTATAATGATGTTGAGTTCGGTCTTAGTTCAGAGTTCCGTTGTATGAGTTAATATGAGAAAAATAAAGTTTATTCTGATACTTATTGCTGGTTGCAGCACACATGTTTTAACCGGGACAGAAGTGAGTCTCACCTGAAATCCTTGTAATATACTGCCGCTGTCCTCATCGAGGTCCATGCTGTCTGAGAGAAGCCCTGATTCGTTACTGTACACTATGTACACTCTCCCAACCTGAAAGTGACCCAAGGTGCTGTACCCTGGTGCTCCGACCAGCAGATCCTCGTACCCGTCTTTGTTGAGGTCAGCAGACACCATGGCCCTGTGGAACACAGAAACGAAAATATAATTTTATATATCTGAGGAACAGAATGGGATCGGCCTCAATAACAAAAGAACAGCTGAAAGGAACATATTGGAAATATGTGTTGGAGATAGAGATGACTAGCCCTAGATTGGGCTCTTTATCCGAAGCTTTCATGGACATCAAATGTACAAGATTTTATGAAAGCTACTTCCAGTAGGGCTTGCTCGTTTTGCAAAGTGGTGGGGCTGGAGGCAGTGCCGGCTCGTGTAGGGCGTTTCACCGGGCGGTGACGTGGGGCGGGGGAAGGGCAGGGTGGGGGTGTAAAATACGGGAACGGATGATTACAGGTAAGTTACGTAAAAAATAATAAAACGAATTTCGTTGCGCGCGCTGCAACGCCAAATGCGATGCAGAGCGCGCAACAAAATTTGTATTATTTATTTTTTACGATACTTACCTGTAATCGTCCGTTCCCGTATTTTACACACCTCCACTCTGCCCCTTCCCCGCCCCAAGTCACCGTCCGGTGGAACGCCCTACACGAGCCGGCACTGCTGTGCAGACTCCCAGGTGCCGATTCCAGCGCTGCTGTCATGCTTATTCCCAGCATGAGAGCAGTCCTGGGATTGGTGGGAGTGCCCTAGTTCGGGGTTCAGACATGGACGGGGAGCCTGTTTTGATTCTCCACACAGCTGTACAACACAGCTCAGGTAGGAGGAAAATTATGTGCGCATGACGGTTTGGCCATCCCCAGAGGTATGTATTGCGACTTATATAGCGCACGTATCACCCGAAGGCATCAAGGCGCTTGCTTAGGGAACCCGTCCTGGTATTCCCCTGTGAGATACCCCGGCAGGGTATCCACAAGGTGAAAGCCAGGCATCCCGCTGAGAGGGGCCTTAGTGGAGATTAAGCAAGCTATTGCCCAGAGTTGCAGAGTGTGACCCCGTGAGTCGAGTAGGCACCGGAGCGAGAATTGTCGAGTCCGTGGAATTTTTGAGCCCGAGTCCCGCTGAGGCGGGGAATCGAACCTTGGTCCACGGCCGATCTCAGCTTCCGGGTCTGCCGCCTCTAACCACTGAGCCACGCTTCTCCGGTCCGGCCACACCATCAAGCACACTTAGCAGTGCCCACCCCTCCTCGCTGGCGCTGCAGCTCCAGCATCGGTATGGATGGCCACACCCCTACCTCGGAGCAGCCTGGAGGACGAAAATAAAATGATAATAAAAATGTTATATTAGTATTTTTATTTTTGTCGGTTGCCTCTGCTGCCTCTGCAACACTCCTCCGCCATAACGGAGGAGCCACCTTTGACTATTTTACTCTTCCAATAGCCAGGCAACTGTGTGTGAAGTTTAGAGTGGGCACACTGCCCGTAAATTAGTTTTCTTCGAAGTGGCACACTACAGACGTTCAATCTAACATTTGCCCTGCCTGCACCAGTGCAGATGAAACAATGGCACACCTATTGTTATTTTGCACAGTCTATAAAAATAACTGTGAGGATGTGGATGATACCGATCTGCCGGCTGATGGGAGTATCGAAATACCTAGTGGCCCAAAGAACCTTCAAGACAGATATGCAGGAATCCACTGTTTGCAGTGTGGCAAAGTTCTCACATAGTGCTTGGTGCATTAGGAGAAAGCACACTAAAGAGATGACTGCATAGGAGCACCTACTTAGCACCTTATAACAAAGCAGTGGATTTGTGTCATAAGGTTGCATCTTGTCTGTGTCCCCTTGTAAGTAATGGTATGCTTTGAAGTATTATCTTACAGCAAAAGATGTAAATGAAACCATTGGTGATATCTTGGGACTTTTGCTCTTATTCTATAGTGTTTACCCTAGTTTAACTATATTTAGCAAGTTATTTCTATTTTACCTCACACATTTGAAAGGTAATTTAAAAAAAAAATGTAGGGGCATTTTTAAAAGCCCCTTTCACCAACACAATGTCACTTTTCTCTACATTGTGGTGGCGATAGGGGCTTTGCCTTATTCACAAGGCGGCATTAAGCCATTTAACGTGGCTTAACGCCATCCTGTGAATAAGGCACCATTTCACGCTATTCTTAGTGTGAACGGGGCGAGCAATGAGTGCTGTGGTAGTCATTCCACCGCAACACCCCTTGATTTTGACGCTGCCCCATATTTACAAGGGTAGCGTAAATATAAGGCAGCACCCAAATTAAGACCAGGGAAAACCTGGTCTTACCCTGGCGTTATGAGCAGAAATGTTTAACTGCTCTTCGTTTTTGCTTTTTCCATGTGTACTGCGTTGTGCAGCACACATAGAAACAGCAAAACGCCATTGATTGTTTATGTGTAGGAAGGTGTCCCTTCCTGCACATAAACAATCATAAAAAAATATGTTTTGCAACTTCTATTTGTGCTGCATTAAGCAGCACACATGGAAGTTTCATCACATTTCAGATTGTTTATGCGCAGGAAGGGGCAACTTCCTGCACATAAACAATCATTCCCCTCAACGCAGGCACCCTTGCACTCTGATGCAAGGGTGCCTGGGTTGGCGCTAGGCAGATAAATTAGCACCAGTGCCAGAGGAAACTCAAGGCTGCACCGTATTCTTGTCAATTCGGTGCAGCTCTGCGTTTCAGAAGTGGCAGAGCACGGCGTTAAGCCAAGGGGGCTAACACTGAGCCTCGCCATTTCCTTGTATATAAGAAAGAGGGAGTATTTAAAATAGGGTTTAACCCCAAGGTAGAATGCAGAGGCCCTTTCTTTTGGACTTGGTCTCTGTAAGAACAAGGCCCAATGAATATAGGGAATAACCCTGGAAAGCAAACACACAGCCCCTTTCCCCTCTCTTTGATCTGGTTGGAAAATACATTTTGGAATAACTCCCCTTCTCTCAGCTGGAGTCAATAATTATGCACTAATGCTGCCTGTAAGAGACACATGATCGAGGAACAGAGCACGGGGACCCAGTTCACAAAACATTGTTGACTAGCACTATTAAGATAGTGCTTGTTCTACACAGCGTTTACCTCTATGCTATGAAAACAGGAATCTGGAAGTGGTAATGTGTGACAAGCTTTGCTGTGTGGCATTTTATTGTGGTGGTGATATGTTCTGTTGTTTTTGTAGTGCTGTATTATGGCAATGTTTTTTGTTTTTTTGTATTGCTTGTGTTTCAACTGTTTTGTGAACAATATTATATATTAACTGTGGTGTTTATTTGTTTACTTTAGATATGTCGACAAATGCTGCTATATTTCCTCTCAAAAGCAGCATGTCTTGACAGTGCATGGGGGAAGCAACCATTTATCCCTGTTTGAGGGTAATGAAATTACACTGCAGCCAGCTCTTCAGCAACTTAAGACATTAGTCACACAAAATTATGGCGGCCGCGAGGGCTCACTTAATGCGATACTGCCACTGTACATGACTTTCTATTAAACAATTACACAGGTGATCACCACAGTTTACAGGGATGGTCATTAGCTGTGAAGTCCAAGGGGCTCTCAAAGCAGCCACCTGCCTCAGGTAAGGACACATGTTCTGATAAGAATAAGCTGAAGCAATCCCCTATCCAAAAGTTGGCATCTCTTCCAATGGTCAATTCCAAGCTAAAGGACTAACCACTAAACCCAACCAAACAATTAATTGACACTGACATGGCTATAAACACACACTGGTCATGATGTATATATATACCCTCTATATACCTTTCCTCTGTATTGCTGCTGACTAAAATCTATAAATCTTTTTATTTGTACTACTACTGTACAAACTATTCTCATGTGTGTGTCTTCCTCCATACAATATAAGGATATTGCAAGTCAGTAAAGAGTTCCATCACCATACAGATTAACAAGGCCAAATGGAGAGTTCATGTTATAAAGCCATGGAACTCAGAGGTGGCTGAAAACGTCCTTTTAATGTATGACAGAGTGCATGTCATTCCCTATAATACTTGGTCACAATGCTGTGGCTGAGATTGTGTAGCTAAAAAAGAGGGAGTTTCCCTTGATTGTGTTGCAACCTATACTGGTTATTGTGACAGATCGTATAAGGTTCTACACAATGGTTACCACTCTATACAATATTCTAGCACAGAAGATAATATTTTGTTTAAAAACGTATATCTTTATTGATGAGCCGTAGGCTTTTTTTACATTACAAGCATAAAAAGTTTTTTCTTTCTAAGAAAAAGCAGTATATATACAACACATTTTTCAAAAAAGTACATTTACATATTTCCATGTCATGTACACACCATTTAAAAATACATTTCCACAATTTCAAATACAAACAATAAAATAATCAATAAATCCACATTCCATATACACAAATTATGACCTGCATAATCTGGACAACAACAGCACGTGAAAGACTTAAAACTTAACCAATTCAGTTGCACATTGATTGAGAAAGCCCTGGGTCAATATTTCAAATTTTATATTTGCACCCTTTCCTTAGCCTTCGTATTCAATTGGGCCTCCCGTTAGTGTTGACGCGTTTCGGCAGTTTATATTAATTTGATGCCGCCTTTTTCAAGAAAAAAATAATTTTGGTTGTCCTCAGACTTTCTTCAAAGAGTTTGGCTACCTGTAAACTAATAGATGTAGGTATAGCCCATTGTGTAGCAACATGCAGAGACTCTACCTTTTCAATAATGATATGAAAATATCGGTTCTGCTGATCATTTTTTCTTTTTTAGAAATGCAGATCAGAAGAAAAAAAAGTCCCTGTTCTCTTGGTTTAAACTGCAGCTGTAATTTGCTTAGTGGCCTGCCTTCCACCTTGGTTGGAGGCTCTGGCAACAAGCATTGTTATGTAAGAAGTCAACTGTAACAACTTATTACAGTTGCACAGCTACATTTCTTTATTACAGGTGACTAGAGATGTCCCAAATCAGCTGTAATAAGAAAATTAGAGACAGGATTTCAAACAGAGATTGCAGGCTCCCATGTATTATATGCTAACTCTATCCATAGCATGTTACCAAGGTCCTGTTGGCTACAATATATGTTTATTATACCTGCCTCAAAGATGCATGTTTGCTATCTACAAATATATATATCATTCACCAAACTTTCTTTATAATACAGTATGTCAATGTTTCCATTCAGATGTTGTAAAGATCTCTCCTCTACATATAATGACCCTTCATTGTAAATTTTCTACATACATTTAGGGTTTATTAGTGCTACTTCAAAAACAATAATATATGGTGGTGGTCTGTATCTAGGCCTTAATGTTTATTTGCAATACAAAAAAAATCTAATAAATGCATACTATTGTTGCTCTTGTGTTGAGAGATGCCAAATGTAGACATCCATTGTTCCATCGTTGAAAAGCTTTGTTGTTGCTTGCAGGCTTAATCAAAATGTGTGTACAGCTCACCAAACATTCCACCATGTAGGTTTCTTCTTCCTTTAAAGTTCTTTAATTCATCTTGTACCCTCAGATCAGCCTCACATAAGCAGTACGTTCTTCCACATTTCAGGAGAGCATAGTTGAGATGCAGAGTTTACTATTTGTGGTAGCCTTCCAGAGGGATAATTTCTTCAATACATTAGGAAAATAACTACTATCTCTAATCCTGAAAACATGTTTGTTCTCTAGCATTCTCCCTTGTTATCTTCTGCATAATATAGTACACAGATGACATAAAGTGAGAATGTTTATATAGTTTGGTGTGCTAAGGTCCAACAAAAAAGAGAGGAGTCACAGAAAAAGGCTGATATTTGTGTATTTATGAATGATTGCAACTGTGCTCGGCCATTTAGGTTGCTCCCAATTTCTGATCTCCTCAAACTGGGTTCCTGTGTTATTTCTCAAATATTGCTCCATATTCAACATCCCTTATAGATATACGTGGTGGAGTTGCCATTAAAACTCGATTCAGCACTTTAGCTTATCCGCGACCTCTAGAAAATACATACTATTTGCTAGAGTATTCCCCCCATCCTCAGATGGTTCTACTGACACCTGCTCATAACCTACACTGATGATGACATACCTGAGATGAAGAACGCTCGTTTTAGGGATGTGCTGTCCAAAAATGTGCATACTTGTCAAGTGGGAGTCCTGCATTAGTTTGTCAAGTCAGAGAGCTAAGGAACCTAGGATTTGTAGTCTGTTTCCCACCGTTCCTCCAACTATGTATAACAGTTTAGTAAAAAGTTGGAAAATTCACATACCATCCAAGTCTGGAATAGGGTGATGTCACATAGTAGGAAGCAGTAGGCTTGGTGATGTGATTAGGATGCTGGTCTATTGCATATTCCACAATGGATTTCATGTTCAGTGCATTGACTGCCTTACCCACAAGAGACACAGAATTCTGCAAAGAAAGAAGTGCAGAAGTAATTGATCTCACAGTACATGGTGGTAGACTTCAAAAAAGGTATAGGCTATCAGCAAACAATCTTGGAACCAGGTGTTGGGTAGGGTATGAAAAATATATGTCTTACAATGCTGGAAGCAGCATACATGAAAGTTACAAAATGGCATTTTAGGATTGTTTATGTGCAGGGAGGGACACCTTCCCACACATAACCAATCCTTCTCTGCACACAGACACCCTTGCACTCTGGTGCAAGGGTGCCTTCATTGGCGCTAAATTGTTAAACTTAGCGCCATTGCAGCGGGAAACGCAAGGCTGTACCACATTCTTGTAAATATGGCTCAGCCTTGCATTTCCGAAGTGGCGGAGCGTGTCGTTAAGCCAAGGAGGCTAACAACACGCTAATCCACTTCATTGTACATATCCCCTTAAGTTACTCACGGACAGTAAATGTGGAGATACCCAGTGGAACACTCAGCAGCCGCCTGAGCGACTTGGTTTCTTCACATTGTATCAGTTCACAATCGCGATAACCCCAGATATCACTACCATAACTGATTGCTGAAACGCACTTGGCCTTATACACCTGGATCGGGACTCACAGGTTTCCTACCCATCCTGAGGTTCTGTGAATTCTGAACCCGTTCCATAAAGGTCATGGTTTCATTATGAATTTGATATTAGCGAACCGTAACTAGTTAGTGCGGCAAGTATGAGTGTTTTCGTCATGTTAGACTCATGGATTCACTACGTATTTAGGGATTTCGTTCTGAACCCTTGGGTTCCATTTTGTGTATGGTAGCCATTTTGTGGTTGCCCTCACATAGGCCGATGACTGTGGCCGAACTAGTCTTTTTAAGTACATGTTCACCTTTGTTCCAGTTCGTGCTGACCCCTGTTTGACCTGAGTGAACTGACCCTGTTGCCTGAAGCTGACCTCGTTAAACCAGTTCCTGCCCTTGAGCTGATCAAGATAAAGGATCAGAGCACAGGACATCGTAAAACTTTATTGCACACAAATATGCCTTATCCTACTCACACCTGTTTCTGCTCCTTTCTTTATGGTCTGTTTACGATGGGGATGTGCCTTTTTTTATTATGGGTTCGTTCGACCTGTCTTAAGAAGAATGTTGAGTTTGACCAATGATTGATCATGGGCCGGGTAACTGAAAAGTGGGTTTTACCGTCATGCGATACTTTTGGTATGGATACATGTGATTGGACAGTTTGTAAATGTAAGCCATTTGTCTGGAATGTGATTTTTGGCATAAAAAGGGATGACTTGCTTTGTAAAATTGAGCAGTCTCCTGAGAACTCATACCGTGATGACTTCTAGGACTTCTGTTACTGGCTGCAGCCAATACATGTGATCTTTGACGCCACCACGAAGAGTCCCGTGTCTCTGTATTCTAAGACAGGTGGACCCGAAGACTTTGGGCGTGCCCCTGGCGCCGCTGGGTCTTAAATAACCCGGTTCTTCAATCCGTAAGCTAAAATCCATTACTGCTCATCACAGCCTGGCGAGAGCAGACTTCTTGGAGAAATGGGAAGGGCCCCAGGGGGATTTGTGATCAAACAGGACACCCAGGTAATTAAAAGAGCCCACCTGGGCAATTCAGACTTTCTGACAAAAATAATTCCTAGATTTAACAGGCTTGATGCCCAACCTCATTATAAACTATTTTGCAGAATTCACGGACAAATATAATACCTCCATAAAAATGTATGAGTCTAAGAGGCTTTGGAGGCCTAATGCCGTCCTTGAAATAAGGACGGCATCCTCCGCATATAAGAGGACAGGGATTGCCCTCAAGCCCACTTTGGGACGGTCACCCTTGGATTCCATTAGTTCTATTTACAGACTGTTAATGTAAATGGTACACAAAACAGGCCAGGAAGCAACCTTGTTATGGAGTAACCAAGCCAATAGTGCTCCAGATAATCTGCACTAGTGTGTGTCCTGGCCGAGGGAGGCGCATAATTGAGACAACCAAGGGGCATATTAACAACGGCCAGTGATAATTATCGCTGGCCGTGCTTAGCGATAATAAAATTATCGCAGGCTATCTCTGGTATTTATCGCCCTGGTAGCGCGTAATTAACAACACGTTACTCCAGGGCGATACAAATTCCAGAGATAGTGAGGTCATTGCCCTTTTGCAGGGAACATCGCTGGTTTTCCAGTGATGTTCCCTGAAAAAGGGTGATAACCTTGCTGATACGACTCACAGGGTCATATCAGCATAATCCACCCCCTATGTTAGGGATGGCTAAGTCAGGATTTTAGCAGACGTTAGATTTTGGCAAAAACAGCCATTTTTGCCAAAATCCAATGTGTGCTAAAATCATGTGGGCTGCCTTGTAAATATCGGGATGTAAACATCAGTGATATTTGCAAGGTAGTCCATCTGGGGTACGCCCAGTAATACCCACTTTGCATCTCATTGGAGATGCAAAGGGAGATGTTGGGAAAAAGGGTGCTAACATGCGATTATGCATGTTAGCACCCTCTTGTAAATAGGGCGCTGGTTTTATCTCCGCTTTTTTGACTTTGTAAGCCAAAAAAGCGGAGATAAAGCCCTTGTAAATATGCCCCTAAGTCTCTACAAGAAGGCCATATGTTTTTGTAGTGCCTGTATCAATTCGTTCTGATAGGTGGGGACCCATAATGCTTGAGGTTAATGTGTAAACATGCCACGCTCGAGTTTCGTGCTGCCTTTGTCAAGTTGTCGGCAGACATTTCAAGTGGTGCCTACATACTGTCCCCGTATTACGACCTTAAAAGCATCCCACTCGATTAAGTTGGAGATTGAAGAATCAGCATTGACCTCAGAATAACCCATTATGGCAGTGTATAGGAAAGTACGGAAGGGCGTCACTCAAGTGCTGTTGGTTGCATACGCCAATAGGTATAGGTGTGGGGATCTTATCCCAGTTAAAATGCAGGAGTTGAGAGTTATGGTCAGAGTGTGAGTGCCCCAATAATCAGTGTGCATAACATGTGGAAAGAGGTCCGGAGAGCTGCTAATGCGGTTAATGCGAACATGTAAACCATGTATGCATGAGTACAAGGAGTACACCCGAGCTGTAGTGTTACTCGCTCGCCAATAGTCTACTAAGGGTCCATTTCTGAGCCAGTCCCTGAGATGTTGGGCATTCATCATGGTGGTTGTGTTAGAGAGAAGGGGAAATGAGCAATGAGGGTTAAGTCTCAGGACAATATTAAAGTCTCCTCCCAACAGCCAGGGCAGTCCCTTCCAGGCTGACAGCACAGCAGATACCTTGGTCAACAATGTTGCCTGGTCTGTGTTAAGAGCATATATGCTGCCAATTACAATGTGCTGATCGTCAAGTCTTCCCTTGATTAGGACGTATTGTCAGTTTGGAGCTATCCTGGTATCATCAGTCTAAAAAGAGATTTCCACCTTTCTCACCATCAGTACCCCCTTGCGTATGTTGAAAAATTAGTGCAGTATACCTGCCCTCGCCAGTGTTTTTGCAGCTTAATAGCCTCAGTAGTGATTAAATGTGATTCCTGCAAATAAGCAAAATGGGTATTGCTGCATCCGAGGTAAGAGTACACAACATACCTGCACGCTGAAGTGTGCATGCCACAGACATTCATGTTATCATATTTGTGCAGAGCAGAGTGGAGCATGTGTTGGAATCTGGCTTCACCAAGCGGGGTGAGCATCAGATCTGGAGCGTTACATATTTTGATTTGCAGCTGACTTTAAAACCAGTCATTAAACCAAAACAAAAGAACCATAAAGGTCAAACACATAATACTACTAGGACAGAACCACAGCATGCGTCCGTCCAAACTATTTAACATATTACCCCTATTGAGAGAGAGCAACCAGTGGGGTTAGAGCAAGGTATGGGTGCAGGTGGAGGAGACCCCTCTAATTAGAAATATCATGGTTAACACTGGGCAGAGGTAGAGCCAGCACCCATGGGCCAGGGCACTGTATGTGGAGATACTCCCTTTAAATACCCATGCCAAGTGGGTGATCTGAAGTATATTAAGCATGTGCAATCCCTGTGGGAGTCAGTGTCTTGTGTGAACATGTCTATGTGCTGCCACCATGACACACCATCGAGAATCAGTGTTTTTTTTCTCAATGAAGTAAGCACTTAAAGGAGTTCATTCACAGTTTGCGGCATGATATCTGGCATCACTTGGGTGTCAGGATGAGAGGGTCACGTGTAGGAAGAACCATCCTCGCTGGAAGATCCAGTGGAGTCCCTGTTGGCATTAGAGTGGGGAGCATGTTCCCATATGTCAGCGGCCATCTGTCGTGCTTGTTACTGCTCCTGTATCACTTGTTCTAGATTGGGGGTGGATATGACACTGGGTGGATGGTTCTTTCTCCGGCATTTCCAGTGGTGCCGGACACGACGTGGGAGTATTGTCTCCAGCAGAGAAGGATGTTGCACTGCAGGACCTTTAGTGTGGATTCAGTCTCAAGCTTCCTTGAGATCTGTGAAGAAATTAGATTTTCCATCCACCAGGACCCTGTGTTTACCTGGGAACAGGAGGGAGTATTTTACTCCAAGTTCACGTAGGTGGTGTTTCATTCCCATAAATGAGACACTCTTGTGCTGCACTGCCAAGGTATAGTCTGGGAAAATCATCACTCAGGCATTGTCCACAGTGAGATCAGCCACCTTGCGGGCTTCTGGAGGATGAGGTTGCAGTCCCGGTAATGCAAAACCTTGAAAATCAGAAGTCTGGGGTTGACTCCAGTCAGAGGGCAAGCACACAGTCTGCTCCTTTGATCAAGAAGAACGGTGAGCAGGCTGATGGGGAAACACATCCATGGATCCACTGTTTGATGTAAGTGATGGCCTCCTGGCCTTCAGTATTCTCTGGGAGGCCAACCTCTCAGATGTTGTTCCATATGGAGTGGCCCTCTATGTTGTCTGCTCTTTCTC
The DNA here is from genome assembly GCF_964261635.1 of Lissotriton helveticus. NCBI lineage: Eukaryota > Metazoa > Chordata > Amphibia > Caudata > Salamandridae > Lissotriton > Lissotriton helveticus. The sequence goes on from NC_136063.1 coordinate 927,931,629, forward strand.
GATGTTGGATACGCATTGTGCAAGATGGCTGATTCGAGTTTCTGAAGCGCTGAGGTTTTAAGGTGGTCAATGACTGTTCCATTGCGTGCACTCCATCTTCCAGCCTCCGGTGATCATCAAGGAGAAGATTATGGTCGACTACAACTATGTCAATCTTGTTTCTTAGGGCAAAGTCTCGACTTTCCAATTGCTGCCAGTACTATGTCTAGTTTGTTCTCCGGTGCTACCGCACCACCAGGGTGTCCAGGGGGTTCTGATGTGTAAGACATTGATCCAGAGAAGACAGAATTGTGGGAGGGTGTACCCACAATGCCAGATCCATGAGTTAGCCTATTAGTTTTATGATGCTGGAATATCAAGTGACAGTAGAGGTGACCCCGCTTGCTTATACCAAATGGAGTGGAAGTATACAGCAGCAGAAGCAGCTCACCTGTGGGTGTCAGTGACAGTGGAGTGAGTTGGAAGTCGCTGGTCCAGCTGCTGTGTAGAGATGTTGAGGTGCAGGGATAGCTGCAGCAGTACTGAGTGGGAGTAGTTGCTGCCAGACATGAGTGATGAAAGGAAGGGCATTAGGTTGAAGGTTAGGGCACACATACACAGCAGGGAGTGCGCGGACAGCCCTGAGCGGCCAAATGATGATGGAGTTTTTCAAAGCAGGCATCTAGACAACAGACACCTTTAAAGTGGGCTCTCTCTCCAGATGCATTTCATTCCGCTCACAACTGGCCAGCTGGACCTTCTTCAGAGTAGGGAGTCCACCTGAATTATTGTGCCTGCAGCAGTGAACAGAAAACCAACCAGATGTGCCCTGTATAGCTATTCCAGTGGCTGGTTGCCAGTGGAGATCATGAAACCTTTTTCCTTCTTTGCCTAGCATTCAGGCAAAATCTTCTTCTTCCTTCAGATGTTCTTCTAGAGTGAAGACTGTATTGAGGGGATAGTATTAAGGTGCTATTGTGGAAAATGCTGGCTACACAGCATATACCTTCCAGTATTTATTAAGCATCATACAAATGGAAGCTAGATCTTAGCAGCTCCTCAGCCTGCAGTCTTCTGTGCTTCCAAAGAACACTCCACGCATCATCAGAGATTTTATACAGAATAGAATCAAGTACACATTTCAAGCACTTACCATGTGCCATTCTTACCCTAAGCACTAACTAGTGTTTGAAGAATTTGCTAAAACTAATCCTACAACTTTCTGACAGAAATCCAACCTCATGTTGCAGTACTTCCTTTTTCAAATTACTGTAAACCTCCACGAAGTCCCTTATTCAAGGTGTGGTAGCTTTCTTCCACTTGCAGGAGCGTGGTATCCTCTTTCATATATCCCCTTTCATATCATATTACCTCAGTGGAAATGAAGGCATATCCCACTCCTTCTTATGGAATCAGTTTTCTTTCCTGCTGTGGACAGAGAGAAGAGTTTGAAAAGGGTTTCGGCCTACATAGGTTTCAGTCACCTAGCTCCCCTGCTGAGCATGAGACCTCCGCTTCAACCAGGAAGTTGTTGTGGCAGTCTTTTGGGTTGCCATCTGTATCTGTACCCACATAATTCACATATATCTACTAAGAGGTAAGTAGTTATACCACTTCATGCTTTTTGCTCTTAAAGAAGCCTGCATTGCCTTCCAGGAGGCCAGCAGTTTGTGCCTAATTAAGGAGCTCATTATGGTCACTGGAAGGAAGACAGAAGGGCATCAGTACAGAAGACACATAAAAGGCTCCATGTGTGGAGGAGATGGAGAAAAGGGAAGAGGGCAGGGGAAACTACAAACAAACAGGACAATCGCTTCCAGAGTAATAAAGTTCAATTCGCTACACCAGCCTCTATAGGCACAGCGATGAGCCTCTCCGGGTCAGTTTATGCAGAGTAGTATAAAAATAATCCACTTGCGTAGGCGGATGGCTGCAAGTAGTGGCTGTTACAACTCTTTCTCTTTTGCCACAGTTCCCATCCAGCCTTTCGCCCCGCCACCTTTGTTAGTTTGTTCCTTCTTCAGTTAGCCCTGACACGACTACAGACGCATCTTTTTGTACCTTGAGCCATGACCATATTTCTGCTGCTTGCTTTCCTTACTTTTAGATTTTCCTATATTGGTGCTACACTAGTGTCACTCCGTTCTACTTCGAGTTCTTGTGCCGGATTCCTGATTTGCTTGGGGGCTAGTCATAGTTTTTCTACAGAGCACCCTTAGTGGTGGCTTACCAATGTACACATTAGGTTTTCTACAGGGCAGATTAATGTTTCTTACCATGTGAATTTGCAGTTTCTGTTTTAAATTTCAGCTTTGCCAGGACACAATGGTATTCTCTGGTGCCATATACTTTATTTACTTATGTGGGTGATGTAAATATACAATACAGCCCACAAATGACGTTTAACCTACATGACATTGGTACATTTCCCATGCCAACTTGTACTGAGCGTTGCTGGAAAGTTAAATACGCCAATTGTGCATTACCAATTTCACTCTGCATATGTGGTGACATGCAGTGTTGCAGTGCCTGGCAGTGTAGCATTGCAAAGTCATAATAGCAGCAACCAAATTAGTATGCAAAAGGTGAAATATGCGAGGTGAGTGCGCAGACAAAAGTGATTCTCTACACTGTTATGGTTTGTGAGAATGTAATGTTGTAGCAGCTCAAGTTTAATCAAAACCTAATTTCAAATACCCAGATATTCGAAGGGCATCTAATTTTGGGTATATCAAATGCAAGTAGTGCAGAGTAGTGCTGGGACATGTTGATGAAAGCTCTGATACTTTAAATTCTGATGTAGCTTCCTTTGGTGAAACTTGCCCTCTTTCACATTGTGGGGAATGAACAATAGTAATTTGTCAAAAAACAACTCCGGGTTCCCTTTAAAAATTAATATACTTGGCCCATTTGCTATTGCTATTTGTGTTTTATTGTGGCTTAAGTTAAGATGCTTTCTATCATCCAGTGATCTTCGATGAGCAGGCAGTGCTGGCGGGAGCTAGTGCCTTGCAGCATTAGTTTTATCTCAGCTATAAAAGGCCATTCTCTAAAAGCAAAAAGAGGCTCAGTATTTACATGGATGAAGTCGAAGCAAATTATGGAACTGAAGAGGCCAAAAACACTTACATTATGCTAATACTGAGACTCTCAGCATTACTTAGCATGGTGTGTCAACCGCGTACTGGGGCCCGTATTATCTAAAGCAAAATAGGGAATATTATAAAATCATGGGGGCATATTACCAACAACTAGCGATATTTATCGTTAAGTAGGCTTAGCAACGATTTTTTATCGCTGAGCATCGCCGGATTTTATCGCTGAGATAACGTGCTATTAGCAACGTTTATCTCCAAAGCGATACATTTTCCGGCGATATCGGCGAAATGCGCGAATATCGCTGAGAATACAGCGATATTCATGCATTAGCGACGAAATGCTCTTAGCCATTATATCCACCTCCCATTGGATAACATGGCCAAGAAGTGGTCTGGGCAGGTGTTAGTATTTGGAGATTTTTGCGCTTAGCGCAAATATTTTCATCGCTACGCCTGCTTTGCTAATAGGCGATAGCGACGTTAGCGACTGCTGTCAGTTGCTAACGGATTGGGTACGCCCACTTTGCATGTCATTACCGATAAATATCACTAACATGCAAAGCGAGCCCCAAACCGCTCGCTATGGCCTACAAGCTGTCGCTAACTGCTTTTAGCGGATAAAAGGTAGTCAATACAATTACTACTCCTTTGCCCTGCGTAATCCTATCAGACATGCACAACAACATTTTGATGGACTGTATTTCTGTATCTGACACGATTAGGACTATTTACAACAACAGCTAGTTATCACCAGCCTTTATTTGCTTAAAGTTATCGCGATTTGATTCCATCCGAGATGGTCACAAATCACTTGTATAGTTGTGTTGCTTTCCTTCCTGCAGGTTCCTCATTTCCGACTGCTGAACCCCAAACAAGCCTCCTGTCTTTGGTCTTTGCAGACTACATCTGGCACATCCTGACCTGGCAAAATTGATGCAGCACTTGACCATGCCTCATTAACACAGGGAGTTGCATTGGCTGAGCTGGAGATGGCACTGGTGAAATATGTCCCCAAGAAACCCTCTCTGGATTCCTCAGAGCTACGTAATTACCCTCGTCGAACAGTTCCACTTTTTCTTTTGAAACTTGAAAGCAATAATTTGTCAGATCCAAGTTTTTCTTGAAAGTAATGAATATGTTGTTAATTAGCAAGCCGAACTTAGATGAGACATAGTGGTACAATCCATGTGGATCTGTGTAAATAAATATCTTAGATGACTTAAAATTCTTTGCGGATAAAGATGTTGGGGACCAGCTTTTTCTACACCAGCAGTATTTCACCTTGTCAACTATGAAATCGTTCTGGCTTCTTTAAGTCATATATGGGAGTCAGAGACGCAGTCCACAAGTAGATCAGATCAGACCAAATCTTTCCCATTGGATAAAACTGATTGGAGTTTTCTTCCTCCCTTTCAATTGGCAGAAACTTTGATTTACTATGGAGTGCCACAATGCTACCTATTTTTGCCTATCTATTTTATTGTTTATTTAGTACATATGTGTGATAATTAACTCTGCAGCTTATTTAACACTTCAGCTTTAATAGAATCTTAGTATGTCATTAGTAATGTGACTTCATGTACATAGGAATGTTCTAAGACAGTCAGTTGATGTCTGCTGGACTTATTGGTGGATGAGATCTTTATTCCTGGATTAAACTTCATCATATTCATCATCCTGAATCTTGGATTTATTTAAAGAGAATTCTTCACTGGCGTAGTCGGCTTGAAACCCTCCCAGGAATCATATGGAAGATCTCAACACAAACCTTTGTGAGGAGAAGGTTAACCCTGGCAACAATGAAAATTTTGTCAACCCTCACTTAACTGCCTAGCACTTTTAGTGCTACATCAATCAAGATCAAGAACGTTTATCATCTTGTACATTTGACTTGTGAGTAATGCTTTCACTTCATTTTATTCAGCGTTATTCAGCGTTTACTATAAATTAAACCCCTCGCTCATCATCTCCTCATGTCCTCCTTGCTGTAATTACACTCTGCTAATCCCACGCCTTCATGACTTATCTGCGTTTCTAATTGATTATATTCAAGCGTGAAGAAATCCAATTAGCAGCTTTAACCAAGCGCGAGCAGACAAACGTGCAGCAGTCAGGTGCATACATTCAAGTGTAAGCAGCTTGTTATTGAATCAAACGTCAGCCTGAAGAGATCTATAACGCTTTTATTTTACAGCCTTGATGAGAGGAGGCATTAACACTTTTAACACGGGCAGCTCTTAATCAAAAACAATAATTCTTATGTTCTCACGCGTGTACTCTATTAAAGTGGCGATGTCCAGCTCGTGCAGCCAAGCGTGCAACCAAGCGTGAAGCGTCCGAATTGAAAATAAACATTCTCATCTCTCAGAGCGCCGCGTAGAACTATTTTCAAAGGGACGCGCGCAGCATAGCGTGAGGAGCTGTCAACTATGACACATGTACCGAGCCTTCTCCTCACTCCGCGTCTGAGTCATTAATAAATATTCAATCTTCAGCGCAACGCGAAGCAACTAACTGCCTTTGTGCCCCTGTCTCAAGTCGCACCCTCAAGCGATTCTTTTAAAAACAATCAGCTAACGCCAGCAGCCCCAAGTGTGAGTTCTAATGTTTACAGACATATAAATCTGTCAAGCGGCAAGTGCGTGTACACTCAAGCTCGAAGAAAATAATTACCGATAGGTACCCTCTACCCAATATCGCTGAATTATTAATTATGTTAGGTAACGCCAAAGTTTTTAGTACAATAGATCTTACTTCTGCATACCACCAGATTGAACTAGAAGAGTCTTGCAGGGATTTTACGTCATTTATTACACCTTTTGGCACATATAGATTCAAGAGGATGCCATTTGGATTAGTATCTGCTTCCTCTGTGTTTCAACGAGTGATGGAAAAAGTTTTAAAAGACATTCCTAGTGTTTGCATATATCAAGATGATGTGTTAATTTTTGCAGAAAACATATCTGAGCATGATGTCACTTTGAATTTGGTTTTAGAGAGATTCAGCAAACACAATCTCACAATAAAAGCGAGCAAATGTAGATTTAGATCTGACTCTATAAACTACTTAGGACATAATATTTCTGGTGAAAGTGTAAAGCCTAAACCTGAATTAGTTGACACTATAAACAAAATGGTGGCACCAGAGAACAAAACTGAACTTATGAAGCTTTTGGGCATGATTGAATATTATGCAAAATTTATAAGAAATTTTACTGAAAAAACAGTACACATGAGATGTTTGTTGAGGAAAGGGGTGGAGTTTCATTGGTCTGATCAATGCGAGAATGAGTTCAAAAAAATTAAACAACAGCTAAACAGGGCTCCTGCATTAAAAAGCTTCAACCCTAAGATCAAGTCCATTTTAGTTACTGATGCAAGTGAAAAAGGTTTAGGTGCTGTATTGAAACAACATGGTCCTGATGGCATTCAAACCATAATGTTTTTATCTAGGAGTTTGAGAGACGCTGAAACCCGTTATTCTGTTGTAGAGAGAGAGGCCTTGGCCGTGTTTTGGGCGGTGAGAAAACTCAAGAAATTTCTGTGGGGTCTAGGCTTTGATGTCCACACTGATCATAAACCCTTAGTGGAAATATTTAATAAAAAAGGCTTGGATCTAGTGTCTGGGAGAATATCAAAATGGATTATTGGGCTACAAGAATATAGCTTTGATGTTCAATATATTCCAGGTGTTGATAATGGTATTGCAGATGTTCTTTCACGCCTTGTTTCTAAAAGTGGTTTGGAAGATGAGGAAGATAAATTGGAGTTAGATGATGAAATGGTTTGTTCTATTGATTATGAATTTCTATCTGAAAAAAAATGGTCTGAAGAATTAGGAAAGGATAATACATTATGTGAGGTTATGGCTCTGATAAAAAATGGTTGGGCTTCCAGTAAGAATGGTTCTTATTTAACTAAGCCTTTTTGGACGGTACGCAGTGAATTATCTGTTGGTAAAAATTTGTTATTTCGAGGGACAAGGTTGATTCCTCCAACTAGTCTCAGGAAAGATTTAATAGATTTAGTTCATGTTGCTCACTCAGGTTTATCTAAGAGCAAAGAAAGGCTTCGTTTGTCTTATTGGTGGCCAGGTATGGACAAAATGATTGAAAGAGTAATTAGAGAATGCGTACACTGTAATGTTAGTGACAAGTCTTATAATACGCACACGCAACCTATGTTTTTAAGGAAAAGACCCAATGGTCCTTGGCAGGATATAGCTTTAGATCTGGTGGGTCCTATTCAACATAAGGATTCTCAAGTATTTATACTGGTGGTCATTGATATGTATTCAAGATGGCCAGAAATTTTCTTTTTGTCAGGAACTGATTCTGGTAAGATTATTCAATGCTTAAATGAATTATTTTGTAAAGAAGGTTTACCTGCAACCATTTTATCAGATAATGGAGTACAATTTGTCTCCAAAGAAATGGAACAGTATTTGTCTTCTAAAGGCATTAAACATAAAACGTGTTCTCTTTACCACCCCGAGGCCAATGGTATGGTTGAGAGATTCAACAAAGTGATCAAAGATACTATTAGTTTAGCAAAGAATTTGTCATCAGATTGGAAAAAATGTGTTTTGGGAAAGATTGAAGAATACCGATATACTCCTCATGCCACAACTGGGAAGACTCCATTTTTGTTGTTTCGTGGGAGGATTCCCAACACACAGGTAGAACCTTTTTGGGTTAATGAGTATGAAAAGTTGAAGGGTAAAGAATGTGTGTGCAACAAAGATGACATTGTTAAAAACGAGTTGAATAAAGCTGAACGTAGAAAAACTTATTTTGATGTAAAAAATAGTGTTAAAAAAACTGTTGTCCATATTGGTGATATAGTCATGGTCAAACGTCCTGGCATAGTGAGTAGCTCAGAAACAAAGTTTATGAAACCTATTAAAGTGATCAAAATTTTGAACAATGCTGTACAAACTCAAGATCATCGCATATGGAATCTAAATCGGATAGTTGTTATCCGAAGGAAATTACAAGATGCTGAAAGCTTGGATTCCAAAGAAGAAATTTTGTCCAAAAGCAAAGCAACGAGTTCTGGAAATATTAGATCTTCCGGACGTGTATCTAAGAAGCCTTCTTACCTTTCTGACTTTGTTTAAGAAGCTTTCTTATACTTCTGACTTTGTTAATTTCTGTATAATGTTGTTTTCATGCATATTGTTCTACTTATAATTTGGTTTTTCGGAGGGAAGGAGATGTGTGATAATTAACTCTGCAGCTTATTTAACACTGCAGCTTTAATAGAATCTTAGTATGTCATTAGTAATGTGACTTCATGTACATAGGAATGTTCTAAGACAGTCAGTTGATGTCTGCTGGACTTATTGGTGGATGAGATCTTTATTCCTGGATTAAACTTCATCATATTCATCATCCTGAATCTTGGATTTATTTAAAGAGAATTCTTCAATATGTCTCTGTTTTCTATCACTTTAATTTAAGGAAACCTCAAATCGTTTAACTGATCAGGGCAAGCATACATAGGCTGACGGATGTCCTGACTCCTGTGGCCAGGACATCCTTCAATCCAAAATAGGGTGGTTATTGAACTTACATCACACATTTACGCTTGCTCAGTGAATTTGTGATAACGGTGTCTGAGTTTGTATCTAATGTCCTAATGGTCCAGATTAGTGTTCACATGACTGGATATTCCCAATGGCTGAGACTCAAAAGAAACAGGTGATGCAAATTTCCTCTAATATGCGTGTCTCCTGGCCTTACAATGTGGGTGGTTTTCCACAGGTGGTGAAGAGAGAGGAAATATTGGGAGCATCCAAGAATTAAACAAGTGGTGGAGGAAGGGGAAAGGTCTTTGTGGGGGGAACTTCTAGAAAGATTTCCTACTAGAAATATGCTTGATTTTGGATTTGCTGCGATTAGTGGGCTTGATTAGGACATACCTGCACATTAAAATTGTTATCTGCACCGCTGTTCGGCGGCCCGTCAGCTGGACTGGGGGTTAGGCGCCATTTTGGGAGGGGAAGTGCCGGCAAGGGACGCCATCTTTGTTGGCGTTATAGCTGTTGCTGCAGACATAGCACGATTGGGTGCTACTTAAACGTCCCCATGATGACGCGCAGCGGTGACCCGCAGCGGGCGCGCCATAGGCGCGCCAGAGGCTCGCCAGAGGCGAGCCCATCTTTGCCCATCAGTGACCATCCGGGACCCGGGGCCAGAACCCCTGGCCCAAATGTGCATTACTCTAGATGTGAATTATTGGAACTCAACATGGGTAAGTCCCACCTTGATCAGGATTGTATACATCTGCTAGCTCGGGAGGGCCTTCTGATTACATCTCAGAGCACAAGAGTGCGGCAGCGCTACTCCAATGCTCACGCTTTAAACTATGGCCTGTTGAATACGCGCTCTTTACGGGGCCACAAGTTGGAGGTCTTTTCACTATTGGAAGACGGGGAGCTAGATGCCCTTGCGCTTACCGAAACATGGCTGGAGGATTGTTCGGCGCCGGATTTAGTGGCGGCCCTACCAGATAACTATCTGGCACTCCATTTCAATAGGGAGGGAGCTAAGAAAGGAGGTGGAGTAGCTCTTTTCTATCAGGCCCGTCTCCGCGCCGAAAGGTTTCTATCCGAAACCCTGGGGGGCGCAGAGGTTATGGGGGTAAAACTCAGGCGGGGGGCGGTATGTGTGGTGTTTTTGGTAGTATACCGACCGCCTTGGGCTTCGCCAGAATTCCCGGCTCTCTTCATTAGATTGGTTCAGGATCTACGGTCGAGATATGACAAAATGATTATTGTCGGGGACTTCAACTACCATTGGGAAAAATCCCCTAAAGAGGGGCAAGCGCTACAGATTGAGGAAGCAATTTCCTCCTTGGACTTCACTCAACAAGTGAAGGGACCGACACACGAGAAGGGACATGCGCTTGATTTAGTTTGGACCACTATGCCAGTCCAGGGCTCTACAGAGACCTTGCCATGCGCCTGGTCTGACCATTCTTTAATAAGGGGTAGAATTCTATTGAACGGCCACCTGTCCAAGCCTGGGGAAGGTTGGAAAATGGCCCGGAAGTGGAGAAACATCGATGGGGAGAAATTGGTGCATCTCCTGGAAGAGTCTCCTCCAGCAAAGGAGCAGAATGCTAATGTTGATGCCCTTTGTGGACACCTTCAGCATAGACTGGGGAGAGCCATTGATTTGGTGGCACCCCTTCGTAGGGTGAAGAAGGTGGAGAGAGGAGCTGGGGCTCCCTGGTACAATGACTCCTTACGTGATTTGAAACGTGGGGTGAGGAGGACAGAACGAGCATGGCGGAAAGAGTATGACGCCACAGCCAAGAAAGAATATATTTCATCCTTAGCGATTTACAAACTAGCCATCCAAACCAGGAAGGCTGCTTTCTTTGAGGAAAGAATAGTTGCAGCTAGAAATCCTCAGAAGGAAATCTTTCGGGTCCTGGCTGAGCTCAGGACAAACAAAGAGCAAAGCACTGAGTTCACCCAGGAGGATTGCCAGAGGTTCCAGGACTTCTTTGTGAACAAGATCTCCGATATTCTGGGAGAAATTGCTGCAACTATACCCCTTGATTGTCCTCGCCCACCTGACCATACTGCCCCGGCGGATATTACACTGTTAGCTGAGTTCTCCCCAATTGCAAAACAGGAATTACTCACGATTATAGACCGAGTTAAATCTGGCTCTCAGGTTGATCTATGTCCTCCTGATGTGTTTAAATTGGCACTGCCAGGAGTTGAGAAAGAAGTTTTGCATCTGTTGAATTCTTCCCTTCACACAGGACAGGTCCCTCTAGCTTTCAAAGAGGCTCGCCTGATTCCTCTACTAAAAAAACCTGGATCGGACACGAAGTGTTTGAAGAACTTACGACCCATTTCCCAGCTGCCTTTTTTGGCAAAAGTGATCGAGCATCATGTGCTGGCATTGCTCTCAGGACATCTAGAGAGCAACAACTTGCTGGAGCCTAATCAGGCGGGGTTCCGTGCCAACCACAGCACGGAATTAGTCATGCTATCAATCCTGGATGAACTGAGGAGTCGGGCTGATATAAAAACACCGAGCGCCCTGGTACTATTGGATCTCTCCGCGGCTTTTGATACCGTGTGTCATGAACAACTATTGTCGCGGTTGAGGTCCTTTGGTATCAGGGGTACAGCACATGCATGGCTTACATCATTCCTGCAGGGCAGGACACAAAGAGTACAGTTGGGGGATCTTCTTTCTACTTCTGCTCCCATCACTTGTGGGGTTCCACAGGGTTCTGCCCTGTCACCCCTACTCTTTAATATCTACTTGCAGCCTTTGATTGCACTCCTGAATAGGATGGACTGCCTAGTATATAACTACGCCAATGACACCCAGATAATTATCCGGCTGGATGATGGCCCGGGAGCGTCTACCAGGTTGCAGGACATACTTAAAGCCACGGTCAATTGGATGTCCGAGAATTCCTTAAAAATCAACCCGGTCAAGACGGAAGTGTTGCCTATTTTCATCACGGGCAACCCCTGGAGCGAGAAATTCTGGCCTGCGGAACTGGGTGTGCCACCGGAACCGGCGTCTGCAGTCAAAAGTTTGGGCTGTACGTGGATGACAAACTCTCCATGAAAAAACAAGTCACCACGGTAGTGGGCACCTGTATAGGCCTGATGCGACAATTGAGGAAGATCTCTGCATTACTCTCATTTTCCACCTTGAGACACGTGGTCTCAGCCACAATCCTGGCTAGGCTGGACTACGGAAATTCCCTGTATATTGGTCTACCCCAGCGGCTGCTGGATATGCTACAGGGGGTTATGAATGATGCAGCCCGGCTGATTTATAAGAAACCTAGGACTGCCCACTCTTCCCCTCTGATGCAGGAGCTACATTGGCTCCCGATTCGGCAGAGGGTTGTATTCAAAGGTCTGTGTATCGTACATAAGGCGCTGTACGGTAAGGCACCAAGATACTTGAAATCCCGCCTGTCCCCATACACACCGAGCAGGACTTTGCGCTCGTCGGACGCTACCCTCTTGTCCCAATCCCGTTTTAAGCTGGCCACGGTGGGGGGACGTGCTTTCTCCAACACACTCCCAGCTTTATGGAACAAACTGGCCCCAGAGCTAAGGAAGGAATGCAATCTGTTATCCTTCAGGAAAAAGTTAAAAACCGCACTGTTCAAGCAAGCATGGAGCAGCCTCTAGGCGTGGTGTTAAGATCAAGTAAATACTGAACCCCACTACGTAATCTGGACAAACAGCGCTTAGAGACCCCGGTGGTTATAACGCGCTATACAAATTAAATAAATAAATAAATAAATAAATAAATAAATATGCAACTCTACAGTGTCACCCTAAAATGGTAAATCTGTGGTTTTGAAACATATTTGTGGTATCTTCAACAAATACGATACACCAGAACCTGTAAAAGGTTTAGACTAGGCCTGGGTGGAGGACGTGGATTTGCAAAAAACTCCGCTCTGTATAGCGCAGTGGATTTTTTCCTTGCTCGCGCTCGCCAATGTTAAGTTGGCGAGTGCGAGCGAGGAAAATCCAATGGTAGACCACCTTCTAGCGAGATTTCTCAATTCAGGTGGTCGTGAATGGTCGCTTGCTCAGTGAATTTGTGATAACGGTGTCTGAGTTTGTATCTAATGTCTTAATGGTCCAGATTAGTGTTCACATGACTGGATATTCCCAATGGCTGAGACTCAAAAGAAACAGGTGATGCAAATTTCCTCTAATATGCGTGTCTCCTGGCCTTACAATGTGGGTGGTTTTCCACAGGTGGTGAAGAGAGAGGAAATATTGGGAGCATCCAAGAATGAAACAAGTGATGGAGGAAGGGGAAAGGTCTTTGTGGGGGGAACTTCTAGAAAGTTTTCCTACTAGAAATATGCAACTCCACAGTGTCACCCTAAAATGGTAAATCTGTGGTTTTGAAACATATTTGTGGTATCTTCAACAAATACGATACACCAGAACCTGTAAAAGGTTTAGACTAGGCCTGGGCGGAGGACGTGGATTTGCAAAAAACTCCGCTATGTATAGCGCAGTGGATTTTTTCCTTGCTCGCGCTCGCCAATGTTAAGTTGGCAAGTGCGAGCGAGGAAAATCCAATGGTAGACCACCTTCTAGCGAGATTTCTCAATTCAGGTGGTCGTGAATGGTCGCTACCGCTCGTGTTGAGAAACCGTCCGTTCACATTGAGGAAGCTGCCGCTCGAGTAGAACGTCTACTCAAGTGCGCAACTCCGCATGGCGTGGCAAAGGTTTTTAGTCACTTCACTTCGCAGAGTTCCGCATAGCGGAACTCCGCTCGGGCATAGTTTAGACAATGAAGCTTTTAGATAGGAAGTATTGACATCGCAAAAACTTAAATGATGGTGTGAAGGGGCCTGATTCGTATTGTATATATTTTCAATGATATCCTGGCAGAGTGTGTGATGTGAGTAGGACGTTTGTAGCACTAGATGCTATAATGAGTTATATCAGAGAAAACCTCATGCAAAATGCACAGCTAGAGAGCCTTGGAAAAGAAAACAGAATCTTGCCTTTGCCCACGAATTCATTCGAAATTGCACTCCTTTTTCTGTTGAAATGATATCTGCTCCCATTTTTTCCATGAGTGAAGAAGACGCAGCCCTGTGGTTTCCATTTCTGTGCGCTTTAACTCTTTTGAGAGAAAGAATATATTATTGTATTTTGAGCACATGCCTGCACTCGGTCACATACATTGATTTCACCACCATTAAACAGTATTTCATTTTTATGGTCAATGATTTGCAACCGCTCTCCAATTAACAAGGAAGCTTGGATGAGTGACAAAAATGAAAAAGTCGCACAGAAAGATGTCCCAGTTTCATTTAACAAAGCCGAACAACTCATTGTTTTGTCGTGCAGACCTTTTTCCCCTTTGTCTCCTTAATTTTATGTTGAAGAAGAGACATAATAGAGCCAACAGTCCTTAGTAACTGGCACCAAAGCTATATCCAAGACTATTTTGTATCTCTTGGAGGTTTTCTAAAATATAGTGTCAAGGAAACATTGATGGGTTTACCACCTTTAAATATAAATCATGCAGGTCAGGCCTAAGGGCAAATACATTACTATGAAAAGCTCTAACTAGTGTTTATGCTGGTATATTGATCCTATGATAGAAAGGAGCTCTGAGTATATTTTCCAGGAGAGTGTGCTTTTTTTTATGTATAGCAGACATCACCAATATTTACATCAGCACATAGTAACAATTAATGATTCCCACCGCTTTCCTTTCCCGAGTGTCCTGGTAGATTTCTAGGAAGCGTCGAACAGGAGTAAAATATCTAATGTATATTGATATCTGTACAGATCGTGTTGTTACTGGCACATCATGAAGACATGGGGGATCCGTAGAGCTTAGTTTCCATATTGTGTTAAGTATTGTAATTGCCCAACTGCCAAGGCCTGATAATGCATGTAGGTGACCCCTGGAGCAGAGTGAATATCTCCATTGACAGAGACAAGCATGGATCTTGCTGCTGTACCTGCTGATTGTGGGGTTACATGCTGTCTATTTGTACAGAGGTTAGACTAAGCTTAAAGCACTGCACAGGCTCCACTGGCCTGAAATGCTGCTGCATTTGCCTCCATGGAAGCAAACAGGTAACTCAATGAGTACAGAAGCAGGAAGACATAGTGCCAGGAACCCTATCACTACTCTCTCCTCAGATGTAGGATTAGATCAACCAAGCTCATGGTGATGGTGGCTGGCAAGCACACTCCCTATGTGACATTTCTTATTACCATTTGTGAGTTCTCCCCTGCCACCTATTGCCCATTCACTTAGCCATTAACCTCAGTTTTTCATGGGTTGAGCACAGCTGCTTCTTCACTGTCAGTGGCCTGGGATCTGTCTGGATTGTGCACTAATTAGAAATAAATACTCAAAGAGGTGGTGTGTGGTCCTAGCATAGGCCCTTCACGCACACATCCCAACCCCCGCAAGGGTCTGAGACCTGTCTGACCATTTCCCCAAAGTAGTAAGATCTACTGAGGCGGAAACACCCTCTGGAAGTGGAGCAACTGATCTAGTCTTGGTAGCTGACTTGAGTTACAAGATATTCAAACATTCAATTCATTACTTTTTGTTTCTCCAAATGAGATGCCTAAGTCCACATGGTATGCCTACATATAAGTCCCATACTGGTTATTATACAGGTGTCAAGCTACACCTTATTGATGAGGCCCAACAATGAACTGCATGGTCTGATGTTGCTTTTGTTCAGATCTAAAGGGGAGTTATCCTGGCAATATAGGCTTTACTGTGCCTATTGGGTGAGGACCAAGTTTGGTGTCTCATCTATAGTTGCAGAGTGCACAAAATGGACTGGAATGCAGCTGGAATAATTAGCAGTGGCTGAAATTAGTTGAAGTATAAAATGTATCACATATTTTGGTTGTGACACCCAAGAGACAAATTCCATCCTTTATTTGTCTCCTTATGTTTTATGAATGTGAGCACAAACGTGTGGATGAATACTTAGTGAACAAAACACTTCTGTAAGGTCCAGACTTAGTCGCATACTCAGCACTTTGTTCAACATCTCAATTACCACAGCCCCCTTCACCCAAGGACTGGAGACTGGAAACATGCAGACGTCAACGCTCTATTAGATTAACCATCATCAGACCCCAGTGAACTCTACAACTACCGCCCAATTCTCCTGCTCCCATTCCCAGACAAAGTACTTGAAAAAGACTTCAACCAACAACGTTCCTCACATCTTAAATAGAACATCTCATTCCGGATTATGCAGCAACCACAGCACTGAGCCAGCCCTCATCGCATCTACCGACGACATCCAAGCCCTACTTGATGGAAGAGATATCTGATCCTCCTAAACTTCTTGGCAGCCTTTGATACAGTCTTCCACCACACACTCATCACAAGGCTGCACAACATAGGCATCCAAGAAACCACTCACAGATTACCTCTTTCCTCACCAGGAGAATGCAAAAATTCAACCTTCCCCCCTTCACCTATGAAGCCAAGGAAATCATCTGTGGAGTTCTTCAAGGATCCTCACTCAGCCCCACCCACTTCAACTCTTATATGACACCTCTGACTAGAATCGCCAAAACCCCCGGACTCAACATCATATCCTACACTGACAACACACAACTCATCTTCTCACTCTCTGAAGACACCACCAAGACCAACTTATACAACTGCATGACAGGCATCACCAACTGGATGAAGGACAACTGCCAGAAGCTCAACTCGGACAACACAGAGGTACTGATTTTTTTAAACAAAAGCTCCCAATGGGAAGCATCCTGGTGGCTCTCAGAACTAGTTCCTATTCCTACCTCACTGACCAAGCTAGGAACCTAGGTATCATTCTGGACAACAATCTAACCATGTCCTAATCGTCTACTCTTCCTGCTTCTTTATCTTCTGCATGCTTCATAAGAAATTCAAATAGCTACCCCAAAGCTCAAGAAGCACCATCACCCAGCCCCTCATCTTCAGCCAACTGGACTATGGCACCACTCTCTGCGCAGGGATCGCAGCTTACCTCCTCCGATGAGTAGATACCATACAGAACGACGCAGTCAGACTCGTCCGGGATTTCCCTAGAGAAACCCACATCACCCCCTACCTCAGGGAACTCAACTGGCTACCTGTACATAAAAGATGCCAAGCCATGTCTTCCACTGGATTCAAGCTAGCCTGGCTGATGATGGCTGATTAGCCAGAAACCGGTCCCAGAATGCTTGTTTCCGGTCCAGGGAAGACATGGCTTGGCAGTTCGGGTTGTACTGTTCCCATGAGGCACAGGGTCAGACTGGTTGCATATGGCCATTTCTGAACTGGGGTGGTGGAGTGAGCTAAAGAATGATGATGGATTAAACCCAGATTAGTTGACTGGGGGTGAGTGCTTTCAATATTCAACACTGTGGCATTATCAGGATCCTCAGAAAGATCGGATCTTATCTCTCCCCTGATGCTAGGAAACAGGCCACAGTGGCTCTTGTCTCCTCGAGACTGGACTATTGTAATGCACTGTATGTGGGCTTGAACAAAAGCATGGTTCATCGACTGCAGATGGCCCAGAACGCAGCAGCCAGGCTGGTCCTTCACCTCCCTATGTGTTCGTCAGTCTCCTCGGCCAGGAGAGAGCTTCACTGGCTACCCGTACAGTCCAGGATCTCCTTCAAGCTCCTTTGCCTCGCCCATGGGGCTGTCTATGGCTATGCATCAGAAGGCACTAGGTCTCTCCTATTTCCCTACGTACCTAGCAGAGCTCTTCGGTCCTCATCCAAAAATCTCCTTGTGGTTCCCAGATTTGTAAGAGCAAGATAAGGAGGCAGGGCTTTTTCCACTTTAGTTCCTAAGCTTTGGAACTCTCTCCCCCCTGTCCTGGTGGGACAGCCCTCTTTGCATGCTTTCGAAAAGAACTCAAAATCTGGCTTTTTCGAGAGGCATATCCGTAGTCATGGATTTGGTGATTTGAGACCTGTTTAGCCTGATTGTTGTTTTTATCTGGTGCCTTGATGCCCTTGGGCTAAGTTGCGCGGTACTAAGTCTACCTTCATTCATTCATTCCATCCATCCATCATCCCCTTTGTTTTTGAGGTTGAAACAACAGCATATATTTGAGGACTAAATTTCCGTTCATCATCAGATTTCAGCCTCAGAATTTGACAGTAGGTTTAGGAGTAGGCTGTTCACCAAGGACTTCTGCCAAAGAAATTGTTAGCCAGGAGGAGAGAACTTTAGTTTTGTCCAAATTTATCTAAAGCTTATTGCAGATCTTCCATCTCCTGATGTCGTTTGTACTCTTATGTAAAGAGGAGATGGACTAATCCCTCTTAGAGAGAAAAGATAATCTGGATATCAATAGCGTAAGAACATAGTAAGCATTCTGAACTTCTAGCAATAGACATCACAGGTCTAATATAAATGTTAAAAAGAAATAGAGATAGTATGAACCTTGAGATACTCCAGTATATACTGCTGACAGTGCAGCAGTCCAACTCCCTAAAGAGACTACTTGGAATTTGTTCTGTGAGAAAGAATTTGAACCACTCAAGGGCCAGCCCCTTTATACTGCAATCAGCCTGGCTGATAAGATTGTTTTCAAATGTGTCAAAGGCTGCTGACAATTTGAGAAAAATTAAAGCACTTTTGATGTTTCCAACAGCAGCCCTTTGTGGGTTATCTTGTACTGGAAAAAGGGTAGATTCCATGCTACGGCATGATCTAAAACCAACTTGAGCATCCTCAAGGAGCAGGTTGGACTCTAGATATTTATTCAGTTGATTGGCGACCGCTTTTTCTAAGATCTTGGCACTGCCAGCAACAGAGTAATAGTGCAGTAGATTCAGAGTTTAACACCATCTTTTTCTAAAGAGGCTTAAGAATCCTAATGTTAAGTCTTTCAGAAGAATTCTTTGGTTCAAAGAGGATAAAATTATCCTTTTTTTTTGTTTTTTTGTTTTTGAAAATTTTATTTTTTTGTCATTTTCAAACTGTATACAGACACAAATCTACCATACATTCACATTTTCCATCAGGTATAGTGACAGCATCTATCAAGCAAGTCTAGATAGTCCATGGTTACATACAAATCCAGATAATTACCAATCGCATAGCAATCCCTCATAGAACATATAGGGGCATGTAGCATACTATTCATACAAGGCAGTATGTAAAAAAAAAACAGCAGGCCCTTCAACGGGCAACTAACGTGGCGAATAACATGCTGGTATCATACTTCTCCATAGGTTATAGCCTATATAGTTATGACGCAGCAGTGCATCCATTGTACTTCACAGTGCGGTCACACGCCATCCTTCATCCTAGGCCCTCAGGGGAGTTCTCCCTCCCTATCTGTATTGTCTCTGCTCGTAGCATGTAGTTCTGTAAGGGCCCCCAGATGTCCTTAGGCCTGGACGCAATAGGTTGAGTTTCTGCATAAATCTTATTCTGTTCCTGACAGTACAACACATCCTGTAGCCAGTCTTTGAACTTCAGGGCCCTTCCCCTCCCCATCTACAGGCAATCCGCCTCTTGGCGAGCAGCAAAGCAACATCTAGAAATTTTCTATAGGTTCTGGGTATCTGTGCAGTGTATCCTAATAGTATATTCAACGGGTCTTTGGTTAGGGTAGTGTCCAACATTAATTCCAGTGCATTATGGACCTGTTCCCAATATTGCTCCACTTGGGGGCATTCCCATGATAGATGGAGGACGCCAGCTCCAGGTCGTTTACATCTTTCGCAGCAGTCATTATCCTCCAAATTAAACCTATATTTGTGTGCTGGGGTATAGTATATCCTATGTAGGAATTTATAGTGGATAATTTTGAGGCGACAACTAGATGTGATAGTTCCCGGAATATTACAAAAATATTCCCACTGATCATCATTCACCTCCCTTTTTAGGTCCTCACTCCAGTGTACCCTAGATGACCCCGCTATTACCGGTGTGTGTGTCCGCAAGCTACTATAAATATGTGACACCAAATGTGCTCCGTCAGCGCTATTCAGGACAGTGTGCAGTGGTCCCACACACTCCGGCTCTTTGGGGTAGTCAGGAAGCAGTGCCTTCATACCTTCCCGTAGTCTGATATAGTAGAAGACCTCTAATGGGGTGGGTGTGATATTTCCAAACAAAAGGTCACGTGATCGAAATTTACCATTTAGAAATAGATCTCCCCATGTGAGTATGTTCAGCCGCCGACACATATTTTGAAACCCAGTTTCGCGCAATAGCTCTACTCTGGGATGATAGGTAAGGGGCATACGTGGTGCATATAGGAAAGTAACGCCTAGGTTACGTGAGATTCTCTGCCACGCATCTATTGTAGTTGTCACTGTGGTTGAAGGAATATCCAGCGCACTGATAGGAGCATAAACGACCCCAGTCAGGGGCAAAGGTCTAGCTATCCAGTCTTCCGCAGCTATTTGAGGCATAAAAGGGGTGGGTTTAACCCAATGGAACAGGTAGTGAGCTTGCGCGGTAAGGTAATATGCTTCAAAGTCTGGTATGTCGAACCCACCCTTGTTATGTGGTTGCGCCATAACAGCCCATTTCAATCGCGATTGTCGCCCACTCCAGACCAACCTGATCAATTCTGTAAGTAATGTTTTAAATAAATAGGCCCCCGGGTAATACGGGATGTTGAGAAAGTAATATAGAAAACGGGGCAGAATAACCATCTTGATAAGTGACACTCTGCCAGCCATTGACAGCGGAAGGGCAATCCATCTCGCGATACTATGGCGTAGTTTGGTGATTGCCGTGCCATAATTTAGTCTTAGCGTCTCTTCGCTATCTCTAGATATTTGTATCCCCAGATATTTCAGGTCTGTGTGACACCATTCCATTGGGTAGTCTAGAGTGAAGTCGGTCACTGCAGATGTTAGTGGATAGAAGTGCGATTTTCCCCAATTAATTGTTACTCCTGATAGTCCACCAAAGACCACAAATTCTCGCAGTAAAGCATTTAGCTTAGTCTGAGGGTCAGTGACATATAATGTAACATCATCGGCATAGAGGGACACCGATATTTGACGCTGCAGACACCGAAAAGCGCTATCTTGATGTAGTTGTCGTATTCGACAAGCCAGTGGCTCTATCACGATCGCGAATAGGAGCGGGGACAGTGGGCATCCCTGCCTCTTGCCCCTTGTTATTACTATTGGGTTGGAAAGGTGTCCATTTATGAGAATTTTGGCCATAGGCTCAGTATAGAGCAGTTGCACCCACGATATGAACACAGGTGGGAACCCCATCTTCTGCAACACAGTAAATAGGTATCGCCACTCCACCGAATCAAACGCCTTAGTTGCGTCTAGAAAAACTGCAGCGAGAGGAAAATGGGGGGCTACCATCTGTATAAGTGAAAAGAGAGTGCCCAGGTTATGTGAGGTCGCCCTGGATGCGACAAATCCCGACTGGTCTGGGAGTATAATCCTCGTCATGAGCAGAGACAGTCGTGTGGCAAGGACCTTGGCCAATATTTTCGCATCGCAATTTATTAGCGACAGTGGCCTATAGAAGTCACAAAATCTAGAGTCTTTACCCGGCTTCAGTAGGGATGTGATCACCACTTTGCGCATTGATCTGGGCAATATTCCACACTCTAAGGAATCCTCAAATACTTCCTTAAGGACCGGAGCCATGATATTTATATAACACTTATAGAATTCTGCCGGTATACCATCCAGGCCAGGCGCCTTCCCATTGCTCAATGACATGATAGCTTCCCTAATCTCATCCAGTTCCAGGGGCGCACTCAGAAAGTTCCTATGTATGTCACTGAGCCAGCATAGCGCTACGTCTCCCAGGAATCCATTCAGATCTACCTCTCCCGAAGCCTGCGTGCTACAAAGGTGTTCATAATGTGTTTTAAAGGCGTCCGCAATAGTATCATTGTCTTTACAAAACTCTCCATCAGCACTTTCGACTTCCATAATTACATTAGTACTACGCGTCGTCTGTATAACTCCCGCTAACGCCCTCCCCGGTCGTTCCCCTTCACCATATGTGTGGCCAATCCAGTATTTGTTACGGAATTTAGTTTCGCGAAGTGCCTCATCCTCGTATTCTGTCAATTTAACCCTAAATTCTCGGTGCGCCTCTCCCCAACCCGTGCCTTGCATTTTGCTCTCTAACTCCTTCATTTCATCCTCCAGCTTTCGGATTGTGCGTTGTATATCTCGCAGCACTCCAAAACTCTTCGCAATACACCACGTCCTAACCGTGACCTTAAAGGCCTCCCAGACTGTCACTACATCATCAACCGTGTCCTTATTCTGAGGAAAAAATTCTATTATATCAGTTTCTAGTTCTGTCCTAAATACTGGGTCCAACAGGGCAGTAGGGTGCAGGCGCCAAGCAGGTCTGGGGCGATAATATCCGGGCACAGTCAACGTAATTAACACGGAGCAATGATCCGAATGGGTTCTGGCCAAGTGTCTAGCCATAGTCACCCCAAGAGCCATTTCTCTGGTCAGGAAGCAATAGTCAAGGCGCGCCCATGTGCCTGTGTATGAAGTGAAATGTGTGCCTTCCCGCTGCGCGGGATGCATGTGTCTCCAACTGTCTATCAGCTGCCCCTCTGCCAGTATACCCTGAAGTGTCTCTCTCATCCTAGGGTGGAAGTGTGCCTGCCCGTCCGCTCTATCCATAGCTGGTGTAATTGCCACATTAAAGTCACCACCCCAGATGACGTGTCTTGATCCGGCATCTAGTATTTTCCCCCACAGCATCGTAAAGAATTCTGGAGTATCCACATTTGGTGCATAACAATTAACTATGGTTACAGTGCTACCTCCCAGTCTCCCCATATCAGCACGTATCGGCCAGCTATATCCGTCAGTTATCCTAATAATGTAAAAGGGACCGTACGTCTCAACAGTATGGCTGCGCCTCTAGCATAAGAGGAGTAATTGGAAAAGACACGGAGCCCTGCCCACCTGGAGGCAAAAGAGGGGTTAGTGCGCGATGGTGTGTGCATCTCTTGTAGCATTACCACATCAGCCCCATGTCTATCTAAGTATGCTGATACCTGCCTGCATTTTCTAGCATCTTTAAGCCCCCTGATGTTCCAAGAAAGTACTGTAAGTTTAGAATCCGCTCTCTCACCCATCACCAGAAGAGGCAAGCCATTTGTGTAGTATGAACCATGGACACAATGTCATTCCTTTCATCCATGTATCACCCGAACATTCGTACCAATGAGTAACTTCAATATGCAAACGACACCAATCAGTCTGCACAACGACATCCTCTGCCCATCTTTCAAATGCCTGTACTGTGTCTATAGGTGCATATGGCGTCGAACAAACATCCCGTACCGCCACCCTCCTACTGTCCCCCCACCCACTGAAGCATCCCCAACTTCGCAGGAACAATGCCCCTCCCCACAATACCCACCAACATCCCCCCCACCCCCCAAACATTACCCAACAGACCCAGAGTGATATTTAGCAACATTGGGGTTCTCCCGCTGGGGGATCTACTAGAGTGCAACACAACCACCACCTCCTCCTCAAGCCTTGAAACTGTCCTGGCCCATGACCATGCCCGAGGAGGGATAGTGGGCCCTGGGATACATTACCACTGGGGTACTCGGCTAGTTCTCTTTGTAAAGTCCCCCACCTCTCAGCTGTGCATCAGTTCGTGTGAGTTATCAGGTGTGACCAGGATGCCGCACATGCAGCAATGGTATCAAGCTTCCTCATCCGTATCTCGTGCAGCATCCCGCTGAGTAGGGTCACGATCGTTCGCTCCACGTTGCGACTTCCTCAGTGTTCGTAGATAGTCCTCCACCTGTTGCGGATTTGTAAAGAAACTTTGTTTCCCTTGTTGAGTCACTCGCAGACGTGCAGGGTATAGCAACGCGTAATCGACTTGTGCATCGCTCAGCTTCTTCTTTACGCCCAGGAACCTGCGTATTTCTTCTTGTACCAGTGGGGTAAATTCTGGAAAAATAGAGAAATTCACTCCGTTATATGCCAGGTTTTGTTTGGTACGCGCTGCCCTCAGTGCCACATCGCGGTCCCAGTAATTTAGCAGCCTCGCAATGATAGGCCTCGGTAGGGTACCGGGTTTTGGTATAGGCCCCAAGGACCTATGCGCTCGCTCCACTATAAGTTTATTTATTTATTTATGGTTTTTGTAGAGCGCGACACTCATCCCAAGGGATATCACGGCACTAATACCAAGTGAACACTACTGGAAAACTAATGCAATGGGGCCCAAGTGAGCACCACTGAAAACTGAGGCAATAGGACCTAGCGATGAATGGGAAAGAGGTGGGTCTTCAGCTTTTTCCGAAACAGAAGATAGTTTGTGGTGTGTCTATGGTCATCCGGAAGCTCATTCCACCTCCTGGCTGCCATATAAGAAAAGCAGCGGCCACCTGTTCTAACTTTATAGATGCATTTCATCCTGGCTAATGCTGATTGGGCTCGTAGGTTCCTGGTGGGGACGTAGAATTCAATCTTCCCTGAGAGAATGGTGGGATCCGTCTTATGCAGGACACTCTGGGTGCATGATAGAGTAGTTTAAGGCGGCCCTCTGACGCATTGGAAGCCAATGAAGTGTATTCAGACATTCCAATGCCGAGTCTCGCCTGCCCTTGTCACAAATCAGTCTTGCCGCCGAGTTCTGCAATACCTGTAGTCGAGAGAATAGATGTTCATTCATCCCCACAAATAACGCATTGCCGTAGTCCAGGCGGCTGACCAGTAGGGCCTGTGTTACTGAACGCCTACAGTCCAGGGGTATCCAGGGAAAAAGCCTAGCCAACAGCTTCAAAATGGTAAATCCCTTGCCACAGAGGGATCGCACATGGTCTTTCATGGATAAATCATCATCCATGATAATCCCCAAGTTCCTAGCATGTTGTTTAGGGATAGGGGCGAAACCCAACGAGGGCGGCCACCATGAGATGTCCCACACTCGCTTGGCACCGCCGAATAAAAGGATCTCGGACTTCCCCGCATTCAGTTTTAGGCAGTGGGCATGCATCCATTGGGCCATTTCTGAGAGACAGCCATGAAGTTTGGTTTTAATAATATCCGGCTTCTCATTCAGAGCCACCGTCAACTGCGTATCGTCCGCATATGAGCAAATGCCGATGCCCCACTTCCTTCCAATGTCGGCTAAAGATGACATGTATACATTGAAAAGAGTGGGGCTCAGCGAGGCGTCCTGGGGCACTCCACAGTCGATGGGGGTAGGCCCAGATTGAAACTGACCCATATGGACCGCCTGGGAACGCTCACTTAAAAAAGAGCAGATCCATTTCAAGGAGTTGGAATAGACTCCTTTTTGCCGGAGTATTTTCAGCAGACAGACAGACAGACAAATTGCGCGGAGAAAGCCTCAGCTCCTATGGCCGTCAGGAGTAGTTTTTCTATGTAGTCCTCCATCCGACCAGTGTTTGTAGATTCTGGTATTCCCGTAACGCGTATGTTATTACGCCGACTACGAGCTTCCAAATCTTCGTTTTTCGCAGCTATGGTGCGGAGCAGGTTGTCCATACGCGTTAATTGTGTTGTGTGTCTTGCAGTGATCTCGCCGTTGTCCGAAATGCGCCTTTCGGTTTCCGCTAGCCTCTCTTAATGCTGGTCTACTTTGTGGACTATGGCATCCATTCTAGAAGACATTCTGTCTACTTTGTCAACCACTGTGGCGACCCCCTGTCGCATTTCTTGCAAAAGCTGACGCATGTCCAATTCCGCGGATGCTTCACTGCCTCCCGCCATTGCATCAGTGTTTTTCTCAGCTGCCGCCGAGTTGGCTTTCGAATTCTTTTTCCCAGCTTCGAATGACAGCTTCGGTTGACGAGCGTCTTGTCTCACCATCATGCTGCCAGTCCCAGGACCTCGTGGGCGCACCACAGCCAGTGTAGAGGTATCACAATGACAGGCAGCCACTATTTGGTATCCAGACCGGTATCAGTCCCTTGTCCAGAAAGAGCTCGTATCAGAACTCTAATTACCAGAGGGCGCCCATACACTGCATGGCCTCTCGGCTGCGATAAATCAGCAGATAGTGGGAACAGACCCGATGTATTCACTTTTTGGTGCAAAGTCACACAGTCTATGTTGTTGTATGCAGTATCCTGTGATGGCAATCATAGGCCCTGGAATCCCACCATAGGTGCAAGGCCCCAGTGCACCAGCATGTCCATTACACATGTGTGGAGTATCAGCCACATGCAGTAGCTCTGGCTCGCCTTCACATGGAGGCACGAGACAATCTTCTCTCTGGGCAGCCTTCGTGGCAGTGGGGGTAGATTGTGGTTCCAGGATCTGCTCTGCACCACACACGTTCAATCTATTAGGTCACCGCGGGGGGCTTTATGTTTGACTTTGCTTTTTTTCCCGGGCAGTGCTGCAGTGACGTAGCCTGCGGATCGCGCCTCAAGCCCCTGCGGCGATCGTGACCAGCCGTGCCCGATCCCCCACGTTTTTGCCGGATTCCGCCCCTCTCTCGTCGTGTGGGCGCGATGGTCTGTGCTGCAGCGTCGCAGTCAAGCAGTTGTGCCCCCGTGACTGCCCCTGCAAGCTGGGGGTTCGAAGCCACCGCCTCCGCAGTGTGCGGCGCAGACCGTTGAGGCCTACTTGCCTCGTGTGGACCACGGAGTTTCCTGCCAGTCGCCGCCGTCCTGCCCACCGGTCCCATCCTCCACGTCCGTCACGGCAAATCTTCCTCTCTCCGTTCTCAGACCCACCGCAGCCGATCCGCACCAAACTTTCGCCGAGGGTGGAGGACAGGATATGCAGCAGTCCTAGTGAGTTATTGCCGATGTATGACCAGGTTAAGAAGGATTACTTGAGGATATTAGGCCCAGGTTACAGGAGCCTCACCAAAAGGCGTCCATCCTGTACGTGCGCCCTATAGCGCCCCCCAGGATAAAATGATTCTTAAAATCGAAAGGGTCAAGCTAGGTAAATCCAGAAGGATGTTTTAGAAGAAGAATGTCGAAAGGTGAGCCAAAATTGCACAATTTAGTCTTAGAGCTGAGCTTCTCCGAAGGCATACTTTGAACTAATTCAGCCTACATAGAGGCCTCTTACTGCTCAATTCAATGGCCTGTCTAATAAGTGGTGAATCAACCTTCTCCTTACATGTAGTAATATCAACATCAGCTTGGAACTTTAGAAGCTATGTTAAAAAAACAGATGATAACAAATTGCAAAGTTCCCCAGCATGATCCTCTTAGCCCCTGGGGAGGAGTTACCTATAATGTAATTGATGACTGTGAACACATTTCACTGTGAGTTCACTTTCTTTATGGCTATGGCTACTTTCTATATGTGTGACGCTGGCTTTTAGGCAACCTCAAGGGATGGATCATAGATCATACAATCTAAGGTATTTTCTTTCGGCCCGCTTTAGCTCAAATGTGGCCTCCTGCAGCTCTCTGTTAAACCAAAGGAGCATCTAATGGAAGATGGTTCCATTATAGCACCTCATCAATCCGTTTCTTGCTAGTTTTCTGCTAGACAACAAAATGGTTCATCAGTATGCAGAATGATCAGGTCAGCAAGCTTTCAAATGTTACCAAATCTAAAATAGTATTGGACTGACTTTGCCTATTGATAAAATTAAACACCAACCCCTCCCCTCCCCCAATTATCAGTTAGGTTGCACACAAGAAGGGGGCTTCTGCAAACTGCTGTGGGATAAACAAGCCTTCATATGACAAGCATGACCGCCATATTGTCTGTAAAATAGTTAAATACACACATTATTTTTTATTCACAACGCCTTGGCCTCCTGTCTCTATCGATGTATTGGTTTAAAACTTTTATTTACAGTAAAATAGATTGTGTGTGAGTCAAAAATAAAAGTTCAAGAAATTATGGATGAATTCTCATAATCTAGTAAACCTTATAAACCTAAACAGAGGTTGAAAAAGCTTCGCAAGTAACTTACATGTGGCTGTTCCTCTCTTCTCCGGTGCACTGTATGAACACTGGGTTTTCTGGGATGTAACAGCCACTAGAGAAACAGAAAATACTTTTGAAGCATATATGAAAAAATCATACATATTTAAGAAATCAGTTCATTAGGGAAAATGCACTTTGTCTTTTTTTCATGACTTTTTCCACCATGAAAAGAAACTAGACCATTGGAACTTGCCACAAATAGCACAAACAGTGCAGTTAAGATGACCCTTAGTGCAGTAGATATAAATACATGAGCATTGACAATTCGCTGTGGCCTAGTGTTGCCTTCCAGATGCTCTAACAGAAAATATTTCACATCAGGGAACAGGGGCAAAGGCAAACAAGGGAGAGAGCAACACAGAGGGTTGGGGTGTTTGGGATAAAAAGCATATGAGAGGGAACAACACAGGGGATGAGTGGCTGGTATTTGGCAGTTGGTCTGGCACATGAGGGAAAGAGTTGGATAATACTTGCACTCTCATGGAGTGCCTAACTAAGAAAGAAAAAAGTAGTTCTCTAAACGTGAGCAGTGTAAGGATGCAAGTCACCCAATCAATGATGCTGTACTTTGCTAATATTCAATAAAAGTTTTTTGAAAATTAAAAATAAAAAAAGTCAACCAATCAAAACGATTGTAATGGAGTTGTACTCCAGGGGAAGGACAAACACAGTAAGAAGAAAAAGGCAGGCTATCAGATAAGAAGCAAGCAAGTGAGTTACAATGAAGTCAACCAATGATGAGCAATGAATGGACCATAAGTACACAGTAAGTACACATAGGTTGTTAACAGCCAGACAGCCGTCGCTGCTTGGTAAGCGATATCTAGTTAAAGCTAGTATAGTGTATCAAGTGGTGGAGATGCTTGCTTTTATTCTCAATTGAAGTGATTTTTTTATCGACCTCCACCTCCCATGAAGGAAAACAGTTTTGAAAGTAAGAGGTAACAAATGCTTGAAGGGGAGATGTTAGACCTGACACCTTGGCGTGGGTCTCCCTTCCATTTTTGCTGTTGCCTCATGTGTTTTTGCTGGTGTTAGATGCTTTGGGCACTGTGCCAATGCTGTCCAGTGCCACAGTGCAAGTGCTCCCTATTGTAAATTATTGTATGAATTAGTGATTGGCGGTTTGGTTTACCTGTCAGACCCTAGTACAGTGCACCCGGAGTGCCCAGGGCTGGTAATCCAAATGCTGCTGGTGGGCTTGCAGCACTGGTTGTGCCACCCACAGAAGCAGCAACCTGTAAATGTGTGTCTAAGGTCTGCCATTGCAGAGCCTGTGTGCATTCTGGTACTGCCATGCTGACTGGACAAGTGCACCCACTTGCCAGTCCCTAACCTTCCCTTCTCTTCATGTCAGACACCACTATGGTGGGCCCAAGGGCAGGGTGCATTGTAAGTACAAGGTAGGACAAGCCCTGGTGTGTGTGTGTGGCATGTCCTAATAGTGAATTACAGTGATTTTCGTTTTTCACTATTGCAAGGCTAACTGTTCTCCATAGGCCAGAATAGGCAGTTAGATTATTACTATAATCCTAACTGACTCAGGGAACACAGTAGAAATTCGAGTTTAGTATGCCTGAACTCAGAATGATAAAATAAATCTTTTAGTGAAGTTGATTTTAACATTCTGAGTTTGAAAATACCACTTTTGGAAAGTAGGTATTTTCTTGTCTAACTATCCAAGCCTGCCTCTGCTAGGTTGTGTATTCCTTGTCTGGAGTTTGAGTGACAGGGGTTTGGAGATTCCAGGAGACAAGGTGAGTCAACCCAGTGGTGAATAGAGAGATCTGCATCTAGATGGGTGGGAGGAGTTGCACCTGGGACCTGAATCGGGTTGTGCCTTCCCTCTACAATGCTGGCTCCACCTCCTGTGGTGTGTCTGATGTCTCTGCCCTGCACTGTGAAAGGGGAGAAGGAGTTATGTCAACAGAGTGCTCCAGTGCTGTGCCTTCCCTCCACAATGCTGGCTCCACCTCCTGTTTCTGCCCTGCACCATGAAAGGAAAGAAGAAGTCCTGTAAACAGAGTGCTCCTGGACTGACCAGAACTGTTTTGGATTACACAAAGGCCCCTCTGCCCTCAGAGGACAAAGGAGTTTGGGGTATAAATAGTGGGACCCTGATCCCAAGAATTTAGATCACTTTTGGACAAACAGGAAGAAACCTTTGCTGAGGAGCGGAACCTGAAGAAACTGAGGAGAGACTATTTCTAAGCTGAAGAGCTGCTTGGGGGATTGGCCTGCAGTGGTTGCCTGACTGCCAAAGAAAGTGAGCTCTCTTAACTCTGAAGAAAAGTAGGCCATGAAGGCACCCAGGTCTCCCCAAACTTGCTGCTCTTTGATCAAAACATCATTGTGACTTTCGAACATTCTTAGATGATCCCAAACAATCCTAAACTATATAGGCATTCTCTATGGTTTGTCAGACTTTACTTTTTGTCCACAATGCCATAAGAGCCTGTTTTGCGGCACACAAGCCCGGTGACATTTGTGAATTGCTGTCTTGAACATCCCATCTAGTGCACTGACAATGCTGTGCCAATATGTTTTGACGTTTGGACAGTGCCACAAGAGATTCAGTAGTTTTCTTGCACTCCCAAAACAATGCCAACATGTATCAGACCTATTGGGGTCCCACCCATTTAGCTTGATCGTGGTGTAACATCTGTATGTCTGGTGTCTAATCATCAACAGTCTTCCTACAGAGCTTTTAGATGTGATGGTTGCCTTATAGAGAATGTCTTCCCATTCTTTTGTTGTAAGTGTACACCCCAACTCAATCCCTCACTTCTTCTTTCCTGGTGCCTTCTTAATATTATTTGTGTTTGTCAGGAATTTACATATTTCTGTCACTCTCATTTGTAATTATCCAGTTTTAAAATTGAGTCAGGTGTTGGCTGGCTTGGGGCTTAATTGAGGTGTGTCGGATATAAATCTGGCATTAGTGGTAGCTTTACATCTCAGTCTCGCTATAGTCTCCTTTAAGGACCTTAAATGACTTGATATCTGATTCAATGAAGAGGTATCCTCTTCTAAGCCAGTCTCTAAGGTAGTTTCTTGTCTTCCATTTCCAAATGTCGATTGTGCTGTCCTGTGTGGCTGAGGAGAATTTGTATTGCCTGGTATATCAATGAACAGAGAGGGGAATGTTGTCAGGCCCAACTGCACTGCCACTCTGTAAAAAACATTAGGGTTATCTTGGTTGTGGATGAAAAATCCTGCAACTCTAAACTTCTTAATGATCCTGAAAACTTTACAGATACTGGACCCTGCAACCAGTTGATCCACAAAACAAAGTGTTTCTCAGGCTGCTTCCTTCCACTGCATATCATAGTTGGGCTGCCTGATGGCATATGACTATCTAACAAAATTCACTATAGAGAGGAACAGGGTGCAGGTAGTGTAGGTCCTACCTGCACTCGTCACTAAATTGTATCTCCATATTACTGGGAGTGAACAAATTAGATTTACAGCTAGATTCATGAAAGGAAATTGCGCTCGTAAAGGGCCAGATTCTCAGAATCTGACCCTTTGCGAGCGCAATTTTTGCATTTGGGATTAATCATCCCAAATGCAAAAATCGGTAATTGCGAAATCGCATATTTGCGAGGAATTGCATTTAAGGATTCTCTATTTGAGATTCCTTAAATGCAATTCATCAACCATTTTTAATTTGCGAATTCGCAATATTTGGCTGCTATTTACCACAAATTGTAACTTCGTGGTAAATAGCGAAAACTCAGAAAAATGCACTTTAGTGCATTTTTCTGAGTGGTATGTTACACACACACATGTCCTTTGGACATGTGTGTGCGCAACATCTGGCTACATTTGCTTTTCAGAGGTGCTACAGGGTGTCCTTTGGACACCCCTGGCACCCTTGAAATCGCATCCTTATTTGCGATTAGCAAATTGCTAATCGCAAATAAGGAATAACTCCTCATTCATTCCTATGGGCCTTTAGGCCCATAGGAATGAATGAGGAGTTATTCCTTATTTGCGATTAGCAATTTGCTAATTGCAAATAAGGAAGATGTAGGAATCGCGATATTATTTGCAATTCCTACATTACCCATTTTGCAAGTCCTTAATAGCGATTCCTTATGAATCTCTATTACAGACTCGCAAAACGGGACTTTGATGAATCTAGCTGTATGTTTTTTAACCTTACCAGGGGGACCCTGCAATAAATTGATCTGTCGGTACCTCAGTGGTATTTCTAATGCACTCCCTTACTTTCTCCACACACCTGCACTCACCATAACAGCATTCTACATAAAAGATCTCTGCCAAAGAGCCCTCTCACAGGAGGAGCAAACGCCGGATAATGAAGCATGACACCTTCACAGGTGTGTGAGGGCATAATTTCCCAATAAAGAAGATCCCCTCCATAGTACTGACCATTCACCTGTATACCAACACTTTGTTTTGGCTTTCTTCCCGAAAGGTTTTTTTTGCCTCCTGTATCGTTCAAACATATGTTTTTTTGACAGCTGTCAAGCTTTTGACTACCAGTTCTGCATTTCATTGGGGTCTTTGAAGACAATCTTATAGTCACATCTCACAAAGTAATTACATTTAGGGAATGAGTACTTCGAGTTCAGTTTTCCTAACCTTCTTGATTTCTTGACTTTTGGCTGCTCACTGTTACTGCCGCTAAGCTTTTCATGTTCTGAGTACTCTTGTCTTCTAGCCCTCTTTTCTCTCTAATGGTCTCTGGCCTTCTTTATCTTGTCAGCACTCTCTTTTACATAGCTTCATTCTTTGTTCATATGTCTTCAATTCTAGGTGACCTGAAAATTCACCTAGAAGATAATCAGAATAACATCTGCCACCCTTTTTTTATCTGATTTGGAGGCTCTAAGCTTAAGGTTATGCAATCAGGGCCCTACTCATAAGGCGGGACACCTTCTGGATCCAATTTTGTCCAATCTTTGCTATGACTGTAGTACTCCTGCGCTTCAGTTAGATTGGTCTGACCATTTTATAATTCCATTCAACCTGCAGCCTTCCACATCTAGGGTAGTGGCCCCTCCTACTAGCTCAGGTAGTCTCAGATCTTGGGGCAAGTTGAATATGGAGTCTATTAATACTATTCTGTCTACTAGCATACCTGATGTCACTTTACCTTTGCTTTCATTAAATACTGCTGTCTCAGACTGACTAACTAATACCATTGGCATCTGTCTGCCCCCTGTACCCAAACGCAGCTTTACTCATCACCCCCCCTGCCCCATGGTTTACAAACGATCTTAAAGTTATTAAGTCTAAATGTAAAGCACTAGAAAGAAGATGGAGGAGATCGTACTCTTTAACTTGTAAATATGCTTATAAAGCTGTTCTTAAAAGTTATCATTTAGCATGTAAAGAGGCACGCATTTTCTACGTTGCTAACACAATAATTAAGGCATCTAATCGTCCTCGGGCTCTATTTTCGGTAGTGAAGAAGTTAGCTGGCTCTGATACCATCCCTCCTCCTGTCCTTGATGAAAATCAATGTAACAACATCGCTGACTTCTTTATTCAGAAGGTTGAACTTATTTACAAGTCACTCTCTGCTCCTTCCCCTTCCTTGTGCAGTATGGCTTCTCCATTTGACCCTACATATCACAGTAATTGTGACCAGATAGCCAAGATTTCTTCCTGGCACCCTTTTGAAGATGCGTCTCTCCAAAATTGTTTAAACATATTGGGCCTCATTTATGAGAAATGACGCATCGCTGCGCGAAAGCAGCGATGCGTCACTTCTAAGTGCGCACTCCTTGCGACATACCTGATGCGTCATATTTAATGTATGATGCATCATGTCGCAAGGAGTTACAGATACGTCAGTATTTCTGACGTATCTGTAAGCGCAAAAGTGACGCATTGCTGGAGTGTGTCACAAAAGTGACGCAACTCTAGCAATGCTTCCTTTCACAGGGGGCAACCCCCATGTGAAAGGGCTTGCATCAGTCTTATGCCTACTGTGAGGCAGGCGCAAGATTTTGACGCAACAGTGTCCTAGAAGAGACGCAGTGAAATCTCATAGATTTCACTGCGTCACTTCTACGAAGCTTTTTGCGGGGAAAAGCCCCCCTGCATACATTATACCTGACGCAGGTATAATGTAGCGCAGGGGTTTACAAAGTGACGCATCTGCTTAGATGCGTCACTTTGTAAATAGAGCGCAACAGGAGGCATGTTTTACGCCGCCGATGCGTCGGAAGCGCAAAACTGACGCAAGGCCTTATAAATGAGGCCCATTGAATCTGGGTCTCCACTTGATCCTTTGCCTATTAACATCCTTGGTCAGCTCTCTGCCACATCTAAAGGCGTCCTTATCGATCTTCTTAACGCCTCTATGCGGGAGGCCTTAGTACCCCCCCGAGTGTAAGCGAGCCATGGTCATCCCTTTGTTCAAAAAGGCCGGGGCATATCCTTCTGTACTATCTAACTTTAGACCCATATCTCTGCTTCCGGCTTTCTACAAAATTTTGGAGAAACATATCAATACACAACTGACACAACACATAGACAAAGTTGGCTTTCTTCATTATTCGCAATCCGGGTTCAAAGCCAACTTTTCAACTGAAACCGCTCTGCTTGGGGTTACTGAGAAACTGCGCCAGCATTTAGATCAAGGGGAAACTGCGGCACTCATTCTATTTGATTTGAGTGCCACATTCGACACTGTGTCACATAACATCTTGCTTAACGCCCTCAGGTCTCTTGGGCTGGACGGCACTGCCCTATCCTGGTTTGCTTCAATCCTTGATGGTCGCACTTTTCAAGTCTTTTCTGCTAAGGCATCATCCAAGATCTGCGTATCAGCACATGGAGTCCAACAGGGATCCATTTTAAGCCCCCTGCTCTTCAACATCTATGTCACACCTCTGGCAGAGATTGTGGAAGAGGCGGGTCTTCCCTACATTCGTATGCGGATGATACTCAGATTGCCTTTTCACTTTCCACCACTAAAGACGCTACGACATCTGCCCTTCAGTGCGGCATACGGCAAGTGACAGAGTGGATGTGCCTTAACTTTTTGAATTGGGGATAAGACTGAGGTCCTTATCCTGGGCAAGCACAAGGACCTATGGGACACTCACCATTGACCTCAGGAAGTGGGTTCCTTTCCCCTACCTGTCACCCATGTCCATAATTTGGGCATCGTTATTGATGATAGTCTCTCTATGAGACAACAGGTGGCGAGTGTTGCTGCCATCTGTTTCACGATCTTGAGGTGGCTTTGTAAGATCATTTGGATGCTTCCTGCCTCAACCCAAAGCACGGTAGTCCAGGCACTCATCACCTCTCGCCTCGATTACGGCAATGTTCTCTATCTCGGTAGTGAGAAAGCTACAGGTAGTTCAGAACTCTGCAGTACGCCTTCTTTGTCAAGTTCCTAGACAGGCTTCCATCTCGCCGTATTTACGTGACCTTCACTGGCTTCGAATTGATCAAAGAATTAAATTTAAAACCCTGTGTTACATCTTTAAAATCAAACAAGGTGTGGCACCAGCGTATCTGCAAGAGCTCATCTATCCTTACATTCCTTCTCGTCCCCTGCCCACGGAGACTTCATGATTTCCAGATTTAATCTTGCAAGAATGGGAGGCCACTGCTTTTCTTGTCTTCGCCCCAAAATCTGGAATTCTCTTCCGGTGTCCTTGAAGAATGACCCGTCCTATTTCAGCTTTTCTCTTTTAGTAGCAAATGGTTCTTGACTGCTCCTTTTCTAGCAATTTGTGTGCTAGGCGCCGGGAAACCCTTTTTGGGTAGCTGCGCGCGTTACAAAACTAATTTAATAATAATAATAATATTAATTGAGGTAATTGTGTCTTCTGCTTCTTGGGGCACATTTCCACTTTCAGACTCTGGATTTACCCCTGGTGCTTC
This sequence comes from Lissotriton helveticus, assembly GCF_964261635.1. Taxonomy (NCBI): domain Eukaryota; kingdom Metazoa; phylum Chordata; class Amphibia; order Caudata; family Salamandridae; genus Lissotriton; species Lissotriton helveticus. The sequence goes on from NC_136063.1 coordinate 927,967,025, forward strand.
TCCTGCGTCGTCTTCAACTGTCTGTGCACAGGTTCCTGCTTGATTGTTCTCTGTTCTCCAGAGCTCGCCAGGGTCTTGCCCAATGTGGTGCCTAGTTCTGGTCTCTGTGTTTCTCCCTCAGCTTAAGACCCTTATGCCTCTTTTGGGATTTTCTCTGGCTGCTGATCAGGCAGTTGATGCTGCGGACTCTCAGGTAGGACCTCTTCTTTTTCTTCTACCGCTGATGCCTCAGATACTTCAAATTGAACTGGACTCTGAAAATCAGTGTTTGTCGAACTGGACTCTGAAAATCAGTGGTTGTCGTCCCTTTTTCTTATTCTGATTGTCTCACTCTCCTTGTATGCAAGGCATGTATCCAGTTTGGTAAGGCTACACATTTCACAGCAGGTTTGGTAACAAGAATTACTTGAAGAGGACTATGAGTTGCACACATGTTTCTTCATAAGAACCCATTCACCTGGTTTCAGGTTGTGGCAAGATGTGGGTCTCATTGCTGGAGTACCAAGTCAACCTGGTGAGAGATAGAACGCACCACAGCAGCCAGTCCTGTGCAATAGTTGAAAACTATGTCATCTGTAATATTTACAAGCACAGCTGCAGTAATGTAAGGAATTCTAATGAACCTCCCTATCAAGATTTTGTAGGGGGAGAATCCTGCTCAGATGTAGGGGGTACTCTGAATGTACCAGCTGGCGCACATCTGACCATTTGGAAAATGTGGAGGCACATGCTATTGCCAGCATATCTGTATTTGTCTCTTTGACTCTCCAAATTACTCTGGATACCTGCAGTCTGTACCAGCAGTGAAACTTATGGTTGATTCGCAAAGCATTGCATAACAACTGCATCACTTCACTTTTAACATGACTACCTTGGTCTGACTCAAGATAAACAGGTATGCCTAAACTAGGGATCAACTCTCTCAAGAGAAATTTGATCACAGTCAGACTATTATACCTCCTTGTTCCATATGCCTTGACCTAGCACAAGAATAAGCACACTATAACTAGGATATACCGCAGATGGCTACAGTAGTGTATTTCAAGAAAAATTGATTTGAAGGTAGTTAATTGGGCCATCTGACATCCCTTTGTGATCATAGGCACAGTAGTCTTTTGCTCAATTTTTTGACACACAATACATCTTTGACATAAGTTCTCAATGGGATATGAACGCGTGGGGTGTATCACTACTGTTTGAAGGTCTACACGTTTGCATCTTTGTCAATGAGGGTTGGGTCACGTAAATATCAAACCATCACCAGCAACATGGTGTAGGAAGCTGGCTCCCAAATGGTATGCAGAGGTAAAAGCAGATAATTACGCACTGTTGGAAACAATGGAGAAAAATGCATATCAAATCAGGCAATGCTTTCACAAGGTTCACCTTCGCGTTTTAGGTCGATATCGGGACCAGGTCCAAATTTCCAGCAGGAGAAGTTCGGGAGCATACCGGATCAGCCGGGAGCAGAGTGCTGAGGGTTTGATAGCTGGTGCACAGAGGCAAAGAGGGGTACTTGAAAGTACACTGTACAGGAGGACTTACAGGTAAGTCTGAGGGGGCTCCTTTGAGGGAGGAGGTCGCAAGGGCTTGGGGACCATGGGAGCACAGCTGGTTGGTAGGTGCCGGGGCTGGTGGAGCTGAGTGCAGAGCGAACAGGTCAGCCAGGTGTTATGCATCCTGAGGTCCTTGAGGTCAGGGGCAAGCAAATTGGAGAGGAACTCTTGGGACAGCTGGGCTACACCATAACTAGGTTTTAGGTGTCTTGATGTCCCTTGAAGGGTGCTTACTTCTGGTGTTTTGGGAGTCTGGTGTGGACTCTTGTTCTGGGTGTTTCCCGCTGGGGGTCCACTACCCCGGGTATTGGTATGCCTTGGCTCCGGTAGGTTCTGATGTCTAAAACTTGGTGTGAAGACAGATCTGACCCTCTGGAGCTGTTATACCTTTTCTTCCTTGGTGCTGCGTCGAGGTTGTTGGGGAGCAGCAAGTCTATAAACTGGACTTCACAGGATTGGTGCCTGCGGTGTGCAGCAGAGTGATAGCTTCCCTCCAAGTTAGCTTCTCAGTGACTTCTGGAGGTGCTCCGGGGTTCTTGGAATCCTTCCAGGTTCAGAACAACACAGCAGGCAGTGATTGTCGAGTCCTTGAGGCAGCAGGCAGGGTTTGGCACCTTTTTCTTCTGTAGCAGGGCTTCAGTTCTCATGTAGCAGGTCATATTTGTCCTTGTCTTCTCTTGTCCACCAAACCTGATGTCCAGGCCTGAGGGTGCCACCTAAATTCTGAATTTAGGGGTGTTGCAAGGGTAGGCAGGTAGTAGCCAATGGGCTACCTACCTTTAGGGTGTCTACACCCTCTAGTGACCACTTCTGTGGGAAGGGGAACTACCATGGCCCTGACAAGTTGTTTCTCCACCATCCCAAGATGGTGGAATTTGACGAGAGGGGTTCACATCACCTGCCCAATCCTAGGGGTGCTGTAGGCTAAGTGGGGACGCTCTTCCTATCGTAACTCATTTTCCCACCTTCCCTCCAGCCAAAAGTGGAGCAGGATCTGGAGGTTCCTGAGTTGGATTTCAAAGGTGGCAGCGCCTTTGAAGCTTCCTGCCCAGGAAGGACATCCTGTCCTGGAGGAGGTGTGATGCACCTCCGCCCAGAGCAGGCTTTGTCTTCGTCCCCTGAGAGCACTGGCTCTCACCCCAACAGATTAGAAACATGTCTGCTGGTGGCAGACTTGCAAAAACAAGTCAGAGACCACACCAGTGCTTGGAAGGTTTTCGGGGGACCCTCTAGAAGGGTCTCCTGTGTAACTTTATCAATAAATCCAACACTGGCATCAATGAGGATTTATTAAGACAATATGTTTCCTACCAAACATCTTAGAAATCAGTGAGCTAGGAAGCTCATTTTGGCAAGTATCCAGCCCATGTACTCCTTATGGCTTCCCTGTGCACTTACAATATCTCAGAACAAACTGGACATTGTAGGGGGCATATCTGCTCATGCTGACATGCTCTAACATAGGATATAGTGCACCCTGCATTATGGCTAAAGGCCTGTAGTAGGGGTGACTTACCTATATCTTATGTAGTGTGTGTGTGGCATGACTCTGAATTTCTCTGCACCAAGACACACAGCTGCACTGGAAGAGAGCATAGCCTTGGTGAGGGGTACCTGGTGGCACACCAATGCTGCAGCCTTAGAGAACACTCTTTAGTACCCATCCCCTAGGTGCCACAGGTACAATTTACTGTGGACTTATAGGGGTAGCTGAAGTTGGGCCAATCATGTTATAGTGTTTCGGAAAGAGAACTCGCACTGGGAACCTGGTTAGCAGGGATACAGTGCACTTACAGTTCGAAATCACATCAGGCAAAAAGTGGGGGCAAACCATGCAAGAAGAGGCATTGCCCTACACAAGGAATTAGAAAGAACTGGCTTTCCATCACTAGATACCCAGATCTCGCCAGCATCCTTCATTAACTTGCACTTTCCCATTTTTCTTTCTCAATCTCAGACACGTTGTTTTGAAGCTCTTGGAGCTCATTAAAGGTATGCACAGAGTTTAGTAACATATTCACGACACTTTCATTTTCATCATTGCATGGATTGTCCAAGTGAAATGTGTTACACTCAAGGGCAAAATAACTGAGAATCTCATCTGCACAACCATTATCAGTGATGACACAATCATTGCCATTCTTGTGCGCAGCACATCTCACAACTGCTATTTCACTGAGTGACTGGAGTGAGCTTCACAAATTCAAGACATGCATACTATTTTGTATAGGGGAACCAGAGGAGGTCAAATAATCTCCTGGCGACTATAGCTGCCTGAATTCATGAATCGTGCTGACTCCATATTGGCTGTCAGTATAAATGGTAACCCTCAGCCCATTTGACATGAAGCATACCCTTTACCGCAATTAATTCAGCTACTTGTGCAGAGGTTGTATTGCACATGTAAGAAGCTTCCACAGCACCAGTCATAGTGAAAACTGCATATGGTGCTCTCAAAATTCTATGTGTGTCTCTCAAACAAGAGCCAGCTACAAATAGCGCTTGATCAGACTATTTGAGTGGTACATCCAGAATGTTTGGTCTCTGGACAGTGTATAACTCTATTACATCACCACAACTATGGAAGAACTTATCCTCTTCAGATTCACTATCAGGTAGCTGCAAAATAATAGTATGGTTGAATATATTACTGCACCTTAATTACACATTCTCAACTTCCAAAGCCACCTGTTCATGCTTAGTAAGGCGAATACTAGTCATGCGTTGAGTTCGAGTGGCAGTCAAGAGGATTTCAATTGAATGCCAGACCATCACAATGAGTAGGTAACCCATTGTGATGACCTTATTCTGCTGCACTCTCAGACTGACATCAGCAATTGATTTTAGGCAACCACGAAGCACAGCGGGCTCTGGATTGAGCGTAGCTGAGAAGTATGCTATTGGCGATTTCACTTCCATCAGGGTCTCTGCCAACATGCAATGCACATCCATCACACATAACAGTACAAAGTAAACTCTTTATTGTAGTCTGGCATTCCTAGATTGGAAGTGCTGCAAATTAAGTTTCTGAGCTCCACATTTCTAATCACATGGCACGGCGTCTCTGATGTCATTGTGCGTGAGCCTCTGTATGGGGTTTGTCACTAGAGAAAAGTAGGGAATTCTCCGGTGAAAGTAGCCCACCATTCCCAAAAACATTTTCACCTCCCTCTGGGTGAAGGACACTCTTCTTGGTCCTTTCTTAATTTGGTGCCCTAGATAATAGAGTTCCTTCTGACAGTACTTTAATTTATCAGGGAAAACCTTGTCTACATTCTCACTGTGATGGTTGAGCATGGGAATTCTGTCCTGCCTGTAGGCTTCTTTGGACATAGATGCCATGAGCAGATCATTGGGGTATTGAACACATTTTGAATTACAAGGCAACTAGCTTTAGATTTTCCCTCAGTGTCTGGTAATCGAATTAGGTGTTTTCTACATACCCCTGAGGAGCCCGATCAAACACAAGGGTGTTATCATGGAATCTGAATGTGTAAAGCTATTGGCTGTCCTCATGTAGAGCAATGGAGATGAATGCATGGCACACATTGATGACTGTAAACCACTCAGTATCAGGGGGAATTTGCAAAATGATAACAGCAGGATTCGGTACCACAAGACAGCATGGAATGACAATTTGGTTTATTGTTTAAGATCCACCTCTATCCTCCATCTTTATTTGGTTTCTGAAGAGCCTATAACGGAGAGTTACATTTACTCACAAAGACTTCCTTTAGAATGCTCTGTTCTAACATGCGTTGGAGGGTAGGTGTTATACCAGCTATTGCTTCTGGTAAGAGGTTGCGTTGGGACATTTGTGGAAGAACTGCAGTCTGCCTCAATGTGATTTTGTAGGGCTTTGCATTCGTAGTTTGCATAACTCATTTTCCTGTAAAAAGCATGGTTCTTCCTTCATTGTCTCTTTAAGATCCAAATGTGCATCTTCCTTTGTGAGGGAACAGCCTAAATACTGACTCTTGGGGGTTTATTTTAAATTCTGCATCAACTTTCATGAGTGTCTATTTCCATACCTTTTGGCATGCAGTAGATTACACAATTTACTTTAAGAGCAAATCCCTTCCCAGTAGGTTCACAAGACTTGAATCACATATGACAAATTGGTGATTGTCTGTGATCTAACCTATTTTCACCAGAACTGAGGCTTAGATTTTGTTTGTACACTGCTTTTTTTGTACCGTCTACAACTTGGATCTTTTTTCCCAACAGTGGTAGGTCTGGGGTCTCAACAGTTGCACAGGTAGCTTCAGTAGGAATCAAGAATGACTTTGGATGACCATTCACCTCACCTTCTACATATGGGCCACTCTGTTCTACCTCTAGAATTGTGCGAAGTACGCAGTCGTCTTCCCCACTCGGGCACCGTCATTTCGACTGATTGTATCTGATGGGACTCTCAAACATCATGGGGCCCAGAGAAGCATGGTGTTTTAATCATTAATGAATTCTGCTGAACTCTGGGATGGGGCTGGAATCTTAAGCCGCCATTTTGCATCTGTGGTTGTACCATGGGGGCTTGGGGCATATTGGTCTCATGAATCTCAGGTTTTGCATGATGTGCAAAGGGGCCTTCGGTATTTGGACTTCTAACTGCTTCCCCCACTTTGTGTCATGGCATTCTGTATCTGAGCAAAAATTGTATTCTGTGATATTTAAATCTGCATTCTCTCTTACAATGGCTGACCTTATTGCAGATGTGGCAAGGGGTAATATTCTACAAAGCACTAATATTCATACCACCAACATATCCTCTGTCTATCCCCGGTTGGACTACATTGCCTCCCTGCATGTACTGAATAGGGACTCTTTGCATGTCTACATTCACACCAAGTGTAGGATCGAACCTGAATACACTATGACTGAACTTCTTGGAGCACCCTTCTGTGCTAACTTTGCTTGTGCTATCATGTACGTCTCTTTTGCAGTTTGAGTATCACAGCAGTATTTTGCATACTGAAGGATTTCATAAGAGACTTTGATTGTCAACAAATCACATTCTGCTGTATCTGAGCACTTGTTTCTGGGAGCAAACCATGCACAAAAGTCAAGACAAATCTGTTCAAATTCTTAGATTTTCAATTCCATTATGTTCCCTGTAAACCGGAATCAATGTTTAAAAAAAAATACTGATTCCTAAAATTCCCGCGTCGTATTCAACCTTTTGTAGCCAGTTAACTTCCTTCTGTAGTACCTTTGTTTTCAAATGTGCAAATACAGCATGATATTTAGCCTTGACCAAGGAAGAAGGGGCATTGTAATTCACTGCTCTCTTGGGAAGTCCAGTTTAGAGCTCTCTTACACTCTATCCACAAATCCTTGAAAACCACCACTTCAAAGAAGATGTCTGGATCCTTCCACAAGACCTTGAGATAGTAACAATTCTATTCACCGGGGAGTACCATTTGTCTGGGTCCTCTCTCAATTTTGGCAGACTGTTTGTGAAATAGAAATGTTTTCTCAAATCCACGGATTATGGATGTATGCTCCTCTCTGGACCTCTCTTGACAGGGTACTCTCACCATTGGTACCTCCACCATTCTCACCTTCAGTCTCCACCTTCTTCTTTCTCACTTTTGACCTTTCCTTTTTTGACCATTGTATTTTTCTTAACCTCCCCACTCTCTGATACTATCCACCAATTCCTTGACATGGGTTTTCAAGCCTTTCAATGTAATTCTTTCATAACTTCTAAATTTGTGACATATCAAACCCAAACTCCCAGCTAAAGCCGTTATCCTTGCATGTGCCTCACACACAATTCTAGCACACTCCTTGCCCATATACAACAAGTCACCTTTGCTATAGTGTATCAAAAAATCCAAGCCAAGATTTTCCTTCAAAATCTTCTCAACCTCAGTTTTCAACTGCAGAGTGCTAATCTTTTGGGAGGCACTTTCTTTAGGGTAAAGTGATGATACAGGTGTTGCAGCCACACTATTGCAAATCTGGCAGTAGATTCTCTTTCCGGTGCTTAGTGCAGGATGAACACCTACACTTGCTGGTGTTGTAGGGCGCTAGCAATTACTTTCTCCTGGGGAGTGCCAAGGGCTGCTGGCATTGTTGTAACACTTTGGATTGCTGGTGTTTGGGGAGCCCTGATTTCTGCATATAGTGCGGGTGCACTTGCATCTAAAGGGACACTGTTGCTGCTACTCCCTTGGGGGCCTCCGTTGGGGTTGCCCTGTGTACTGAAAAGGGGAGATCTTGATCTCAACAAATTATCCACAAATGTATCATCTTCTTCACTTTTAGTCCCTGTTTTATTCTCCCATTCTCCTGCTTTTTCTTCGTAGGGGATTTTTCCTGTTCGGAAGTTTCATTCACAATTGCACAGAAGTCAACTACTGCATCCATCATCTATTCATGCCAGATCCTTTTGCTCTCATTCCATTATATTTTCAACCAATTTCAATTTTATTTTGTGTGAGAATCTTCCACATTGATTACCTGGCCCAAAATACTTAAAGCCTCAAATTGTGCAGGTCTCGTTGGGGTTTCACCTCATGCATTCTTTTCCTCAGATTCTCAAGTCTCTTTATATGAAAAGAGCTGTAAGAAGGGAATTGCATATCCCCATCTTTCTCAGAGTACTTGTGCCAGTTTTTAAGCCACAAGTATACACATAACCCTATCTGTGCTGCCATCTCTCTGGTAGGCAAGCCTTTGAGTAGCAACTCTTACTTGCAATTAGTCTTTGGGTTGCAAATCTCTCTTTCAAATAGCCTTCGTGGCCTTCATAGAAGTATTCCCCATGTTTTCTTGCTTGTAGGTAAACACTGGAGTCAACCAATCCCAATACAAACTTCTATAACAGTAGAACAATTACAAAATGGCCTCAACAACTTTTTAGACAATCCCAGCACAACCAGTGCAAAAGCCAACCAATCACTGTGCGGCTCTCAACACTAACGGACCTATCCCAGCGCAACACCTGATGACGCAAAGGGGCAGCATATAGCTTAGTTTCAAAAGCAAAAACTTTAAGGAACATCTATTGTCTGCTTTACCTAAATGGGACAATTCAATGATATGAATTGTGCTTTCAAAGGCGCTCTCAATCTTACAGCAGCAAACTCTTGACCTGCAGGAGCTTGCTGTGATCTGATTGTTTTGCTCTAGTGCACCAAAGAATAAATGAATACCAATTCAGGTGAGTACACATACAAAAATAGTTTGAAATTATATAACTATCCTGATATCAATGATCACAATTGCATTAAGTGCAGCAAACATAAGTTAAATCACATGAACAAGCTCTCTTCGTCATGTCTGCATGATGGTTTCAGAAGTTGAGAAAAAACATCAAAATCACATTAACCACGGTCCCTATAAGTCCACTAATCAAAGTCAGCTAGTACTTAGACTAAAATGCAGGCTAGTACATGACACCACGCTCTCGCATGAGCTACAAGTCCTAACATCCACCACTTTGGTTCTTGTTCCCTATTACTATAGTGCATGTGTGTAAGAAATTGAGTTACAAGCGGAAACCACAATCCTTGTCAGGGTGAAGTCACAAGGAAACTAAATTAACCTGTGTTCTACCTGACTCTGGTACCTTGGCACAGAACAGTCAGGCTTAACCTATCGGCAATGTGTAAAGCATTTATGCAGCACTTCAAACAGTAATAAAGCGAAACATCACAAGAGAAATCCCACACCAATTTAGAAAAATAGAGTAATATGTAATAAAAAAATCTAATCAGTAGAACCGGAGATATGCAATTTTAAAGATTCAATTGGAAATAGGGCAAAATAGCACAAAGCCCAAATTGGGCATATTTGGTCGGGGTAGACCGGGTAGGCAGAATTTTAAAGATTTAAGTGAAAATAGTGCCAAAAAACACAAAGCACCAACTGTAGATATCTGGTCACAGTAGATCGAGATGAAGTCACAAGTTTAGGCCGACCTCGAAGGAGAGTGGTCCAGCTATAGGGACTCAGTTAGGTCCACTGAACAAGAGTATCTGAAATTCTGGTTGTGATGGGTTGTGGAGTCCCACATCAAGGATGCGTCATACAGCTGAGGTGATGCAGATGCTGGTCGGAGATGTATCGCGCAGCATCGGTACCAAGCAGCGGGGCTTGTGATGCAGAGCCCTGCATCGTCATCAAGGCTGCTGTCAGTGATGCATTGTGCAGCAGCAGTTCCAATGAGGCTGCAAGGACAATGCAAAGTCCTGGACCTAGAAATATCCGAATACAAAGAAGGGGGTATCTGTTCCTATAAGAAAAAATAATGTACAATGTGAAGTGTAGGTGGAGATTTAGCAATTAAGGGGAGGGGCTTCCTAGATGGACGATAGAGCCCTCGCACAACCTGATGGGTGTCATGCTTCATCATTGGGAATTGTCTCCTCATGGGGTCGGCGCTGCAGTGCCAGAGGGCTCTTTAGTGGAGATCTTCTCTTTAAGCTATATGGGTGAGTGGAGGGTCTGTGAATCTAGGGTAAAGTGTGCGTAGAAAGAACTGCGATTAAAACGACCTAAGTAGTGTAAAAAAAAAGTTATACTATATGATCTCCTTGGCAGGGTTAAAAACTGTACTGGGAAAGAACTGTCACTGGTGTGTAATGGACCGTGGCAGTTTCCATGCACTTAAAAGGTCGACATATTTCATGCCTATTGGTCCAGGAGGGATCCGTGGCATTTCTTTAGTACCTCTACCCTAAACCAGCACGGGTTTGTGTGTAATGATACAAGGAGAAAAGAACCCTTGAAAAGTTATTTTATGTATATCTCAAGGGACATTCATTGGTAAACTGTACATGATAATGTGGTCCCTAAATGAGTAAAAAAATCCAACCCTATGGACATGTTCCCTCAGACCCCATTTGTGAATTGCTGTCTTGAACATCCCATCTAGTGCACTGACAATGCTGTGCCAATATGTTTTGACGTTTGGACAGTGCCACAAGAGATTCAGTAGTTTTCTTGCACTCCCAAAACAATGCCAACATGTATCAGACCTATTGGGGTCCCACCCATTTAGCTTGATCGTGGTGTAACATCTGTATGTCTGGTGTCTAATCATCAACAGTCTTCCTACAGAGCTTTTAGATGTGATGGTTGCCTTATAGAGAATGTCTTCCCATTCTTTTGTTGTAAGTGTACACCCCAACTCAATCCCTCACTTCTTCTTTCCTGGTGCCTTCTTAATATTATTTGTGTTTGTCAGGAATTTACATATTTCTGTCACTCTCATTTGTAATTATCCAGTTTTAAAATTGAGTCAGGTGTTGGCTGGCTTGGGGCTTAATTGAGGTGTGTCGGATATAAATCTGGCATTAGTGGTAGCTTTACATCTCAGTCTCGCTATAGTCTCCTTTAAGGACCTTAAATGACTTGATATCTGATTCAATGAAGAGGTATCCTCTTCTAAGCCAGTCTCTAAGGTAGTTTCTTGTCTTCCATTTCCAAATGTCGATTGTGCTGTCCTGTGTGGCTGAGGAGAATTTGTATTGCCTGGTATATCAATGAACAGAGAGGGGAATGTTGTCAGGCCCAACTGCACTGCCACTCTGTAAAAAACATTAGGGTTATCTTGGTTGTGGATGAAAAATCCTGCAACTCTAAACTTCTTAATGATCCTGAAAACTTTACAGATACTGGACCCTGCAACCAGTTGATCCACAAAACAAAGTGTTTCTCAGGCTGCTTCCTTCCACTGCATATCATAGTTGGGCTGCCTGATGGCATATGACTATCTAACAAAATTCACTATAGAGAGGAACAGGGTGCAGGTAGTGTAGGTCCTACCTGCACTCGTCACTAAATTGTATCTCCATATTACTGGGAGTGAACAAATTAGATTTACAGCTAGATTCATGAAAGGAAATTGCGCTCGTAAAGGGCCAGATTCTCAGAATCTGACCCTTTGCGAGCGCAATTTTTGCATTTGGGATTAATCATCCCAAATGCAAAAATCGGTAATTGCGAAATCGCATATTTGCGAGGAATTGCATTTAAGGATTCTCTATTTGAGATTCCTTAAATGCAATTCATCAACCATTTTTAATTTGCGAATTCGCAATATTTGGCTGCTATTTACCACAAATTGTAACTTCGTGGTAAATAGCGAAAACTCAGAAAAATGCACTTTAGTGCATTTTTCTGAGTGGTATGTTACACACACACATGTCCTTTGGACATGTGTGTGCGCAACATCTGGCTACATTTGCTTTTCAGAGGTGCTACAGGGTGTCCTTTGGACACCCCTGGCACCCTTGAAATCGCATCCTTATTTGCGATTAGCAAATTGCTAATCGCAAATAAGGAATAACTCCTCATTCATTCCTATGGGCCTTTAGGCCCATAGGAATGAATGAGGAGTTATTCCTTATTTGCGATTAGCAATTTGCTAATTGCAAATAAGGAAGATGTAGGAATCGCGATATTATTTGCAATTCCTACATTACCCATTTTGCAAGTCCTTAATAGCGATTCCTTATGAATCTCTATTACAGACTCGCAAAACGGGACTTTGATGAATCTAGCTGTATGTTTTTTAACCTTACCAGGGGGACCCTGCAATAAATTGATCTGTCGGTACCTCAGTGGTATTTCTAATGCACTCCCTTACTTTCTCCACACACCTGCACTCACCATAACAGCATTCTACATAAAAGATCTCTGCCAAAGAGCCCTCTCACAGGAGGAGCAAACGCCGGATAATGAAGCATGACACCTTCACAGGTGTGTGAGGGCATAATTTCCCAATAAAGAAGATCCCCTCCATAGTACTGACCATTCACCTGTATACCAACACTTTGTTTTGGCTTTCTTCCCGAAAGGTTTTTTTTGCCTCCTGTATCGTTCAAACATATGTTTTTTTGACAGCTGTCAAGCTTTTGACTACCAGTTCTGCATTTCATTGGGGTCTTTGAAGACAATCTTATAGTCACATCTCACAAAGTAATTACATTTAGGGAATGAGTACTTCGAGTTCAGTTTTCCTAACCTTCTTGATTTCTTGACTTCTGGCTGCTCACTGTTACTGCCGCTAAGCTTTTCATGTTCTGAGTACTCTTGTCTTCTAGCCCTCTTTTCTCTCTAATGGTCTCTGGCCTTCTTTATCTTGTCAGCACTCTCTTTTACATAGCTTCATTCTTTGTTCATATGTCTTCAATTCTAGGTGACCTGAAAATTCACCTAGAAGATAATCAGAATAACATCTGCCACCCTTTTTTTATCTGATTTGGAGGCTCTAAGCTTAAGGTTATGCAATCAGGGCCCTACTCATAAGGCGGGACACCTTCTGGATCCAATTTTGTCCAATCTTTGCTATGACTGTAGTACTCCTGCGCTTCAGTTAGATTGGTCTGACCATTTTATAATTCCATTCAACCTGCAGCCTTCCACATCTAGGGTAGTGGCCCCTCCTACTAGCTCAGGTAGTCTCAGATCTTGGGGCAAGTTGAATATGGAGTCTATTAATACTATTCTGTCTACTAGCATACCTGATGTCACTTTACCTTTGCTTTCATTAAATACTGCTGTCTCAGACTGACTAACTAATACCATTGGTATCTGTCTGCCCCCTGTACCCAAACGCAGCTTTACTCATCACCCCCCCTGCCCCATGGTTTACAAACGATCTTAAAGTTATTAAGTCTAAATGTAAAGCACTAGAAAGAAGATGGAGGAGATCGTACTCTTTAACTTGTAAATATGCTTATAAAGCTGTTCTTAAAAGTTATCATTTAGCATGTAAAGAGGCACGCATTTTCTACGTTGCTAACACAATAATTAAGGCATCTAATCGTCCTCGGGCTCTATTTTCGGTAGTGAAGAAGTTAGCTGGCTCTGATACCATCCCTCCTCCTGTCCTTGATGAAAATCAATGTAACAACATCGCTGACTTCTTTATTCAGAAGGTTGAACTTATTTACAAGTCACTCTCTGCTCCTTCCCCTTCCTTGTGCAGTATGGCTTCTCCATTTGACCCTACATATCACAGTAATTGTGACCAGATAGCCAAGATTTCTTCCTGGCACCCTTTTGAAGATGCGTCTCTCCAAAATTGTTTAAACATATTGGGCCTCATTTATGAGAAATGACGCATCGCTGCGCGAAAGCAGCGATGCGTCACTTCTAAGTGCGCACTCCTTGCGACATACCTGATGCGTCATATTTAATGTATGATGCATCATGTCGCAAGGAGTTACAGATACGTCAGTATTTCTGACGTATCTGTAAGCGCAAAAGTGACGCATTGCTGGAGTGTGTCACAAAAGTGACGCAACTCTAGCAATGCTTCCTTTCACAGGGGGCAACCCCCATGTGAAAGGGCTTGCATCAGTCTTATGCCTACTGTGAGGCAGGCGCAAGATTTTGACGCAACAGTGTCCTAGAAGAGACGCAGTGAAATCTCATAGATTTCACTGCGTCACTTCTACGAAGCTTTTTGCGGGGAAAAGCCCCCCTGCATACATTATACCTGACGCAGGTATAATGTAGCGCAGGGGTTTACAAAGTGACGCATCTGCTTAGATGCGTCACTTTGTAAATAGAGCGCAACAGGAGGCATGTTTTACGCCGCCGATGCGTCGGAAGCGCAAAACTGACGCAAGGCCTTATAAATGAGGCCCATTGAATCTGGGTCTCCACTTGATCCTTTGCCTATTAACATCCTTGGTCAGCTCTCTGCCACATCTAAAGGCGTCCTTATCGATCTTCTTAACGCCTCTATGCGGGAGGCCTTAGTACCCCCCCGAGTGTAAGCGAGCCATGGTCATCCCTTTGTTCAAAAAGGCCGGGGCATATCCTTCTGTACTATCTAACTTTAGACCCATATCTCTGCTTCCGGCTTTCTACAAAATTTTGGAGAAACATATCAATACACAACTGACACAACACATAGACAAAGTTGGCTTTCTTCATTATTCGCAATCCGGGTTCAAAGCCAACTTTTCAACTGAAACCGCTCTGCTTGGGGTTACTGAGAAACTGCGCCAGCATTTAGATCAAGGGGAAACTGCGGCACTCATTCTATTTGATTTGAGTGCCACATTCGACACTGTGTCACATAACATCTTGCTTAACGCCCTCAGGTCTCTTGGGCTGGACGGCACTGCCCTATCCTGGTTTGCTTCAATCCTTGATGGTCGCACTTTTCAAGTCTTTTCTGCTAAGGCATCATCCAAGATCTGCGTATCAGCACATGGAGTCCAACAGGGATCCATTTTAAGCCCCCTGCTCTTCAACATCTATGTCACACCTCTGGCAGAGATTGTGGAAGAGGCGGGTCTTCCCTACATTCGTATGCGGATGATACTCAGATTGCCTTTTCACTTTCCACCACTAAAGACGCTACGACATCTGCCCTTCAGTGCGGCATACGGCAAGTGACAGAGTGGATGTGCCTTAACTTTTTGAATTGGGGATAAGACTGAGGTCCTTATCCTGGGCAAGCACAAGGACCTATGGGACACTCACCATTGACCTCAGGAAGTGGGTTCCTTTCCCCTACCTGTCACCCATGTCCATAATTTGGGCATCGTTATTGATGATAGTCTCTCTATGAGACAACAGGTGGCGAGTGTTGCTGCCATCTGTTTCACGATCTTGAGGTGGCTTTGTAAGATCATTTGGATGCTTCCTGCCTCAACCCAAAGCACGGTAGTCCAGGCACTCATCACCTCTCGCCTCGATTACGGCAATGTTCTCTATCTCGGTAGTGAGAAAGCTACAGGTAGTTCAGAACTCTGCAGTACGCCTTCTTTGTCAAGTTCCTAGACAGGCTTCCATCTCGCCGTATTTACGTGACCTTCACTGGCTTCGAATTGATCAAAGAATTAAATTTAAAACCCTGTGTTACATCTTTAAAATCAAACAAGGTGTGGCACCAGCGTATCTGCAAGAGCTCATCTATCCTTACATTCCTTCTCGTCCCCTGCCCACGGAGACTTCATGATTTCCAGATTTAATCTTGCAAGAATGGGAGGCCACTGCTTTTCTTGTCTTCGCCCCAAAATCTGGAATTCTCTTCCGGTGTCCTTGAAGAATGACCCGTCCTATTTCAGCTTTTCTCTTTTAGTAGCAAATGGTTCTTGACTGCTCCTTTTCTAGCAATTTGTGTGCTAGGCGCCGGGAAACCCTTTTTGGGTAGCTGCGCGCGTTACAAAACTAATTTAATAATAATAATAATATTAATTGAGGTAATTGTGTCTTCTGCTTCTTGGGGCACATTTCCACTTTCAGACTCTGGATTTACCCCTGGTGCTTCTCCTGCGTCGTCTTCAACTGTCTGTGCACAGGTTCCTGCTTGATTGTTCTCTGTTCTCCAGAGCTCGCCAGGGTCTTGCCCAATGTGGTGCCTAGTTCTGGTCTCTGTGTTTCTCCCTCAGCTTAAGACCCTTATGCCTCTTTTGGGATTTTCTCTGGCTGCTGATCAGGCAGTTGATGCTGCGGACTCTCAGGTAGGACCTCTTCTTTTTCTTCTACCGCTGATGCCTCAGATACTTCAAATTGAACTGGACTCTGAAAATCAGTGTTTGTCGAACTGGACTCTGAAAATCAGTGGTTGTCGTCCCTTTTTCTTATTCTGATTGTCTCACTCTCCTTGTATGCAAGGCATGTATCCAGTTTGGTAAGGCTACACATTTCACAGCAGGTTTGGTAACAAGAATTACTTGAAGAGGACTATGAGTTGCACACATGTTTCTTCATAAGAACCCATTCACCTGGTTTCAGGTTGTGGCAAGATGTGGGTCTCATTGCTGGAGTACCAAGTCAACCTGGTGAGAGATAGAACGCACCACAGCAGCCAGTCCTGTGCAATAGTTGAAAACTATGTCATCTGTAATATTTACAAGCACAGCTGCAGTAATGTAAGGAATTCTAATGAACCTCCCTATCAAGATTTTGTAGGGGGAGAATCCTGCTCAGATGTAGGGGGTACTCTGAATGTACCAGCTGGCGCACATCTGACCATTTGGAAAATGTGGAGGCACATGCTATTGCCAGCATATCTGTATTTGTCTCTTTGACTCTCCAAATTACTCTGGATACCTGCAGTCTGTACCAGCAGTGAAACTTATGGTTGATTCGCAAAGCATTGCATAACAACTGCATCACTTCACTTTTAACATGACTACCTTGGTCTGACTCAAGATAAACAGGTATGCCTAAACTAGGGATCAACTCTCTCAAGAGAAATTTGATCACAGTCAGACTATTATACCTCCTTGTTCCATATGCCTTGACCTAGCACAAGAATAAGCACACTATAACTAGGATATACCGCAGATGGCTACAGTAGTGTATTTCAAGAAAAATTGATTTGAAGGTAGTTAATTGGGCCATCTGACATCCCTTTGTGATCATAGGCACAGTAGTCTTTTGCTCAATTTTTTGACACACAATACATCTTTGACATAAGTTCTCAATGGGATATGAACGCGTGGGGTGTATCACTACTGTTTGAAGGTCTACACGTTTGCATCTTTGTCAATGAGGGTTGGGTCACGTAAATATCAAACCATCACCAGCAACATGGTGTAGGAAGCTGGCTCCCAAATGGTATGCAGAGGTAAAAGCAGATAATTACGCACTGTTGGAAACAATGGAGAAAAATGCATATCAAATCAGGCAATGCTTTCACAAGGTTCACCTTCGCGTTTTAGGTCGATATCGGGACCAGGTCCAAATTTCCAGCAGGAGAAGTTCGGGAGCATACCGGATCAGCCGGGAGCAGAGTGCTGAGGGTTTGATAGCTGGTGCACAGAGGCAAAGAGGGGTACTTGAAAGTACACTGTACAGGAGGACTTACAGGTAAGTCTGAGGGGGCTCCTTTGAGGGAGGAGGTCGCAAGGGCTTGGGGACCATGGGAGCACAGCTGGTTGGTAGGTGCCGGGGCTGGTGGAGCTGAGTGCAGAGCGAACAGGTCAGCCAGGTGTTATGCATCCTGAGGTCCTTGAGGTCAGGGGCAAGCAAATTGGAGAGGAACTCTTGGGACAGCTGGGCTACACCATAACTAGGTTTTAGGTGTCTTGATGTCCCTTGAAGGGTGCTTACTTCTGGTGTTTTGGGAGTCTGGTGTGGACTCTTGTTCTGGGTGTTTCCCGCTGGGGGTCCACTACCCCGGGTATTGGTATGCCTTGGCTCCGGTAGGTTCTGATGTCTAAAACTTGGTGTGAAGACAGATCTGACCCTCTGGAGCTGTTATACCTTTTCTTCCTTGGTGCTGCGTCGAGGTTGTTGGGGAGCAGCAAGTCTATAAACTGGACTTCACAGGATTGGTGCCTGCGGTGTGCAGCAGAGTGATAGCTTCCCTCCAAGTTAGCTTCTCAGTGACTTCTGGAGGTGCTCCGGAGTTCTTGGAATCCTTCCAGGTTCAGAACAACACAGCAGGCAGTGATTGTCGAGTCCTTGAGGCAGCAGGCAGGGTTTGGCACCTTTTTCTTCTGTAGCAGGGCTTCAGTTCTCATGTAGCAGGTCATATTTGTCCTTGTCTTCTCTTGTCCACCAAACCTGATGTCCAGGCCTGAGGGTGCCACCTAAATTCTGAATTTAGGGGTGTTGCAAGGGTAGGCAGGTAGTAGCCAATGGGCTACCTACCTTTAGGGTGTCTACACCCTCTAGTGACCACTTCTGTGGGAAGGGGAACTACCATGGCCCTGACAAGTTGTTTCTCCACCATCCCAAGATGGTGGAATTTGACGAGAGGGGTTCACATCACCTGCCCAATCCTAGGGGTGCTGTAGGCTAAGTGGGGACGCTCTTCCTATCGTAACTCATTTTCCCACCTTCCCTCCAGCCAAAAGTGGAGCAGGATCTGGAGGTTCCTGAGTTGGATTTCAAAGGTGGCAGCGCCTTTGAAGCTTCCTGCCCAGGAAGGACATCCTGTCCTGGAGGAGGTGTGATGCACCTCCGCCCAGAGCAGGCTTTGTCTTCGTCCCCTGAGAGCACTGGCTCTCACCCCAACAGATTAGAAACATGTCTGCTGGTGGCAGACTTGCAAAAACAAGTCAGAGACCACACCAGTGCTTGGAAGGTTTTCGGGGGACCCTCTAGAAGGGTCTCCTGTGTAACTTTATCAATAAATCCAACACTGGCATCAATGAGGATTTATTAAGACAATATGTTTCCTACCAAACATCTTAGAAATCAGTGAGCTAGGAAGCTCATTTTGGCAAGTATCCAGCCCATGTACTCCTTATGGCTTCCCTGTGCACTTACAATATCTCAGAACAAACTGGACATTGTAGGGGGCATATCTGCTCATGCTGACATGCTCTAACATAGGATATAGTGCACCCTGCATTATGGCTAAAGGCCTGTAGTAGGGGTGACTTACCTATATCTTATGTAGTGTGTGTGTGGCATGACTCTGAATTTCTCTGCACCAAGACACACAGCTGCACTGGAAGAGAGCATAGCCTTGGTGAGGGGTACCTGGTGGCACACCAATGCTGCAGCCTTAGAGAACACTCTTTAGTACCCATCCCCTAGGTGCCACAGGTACAATTTACTGTGGACTTATAGGGGTAGCTGAAGTTGGGCCAATCATGTTATAGTGTTTCGGAAAGAGAACTCGCACTGGGAACCTGGTTAGCAGGGATACAGTGCACTTACAGTTCGAAATCACATCAGGCAAAAAGTGGGGGCAAACCATGCAAGAAGAGGCATTGCCCTACACAAGGAATTAGAAAGAACTGGCTTTCCATCACTAGATACCCAGATCTCGCCAGCATCCTTCATTAACTTGCACTTTCCCATTTTTCTTTCTCAATCTCAGACACGTTGTTTTGAAGCTCTTGGAGCTCATTAAAGGTATGCACAGAGTTTAGTAACATATTCACGACACTTTCATTTTCATCATTGCATGGATTGTCCAAGTGAAATGTGTTACACTCAAGGGCAAAATAACTGAGAATCTCATCTGCACAACCATTATCAGTGATGACACAATCATTGCCATTCTTGTGCGCAGCACATCTCACAACTGCTATTTCACTGAGTGACTGGAGTGAGCTTCACAAATTCAAGACATGCATACTATTTTGTATAGGGGAACCAGAGGAGGTCAAATAATCTCCTGGCGACTATAGCTGCCTGAATTCATGAATCGTGCTGACTCCATATTGGCTGTCAGTATAAATGGTAACCCTCAGCCCATTTGACATGAAGCATACCCTTTACCGCAATTAATTCAGCTACTTGTGCAGAGGTTGTATTGCACATGTAAGAAGCTTCCACAGCACCAGTCATAGTGAAAACTGCATATGGTGCTCTCAAAATTCTATGTGTGTCTCTCAAACAAGAGCCAGCTACAAATAGCGCTTGATCAGACTATTTGAGTGGTACATCCAGAATGTTTGGTCTCTGGACAGTGTATAACTCTATTACATCACCACAACTATGGAAGAACTTATCCTCTTCAGATTCACTATCAGGTAGCTGCAAAATAATAGTATGGTTGAATATATTACTGCACCTTAATTACACATTCTCAACTTCCAAAGCCACCTGTTCATGCTTAGTAAGGCGAATACTAGTCATGCGTTGAGTTCGAGTGGCAGTCAAGAGGATTTCAATTGAATGCCAGACCATCACAATGAGTAGGTAACCCATTGTGATGACCTTATTCTGCTGCACTCTCAGACTGACATCAGCAATTGATTTTAGGCAACCACGAAGCACAGCGGGCTCTGGATTGAGCGTAGCTGAGAAGTATGCTATTGGCGATTTCACTTCCATCAGGGTCTCTGCCAACATGCAATGCACATCCATCACACATAACAGTACAAAGTAAACTCTTTATTGTAGTCTGGCATTCCTAGATTGGAAGTGCTGCAAATTAAGTTTCTGAGCTCCACATTTCTAATCACATGGCACGGCGTCTCTGATGTCATTGTGCGTGAGCCTCTGTATGGGGTTTGTCACTAGAGAAAAGTAGGGAATTCTCCGGTGAAAGTAGCCCACCATTCCCAAAAACATTTTCACCTCCCTCTGGGTGAAGGACACTCTTCTTGGTCCTTTCTTAATTTGGTGCCCTAGATAATAGAGTTCCTTCTGACAGTACTTTAATTTATCAGGGAAAACCTTGTCTACATTCTCACTGTGATGGTTGAGCATGGGAATTCTGTCCTGCCTGTAGGCTTCTTTGGACATAGATGCCATGAGCAGATCATTGGGGTATTGAACACATTTTGAATTACAAGGCAACTAGCTTTAGATTTTCCCTCAGTGTCTGGTAATCGAATTAGGTGTTTTCTACATACCCCTGAGGAGCCCGATCAAACACAAGGGTGTTATCATGGAATCTGAATGTGTAAAGCTATTGGCTGTCCTCATGTAGAGCAATGGAGATGAATGCATGGCACACATTGATGACTGTAAACCACTCAGTATCAGGGGGAATTTGCAAAATGATAACAGCAGGATTCGGTACCACAAGACAGCATGGAATGACAATTTGGTTTATTGTTTAAGATCCACCTCTATCCTCCATCTTTATTTGGTTTCTGAAGAGCCTATAACGGAGAGTTACATTTACTCACAAAGACTTCCTTTAGAATGCTCTGTTCTAACATGCGTTGGAGGGTAGGTGTTATACCAGCTATTGCTTCTGGTAAGAGGTTGCGTTGGGACATTTGTGGAAGAACTGCAGTCTGCCTCAATGTGATTTTGTAGGGCTTTGCATTCGTAGTTTGCATAACTCATTTTCCTGTAAAAAGCATGGTTCTTCCTTCATTGTCTCTTTAAGATCCAAATGTGCATCTTCCTTTGTGAGGGAACAGCCTAAATACTGACTCTTGGGGGTTTATTTTAAATTCTGCATCAACTTTCATGAGTGTCTATTTCCATACCTTTTGGCATGCAGTAGATTACACAATTTACTTTAAGAGCAAATCCCTTCCCAGTAGGTTCACAAGACTTGAATCACATATGACAAATTGGTGATTGTCTGTGATCTAACCTATTTTCACCAGAACTGAGGCTTAGATTTTGTTTGTACACTGCTTTTTTTGTACCGTCTACAACTTGGATCTTTTTTCCCAACAGTGGTAGGTCTGGGGTCTCAACAGTTGCACAGGTAGCTTCAGTAGGAATCAAGAATGACTTTGGATGACCATTCACCTCACCTTCTACATATGGGCCACTCTGTTCTACCTCTAGAATTGTGCGAAGTACGCAGTCGTCTTCCCCACTCGGGCACCGTCATTTCGACTGATTGTATCTGATGGGACTCTCAAACATCATGGGGCCCAGAGAAGCATGGTGTTTTAATCATTAATGAATTCTGCTGAACTCTGGGATGGGGCTGGAATCTTAAGCCGCCATTTTGCATCTGTGGTTGTACCATGGGGGCTTGGGGCATATTGGTCTCATGAATCTCAGGTTTTGCATGATGTGCAAAGGGGCCTTCGGTATTTGGACTTCTAACTGCTTCCCCCACTTTGTGTCATGGCATTCTGTATCTGAGCAAAAATTGTATTCTGTGATATTTAAATCTGCATTCTCTCTTACAATGGCTGACCTTATTGCAGATGTGGCAAGGGGTAATATTCTACAAAGCACTAATATTCATACCACCAACATATCCTCTGTCTATCCCCGGTTGGACTACATTGCCTCCCTGCATGTACTGAATAGGGACTCTTTGCATGTCTACATTCACACCAAGTGTAGGATCGAACCTGAATACACTATGACTGAACTTCTTGGAGCACCCTTCTGTGCTAACTTTGCTTGTGCTATCATGTACGTCTCTTTTGCAGTTTGAGTATCACAGCAGTATTTTGCATACTGAAGGATTTCATAAGAGACTTTGATTGTCAACAAATCACATTCTGCTGTATCTGAGCACTTGTTTCTGGGAGCAAACCATGCACAAAAGTCAAGACAAATCTGTTCAAATTCTTAGATTTTCAATTCCATTATGTTCCCTGTAAACCGGAATCAATGTTTAAAAAAAAATACTGATTCCTAAAATTCCCGCGTCGTATTCAACCTTTTGTAGCCAGTTAACTTCCTTCTGTAGTACCTTTGTTTTCAAATGTGCAAATACAGCATGATATTTAGCCTTGACCAAGGAAGAAGGGGCATTGTAATTCACTGCTCTCTTGGGAAGTCCAGTTTAGAGCTCTCTTACACTCTATCCACAAATCCTTGAAAACCACCACTTCAAAGAAGATGTCTGGATCCTTCCACAAGACCTTGAGATAGTAACAATTCTATTCACCGGGGAGTACCATTTGTCTGGGTCCTCTCTCAATTTTGGCAGACTGTTTGTGAAATAGAAATGTTTTCTCAAATCCACGGATTATGGATGTATGCTCCTCTCTGGACCTCTCTTGACAGGGTACTCTCACCATTGGTACCTCCACCATTCTCACCTTCAGTCTCCACCTTCTTCTTTCTCACTTTTGACCTTTCCTTTTTTGACCATTGTATTTTTCTTAACCTCCCCACTCTCTGATACTATCCACCAATTCCTTGACATGGGTTTTCAAGCCTTTCAATGTAATTCTTTCATAACTTCTAAATTTGTGACATATCAAACCCAAACTCCCAGCTAAAGCCGTTATCCTTGCATGTGCCTCACACACAATTCTAGCACACTCCTTGCCCATATACAACAAGTCACCTTTGCTATAGTGTATCAAAAAATCCAAGCCAAGATTTTCCTTCAAAATCTTCTCAACCTCAGTTTTCAACTGCAGAGTGCTAATCTTTTGGGAGGCACTTTCTTTAGGGTAAAGTGATGATACAGGTGTTGCAGCCACACTATTGCAAATCTGGCAGTAGATTCTCTTTCCGGTGCTTAGTGCAGGATGAACACCTACACTTGCTGGTGTTGTAGGGCGCTAGCAATTACTTTCTCCTGGGGAGTGCCAAGGGCTGCTGGCATTGTTGTAACACTTTGGATTGCTGGTGTTTGGGGAGCCCTGATTTCTGCATATAGTGCGGGTGCACTTGCATCTAAAGGGACACTGTTGCTGCTACTCCCTTGGGGGCCTCCGTTGGGGTTGCCCTGTGTACTGAAAAGGGGAGATCTTGATCTCAACAAATTATCCACAAATGTATCATCTTCTTCACTTTTAGTCCCTGTTTTATTCTCCCATTCTCCTGCTTTTTCTTCGTAGGGGATTTTTCCTGTTCGGAAGTTTCATTCACAATTGCACAGAAGTCAACTACTGCATCCATCATCTATTCATGCCAGATCCTTTTGCTCTCATTCCATTATATTTTCAACCAATTTCAATTTTATTTTGTGTGAGAATCTTCCACATTGATTACCTGGCCCAAAATACTTAAAGCCTCAAATTGTGCAGGTCTCGTTGGGGTTTCACCTCATGCATTCTTTTCCTCAGATTCTCAAGTCTCTTTATATGAAAAGAGCTGTAAGAAGGGAATTGCATATCCCCATCTTTCTCAGAGTACTTGTGCCAGTTTTTAAGCCACAAGTATACACATAACCCTATCTGTGCTGCCATCTCTCTGGTAGGCAAGCCTTTGAGTAGCAACTCTTACTTGCAATTAGTCTTTGGGTTGCAAATCTCTCTTTCAAATAGCCTTCGTGGCCTTCATAGAAGTATTCCCCATGTTTTCTTGCTTGTAGGTAAACACTGGAGTCAACCAATCCCAATACAAACTTCTATAACAGTAGAACAATTACAAAATGGCCTCAACAACTTTTTAGACAATCCCAGCACAACCAGTGCAAAAGCCAACCAATCACTGTGCGGCTCTCAACACTAACGGACCTATCCCAGCGCAACACCTGATGACGCAAAGGGGCAGCATATAGCTTAGTTTCAAAAGCAAAAACTTTAAGGAACATCTATTGTCTGCTTTACCTAAATGGGACAATTCAATGATATGAATTGTGCTTTCAAAGGCGCTCTCAATCTTACAGCAGCAAACTCTTGACCTGCAGGAGCTTGCTGTGATCTGATTGTTTTGCTCTAGTGCACCAAAGAATAAATGAATACCAATTCAGGTGAGTACACATACAAAAATAGTTTGAAATTATATAACTATCCTGATATCAATGATCACAATTGCATTAAGTGCAGCAAACATAAGTTAAATCACATGAACAAGCTCTCTTCGTCATGTCTGCATGATGGTTTCAGAAGTTGAGAAAAAACATCAAAATCACATTAACCACGGTCCCTATAAGTCCACTAATCAAAGTCAGCTAGTACTTAGACTAAAATGCAGGCTAGTACATGACACCACGCTCTCGCATGAGCTACAAGTCCTAACATCCACCACTTTGGTTCTTGTTCCCTATTACTATAGTGCATGTGTGTAAGAAATTGAGTTACAAGCGGAAACCACAATCCTTGTCAGGGTGAAGTCACAAGGAAACTAAATTAACCTGTGTTCTACCTGACTCTGGTACCTTGGCACAGAACAGTCAGGCTTAACCTATCGGCAATGTGTAAAGCATTTATGCAGCACTTCAAACAGTAATAAAGCGAAACATCACAAGAGAAATCCCACACCAATTTAGAAAAATAGAGTAATATGTAATAAAAAAATCTAATCAGTAGAACCGGAGATATGCAATTTTAAAGATTCAATTGGAAATAGGGCAAAATAGCACAAAGCCCAAATTGGGCATATTTGGTCGGGGTAGACCGGGTAGGCAGAATTTTAAAGATTTAAGTGAAAATAGTGCCAAAAAACACAAAGCACCAACTGTAGATATCTGGTCACAGTAGATCGAGATGAAGTCACAAGTTTAGGCCGACCTCGAAGGAGAGTGGTCCAGCTATAGGGACTCAGTTAGGTCCACTGAACAAGAGTATCTGAAATTCTGGTTGTGATGGGTTGTGGAGTCCCACATCAAGGATGCGTCATACAGCTGAGGTGATGCAGATGCTGGTCGGAGATGTATCGCGCAGCATCGGTACCAAGCAGCGGGGCTTGTGATGCAGAGCCCTGCATCGTCATCAAGGCTGCTGTCAGTGATGCATTGTGCAGCAGCAGTTCCAATGAGGCTGCAAGGACAATGCAAAGTCCTGGACCTAGAAATATCCGAATACAAAGAAGGGGGTATCTGTTCCTATAAGAAAAAATAATGTACAATGTGAAGTGTAGGTGGAGATTTAGCAATTAAGGGGAGGGGCTTCCTAGATGGACGATAGAGCCCTCGCACAACCTGATGGGTGTCATGCTTCATCATTGGGAATTGTCTCCTCATGGGGTCGGCGCTGCAGTGCCAGAGGGCTCTTTAGTGGAGATCTTCTCTTTAAGCTATATGGGTGAGTGGAGGGTCTGTGAATCTAGGGTAAAGTGTGCGTAGAAAGAACTGCGATTAAAACGACCTAAGTAGTGTAAAAAAAAAGTTATACTATATGATCTCCTTGGCAGGGTTAAAAACTGTACTGGGAAAGAACTGTCACTGGTGTGTAATGGACCGTGGCAGTTTCCATGCACTTAAAAGGTCGACATATTTCATGCCTATTGGTCCAGGAGGGATCCGTGGCATTTCTTTAGTACCTCTACCCTAAACCAGCACGGGTTTGTGTGTAATGATACAAGGAGAAAAGAACCCTTGAAAAGTTATTTTATGTATATCTCAAGGGACATTCATTGGTAAACTGTACATGATAATGTGGTCCCTAAATGAGTAAAAAAATCCAACCCTATGGACATGTTCCCTCAGACCCCATGGATCGGGACAGAGGACCGCGTACCAACTGCAGGTAGACAATGATCAGATGCGGAGTTCGCATTCAAGTCTCACCCCTCTTTGTTCATATGCACAGCATGGCGATGCGTCAGTTCTGCTTGGTCCACAGACGGGCTGGAAGACCACCTTCAGTCCCACTTCAAAGGTCCAGGACTGGTGTAGCACCACTTGGCAGTGTTGACCTCACAGTTGGCAGAGTCCAGATGCTTGGTTCAAGGTTGTTGGAAGTCTGTTATGTCTCTGACACTTCTTATCGGGAGGACAGCCAACTAGCCCTTGGAGTTACTTTGGTGTCCTGGGTTCAGAGCTCCCGGTGCAGTCCTCCTCACCCAGGCAAGAGGGCAGCAATTCAACACAGCAGGGCAACAGTCCTTCAGAGCAGCGGACCAGGATAGTGGCAGTCCTTTCCGCAGCACAGCGGTCCTTCTTCTTGGTCCACAGGTCAAGAAGTGTACTGAAGAGTTGGGGGTCTGAGGTCCAAAGTTCATACCTGGCGCCCACTTTGAAGTAGGAGAAGCTGCTAGAGGTTTCTACTCCCTAAATGTTCTTGGAATTGTCTGCCTCTCTGCCCTGGCCCCAGATTGTCTGGGGTCAAAAAAGACTAGTGTCAACCCATTCATTAGAGTGTTCAGGTAGGACCTTTGTTGTGTGCAAGTGACAGATCCTCCCCCTAGTTACCTCAAAATTGCCCATCCTGGCAAAACCTAGCTTCCTTTTGTCTCACTGTCTGGGAGCAATACACAAACACCAACTGCTTGTCATATGACCTAGAATACAGGCAGTAGACACCAAATGGTTGGGTAAAGAATATGCCATCTTTCTAAAAATTTCATTTTGAGAATTGTGATTTAAAATCCAACTTTACCATTAAAAAGGGCTTAAGTACAATTTAGACACTAAATTCGACCTGTGCACCTGCTCCCATCTGGAAGTTACAGCCTATTGAATGAATTAAGGTGACTCTAATGTTATCTGTAATGATAAATTAGTTTAAAAGTTTTTCACCACCAGGACATGTAAAACATGAGAGAACAATGTCCAGCTTTTTTAATACACTGCACCCTGCCATTTGAGCTGCTTAGGGCATACCTTAGGGGTGACTTATATGTACTAAAAAGGGAGGTTTGAGCCTGGCAAGAGGTTTATCTTGCCAGGTTGAAGTGGCAGTTTAAAGCTGTACACAAAAGCTGCAGTGGCAGGCCTGATACATGTTTATATGGACTACTTAAGTGGGTGGCACAATCAGTGTTGCAGCTCACTAATATCATTCATTTACAGGCCCTGCGTACATATGATATCACTCTACTAGAGACTTACAAGTAAATTAAATGTGCCAATTGAGTATAAGTCAATTCCATCATGTTTTAAGAGTGAGCACAGGCACCGTAGCACTGGCTAGCAGTGGTAAAGTTTGCAGAGTCCTAAGGCCAGCAAAAATGAGATCAGCAAAAGGACCGTTGAAGACAAACAGTTTGGGTGAAGACAGCTTTCAGGCTGGCAGCTCTAACAACGTGCAATGCCTTTACCTGTTGATACTCATAAAAACTGCTTCAGGAACCCTGGGGAAACTGCTATTACTCCACACAGCTATCACCAATCGTAAATGCATATCAGATCAAGGGTTAATTTCAATCTCTGGGCAAGACTAGGTGAACTATAAAGGCACAGTTCAGTTTCTAGCTTCTAAATCCAATTTACCTAAATAGGTCCAATCTAAATTAAACAGGTCTAGTCCTAAGTATCCTCTTTTACAAGAATTAGACATTGCATTCCAACTCATTCTCTTGGGTGAATGATTGACCGCGAGTAGTGCTAATCCCTTCTCGGATGTTGGTGCTCCTTGTTGGACCTCTTTCTCTATAAAGCACTGTACATGACAACATCAATTTAGACACCTATAACCCATTTGTTCCAACTAGACTGACATACAGGAAGGTTTAACCCTTAAAAGTTTATTTTCAGATTGTAAGTCATACAGAAATCAAGAAAAACATTAAGATTAATCATCAACAAATCAGAACTCAAACCTCAGTTAGAGTACAAAATCAATTCAAGAACTCAGTACAGTGCAGGTCAGCAAAATACAACATATATAATGGGAGAGAAATCTAGCCTGGATTTGCCTCCTAAGGACAGTAAGATAGGGCTTCTAAACGCACACGAAAAGAACATACTTTTATAGGGTTACGAACAAAGGACCTCCTGTATTCAATATAGTACATGTTTACCACAGAATTAACTGATTAGAATGAACTAAAGTCACACAGTTGCAAGAAAATACTTTAAAAAGTCTGCCATAACTGTACAACATGGAGCTTCTCACGGACGCCACCTGTACTATAACAAATATTGCTACATTTTGTGTGATTCTGCTAAGACAGCTATGTGGAATCCTGAACATGTACAACTCTACTGAAACAACATTTTAATATTCTTGGGAAGGTTGTTGTCTTGCCTCTGAAAATAGATTCAAACAGCATTTAACTAAGACATGAAAATACACGTTTTACAGAACTTCACACTAAATGGAGTATGAGGCCTACAATTGCTATGTTAGCTAGAGCTCAATTTTGCATTAGTGCAATGCATTTTCTGGGGAGGAAATATAAAGTTAACATTTATTAAAGCAAAATTTCTTTAAATAAAAGTTTTACTGTAAAGTTTATTTTCTCAAGACACTTCCCTCCATGGAATGTTCACTATTTGCTTTTCTGTTCACTAACAGTAGCTTGAAGTGGCTTTAAGCAGATATACGATCTACAAGCAAACAAAATTAAAACACTGGGAGCATTCCTCACTGCAGGGACACTGATATGGGAAACTGACATTAGGCAAGGACATTGACATCAGGAGCACTGACTTTGACTGTCTCAGGGACACTGAAACAATGGTATGTACAATGACACGGTGACAAGATCAGTGACACTGAGATACAAGAGTAATGTCACTGGCACAGAAATCCTAGGGCACTGACAGTAAGTCACATACACAAGGGCACTGACTAATGGAAACCTCCAAGAGAGACTAAGACCTGGACACTGGAATGACATTTACTCTGGGATACTGATGAAGAGGTACTGGTGCGAAGGAACTAATGCTGTTCCACTGTCAAGGGGGACATAGCCATTGATGTGAAAACACGGACAAAGGGCCAGCAGAAAAAACAGGGCACTTGCACAATGACACTGACATGGTTAGACTAATAATGGAACACTGACAAGGAGAAAAAGACACAGGGAAACTGAAAAGGGGAGATAAAGTGAAGTGGATGTCACAAGGGTTGATAACACATGATATGGAAAAAGGACATGAGAAACTGCCTACATAACAGGGATACTGGCAGTGACCTTGCAACACCGGTATTAACAATGAAACACTGAGATGCGAAAACTGGCTTGGTGATAAGAATAGAGTGCACTGACACAGGGATGCCATTAATGCCACAGTGGTCTTGAAAAAAGACACAGGTATTAGAATATTGGCAAGGCAACAAAGGCATGAGAACATTCAGAAGAACTGATGCATAAGAAGCACACAGATACAGTTTAACACATAGACATAGTAGATAGAAAATAACATTGGGACAGTGATATTATCTCATTGAAATAGAAGGATGGGTAACAAAGCACTAGATTCAATAACACAGGTAAACCAAAAGTTATACAGAATGCCTTTGGGTTTCCGACATTTAGGGGCATATTTAAAAAAAATGTCAGAGCACGAAGCTGCACCAAATGTTGTCATGCCGTGATCTGACATTTTCAAAACGTAGGGATGCGCCATATTCACAAGAATACGGTGCACCCCTGTGTTTCCAGTAGTGCTGGTACAAAAAAAGCTGCCTAGCACCAGTACAGGCACCCTGCCGCCATGTTACAAGGGTGCCTGCCCTGCAGGGAGGATTATATATGTGCAGGAAGGGATAACTTCCTGCACATAAACAATCAATAATGGCTATTTGCTCTTTCTCTGTGTGCTGCAGAATGCATCGAAAGATGGAAAGGCAGATATTTTATGGGTCACTTTGACCTTCATGCTCTTTGAGCTCTATGTGTCCCCAATTACCAAATCGCCAACCCAGATGTAAACCATGGATTGATTCTACACTGAAAATTGATTGTGCGTTTAGCAGTTTTCATTATTAAAATAGCATCAAATAAGGTGGTCAAGTTCTGATTAAAATTAAATTAAGCCATAGTTACATCTATGTCTTTTTACATAATTACATGTATGTATTTCTCCAGTTTTCTGGGGGCATGAAAAAAGAAGCTATATTTTATGTAGGTAATGGGTAGTGCTATCTCCTGCATCTCCCCCATCAAAGTATATTTCTTAGTTCTGTTTTTCTCAATTCAATTAAATTCAATTCAATATTTATTATGATTTAGAATTCCAAAGAATTCCACATAAAATACATGATTAAAACACCATTCTGTACATATGAAAATTCAATATAAAATTACAATTTCGATTTTATGCTAAAACTCATACGGTTAAAAGAGAACACTTTTTTCTTCATTAGTGTATACTCTACAATGGCCAACTTCATTTCAATGCAGATGACTTTCCAACATAAACAGACTTCTTTCAGTTAGAGCGCACTTTGGATTATCAAAAGAAAAAAAAGAAAAACCTGATTAAAGAAGGTACACAGAAGAATTAAAATGCGGTTGTAATCCAAACGTATATATATCAAACAACTCACACAGTTAAAAAGTTTCCTTTAGTGTAATGATCCCAATTAATACTAGCAGCAGGATATTTTTATACAGGACATTCTTTACCCATGAATAACTAGCAGCGAAAGTATCTCATAAAGTGCACGTAGAAAAGACAAAGGTAACTAACATGTCCGACTAAAGTGCAAGTGCTTTCCCAACCCCCCCTAACGGCAGTGTTGATGGTCTAACATAGTAATATTATATACACTCAAATCACTTCAACATATTTCATTCTTAATAAACATTTAAAAATTCTTTGAAAAAACGAAACATTTTAAAACACTTCAGTTTGGATTGGGGGGACAGAAGACAATTACAGGCCTGTTCTGCTGTAGAGATATTATAATTTAAAAAACGAATCCTTAAATATCTACGTCTTATTGAATGGAGTGCAGGGCACACAAACAAAACATGATTCAGATCTTGTATGCCACTGTTACATAGATGTCAATATATTTCCCCATGAATAACTAGCAGCAAAAGTATCTCGTAAAGTGCACGTAGGAAAGACAAGGGCAACTAACATGTCCGACTAAAGTGCAAGTGCTTTCCCAGCTCCCCCTAGCAGC
This sequence comes from Lissotriton helveticus, assembly GCF_964261635.1. Taxonomy (NCBI): domain Eukaryota; kingdom Metazoa; phylum Chordata; class Amphibia; order Caudata; family Salamandridae; genus Lissotriton; species Lissotriton helveticus. Next base: position 927,998,544 of record NC_136063.1, read on the forward strand.
AGTATTGATGATCTAACATAGTAATATAATATACACTCAAATCACTTTGACATATTTCATTCTTAATAAATATTAAAAAATTCTTTGAAGAAACGAAATTTTTTAAAACACATCAATTCGGATGGGGGGACAGAAGACAATTACGGGCCTGTTCTGCTGTAGAGATATTATACTTTAAAAAACAAATCCTTAAATATCTACGTCTTATTGAATGGAGTGCAGGGCACACAAACAAAACATGATTCAGATCTTGTATACCACAGTTAAATAGATGACAATATCTTTCATTTTTGGGAATACCCTCCCAGGAACCTGTTACGATTCTTAGAGGTAATAAGTTCATTCTTAGTAACAGAATCAACCTACGTACTCCGTGTTCCAGGTTCCATAAAACATACGGCTGGGGATTTTTAACTATGGAGCTCCCAGCTATACAGTCCATCCTTCCATTCAATGCGCATAGTTTCAGATCTCTTTCACGAGAAACCACATATATTGTCTTCTTAATTATCTGCTTTAAAGATGTTTTACATAGTGTCGCTGCCCCGTCCATATCTAAACCAAACATGCTTAATGCCTTTACATAATTTCAGGAAATAGCACTTTCCCCCAACATATTTACAAATATTTCCCTGTGCAATGCTGCCCTTATAAAATTGTCGGAACCGTTTATCAAAGCATTACACCATCTTAAACAGGCAGCCATTGAAAGCACGAATGTAGAGAGAAGACCAAATTCGAGCCTAAGTGCAGCTATCGGCACAGCATAATTCAGATTACAAATTTGGCGCCAGATTTTTCCTTCCACTTTCTCAAATTTGGCCCACTCACAAGCATCTATTGTTTCACTAACATAATTCAAAGTCGGTGAGATCTTTATTTTATAGACTGAGATAATGTGAGAGAAATGTCTTTTCCCACATTGCATATACAGGCGATTAATTGCAGCTGCTTGTGAAATCGCTTTACCTTTGCAGTGGTCTAAGTGTCTGTTAGCAGAACAACTGTTAGTAAATATTTTTCCTAAATATGGACAAAATGTTACTACTTCCAGTTTTTCCTTTCCCAGAAACCAATTCAATTTTTTTCTGACCTTACAACCGTGGTAGCTAAAAATCATCACTTTACTCTTTGAAATATTTATTTTAAAAAAATATTCTTCTGTGTACCTAACTAGCTCAGTCAAACGTCTTTGCAACCCGATTGGTGTTAAGTCCATTACTATTGCATCATCTGCATATAACAGACAACTCAGTTTTAGGTTACCTACTTGGGGAGGGTCCCCTTTAGTCTGTCCTACCCGGCTCGGCAGATCATTGATATAAATAGAAAAGAGTAAAGGGGCCAGAAGACACCCCTGCTTCAACCTGTTGTGTGTACATATTTTCTTTGAGAGGCCTTGTGTTCCCCCCAACAAAACTTTTGTCCACGTTGAAGAATGGAGTGCAATTATTAATCTTAGGAGGTTCCCTGGGATCCCCATTGTAACTAATTTCCTCCACAGCGTCCCCCGGTCTACCCTATCGAACGCCGTGGAGAAATCTATAAAGGCTGTATACAACGGGACCCCCCGACCCACGGGATATTTTTCGATTATGGTTTGCAAAACAGAAATATTATCCAGTGTGCCACTATTCTTACGGAATCCTGTTTGTTCCAGAGGTATATAAATATTTCCGAATGCCCACTATTGCAAGTGGCCAAGGACACTCTTCGCAAACAGTTTCCCCGTTGCATCTAAGAGGGAAATTTGTCTAAAACTGGCCGGGGAATTTTTTGGGCCCTTCTTATGTAACGGAACTAATATACTTCCCTTCCAAGAATGCGGGATGTCCCCGTTATTATAACAATGGATATAAAAATGTTGCCCAATCTTCTCGGTCCTGTTTTATTATGGCTACCGGAACATCATCTGGACCCATTGCACCAGAATATCTTGCCCCCTTAATATATCCTTCAATTTCCGCACCTGTTGGTGCTCCTACATCACCCCCCATTATAGAGTTATTGGCGACCCCCTCAAACTGATCAGCTAGTTGATTGGGAGCATAAAGTTGGGAAATATAAATAAACCATTTGGTTATTGAGATTAAAATGGGTTGTGATTTTTCTCTACCATCACAAAACTTTGCTATCAGTGCCCAGTACTTTCTAGTATCCCCAGATAGAGCAACTTCTCGTAAGTTGACCCATTTTTCATCTTCAGTGGTCCTTCTATCTGATGCTATTTTCCTTTTCCGAACCTGTTTTAATCTGAGTATCTCTCTCTGCCTTTGTAATCTGGGCTCTCTAAATTGGGCTCTAATTAAACCATTAATCTCCTTATTCAGTTTTTTTAATTTCCCATGATGTTATCTTTATAGGGGAGACTCTCGTACCTTGCTTATTTCTTCCCAGTTTTCTGATTGCTGTCAAAACTCTCTCATACCTCGCAACCGGGGACTCCAGACTTGGCCTAAAGGCGATATTCTTAAATACCCTCTGAAAGTTTGGGAGTGCCTTGTATGACCAGCAAGTACGGCCATTATTTCGAGCGTAGGTTACATTTTCATTCCTCTGATTCCAGTGTTCGGGTTTCACGATCTTTGTGACCATATTTACCTCTAGAATATTATGGTCACTCAATTTAGTAGGGAGAACCTTAAACTGTGTACACACACTAAACAATTGAAAGGAAACTGCCATATAATCAATTAGAGAGTGGCCGTGTATCCCCTTAAAAGTATAAGCTGCGGGAGAATCTTCGGGAGAATCTACCGTTTAAAAGTGCCAGGTCAAGATTCCTAAGGTTTTGGTGGAGGGAAAGGCCACATTTGTCCGGTTTTAAATGGGCCGGGAAAACAGACTCTGGAATAGCCCAAACCTCCTCCAGGTCCGAATTAGAGAAAGACAGGACTGCGCTGTTACTTAACTTAGCATTAAAATCCCCTACCATCATTATACGAGTACTTTCTTCCGTATTACCTAAACTTTGCACAAAGGTGCAGATGGAGTTAACCAATGGGTTGGACGCCCGCCCTGGGGGAATGTATACATTTACCAACATCAGAAACATTGCATGCCCCAATTTATCTTTTCCTGTTTTCAGCTTTGCACAAATACAGCAATTTGAAGGGTGTTTATATATCACTGGGTCCCATGCTATATCACAACTAAGTAAAATGGCTAGACCTCCACTTGCATGCCCTTTTACAGATTTCTTTGCTGTACTGCAGTACACATAAAAGTTCTCTAGCTGAAACTCTTCCATCGCCCTCGTCTCCTGGTGACAGATTATCTTGGGGTCTAACTCTACTAATGCTTTAAGCTTATAACTAGATTTTCCTAGCCCCGCCACATTCCATGATATAATGTTCCCCAATTGGCTACCCCCGCTCTATTGGCTTTATAGTGGATGTTTTTGCCCCATTCAAAGTACCAGCAACCCAGCTCTATTTTGACACATCGTCTTCACCGTCCAAACTAGGGGCCTCCTTAACCTCGGGTGCTGAAAACGTGATTTCTCTAACACCCGTTTTCCTTCCTACTGTTATTTCCATGTCCTCATACTTTATGTGTGTGTTTACTCCCTCATACTCAATGAAGCCCTTCTCTCACGCCTGATAAAATATCCCAAGGCTTTTGGTCGGAGCGCTAACCGGACCAACACTAGGTATCACATCTATTCCTCTTTTCCAAAAGCCATCAACGTTTGCTAAAACGAGTGCTGACACTACTCCTGATGAGAAAGTAGCTTTAGTTACAGGAGGTGTGCTCCTCCAATCTAAGTATACAAATTCTATATCTTTAGTGGTAATTAACTCCAGATCCTCTATCTCAGATAGAATCTTAAGGAGGGAACTTCTATTCAATATCATTGATTCAGCATCGAAAAGAGGACTAAAGATTAAAACCTTATTCGCTTGCCCGGCACCTAAGCCTGTGTTCCTAGTTTTATTGATACCTGGCTTTCCCATAGGTAAATCTCTATTTAACTTACCCCCTTTGTTATTAACCGCCGTAGTCCATCCCCAACCCTCACCCATACCCTGGCCGGATTCAGCTGTCAATGTAAACAGATCAGGCCCGCGTGGGTGTTGTATAGCACCTCCTGGAGCTACATTTGGGTCTATTACAGGGCCATTTAGATAGACCAATTTACTTACTACATTAAGGTCATTACTTGTACCAGGACTTGGCCCACTTTCTTCCTTACCCTCTTGGTTCGAAGGGGCATTCAATGTTAAAATTGGACTATTCGGCTGAAAATCATTTTCCTGCCCATGATTTTGACTCTCATTCATTATGGGTTGCCCAACAGACCTTATATTCTTTTTAATAGAGGGGGATGTGTAACTATTTCCTATTTCACTTTCCGGGTAGAACCGCAGTTTTTTCTGTTTACGTTTCGGGAATCGGCGGTTCTTCCTCTTCTTCTTCCCCCTACAGCCATTTTTGGCATTTCCTTTACTCACCACTGAGGCCTCCCCCACAGGTGCACTAACTGAGATGTTAACTAGTTCGTCGGGTAGCTGAAGACTTGGTTCTTTTAAATTGATTTTATTACAAATTGGGAAAAGACGTACTGGGGTTAAAACTGAGGGGACCTTTATGATTACCTTTTCCCCTAATGTAGGGACCTTTACACACTCATGGGAATTGGCTCGAGGCAAGCTTATAATTAAGTTTCTTTTGGGAAAAGCACTTTCGGAGCCCACAGACATCTCTTTTAGTCCCCGGTCACTATGTTTGTGTCAGTACTTTGCATCACGTTATGCTTTTGACATGATTGACTGGGTACTAGAGGAGCCTTTACCGGAAAAATAGGGACTTGGTTGAGCTCTTTAAGATCTTGAACCCCTACCAATATGGGCGAGAGGACTTCCAGTATGCGATCAGTGTTCAAAGTACTTTTCTCCAACAAAGATAAAATTGCGGAAAGGATTTTTTCAATGCAAAAAAGCACTCCATGTTCCCCCCTGACCACGCAATCTCACTTACATTCAAAGAATTCCCTGCCCTTTTGTCCTCAGCCACTGAGACTCCTGGAATCTTTTCAACTGAGAGATCTAACAAATCAGCGGCCAGGGACAAATTAGTAGGTGTACTACTGTACATAGTTGGCATACATGTTTGAGCTCCTATTGCGTGCGGGTACACTTCTCCACCCCGATACAATTCTGGGTCCATACCCCACGTGCCAGAATTTTCCAGCTGCTTCATTAGTTCTGAATTCTTTTCTATTTGTATAGCAATGTCCAGTAAGGTGAAATCCTCCGGTTTCGACTGCCCAGAACTAAAGCTGGGTTCTACCCGTCGTTGTATCCTCAAAGAAAGATCACTTGCTTTTATCGACAAACAGTCCGGCACAAACCTCTGAGTCTCTCTTGTATTATCCAAGAGGGTTACCAAATCTGCCAGTGGAGATAATAGGATGACTTCCTTTTTTTCGACGTTCTTATCCCGAGGGTTACCATCTACCTCGCCCCCCGATAAGGCTAGTCCATTTCCGAAGTGTTACACTCCCTTTCTGCTTGCCGTACATCCATTTCTCTTGGGGGAGGTAACACATCTGTTTCAACACCATAGTTCCGACGTATGATTACAGCGGGGTAGAGCGCCTCCGGTTTTATATCTTGACTCTCCACCCTATTCCCCGCTGTTACATGGGTATCCATCACTTCTTCACATAAATCCTCCTTTTTCTCTTCCTCTATTAACCCTTTACCACGCTTAGAGCTTTTTACCCCTTTTGTAAACATTGAAAATACCGATGGATAAGACTTCAAGAGGGAAAGATGATCACCGTTTCTCCGGTGACAAATAGTTTTCTGGGGCTTAAGGGAACTTTTATCACTCAAATTACTACTTTTAACTGTGAGCGCAGACACCTAGATGGCATTACCATTGCTTACGAGATGTAGAACCCACTTACTTTTGGTGGTTTTCCATTTGTCGTAGAAGAATGGAGGATAGGGGAAGAGGGATGGAGTAGAATGCGACTAAAGAGGTTATGGAAGGGGTGACGCTCTACCAGAGATTCTATATGGAGTCCCTGGACCAACTCGGGTGAAGCACTTGGTAACCATACGGCTCCCTCAGGCTACGACTTCCGTGCTTTCCGTGCTCAGCTATCCTTAGTGGCCACTCCTACCGCTTCCCAGGTTCGGCCACTTCCACAAGCTCCAACTGCTGTAAGTACTTGCTGCTCCGACGGCTTCCATGGCTAGCTAAACAATATGGCTCCAGCCGCTCTTGCTGCAGCCCAGGTGCCTCACGCCACAGACGCACCCCACGCAGCTCAGCACGGGCACGTATTACGGTGGTAATAGCCGTGGCAGTTTCTCAGCGGCTCACGTTCGGCTTTGGTGAACCGCCTCGATGATTAGGGCAAGTGGGACCCGCCGCACCTGGACTTCCGCCACGTTCGGAACCCAAAACGCTCCTGCCGCATCTTATCTTATCTTATCTTATGCGGAATTTGTTAAGCGCGCGGTCACCCAGGGGTTTCATGGCGCTGAAGAAACAGATGGTAGATGGTAAATGAAGAGACAGATGGAACAGTGCTCTAACCGTGCGCTTGTTTGAATAGCCAGGTCTTCAACGCTCTCCTGAACTCTGTCAGCTTGGTGCAATTCCGGATAGACAAGGGCAATGAGTTCCAGGTTTTAGGGGCGAGGTATGTGAAACAGGATCCGCCAAGTCTTTTCTTTTTAAATGTCGGCACCGTGAGGAGGGACAGATGGGCAGAACGAAGGTCTCGGGTCGGTTCATATTTGTTAATGAGTTGATTAACGGACCTGGGGCTTTTTCCGTGGAGGGCCTTGAAAATTATGCAGCCAGTCTTAAAGGTAATCCGATGGGCTATGGGGAGCCAGTGGAGGGAGGCCAACAAAGGTTTGGCTGACTTCCTGCGATTGCTCTTGAATATTAATCTGGCCGCTTGATTTTGAACAATCTGCAGGCGTTTGGCGATGACGAGGGGGAGGCCCAGATAGATGGAGTTGGAAAAATCTAATCGCGAGAGAACCAATGCGAGTACCACCTGGATGAGAGCGGAGTGGGTTAGCAAATGGGCGATTTTCTTAATCTTTCTGAGCTGAAAGAAACAGGAGGAGATCACTGTTCCGGCCTGGGTTTTCAGTGAGAGGTCGGCGCAGAGAGTGACCCCGAGGCTTTTTACTGACTGGGAAGGGGATGGGGGAGTGCCCATTGAGGAAGGCCAAAAGTGAGGGCCCCAACTGAGTGCACTGTTGCTAGGGAGTACCAGCTCAGTCTTTCCTGGATTCAGCTTAAGATGGTTCTGATCCATCCAGCTCTGAATGTGCAGCATGGTCTTTTGAAATTCCTCGATGGAATCCGAAGAGTTGAGAGGAAATACCAGCATCCTGGACTCCCCGCGGCTCCCGCCTGGATTCTCATCGGCCCCACGTCCGGACTTTCGGCAGCCCCTGCCGCGCCTGGATCCCAGCGGCTCCCGCCCCACCCGGGTCACTCAGGGCCTGGACCTTCAGAACAGACGACCCCCCGCGTCCGGATTCCTGCCGTGTTTGGAACCAGCACACACGTTTAGGTTTTCGGCGGCGGCGGCAGCGTTTTGGGTCTTCAGCGGCTCGTGCCTGCCGCGTATGGTACACAACCTTTGGTGCTCAGCGGCTCCTGCCGCACTCAACCATAACCTCAACCGCCATCGATACCGCTACCGAAGCAGGAAACAGGAAACAAGCTCATTCAATTAGCACCCAAACAGGCTCCTGTTTGTGAATCAGAATCTACCATTTGCACCCACCTTTTTCTCAGATTTTTGAGCTTTGAAAGTGAAAAGAATGACAAGATGATCTGACAATGGACTTACAATTTAGAAAAGCTGGCATCAAGAAGATGTTCTGTGAGATTTGTGACTACTCTGTTTGTTGGAGTAAGGTTGAAAATATCTTTTTTTTTTACCTAAAGACAGAGCCTTCTAATTGCGTTAGCCAATAGCTAACCTTCCCCAGAACAATGGTATACGTGGAGCTCAGAGAAAAGTTTCAAATGTTCTCAATTTGACAAGTGACTTTGGGCCAGATGTAGGTAGCCAAATACCGGTCGGTAACGGCCGAATTTACCGAATTTCTGCCCTTACCGACCGGTATTTGGACATTGAGATGCGGGGCTTCCAAAAACTTCCGATTCGGAGAAAAATCCGAATCGGTAAATTTAACAAAGCGGAAAATATTCCGATTCGGTAAATGTTCCGAATCGGTAGATTTACCGATTCGGAAAATATTCCGAATCGGTAAATGTTCTGAATCGGTAAATTTACCGATTCGGAAAATATTCCGAATCGGTACATTTACCGATTCGGAACTTAAGAAATGGAAAAAGTAACACCCTTTAGATGTAGGTGAGCCTTAAAATACCGATTTTGCTGCAAATTCGGTATTTAAGAGTCGGTATTTAGCATGGATTGAAAGCAGGTGGTAACCAGGTGCAGGCTATAAAATAGGGCCCCAAAATGCAACAGTGTAACCAGAATGGTGGCATTCTACGTCATAGCAAGGCGGCTACGGCTACAGGCAGCAGGAGAGAGTGAATGGAGAAGGGAGGAGCAGGTCTACAGGCAGAGGATCACACTCTTCCAACTGACAGAGCCAGAGATACTGCAAAGGAACAGACTGCACCCCCAAACCATCCTGGACCTGATCAGGGACCTGCACCCACTCCTGGACCACCCAAAACCAAGGGCCCATGCCATCCCACCCCATGTGCAGGTGCTCTGTAGCATACACCTGCTTGCATCTGGGAGTTACCAGAGTGTTGTTGCTGCGTTAGGTTAGGTGTCCCAGAGCTGTCTGTCCCGTTTCTTCAGGAAGTTCCTAGATGCCATGATGCAAAGAATGGAGCATTACTTCCACTTCCCAGACACTGATGCGGACCTGCTCAGGACCAAGACTGACTTTTACCTAATGGCAAATTTTCCACACGTGATTGGCTGCATTGATGGCACCCACATCCCAATATGCCCACCTGCTGCCACTGAGTACATATACAGGAACAGGAAGTCATCACACACAATAAATGTACAAGCAATAAGTGATGCCAAGTACATGATCACAGATATAGTGGCCAGGTACCCAGGAAGCACCCGCGACTCCTACATCTTCCAAAACAGTGGGATCTACACCCGCCTGACTGCGGGGGAATTTGGTGAAGGATACCTGCTAGGTAAATTACTGTGTGACACTCCCTTGATAGATGATGCAGACGTATGTTAATGTGTGCCTGTGAGTAATGTTTTTCTCTTTTCACATTAAGGGATAGTGCATATGCCCTCCGTTCCTTCGTCCTGACACCCTACCTCAACCCCACGACCCCCAGCCAGAGACGATAATGTGGCACATAAATCAACCCGTAACATCGTGGAGCGCTCCTTTGGCCTCCTGAAGAGCTGGTTCCGCGGCCTCCACAAAAGTGGGGGGGCACGGCAGTACTCACCAGTAATATGCTGTAAGATCATTGCAACCTGTGCAATGTTGCACAACCTCGCAACTAAGAAGGGCACAGAGGTGGAATTGGAGGACTATGAAGACCATGACGATGAGCAGGCACTACCAGCAGCCAACACAGTAGGAGTACCAACACCCACAGACGGAAGACAGAGACGGGCAGAGATCACACACAACTACTTTTGAGTAAGTATAGAGACAAAGCAAGGGATTAAATGCAATGAACGTAGTTTAATTTTCACTACGTTACATGTCTGAAGACACAATTGTTACATCCTAAGTGTGCCTAACACAACTGGGTGTACGGGGGTTACCTCACCCTCACATGTCCGACCGAATTTGGCAGCCTCGCTGCCTGCGCCCATGCACTGCACTGCGTGCCAGCACCGGTATTCTGGCGTCTGCTGCTCCTCCGAAATTCAGGGATAGGGGTGCTGCTCCTGCTACTGGTGTTGTCTGTGTCACTAAACCTTCACCTCCTGTGTTGGCTGACTGGTTAGTCAGCAGCACCTCCAATGCTGTAGTGACTCTCCCCATCCCCCTTGTGAGATCAGTGCAGCAGTGCACCAGCCCCTCCTGCATTGCAACAGAACGGCGACACAGCAGTGAAGTCGCTGTTGCAAGACGGTGCATGCCCCTTGTCTGCTGTTGCATGCACTGCCTCTCCTTGCGCCTTTGAGCGCGGTCCTCATGTAGTTCGTCACAAAGTGACATCACACACTGTGACATGTCCCTGACCCCATCGGCCATGTCCCTCATGCTGTCCGCCATGGATGTTATCCCCTGGTTCATGTTGTCAAAGTTTTTGTTCATATGGCGCATTTGTCTGTGCACTGCACTAATAGCTTTTGCCTGCAGGCGCTGAACCTTGACCATTGTGGTCTCGAGGCCACGGAAGACACCCTCATCATGGCCACTCAAGCTTGCATCCCGGACCCTACGACGTCTTGTGCCTCTGGATAGAGTGACAGGAAAGAATGGAAGACCAGCTGTGTTTCCTGCCACTGACTCCATTGGGATCTCACCCTCCCTTTCCTCATCGGAGGATGTTTGTAAGATCCTTAGCAGGGGAACGTCATGCCTCCTGGGCCTGCAGATGTCTGACACTTCTGAGTCCGCTGGTGTGGCAAGTTGTTGTGACTCATGTTGTGGTGAGTCAAGGAGCAGAGGAGATGCTTCCAGTTGCATGGTGCCTGCCTCTGGTGTGGCAGCTGCTTGTGTGCAGGGTGCTGGAGGTGTTGCAGTGCTGGGCCCTGCATCCCTGGCTTCTTCCTCACTCCTCTCCCTTTGGGGATGTGTCTTCTCCCTCTCCGGAATTGTCTTGCGCGAAGTCTCTCCTGTGGACAGATATGGACAGTGTCTTAGTGGTGCTTTCACCGTGTATTTCAAAATTAAATCACATATCATTTGCACTATTTCCTGCTCCTCCCCTGTCTCTAATTGTATTGTGTGGCATGCCTGGCATTATTTCATGTTGAATGCTCTGATGTGTATTCTTATGACTACCACTCCCATAATGCATTGCAGGTGGACACTGAAGCCTGTACTGGAGTTCCTCAACACACAGCCACATTGGGGGAGGGAGACAGGCAAGGGGTGAGGAATGATGGACATGTCCCTTACCTTTCTTTGATGCAGCTCGGGCTGAGCTGTCTGCATCACCAATCCCTAAAACGCACTCTGGCTCCAGAGTGGACTCCACCAACTCTTCCAGATCCCTGAGAGCAGGTGCCCTGTTCTTTCCTCCACCTGTAGCATTGGCCTCTTTCATTCTTGCTGCTAATTTCTTTTTGGTAATGATCCTCAGATCATACCATCTCTTCTTCAGATCATCCACTTCCCTGGTTGTCACTCCTATTGCGTTCACTTTTGTTTGGATCCCCAGCCAGGTGTTCCTCTTCACAGCCTCTGCTACCTGCAGAGACTGCTTTCCAAATATCTTGAAGTAGTGCTTTACCACCTCCTCCACCAGCACCTGAAGTTCACCTGTGCTGAACTTCATCTTCCTCTTCCTCTCTGCACCTTCCCTCTGGGAGTCTTGGGAATCCATTTGTTAGTCCTGAACAGCTCAGCTTCACAACAGCCTGTCACTGTGTAACTGCTCTCCTGTGTGATCAGTTACTCTGCACCTGCATAGGTGTGGCCACTTCCTGGTTGTGGGGTGGATGCACAGGATTGGTTGATTGCTCTGTTGGTTGGCTGAGGGGCGTGGTGGTGGCACGTGATTGGTTGATGGCTCAACTGCCTGCTATTTTGTATCCCCGAGTCGGTATTTACCGAGTCGATATTTACCGATTCGGTAAATACTGATTCGGTAAATCCCATTCATTCCTATGGGCATCCAGGCCCATAGGAATGAATGGGATTTGCTGAATCGGTATTTGCCGAATCGGTAAATACCGACTCGGTAAATACCGACTCGGGGTTTCCAAATTTTACCGATTCAGTAGGGACCTATTCACAAACCACTATTGACAAACTGATGGGTGGAGACCACTACCTCCAATTCTTCTATCTTTTTTGTGCGGAGGTCCCAACCATATTTTTGTAACAAATATGGTAGGAACTGGAGGAGTGGCTGGAAAATTAGGACACAGCACACAAAGGGAGGGGGCTTAGGGCATTTAAGGAGGGCTTTACAGAGGGACATACTATTACATATACACACCCACAAAAGACCAAGAGGACTGCTTTCCACTACATATACTTCTAAAGTTACTACAGACAGAGATGATTAATTAATTATTTTATTATGTTAAAATGCAATAGTAAACATAATTGGAAACAATTATGTTCTTAAACTTCAATAAAAAAAAGACAAACCCTTAGGGCCAGATGCATCAAGTTATTTTGCGATCGCAAACAGTGCGAATCACAAAAAATGAATGTTTCCGATCGCAAAATAGCACCAAGCAATGCATCAACCCAAATCCCAGAATATCCCAAGTATTCTCTAAATTTAGCGATTACCAAAATAGCGATTACCAAATACAGCGAATACTTATTTGGGATTAGCATTTGCGAATTCGCGAAGCAATTCATGAAGTGTCGCAAATTGCGAAAATAATTGCAAATCGTAATTTTGCATTCGCAAAATACCACCAAATCAAACTAGGTGGTAACCAGGTGAAAACACTCAGAACAGGTGGGAAACATTAGGAAAGTATTTAAACAGGCCCAGAAGGCCTCAGAATATTTCACAATGGCAGCGCTCTAAGTCATGGTGAGGAGGATGAGGCTAAGAGCAGCAGCACAAAGGAGAAGGAGGATGCAGGAGCGCATTTTCAGAGTGCGTGTTACTCTGTTGGGGCAGACAGATGAGGAAATCTATGGGAAGTATAGATTGAATGCAGCAATGATATATGATCTCATGCTGATTTAGACCCACTACTGCAGCCACAATCTCGCAGGACACATGCCATCCCCACCCATGTGCAGGTCCTGTGTTCCCTGCACTTCCTAGCACCTGGTAGCTTCCGCGGGAAAGAGCTACAGCTGGCGGAGTGTCACAAAGTTCACTTTTGCGTTTCTTCAACCCGTTCCTGGACGCTATGTTGTTGCGGATGTGCCAACACAGCAGATTCCCAACCACCCCACAGGAATTGTTTGAAACTAAAATGGACTTTTATCAGATAGCCAACATGCCCCATGTAACAGGTTGCATAAATCGGACACATGTAGCCATATGCCCTCCCTTAATGAATGAGTATATCTTCAGGAATAGAAAGTCATTTCATTCACTGAACATACAGGTGACATGCAATGCAAAGTACATAATCACGGACATTGTGGCAAGATATACAGGTAGCACGCATGATTCCTACATCTTTAGGCACAGCGGCATACATACACATCTACTTGGGGGTGAATTTGGCAAAGGATTCCTGCTCGGTAAACACATTCCACTGTCTCATGCATATCTACATTTTATGGTGGAAGATCGCAGTGACTAATACATATTCTGTTTCTCCACAGGTGACAGCGCATATGCTGTGTGTCCTTTTATATTGACACCATACCTGCATTCAAGCACACCTAGTGAACACCGGTTCAATAAAGCACCTAGGACAACGCGAAATGTGGTAGAGAGGACCTTTGAGCTGCTGAAAAGTCTCTTTCGCTGCATCCATAGAACTTTCGGTGCCTTGCAAAACAGGCCAGACATCTGTTGTACAATAATTACCACATGTGCCATGTTGCACAACATAGCGACTACAAGAGGTGTACCACTTGAAACATCGGATAGTGACCTCAAGTAGGAAGAGGATAACATACATGCAGGAAATGCAGCGAGTGCAGCTGAAGGGAGAACGCGACATGCAGAAATCACACAGAATTATTTTTTATGTGAGTACTAATCCAACACAAAACAGTTAATTTGCCTAATAGATTTATTTAAAACAACTTAAACTGTTGTGTTAATGCACACTTGCATAGCCTGAATACAATGATGCATGTACAATATGGTATGTCATGGAACTTTACTTCAGTCCAGACAAAAATAGTTACTGGTTGTTTCACCAGTGACAGTTGCTGTGGATATAGCCATACTGTCTCCTGCATCCTCTCACTCCCATTGCCCGTTTTGGGGGGTCAGACACATCTCTTTGTGAGCTCTCTGATCCTGCCATATTCCGTGTGCTGTGCCTCCTGGATTCCGGCACTGGTGCCAAGCTGCTACTGTGGCTGGAGGTATCCTCACTTTCCCCAACCCCCATTATACTACTGCCAGAAACAGCATTGGTCTGCATCTGCTCCACAGCATTCGTCACTTGGACCAGTCCCTAGGCAACATCTCCTCAGAAATTGCTCATTTCCAACTGCATGGCTGGTGCATGTCGGGATAGTTGTGCTGTGGCAGTTCTGAGACGGTTGGTGGCCCTGGTGTACCCATCCAAGAGTCCAAGTAATTGGGTGTGTCTTTTGCGATGGGACACCTGATCCTCCTTTAGCAAGCACCTTGCATAGGTACCTGACTGCCCCAGTCAGCTCTCCAAATTGTTCTCTGCTTTACCTGCGACCATCCTGCACAGTTGATGCTGTCACACGTGTCCCCCACTTTGCATGCAATAGTTGATAGGTTTCCCTGCATTAAGCGCATGTGTTTCATCTGCAGGCGCTGAACCCTTAACATTGCCCTCTCCAGGTCATCATGCGATGTGGAAGTGCCACCTGCACCAGATCTCAACAGTGCTGCTGCCCTGCTTTTCTGAGCTCGCATGTTCCCACGTCTCAGCTATTCGTGTGGTCTGGATGTGGGTGTAACCACTGCGTCTGCTATTGTGGGCTCAGGATGCCCCTCATCCTCACTTTCCAATGCTGGCAATGGGGCCACATTGGTCCTGGGTTCTTTTGAAGCTGGTGCCGTGGGTGCAGGTGAGACTGCTATGTCCTCTTCTGACTGAGACTCACTGACTGGTGGTGCATGTCCGTCACTGTCGTCAGACTATTGGTCACATGCAACTGTGATGTGGAACAGTGCATGATTAGTTGGCAATTAGGCCATGTTTCCTGTTTTAGTACAGAGTGTTGTTCAATAAAGTTATTTTGAATTACAGTGTGTGTGTTTAGACGAACTTCCCTGGTACAATTGATTTGAACTCATCTTGTTTCCTAGACATCAGACTTCCTGTGTGCTTGTGTCGACTACATATCCCATAATGCATTGGTGTGTCATAAGTAAAACATGGACTGGAATACTATTTCCTGCACACGCCTGATCTGATTTACAATGTGTGCCTGCCACACTGTGCATGGTTGGAAAGAGGGGACCCATGGGTATCTCCACAGGCCCCAACTGTAGTAGTCCTCTGGGTTAAGGGGGCCTGCTACAGGCCCCTAAAGTCAGTTTCCGATAGCCGTTCAGTGTCAGACAGACCGCTTGGGAAAGGCTCTCTGAATCCAACATCGTAATATGTTGATCGGAAACGCGGTCCCTAGAGCTGTATGATTCGGCTCCGACCAACTTGGATTCTCTGAATGCCGGTCGTAACTGATTCGGATTGACCTAATGGTTACCTTCCATCGTAATCGATCGGTCGGAAATGTTTCTGAGTCGGTCGGATGCAAAACAACAGGTGATGGACAGAATGCAGAACAATGTCATACATTCACCCCAGTACAGAGATCTGGGCCTAAATCCATCGTTTTTTTGCTCACCACGCCTTTCCAGTTTGAACCCAGCTATATGCAAATCAGTCTTGACCCTGTGCCCCATGGGAACAGCCCAGCCCGAACTGCTAAGCCAGGTCCTTCCTGGACTGGAAACAAGCATCCAAGGACCGGTTTCGGGCTTTCAGCCCTCTTCAGCCTGGATAGCTTGATTCCAGTGGCATGGAGAACACGGGACTCACGTCTGAGCATACCCGTCCCACTCGGGGTGACAAATGCAAAACAACAGGTGATGGACAGAATGCAGAACAAGGTCATACATTCACCCCAGTACAGAGATCTGGGCCTAAATCCATCGTTTTTTTGTTCACCCTGCCTTTCCAGTTTGAACCCAGCTATATGCAAATCAGTCTTGACCCTGTGCCCCATGGGAACAGTCCAGCCCGAACTGCTAAGCCAGGTCCTCCCTGGACTGGAAACAAGCATCCAAGGACCGGTTTCGGGCTTTCAGCCCTCTTCAGCCTGGATAGCTTGATTCCAGTGGCATGGAGAGCACGGGACTCACGTCTGAGCATACCCGTCCCACTCGGGGTGACAAATGCAAAAAAACAGGTGATGGACAGAATGCAGAACACATGCATACATATAGCCATGTCTGACCTGGGGTGATGTGGAGTGCAAACAAAACGATGGATTTAGGCCCAGATCTCTGTATTGGGGTGAATGTATGACATTGTTCTGCATTCTGTCCATCAATTGTTGTTTTTTCATTTGTCACCCCGAGTGGGATGGGTATGCTCAGACGTGAGTCCCATGCTCTCCACACCACTGGAGTCAAGCTATCCAAGCTGATGAAGGCTTTTTTCCCTTCACTATAAAATTTGAGTGTATAAGGTAAATTCCATGTTGACTTGATGTATCCTTTACCCAACCTTTCATACAGGCCTGCTGGTATATATTTTTGGCAATACTTAAACTGGAAAGTTGTTATCGGAATTGTAATTGTTCCGTGTATTATCCATTCAATGACAGGTCACTCTGACATTGTAAATGGTAATCTCTCAAGTTTTTCAATGCTCAGAATCGTATAGCCTGCTCCTTTTTGTGCCAAACTGATTTGTTTATCTGTAAGGTTAAAGATAGAGAATAATGACGTTATGTTAATTAGACGCCATGGCACGTAGCCTGAAAGCAGATTTTCCAACGTCCAGCCAAGTTGTACAATAGAACGCAATTGGGACTGTCCATGTTGTAACATTAGTAAGTCCTGCTCTATTATATCAATAGCAGATGATACAATGCTGTCCAGTGAATATATTCTGGAGGACAGAGTCGTTAACCCATTGTCCACTACAGAAAGTGATTTTTCCAAATTTATACGATCAATTTCTCTTATTTTTTCAGCTGTTTCAATTTGTTTTACTTTCCAAGCTTCGTTGTAAGTAGCGTATATACCGGCGTATATGAAACGTTTTTGACGCTGTTTGCGAGGTCCCAGTATGAAATCTCGCAAGTCAGCACCGTCTTTAAGTAAGTCAAGTGTTGCTTAATTTCAGCCAGTGTGGATTTCTGTAGCCACTCAAGGCATGGTTTTCCTACACTGTATGTTGTAACTATCCCTGGATGTTGTCGCTGGGAATTTCTTGGGTCTGGCCTGTTCTGTTTTAACCCCTGTGTTTTGTTCAGGAATCTATCTTGACAGTTATTTGTGTCTGTGGGCCAGAACAACCATTTTTTCCAATCAGGATTTGTTCTGTTTTGGTGTAAAATATGGGATACGTCTATCTCCACATCTGTAGTGCTATTACTATCAGGTATGGGCTTTGGAATAGACGGTTTATTTAAGTCTTTTATCTTGGCTAAACCAAGACAGGTTGTTTGCTGAATTGTGTCATTCAGGAATATTATCTGTTCTGGGATCATGCAGGCTCTAAATAATGCTTCTAGACCTTGTACCTGCCAGTCTTTTGAACCCCAGATGGTTTTTGTTTCAATGTTGTTTTTCCAAAATTCAAAAACAAATGTAGACATTTTGTCATAAATTTTTTCAGAATAAATCAATTTAGTATTTGTCAAGATTGTTTTAATTCCTGTCTTATTTAACATTTTAAAATAAAACGTTTCTGGATCACTGTTGTTAAACCCTGAGAAGTATTGGAATTTCTCATAAAATGTTTTTGAGCTGCCTTTTGGTGGAGTTGGACAATGTTCCCATTGGTTATAATTAAAAACATTTCTAGGTTGAGCAGATTTATGCAAATAGTGATGACCATAGTGGTTAAAACAGTACATTTCTTCATAGTTCGATGAACCCTGTAAGTAATCATGTTCTGTGAATTTAGCTGACATTACTAAATCTGACATCATATTATTAATATTTTCAAAGTCCCAATCATCAGAGAAAGTACTTGGTGTCACAAAGTCACTTAAGGAAACCTTAAACTGGTGTGGATATTTCAAGAGCTCACTCGGCCATAGATTTCATAATCCGTTTTGTCCCATGCTACCCCACCGGGTATTGGATTGGCTGTGATGTTCACTGATGACAGTTCTCTTTTCTCGATGTGAGAGGATCTGTGAGGCTTTAGGACCAAGTTGATGTTCTGACTTGCTGTGTCCATTGTACTATATTTTCCATCAATAAATCTACCCAAACATAAAACCATGATGAGCCAAAGTAGGAGGAAAAGTACACCTAACACAATCCAAAATTCAATCCATGGTGACATCAGATATGTTTCTTTTAGTTGGTGAAAAAGTTCAGTTATTTTTTGTTTGAAAGTTTTTGTTGCTGGCGTTTCTTCATGTTCGCTTGGATCTTCAGAAAAGTCATTGAAATTGATGAAGTAGCCAGATGCAGTTCTGTCAATTGTTGGAATTGCTTCCGGATTTTCGTTTGATTTTGATTCTTTCTTTGTTTCATTAGCATAGTCTGAGGCTACATCGTGTAGACAGGTGTTTCTTGACGAACTGTTGCAATTTGGGTTTCAAGAGGCACAAGTTCCATGGCTTTGTTGCATAGTCCCTTTTTATTCACTGCAGGTTTATCAAATGTGATTAGTCTTTCAGTTTGAACCTCTTGGTTTGTAGCAAGATTTGGTCTTCTGCTATTTCTTGGGAGTCCACTGGGCCTACTACCTATTATTGGCCACATGATTGTGGTTTTACCAGGTCGATGGATACAACTCTGTTCTCCTTTTTACCAGCAAGGGGCGGTAGTACTACTGATCTTGTTCCGCTGACAGCTAAGACAGGTACTGCTTTTCTGTAAGAAGGCCCAAATTCCTTCTTCACCGCGATCTTTTCTCTGACTAGATCCCCAATCTTTGGAATCCAGACAGGTCTTGCTGGGACAGGTGGTTTATCTTCAGTGGCAGTTGGCTTTAACTTTATGTTACTTAGACTTCTTGTTTCATTCAAGTTCTGTAAAACAGCCAAACGGTCTTTGATATCAAAGGCTTTTTCTTCTACTACCAAAGTGTGACAATCTAAGTCCTGAATGTGCATTCTAGTGCTGAACAATAGTTCGTAAGGACTGATACCTTTTAGAGAATTTCTTGGCAGATTGTTAAGACTACGTTGGACACTTGTTAGATGTTTGACCCACCCATCACCTGAACCTAATACCCTCGCCATTATAGATTGCTTTATGTCATGTTTTTTTCTTTCCACTACCGCATTTCCCTCAGGATGGAAGGGAGAAGAGTACCTCAATGCAATGCCCATGCTGGTCATGGCCTCCTTGTAAGCCCGACAGCTACACGCAGGACCCTTGTCAGAATGTAGCATGCCAATTGCGTATGTGCCGATAAAGACTCGCAAATCTTTTATAACAGTTCTGGCGTCAGCCGAGCACTGGTGTCACATCCAAATTAATCTCGTGTGGAAACCACTGCGACCATGATATATTTATAGTTGCCATCCCTTTGTGGTCCAGGTAAACACACGCTAATGGTTTAACTGAGATTAGAAGGGGCGTCTGTGCTGGTCGTTTCACTGTTGATACTTTCATTCTTTGGCATATTTCACATTCTAGAACATAGTTCCTAGTTTGTTTTCTCATGCGCGGCCACCAATATCTCTGTTTTAATAATGATATTGTGGCTGAAACACCAGCGTGTGCAGAAGAGAGACCTTCTTGTGCCGCTAAAATTAGTCCTAACCTGTGTTCCATGTTTGGAATTGCCCTATCCCCCACTCCAGGGATTTGAGCAAAAGGAACATTATTTGCATCAGTTATGTATGAGTACTTTACTGGAAAGCCTTTCGGGTGTATTTTTCTATAATTTTTTACTGAAGCACTGACAGCTTGCATTATATTGCTGTCTATTTTTGTTTTTGTTTACAACAAGGGGTGGTGATGGACAGAGTCTCTGAATTAAGCAGAGTACTCTCACCCAGTCAAGAGATCAGGGCTAGATCCAACACCGTTTTTTAGCTCATTGCACCATCCCAGTTTCAGAACCTGGCTGTATGCAAATTAGTCTGTCCCTGGCCTAGTGCATCATGGGAACAGGGTAGACCAGACTAAAAAAGCCAATGCTTACACTGGGAAGGAAACAAGCTTCCGGGGACCAGTTTCTGCCATTTCAGGCGTCTTCGGCCCGGCTTGCTTGAATCCTGATGGTGCAATGAGCAAGGGACTCACATCTGAGTATACCCTTCCACGCTTAGGGTGGACAAAATTATTTACAACAAGGGGAGGTGATGGACAGAGTCTCTGAATTAAGCAGAGTACTCTCACCCAGTCAAGAGATCAGGGCTAGATCCAACACCGTTTTTTAGCTCATTGCACCATCCCAGTTTCAGAACCTGGCTGTATGCAAATTAGTCTGTCCCTGGCCCAGTGCATCATGGGAACAGGGCAGACCAGACTACAAAAGCCAATTCTTACACTGGGAAGGAAACAAGCTTCCGGGGACCGGTTTCTGCCATTTCAGGCGTCTTCGGCCCGGCTTGCTTGAATCCTGATGGTGCAATGAGCAAGGGACTCACATCTGAGTATACCCTTCCACGCTTAGGGTGGACAAAATTATTTACAACAAGGGGTGGTGATGGACAGAGTCTCTGAATTAAGCAGAGTACTCTCACCCAGTCAAGAGATCAGGGCTAGATCCAACACCGTTTTTTAGCTCATTGCACCATCCCAGTTTCAGAACCTGGCTGTATGCAAATTAGTCTGTCCTTGGCCCAGTGCATCATGGGAACAGGGCAGACCAGACTACAAAAGCCAATTCTTACACTGGGAAGGAAACAAGCTTCCGGGGACCGGTTTCTGCCATTTCAGGCGTCTTCGGCCCGGCTTGCTTGAATCCTGATGGTGCAATGAGCAAGGGACTCACATCTGAGTATACCCTTCCACGCTTAGGGTGGACAAAATTATTTACAACAAGGGGTGGTGATGGACAGAGTCTCTGAATTAAGCAGAGTACTCTCACCCAGTCAAGAGATCAGGGCTAGATCCAACACCGTTTTTTAGCTCATTGCACCATCCCAGTTTCAGAACCTGGCTGTATGCAAATTAGTCTGTCCCTGGCCCAGTGCATCATGGGAACAGGGCAGACCAGACTACAAAAGCCAATTCTTACACTGGGAAGGAAACAAGCTTCCGGGGACCGGTTTCTGCCATTTCAGGCGTCTTCGGCCCGGCTTGCTTGAATCCTGATGGTGCAATGAGCAAGGGACTCACATCTGAGTATACCCTTCCACGCTTAGGGTGGACAAAATTATTTACAACAAGGGGTGGTGATGGACAGAGTCTCTGAATTAAGCAGAGTACTCTCACCCAGTCAAGAGATCAGGGCTAGATCCAACACCGTTTTTTAGCTCATTGCACCATCCCAGTTTCAGAACCTGGCTGTATGCAAATTAGTCTGTCCCTGGCCCAGTGCATCATGGGAACAGGGCAGACCAGACTACAAAAGCCAATTCTTACATTGGGAAGGAAACAAGCTTCCGGGGACCGGTTTCTGCCATTTCAGGCGTCTTCGGCCCGGCTTGCTTGAATCCTGATGGTGCAATGAGCAAGGGACTCACATCTGAGTATACCCTTCCACGCTTAGGGTGGACAAAATTATTTACAACAAGGGGTGGTAATGGACAGAGTCTCTGAATTAAGCAGAGTACTCTCACCCAGTCAAGAGATCAGGGCTAGATCCAACACCGTTTTTTAGCTCATTGCACCATCCCAGTTTCAGAACGTGGCTGTATGCAAATTAGTCTGTCCCTGGCCCAGTGCATCATGGGAACAGGGCAGACCAGACTACAAAAGCCAATTCTTACACTGGGAAGGAAACAAGCTTCCGGGGACCGGTTTCTGCCATTTCAGGCGTCTTCGGCCCGGCTTGCTTGAATCCTGATGGTGCAATGAGCAAGGGACTCACATCTGAGTATACCCTTCCACGCTTAGGGTGGACAAAATTATTTACAACAAAGGGTGGTGATGGACAGAGTCTCTGAATTAAGCAGAGTACTCTCACCCAGTCAAGAGATCAGGGCTAGATCCAACACCGTTTTTTAGCTCATTGCACCATCCCAGTTTCAGAACCTGGCTGTATGCAAATTAGTCTGTCCCTGGCCCAGTGCATCATAGGAACAGGGCAGACCAGACTACAAAAGCCAATTCTTACACTGGGAAGGAAACAAGCTTCCGGGGACCGGTTTCTGCCATTTCAGGCGTCTTCGGCCCGGCTTGCTTGAATCCTGATGGTGCAATGAGCAAGGGACTCACATCTGAGTATACCCTTCCACGCTTAGGGTGGACAAAATTATTTACAACAAGGGGTGGTGATGGACAGAGTCTCTGAATTAAGCAGAGTACTCTCACCCAGTCAAGAGATCAGGGCTAGATCCAACACCGTTTTTTTAGCTCATTGCACCATCCCAGTTTCAGAACCTGGCTGTATGCAAATTAGTCTGTCCCTGGCCCAGTGCATCATGGGAACAGGGCAGACCAGACTACAAAAGCCAATTCTTACACTGGGAAGGAAACAAGCTTCCGGGGACCGGTTTCTGCCATTTCAGGCGTCTTCGGCCCGGCTTGCTTGAATCCTGATGGTGCAATGAGCAAGGGACTCACATCTGAGTATACCCTTCCACGCTTAGGGTGGACAAAATTATTTACAACAAGGGGAGGTGATGGACAGAGTCTCTGAATTAAGCAGAGTACTCTCACCCAGTCAAGAGATCAGGGCTAGATCCAACACCGTTTTTTAGCTCATTGCACCATCCCAGTTTCAGAACCTGGCTGTATGCAAATTAGTCTGTCCCTGGCCCAGTGCATCATGGGAACAGGGCAGACCAGACTACAAAAGCCAATTCTTACACTGGGAAGGAAACAAGCTTCCGGGGACCGGTTTCTGCCATTTCAGGCGTCTTCGGCCCGGCTTGCTTGAATCCTGATGGTGCAATGAGCAAGGGACTCACATCTGAGTATACCCTTCCACGCTTAGGGTGGACAAAATTATTTACAACAAGGGGTGGTGATGGACAGAGTCTCTGAATTAAGCAGAGTACTCTCACCCAGTCAAGAGATCAGGGCTAGATCCAACACCGTTTTTTAGCTCATTGCACCATCCCAGTTTCAGAACCTGGCTGTATGCAAATTAGTCTGTCCCTGGCCCAGTGCATCATGGGAACAGGGCAGACCAGACTACAAAAGCCAATTCTTACACTGGGAAGGAAACAAGCTTCCGGGGACCGGTTTCTGCCATTTCAGGCGTCTTCGGCCCGGCTTGCTTGAATCCTGATGGTGCAATGAGCAAGGGACTCACATCTGAGTATACCCTTCCACGCTTAGGGTGGACAAAATTATTTACAACAAGGGGTGGTAATGGACAGAGTCTCTGAATTAAGCAGAGTACTCTCACCCAGTCAAGAGATCAGGGCTAGATCCAACACCGTTTTTTAGCTCATTGCACCATCCCAGTTTCAGAACGTGGCTGTATGCAAATTAGTCTGTCCCTGGCCCAGTGCATCATGGGAACAGGGCAGACCAGACTACAAAAGCCAATTCTTACACTGGGAAGGAAACAAGCTTCCGGGGACCGGTTTCTGCCATTTCAGGCGTCTTCGGCCCGGCTTGCTTGAATCCTGATGGTGCAATGAGCAAGGGACTCACATCTGAGTATACCCTTCCACGCTTAGGGTGGACAAAATTATTTACAACAAGGGGTGGTAATGGACAGAGTCTCTGAATTAAGCAGAGTACTCTCACCCAGTCAAGAGATCAGGGCTAGATCCAACACCGTTTTTTAGCTCATTGCACCATCCCAGTTTCAGAACGTGGCTGTATGCAAATTAGTCTGTCCCTGGCCCAGTGCATCATGGGAACAGGGCAGACCAGACTACAAAAGCCAATTCTTACACTGGGAAGGAAACAAGCTTCCGGGGACCGGTTTCTGCCATTTCAGGCGTCTTCGGCCCGGCTTGCTTGAATCCTGATGGTGCAATGAGCAAGGGACTCACATCTGAGTATACCCTTCCACGCTTAGGGTGGACAAAATTATTTACAACAAAGGGTGGTGATGGACAGAGTCTCTGAATTAAGCAGAGTACTCTCACCCAGTCAAGAGATCAGGGCTAGATCCAACACCGTTTTTTAGCTCATTGCACCATCCCAGTTTCAGAACCTGGCTGTATGCAAATTAGTCTGTCCCTGGCCCAGTGCATCATAGGAACAGGGCAGACCAGACTACAAAAGCCAATTCTTACACTGGGAAGGAAACAAGCTTCCGGGGACCGGTTTCTGCCATTTCAGGCGTCTTCGGCCCGGCTTGCTTGAATCCTGATGGTGCAATGAGCAAGGGACTCACATCTGAGTATACCCTTCCACGCTTAGGGTGGACAAAATTATTTACAACAAGGGGTGGTGATGGACAGAGTCTCTGAATTAAGCAGAGTACTCTCACCCAGTCAAGAGATCAGGGCTAGATCCAACACCGTTTTTTTAGCTCATTGCACCATCCCAGTTTCAGAACCTGGCTGTATGCAAATTAGTCTGTCCCTGGCCCAGTGCATCATGGGAACAGGGCAGACCAGACTACAAAAGCCAATTCTTACACTGGGAAGGAAACAAGCTTCCGGGGACCGGTTTCTGCCATTTCAGGCGTCTTCGGCCCGGCTTGCTTGAATCCTGATGGTGCAATGAGCAAGGGACTCACATCTGAGTATACCCTTCCACGCTTAGGGTGGACAAAAATATTTACAACAAGGGGAGGTGATGGACAGAGTCTCTGAATTAAGCAGAGTACTCTCACCCAGTCAAGAGATCAGGGCTAGATCCAACACCGTTTTTTAGCTCATTGCACCATCCCAGTTTCAGAACCTGGCTGTATGCAAATTAGTCTGTCCCTGGCCCAGTGCATCATGGGAACAGGGCAGACCAGACTACAAAAGCCAATTCTTACACTGGGAAGGAAACAAGCTTCCGGGGACCGGTTTCTGCCATTTCAGGCGTCTTCGGCCCGGCTTGCTTGAATCCTGATGGTGCAATGAGCAAGGGACTCACATCTGAGTATACCCTTCCACGCTTAGGGTGGACAAAATTATTTACAACAAGGGGAGGTGATGGACAGAGTCTCTGAATTAAGCAGAGTACTCTCACCCAGTCAAGAGATCAGGGCTAGATCCAACACCGTTTTTTAGCTCATTGCACCATCCCAGTTTCAGAACCTGGCTGTATGCAAATTAGTCTGTCCCTGGCCCAGTGCATCATGGGAACAGGGCAGACCAGACTACAAAAGCCAATTCTTACACTGGGAAGGAAACAAGCTTCCGGGGACCGGTTTCTGCCATTTCAGGCGTCTTCGGCCCGGCTTGCTTGAATCCTGATGGTGCAATGAGCAAGGGACTCACATCTGAGTATACCCTTCCACGCTTAGGGTGGACAAAATTATTTACAACAAGGGGTGGTGATGGGCAGAGTCTCTGAATTAAGCAGAGTACTCTCACCCAGTCAAGAGATCAGGGCTAGATCCAACACCGTTTTTTAGCTCATTGCACCATCCCAGTTTCAGAACCTGGCTGTATGCAAATTAGTCTGTCCCTGGCCCAGTGCATCATGGGAACAGGGCAGACCAGACTACAAAAGCCAATTCTTACACTGGGAAGGAAACAAGCTTCCGGGGACCGGTTTCTGCCATTTCAGGCGTCTTCGGCCCGGCTTGCTTGAATCCTGATGGTGCAATGAGCAAGGGACTCACATCTGAGTATACCCTTCCACGCTTAGGGTGGACAAAATTATTTACAACAAGGGGTGGTGATGGACAGAGTCTCTGAATTAAGCAGAGTACTCTCACCCAGTCAAGAGATCAGGGCTAGATCCAACACCGTTTTTTAGCTCATTGCACCATCCCAGTTTCAGAACCTGGCTGTATGCAAATTAGTCTGTCCCTGGCCCAGTGCATCATGGGAACAGAGCAGACCAGACTACAAAAGCCAATTCTTACACTGGGAAGGAAACAAGCTTCCGGGGACCGGTTTCTGCCATTTCAGGCGTCTTCGGCCCGGCTTGCTTGAATCCTGATGGTGCAATGAGCAAGGGACTCACATCTGAGTATACCCTTCCACGCTTAGGGTGGACAAAATTATTTACAACAAGGGGTGGTGATGGACAGAGTCTCTGAATTAAGCAGAGTACTCTCACTCAGTCAAGAGATCAGGGCTAGATCCAACACCGTTTTTTAGCTCATTGCACCATCCCAGTTTCAGAACCTGGCTGTATGCAAATTAGTTTGTCCCTGGCCCAGTGCATCATGGGAACAGGGCAGACCAGACTACAAAAGCCAATTCTTACACTGGGAAGGAAAAAAGCTTCCGGGGACCGGTTTCTGCCATTTCAGGCGTCTTCGGCCCGGCTTGCTTGAATCCTGATGGTGCAATGAGCAAGGGACTCACATCTGAGTATACCCTTCCACGCTTAGGGTGGACAAAATTATTTACAACAAAGGGTGGTGATGGACAGAGTCTCTGAATTAAGCAGAGTACTCTCACCCAGTCAAGAGATCAGGGCTAGATCCAACACCGTTTTTTAGCTCATTGCACCATCCCAGTTTCAGAACCTGGCTGTATGCAAATTAGTCTGTCCCTGGCCCAGTGCATCATGGGAACAGGGCAGACCAGACTACAAAAGCCAATTCTTACACTGGGAAGGAAACAAGCTTCCGGGGACCGGTTTCTGCCATTTCAGGCGTCTTCGGCCCGGCTTGCTTGAATCCTGATGGTGCAATGAGCAAGGGACTCACATCTGAGTATACCCTTCCACGCTTAGGGTGGACAAAATTATTTACAACAAGGGGTGGTGATGGACAGAGTCTCTGAATTAAGCAGAGTACTCTCACCCAGTCAAGAGATCAGGGCTAGATCCAACACCGTTTTTTAGCTCATTGCACCATCCCAGTTTCAGAACGTGGCTGTATGCAAATTAGTCTGTCCCTGGCCCAGTGCATCATGGGAACAGGGCAGACCAGACTACAAAAGCCAATTCTTACACTGGGAAGGAAACAAGCTTCCGGGGACCGGTTTCTGCCATTTCAGGCGTCTTCGGCCCGGCTTGCTTGAATCCTGATGGTGCAATGAGCAAGGGACTCACATCTGAGTATACCCTTCCACGTTTAGGGTGGACAAAATTATTTACACCAAGGGGTGGTGATGGACAGAGTCTCTGAATTAAGCAGAGTACTCTCACCCAGTCAAGAGATCAGGGCTAGATCCAACACCGTTTTTTAGCTCATTGCACCATCCCAGTTTCAGAACCTGGCTGTATGCAAATTAGTCTGTCCCTGGCCCAGTGCATCATGGGAACAGGGCAGACCAGACTACAAAAGCCAATTCCTACACTGGGAAGGAAACAAGCTTCCGGGGACCGGTTTCTGCCATTTCAGGCGTCTTCGGCCCGGCTTGCTTGAATCCTGATGGTGTAATGAGCAAGGGACTCACATCTGAGTATACCCTTCCACGCTTAGGGTGGACAAAATTATTTACAACAAGGGGTGGTGATGGACAGAGTCTCTGAATTCAGCAGAGTACTCTCACCCAGTCAAGAGATCAGGGCTAGATCCAACACCGTTTTTTAGCTCATTGCACCATCCCAGTTTCAGAACCTGGCTGTATGCAAATTAGTCTGTCCCTGGCCCAGTGCATCACGGGAACAGGGCAGACCAGACTACAAAAGCCAATTCTTACACTGGGAAGGAAACAAGCTTCCGGGGACCGGTTTCTGCCATTTCAGGCGTCTTCGGCCCGGCTTGCTTGAATCCTGATGGTGCAATGAGCAAGGGACTCACATCTGAGTATACCCTTCCACACTTAGGGTGGACAAAATTATTTACAACAAGGGGTGGTGATGGACAGAGTCTCTGAATTAAGCAGAGTACTCTCACCCAGTCAAGAGATCAGGGCTAGATCCAACACCGTTTTTTAGCTCATTGCACCATCCCAGTTTCAGAACCTGGCTGTATGCAAATTAGTCTGTCCCTGGCCCAGTGCATCATGGGAACAGGGCAGACCAGACTACAAAAGCCAATTCTTACACTGGGAAGGAAACAAGCTTCCGGGGACCGGTTTCTGCCATTTCAGGCGTCTTCGGCCCGGCTTGCTTGAATCCTGATGGTGCAATGAGCAAGGGACTCACATCTGAGTATACCCTTCCACGCTTAGGGTGGACAAAATTATTTACAACAAGGGGTGGTGATGGACAGAGTCTCTGAATTAAGCAGAGTACTCTCACCCAGTCAAGAGATCAGGGCTAGACCCAACACCGTTTTTTAGCTCATTGCACCATCCCAGTTTCAGAACCTGGCTGTATGCAAATTAGTCTGTCCCTGGCCCAGTGCATCATGGGAACAGGGCAGACCAGACTACAAAAGCCAATTCTTACACTGGGAAGGAAACAAGCTTCCATGGACCGGTTTCTGCCATTTCAGGTGTCTTTGGCCCGGCTTGCTTGAATCCTGATGGTGCAATGAGCAAGGGACTCACATCTGAGTATACCCTTCCACGCTTAGGGTGGACAAAATTATTTACAACAAGGGGTGGTGATGGACAGAGTCTCTGAATTAAGCAGAGTACTCTCACCCAGTCAAGAGATCAGGGCTAGATCCAACACCGTTTTTTAGCTCATTGCACCATCCCAGTTTCAGAACCTGGCTGTATGCAAATTAGTCTGTCCCTAGCCCAGTGCATCATGGGAACAGGGCAGACCAGACTACAAAAGCCAATTCTTACACTGGGAAGGAAACAAGCTTCCGGGGACCGGTTTCTGGCATTACAGGCGTCTTCGGCCCGGCTTGCTTGAATCCTGATGGTGCAATGAGCAAGGGACTCACATCTGAGTATACCCTTCCATGCTTAGGGTGGACAAAATTATTTACAACAAGGGGTGGTGATGGACAGAGTCTCTGAATTAAGCAGAGTACTCTCACCCAGTCAAGAGATCAGGGCTAGATCCAACACCGTTTTTTAGCTCATTGCACCATCCCAGTTTCAGAACCTGGCTGTATGCAAATTAGTCTGTCCCTGGCCCAGTGCATCATGGGAACAGGGCAGACCAGACTACAAAAGCCAATTCTTACACTGGGAAGGAAACAAGCTTCCGGGGACCGGTTTCTGCCATTTCAGGCGTCTTCGGCCCGGCTTGCTTGAATCCTGATGGTGCAATGAGCAAGGGACTCACATCTGAGTATACCCTTCCACGCTTAGGGTGGACAAAATTATTTACAACAAAGGGTGGTGATGGACAGAGTCTCTGAATTAAGCAGAGTACTCTCACCCAGTCAAGAGATCAGGGCTAGATCCAACACCGTTTTTTAGCTCATTGCACCATCCCAGTTTCAGAACCTGGCTGTATGCAAATTAGTCTGTCCCTGGCCCAGTGCATCATGGGAACAGGGCAGACCAGACTACAAAAGCCAATTGTTACACTGGGAAGGAAACAAGCTTCCGGGGACCGGTTTCTGCCATTTCAGGCGTCTTCGGCCCGGCTTGCTTGAATCCTGATGGTGCAATGAGCAAGGGACTCACATCTGAGTATACCCTTCCCTCACCACCCCTTGTTGTAAATATTTTTGTCCACCCTAAGCGTGGAGGGGTATACTCAGACATGAGTCCCTTGCTCATTGCACCATCAGGATTCAAGCAAGCCGGGCCGAAGACGGTGTAATGCCAGAAACCGGTCCCCGGAAGCTTGTTTCCTTCCCAGTGTAAGAATTGGCTTTTGTGATTTGGTTTGCCCTGTTCCCATCATGCACTGGGACAGGAACAGACTAATTTGCATACAGCCAGGTTCTGAAACTGGGATGGTGCAGTGAGCTAAAAAACGGTGTTGGATCTAGCCTTGATCTCTTGACTGGGTGAGAGTATTCTGCTTAATTCAGAGACTCTGTCCCTCACCACCCCTTGTTGTAAATATTTTTGTCCACCCTAAGCGTGGAGGGGTATACTCAGACATGAGTCCCTTGCTCATTGCACCATCAGGATTCAAGCAAGCCGGGCTGAAGACGGCTGCAATGCCAGAAACCGGTCCCAGGAAGCTTGTTTCCTTCCCAGTGTAAGAATTGGCTTTTGTAGTTTGGTTTGTCCTGTTCCCATCATGCACTGGGACAGGAACAGACTAATTTGCATACAGCCAGGTTCTGAAACTGGGATGGTGCAGTGAGCTAAAAAACGGTGTTGGATCTAGCCTTGATCTCTTGACTGGGTGAGAGTATTCTGCTTAATTCAGAGACTCTGTCCCTCACCACCCCTTGTTGTAAATATTTTTGTTTTTGACCGGGTGATAGCAGCTACGGAAGCCGCTTACACAGCTGCCTTTACGGCTTCATCAGCCAATGAATTCCCCGCAACATGAACGCCATCACGTTGATGACTCAGTGTATGTATCACGTGAGTCTTTTGTAGTTCTTTCTGTAAAATAACTACTTGTTCCCAAAGCGTTTTATGCTTGATTGTGCCACCTTTTGCATCTTTGAAGCCGTTTTGAACCCAGTTCTGCAAGTATTCATTATAAGACTGAACACAGTAATATGAATCGCACACTATTAGTGTGGGGAATTCGCGATCGGTATTTTCAAGCGCCATCTTAAATGCTAGTAGTTCAGCTCGCTGAGCTGTACAATCTCCTAGAGATTGGGTTTTAGTGACCAGTGGTCTAAATTTTCCTTCGTGCCAACGACCTTTAACAATCGCACACGCAGCACTATATGCTTGTTTACCCCAACTGCGGGTTGTGCTGATCCGTCTGTATATATTATACAGCCGTAATGTTCCAGAGGCAGGATTTCGATCGGCAGAGGACATTCATATTCATATTGGAGAAATTCTTGTGTTTTTAAATTAGGATCAAATTTGTATACTACGTCTGTTGCAGCAAGAGAATTAACCCATTGTATCCATCTCGGATGTAGTGCTTTAGCATTTGGAATGCCTGCTCTTGTTACTGCTTCTAGGGCAGGTACTGGTGTAACGATTATTATTCGTTTACCTTGTGCCAGGGCTCTTTCTTTTGCTACAGCAGTTTGAACCGCAGTTAGAATTTTTTCAGTTGAACTGAATTTCATTTCAGCTTGTGTGTACAAGTGTGATTTTTAAGCTATTGGCACAGTTTCTCCCTCATTAGAGGTCAGGTACGTGAATCCGCATCTTCCTGGGATGACTAGGATTACAAGGTTGCGTACGTTTTCGTGTTCTTGCAATTTTGTTTTAGCCAACATCTCTGTTTGTAATGATCTTAAAATTTCTGTGTGTTTCTGAGTCCAATTAATTGGTTTGAAATCAGGTTTTATTAATTCATAGAGAGGTTTAACCCTCTCTGCATAATTTAGAATGTATGTTCTTCCGAAATTCAGGAAACCTAGTATTGATTGTAAGTTCTGCAGCGTTTTTGGTGCTTGGAGTGCAGCACACTTCTCTAAGAAGTTGTCTGCTAGGCTTTTGCCTTCACTTGATAATTCATATCCTAAAAACAGGCCAGTTAGATGAGCGATTCGTGACTTTTTAAAGTTGAATTTGTACCCTTCAGCTGCGAACCCACGTATTATGGTGTTCACTCTTTTCAAGTGTGTCTCCAGGTCATCATCTGTGAGATAGATGTCATCGACATAAGATAATGCCTCATCATCATATATTTGTAGTAACTCTGTTACCCTTGCTGAGAATAATCCTGGGCTGTTCTTGAATCCCTGTGGGAGTCGACAGAATTGTTTTTGTGACCCCATTATTGAGAAGGCGGTCAAATACCTGCTTTCAGGTGCAATGTTTTGACAAAAGAATCCATTAGAGATATCTAATGTCGTTTTATATTTTTTTGCGCACAATGTTATTCATTAGTGCTGCACTGTCTGAGTTTTGTACTGCAAATGTCTTGCAGCAGTAGTTTAATTGTCTGTAGTCCAAAACTAGACGATATGAATTGTCTGGTTTGGAGACAGGAAACAAAGGATTGTTCATTTGTGAGGTGCATGTTTCAATCACCCCCTGATATTCAAGTTGATCTAAGATCTCCCTGACTTGCTTTTTAGCTTCTTGTTTAACCGGGTACTGCCTTTGTGCAGTAGGTTGATTTTTTAACTGGATTTTGTGGGGAGGAGAATCCTCATCCCATCCTACATGATTTTTATATAATGCAGGGGCTTGGGCTACTGCCCATTTTCTTGCAAATGTGTATTTTTTATGAATTGGAATATGATTTGAGAAGGCAGGCATAATCATTTCTTCGCCATGAGGGCACTCCCTGACAAACTCTGGTGGCCAGCAAATCAAATCAAATCAAATAAGCTTTATTCGGTTTTTAAGTTTAAAACCATAAAAGCAACAAAGAAAAAAAAATGCATTCATACATAAGTAACTCGACAATTCATTACAAAGTTAAAAGAGAACCATCTATTTAAAACAAACTAAAAACGAGTCAACTAATCAGAGTAATAACGCAAAGTGCACACAGTCCCCTTTCACCAGGTATTATAATTCAGTGGTTGGGGGCTAGGATAAAAGTCATGCAGATCCCAAGTAAAGATGGGACCATCTCCAATTTTGGGCTGTGAAGATCGTAAATAAGGGGCAATGTTCCTGTTTTTGAATTTAATTAATATCAAGTCCCCCGGAATATCTTTAGGCAACGTGCCTAGCCACCCCACCCTCCTCACACTCAAAATTCCACCATCTAGAGTAGGTGGTAACGGTCTATTATTTTGGAGCCAAAAGATGGCTTTGTTCAGCAGGTCCCGGTGTGTTTCCAATTTGCCCCGTTTAAGTGCAGGGACCCCAGAGATAACCGTTACGTATGGGGCGGCTTCAGGGGGTAGATTAATTTGATGCCTTCTTTCTTGAATAGTTCTAGCAGTTGTGTGAGGGACATATACAGGATTAGAAGTAACATTGCGGCCAATTGGAGTAGGTGTGGTAAGAGGGGAATCAATAGTTTGAGGTTTCCTGCTTGCAACGGCCTTAGCCTTTTCGAGGTTGGTAGAAAAAGTAGGACATGTAGTTATAGCGGTGGTTTCAGGTGCTGGGTAAATCCTTTTTACTGTTTTTTCGATACTGGACAACCTATCCCCCAGATCGTTGATTTTAGTGACCAGAGGTGATAATGCAGAGTTTAACAATCGTTCGATTTGGGCCAATAGGGTCAATTGGAGAGGCGACACAGAGTCATTGGTTGTAATCTCAGCCTTATCCGTCATTAATAACGTAGAATTGGAGGGGGATAATGGGGGGCTACAGCACATTTGGTCGTTATTAGCCTCATCCTGTTTCCTTTTACTGGTTGAACCCCGGGACAGTATGTTGGCCTGAGGAAGGATTTTTTCGGGGGATAAAGGTACTTCCTGGGAAGTGCAGATTTTTCGGTCAGTGTCTCTTCCCACTATAGGGGGGGTTGATACCTCCGGTGAATAGTTTGTGCCACACAGGGCATTCAACTCCTCCCAGATGGACATAATAGCAGAAATCCGGAAACGATAATAGGCAATTCAAAGCATAAAACAAAAGGAATAAAAAAAGATTTCAAGTGTCTGTACCTCCTCCTTCGATGGGGCCAAGTGGGGTGGCCCGTCCCGTCCTCCTCGGTCCTCTGAGGGCCGTAGAGGGCCCACCCTTTGCCCGGGTTTAGCTCGGCGTCCCGCGAGGCGGGGCAGAGCGCTGGTTATGGCGCCTCCTGGCGCTACGGTGCGTCACTCAAGCTGCGCCGCCGCTGTGGCAGCCGGGAGTTGTGGTCCCGGGGCGGCGGCGCAGATTCCTGCAGCTGGTGACTCCTGGCGGTGGCGGCTTCGCTATCGGGCTTCCTCTCCCAGCCCCCGGTAAGTGGCCTGCTGTCCCCCCGCTCCGCCGGGCAGAGCGCTGGTTATGGCGCCTCCTGGCGCTACGGTGCATCACTCAAGCTGCGCCGCCGCTGTGGCTGCCGCGGTGACTCCTGGCGGTGGCGGCTTCGCTATCGGGCTTCCTCTCCCAGCCCCCGGTAAGTGGCCTGCTGTCCTGGTGGCCAGTCTTTTTCAGCTAACAGGATGTCATAGCCTTTCGAAAGGTTATCCCTAAAGAGACCCCTTACTTTCCTAGTTTTGTCCCCCTCTATACGCAATGTTATTTCGTATAATTTATGGGGTTTGCTAACCCTGGTGTCTGCAGTTTCCACCTGAATGTATTCATTCGTGTCCACTGTCTCCAGAAGATTCATCAGGATCTTGCGAGCTATGGTCACTTCTGCTGCGCTGTCTAGCATTGTCTGGGCCCATTCTCTGTTTTTCAGTTGTGTCCTCAGAATCCTCGGCATGTTTAATTTTAATACTAGCTACCTTCTTCTTTGGAAATTGTAATTTTTTACTTTGATGAGCAGGTTCCTTGTCTTTGGACTTGACGTGCTCTTCTTTGTGTTCTGACCGTCCTCTTCTTTCCGATTTCTGTGAGGAAGTCTGAAAAGATCGAGAGGGACGTGTATCAATATCTTGATATCTATCAGGTTTTCTCAATTTATCCCTATCTCTAAGGGTGTATCTTTTCTCAGAGGGCTCCCTCTTGGGGGACTTGCCTCCTCGTTCTGGAGATCTCTCTCTCCGTTGAGGAGACCTTCCTCTGGACTGGAATCGTTTTTCTCTGTGAGTGGATTGTTTATTACCATCCCAACTCTTTTTTGGAGTGTTGAGATTATTTTTAATAAATGTTTTTTCAGGATTTTCAGTTAGTTGGGGTTTTGCTGGTTTCCCACCCAAACTATCTCTACCTAGTTCTTCATAGGATTTTTCTATGATTCTGGCAAGTTCAAATGCTTGTTCTGCTATATCTGTTTCTTTCAATTTCTGTAGGTATGCTACATCGTCCATTGCCAATTGAACTAATTCTCTATATGCCTTTGTTAATTCTTTTAGTTTAACTAAGAGTTCTTCGCTTGACATTTTTTCAATGTCTGGATGTGCTATGTAGCTGGCTAGAACAGGCCACGTGGTTCCTGGTCTACCTAGTGGACCGAGCCTGGTGATGTGATTTTGATGTTTTAGGGCGCCTTTAAACCAGAGCATGTGCTCTTGGTAAGTTAGTGGGATTTCAACGACCTCGAAAGGAGCGTATTCATCCGGAGGTTCCTCTATTTTGTAATAGTGGAATTCGTGTGTCACAGCGTGTGCTGCTGGAAAATGTATCCATGAATAGAATACCTCTGTCTGCCGATATTCATGTGCCTCTACCACGAATATGAATGTACCACCTCGTGATGATACTCCATTTTCTATACGTTTTTTAGTTATAGTTTTTCTTACATTTACCGGAATGATTATAGCATTCGGGTCATTTTCTTGGAGACTTGTGTCATCCGCTAAAAGTTGAGTTGCTAATTTAGCTCTCTCCCTTTCCTCTTCACTATCCGACATTTTTCTGACAGGAAGTTTTGTTGCAGAGCAAGTTTCAAGGAAACAAAGATTAGGTGCACAATATTTTGGAACAGTGTCTCCTTCAACGTTGACTAAACCAAAAACTAATACATAGGAATCTCTTCCTACTAAGTTCCGGCGGATATTAAACTTTTACCCACTCCAGATGTATTTTGGAGTTTTTACGGAAAAAGGGGTCTGTGTAAAAAAGCACGACTGAGTTACTCTAATGTCTTGCGTTAGATTATCGCCTTACCAAATGTTGGGCGCCATGTAGTGTAGTTCCTATATTCCCAATAGGCTCTGCGCATTGGAATAATATAAACAGCTGTGTAGACGTAGGACTGAGGTCATCTAGGTCTCTACTGACTATATTAGACTTAATTAGTTTTGCCAGCTAGATCAGAGGTCACTAGAAACTTTCTCGAATGTTCAGGAAAGAGTTAACTCTCCTGATTTAGAAAAGAAGGGATTCGTTTCTGACAACCGCATAAACATGACAACTTTGCTCCCTCAGAATAAAGAGTGTATCTCTAGAGTCGCGTGAAAACAATAGACAGCTATTTCACTCAGTCAATCATGCGTACTTAGTTTCACCAGAGTATAGAGAAATAGAGAGACAGGCGTTTTCAATTAAAGGTGTTATTTATTGAGCAGTCTTCTTTCTCTTGCAAGAGAAGTGAGTTGCCACAATTGCAATACTTATCATGAAGTAAAGTGCGTACAGTAAAAATAGTATTATGAAATAATACTGTAAAAGCATTGATATGGTTTCTTAGCCATATGATACTTTAAAATGGATAAAATATATACATACATAAAAACGTTGACTAACGTACTCAACTGGTGCTTCTAAGATACGCCTACCCCGGTGTACCTGA
The DNA here is from genome assembly GCF_964261635.1 of Lissotriton helveticus. Taxonomy (NCBI): domain Eukaryota; kingdom Metazoa; phylum Chordata; class Amphibia; order Caudata; family Salamandridae; genus Lissotriton; species Lissotriton helveticus. The sequence goes on from NC_136063.1 coordinate 928,034,853, forward strand.
CCTAAGCCTAATACGTGGGAAGGAGTAAGTAAGTTGCAGTTTAAGTTAAGTTGGTTTTTGCCAAGAATCTGAATCAAGAATTCTCTTAAGGGTTTAATAGCCGCTCTGCTCCAAACCAATGTGTGTTTGCTTAAGGCAACGGTGGTATATTTATACCTGAAAGGTGCCGGGTTTGACGTAAGGTTGGACATAAGACGTCACTAAGACTCAAGGAGTTCTTGTGCAAATCAAAACAAAAGCAGGGGGATTTCCCGGGCTGCTGGAGGTTTGGTTTGTTTAAAGAACGCGTTGTACTTTCTAGGAGTCTATGGGAGTAGCCTTGCCGTATTTGGACTGCATTGGCTATTACTAAATATGGATATGATTCTTATGCCTTTATAAGGATATTATTTGTTATAACCACATAAGGGCATAAATCCGGAATATCGAATTACGTTCCTAGATAGAATCACAACAATTTACACCACACAAATAAGTAAATCTACACAATCAAAAATACTATGCCTATGATTTTGCAAATGTTCCCAATTTTAGGGGATCTACAAAAATCGTAACGAGTATGGGGGAGACGCTTCGTTGTTTGGCATCAAAGGGCTGAGACCAGAGGGGGCTGGCGCAGAGGACTGCACGCCCTAGAATCCCACAGGGAGAACGACGGACCCACAGCCCCTCCCCCTTGACACCGGGGGCTTCTTCTGCAGCTCGCGCCTCCCGCTTCGCGGAAGATGCTTTGTTGTTTGGCATCAAAGGGCTGAGACCAGAGGGGGCTGGTGCAGAGGACTGCACGCCCCAGAATCACGCAGGGCGAACGACGGACCCACAGCCCCTCCCCCTTGACACAGGGGGCTTCTTCTGCAGCTCGTGCCTCCCGCTTCGCGGGAGACGCTTCGTTGTTTGGCATCAAAGGGCTGAGACCAGAGAGGGCTGGTGCAGAGGACTGCACTCCCCAGAATCCCGCAGGGTGAACGACGGACCCACAGCCCCTTCCCCTTGACACCGGCGGGGATTTAATCAGCTGGCCTATCCCACCACCTGGGACGCGCGCGGGCGGGCACCGGGCTAAGCCCGGGCAAAGGGCGGGCCGTCTGTGGCCATCAGGGGCCGAAAGGGGCCAGGCAGGGCCACCCTATTTGCAGTGTACTTTAAGGTTCTCGGACTCCAGGAAGCCAGGTACGTTTTAATTATACAAAGTTTCGCTGATTAAAAATACCATCCTAAGAATACTGCCCCACTGGCTGCCTTTAAGCAATAAATCGACACTATTACCAAAATGAGTAAACGGAAGGGGGTAGTTGGAACACTAGAAGATTTTTTTACAAGGGCGGATTCGGTGATTATACACGAGATACAGGCAACTGAGAGACGACTGTCATTAGATCTTGTCCCGCAACAACCTCGTTTGTCATCTGGGGGTACCTTGGACCTAACTCCAACGGGCTGTCTAAGATCTTACTCTGTGCCTCTAAGCCCTGACATTGTAGTCACAAATACTCAGTCTTCACTCGCTTCTATTAACAAGGACCTAAGTGCCCCTGCCAACAATACCCGAGGGACCTTGAGGAAGATTGCCAGAGGGCGGACATTGGTTGCAACAGCTCTTGGGGGAAAGAAAAACGCGGTAAAATTAAACCGATTAAAGCTCAGGCAAAAAACTACAGACTCCAATACAAGCATCCCGTGCAAAAGTGATGGCACCAGTGGTGATGGAATAACTGAAACCCAGATGTGTAACGCTATTAACACCCAGACTGAAGATCCTTGGGTTAACGGTCCTAATGCCACCGATATGGGAATCGAAATTTTAGACACTTTGATGGAAGGTTCTGAGTTCAAACTGGATGATGTGATGGACCTTTTTTGTTAAGAAACTTGATGTCCTTTGGGAGAATATGTCTAAGAAACACACCGCGATAGCTAACACAAATAGGGGTGGGGCCGGGGAAATTTCTTCGCGACCAGTACCCAAGGATCAAACAAATGGTCAAATTATCTGTAATGGTGATTTGCAATCCCGAAGCACAGCAGATCCTATAGTGCTCCCCCAAGCTGCCCTTTGTCATCGATGTGGGACAGAGGGAGCCCTTCCGGTAATAAACGATGGTCATATTAACGGAAGCAGCGGATTAACGATAAGGAAGGACGGTATGGGTACTCTCAAGGGGGTCAATAATCAGGGTAGGCAGCCCAAGCAGGGTCAAAGGCCAGTTATTGCCATCAATACTGTGAATGGTGATCTTAGTAAGCCCGGCTCTAACTTTAACTTGGATGTACTACATCTCCCCCCAGCCTCTGCCCCATATGTGCTTGTCCTAACCGGTGTCCCTGCGCTTAGGGAGGGACAGAAAGAGTCTTGGTGTGACTTGCAAAATAAGTCGGTAGATTGGCTTCACAAACACAAAAAGTTTGACCCGCACAGGATGGTTGAAATAATTATGGCCAGGTGAGTAGGATGGGTAGGACCATCAAACAAATCCATAGAAGGGGACTGTATTGTCCTAAATTTCAGAAGACCCCAGTTGGTCCGTCGCCTTCTATCCATCACAGAAGAATCATTTAACTCCCGACTAATATTAGCACTCTCCCTTTGGGCCACTTTTACAAGCCACCCTCAATTCCAAATAGAAGCATTGAAACAGCCATGCCCCAATCCAATGGATATCACGCTCTGTCCACTCTGGGCATACAAGATTGACTATTAGACATGGTACCCAACGTAGAAGCGGATGATAGGTTACCCGCAAACATCTCAATCAGAGCCAATCTCCCCCTGGAGAGGTCACACCCACCAATAAGTGGCAATGATATTAGATTGAGTGTTTTGAGCAGGAACGTGGCAGGTCTTCGCACAAAACTTGATAATGTAGACCTGGTAAATATGATTAGGAATATGACATTGTCATGTTCCAGGAAACGTGGGCCACAGAAGAATTATACATCCAGGAGTTTCATTGATTTAGTGTGTTATCCCAAGTACCTAGGATGGGGTGACCCTCGGGAGGACTGTTCATGGGAATTAATGTGGCCACTGGCGGAAGTTTTAAGGCAATCACATCTGATAGTTTAGACTATCAAGTTTATTGTTTAAAGCAGGGATTAATTTCCACCTGATACATTTTTATAACAATGATTTTCAGTCAGTTCCAAATAAGAGTTTTATACAGCTCTTTGATTTTATATTGGATTTGGACAATCAGTCAGTCCAACAATGGGGATTTATTGGGCATTATACTGGGGGGATTTTAATGCCAAATTATTGGACATACATTCTGAAAAATGACCGGCTTATTATAGTCAATCGATAAGAAGAGGTAGAGAACTGAACCGGTTCATAAGATCACATAATTTGTCCAATGTTATGGATCTGGTTATGGGGTCAACTATGAATAACCATCCAACCTATAGGGGAAGGGGTTGCTGTTCTATCATAGATTTTATTTTTGTATGCCCCCTGATAGAAAAGCAACTGGTATCTGCCGAGGGGGTACCTTCTGATTTTAGAGATAATAACCCCATTAAGATAGCGATACACACTGCCCAAAAGCCGACTTTTCAGACCGAATGTGGGGCCCCAAATTTAATAGAGTCAACTGACAATTTAAGATTGAGTTGGAAGGGGGTTGACAACTCTGACATTTTCAGGAAATTGGCAGGGGACAATATGTCCCTTATTGAGTCCTGCCTCTCACTAGACCAACCACCGAGACAGATAGTTGGGGATTTTGGGAAGATCTGTCAGACGATTAAAATCCTCCTTTCCAAACCCTGTCCTGAAGTAGTACCTAACCCTAGATGGTTCAACCAGGACTGCTCACTAGCAAACAGGAATTTACGTAGGGCCCTCTCAGCCACTCCGAGGTGTACAACAGAAGTCAAACTGGCCAGAAAAAATTATACAAAGGTAATTAATGACAGGAAGAAGGACCTCCTGACTGACCGTTGGGATAAACTGTCTGAGGCTGCTAGCCAGAATAAGGGCAACATTTTTTGGGCAGCAGTTAGGGATGTCCGTTCTATGGGCCAGTCTTCGACACCTATTAGCTGTAATATAGCCAGTGAGGTATGGGTGGAACATTTCTCGGGTATCTATACCCCCACCCCCAAGCGAGGCCATTTTTACCCCAGGCAGCCCGGCCCCCATAGATATAAGTATTTTAGAAGTCAAGGAAGCTATTAACCAGAGTCTAGCTAATAAGGCGCCGGGTCCAGATGGGCTCCCCATCGATTTAATTAAGTGGAACCCGGCTTTTTGGGCCCCTCTATTGTTGAATGTTTTTAATAATTTAACTTTGACTAAAATACCCGTAACCTGGGCAAGAAGTATTATAGTCCCGATTTTTAAGAAAGGAGATAGATCCCTTCCGTGCAATTATAGACCCATCTCCCTTATAGATAACACCCTTAACATTTTAGGAAGAGTTTTATATAATAAAATTGTGGGATGGACAGAAGAACATGCTATTTTAGACCTATGCCAGCTGGGGTTCAGGGTCAAGGTTGGAACCGTCGAACAATAACTTAATTGTGGGAAAATATACCATTGCAAGGAGGACCCCCACCTATATGGCCTTTATGGATTTGTCCACAGCTTTTGATCTAGTTAATAGGTCTAAGCTGTGGGCCATCCTTTTGGCAGGTGGGTTGGGTGAAACATTGGTTAATTTCCTAGCATACTTACACAGAGACTTACAGGCACAAGTAAGGATAGGGATGGGAGGAGAGGTTTCGGGGACCATTGACATTGGCAGGGGTGTCAGAAAAGGATGCGTGTTGGCACCCCAGCTTTTTATTATATATATCAATGGGCTGAACACCTCTCTGAAAACGGCTACTAAAGACGTCCCATACGTCAATAAAGAGCCCAACCCGGTACTTCTTTACGCAGACGATGCGGTTCTTATAGGCCGTACCCCAAACTCTTTGCGTCTTCTTGTCCAAAATTTTAATAATTGTATGAAAGAGCTAGATCTTTGGGTACATTTAAAAAAATCTTTTCTTATGAGCAGTGGCCCAGGGAAGCGCGAAATAGGAACGATCACAATAGATGGTCAAAAACGTACCTCGGTGAAATCATTTGTCTACTTAGGGTTGGCCTTTGCTGCGAACGTCTCCTGGAGTGAGCACTTAGCTCATGCCAGGAGCAAGTTCTCAAAGGCCACCAACTCAATTTTAAGCTTACCCCACCCTAAGACCACGGGTGCTCTTTTAGCAGTACAGAAAATATACAAACTACAATGCGCCCCGGTGGCAACATATGGTGCAGAGATTTGGGGAACTGTTAATTGCTCAGCAATCCAGCAAGAAGAGAATAGGTTCTGCAGGAAATTACTGAGCACCCTAATCTCAACCCCTCAATATATATGTCACAAGGAGCTCAATATTAATTTTATAACTGATTTTATTTGAGCACAGCCAGCACTTATGTGGGTATCAGTGTGGAAGAATGAAGCGGCACTTCTGACACAACAGATTATTAAGGATTGTCTACAGTGTGACAAAGGCCAAAAAAATCCCATTGGCTACGCGGTGTCCTTGTTAGTTTGTGTAGTATAAACAAAGAAAGTCTTTTCCTTGATCCAATATCAGCTGAATCAGTCCCTTAAAAAGAACTTCGGAACGCTCTGTATTCACTATACAACAACGAGCGGGTAGTGGTTGAGTCCAGGAAAACTTTCGTGCGAAACTATATGGCCATAGAACGGCACTATTACCCGCTTCGCATCTACTTGACTTTACCAATGAGCCGCTGGGAAAGGAGCATCCTGTTACGACTAAGAGCAGGCACAATTCGATTTGTACTCTGTTTCCCACTGGGCTATAGCAATAATTTTAATCAAACTTTGTGTCCTTGTGACGATAGGAGTGAGCAAACCACTATGCATTTTATATTTTTCTGTAAATACTATCTTAAATATTCTAAACGGTTGCTTTACCCATATTTTAATAAGCGAAGACCAATTACAATTGGAGGCAGCATATCGGCGCATGCTAGACTTAGACAATGTTGAATTGATTTTCCGCACTGGCACTTTTCTTAAAACCGCCATAAGGGCACGTAGGTCTATGATGGTATCTTGATATTTACGCAATCTGTAAACTGTTTTAATTAATTAGTTGTATATATCAATATGATGATCATTCTTGCACTAGCCATTTAGGATATACGTACATGGAATTTTACCTTTTTAATCATTATGAAATATTTATACTCTTGCACTAGCTATTTTTTCTATATGTACGTGGAATTTGTATCTTTTTCAATAATTGTGATGTATTTATATTCTGTGCTTTTATGGCTAATATTGTATCCGAATAAAGTTGAACTGAACTGAACTGTAACGAGTATGCCCAAAAAATATACTATCAATGTTCATTTATATTAACCCTGACCCCACTCTCTGAGGATTGCCTGCAATGCAAGCAATCCACAGCAGAAAACATGAGGGAATCATGTTGTGGCACCTTTTACTTTTGAACCCTTTTTGCTTCCACAATGAAAATAAAACTTTATACCACGTTCTTATTCAATTTCCAGACTTCCTCAACCATATTTTGCCACTAAAGTTCTGTGAATAACCATTTGTATTGTTTGTGAAGATCACGTCCTTCTGAACCCCGCCCCCTTTAGAAATACTTATCTTCTACCTCCTCACCTTGTACAGATTAAACCATAATCCCAAGAAACTGGTCAATTTTACGCATCTTTGAGTAGGATTAAGTAGAAAATATGTCATATACTGATTTCTTAAATCCGAACTTTCGAATTCTGAAAGTAATAAACCTTTTTTGCATTTGAAAGTGTCATTTATGACAATAAACTCTTTTCAGTGAGACCAAATAAGACAATTCAAAAAATGTCTGGAAACGAATCAAGGGAGCAAATGGTACAGAAATTGGGGCTATCAACATTTGGGAGAGGGGGATCCTGGATGGGTCTATTGGTCCTAGTCAATTTCTGATTTCTGTTTGTTTATTTTTCTATAATCACCCATACACTGTAAGAGTCACCCGGGAGAAGCCATTGCCAAAATAAAATATACATGCCTTCTCTACTATTTTGACACACAGACACCTGATGAGTCTCAGATTATCTACATGTGCAATGTGGATCATCCCTAAAAAGAGTATTCGCGATGATTTCAAAGGTAAAAGAGCTCCTAACTTACCTTGTCCCATTCTCCAACATATGGCTTGTTAGCTGATAAATCTGTGTGGTCCAAAACGCCATATCATCTAATCCACCAAGAAAGTAATCATGGAATCTATCCACCAAAAAGGGAGACTTCTTGGCGTAGGTTGGGAAAAGCTAGAGTGACAAAGAAATTTAGAAAGTATAAGGTCATCAAGTCAATTTTTTCTCCGGAAATATAATTTATTGAGGCAGTGCATGGCTATGTTTCTTTTATTATGTTGCTGATACATGATTACATAATGAAAAAAGCCGGGACTTAAAACCTGTTTCCAAATCATGAAAATGTAAATATCCTCTTGTGTTTCTGTTTATTCATGCCGAAATGTTATTACCTTGGAAGCACCAATCATTTCGGCTTTCCTGTAACGCAATAAAAGATGTAATTAATATCAAAAGGTAACAGACAAACATCCACAAATGTCCCACAGCTCCACAGAGGACGATGAACAGGTTTCACAGCCTTGCTTAGAGAGAAGAGATCCCATTTAACCTCTGAAGCTGCAGTCAGATTTGTAAGACTACACACAGGAGCGCCACTGACAAATCCTCACATTATGAGTGCTGAGTGATCAACCATTTGGACAGTAATAGAGCTGCTAGTGCTGGCTAAATCAGGATTACAACTGATGGGAGCGCTGTTGTGCTTTCTGTGTGGAAAATCTAATTAAAATAGGGAATCAGGTGTGAAAACAACCCCTGCTGTATTTCCCCACATTTCAGGATTTGGCAAGTGAGCATGTTGACACACTATTGTATTAGCAAATATCACATTTAAAAAAAAAAAACCTTCAAAAAAAAACAATCGAATCTATTAAGCGTACCAAAACTACAGCGATGCTGTGCTACAAGTCAGATATAGCAATACCTGTGGTAATTGTAATTGTAGGAATACTGCGTTGGTATTTATTCATTAGTAAGAAGAATGAGGACAATAGAGTCTAACAATCCAGCCTCAGAAGGTATGATGGTGGAAGCAGAGAAATAAGTCGAAGGGCCCCCCCATTGTAAGTTCCACTCTATCTGCAATGTGAGATACCAAGGATGGAATTTACAACAGCAGCTTGTACCTCCACCGGGAGAGAACAAGGGGGCATATTAGCAAGAACCTCGTTAAAATTATCGCCGTTTTAGCGGCAGGAAACTGCTGCTAAAATGGCGATAATGGGCTTGCTAATATGCGTTATAGAATTCCAATAGAAGCCCAGGTTAGATGTGCAGGACATCTAACCTGGGCTTCTATTGGAATTCTATAAAGCATATTAGCAAGCCCATGATCGTTGTTTTACCGGCAGTTTCCTGCTGCTAAAAGTGAGATTGTTTTAACGAGGGTCTTGCTAATATGCCCTAAGGATTATTAAACTTTTCCTGGAAAGGGGAGTAACACATGGATCTAATAACACTAGCTCCGATTCTGAATGATTTCCCCTTCCCGGGAAACCCAAATCTGTGAACATTTACCACCTGCTTGGAGAAGTTGGTGAACATTACAGGAGCTTTTGTTCTTGGCCCTAGTAAAGTTCAAGTGTGGGTGGTCAAGGGTGGCGAGAGAGCACAGTTTCTTTAACTTCGGCTGACCAGAGCTTTTTTGCCCCCCTAGGCTGAAGAATAAGGAAGGGTGGGGACCAAGTGAATCAGCTGGTTGCAAGACGCACAGGTTACCAGAAGGTTCTGAGTTTGGGGCCTCTGATCCTGGAGTTATCAGGTCTGGATTTGCGGATCTCGTAATTCCAGATCCAGAGTCACTGAAAACTTGTAGCTGCCTGGAGCAATAGCTCTCCAGAGATATAGCTCATGGCAACACTTTAGGTGCATATGTACAACCCCTCACCGCCACTGTAGCGTTACTTTTATTGATGCTCTGGTGGTGCAGTGCCATTTTCCACATTTACAAGGTGGCGCTAAGCCACTCTGTGTATCTTAACGCCTCCTTATAAATATGCCCCTTTCCACTGCAGTCCTCTGCGGCAAAGGGGAATGCAATGGGCGTTGCAGTGGGTGATCCACTGCAACACCCATTGCTTTTGACACTGCCCCAGATTTAAAGGGCTAAGGCAGCACAAAAACGAATGCCATGGAATACCAGGCATTAGAATGGCGATGCAAGGAGACATTATTTGTTTTTCCTAGTTTTTTGCTCTTTCCATGTGTGCTGCAGAATGCATTACACATAGAAGGTGAAGATCACCATTATTAATTGTTTATGTGCGATGCAAGGAGACATTATTTGTTTTTCATAGTTTTTTGCTCTTTCCATGTGTGCTTCAGAATGCATTACACATAGAAGGTGAAGATCATCATTATTAATTGTTTATGTGCAGGAAGGTATCCCTTCCTGCACATAAACTATTGTCCCTGCAGCGCAGGGACCCTTACAGCATGGCGACAGGGTGGCTGCGTTGGACCTAGGGCTTTTTTTGCGCCAGCGCTAGGGGAAACATAGGGGTGTCTCTTGTGAATACGGCATATCCCTGCCTTTTGAAAATGTTAAAGTGTGGCCCTGACAAATTTGCCGCAGCTCCGTTCTATGACTTTGTTTTGTAAAATCTGCCTCTTAATGCGAGTCAAAGTGTAGAAAATACCCAGAATACATAGATAACATGACCTGAAGCTTCTTTATCGCTCTGTAGCAAGATACTGCCACGCGGTCTGTTTGAGTCAGCAGCCAGTCTTCTGCATATTATTATATCTTTCCAGTCTCTATCCTGGGCAAATGTGTTGTCAAAACACTGTTGAGTACTTATCATTCGTAGATAACAATATGTAAATTGTGTATGTCTCACATTTAGCACTGACCAGATTCACTTCCGGTATTCAAAATCCTGTGCTTAGACTCATTTGTGTACATTTCGCACATTGGATGTGTGTTGTACAGTACAGAACTCAGGCAATGCCTGACATTTTTGGATAATTATATGCACTTCGACTAAGTAATGCCTGCCTCAAAGAGGTGTTATTTTTTAATGAAAAAAGCCTTCTTTGTAGACCTCACTTTGACCCAAAAACCATGTGCAGTAGTGTTGGAACCCTGTAATGCCACCCATGGAATGACCCCTTGAGGCTAAGTAGAGCAGAGCATCACAAAGTGCTCTTTTGGCTACGTCAAGGGCAACTGTCCAGTGCAAAAAAAATGTTTTGTGCTGGAAAGTAAATCATTTATCAAGACTTTGTGCTGCTTTGCATAACTTTGCAGCATGCAAAGTCTTGACAAATCTGCCCAAAGATTTTACAATCTCACCAACATATGGGAAAAGGAGCAATATCATTTAAATTACTTTAATCCAAAAAGGATTGTAATAAAAATGTGATTTAAGATGAGAATCTTTGAATAACAGAAAATAACAACATTTAGAGCTTATCTTGATAATAAACTTTGATGATGAATGTTTTGGAAGTAGCAGTCATATGGAGGCAATAATGGTCACTTGCTTCCTTCATAGTGCATTCACATTTTATTGCAAGGATAGGATTTGTCTACACTATGAGAAAGGAACTACCAGGATCACTAGGACCATAAAACCACACTTATTTACCAGTTGCAGTCCTCTTGCAATCTGCAAGAGGAGTAATGACAGCACACCACAACAACAACCCAATTCTGGAGGCTTCACATCGTCAAAAGGAGCAGCTGGTGTCCTGTTAGACACAGTCTAGTAGGTTGGAAAAAGTCCGTGCCCACAAACCATCAAAGTCGCTGAGTCGGATTCTCTCAGACCTCCTAACTTTAGGCTACACCTCAAACATTTTCTAAGGAGCAATTCCACAAAAGTGGCACAATGCAAAAGGCATTGCACTTTGCCAGTGCTTCAGTGAAACATTTGATCCGCAGATGTTGTTGATATATCTGCTGTTGGGACCTTTTCAGGAGTCCCAGAGCAGGAAGCCATTACTGGGCTCAGATTGTAACAATCAGACTTTTACCATTGCTGTCCTGGGGCTTCACCTTGCTTTTGAGCCCACAACTAAGAACCATGTACACCTTAGTAGCACTTGACCATGATAGTGAGGAAGTCCAAAAGTCCAAAGCTTTCTCTGGAATATGGTGTAGGGTTAGAGACTCAAAACTCCATAAAACATCCTATCCTATCAATAATCCAATGTCCAGCCGGGGCTTTTACGTACAAAAGGAAACAGGATTTACTTATAACACACAATGCAATACTGTACATAATCATCAGAAACCACTTCAGTCAGTCCACCAGTAAGTTAAAGCAGGAAAATTCACGGTTATTATTAGTTGTCAAGAAATACTGCGAAACATGCCGTTGAATTTAATGAATCCCCACGGTCACTGGAAATGTAGTCAGTGGCAGCTGACAGGGAACAGGGGTGGTGGGCGGCTACAAAATATTTTAAAAAAACACTTACCTCTTCACGGCCGCCATCTCTCCTCCATTGTTGCTTCACTTCCTAGCGAGCCCCAGAAGCAGGAAGCACACAGACTCCCTTAATTCAATCACAACGCTGCTGTTAGCAGCATTGTTATTGGTTTGATCACTTTGGTTCAGCGATCAGACGGGGACTAGGAGCCTGTGCATGTTCTCCACCCAGGCTCTGTATTACAGCCCAGTGGGGAACATGCTAAGTACGCATTACTGTTTGGGCGGCCAGGTTGGCCGGCCAAACAGCCATGCGCACTTATTGTGCACAAACCACTACTCCTCCCGGACTGTGACACCAGCCCGCCTTGCGCTAACCCAGCCTCATAGCTACAAAAACTAAAATGATAATAACGATGATATTATCATTTTATTTTTCCTTCTTCCACTGCTCTGAGATCAGTGGGAAAACGCCCCTCGGCCTTAGCAGAGAAGTTGCCCCTGACTACCACTTCACGCTGAGGGGTTACTTTGATCTTCCGCTCCCTCACCCTCTGGCTAAGAAACACAGTATTCTCCTAAGGCACAGCAGCAGTTGGTCTTGTTATGCCTCAGTTCCTTCATTTTGCCCCTCTTCCTTGTTTAAGGGCAACTCCAGTGTGTCTCTTAAGTAGTTGTTCTGCTCTTTCCTTCAAGGTAGCCCTGAGGCAGCTTCTCCTGGTAGGCTTGTGGAATTCCCAAACTGTCCTGTCCAGAATGTGGCTTAGGTAGACAATACCCTAAATCTGGACCTCAGAAAGTTTTCACACTCCACTTGTTTGGGACCCCAGATTTTGGTACAGAAAACTTGGCACAGTGGTTAGAACATTCTTTCCCATCTCCTCACTAGAACATGTGTATTTCATGGCTGTAGCTCTGAGATCGTTTTTGACCAGTTCCTCTCTTTGCTCATGACTCCTACACTGGTCCAAACCATAGTCTTCAGGTGTCAGCAGGATGGTGAGGTAGATTTGGGCATCTCCAGTCAAGGGAGATTCAAACCAAAGACATAGAAGAGAGAGCGTCTGCCTTGCTTAACTAGGTATTAAACTATGGAGTGTAGCCCTTCCAAGGAACAATGGAGCAGGAAAGGGTGGGGAAAATATAATTTTAGATCATTAGGACTCTCTCTCTCCCCTCTACACCTTGTGGTTGTGTTCACTACAAGAATCCTCGGGAATGAACTGGAGGAACCTTGTAATTCACATGGCTCTCTGGAGCTCTCTCCAACATCCACCTTAGGTACCTCTTGCGCTTTAGGAATTCAAAATGGACTCTTTGATAGCCACAGCCACACACTCCACGCATAACCTTGACACACAGTAGTTACACAAGCACATAAAGCATCGCTCTTCCATATTGATGTAGTGAACAAACTGGGTGTATGGGACCGGCTGGCCAATTTAAACTCACTGGAGAGGCCAGGAGACGACTCTTCTTGGGGGTAACAGGTAAGACTTGTTTTGAAATTATAATCTACCACTCTCAACGCAGTCAGTCCTCAGAAGCCAAGTGAGTTGACAGTAGCACTTCACAGCAAAAGGATAGTGTTCATGCTTTGACCCTCCGGACGACAAAGCACAGCTCTGGGTCGCTTTACCTCAGGATACAGGCATGATTGTTGTCACCAAGCCCTGAGAATGCGTGCAGACTTTTCCTTTGTGCTGAGGCAAAAAAGTCCTAAACATGCAGAACGTGCTATGTTGAAATCAAGACAGCCAAACTCGGGGCCTTTTTCCTCCCATCATCTGCCTAATGGTCAATTTTATTGTATTGGTTTGTTAGATGTATTTATTTTAGAAAATATTTTTCTAACGTAAGAAGTTGAAAGAAGCTATTAGAGTGATGCACAACATAGCACACATCAAATCCAACTATTATCAAAGCTAACAGTAAAAACGGAATACAAAAATTAGAAAGAACTATTCGATAAATAATCTAAAAATGTTTTAATTTGTGCATTGGTAAATCAATGTGGTTTGTTGAACAACATCTCTTTTATAAACAATAAAAAAATCACATGTTATGAATTGTTTTACCTATGAGTTTGACTGATGCTTTTGTTATAAATACGAAAACATAAGGTAAAATTACCCAAAACGTGGCTTTACTTACATTTCGATAAACAGTAAATATGTGCAGTCGATAATTGCGCCTTCCGTAATGGCCCTTCGTCCATATAGTTCCTGATATATGTTCATTAGATCTGTGACTGGTACATACCTAAAAAATAGTAATATATTTATGTTTGGGCTCCGGAGGCACTCGATTCATTTTTAATTTACTACAACATGTCTCTGTAAAATGGCCCTCTGTCTGCATTCTCTATAGTGTACCCCATTAAGAATGAAAGAAGATCTTCCAGAATGTGACATGGACCGAGTATAAACCTTCCACAATGTGACATGGACCGAGTATAAACCTTCAGCGTTTGCTAAATCTGGCCCCATTCCAAGATGGCCCCCACCTCACACAATGTATTTTTGAGATGCCTGGAAAGGGATCAACATGCAGCTGTTGGACTCACCCACCAGACTCTTCACCCCATGTTTTCCCCGAATGTGAGCCCTTTCCCTTACACATTTTCCCCTTGCTTTCAACAGATGTAAAATGTGAGCTGAAAAGCAGGTGATTTTACTGAGTACAATCCCGCACCCAGTGAAAGCTGTCATTTTGAAAGATAAATAAACAATTAGAATCCACTCCTTGGGAACAAGGGGGTCACTTCCACAGTGGGGAATCACCCTGTGTTTTTTGTGTCCCCTCACACACCAACAGGCCCCTTGGTGTCATGCTTCATCATCGGGGCCATCGTACCCCTCTACTGGGTACGGCGTGCTGCGACCTACGGAGACGCGGGAGCACTAGTATGAATCTATGTGTGGTGTTGGTGTAAGTGTTTTTTTTTTTTAATTAATGTGAGTGTTACGTGGGGTTTGGGGAATAGTGAAAGTTAAAAAGAACCTGGCTCGTGGGGTAACCAAAAACCATTTAATAAGCCCCCGGGCTGGTGCTGTTAAAAATAGAGAAGATAGGAGGTTTGTACGCTAACAATGTGCGTTACCTCCTTTTTGTGTGCGTCAACATGTTTCGGTGCCCGAGGCACCTTCTTCAGGACGGGGTACACAAATCCCCACCTTACTCACGTTTATCTAACTCTTACCAGACAATTTCTAATAAAAGTGAGGACATTTTTTTTTAATAGTGCTGATTATGTGCCTATCAAAAAGAAGAGCGTTGTCTTTCCATCAACTGTTTTGGACTCTTCGTAAAACCTCATGAGCCCATGCGTCAGGGTCTGGTGTGCTAAATAGCATGATTTCTACAAGGAAATACCTCCTGATCGACCCCTCCGCGCCTCCGGTGACTTTGAAAGTCACCGGAGCCGCGGAGGGGTAATAATCAGCACTATTAAAAAAAAAAATCCTCACTTTTATTAGAAATTGTCTGGTAAGAGTTAGAGAAACGTGAGTAAGGTGGGGATTTGTGCACCCCGTCCTGAAGAAGGTGCCTCGGGCACCGAAACATGTTGACGCACACAAAAAGGAGGTAACGCACATTGTTAGCGTACAAACCTCCTATCTTCTCTATTTTTAGCAGCAACAGCCCGGGGGCTTATTAAATAGTTTTTGGTTACCCCACGAGCCAGGTTCTTTTTAACTTTCACTATTCCCCAAACCCCACATAACATTCACATTAATTAAAAAAAAAACACTTACACCAACACCACACATAGATTCATACTAGTGCTCCCGCGTCTCCGTAGGTCGCAGCACGCCGTACCCCGTAGAGGGGTACGATGGCCCCGATGATGAAGCATCACACCAAGGGGCCTGTTAGTGTGTGAGGGGACACAAAAAACACAGGGTGATTCCCCACTGTGGAAGTGACCCCCTTGTTCCCAAGGAGTGGATTCTAATTGTTTATTTATGTATACCCAGGGAGGACGAATCCAGTCTTATCTCTCTCTCCCCCCATTGCTTGTTAATTTTGAAAGATAGTCATTTCATTAAAAAAACGAAATAATAGCCTATGGATGAAAATTCATATCTTTCAATGTTCTGCTGGATGGGGTTAGTAAGGTGTATGCGTTTAGGCGTTTTTACCTGATAAAAGATGCAGGAGTGGGAATAGTGGTTGTATATAGAGGAATCTAGGCTTCCCTGTGTCCCTATTTTAGCTAAAAGTCATGTATATATTAGAAAGAGCTAAAAAGAGCAACTACAAACCCTAATGCTGGATATCAGTCTGATTCAAGGGAAGGAATTTCAGTAGGAATCTGGGAAGTGGTAAAACTGCCTCTATCTGAGTAAAGGCTGATGGCAGGTGATTGTGTCAGTTCACGGTGATTTCTTTTGAGTTCATGTTACTTGTCTCTTCAACTTGATCCTCAGAACTGATTCGTTGTCCCCCATCCTGAGCATTCTTTTGTTTCTTTCAGATTTTTTTTGTTTCTTTCAATTTTGTTCAAGAGCTGTACCAAGGTAAATTTAAATGCAAAAGAGAGATGTCAGCAGAAGAGGGTGTGTTTTGAGTGACCGCCGGTAATAATGAAACATTTTGAAAATTCATAACTCTTCATTGGTTCCACCATCAGATTATTGTATTCCTAAGTGTACCGGTCATTAGATATTCAAATAACAACATTTACGAAAAGCTTTATTTCAATTTCAGAACCTACCCACAGATGTTCTGAGTTTCTATTAATACTTATGGGAAACATGACTGCAGTCTGTTTTTGAGTTGCTCTGTGACTCCTCTGATTGTAGCGAGCATCTGCCTCCATCAACAGGGGCCACCCCTGGATTAGCTTCAACAAGTTCTATCTGACTGACCTAAGTGTGTATATCAGGGAAAGGTGTCCATAGCAAAATATTTGATCAGAATGGATTTTCCATGCAAATTACAGCACTGGTGTCATGAATAAATGAATGAATATACACTTGTAAAGCGCATGGCTACCAAAGGCCTCCCAGCGCTAGAGACAGAGCCAAACTCGAGACATGTGTATAAGTTGCACCTTATCAATTTGTTCACAAGTTTTTTTAAAGTAACATGTTCATCGGGGTAAAATGCATGGCATGGGAAATGACACCACTCTGACCCTAATTGCCTCAGGCTGTGTCTTTCGCCCAGGAGAACAGAGTGGACTATACAGAGGGTGCACAATGATTCGGTCGTGTTCACTTATAGAAAAAAGGCTCTGTTTGCTGATGGTGTACTCCCACCCGCAGGCGGGAGGGGTTCTCCTCACTCAAGCCAAACTGTAATGTATCTGATGGTTAGGGAGAGATGATCATAGTTCAGAAGAGCACCATATCCCTGAATGTAAGTGGGCCTTTTAAGGGTACAATCGGTGCACTCCCCCATAACTGAAGTCCTTCTTTTCCACCCATGGTCTGTTATATTGTGCTGTGGGTTGCATGTGATATGTCAAGGGTGTGACTGGGAGACTGTCAGCTGGGTGAATGGTTGCCTTTTCTAGTCCCTGTGAAAGTGACAATCTGTGACAACATATATGTACATTGTCCTTGGTTTTTCTCCAAACCCCGTTGGTGTCTGTTGACCTGGGGTCTATACATTAGCATCTTTGTCAGCAGCGCTGTCTGCTTTGCTTCCATGAGTTGTGCTGGACATTTCCTAGCAACAAGGAGGATTTTGATGGAAATGCCTATCCAATATAAACATACAAATGTCCTCATCAGTTGAAACTAGTCTTCCCTCTCTGCCCTCCAGAAACTCTGGGAAGATATATCCTTGGGAGAAAATATTTGAATCTTTCCATAGATATGTCTTTGAGCCAGTGCTCCCAAAGCAGCATAAATACTGGTCCTCTGTATCCATATGTTGCACTTCACCTGGCCTCACGAAATATACTTTGTACTCCAACGGTGAATGATATCTGCCAGACATAACATCCTTCTGGTTGTTTTTTTCTTCATGACAAGCACTAGGCTTAGGACTGTGAAGACTCTCTGCTGTTGAGACCTACCTTGAAAAAATAACCTGCACTGCCTGAAAAAAAGATCAATCTCAAGGTGACTAGAGTGTTCATGGAGTTCGTTTCAAGGGAGTTGGCTCCAAAAGAGGCAGAAAGACTGTGCAGCTCAGTTGGCCAAAGCTTCTCTATAAATCATATAAATCACCAAGACGTCACGAGAACCTACATTGATCATTGCAGAACTTAGTAGAAGCAGGTATCTGCTTCTTTCAAGCTTGAGGGCACACAAAGATTGCATGTTTTGGCAGATGATATGTTGGCTCATGTTCTTGTGGACTGATCGGCGAGGAATAATAGCCACTTTGCTACATGCTACTTTTCCATTTTTACAGTGTTCAGCTTGAGGTGGTTCTGCAGCATTTAGCGGTCAATTGATTGTACACCTCGACTAATGGTACAAAAGAAAGGTCTGATGAATTTGCAAGCTTTAGTTTGATTTATGTACTTTTAGTATAATTGTTGCAGATGAAATATATTAAGACATGAGGACAGGAAAAGGGGAGCGGGAACCACTTGACAACAGAAGAGCAGTGGTCAGTCAAGTCAAGTCAAATAACTTTATTCAGTTTGTTTGTACAAAACCATCAAAGTATACAAAGGATAAAAACATTGTCAATTCCCAAGTTAAAAAATATTTAAAAAGTACATTTTCGAGTAGCTTATTGAAAGGGGTGATAGAAATGGACAGTCAAACATACATCAAAATACATTGAGAGACAAATATGGGTACAGAAGGTGCACATTCTACAAGACAATTCACAATACAGTACAATCAATGATAAAAGCTTCTGTCGGATTATCCAGAAAGCAAATAAAAAGCAACTGACAGAAAAAAATACTGGTTCAGATACACCTGTTTTTAAAATTCTGTGTGCTATCTGATGCTGCCTAGGTCCTAAATTGAGGCAGATGGTCTTATCCACCTCCTGCGTATCTGCTAGTATCTAGGACAGAAAAACAAAACGTGTTCTTCAGTTTCTCTAACTGTAATGCAGGCAGGACATAAATCCAATACTAGGCCAATCGCCTCCTTGCCAGAAACTTTTAGGAGCAGATTGCCATATCTGAATCTCAAGTATAAGCTTTTAGCAAGAGGAGGAGAGATTCTGGCCAGAACGGGTTCAAATTGTATGCATGACTTTACAGCTAGGAATTTGGATGTTAACTCCCCGCTGGTCAGATTATTGGTAGAGTTATTGCCCACCACCTCCCAATATCTGGCTTTTAATCTCAATATATCATCTCTTGTGGCCCTGTCCGGATTTTCCCATAGGTCCCTCATACTTAATGTCTTGCACCGGTCTGCGATATGTTTAAACCATGGCAAGCTTTTTGCACCATAAATCATCATAACCTCCTGTAAAGAATTTCGATAATCAATAAGTTGGGGGGTTATCCATAGGCGCAGCCAGTAGGTTAAGGTTTCAGAGCAGCCAAGTCCCCAATTCTCTTCAGCCCAAGATCACAGAAAAGGGAATGAGAGGAGTTGTAATCGGTACCGAAGTGAGACATCTAACAAAAGTGTTTTCGCAACTTGTTAACTTATTAACGGAGGTGTAGCCCCAAATCTCAGCTCCGTACAGGGCTCAACTTTGGGTTTTTGCATAATAGATTTCCAGTGCTGGGGATAGGGGTTGAGTGTAAGATTGTTTATAGAATCTTAGTGTAGGTCTGGACCTTTGGCATAGGATTAAGTAACTCTTGTTCAGTTGGTATTCCCAATTGAGTGACTCACTCAAACCTATGACTAGATAATCAAAGGGCCCTATTCACAGAACTAACTTTAGACAAAATCCTAAACTTACTACCATTTTGGTATTCACAGAAGGCACTTACTCATTTTAGTATTCACAGAAGGCACTTACTCATTTCGGTATTCATGGAAGTTAGGAGTAAATGCCTTCTGTGAGTAACGAAAGTCTTAAAGTTAGGATTTGTCTCAGTTTAGGAGTAGTAAAGTTAGTACTCCTAACTTTAGGTATCGTAAACTGAGAAAAATCCTAACCTTAAGACTTTTGGTATTCACAGAAGGCATTTAGGAGTCCTAAAGTTAGGAGTCCTAACTTTAGGACTCCAAAACTGAGAAAAATCCTAACTTTAAGACTTTTGGTATTCACAGAAGGCATTTAGGAGTCCTAAAGTTAGGAGTCCTAACTTTACTACTCCTAAACTGGGAAAAATCCTAACTTTAAGACTTTCGGTATTCACAGAAGGCATTTAGGAGTCCTAAAGTTAGGAGTCCTAACTTTACTACTCCTAAACTGGGAAAAATCCTAACTTTAAGACTTTCGGTATTCACAGAAGGCATTTAGGAGTCCTAAAATTAGGAGTCATAACTTTAGGACTCCAAAACTGAGAAAAATCTTAACTTTAAGACTTTCGGTATTCACGGAAGGAATTTAGGAGTCCTAAAGTTAGGAGTCCTAACTTTACAACTCCTAAACTGGGAAAAATCCTAACTTTAAGACTTTTGGTATTCACAAAAGGCATTTAGGAGTCCTAAAGTTAGGACTCCTAACTTCTGTGAATACCGAAATGAGTAAGTGCCTTCTGTGAATACCAAAATGAGTAAGTGCCTTCTGTGAATACCAAAACAGTAGTAAGTTTAGCATTTTGTCTTAGTTAGTTCTGTGAATCGGGCCCAAAGTTTTTAACTCGCTCCAGGAGCTTAGTGGTGATCCTGATCTCCCGAAGGCCACCACGTACTTTCCCAAACACCATATACTTTGTCTTGGAGGTGTTGAGTTCTAATCTCCGATCTTTACAAAATTCAAAGAATGTATCCAATAATACTTGCAGGCCCATTGATGTCTTAGATATTAATAAGGAGTCATCAGCAAAGAGCAGCATAGGGTATTTTTCCCCGCTCAAGGAAGGAGCATCGTTCTTGCTAACCATTAAATAACTTGCCACATCATTGATGAACAGGAAAAACCGCGTGGAGGTGAGAACGCAACCTTGTCGCACCCCGCGCCGTATCGGTATCTTCTCAGTTAGTTCACCATTTTCCCCCATCTGATTTGGGCATAATTATCCATATGGAGTTGTGCTATCACTGTTACCAGATCTACAGGGGTACCTAAATCTAGCATAATCTTCCACAACAAGTCACGCAGTACTATATCAAACGCAGCTCGCAGATCCACAAAAGCTACATAAAGCTTTGGCTTCCTGAGTAGTACATATTTCCAAGTTAATAGAGTGAATCTGAAAGCTTGATCACACATGCTTATTTTGGAGCAAAAGCCCACCTGGTATGTTGACAGTATCGTATGATCGTCCATCCAGCATTGTAAGTTATCCAGGACTTGCCTGGAAAAAATCTTTTGTAAATTGTCTATCAGGCTGATGGGTCTGTAGTTGGAGGGGATAGCAGTATCGCCCTTTTTATAGATGGTAATTATCTCGGCTTCCCTCCATGTTTCTGGAATATCCCCACCAGCCAATATACAATTAGACAAAAGATTTATATACGGGGCCCATATCATTGGGTCCGATTTATACAGGTCATCCAGGATCAGATCAGGACATGGGGCTTTTCCTGCCTTTCACCTACTAATTGCTAACAGAGTGTCTTCTAGGCTGAAGGCCAATGCTGAGTTATTACCATTCGCCGCTAAGATGGTGGTATCTGGGAGGTGGTCGGCCCTATAAGAGTTAGAACTACCCTGCATCTCTGTTCCCGAATATAGTTTTGTAAAGTGGTCCACCCAGGTCTCCGGTTGAATGTGATAGCTAAGAGTGAGAGCATTCTCCTTACTCCCCTTTGAGACAATGTGCCAAAAAAGGCGACTGTCCTTACAGCAGCGGCTTCCATTGTAAGCGGCTCCGGACTCCTTCACAGTCAGTTCGCCTTCGCGGACGCGGTCCGGAGCCACAACACTGCACTGCACCTCGGCGCCGAATGCCCAAACGCCAGCAGAAAGGGACCGGGGGCTCCACAAGTTGTCCGTCATTTGGGTGTGCCAACCATTTATTTGAATGGCACTGAAGAAAAGGAAGAAGTAAGATGATAAGAGATCAGTCAGTGAGGTATGAGGCTTCCTTTTTTAGGAAGATTCCTTGAATTCCCGTATTGTCAAGTTTGTTTAGGGGGGATCGGCTATAAACACTGGGCCCGCTCCATAACGGCAAACTTAGACCAGAAGTCTATGTTTAGACCTAAAGTCTAAGTTTAGACCTAAAGTCTAACTTTACTACTAGTAAAGTTAGACTTTTGATCTTAGCTAGACTTTTGGTCTGAACTTAGACCAAGTGTCTAACTTTAATACTAGTAAAGTCAGACTTTTGGTCTAAGTTAGACTTTTGGTGTAAACTTAGACCAAAAGTCTAACATTACTACTATTAAAGTTAGACTTTAGGTGTAAACTTAGACTTCAGGTCTAAACTTACACTTTTGGTTTAAGTTTACCTTTGTGAATCGGGCCCACTGTTGAAAGCAAGCCAAAAGTTAAAGTGGGAGGAATACCCCTCCATTTCATTGCTTAGGTGAACACTACTTTTAATGTCATCAAATGTGGCAACTGTGCAGTTTTGAGAAGAGGTGTTGGAAATGGCCGGGGTATATAATTGCAGGGTTATCCCCAAACTTTTTGCTTCTTCCTCCCTTATTTTTCCTGACCTGTGGTTGTTGGCAATAGGACTCTGGGCACTTTACCACTGCTGATCAGTGCTAACGTGCATATGCTCTCTGTGTAAATTGTTATTGTAATTGGTTATCCATGATTGGCATATTTGTCTCACCAAGAAGTCCCTAGGAAAGTGCACTGAGTGTGCCAGGGCTGGTGATACAAATGCTACTAGTGGGCCTGCAGCACTGATTGTGCCACCCACATGAGTAGCCCTAAAATGGTGTCTCAGGCCTGCCACTGCAGTGTCTGTGTGCAGTCTGTGAACTGCCATGTCCACCTGGTCAGTGTCCCCACTGACCAGGCCTAACCCTTCCCTTTCTGAACACATTAGTCACCCCTATGGAAGGCCCAAGGTACCCTCTTGGGCAGGGTGCAGTGTATGTGAAAGGTAGAGCATGTACTAGTGCAGGTGGCATGCTCTGGTAGTGAATTACAGCCATTTTCATTTTTCACTATTGTAAGGCTATCTTGCCCCATAGGCTATCATGGGGAATGCTGGCTACAGTGGCTCCCCGCATATCTTCCCATAGGAGCAAGATGGGAAACAACCTTTACAACACAACTTTTATAACGCACTACCATTACAACAAAACTTTTACAACGCAACATCCATTACAACACATGCCATTACAACACAATCATTACAACGCATGACACTGCAACGCATACCACTACAACGCATGTCATTACAACGCAGTCATTACAACGCATACCATTACAACGCATACCATCACAACGCATAATACCCTTACACTATCCAACACTTATCCTACTGTTGCACCCTCTGGAGTTAGAATAGTAATTTTTACCCCTACACTATCCAACACTTACCCTACTGTTGCACCCCCTGGAGTTAGAATAGTAATTCCCCCCCCTACACTATCCAACACTTACCCTACTATTGCACCACCCTGGAGTTATAATAGTAATTTTTACCCCTACACTATCCAATACTTACCATACATGCAATGTAATGGTATGCTTTGGAATGGTATGCGTTGTAAAGGTAGTATGCGTTGTAATGGAATGCGTTGTAAAGAGAGTTTTAAAAAATTTGTTGTAATGGCATGCGTTGTAAGGGATGTTGCGTTGTAAAAAATGCGTTGTTAAGGTATGCGTTGTAAAAGTATGTGTTGTAATGTCATACATTCGAGCAAGATAGGACATAAAAGTCTGGTATCCCTGAACTCAGAATTGAATAACACATCTTTTAGGAAAGGTGTTTTTTAAATCCTGTGTTTGAAAGCGGCACTTTTAGAAAGTGGCTGCTTTCTTGTCTGACCTTTCTGTGTGCCTTTGACTGTTTGTGAATTGACTGTCTGGTTTGTGAGTGACAGGGCTGGGGGATTCCAGGAGACAGAATGAGTCCGCCCTGTGGTGAATAGAGGGATCTGCATCTAGATGGGAGGGAGGAGTTGCACCTAGGACCTGATTAGTACTGTGCCTGCCACCCACAGTGCTGGCTCCACCCCCTGTGGTGCGTCTGATGTCTCTGCCCTGCACTGTGAAATGAGGGAAGGAATCATGTCAACAAAGTGCTCCAGGGCTGGGCTTTCCCTCCACAATGCTGGCTCCACCTCCTGTGGGGCGTCTGATGTTTCTGCTCTGCACTGTGAAAGGAAAGAAGGAGTCATGTAAACAGAGTGCTCCAGAACTGGTTTGGACCGGGCTCAGAGCCCTCCTGCACAAAGGGAACAAAGACATTTAGGGGTATAAGTACAGGACCCCTGACTACAGAAAAGTAGATCATCCTGGAATCAAGAATGAACCTCTGCCAAGAAAAAAGCTGAAACTGAAGAAGGAAGACTGTCCTGCTGTTGATCTGATGGACTGACCTACTATTGCTTTGCTACCAAGGAGAGGGGAAGGACTTTGCTTTGTGCTGTGTCCCCTTGCTTGAAGGAATCTCCAAGGGCCTGAGAAGAGCTGGCTCCCTGTTAAGAAGTCCCAGGAACAAAAGGACTTCACCCCCAGCTTCCCTGAACTCTGCTGAGAGAGTTCTCTCCTTCCTAGAGTGCTTGGGCCAGTTGTGGTGCCTCTGGAAGTTGTACCAGTGTTGGGAAGTTGGAAACCAAGATTTTAAAGACTTTCTGCAAGTTTTATCACATTGCTCGCTTGCGGAGCGCATCCCCCTCAGTGCGAGGGAATTCCTGCTGCTACGAAGGCCGAGATTATCGCAGCGCCTGTTGCCGCTGCCAGAGTCATCGAATCCTTTGTTTGTGGGACTCACCAGTCCGGTGTGGGAAGATTACCATCGCTGCGAGCATCGTCGCAGAGCCTGTCGTCACTGGGTGAGAACGTCGCACCGCTTGCTTGCGGACCGCATCACGTCACTGCAAGCATCGTCACAGAGCTATCGCATCGAGGAGCTGCGAGAGGAAGATCGCCGCTGGACGGCACATCGTCGCCCCAGAGATCGTCGCAGCCCCCAAAGATCATAGCAATGTGCCTTTGCGAGCTTTTTCACTACGGAACCTCAGTACCGGAATCCATATAAGGTATCGCCTCCCTCCCCATACAGACCGGAGTCCCCACAACATGCCCGCTACATCCAGCGGGGTTGTCGCATCACCCCACCCCCAAGGTCTCAGGAGTGACGCATCACTTGTTTTCCACCACACCAGCTTCTGTTTTGGAACTTTGTCGCATTTAAAGGTACTGTTGGCTAAACGTGATGCAACTGTGAACTTTTCACGCAACTGTGGATTATTTTAACGCAACTATAAGAACTCTTTTGAAACCATAATCTTGAACTGTGTATGTTGGATTTTTGTCGTATTGGTCTTGTGTAGTTTAGATTAACTACCTTTATTTTTCTAAACCTTTGTGGAGTCAGTTTGTGGTGTTTTCACTGTGTTACTGTGAGTGTTGGTACAAATACTTTACACATTGCCGTTGATAAGCCTTGACTGCTCGTGCCAAGCTACCAAGGGGGTGAGCAGGGGTTATCTCAGAGGGTTTCCTCCTTACCCTGATTAGAAGAAAGGGTCCCTATTTGGACAGTGGTAGCTACCTCTGCTAACTAGAGACCCCCAGTACTAACAAGAGGTTCATTTCTTATATTAATGCAGATACTTTGATCATTCAATTAAGTTGCCTATGAATGCTCATTTAATTATCAGCCAGCAATTAGCATATATAGTAGAGTCAAAATTGTATGTAAGCAGGTTTTGCATTCACGTGGGAAGCCTTCCTTTATCAAGCAGTGTTTGATGATGCCTTTGGCTTGGATGACAGCAGAGCTTTTGATGAGGATAGTCTAGAATGTATGGCCAGCTACTGATCCGGCTGAGCCAGTGCCTTTCGAGGTATTGGAGGAGTCTTTGGGATTTATGGGGTTGACGCACAGTTGATTTTGATCTTGTCATTTGTTGTTAGTAAAGCAATCTGAGTGGATAAGCTAGATTACCCTGCATTTTCTTCCCAAGGTTCTTTTCAAGGTCTTTTGCAGTACAGGTGTCAGGCAAAGAGTTGCATAGGTCCTAGAAGGGCCACATATACGTAAATGCATTCAGGCTTCTAGAATTCATTAATGACTTTATGTTGTTCTGTTGGTGAAAAATTGACTTCTGTTGCACGTAGCTTTTTAGTAATGACTGTCTAAATCTTAGAATGGCTGTATAATAAAAGCTTATTTTGTTGTGGGGGCAAGCCCAACCACCGGTAAAGACGGCAGAAAGCTAACTTGGCTCCAGTGCTTAATACAATAATATCACCCAACATTTGTCCTGTAATTCTGCACTCACCAGTACTACCCTCACCCTGAGTGGGACTTCGCACTGGCTGAGTGGTGGCAGAGCCTGTAAATGTTGGTAATTACCAAGCTGTGCTGCTCACGCGGTAGGGCCTGCCAAGCCGAGAAGAAGGACTAACAGCGAGCGCTGACTGACACAGTGGGGAACTTGTAAGATGGAGCACAGAGCTCCATCACTTGTGTGGACTGGGGACCTCACGTGACAAGCTTAGAGAGGCACCATTGGGTGACTCATGGGCCCATCATTGGGGGGTGGTCAGTGCTTAATTTGTAAAATAAAGACTGCCGGTGGCGAAAGCTCTGATCAGAAACCTGCGGTCAGTGAAATAGAATGCCTAATACAAAGGCTGGTATTTTTCAATCCAATATCAGACACTCTCTGCCCCTTTTTCTTGCTCTTGCCAGTTCCTGCCTTCTCTGTTTATGATGGTTTTGGAGTTTTTTTCTTCCTCTGTCTTTACGGTCTGCATTTTTCCCTCTTTCGCACCCTCTTTTTCCTCTTTTGGCTCCCTACCACCCACCTAGAAAGAGATGGCTGAATGTAGTGTGTGACTTGCCGCTTCAAGGGCATGTACCATCAGCTGGGTGAGAAACTGCAGTGTTCCTTCAATAGTGCACAGACCCCCGCTGCAGTCTTCCTGCGGATTTATAAACTACACCTGTCTTAGGGGGCTGGCGAAAACCAACTGGCCACCGGTAGAGTGACTCCCCACAACACAGCCCTCACTGGTAGGTGACGTCGAGTAGCGCCCCTCAGACAACTCCTCATGTATGTTAACAAGGGAGACATCAAGCGGGGTGCATGAGGAAAGCCTCACACACACACACCACCATAAGGAATGACGAGGGAAAGACCACTCACCAGTCAAATCTGGACAAATATAGGGTACCAGCGGCGGACCCTCTGGCCGCACTGAGGACACCTGTGGGAGCGCAGATGGATGACAGACCAAATGGAGCCACAGAACCATTGCTTACAGACATAGAGTTAGCCATCAAGGACATAAATAGCCTAAACAGATTCTGTAACAATGGAGATGATACTTCGAAGGGAAGAACTTAGGAAAATAAAAGAGGGGTTGTCAGAAACAGAAACCACAATGCTAGCCCTAAAACAAAAACAGGGCCCTTACAAGAACAAGTGAGCCACCTGATTAGAGAAAGTGTCATCATGGCGGGCAAGCTACAGGACTACGAAGGACGCTCAAGGCGCAATAATATATGTGTGGTTGTGGTCCCAGAGGAGTAGAGTGGCCAAGTGGGGAGCTCTTCATGGAGGAACTAACAATGCAAAACATATAACCAAATGGACGGTCAAAATTCTTCTCTGTGGAGCGGGCGCACATAGCCCCTGTGCCGCCGCCCCAAGTGGGGGCTTTGCCCAGATCAATAATCACACGCATCTTCAATAACTGGGATGTAGACGTGATCCTCAAAACAGTACAGCGATGGGGACACATACATAATATGAAAATACAATAGTACATCTCTTTACAGACTTTACCTACAAACGACAGCAACAGCGACGAAGCTTTGAAGAGGTGAAAACGGAACTACAAGTGAAAGAACTCAAATATATGATGCTGCACCCAGCTAATCTCCCAGTAGTCACAGAAGGAAAGACCTGGCTCTTCAGATTGCCCCTAGAAGCATGGGAATGATTACAAGGCTGGAGAACGAGAAAGGACAGTTTCGATTTTCAAAGAACCCCTCGGAAAAAGCTAGGCAGGAGGGGTCAGCAGGAGTGTCCCAACATGAGGGCCAACCGAGACCTGGGATATAACCAGGTAGAGATGACAGCAGGAGAGAGCCCACATCCGGATAAGGTGAAATTTTGTTGGCAGACAAAATTAATGAGTGAGGAAGGACTGGAACAATAGTTAGGGGGCCTATATGATGAGCTCTTTGCCTTGGATCACTGACATAATATCGAGGGACATAATATCGACTATCAAAAATATCATTGACAAAATATCGACAGACAGAATATCAACTTTGTATCTACAAACAGGTAAGTACAAAAATATCGAGTAAAAAAATATCGTTTACAAAAATATAGTTTCTGAAAATATCGACTTTATTGAAAACAATGTTAAATTAAATTAATATTAAAAATCAATTACTAAAATATACTTAAAAATACTTAAATTACCTTATAATAATTAAATAATTAATGAAAGTTATAAAAAAATAATTTTACAATCATATTTGTTAAAACATATATATAGTAACATAATATAATTAAATAATAATCAATATTATTACCGTAGGATAGCGGAAGTGTAAAAATTACTATTCCCACTCCAGTGAGTGCAACAGTAGGGAAAGCGTTGGATAGCGTAGGGGTAAAAATTACTATTCCAACTCCAGAGAGCGCAACAGTAGGGAAAGCGTTGGATAGCGTAGGGGTAAAAATAACTATTCCCACTCCAGAGAGTGCAACAGTAGAGAAAGAGTTGAATAGCGTATGGGTAAAAATTACTATTCCCACTCCAGTGAGTGCAACAGTAGGGAAAGCGTTGGATAGCGTAGGGGTAAAAATTACTATTCCTACTCCAGAGAGTGCAACAGTAGGGAAAGCGTTGGATAGCATAGGGTTAAAAATTACTATTCCCACTCCAGTGAGTGCAATAGTAGGGAAAGTAAATACTTCTTATATAAATAACATAAATATTAATACCAATTACAAATTAATTAATATTTTTCAATTTTATGAAATATATTAATTAATCAATTAAAAGTACAAATAAAAATTAACTAATAATAAAAATTAGCTACTAATACTAATTATTTGCCAATTACCAATAAATAAATTTACAATCTAAAAATAATTAAAAATTAGACACAAATAAAAATATTTAAAACATGTAATTACTTACAATTAAATTACTTCCCAAGCTATTCCCCTATAAACACACAACGCACTACAGAAAATATATTACTAAAATTAACATGTTTATCAATTAATCAATTAAAATGAATTACCAATTATATTTTAATTAATTACAAATTAATAATTAATTGTCAATTAATTTTAAATAAATACCAATATATAAAATAACATATTTAATTAATTATAATTAAATTACTTCCCACCCTATTCCCCTATAAACCCACAACCCGCTACAGAAAACAAATTACTAAAATTAACATATTTATCAATTAATCAATTAAAATTAATTACCAATTATATTTCAATTAATTACCAATTAAAAATTAATTGACAATTAATTTTAAATAAATACCAATAAATAAAATAACATATTTAATTAGTTATAATTAAATTACTTCCCACCCTATTCCCCTATAAACCCACAACCCGCTATAGAAAACAAATTACTAAAATTAACATATTTATCAATTAATCAATTAAAATTAATTACCAAATATATTTTAATTAATTACCAATTAATAATTAATTGACAATTAATATTAAATAAATACCAATAAATAAAATGACATATTTAATTAATTATAATTAAATTACTTCCCACCCTATTCCCCTATAAACCCACAACCCGCTACAGAATTTTATTACACAAATATTAAAAATTATTATTAACTAAGCTTAAATTCGATATTTTTGTTATCTATATTCTGTCTAGTCGATATTATGTCCATTCTATATTTTTGATTCGATATTATGTCCATTTTATTCGATATTAAAATTTTCTAGTCGATATTTTGGTAGTCTATATTCTGTCTAGTCGATATTATGTCTATTCTATATTTTTTACTCAATATTATGTCTAGTCGATAATAAAAACTCAATATTTTGACTCTATACCCCAGGGAATCCTACAGCCACTGGCCTTTTCTACAACCTAGAGATCCAAGCAAATCTATGGTGGTTTGGCTTGTATGGATCCTACTAAGTTTTCATATTCAGAATGCCCAGCAAACATCAAACTTTGGCAAAATCATGCATTTTCTCGATTTTCTGGCAAGGAACCTCATCTCAGCAAACTCCCAATAATTGTGTATTATTTTTAATTTTACAGGAATTGAAATCCAGTGCCTAGAGAATGAGGGGCCATATGTACGAAACATTTTTGAGATTGTAAACAGTATAATTTACGGAATAGAGCCATTTGCTTGGCTCCATCTGCTTAAAAAAGGCTGAGCCGGTTTTTTGTTTCATTTTAGTCACTGATCCAATTCAGATCAGTAACTACAAAGAAAAAATACAGCTCTCACATCATTTTGTAGGCATGTTGTGCGTGATGCAAATGCCTTCAAAATGATGACTGGTGGGCCATGTCAAATGCTTTTTTGAAGTTCTTTAGCCATACTGCACACAGCTGAAAATCATTGACAGAGCTGATAGGTCCCAAAAATGAGACCTATTGGCGTTGCCAATGCTTATTTTTTTAATCTGGCCTAGAATACTCCTTCTTCAGTGCTCTCCCTATGTATTCATGTTCCCTTTATTTTGTTCCACACATGGGGAGAGGAGGTAGATGGGTTGGAAGCCTGAGCCCAAACAGAAGGCTTGCAGTGAGCATAAAATCAGCAGGAATGCACTTCTGTTCACAAATCAAATAACTGTGAGGTGGTAGCCATGCAGTTTCCTTTCGCAAATTGCATTCCTGATGCTTTTCTCTCCAGTAGTGCCTTTCACCGGAGTCTACCTCTCCCCTCCATTTCCACTGCACATTACCACAACAAAGCAGGGTATCACTGCACTGCTTTGTGTTTTCATTGAATGTGAAACAGTGGCGTAGCAGTAACCCCATCAGCTCCCACTGTGACCTCTACGTGGCCCCCTCCATCACTGTGCATGGGTGACGGACCCCTGCCCTGCGAGCTTCTGACTGGATCTGGATCGTGGGGGCCCCCTCCAGGTACTTTGCAGGGGTCTCCTCAAGTTTTGTTACGCCACTGGGCCTACTGCCTTTGTCATAACTGTTTTCAACAACCTAATCAAACAT
Organism: Lissotriton helveticus; assembly: GCF_964261635.1. NCBI lineage: Eukaryota > Metazoa > Chordata > Amphibia > Caudata > Salamandridae > Lissotriton > Lissotriton helveticus. The sequence continues at coordinate 928,065,714 of NC_136063.1, forward strand.
ATTGCATCTGAATTAACCTTTCCCAATGAACCATCGAGGCCTACAGGCTTGATCACTGGCTTGTGGCCATAGCTAACACAGGCGTACAGTGGTGACCATAATCTGCAATACAATCATTCTTTTTCTACAGAAGCAAACACCTTGTGGCCAAGTAAAACAGCTAGGGAGGAAGATCAAAATGAGGGCGGAGCCTCTGACCCGTCAAGTTAGGGCTTCCTAATGATCGTTTCTGTTGATTGCGTAAAGTCTTGCTGCAGCTGCGCTTTCAAGTCAGCCCTAAAAAGGATAAAACAAGGAAACAGCCTTTTCTTCCACTCCCTCTCTCTGCAATGACTTTGTTTACACCTGAGAATGCACACTCACATTAGACCTTCAGCAAAGAACTCAGGGGCTTATTTATGGAAGCTGTCGCATTGCTGTGTGAAAAGAGTGATGCAACAGTTTTCACTGCGCCCTCCTTGCAACACCATGGATGCGCCGTATTTAATGTACGGCGCATCATGTCGCAAGCAATGACAGATTTGTCAGTATTTCTGATGTATCTGTCAGAGCAAAACTGACGCATTGCTGGAGTTGTGTCAGAAGCGTGACACAACTCCAGCAATGCGTGGTGGAGGCCTAGATTTAATGCACTGTGTCACTCTTACATCTGCCATGAGGCTGGCGTAATGTTTTGACGCAATGGCATTCTAGAAGTGTCACAGCGAAATCTCATAGATTTCACTGCGCCACTCCTTTAAGGCTTTGTTGGTTTGGAATGCCCACCCTGGATATATTATACCTTACGCAGGTATAATGTGACTCAGGGCTTTACAAGGTGATGCACCTGCCTAGATTTGTCACATTGTAAACAGGCTGCAATGTGCCACACTGTTTTTTGCCGTCGCTGCATCATTAAAAGTGACGCAACGGCGGCACAAACGTGTCACAAGGGGTTCATAAAAAAGCCCCTCAACTTCCTCTTCGGATTAGGTGCTCGCTCACTGTCATCCATTTGGCCCCCCCTTCCCTGAATCAGCATACCTGGTAACCATTTGAACCCTTGGTAAACCACTGATTGAGTCTTAGCTATAAAATCCTTTAATACAGATTTTACCTCTCCAATTGGTTGGATCAACCCATGCTATTGTAAACCAACACAGCGAGTTCTATCGAAAGTCGCCACAGACAACTGGGGTCAGGTAAACAACCCCCCTCCCTCAAAAAAGAAGATGTATATATATTTCAAAGTAGCTGTTCAAGAAAGCTTGCTACTACTTAGCAAGACTCTAGGGGCCTCATTTACAAGCCCCTTGTGCCGCCGATGCATCACTTTTTTGTGCGCCGCACTGCGCCATATCTACAAACTGACGCATTGGGTCCAATGCGTCATTTTGTAGAGCCCTGTTTCACATTATACCTGCACCAGAAATAATGTATGCATGGCAGGCGTTCCCACATAAAAACCACGTAGAAGTGGCACAGTGAAATCTACATTTCACTGCATCACTCTGCGACTTGACTGCGTCAAAATCCCTACACCTGCTCCGACCAGGCGTAAAGATTGACCCAGGCCTTTTAATATATGACTCGCCTTTGTGTTCTGACGCATTGCTGGAGTTGCGTCAGTTTTATGACCAACTCCAGAAATGCGTCACTTTTGGACAACAGATGCGTCAGATATTTTGAAGCATCTGTTAATCCTTGCACCATGGAGCACTGTATTGGAAACCAGCGCATCCATGGTGTTGCAAAATCATTTGACCCTGGCGTAAGGAAACTGACGCATCAATGCCCATTAGTCAGTTTCTTGTAAAGGAGGACCTAGGTGTTTAAAATATGAATATGTAAAATAGGTTATTTGTATTTCAAAGGCACAGTCTCCTTCCTTAATTTGTCCCAAATGTGTAAGTAGTATGGGTGAGGGAGGCCTGTAGAGCTGTCAGATACTGTAGGCCACATTTTTATGGTGGCATAAGGTTACCTGCCGCTTCCTTCTGGTGTCCAGAAGCTCATAGGGAGCAGTTCCCATGAGTGCACAATGTAGACATGTGCTAAAAACCTTCTGTCCCTCATTCAGCCACGTGTAATGATTTCACAATGGTTGGCCGTCTTGGACGCGTGCGTACTCACAAATGGCAATCACCTGCATTGGGGTCTCAAAACAGTGGTGTTTTGCAAATGTCAGTAAAATTTAGGTAGCTGAAAGTTCACTTTGTGGCCATAAATACTAAATCGTGATTCACTAAATCGGAGCGGCCTGAATTGCACATGTACAAATTGGATTTATAACTAAAAAAAATTAAACATTATGCTATAATTTCTGTATTTAAGGGCTGGTTTTCCATGCCCGTTTTTTCCGCTCACCCGGCTAACCACCTCTCTATCTAGGTATCAGAAATATAATGAATAGGGAATATGTTAGTGCAATAAACTCCGCATCCAGGTACTTCTTGACAGATTAAATCTGCTGAAATATACCAAGGAAAGAAGCCCAGCTAATACTGGGACATGCAGTGCTGTCGCAGGAGGCACCGAAATACATATTTTATGCGGTATGCCCAATTTTAGGGCACAACTTGTAATAAGCAGAATCTATTACCCTCGATAAATTCTGAAGACCAGTGTGTCAGATTTTATCAGGTGCAATAAATGTTGCATATTGTTCCGAGACACTCACAATGGCTGCCTAAATGTTACAGTTGTCTTTGCTGGTGTTTGTACACGGAACATCAGGTGAATGTTCACAAACTGATATGCGTGTTGGGTGTTCATGTAGCTCACCCATGTAATTTACAACCCTGGAAACATACACATCTTTACTCCAGTCAATGACAAGAGTAATACTTAGCATATCGAGAAATAAATAACCAAATAAATAAATTTAAAAAATGTTGGAATTTGAAATTTTTTGCATTCATTATTTTCCACCTACTGAAAATCTACATTTGTAAATGTTTGCATCTACACCCTCCTGGAAATCTATGAGTGTCATAGAGAATTTTCTTGGACTTTGGTGTTGGTCCAATAGGAGCGAATTTCCAAATTTCAAGGCTGGCCCCTTGCGGAATAGACAATAAGGTACTAATGTTCTCGACCAGTCGTGGTTAACCATGCAACAGCATTTGTGATTGTATACAATTTATATAAACAATTTATAAAAATAAATAATAAAACAAAGAATGTATATGTGGATTTATCATACCAAACACACAGCCATTAAACCAGAAAAGTAACCAAGTACAAAATTTCATAAGAGCTACAAAGACACAAAAGAAGGCGCACATTTGAGGCCTATCAAAATTATTACCATTAATCACTTACTCCATGCTGTTATCCTACCTGTCCCGCTTGTATCTAGTCCTCTTTCCCTAATAATACCCCTTGCTCTGCTGGGACCCTACTTATAAACGTTCTGGCATGCCTAAGTCTAATTTACAGGTTCAAAATAGGAATATGTTCTTCAAAAGTTCAGATCCTGATTCTACTCTTCTCAGATTCAGCAACCCACAAAAAGTAGCCAGTAGTCATTAATACCATGCCACACTTCTTGCTACCTTTAATCTATCTATAATGTGAGAAGTCTACTTTTCTTGAACACAGGGGCATAACATGGTCTTACCAATGGTCTTGAAGGTAATTTAGGTCAAGCTCATACTGACTCAGGACATCTGCACCTGTAGGTGTGATAAAGAAATATGTTTAGTGCCTGCAATGGTTATTATTAATATTTAATATCGAATTTTATTGTTCAGATCACCCTTTACTGGCGGACGTCCTCATTGATATGTTAACTATTAAGCTGTTTACGTCGCAAAAACCTAGGGGGGGGGATATCATCAAGACAATTATCACCGCTTTAGCGGCCGTTTTCGGCCGGAAAGCGGCAATAATTTTATTGCACTATTAGCAAGGTCACGCTATTGCATGAATCCATGCCTCAGCGCCCTTTACGCCCAGCTTTGCATCTCTAATGAGATGCAAAGGGGGCGTTCCTCCCCAAAATAACGTGAGAAATGTCGCTAACCGACATTTCTCCATTTATCTAGCTTCACGTTAACCTGCAGTGCGATAAGAAAAGTAGCGTTAACTGCACTTATCGCTACTTTTCTTACGCCTGCTTTTCATCTGACTTAGCCATTATATCCAAGGGAAGGTGGATATAATGGCTAAGTCTGCCCTGCCTTATCATCAAGCTATCGCCAAACGTTGTGCGATTGTCGCTGGATTTCCAGCGATATTCGCACATTTGGCAGCTTGCGCATAGAATTCTATCGCTTTGGAGATAAGCGTTGCTGATAGCACGCTCTCTCGGCGATAGAATTCAGCGCTAACCGGCGATAATTATCCTTGCGCTAAGCGCGCTTAGCGATAATTATCGCCGGCCCTTGCTGATATGCCCCTTAGGTCAAACATTGAAGCAATATGGCAGAACCTTGCGTTCAGATTCAATCCCGTGGCAAGTGCACAACAAGTGTGCTACTCTGCTTCAGGAGCAAACTGATTGAAAATGTTTATAGGGCTGCAGGAGCCATATTTGCTTGTTTATATTTCCCTCATCACCTCTCCCCAACCCTTCAGATTAAAAGTTGACTGTTGATGTGTTATTTGTAGTCAAAGGGGGCATGATGATGAACATCTGCTAACCCTGTAGTTTTGGTAAACCAGCACCCACGGTGATCCGAATGGAATCTATATTTGCCTTTTTTCTTCTCTTATCTGTCTGAGGGGTAAACACCCTAAATAGCGATTCCAAAATATAGACTTCCCAAAATATCGAACCACAAATATAGACTGCCCAGAATATCGAATTATCAAAATATAGTCAGTCAGAATATCGAATTTGGGGTATGAAATATCGAATTCCATAATATCTAATTTAAAATATCTATTCCCATAATATCGAATTTTAAATATCTATTCCCATAATTTTGTAATGTATGTTTATTTTTTTTAAAGTTATGAATGTTATGTAATTTAACTTTTGCGTAATTTAATTCCGGAGCGGGTTGTGGGTTTATAGGGGAATAGGGTGGGAAGTAATTTAATTATAGTAAATTAAATATCAAATTTTATTTCTATGTATTGATAATAAATTATTAATTGGTAAGTAATTTTTATTAATTGGTAATTATTTTTTTATTTGTAATTAGTTTGTATTAATTGGTAAATAATTTTTATGCATTGATTAATTGTAATTATGTTAATTGTATTATTTATTTGGAGCGGGTTGTGGGTTTATAGGGGAATAGGGTGGGAAGTCATTTAATTGTAATAAAGTTAATATTTATTTTTATTTATATGTATTGATAATTAATTGCTTGATTATTAATTATGAATTGGTAATTAATTTGTATTAATTTGTAATTAATTTGTATTATTGGTAAATAAGTTTTATTAATTGATTAATTGATAATTATGTTAATTGTATTATTTATTTGAAGCGGGTTATGGGTTTATAAGGGAATAGGGTGGGAAGCAATTTAGTTATTATAAAGTAAATATTTTTATTTATTTATATGTATTTATAATTCATTATTAATTGATAATTAATTTTTATTAATTTGTAATTAATTTTTTAATTGCAAATTAAATTTTATTAATTGGTAATTATTTGTAATTGATTTTTTATTGGTATTAATAATTAATGTAATTTTATTTTAATATTAAATCATTACTTTTCCTACAGTTGCACTCTCTGGAGTGGGAATAGTAATTTTTATCCCCCGCTATCCAACGCTTTCCCTACTGTTGCACTCTCTGGAGTGGGAATAGTAATGTTTACCCCTACGCTATCCAACGATTTCCCTACTGTTGCACTCACTGGAGTGGGAATAGTCATTTTTGCCCCTACCTTATCCAAAGCTTTCCCTACTGTTGCACTCACTGGAGTGGAAATAGTAATTTTAACCTCCCGCTATCCAACGCTTTCTCTACTGTTGCACTCTCTGGAGTGGGAATAGTAATTTCGCCCCCCCCCCTGCTATCCAACGCTTTCCCTACTGTTGCACTCTCTGGAGTGGGAATAGTAATTTTTACCCCCCCCCCCGCTATCCAACGCTTTCCCTACTGTTGCACTCTCTGGAGTGGGAATAGTAATTCCCCACCCCCCGCTATCCAACGCTTTCCCTACTGTTGCACTCTTTGGTGTGGGAGTAGTAATTTTTATCCTCTCGCTATCCAACGCTTTCCCTACTGTTGCACTCTCTGGAGTGGGAATAGTAATTTTTACCCCTACGCTATCCAACGCTTACCCTACTGTTGCACTCTCTGGAGTAGGAATAGTAATTTTTACCCCTACGCTATCCAACGCTTTTCCTACTGTTGCACTCTTTGGAGTGGGAATAGTAATTTTTACCCCTACGCTATCCAACGCTTTACCTACTGTTGCACTCACTGGAGTGGGAATAGTAACTTTTATCCTCTCACTATCCAACACATTCTCTACTTTTTTTTACATTACATTTATTATTTTGACATTTTAGGATTTTTTACATTATTTTAAGTATTTTTATTTAATTGTTTTTAATATTTAGTTAATTTTATATTATTTTTAATACATTTACAAAAATCGATATTTTAGTTAACTATATTTTTAACAATCTATATTTTGGATTCAATATTTTGGTACTTACCTGTTTGTAGATAGGGATTCGATATTCTGTACTTAGATATTTTGGATTTGATATTTTGGGCATTCTATATTATGTCCCTCGATATTAAGTCACTGATCCGTGTAAATCAGCAAACAAGGAAATGTTACATAAACCAGAGGACTGCAAGGTGTAGGAGTCACATCTCATCCATACTGGTAGGCAGTATAGTTAAAGAGTGCTTGGTCCGGAGAAGACCAACCTCAGAATTGAAAAAAATGGAACACCGTGGTTGGGGGTTCTCTTCAATAAAAATAATTGATTTCTACCCAAATGAACCTTTTTTCGCAGCATTTATCTATGCGCTAAACTATACTTTGCAGTGTGCATGCTGTTCTTTGATGACAGTTAATAATTTACTGTTCTATTTTAGGATTTTAACTTATTTATTTATTTATTTATTTTTGCAATTTTTAAAGCGCTACAATTACCCTTACACACTGCAAGTAACATATGGCTGTCTCTTAGAAAAGCAGTAACCCACAGACCTATTGCCATTATGTCATTTGTGATCAGCATGGTACATGTTCTTTGCAGCAGGCATATTGAGCCTGTGGGCTAATTTATTATCAGTCAAAACCTCAACTAGACAAAACTCTGATCTCGCCCTAGGAAGAACATTAGTCACCGGAGTTATCTTGTCATTTTTATTGTTGTCTGGAAATTGCTGGAGGCAAGCAATGCCGCAGTAGGTGCTTTTAAAACCAAAATAAACTTGCAAACACGGCGCCCGCTGAAGTCAGCACCCGGTGCAATGGCACAGGTTGCACCGCCCTAGAGCTGGCTCTTAGCTCGCTTACAGTACAGCTAGGGGTGCTCGTTGTAGACTCAGGTGGCTGGGTACACCTACTCCCAATGAGTGAGCTACACTGTCCCCCTCCCCAGCGGTTAGAGGAGACACAACACAAAGCCTCTTCCTCAGAAAGGTGCAGGTATTTCAGTCATCTGTCACATGTGCCAATTGACTGAAAAGGGTGGGTTGTGTCAAAATGGACATTTCAAACAGAAATATGAGATTTAAGCCATGAGAAGTCTGACATTTCTCTTACCAGATGAGACTAAGGTTTTCCTGTCATTTTAGACTAGGTTGAAAATGTTCTATAGCTTGAAGGCAAGGCATTCTTGCATCCAGGCTCAACTTAATTCAACACCTCAATTTGTCTGTGGCGTTGCTGTCATTTGTCTCTGTGCTCTACCCTGACTAACCACATGGTCAGGAGTACCTTGCTATGTCAAATGTTTGACTGCAGTTTCTCAATCGGTGCTACTAATATATTTGGAATCCACAAATGCTTAAGCTCTGTAGCATGGAAAGATCTTCTCCTGTTTTTTTCAAAGACTCAGCGTCCAATATTTGATGGAAGAGTTCGAGCCTCTGGTTAATGCTTTTAGAGGCAGTAACAATTTTGAGGCATTTATTACTATGGCAGGGATTTGACAAATAAGAGACCCTAATAGGAACTGTGATACATACCCGATGATTGAGAATTAAGGATCTGTAAATCTCAGTATGAGGATTTAAAGAGATAACTAAACCCATGCATTTTACCATTCTTTGCAAATGTTGGGTTAAGTACAGTATTTATTCACTGGCATTGTAGATTAAGGCAGATACACAACACATGAATCAAATGTGAACTGTTTCACAAATATTTCTGCTTTATAAAATGCACATTACATTATGGTTCTAGATATTCTTAGTCCATTTTTAGAATGATTCATGACAAGCTCACTTAGTTTATTACACTTTATGACATTGAATAAAAAATGTTACCATGACATTCCTGTGGGCAGTACTGTTGAGCATTGTCTGATACTGGCGTGATTCCAGAAAAGGCTGGGCCTGATGCCTGCGGGGTGGGTGGAAGGGTGGTGGCGGGGTAGTGAGTCTGATTTTTAATGGGAATTTTTGTATGTCTTTGAGCTTGCATTTAATATCTGTAGTGGAAGTCAGCACACAATGACTAAGGCTAGTGCTCAGAATAGATGCAGGCAGTAAGTAAGATTCTTCCACGCTAAGAAACATACCATTATAAATACATTTTTTTTTCTTACCAAAATCACCAACACTATGGGCCTCTGCGTATGATCCACGAAAATCAATCTGTGTAAATAAAAGTAGACACATCATGCATAGAGAACGTTCAGGCTTTGACAAGATAATACCGTCTGTATTTTTATAGAACTATGGGGCATATTATCAAGACAGTTGATAACATTATCGCCGCTTTAGCGGCAGAAAACTGCAGCTAAAACGGCGATAATGGGCTTGATAATATGCTCTATAGAATTCCAATTGAAGCCCATGTTAAATGTGAAGGACATCTAACATCGGCTTCAATTGGAATTCCATAGAGCATATTATCAAGCCCATTATCGCCGTTTTAGTGGCAGTTTTCTGCCGCTAAAGCGGCGATAATTTTATCGCCTGTCTTGATAATATGCCCCTATATTGTATGTGTGTATGCATGTATGTATGCATGTATGCATGTATGCATGTATGCGTGCATGCATATATATATATATGTATAATGTATGTATGTAAATACCTGATTATTTGGCACAGGGACAGAGACATCAGCTTTTTGGGATATTGACACTAAGGGACCTTGAAAGACACATGTGGGTATGCATAAATCCTAGTTTTGCAGTGTTCCACAAAAGGGGATGAGGACACAGACAAGGTGATAAAACATCAGACCACCAAATCTTTCTTCTAGATAATACGTATACTTAAGGATGTGAATAAATAGGTAAGCCTTAATTAGAGGAGATAAAGTCAATATTTGTATGATCAAAGGAAACTCAGTATCAGAGGCATGTGTCTCACTACAGCTTTATATTACTTTGGATAGATTCTAGTGATGAGGACTAGTAAATAAAAATGTTAATGTTAATGTTAATTGCATTTGTAAAGCGCTGCTGCTACCCGAAGGTGTCCTGGCGCTGAGGTGAAGACCTACTGGAGAAGCAATGATTGTGTATTATGTGACCTAATTTGTGAAGAGCCAAGTTTTTAAGGCCTTCCTAAAGGCCATCAAGTTGGTCATGCATCTCAGATATAATGGGAGGGTATTCCAAGCCCCTTAGCTGCGTTGGCAATGAAACTTCTGTCACCCCAGTTAGCTTTTTTCATCAGGGGCATTATCACTAATTTAGCATCAGAAGACCGGAGTGCTCTTTTTGGTGAGTACCAATGGAAGTGTTGTTTTTAGAAAGTCAGGTCCTGTTCCCTGCAGAGCCTTGAAGACCAAACACAAGGCCTTGAACTGGGTACGCTTCCTGACTGGCAGCCAGTGAAGTTTATTGATTGATTCTGTGCTTGATGCATACTCCGTAAGGAGTCTTATAATAATGTAAGTGAGATGGGGTACAAAGTGTTTTGGGTAACAGTTGAAGGAAGGGTTGTATGTCAGAACAGTATATGAAAAAATATTGTTTGATATAAATATTGTTTACTAAAACATTGTCCTATTGGGTGTATATCTTCCACTATTGACTTTAATGTGGTATTCTTTTTATTTTTTGGAAGAAAAGTATTGTGTGGGGGAGAAATAGGGGAGTTTGGATATGATTTCAGTCAGAGATGCAGGGGAGGGGAAATAGACCTCTGATTTACCTTAAACACCATGGTGAGGAGTTTAATCGCAGCATCATAAGGGCAGAGGCACCTCATGGTAATTGTCTGCGCTTTATAAGACGCAAAATCAAATTAAATCAAATGATAGACAGCAGATGAACAATAGAAATTTAGTGAAGCTCATATCATGTGATGAGATAAGCTTAAACGTCTTGTGAGTCATTGGTAAAAAATGAACACAGAAATGCTTAATGCATGTTGTAGAGTGAGCAGAAAAGAAAGGGTCTCCGAGGCCAAGCTGAAAATCTCCTGAGATAGATTGCAGATAATAAGGAGATACTTTTTTGTCCAAGCTCTCTGTTCTTCTAGTTCTGTTTCTCCCTTAAACTGGAATTCTGTTTTCACTAACAAAAGCCTACTTCAACATTAGAAAATCATCTCTTCTATCCAATGGGACAGTACGCAGAGCAGACTGTATATTTCTGTGTCATGCAAGTAGGTATCACTAACATAAGATTGTGCTAGAAAATATTGTTGTCAAAAATATCATTTACCATAATATAGTGATCCTATACTTATAATGGTCAGTACAAAGATATAAAAAAAACATTGCTCACACTAATATCATCCAAAGAACATAGTACATATAGACCACCTTAATCATGAAGGAGCCTTCATTTTCTTTGTTAGCTTCCATTGCAGATGCGCATATTTAAAGATGAAACAACAGATGAAGAAACATAAACACTAAAGTGGGACTAGACGGTTGAGAATGGTTGAGAACAATTGAGGAAAATATAAAACATGCTTCTGGTGCCTTTGAAAGAGAAATATACAGGTAAGAGTTGTTCTGCTAATTGTGCCCACAGCGGTGAAAATGGGAACCTCCACTCTCACTCTGTAGGGGGCTCGTGGTAGGATCTATCAGCACAAGAGCGTCTGAAGAGTTATTAAATGAAGGGACGCACAGACCAGATTGTAAGGGGCATAATCATAAATTGGAAGGATAAAGCATCATCCTGAGTTACAAGTTAACACTTTTGTCTATGGAAATGAAAACTAAATATCAATCTCTATGAACAATCTTTTGTGATTAGAATGTTGTTTTTATTTTGAGTAAAGACTGTATGAGATGCATGACTGTAGACATGATTGGAACAGTATGACTGGGGTTTCTTATTATTGAAATGATTTCTAATAAAATATATTTTGTACTTTTTGAAGATAAATAGTTTCATTGGTTCTTTCTTCTAAACAATTCTTCTGTTCTTTATTGATCACTCAAATGTCAATTGTTCTGTATTATTATTGTTGCCTTAAATATTTACACTGACTTATGTAGCCCTGCCTTAATGAACTTTTACCTGATTAGCAGGGGGCCTCTCTCTTTACATTCGTTTTGGGAGAAATCACCATCTGTTTGAAGCCACTGTATATTCTTGAAATGTTAGAACCTATTTAAAAAATTTAACATTTTAGTCCATTAAGAAATTTGACGAGGGGTGATTTGAGAGTCCCTTTCGGAGAGGGGAAGGAAGCTCTATGTGAAGGTGCACAAGGTTATTATATGGCAATAAAGGTAGAACTTCACACATGTATTTGGCTTAAGCAATGGAACAATATCGCTGAGAAAGAAGGATTCTTGCAGTTTCCCAGCTATGGTCAAGAGCGGCCGGTCCATTGAGGCTGCGGGGCCACGTCCCTCCACCTTTCGCCCCTTGTGAACAGTGTCTGTCAGGTTGGACAAAGGTCAGCTTGACAGACACTGTTCACTTTCAGGTCAGGCAGCCAGTAGCCAGGCATGTACATTTAACACAAGCTCCTGGCTGCCTGAACTGAACTTTGCTGGGCAGAGGAAGTCACAGCTCCTGTGAGTGTGACCTACTCAGCTCAGAAAAGTCCCTGATGCCCTCCCCTCAGTGACGTTGGGTAGCGTCACTGATTGCCTTGCACCTGGGTGCTTCAGTTTTAAGCCTTGAAGCGCCCAGGGTAGAGTGTCAATCAGTGACACTTCATGACAGAGTGGTGTGGGGTCAGCAGTCTCACTGAACCATCCCACTCTGTGATGACGTTGGGACTGCTGCCTTGCGTCAAGGTCAGCCAAGGAGGGAAGGCAGCAGTCCCAAGCCTCCAGGAACCTCAGAGACAGAGATGGCTGCAGGTAAGTGGTTTTCTTAAACTGTTTGGTGCGTGCTTGCGTGTATGTATGAATGTTTGGTGAAGAGTGTTGTGAATGAATGTGATTGTGTGCGTGAGTGTATGTTTGAATGTTTGGTGAAGAGTGTTGTGAATAGATGTGTTTGTGTGCTTGCATGCGTGTGAGTGAATGCATTGCTTTTAGTGCTATGTGTATGTGTGCATGTGCGTGAGTGTGTCCCATCCGCTCCCCTTCACTTCATCCAAAATGTACTGCCTGCCACTTGTTATGGTACCTTTAATATAAATATAATTGAAATTTTGAGATGGGTATTGTGTGAATTGAAACCTCAACTCAGACTAACACATTATAAAGTTGTGAAAGCTTGGTAGCATGCTGCCCATGCAAAGGGGAACGAAAAATACCAGACTTTGTTGAAAAAGGCAGTTTGTAGTTGGGTAGATGATAAAATGGATGCAGAGTAGCGAATGTGGGGAAGGGACATGATTGAGGGAGCTAAGCTGTATCAGCTACTCACAAACGAAAAGACTAAGACGAGAGCTCAGGGAGAGAATGATGAAGAGGCACAGGATAAGTCTGACACTGACAGCGACTCTAGTTATGATTTCATGGAGTACTTGCTGCCTTCTCGATGGCCACCTTATAAAATTGCCCAGGCTGCTGGAGATGGTGGTGCTGCTGGTAGTGGTAATGGTGCCACAACTTCCGTTGACCAAGATATAGCTCAGACAAATAGACCTCCTCCGACAGCCCCAGTTGTGACTGTCTAAGCACCAACAGCTATTATTATGACTGTCCTGGTTACTACTGTCCCACTTGTGCCTGTCCCTGTAGCAACGACTCCTCTTATAGCAACCCAGGCCCCGATATCTGTGGATTCTACACCTATAGTGTCTAGTGTGGCTGCTGGAATGCCTGCTATTGTTATTACCCTTACAACACAGAAGTCGCAAGTGGCAATTTGGAGTCCCAACCAATTTGGAATGCTTCAGGACAAGGTGGAACCCTTGATTGTTTGGGCAATCCCCATAACAGAGGAGATATCGAGGTAGTAAACGACAAGCCATTGGTGCAGTCAAGTTTGAGGCCTAGATATTTCCAGACTGAGGGTAGAGTTAGAGTGATGTATGTGATTTCATAGAAAAACAATTGAATGGAATACCATTACTGAAAAAACATTTAATCGAAATGGTTAATTGGAAATTTCCAGGGTGAGCGGCATTTACCATTTCATTTAAACTAATTCATGGAAAGTCTTTTGTTTTCGAAATTGGCATCTTTTACTTATTTTTAAGGTGTAAATGAAATGGTTGCAGGTCTTAGTTCCAGAAACAATTTTGTGAAGGTATTTATTTTAATCCGTTACATCAGGGGTCATTGTTTCAGATTTCTTTCTTTCACTTGTCAAAGAATTACTTTGGATGCTCTTAATTTGTTGAACTCTCATCATCCCTAAACACCATCCAAATCTGCCCACTAAAACGCCTTCCTACTCATACACTACACCATTCCCTACCCCTAATCTCCACCAATCCTTAAACCCTAAAAGTAATTTCCAACCCTAAACTCCAACTATCCCTGAGGCCTAAAAAACCCTCATAACACCTAAACTTCACCCATTCCTGAACTCATTAATTCCTTTCTACTCTTAAACTCTGCCCATCTCTTAACCTAAAACCCTTTCACTACCTATAAGCTCCACTCATTCTGGAACCCAAAAAGCCTTTCTGTGCATAAACCCCACCGATCCCTGATCCCTTAAAATCTTGCACCACCCCTAAAGTCCACTCTCTCCCTCACCAACCATGAAAACCAACTATTCATGACCCCTAAAGCACCTCACCACCCCAAAACGTCCCATCTTGTAACTCTAAAAACCCTTTCTACATAAAAACTCCATCTCCCTGAACCCTTAGACCCTCACACTACCTTAATCTCAATCAATTCCCAAACACTAAATACTCTTTACTACACCAAAACTCTACCCATCACTGAACAGTTAAACACTCATCAGCCCTAAACTCCACCCATCCATAAAACTTTTTTTTAAAAACTCAACATTTCATATGCACCACCCATCCCTAAAACCTAAAACTTCTTACCACCCCTAGATTCCACTCATCCATGAACCCTAAAAACCTCTCACTATCCTAAACTCCACCCATGCCTTATCCCTAAAATACCCCAAACACCGCTAAAATGATCTTTCCTTTAAAATATTTAATTTAATTTTCAAAATATTTGTATTTTCTTAAAATCATCTTTCCTTCAAATTTTTTTTCCACAAGCTGGTTTCTTCCAGTGTGGTTTCTCAATTTTTGTTTTTCCCCTTATTCACATACTTCAGAGTTAGAGAAGTTCACTAGAGGAAGTATTGATCTTAGTTATGTGGAGAATTAATTTATATATTTGAGTAAAGATGTTACCAACTGTGCACCTCACGCACAAAAAAAGTTAACAGAATTGGTAAATTCAGTACGCTGCAGACCTTACCAGAATCAAAGCTTTGCAAAGGAGCTTTCAAACTCAGGTGATGAAGAAATTGAGAACATGAGGACCTCTGATATGAATTTACATGCTAAGGAATTAGTCAATTGCATACAGAATTGGAGAAGCTTAGATAAGTTAAGAGACAGGTGGAGGAAAAAGGTAAAAAAAGGAAGGCAAGGGATGAAGCTGAGAAAATGATAAAAATACTACCAGAATCACCAGATGGATGTACCACTAAGATGTACCCTATGACAGAGGTACACGTAAGGGCATACGTGCAGGTGCCCTGGAGTTGAGGTGATCTTGCTACTTTTACCAATCAGTTCCCAAAATGGAGAGTGAGTCCCGATTTGTGGTAAGCTTAGATTGATCAATTTGTGAAAACGCAAAAGTATTGTGGGAGGATTTGAAAACTTTTTTCGACAGAGTGGTTCCTAGTGATTTGTGTGCTGAATATAAGGTGTTGATATAGTGGCCAAAAGCAGTACCTCCGAGAGTGGCTGGGACAATTGTACCATCTTTTATATGGATGGAAAAGTATAACCAGGTGATTATTGTTTTCAATGGAAATGTTCCACAAACGAAGATTGACTACTTGAAGATTGACCAGTTGAAGATTAGTTGAAGATTAGTTGAAGGGGCTAAGTAATCTGTGCAAGCTTACTATGAGCTTTCGTTGCAAGTGTTTAGACAACATACCAGTGTTGATAAACCAGAAAGAAATGATCTGAGCAATTTTGTGTCAGATTGCACCTGAAGATTAGCCTGCATATTCAGCAGAATGTTATTTTTTGGTAAAGTAAGCCTTTGGATGAGATACTTCGATATGTGAAGTATCGCTATGATGAACAGTAGATAAACAGAAAAGCCTTAAGGAAAAGTTTATGATGGCCCAAACAAAGGGATTTTAGAATGGACAGTACGTGAGAAATGTTGTTATGATGTAAGGTGTTGGATACAAAGATGGAGGACAAATGATGCAAGGTGTATGTATTATTCCACAAGCTAGAGGTCGTAATTTTCCAATTGACCCAAGTACATGGATGGATTTGGTGACACTGAAGCAGTCCATTCCATGTCATTATCTCAATAGGTTGGGCCATTGAAAGCGGGACTGTTGATTAAACCCATATCGCATGTCTAATGATGGTCAAATGTAGAATTTGAATCCTATGCAATTGCAAAACGTACCGATGCAGAGACCCCAGAATCCTAAGATGTCATAAGCCCCAATGATGCATGTTCCCAAGCACCAATGACACAAGAGAGTATGGGGAATCCGAGGTTTAATGGGAATCATGTTCCAAGAGTAAATCAGAACCCTTTTCGCAAATCAAGTTGCTTTTTAACTGTTCCCACTTTTTGATGGTTCTGACTGTTATGTTTCTGATCAAGCACACTGAGGGTGCCCGAGGAAGGAGGAAGATCACATAGCGTGATACTAGAGGTAGACCAGAGCAGGTCATTCGTGGTGATTGGCAGCCTCTCCTCCTGTGCTTTCCTCCTGCTTTCTGCTGCCCTCCTTTTTGTGCCTGGTTGTCACTTGCACAGCCGCATTCTCACAATGTTGGGCACTGGTGAGAATCTGGGTGGGGAGAGGGGGCTCAGTGAATTATTGAATCGTGGAGTGCTGCGATGGTGACCCACTTGTTTCCAGTGGAAACAAGAAGGCAGTGAATGACAATAGTGGATGCAGCATTAGGGTGCTTCTGTTTGGGTTAGCCTGGTATATGTTGGGAATGAAAGAGTGAATGTGAATAAAGAAAGTGATCATAGAGAAAAATGCAAGGAGATGCTGAGGCTCAGGGCACCCTTAGAGGGTCAAGAAAAGTGGAGCCCTGCAGGTTCGGGTTTAGGTTTAGGGATCTATAGAGTGCATGGCTACTCGTGGGCATCCCAGCGCTATAACAGGTAAGGACAGCTATCTCGAGTGAGAATGAGGGGAACAGCCAAGTTTTAAGTTTCTTTTTAAAAGACTGTTCATTTCCGATCAGTCGCAACTCGGGGTCCATGCTGTTCCAGAGTTTGGGCACCAGGTGTGTGAACGACCTTCCACCCCACCTTGACCTCTTTATTCTGGTAGTGTTCAACAAAAAGCCCTGGGCAATGTCATTTCCCTAAGATCATAATTAGGACTACACCCTCTGCCCCTAGAACAGAGAACTGCTTACCTTGGGTGTGGCCAATGTCAAATCAGAGGTCAAATCAGATGATGCATCCAGTTGATAGTAGCGGCTGTTGAGGAGGTGGAGGAGCAGGAGCAGGAAGAAGATGGTATGTTGGCAATTGCTGTAGCAGAAACGATCAGCGGTATACTTTATAGGGGAGTGTGAAAGAGGATAAGCTGATAGACCATTACCCTGGAACCCCCCTAGACTCTGCCGCCAAGTACCACTGAGGACATAGGAGTCATGGGGTGATGCCCTAATAAAACATTATAAGCTAGCACTAAAGCCTGCAGGCTACATACAAACACATTGGATATTCAAATTAAAGTGCTACAAACCTTAGCTACATTCAATATGGCATTTGATGTCAAACTGGAGTGATTAAACCAATTAATAATTCGGACACAAGATTTTGCCAAAGATAAATCAGTATATTGCAGTGTAACTCAATAGCGGATAAGTTAGCCACCCTACCATATGTCATGTCTGCCCTTTTACAGGATATGAACGTGGGTACCTCCATAAACACTACAAGGTGGAATGGAAGAAAGGATGATAATGTTGAAGGAATGATTCCCGAAAATGTGAACTTCTTGGCCCGGAAAACAAAAATGGGCAAACGAGGGAAAAAAACAGCAAGCAATTGTCCGCAAAATATAGTGCCTCATAAAATATCAGGTGATCCGGTATCTCATAGCAGAACTATAGTAGATGTAACAAATCAAGGAGTAGAGGTGAAAGGTGATGATCAATCAGAAGGTGCCTTAAAAGCAAATAAGAACAGAAACATGTTTAGCGAATGGTGTAGAAAAAACTAAAATCTACATGAAAAAAATAAGAATAGAGAAAAGAAGGTAATTATTGGCTTAGGTTCCATCAAGCAGGAATTTAACCCCTTCTCAATCTTTACACAAGATGCCTTGTGTAATGATGATATCAATAAATCCCTGGTTAAATAAGAAGTGAAAACGAACGTTGAAACAAAAAATTTAACTAAAAGACACTGCCCCTCCAAGGGTAAAGTTGCTGACAGCAGAGCAATAGAATGATGTTGTGGGAGGGATGTATGACGTTACAACGGGAACTTTTACATCGCATACCATTACAACGTGAATTTTACAACGCAGGATCATTTACAACGACTACCTTTACAACGCATGTCATTACATAGCAGATGCTATTACAACGCATGCAATTACAACGTAAGTATAGGTAAGTATATCATTTTTAAATATATAATAAGTAATAATAATTTAATTTCTTTATTTAATTTTATTAATTTAAGTAATTTTTTTAAAGTTTTTTTTTAATTAACCCTTAAAATACCCCGTACCCCAAAACCCAAACCTAGCCCTGAACCCTTAAAATACCCCTGTACCCCAAAACCCAAACCTAGCCCTGAAACCTAAAAATACCCCTGTACCCCAAAACCCAAACCTAGCCCTGAAACCTAAAAATACCCCTGTACCCCAAAACCCATACCTAGCCCTGAAACCTAAAAATACCCCTGTACCCCAAAACCCATACCTAGCCCTGAAACCTAAAAATACCCCTGTACCCCAAAACCCAAACCTAGCCCTGAAACCTAAAAATACCCCTGTACCCCAAAACCCAAACCTAGCCCTGAAACCTAAAAATACCCCTGTACCCCAAAACCCAAACCTAGCCCTGAAACCTAAAAATACCCCTATACCCCTAAACCCAAACCTAGCCCTGAAACCTAAAAATACCCCTGTACCCCCAAACCCAAACCTAGCCCTGAAACCTAAAAATACCCCTGTACCCCAAAATCCAAACCTAGCCCTGAAACCTAAAAATACCCCTGTACCCCAAAACCCAAACCTAGCCCTGAAACCTAAAAATACCCCTGTACCCCAAAACCCATACCTAGCCCTGAAACCTAAAAATACCCCTGTACCCCAAAACCTATACCTAGCCCTGAAACCTAAAAATACCCCTGTACCCCAAAACCCATACCTAGCCCTGAAACCTAAAAATACCCCTGTACCCCAAAACCCAAACCTAGCCCTGAAACCTAAAAATACCCCTGTACCCCAAAACCCAAACCTAGCCCTGAAACCTAAAAATACCCCTGTACCCCAAAACCCAAACCTAGCCCTGAAACCTAAAAATACCCCTGTACCTCAAAACCCATACCTAGCCCTGAAACCTAAAAATACCCCTGTACCCCAAAACCCAAACCTAGCCCTGAAACCTAAAAATACCCCTGTACCCCAAAACCCATACCTAGCCCTGAAACCTAAAAATACCCCTGTATCCCAAAACCCAAACCTAGCCCTGAAACCTAAAAATACCCCTGTACCCCAAAACCCAAACCTAGCCCTGAAACCTAAAAATACCCCTGTACCCCAAAACCCAAACCTAGCCCTGAACCCTTAAAATACCCCTATACCCCTAAACCCAAATTAAATAAATGATTAAAAAAAGATAAACTTACCTATACTTACGTTGTAATGGCATGTGTTGTAATAGCATCTGCTATGTAATGCCATGCGTTGTAAAGGCAGTCGTTGTAAAAGATCCTGCGTTGTAATAGTAGCGTTGTAAAAGTAGTCCGTTTTAAAAGTTGCGTTGTAACTGTTGTTTCCCTTGTGGGAGACAATGGCCAAAAGCCATTAGCACTACCTGATGGACAAGATAGGGTACTGACTCTGAGGGTCTAGCAGAATCATCTCCAACATCAGTGCCACTCATTAGGAAAGGGCTATTTGACAATTAATGCCACCAGCTACCACAAGAGTGTCTCCCATAAAAATTTAAATCTGGAACAGGCGAGGGGTGAGTAGCAATCAACAACGCTCCATTACAATAGAAGTTCCCTCGAGCTGAAATGGGAAAATGGAATGGATAAGTACAACAAAAGGTCAGGGTCTTCACCTAAAAAGGAAGCACAGATAAATTAGATCAATAAAGTCTCATTGGTGAGTAACTACTCTGGAGCAATAAAGGGACTGTGCAAGGGCATGAAAAGCATCATGTTACATCCGGAGTATGCTTTACGAGGAAGATGGGACATATTGAACAGACAGAACATTTTACAATTGGCCTCGAAAATCCCTGGCTTGGAAAAACTGACATCAAAGGATATTGAGTGTGTGCCTTTTAAAACACCAGGGCAGTAAGAAACAAATGAATGAGATTCCCTACCGTCAAGTCTCCAGTCGAAGAGTAGGGTTGGTTATTCTAGGAGGAAGTGGAGTAGGGCTAAGGATGACTCACTAAGACTGCAGTACATAACGCCGATCTCATCTTGTAATCACGAAATCAGTTTTGTTATTTGCACAAGTAAAACATAGCAGAATGTTTATGTCTGCTTGCTCCTATTCTACTTAAAATTTCTGACAGTAGAGAAATTATGGGTATTCTTAACAAAGACCAGCGTAGGTTAATTGTGGCTGGAGTGTTGATCATTGCCGGTATATTCATGGCTGCTTTACTAATAGGGTTCAATTTCCGTGCTGACAATCATCATCTTAAGTCCCCACCGAAGCCTAAAACACATGTACCCCCTTTGAAGATGAGCTTAGTTTTGATCCTAGGATTTTACACAAAGATTCTTCAGAGGGAGATTTCTTTAATTAATCCTTTTCTAGATTGCTTTATGAGTACACATGCACAATGTTGCAATCCACAATTTGTTTAATCTGTCACAGTCTGGCTTCAGACCTGGTTATAGCACTGTATCGGCTCTACTTGGGGTCACTGAATATCTTAGGCAACAACTAGACTCTAACTAGACTCTGTCAGACCTGAGTGCAGCATTCGATACAGGGTCCCACTCCATCTTGGCAGACCAACTTGAAGCCTTGAGGGTTTGGCCTTGAGGTGGCTAATCTCTTTTTTAAAAGATCGCACCTTTCAGGTCGTCTTGAATAACATCAGATCGAATCCCTTAGCATAAACTGCTAGAGTGCCTCATGGAGCGATTTTAAGCCCTCTATTCTTTAACATCTATGTTAGCCCTCTGGCGGACATTGCTGGGAAGTCGGGACTGACCATCTTTTCATGTACAGCTAATACCCAGATTGTCTTTTCACTTTCAGTCTCTCAGCATCAAGATCCCTCCTTGCCCCAGCTTGAGCTGAGAAATATCTCCCTGGACTGATATTGTGGTTCCATTACCTGCTCCAGTCCAGAAAGTAAAAAATTTAGGTTTTATTATTGATAACCATCTCACCCTCAAACCTCAGGTGTCTAGGGTCAGGGCGATCTGATTTGCTGTTCTCAAATGGCTTAAAAAGATCCTCTGGCTAATTCCACTGGAAGCCCAGAGAGCCGTAATGCAGGCTCTGATGACATCCAGACTAGACTACTGTAATGTTTTGTACCTGGGCACAGATAAAAACTCAGTCCATCGCCTGCAGATTATACAGAACGCAGCTGTGCGCCTCTTTTTTGGGCTGCCTAGATATACCTCAGCATCATCATTGCTTCATACACTCCACTGGCAAGTGTATAGAATTCAAAGCTTTATGCTGCATGTTCCGGCCAAACTTGGCTCCGCTCCCTCTTACATACAAATGTCTCTCTCTCTCTTGAACCTTTCTCCTCACACTCTGATTGACATGATTATCCTAATGTAAATCGGCAGAGTGATTCTCATTGGATTCACAGCCCAAATCCCTATGCTCAACATGTACATGTATATATTTTTTCTTCTTGTTTTTTTAAATTTTCATTAGGCGCATGTCCACTTTGACCCAGCACAGACTTTGGGGCCTAGAACTACATTCTGCAGTACTATTTAAAGTACTGCAATAGCACTACTTGAGTAATACAAATGCTATTCGTTAGATATTTGCCAAGGTCTCTGACTCCTCCTCTTCTATCTTTTCTGTTCAGTAATCTCCACCCAAATGCAGGGAGCGCCACACATGTATGTCTACATTTTAGTAGTAAATGTGGGAGGGACGTGTGCGAGTTGTTGGAAAATTAGGAATACTCACTACTAAATAGAAGGGCTTTTGGGAAGAGTAAGTAGTTTATGGAGGCTCATGGGGAGTTTAGGGAGGGAAATGCACCCACCCACAAAAGAGTAAGCCCATTCCTATTCATAAACTGCACTTCTAAAGTCACTACAGAAAAAAGGTCACATGTCAATAGTAACTGTACTCCACTTCTGACCTCCGGTAGGTCTAGCTGTAGCATCACACATGGCCAACTACCGCTGCTAAAAATAATGAACGTAAGAACTTACAATAGAACGGAATAGGAATTAATGCTAAATGGATTAATTTATTTTGACTTCTTAAAAGAGTGTACATTTAATACAATGTTAAAAATATATCAATTAAAAATAGTCTTATTTTTAAATAATTTCAATTCAGTGTATACATAATTTTAAAGTGTTTTGTTAAATAATAAATAAAGCGGTACAAAAGGGGGTGGTGATGGACAGAGCATGTGAACCAATCAAACACTCACACCCGGTCAACAGATCTGGGTTTAATCCATCACTGTTCTTTAGCCCACTCTGCCACCCCAGTTCAGACATGGCCATATGCAAATCAGTCTGACCCTGTGCCTCATGGGAACAGTCCAGCCCGAACTGCCAAGATAATAAATAAATACATGTTGTTATGTTATGTTAAGGCGGATTTATAGAGCGCCCAGCTACTCGAAGAGTGTCCCGGCGTTGAGACAGAGAAAAGATGCAGAAACACAGTCAGTGAGAGAGAGACGAGGGTCCTAAAAGTGAGATGGTCAGCCTGCTTGTTGGAACAGCCATGTTTTCAGTTTCTTTCTGAAAACAAGAACATTCGCTGTTTGTCGAAGCGGTAGAGGGAGCCTATTCCAGGACCTGGTCACCAGAAGCTGAAAAGAGCGACCCCACAACGGGCTTTAGCACATTTCAGAGTTACTACCAGATGTTGAGACACAGACCTAAGAGGTCTGCCGGGGTGTAGAATGAGATTCTTTTATGTGTGTAGAGTGCCCCATACCACACAGGGCTTTGAAAGCCAGAACCAGAGCTTTAAAAAGTTTTCTACAGCGGACTGGCAGCCAGTGCATTCCCTTCAGATGATGAGAGATCCGCTCTCTGGGCCCAAGGATGAGGACTGCCCTTGCAGCCGAGTTCTGCACAACTTGCAATCTGTTGAGCAGACACTCCGGGATGCCAAAATAAAGGCTGTTGGCATAGTCGAGCCTAGAAGTAATAAGAGCCTGTATAACTGTCTTCCTATTAGAAATAGGTAACAGGAACAGAAACCTGCAAAGCATCTTCAGGAGGCCAAAACAGGTGCCTACAACTGATTGTACTTGTGACTTCATGGATAATGTCTCATCCAGCTTTACTCCTAAGTTCTTTACCGTCTTGACTGGAGTTTGAGGAATACATAATAAATAAAGCAGCAAATGTTTTTTTGATTTTGTTCTACATTTAAAATAAATATATATAATGAGCTTACATTTACACACATTATAACAACATTTGAAAATAACATTTTCTAAGTTGAATGCACTATTTTATTTTTCCTTACACTTTGTCATAGGTGATCTCTGCATATGTGTGAAAAGCTACACTAGACGCTTTCTACCTGTAAACCCGTCTCCACTCCTGGATTCATGGGGGGTGGAGACATGTAAGTCTACACTTTGTAATACCTTTACACTCATAAATGGGACTAGCCAAAAGTAGTAGAATTTCTACAAATTGTAAAAGGAAATGTATAGGTATAGGTTACTCACATGTACGTTTACCTTTGCAAATATCCCCTACATATTTTGTACATAATTGGTTATTATCTTACACAACCAAAGGGGTAAAGGAAATAAACCCAAACATTTGTCCTTCAACTCAGTACACACAAAAATAGCCAGGTATTATCCGCTTATGTTTTTAATCCTATCTGGACATCAGCTAATAAGATAGATTTGGGATAGCCAGTTTACTTTTTTGTCTGGTCAGTTTTTGTGGAAGATACATTACACATTACAACAGAGTCCAAAGTGAGGGAAGCCCAATGTTGAAGCATGCCACATTTATGAATGTGGGTGTGAGCCTTTCATTTCCAAGCGATCATTCTGACTAATCATATAGGAGACCAATAAGAACCCTGGCCTTTTTTGTGTGTATTGACATAATTGTTTAATACCTTTTTTTCCTACCATTTTACGATTGTACTTTTGTTTCTTCAAGAGTATGTAGCTCTATATTCCTAGTAGAATGTTTAGGGTTGAAATGGACAGTAAGATGGAGGCACACTGCGCAGCTGGATGCTGTTTTCCGTAAGGGCTGCAATGAAAAACCCTTATACCGTGTTTGGAGTACCTTACAGAGATGACTCTTCTCAAATGCCTACATTTCCATAGTCCAACCTCCGTCCTTTTTAATTATGCGTCTCACCTCCTGATAAACTCACATCTCTCATGTCCCTACTGACTGCCATTCGGTCCCCAATGTTACTCCCCTTTCACAATCTTTTAAACACTTATCTATTTTAGGCTGTGACCAGATTATTTTACTCTATTTCTTTCAGCACCATGAAGCTTCAGCATATCTGCATGCTATAAATAATAAATACAAACTGTACAAATAATGCTGTTGCCATTTCCTACAGCAAACCTTCTTTTGTTCTTTGTCATCATAATCTTTTACTATATTATTTACTCATATATGCATGGTGATGTCAGACAGGCCACACAAGCCCTTAATAGCGCCTCTCCCACACTAGAGCCACACTTCACAGAATTTAGAATCAAGTTCACAGCCATAACCAATCTAATAAGTTATTGTGACACTGGTAAAGATACATTTCTGTGTACAGCAGCCATCAGATGTGTACCGTTGTACAAAACTCAGTTATTGAGTGGTCCCAATTACTTATTTATGTTACTCTGCTAAATTGATGTTGGGGAGAGAGCCTTTTTGTTGATGATCAACATGAGCCAGGGCTGTCTGAGGTAAATGTAGCTTTATCCGAATTTGTGGGCTCTCCTGAATATTAGGGCCCAGTTCTATTCCCACAAATTGGTAGCAGAGGATGGTTGAGCATAAGAGAAACATCCTCTTTCTAAGGTTTCCCCAAATGATTTGTCTTCGTCCCTAATGTCCAGTTCAAGAGAACAGTGAATATTTCTGGCACTTCACCAGTGGTTCAGGTGATAGAATTCCTCAAAAGGTGAACTACAGTGTGTTACTGAATGGTTTAGTTTAAGTATGAAGAGGGTGGATTGATTTTTGGGTGTTTTATGTATATTTGAAGGGCCTCATGTATGAGTTTTTGACGTAGGTCAGCACAGCAGACCTTCCTGCTGTACTGCTCTATGGCCAAAGAAAAGGGAAGGAATGCACTGCATCAATCAGATATGGCACTTTCCTGTCCTTTTCCCCTGCGTTGGCACACAATGGGGTGCTGAGGACCAACACAGGCACCTTTGCACCATGGTGGAAGGGCGCCTGCATTGCAGGGATGATTGTTTTTGTACAGAAAAACAATCACAAGAGGCATTTTCTTCTTTCTGTGTGTGCTGCAGAATACAACACACATAGAAAAAGGAAAAACAAGGAGAAATAAATATATTTCTCCTCGTTGTGCCTCCCTTGCGCCTCTCCTGGGGATGGGTATGTTTTGGGAACTGCCTCAGAGTTACGATTGCTCATAAATCTGGGGCAGACCCTAAAAGCCTTGGATGTTGCTGGGTACGCCCCTAGCAACACCCATTGCACGCCCCGTTAATGCAGAAGAGTGCTTTAAAGGGAACAATATCTACAAGGCAGCATTAAGCCAACAAAAATGGGTTAGTGCTGCCTGGTAAATTTGGAGCAGGCTCCTGTGCCAGCGGAGTGGCACGAAAAGTGATGCACTGGTGGTATAGAAGGTATGAGTTGGAGGTGTGCATTGCTATGATTTCTGTGAGATGTTTGGATATATAATGCTGATAGTGGGTTGGATTGGTAGAATGATTACTGTTTTATTTATGTTTTTCACATATTTGTGAACCTATTTGTTTTATTGGTTGGTTTGGTTATCGTATTTTGCCCAAAGCAATGATCTCGAGATATTGAATTACATGTCTGCATAAGGTATTGTGGAGCACGAGGTCCCACATGGACACAGACAGGGATTTCAAAATGAACAAGTTTCTTTATCAGGATTGTATGCTTAATTTGGGTTGGTGTACTTTGCTCCTAAGTCACGCTTTACAGGAGATAGTTTTTTGCTAGACGTGGATCTGCTAATGTGAATTGAGACTTTCTTTATCAAATTGAGAGGTTTGCCTAGTTTTCACTTTCTGAATTACCGTATTTAGGTTGAACAGACAAGTGATTATTTAGCTTAAAATTGATTTATAAAGGTTCTGCAATTGTTTTCCTGTTCAAGAAGAAGTTGTGCTGTGATTGGTTTGTCA
Organism: Lissotriton helveticus; assembly: GCF_964261635.1. Classification (NCBI taxonomy): domain Eukaryota; kingdom Metazoa; phylum Chordata; class Amphibia; order Caudata; family Salamandridae; genus Lissotriton; species Lissotriton helveticus. The sequence continues at coordinate 928,092,117 of NC_136063.1, forward strand.
GCCAGGAAGCTGCACTGAGATTGGTGAGATGTTACCTAAAATGCACGCTGCCATTGGTTGGTTGCTGACAGAGCTGCACTGTGATGGGTTGAACTTTGACAGAGCTGTGCTAGGAATGTGTTGTTCGCATGTTTGTTTGTTGTGATTTTTTAGATTGTTTTAAGTGATATAATGGGGAATGGAATACATTAAAAATAAAGTTTCTGTTGTATTTGTTGCTAAGTGTCAGAATTTACACGCTAAGGGAACACCTGCATATGAAATGATAATCAACCTTGGGATCTGAACTTATACTTAGATTGCTGGATGTCATGAACATACTGCATCTGACAAAAATGTACAGTTTTTGTTAAAGGGTATATTCAATATTAGAAAGGTGGGTTGCCTAAGACAAACCATGAATGACAAGAAGTCAATGCCCACACATACACAGTTTGAGGCACTAAATAAATGGGGCTGAATAGCAATAAAGAAGGGGAGAAAGAAAATGTCATAGATGGGTTCATTTAGACAACAATGAGATAGACAATAAAAAAGTTGGAAGGAGGATACAATGGAGGGTGTAAGGGCTTATCTTGCCATAGTCAAGGAAACAAATGCTAAAGAAAATAAGGGAGAGGAGCAGATCAATCATTCTGATCAGGAGGATTATTTCCTAAATGATTTTCTGAATTCTAGACCTCCTCTGTATACTGTTAAAGCAACGGGGACAAATAGTTCTTGTCCTGATCCTGATGCGTGTGCAGGAGGAGATAGTACTATGACTCCTATGGCAGTGGTACCAAGTGCACCAACAGAGAAAGCTTTAGATGTATTTACCTGTAAGAATGGTGGTAACTGAAAAGCTTCCTACTGCAATTAATATTGTCATTTAAAAAAATCGAATTTGGTGAAATGTTACAGGGAAACATTAATTTAAATAGCCTGTTAACATACAATGTTGAGGAAATTAGATATTTGATGAAAGAAGCAGCCGGATGTTCAAATTAAGCACATAATAAATTAGAATAGTTAGATGAGTGTGAGGTGGACATCACTAGGATGAAAACTGTGAAAAGAAATTATAAAATGTATTTGACACAATGAAATTAAGAAACAAGTCTTAATCACTCTGAGCGCTCATATTAAGGATTTGATAGCAAAAACAAGGGAATGGAGTTACTAGACGAAGCATTGAGAAAGATGGAAGAAGAGGGCAGTATGCACAAAGAAATGAAGGTAATTGAAGGTAAGCCAAGAGGTACAACAAGTGATTCATTAGCTGGGAAAGGAACGGCTTTAGAATTTCCATTGAGGGAAGTGCATGGTGAAATCTTGTGTATGCACCATGGATGAGGGCTGATATTTATGCTATCACTAAAAACGTTTTGAAATTGCGCTAGGGCCAGAGAAGTGGTATAAAGAGGTACACAGATTGACAAACATATCACAGGTGTTGTGAACTGATTTAAATTTGTTATTCGAGATTGTAGTCCCTAGTGATTTGTGGGCTGAGTGTAAAGCAGTGGTTGCATAGTCGAAGAAGGAACCAGCTAAAGATGCTCCTAATAATGCTCCTTCTGAGGAAGTACCCAATAAGTACCAACAAATAATTGAGCATTTGAAGAAAAGAGTGTCTGAAAAGGGTATAAATTGGGTGGAAAAGTTTGAGAACTTGACAGGAGCCATAAGAATCAATGCATACTTTTTATAAGAGACTTACAAAGATTTTCAAGAAACTCAGCCCAGTTAGTGATCCAGAGAAAGATGGTGTCAGTGGTTTTGCTTCTGCCTTTTTGGTGGGTTTGAGGTCAGAGCTTAGTAACCATATAGAGCACAGGGAAGTGTTGGCAGACGAAAACCATAGCTGGCATTTTTAAGCTGTTGAAATGCAGGAGTTATCATTCTGAAAAGAGAAGTTGATGACTGCCCAGACGTAGCAATTTGAAGGAGGATCCTGAAACCAAATTGGTTCAAATATGAATTATGTCCAGTCTGGAATTAATGAGATCAATCTAATGCAAGCTATGCACATGGGAATTGGAGCGATACAAATTGACAGAAGGACCATGACCGGTAGAAATTGGGGTTCTGGTTGGGAGAGTATGACCCTGTACAATTCAATTGTATTTGTATAGCGCATGGATACCCAAACAGGCATCACAGCACTTGATGCACAACAACTCCTCCACGAAACTTAGATGAACCATTTCCTCAAGCCACATTTACAAAAGGTCAGTCTTTAGCATTTTCCAGAAACAGGCTTCAGACGGCTGACTTCTAAGGGAAGCCGGAAGAGCATTCCAGAGCCTAGAGTTGAGGAAAACAAAAGAGCGGCCTCCACTCCTTGCTGTTTGATCTTGGGCACCACCAGAAATCCCTGGTTGCTAGAGCGAAGGGTCCTTCCTGTAGCGTAGGGGTTAAGCAGGGATCGAATGACAGGTAGACCTTATCCATGGATGGTCGTATGTGCTATACAGAGAGCCTTGAAGAATATTTTTTTTCTAACTGGCAGTATTTTGCACCACTTGAAGCCTTTTGATGATATATTTTAGGATCCCAAGATACAGGCTGTTGCTATATTTAAGGCAAAAGTTTATAAGACCCTGCACCCCTATTCTTCTAGTAGGGAAAAGTAACATCAGCAAGAATTTCCTTAGAGATATTAAAATGCTACAGCATGAGACTGCCAATTTTTCTTTACTTGTGTCTCCATCGCAAGCTTTTCATCTATCCAGACACCTAGGCTTTTTACTGATTGGGCTGGCTATGGGCTATTGCCTAACTAGTCTGGCCATGGGAGTTCCTGCCGCCTAGAGCTATTATTGCCTAACACCACTATTAAGCTTTGACCTACTGCTGGACATCCAATCTGTGACCTCCCTGAGGAGGGGTTTAGTTGGGAGGTAGTTTGAGTGGTGTTGGGTGTAAGGGTCAGGATAACCTGAGAGTCATTAGCATATGACACTAGGGAAAGCCCTTGTGATTGGATAGTACATTGGATGTGTCGAGCCTCAGGGATGATGCATTGAAGTCCAGATTAGAGGCATTGCTGTTGCCCACCTTGTGCATGCAAAAAGGTTCTTGCATGGCATGGATTTTTGAGGCCATGCTGTGCAGACACCTTGTGAGGCATTCCCATTGCAATGCAAAGGAACTGTGGCCTTTAAAAGAGGCACTGCACTGGGACAGCAACATGACTGGCTGTCAGACAACTTAAAAGTCATCATCTGGCAGGCAGGCAGCAGCAACTTTCTCGGGCAAAAGTCATAATCACCCCCTACCTGTGATGAGTCATATTGGCAAAACAGAAGGCTCATTTACAGGACTTCAAGCAAACTCTTCTGGGAAGTTACTTTGCAAATGCTGACAGTACATCTTAGTCACTGTCTGCTTGTTTTCTTAATGAGTCAAAGCGTATACTACAAGGGAGATCAGATAACCTTACAGTTACCACATTATTGTTGAAGGAATTGATAACCAGATTTGGAATCCCGAATTCTATTGAGACTGATCATGGTTCCCATTTCAAGAATGAATTTATGCAAATCAACTGCACGGCATTTCATATAAATTAGACATTTTACTGTAGTTATTGTCCACAGTCTTCATGTGTTGTAGAGAAAGCTAATTTAACTCCTCAGAATAAACTGTCTAAAGTTTGTGCTTCAACTGGTTTAAAGTGGCTGACAAGCTTTCTTTTTTTGATGAGCATGAGAAGTACTCCTGAGGGAAACAATTGCCTCTCTACCTTTGAGGTGATCATGGTAAGGCCAATTAGACTTGCTTATGTTCCTTCAGCTGTATTAGTTTTGATAACTAATTACATTGTGCTAGATTACTGTAAACGGTCTAGCTGATAGGGTGAAATCTGTCTCTCATCAGTGAATGTGACAGCAGAAGTAACAAAGTGCATTTCCTTCCACAGTTTAAATCCCAGCAATTGGGTACTGGTGCAAAAGCACGTCAGGTAGAACTGCTTGAAGGAGAGATTATTCTGACGATAAGCACTGCAGTGAAGTGTGCTGAAATGCCTCAGTTGATCCATGCTGCTCATGCAAAGAACGTGAAGGCAGGAGATGAAGAAGTGGTGGAAACAGCCACTGAATCAGCTACTGATCTACAGAACCAAGAAAAAAGTTACGTTCAAAAATCAAGTTCAAGTTTGCAGCATGCTTATAGAGGTAGCGACAATTTTAAAACTGGTGCAGGACCCAATAAAGAAAAAGGAGAAATTGTGAAATTTCAGGTCAGTGAGAGCTATGAAGAAGGACCTGAAATATCTGAAGCTGAGTTTCAAAGCGGGGATCAGAGTAAAGGTTTGTAACCATATAAAAGCCAAAAGCATGAGTGGCAGAAGAAAAATTGTGTTTCTGCTCCAATAAAAGTGAAAGTACAGTTGAAAATCAAAGTAACAAATACCCCCTGAGGAAAAAAGAAGTTTGCAGCAAACCATGCAGAGAAGGCTGATCAGGGTTCAAGCTCAAGTCTAAGTCAATTGATCGATTAGGAAACCCCAACACAGACTGTTGGTGAACAAACAAAAGCCAAAGAAGATATTCCTCTGAAAAGAACTTGCAAAAGGAAGCGCTGCAATCCAGAAAAGCTAGAAAGACTTGAGGAAAAATTAGATTCTGAAACTAGCAGGTGTGACTCACTTGTGGCCAAAAAATCAATAAAAAGGAGAGTTCCAAATAAAAAATATGCTTCACCTGTTTAGGTATATCTAGCTGTAGTATCAGAAGAAGAAGAGGAAGTCGAGTTCGAAAGTTGCAATCTGGCGAATCATTGCCTGTATAAATTTGAGAGTGAATCTGAGGGTATTCAGGCAAAATATTGAAACCACAATATCATCCTTCCAAAATATTGTGTACAACATATTGTGATAGGGAAATATCGTCCGCAAGAATATTGTTGTCAAGAATATCGCTGTTAAGGTATGTAATATTTATTTTGAAAACATCTAATTAATTAATATCGTTTATAAAAATATAGTTGTTAACAATATTGTTTTAAAATATTTGTATCCATTCTAGTATATAATTTAGATGTATATGGTAAAATTTGTATGTATAATTTTTGTTTATCTTTTTTAATACAGTTATAAAAAAATTTTACTTATTAAATTTAATGTAATACAATTTTGTGATTTGTACTGTAGCAGGTTCTGAGTTTATTGGAGTGCAGGGTGGGAAGTAATTTAATTCTAATTAATTATTCATTTGTTTTTATTTTAATATTAATTATTTAGGGGCCAATTATGATGTCGGTCGGAAAGCCTCCGACTACTGGTCAGAAGCTTGATGACCGTGTAGTAGGCTTGGCGGTCAGAGCGAAAACTGGCTGGTCATTACAACGCAGTCCCAACCGGCTCTTGGAGTCTTCCAGCCGGTCAGACGCGCACCGTAATCCCCTATGGACAGCGTTTCTTCTGTCGGGATTATGATGTCAGTTTCAGATAGCCTTTCCATGCCAGTCTTTCCAACATGGAAAGGCTGTGGGAAACCGGTTGGTGGCTGAGGGATTACCGAGGCACCCCCCCAGTTAATCCCTGCACTGTGTGGCAGGCACTATGCCACTGGGTACAGTGTTTTTGACACCCCCCATTTCCCTATGGGAGCTTGTGTTACAGCCAGTGTACGGCCGTAATACAAGCTCTCATAGAGAAAAGGGAGAAAAGCATTGTAATCATGCAGTCGGAACCGCCAATCAGAGGTGGGTCAGGCCAGGGACTGAGACGGTGTCGGTCAGAGGCAACTCCGACCGACATCGTAATAAGGCCCTTAATGTATGTTATTTGCACAATACATTTCCTTTTAATTAAAATTTTAGCTGCAGGTTGTGGGGTTTATAGGGGTACAGTGTAGGAAGTAAATTAATTAATAATTAGTGTTTAATTAATATTAATTATTTAATTGATAATACATTATGTTAATAGTGCAATTCCTTTTTTTAATTTACATTTTACGTGCAGTTTGTGAAGTTTATATGTGGCAGGGTGCAAATTAATTTAATTCATATTTAATTTTTAAATAATATCAACTTTTTTAATTATTAAGTAATTGTGTTAATTCATTTTTGGGGATAAATTGTAGGTGTGGGTTGTTGGTTTTTGAAAGGTAATGGGTGGGAAGTAAATTCATTATAATTAAGTGATAATGATTTTTTAATTAATTATAATTAGTTAGTTGATAAATATTTATGATAATAGTTTGAATATTTTTTTCATGAATTTTAGGTGCTGTGTGTGAGTTTTGTAGGGGTATACTGTGGGAAGCAACTACATGAGAATTATTTAATATTTTTTTTTTAAATAATATTATTAAATGAAAAATAATGATATAAATTGTGTAATATATTAAGGCCCTCATTTTGATGTTGATTGGAAAGCCTTCGACTTGCGGTCGGAGGCTTTCCGACTGACATCTTCGGTTTAATTTAAAACAACGTATTACAATGATGGCGGTCAGAAGTGAAACCAGCCGGCATTCTGGCTGGCTTCCGGTGGCCTCAAGGAGCCCATCGGCCAGTCGGAACTGACACATAATCCCTTGGTACGGCGTTATTGCCATCAGGATTATGATGTCGGTTTCCCACAAGCTTTTCATGTCGAGCTCTATGACATGAAAAATCTGTTGTAAAGCAATTTGGTAGTGGCCTCTGGATGTTGCCCTACGGGGTCATATGTGTTGCCCCCGTCAATCCCTGCACCGAGTGGCATGCTCAGTGTGGGTCCTTCCACGCAGTGCAGAGATTAACAAACACTCCCATTTCTCTATGGGAGCTTGTGCTGCTGCCGGTTTCTGACCGCAGCAAAAGCTCCCATAGAGAAACGGGAGTGTGCATCCTAATACCAGAGGTCAGTCGGTCCATCCGTATTCCGCAACGGTCCGCCCGACATCATAATGACAGCCCAACATTTTTTTCGTGTGTGTGCTGTAGTTTATGTATGTGTAAAGGGTGTATAGGAAATTAATAATACTAAATAATGAATAAAGGTAATTTATAAATATAGAAATAAAAACAAAAAATGTAAAGTATGTACATAAAATATTCTTTAGATTATATATTAGGTGTGAGTTGACATTGTAGGAGTAAATGGTGGGAAGTTAATTAAATAATATTTATTTATTTATTATTACGTAATTGTTAGTAATACATGTTTAGTCAAGATTTTATTATAAAAATTGTGAAAATAATATCTTTTTAATTTACATGCTTATTGTGAATTGTTTTATTTGTAAGGATAAATGGTGGGTGGTATACTTAACTATATTTATTTTATGAATACATTTTTAATATTACTACTTAAACTATTATTTTAATATGTAACCTGTATAAATAATGTTATTTTAAATAACATTTTCAGATATGTGTTGTATAATTTGTTAAAGTATAGGTTAGAATGTAAGTTAAGTTCTAAAAATTTGAATATAGATAATTATTTTTATGAAAAAATATGTTATTTATTACTGTACGTGTTAATTGTGTTATGTTTGTTCAATGAAATAATATTTTACTTATTAGTTGTTAATTTGTTGAGAATATATTTTTGTATTTTAATTATAATAATATTTGTAGTTATTTATAGGTTTTCATCATTGCAATACGTATGTTTTTAATTTAAAAAATAAAACATACTTGTATTTCTTTTTTTACATATTTATAATTTTAATTCTTTACTATGTTTTTGAAATTATCTTCTTATGTTAAAGATAATTTGTTTGTTTCTAATGTTGCACTGAATGGAGTGGGAATAGAACTTTTTACTCCTCTGCAATCTAACACTTTCCCTACTATGGCACTCATTGAAGTGGGAATAGTACATTTTACCCCTCTGCAAGCCAACACTTTCCCTAGTGTTGCACTGACTGGAGTGGGACTAGTAGATTTTACTCCTCCGCAATCCAGCACTTTCCCTAATGTTGCACTGACTGGAGTGGGAATAGTATATTTTACCTCTCGGCAATTCAACACTTTAGCCTACTATTATACTGACTGGAGTGGGTATAGTAAATTATTCCTCTCCGCTATCTGACACTTTCTCTAGTGTTGAACTGACTGTAGTAGGAATAGTATATTTACCTCGCCACAATCCAACACTTTGTCTACTGTTACACTGACTGGAGTGGGAATAGTAAATGTTTCCTCTCCGCTATCCAACTCTTTCTCTAGTGTTGCACTGACTATGATGAGAATAGTATTTTTTACCTCTCTATAATCAACACCTTCCCTACTGTTACATTGACTGGAGTGGGAGTAGTAAATTGTGCCTCTCCACAATCCAACACTTTTCCTATTGTTACACTGACTGGAGTGGGAATAGTATGTTTGACCTCTCTACAATCCAACACTTTTTCTACTGTTACACTGACTGGAGTGGGAATAGTAAATTATTTCTTTCAGTTATCCGACTCTTTCTCTAGTGTTGCATTGAGTGTAATGGGAATAGTATATGTAACCTCTCTGTAATCCAACACTTTCTCCACTGTTACACTGACTGGAGTGGGAACAGTACATTTTCCCCTCTGCAATCCAGCACTTTCTCGAATTTTCTAGTGGCTGCAGTGGTAATAGTATATTTTACCTCTCCGCAATCTAACACTTTCCCTACTGTTGGATGGACTGCAGTGGGATTAGTAGGTTTGACCCCTCCTCAGTCCAACACTCTCCCTACTACTGCAGTGAATAGAGTGGGAATAGTTAATTTTACCTTTCTACTATCCAGCACTTTCCCTAGTGTTGCACTGACTGGAGTGGGAATAGTATATTTTCACTCTCCGCAATTCAACACTTTCTCTACTGTTACACTGACTGGAGTGGGAATAGCTAATTTAACCTCTCAGCTATCCAACACTTTCCCTAGTGTTGCACTGACTTGAGAGGGCTTAGAATATTTCACCTCTCCACAATCCAACACTTTGCCACTGTTACACTGACTGGGGTGGGAATGGTAATTTGTTTCCACTCCCCTTTCCAACACTTTCTCTAGTGTTGCACTGACTATAGTGGGAATAGTACATTTTACCCGGAATCCAACACTTTCCGGATTGTTTTAAGGAACGGAGTAGCAATAGTAAATTGTATCTGTTCACTATCCAATAGTTTTTACACTGTTACACTTAGGGGTCGATTCCGATCTGTCAGAAGGGCTCCGAATCTGATTCGGCTTTGCCAAATCTGATCTGTAGCCATTGTTTCCGATTGACTTGTTCCCAGTTCAAAATGACCAAGTACGAGGCCTGGAAACCATTAGGGCTGACCGAATCAGTTCCGGAAGGCATTCAGACAGGATGAGCCTTTCCGGAGCCGATTCGTACAGCTATATGGACTTGTTTCACGAACAAGCGAGTACGATGACCGTTTCACACAGCCTTTCCGATTCGGTTGGCCCGGAATTATTCGGCTGCAGGAATCTGTCTTTTTGGGCCCGTAGCAGGCCCCCTTCACCCAGGGGCCTCCAAATCGGGGCCATGGGGGTTCCAATGGGACCCCTCTTTCTAACCATGCACATTGTGACAGGCACTGTAGGGGGGCCCACCACAGGGTGCACGATTATACCCAACCACCCCTTTCTTCAATGAGAGCCTGTGTTCACGTTCGGAAAACAGTCTCCCATTGAAGTCAATGGTTGTCTGACCGAATCGGAACCTGATGCATTTTGATGCATTATACTCGGTCGGTCGGACTCCTTCAATTTGAGTCGCACTGAAAGCATTCTGGAACCGAGTCGGTCGTTATGCTTTCTGAATGAGATGGAATTGGGCCCTTAGGGTCTAATTACTGTGGTTCCCTGGCAGCATTGGCAGTCCCATGGCGGTTTGACTGCCCAACTCATAATGGGGCGGTCGGACCGCTGGTGCAGTGGTGGCTGGACCACCACTGCTGCACCATCGTGAGACCTAATTAGGCCATAAATCTATTTTATTTTCATTAAAGTTATGTTACTATTTAATATAGTTAATATTTACATATATTTTAAAAAATGATATTTAATACAACAATATTAATTATAACAATATTTTTTCCTCAATATTTTTGTACCCACCATCATGAGTAAAGGATGGCAATATTTTTGACAGGGATATTTTTGTCATGATAATTTGGTATGGTGATCTTTTCAGAGGCAATATTTTGTCAGTTAACCGAATCTGAGAGTGCAGTAGAGACAGAAGAAGAACCACAGTGAAATAATAAAGAGATTACTAAAACAATGTTGAAGTGAAAGACAGTGGTGAACAAGACAAGAGATTAATACATAAAAGATCAAAAGTCTGCAAATGAACTATTGACAGACGAGCAGAGCTTATTTTGCTTTTCTATTTTCATTATTGTTTTAAAGAAATAAGAAAAAATAAGAAGTGTATTATTGTTTTAAATAACATTTTTGTTGCTTTCAAATTTAGAGCCTTGCAGTAGTTTCTTTCTCTCAGGCAGAAGATGAAGTACAGGAAATGCAGGAAAATTGCAAGGTTAGTGATCATATTGATAATATTATTAGTGTAGCTTGGCTGTTGGTAGGCTTTCTAACTCCCATGAGACACACTTCTATGAATGCTGAATGAAGTACTGTTAGAAATAAATTGAAACATGACATTAGAGCATAAAGAGAATCTAGGTAGTGGAATTCAGGATAATATCTATACTAGAAAGAAACAGAAGGATGTAAATATTCTGAATTAAGGAGTGCTTTGTTTGTACTTTTCTTCCTACTTTTGCTAGTGAGGGCTCTACAGACATTCAGCTTCCCATTTTGTATGGTTTGTCATGCAATGTGTATGTTGCTACATTTTTTAATGATGATTTTCTTTTTCCTTATCTAACTGATATCAACGTGTCTTTAGAGAATTTACATATGAAAGAAGATAACAAGGACATTAAATACACTACATTTTTTAGTATGCTTGCATACACTAAGCATGAAACTAAAATTACTAAACCTATTTTGGGTTCTGGGTGTGGCTCTGAGGAAATAGGAAAACATGTTAATAAAAGAATACCATAAGAGAGGAGTGAAGGTTGTTTGAGATTGGAAAGAAGAGAACCATAATGGAACAGGGAATGGAAGAGGAAGAATTTAGATGATCAAATATACATCCTAGGTTCAGAATGGAGCAATAACGAAAATGTGAGCTGTATATGGTTCGTTGAAGACTTTAGAAAAATTATAAGGCAGAATTTGTGGAAGAAAGTGTGTGTGAAAGAAGTTATGAGGTCAGTTAAAATTATTTGATGGTTGGAGAGCCAATTCTGGAGGGATTTATTATGTTTGTGGAACAAGTGCTTATTTCAATTTGCCACAGAATTAGGTCGGATCTGGTAATATTGCTGTGTATCGGGACCACGTGATGACTTTTGACTATCATTGTTTTAATTGATTTCATGTTTTTTAATTCACTTTGCCTTGTGATATCATTTTGTGTCTCCTTGTAGCCTCAAAGTGGGAGTGTTTGCTTTTCAATAGCGTTACCAGGAACAGAATGTGTTGGATGTGCATTTGAAAGCATGAGAGAGAGAAAGTTGTGGAATTTACTTCTCTGTCTCAGAGTGTAGAGTTATATTCAGTGGTGCTCAAATGTGCATTATGTCGTACATTGGGAAATGCAGTGTGTGATGCTATAGGCAGTGGTGCACAATTGTGGATTGTGTTGTACATTCGGAAATGAAGTGTGTGATGCTATGGGCAGTGGTGGACAAATGTGCATTGTGTTCTACGTTAGGAAGTATTAAGACGTTTTTACCATTGGCTTTGACAATCTCCTCATACCATATTGAATGTTGACTCTGTCCAACTCAAGCTTTGTGCACACAAGCAGGCCACCAGATCCCTAAAGTTGTTTAGGCTATCCACGTTCAAGATTGATTTCTGTACTTTTGGAGATGTTTCTGTACTTTTGAAGATGTTTTCTATTTCCTCAAGCGTCGCTAAGATAAGGGGCTGGAAAATGTGGGAGCACAGAAGAATATGTGATAACTACTTTGCCTTTGGAATGCTTGTGGGAATTTAGCCTTCTCCAGTAAGTTTCCTTGGTGCAGAGGAGGTCCTCTCAGAAACTTCTAGTGCATTGAGATTATAAAACGGGGGATTGTTGACTAGGAAAGTGGGATTTTGTTTTGACCTGAATGAAGGACAGACGTATTTAATGCAGTGTAGCAGTTCCTGGCTTGCTGAGTCCTTCACTCCAGCTATAAATCCCTCAGTCTGCAGTGGAACAAGATTAAGATATTGCAGCTGGTGATGTGTTTTCTCTCATTATTGGCATTGTGATGGGTGAGTATGTCTGTGGGCACAATTAAGTCTCTAGTGGTTGTAGTCATCTGATGTATTTAGTGTATATATCTTTATATCTTTTCATTTATTTATTGACATTTTGTATAGCGCTAGCTGGACCCGTGGGTATCAGAGCGCTTCAAAGCATGTACAGTTATGAACAAGAAATTTTGGGCGAAAAAAAAAAACACAGAACAAAAGGAGAAATAATAATCTGCAGATCACCAACTTAAGAGCAATATGGAACAGAGCTTGAGAGCGCATCTTCAGGCAATGGTGTTTCGAGAAGGGGAGATATCTGTCCTTCCCCCAGTCAATTGTAGATTTCTCGTTATGGACGAGAGCGCTCTAGTAAGAGAGCTTTGAGTAGTATCTTGAGTTCGGGAAGGAGGTGGTCATTCTGATGTGAGGGGGGATGGAGTTCAAAATCTTGGGAGCATTTCCCGCAAAGGATTTGCTTGAGGTTTTGTGTTTCCGTGATTTCAGTGGGATGATTAGAAGCGTGTTGGAACTTCTGAGGTTCCTGAACTGACCGGAACTTTTGAGTTTGGCGGCCAGATATTCTTGTTTGCCTGTGTGCAGGGCTTTGTGCGTGAAGCAAGCTGTACGGAAGCTGGCTCATTGGTCGATAGGGAGCCACTTCAGTTCCTTGAGTGCCGGTGAGATGTGCTCATATTTCTTCGTTCCTGTGACCAATCTAGCTGCGGCGTTGAGGGTAGTGGTAAGAGGACCTAGGTGAGATTTTGCTGTCCCGGTCAGTGCTGCGATACCATAGTCAATTCTGGAGAGCACCAATGCCTGAGTGGCCTGTTTAAGATCTTTCGGGGGGAGGAAGGGTTTTGTTTTGTAAAGCAGTTTCAGATTTAAGAACGCACTTTTGGCGTTTTTTGAGATGTGTTTTTTCATGTCCAGTTTTGGGTCAAGGGTAATCCCTTTGATTCCTTGTGTCTGATTACATGTATTTAACAGTGTTTATTTCTTGCAATGGACGTCCAGTATTATATATATATATATATATATATATATATATGTGCTAAGTAATACCCCCACCAAACCATACAGACACTAATACTGATACTAAAAAAACATCTAATAACCCATATACATACACATGTAGCTACTAACCAACCCATGCAGCCACTTATACACAAAGTGAAACACTAATACATATATTTAAATATTTAAACATTACTCACTAATATATGTATTCACTAAGATACACTCAGTGAATTTCATAGCTTTTTAAAAAGCAAATCTCTATAGGTATGAAAAGTAATATTTTTTATAACGAATTTTATATTGTATAATTATGTAATTTATTTATTTCTTTTTTATTATTTTTTTTGCCCCGGGGCGCGTACCGGGGAGCGCCCCGATCAGCGCAATGTGGCGGCGCGCCCCGGGCCGCGTACCGGGGAGCGTCCCGTTAGCGCTATATTCGCGAACGAAAACAACATCGTGACGTATCGCGTATACGCGTGATGCGTCATATGACGCACAGCGTAAGTGCACCCGGAATCACGCGAGCGCATACGATCGCGCAACATTTTGACACGCTTACGCTAAGCGCCCGCGGGCGCGCCCCAGAGCGCGACTACGGGCGCGCCCCGGGGCGCGTAGCGTAAGCGCGTCGGGTCATGTGACCTGAAAATAACACTTTTCATTGGTTGCTAACATTTTTTTTATAAAGAATGAAATCCCCACCCATTTCCTTCACTTCTTCTTTCACTTTTGTGACTGAAAGACCTGCCTGTTTTGCTGTCGGTTCTTTGTTGGATATCTTGGATTATCATGGCTGCCAGACCATCCAGCAGTGAAGATGACTCCAATGAATTTATTGATGAAGAGCCTCCTCAGCCAAAATACAAAGAACATTTCATCTGGAAAAAATTTTCCATACCTCATGACCAGAAGAAGGTAAATGCTCCAAAAGTGGAGTGCAGGATCTGTCGCACAGTCCTGTCACGGGGTAACCCCAATAAAAAATATTCTTTTGGAAACTCCACAATGATTCGCCATGTGGAGAGAAGGCACCCCCAGAATTTTGCCCGGGAAAGTGTCAGGGCTCTGGCACAAAAGGTTCCCAGTGATGGGGCCTCTACATCAACCGGAGGACAAACACCATCGGTGAGGGGGAGATCACAAGAGCAGGTTCTGAACATTCAGCCTGCATTTAACAAAGGCGCCCTTAAATGCAGATACTGTGATCAGCTACTTTCCTGTGGGGAGCAAAGTGTTCTGCTCATGGTTCGAGCATTGGAGAACCATCACTGCCGTTACCAGCCCTAATTTTTTTTTTGTTTTTTTTTTTGCTCCTGTTGAGCAGTTTCCATTCCCTGTTTTTGTTGTAGTTCTAAAAAAAGAAAAAAGAAGAAAAGAAAAAGTTCTTTTCAGAACTACCTCCAATTCTCATCAAAGAGCTATGGGCCAGATGTAGGTAATCAGATTTTACCGATTCTTAAATACGAAATGTTACCGATTCGGTATTCAATAATCGGTAAATGAGATGTAGGTAAAAAAATCGGTATTTTTTACCGAATCGGTAAAAGTCGGTATCGGACTTTCGGAATTTACCGAATCGGTATTTACCAAATCGGTATTTACCAAATCGGTATTTCCCATTCATCCCTATGGGCCCAAAGGCCCATAGGAATGCATTGAAAATACCGAATTGGTAAATACCGAATCGGTAAATTCCGAATCGGGAAGCAAGCAAAAGTGAAACTAATGAAAACAGCCAATCAGGTGCTACCACCCTCCCCCTCCCAACCAGGAAGTGGCTACCCAGGCAGCTGCAACTCATTAGAAGGTTCTGGAGAGGCAGTCAGAGCTGAGCAGCAGAGACACAGAGCAGCAGGGAGTGATTTCTGGGAGTGTTTCACAGTGAAAATGGCTAGCAGCAGTGAGAGTCTGAAGGGAGAGAGGAAAAGGAAAGTAAAGTTCAGCAGCATGGAGCTACAGGTACTAGTGGAGAAGGTGGTTAGAGTCCACAAACAACTTTTTGGCAAGCTCTCCCTCACTGTAGCTGAGTCAGCTAAACGCAAGATGTGGCTAGACATTGGTGAAAGGGTCAATGCTGTGGGAGTCACCAGCAGGAGCATTGATGACCTTACAAAACGCTTCTACGACATCAGGAGCCTCACAAAAAGAAAGATGGCAGAGCTACACAAGCAGGCTGGTCTCACCGGTGGAGGCAGGAACCCAGCACCCCCCCTGACTGACCTGGAGGAGTTGGTGGCGTCAACCATCGAGCCAGACAGTGTTGTGGGACTGGGAGATGTGGACAGCTCAGCCAGAGTCAAAGCAAAAGGTAAGATGCATGTGCAGCATGACACCCCATACCAACCAGCTTCCCTTAACCCTTTGTGCACAGGCCAACCCCAGTCCAGTACTGCTAGCACTATACAGGAGCAATGCATTATGGGAAATGTAGTCTGCTAATATTAGACCATGTGTAACTGCACAGACATCAGCAAGGCAGTGAAAGTAATGCAGATTAATGAAAGTAAAATGTGTAAAGATTTTATTTTAGTCACTGTGACACAGTAGCACTCAGTTGACATACGCTTATTTACACCTAGGGGCAACATCAGCCAGTCAAGCCACACCATCAGCAGAGACTGCAGCAGCGAGGGAAGACAGTGACGAGGCAGGGCCAAGCCATGTCCATGCCTCGCAGGATGAGGAGGACACAACTGCCATCACCCAGGAAGAGGAGACAGTCCAGACCCCCGAGTTTCCCCACTTCCCACACCTTTCCCAATCCCCTTCATTGCTATTCTCTCCTGAGACCTCCCCATCAATGTTACTGCCTGCACCTGCAACCTCAGAAGCCAGGAGGCGAGTCGTGGCCCGACTGCCAGTGATGGAGGCAGCAGAGGCTGAGGCACAAGACACTGCACCTATGAGTCCTGCTGCACTGCAGCCCACCACAGAATCTTTCACCATGCGCAGACGCCGACGCAGGCCCAGCAGTGCAGGTGGACCTGGAGATGGCACTGTGTTCCGTGGGCTGGAGGGAAGCATGGTGCGCATCCAACGCATGCAGGGGAAATCAATACAGGCCTGCCACTGCCAATTCCGTGTCCTAAACCAACAAATTGGAGAAATGGGGAAGAGTATCAGTGACATGGTAGAAAGCAACAGGGAGATTGCAAAATCCAATGCTGACCTAGCTGCAGGAATGACTACTGCAATCACACAGCTGTGCTCAAAACTGGACAGCTTGGAGCACACAAGGCGCAGGGACGCCCGTGCAAACAATAGGGCCATGAATCGCCTGGCCACAGCCACAGCACAGCTATGCCGTAGAGGCAATAACATGCAGGAAAGCCTCACTCAGAACACGGCCGAGGTCACCAGGGGCATGGCCAGGATCACCAGTGCCCTCGAGGCAATGATAATATCTCAAACTGCACACAATCCTGCCCTGGATGTGGCTGAGGGAGACGACAGCAGTAGCCGCAGCAGCTTGGCAAGCGCTGTGGTTCTGCCTCGTAGGAGCAGCAGGCGCCCAGCTGAGCCTGCAGGCAATGAGGAAGGCAGTGAGCAAAATCCCAGTGGCTCTGGGAAGCTCGGGCGCAAATGACTTTGCCAGTGTGGGTGATGTAACCCAGGACATGTTGTCCCCACCTTTCTTTAATTTAATTAGTTGCACTTAAGTGCTTTAACTTTGTGGCAACATAAAAATACTTTTGTTCCATACACAACCTGTCTGTGTCTCATTACTTACTCAGAAATAGTTGCTTGTTATTTCCTCACGTCTGTATCTGCCATCACTTGGTGTTGTCACTCCAGCAGGTTGTCTGTCAGGCACAGCATTGTCGTCGTCATTATCCTCGTAGTCAGACAACTCCACCTCAGTACCCTTCCTCACAGCCAAGTTGTGCAACATGGCACAGGCAGCAATTATCTTGCAGCAGGTGATGGGGGTATACTGCCTTGCACCTCCACTCTTGTGAAGGCATCTAAATCTGCTCTTCCAGATGCCAAAGGTCCATTCTACCACATTGCGTGTACTTTTGTGGGCCCGGTTATACCTCCTTCGGCTGGGTGTGGAGGGGTTGAAGTAGGGAGTGAGGATAAATGAACGTAGGGCATATGCCCGGCTCCTAAAAGGGAAATGGGAATACATTACTCACATGCATACTTGTAATTCTCACTGCAATAGGTGTTGAAGGGGTCGCACACTCTGTCTTACCTAGGAGGTATCCTTCGCCAAATTCCCCTGCAGACAGCCGTGCATAGATGCCGCTGTTCTGAAAAATATAGGAGTCGTGGGTACTCCCTGGGAATTTCGCAACAAGGTCTGTGATGACGAACTTTGCATTGCAAATCACCTGTACATTGATGGTGTGGGTGGATTTCCTATTCCTGCAGATGTATTCTGTGGCAGCAGGGGGACAAATGGGGATGTGCATGCCATCAATGCAGCCGATGATGTGGGGAAATCTAGCCATCTGGTAGAACTCAGATTTGGTTTGAACCAGTTCAGCATGGGTGTTTGGAAAAGAAATGTAATGCTCCAGCCTCTGCAACATGGCGTCAAGGAATTTGTGAAAAAACCTTGAGAGGCTGCTCTGGGTCACCCCACCCACCGCAGCAACCACGCTCTGGTAGCTCCCAGACGCGAGCAGGTGGAGGCTGCACAGCACCTGTACATGGGGTGGAATTGCATGTGCCCTTGGGGTAGTGTGCTCCAACAGTGGTTGTAGGTCCCTGATGAGGTCCAAGATGGTGTCTGGAGCCAACCTGTACCTCTGCAGTATCTCTTCCTCTGTGAGCATGTACAGGGTCACCCTCTGCCTGTAGACCTGCTCCTGTCTCAGCCATTCCCTCTCTCCTTCCTCCTGTAGCCGTAGCCGTCTTGCGATGACATTAAATGCCGCCATTGTGCAAACAGAATTGCATTTTGGGTCCATTTTTATAGGCTGCACCTGGTTACCACCTGATTTGAATCCATGGTAAATACCGACTCTTAAATACCGAATTTGAGGCAAATTCGGTATTTCAGAGCTTACCTACATCTCAATCTTCAATTTGACCTATTCTTAATTACCGATTTGGTATTTTACCGATTCGGTAAGTTTACCGATTCGGTAATTTTTCCGATTTGGTAAATATTCCGATGTTGTATTTTTCCCAATCGGTAAATATTCCGAATCGGTAAATATTCCGATTCGGTATTTTACCGATTCGGTACCTTTTCCGATTCAGTAAATTTACCGATTTGTCCATATTTCTATCACCTACATCCCGATCGCTCTATACCGGTCGGTAACGGCCGAAAATACCGATTTTCGGCCGTTACCGACCGGTAAAGGGCTACCTACATCTAGCCCTATATTCTTAAAAAAATGAAAAAGAGTAAGTGAAGTGGAGTGCATTGATAAATGAAAGGAAAATGAGAACAGAAAAGTATGAGAGGAGAAAGGAAGTGAAGTAGGGGGACTGAAAGAAGGCGAGTGTTGGGAACGAAAGTAAGGAGAAGGAGAGTGAACATGGGGAATGTGGTTATTCAAACAAAATGTAGAAAAGGAACGGGGGTGTGGAAGGATAAAAAAAGATGCATTGCTGGAGTTGCATCATTTTTGTGACGCTCTCCAGCAATGCATCACTTTTGCGCTTACAGATACGTCTGAAATACTGACGTATCTAAAAGTACTTGCGACATAATACGTCATATATTTAATATGACGCATGAGTAGAAGACTGAAGGCCTCATTTATGAGGCCATGCGTCACTTTTACGCCACCGGTGCGTCACTTTTTGTGACGCACCAGTGCTGTTAAAAATGCACCTTATTCAGTCATATTTACAAAGTGACGCATCTAGGTACATGCATCACTTTGTAAACCCCTGCGCCACATTCTACCAACATCAGGTGTAATGTATGCAAAAGGGACATATTGACGCAAGAAAGGGTCGTAGAGGTGACGCAGTAAAATCTATGAGATATCACTACGTCACTTTTATGACGCTGTTGCGTCCAAATCTTGCGCCTGTTTCACAGCAGGCGTAAGACTGGTGAAGGCCCTTTCACATGGGGCCTGGCCCCATGTGAAAGGATGCATTGCTGGAGTTGCATCATTTTTGTGACACACTCTAGCAATGCATCATTTTTGCGCTTACAGATACGTCTGAAATACTGACATATCTAAAAGTACTTGCGACATAATACGTCATATATTTAATATGACGCATGAGTAGAAGACTGAAGGCCTCATTTATGAGGCCATGCGTCACTTTTACGCCACCGGTGCGTCACTTTTTGTGACGCACCAGTGCTGTTAAAAATGCACCGTATTCAGTCATATTTACAAAGTGACGCATCTAGGTAGATGCGTCACTTTGTAAACCCCTGCGCCACATTATACCTACGTCAGGTGTAATGTATGCAAAATGGGTATATTGACGCAAGAAAGGGTCGTAGAGGTGACGCAGTGAATGAACGGGATTTTCCCCATGCTACGCTCCCCGGTACGCTCCCTGTAGGTAGATGCGTCATTTTTTAAACCTCTGCGCCACATTATACCTCTTTCAAGTGTAATGTACACAGAGAGGTCATTTCTCCACAAAAAGCCTCGTAATAATGACGCAGTGAAATCTATGAGATTTCACTGCGTCACTTTTAGGACACTGTTACACCAAAATCTTGCACCTGCCTGACAGCAGGGATAAGACTGAGGCAAACGCTTTCACATAGGGCTTTCCCCATGTGATAGGATTCTGACACCTAAGCAGGAGTACAGATGAGATGAAGCCTGTCCAGGGGAGCACAAAAGGTGAGGCTTGTGTCCAAGAGTGCAATGGACAGGACTAAACTGGAGTAGTGTGCAAAAAAAGATGACCCTCATTTTTGAGGCCCTGCGTCAGTTTTGCACTGCTAATGCGTCACTTTTTGTGACGCATCGGCGGCATAAAACATGTACCTTTTTGCGCCATATTTAAAAAGTGACGCATGTAGGTTGATGCGTCACTTTTTAAATCTCTGCGCCACATTATACTTCTGTCAGGTGTAATGTATGTATTGTAGATATGTAATGTACACAGAGGGGGCATTCCCCGCAAAAAGCCTCATAATAGTGACACAGTAAAATCTATGAGATTTCACTGCATCACTTTTAGGACACTGTTACGTCAAAATCTTGCGCCTGCCTTACAGCAAGCGTAAGACTGAGGCAAACGCTTTCACATGCAGCTTTCCCCATGTGAAAGGATGTATTGCTGGAGTACAAGCATTCCATTTCATTACTAAAAACTCACTATTTTACAAAATACATTTCCTCTCTCTTGCAAACAATGCTATCAAGCATTACCCAAAAAAATAACACAAACCAACAGCAAACAAGCTCAGTGTGCTTCCTAATCGTTTTCCAATTACCATTTTATGAACAGAACACAGGTCCTATGTACAAGCATTCATTTTCACTACTGAAAGCCATTAATTTACCCTAAAATCGTTTTTTATTTAATATTTTATGAACAGAGCACAGATCCTATTTACAAGCATTCATTTTCACTACTAAAACCCATTGTTTTGCACTAAAATCGTTTTTCAATTAACATTTTAGAAACACTGCACAGATCCTATATACAAGCATTCATTTTCACTACTAAAACCCATTGATTTGCACTAAAATCGTATTTCAATTACCATTTTAGGAACACAACACAGGTCCTATGTGCTTCATATATAAGCATTCATTTTCCCTACTAAAACCCATTGATTTGCACTAAAATCGTTTTTCAATTACCATTTTAGGAACACAACACAGGTCCTATGTGCTTCTTAATCTGAACTCTCTATCTAAATGAATCATAACTCACCTTTACAAATGCTTTAGGTGATTCACAACAGTGTCAGATACACACACCAATATTTCTTTAGCAGAGCAAAATGTATATTCTCCAGGCACTGCAACCATTAATGGCACAGAAAACCTCTAATTCTACCCACATATTGCTCATGGTAACCAATCAAAACTCTTCCCTCTGTATTTTCAAACCAACACCCTTCCCCCCTCAGCCCTTTCTACCTGTTATCATAGCAACTCCCTCCTCACTGAGCTCTCAGGTTTAAAAGTTTATTCTACAATGTTGCAAATCACCTCAGCAAGGATGTTTGACCTGCGAATACACCAGCTTATCTGGTGCAATGTTTCTTAAAATGACTTTTTTTTAACCATTCAAATTACTTCTTACACAGAACACAACCATGCACCCTAACTTACAGTTTTCAACTATGTCAATCTACCAATCATTGCTTGTGATTCAAGAGCACTGAAACTCCACAAGTTTTTTTTGCAAACTCCTACTGTTCCAACTGCCATTTTATTCCCACACTTCATCTGACTGCACCAGAACCTCCTCTACCATGTATTCTGTCTGGATTATTGGACATAGCTATATCCACTGGGCTCAAAGGTATGGAGCTACCAGAAATTTTCACAACCTTGATTTACCAAATGTGAACATTAAATGGATTGGCCAGAGAGGATTGAGATGTCACCAATTGATACCATTGGTGAAAACCTTTTTGCATTTGCCACACCCTAACCTCATAATTCTGCACTGTGGTGGAAATGACTTAGGCACTTTGACTGGGGTAGGTCTGGAAATGCTTTTAAAGGACACCTTTGAACAATTGATGGCACTTTTTCCTCAAACTGCCTTGGTAGTTTCCAAAATATATTTCTGCTTTCCTGACAGACTATGGTAGGGATTCCATATACCACAATAACTTCTATAACAACATGCTAGATATCTACATAAAAAAAGGTGTTCATTGAATTTAAGACTTTGCATTGGTACCTACATGTTGGTACTTAAATCACCCACATAACACAACAACTCTATTCAGAGCTACCCTACCTCTAAGCACTTTAAAATCATTATTTTACTCTTTCACTGGGTTCTCCCTGTGGTACGCTCCCCGGTACGCTCCCCGGTGCGTGTACCGGGCGCTCCCCCCGCGAAAACCGAAAAAAATTAAAAACATTTTTTTTACCCGAGGGACCCTTTTATGGCCCCCACATCAAACCTAGGGGGTCAGGGGGGTCTACCCTGCCCCCTTTTGGTTATTTCCCCCTTTGTTTTTACCTCCTCTTGTGTCTCAATCCTACCAAGACACAAGATGGCGGCCGCTCTGGACTGTTTCGAATGTTTACAGACACCCGAGAGCCAATCAGCTTTCCGTACGCAAGTCGCGTGGCGCGCCCGGAGCGCTCCCCGGTGCGCGTACCGGGGCGCGGCTATAGATATATACATTTTTTTGAACCTAAATTACTCAAAATCCTTTGGAGCACATATCTTGAGACATAGCAAAGGCACATCGGGCTACCAGTCCCTACAATTTTGCCAAGTTTGGTGAAAATCCATTCAGCCGTTCGAGCTAAAAGTGCGAACGACCGCCCTATGGAAATTAACATGGGGAAAACACGTTTTGGGACCCCCCTTTTATCTCGGCCCCCGCTTGACGAATCCCCCCCAATCTTTCAGAGAAGGACCGGAGCGCCGCGAGGCAAGGTTGCTGAAAAATTCAGGCAGATTCCTCAACCGGCGCCAAAGTTATTCCCAATAGAATGTTGCGATATCCCTATGGAAATCAATCCTAACTATAACTACCTACTGGCGACCGCCAGTAGGTAATATATATATATATATATATATATATATATATATATATATATATATATATATATATTCACTGAAAAAACCATAGGTTATAGACCATATATAGTTAGGAATTAGCATTTACAAAACCTTGAAAATTCACTGAAAAAACCATAGGTTATAGACCATATATAGTTAGGAATTAGCATTTAAAAAACCTTATTTTACTCACACAAAACCATTGAAATTCCATATATAGTTAGTTGCACTAACTATATATCGCGCACCCGCAATCCACTGCTGATCATGTCACATATTACATCATTCATGACATGGTCAGTGACATCACTGATGACATCTCAAATGACATCACTGATGACAACATCCAGTGACTATCTTTCTGTAAAGTTAAAATATGTCTTACATATTGAAGAATGAGTGGATGTATAAGTGTCTGGATGAAGGATTTAGTAGGTGCATGCCTGACTGTATGAGTGAGTGATTAAATGTGTCTCGCCTGAGTGCATGGGTTAGTGACTAAACTGTCTTAATTTGTGCATCATTATGTCTGTTGTTCTGTAAACTGCTGCATGTGTTGATCAGTAGCTATATGAGTAACTATATGGGTTATTGATTGGTTGCCCAAGTATTTGTATGGGAGACTGAGTGTGTGTGTGGGTGGCTGGGAGGTGTATGACTCTGTGCATAGATGTGTGAGCAGTTGATTCACTAGATGTATGGGTTCAAAAGTGCATGTGGAAACAGCTGTATGGGCGGTTGACTGTGTGCATGAGTGTATTGGTGAGTGAATGGATATCTCAGTGCTGCATGTCAAAGTAAGTACATATGTAAAACACAGTACATGTGAGAGTTGACATATATAAATAACTGTGCATAAGAGCCAGTGAATGTGTGAGTGGCTGTATGGATCACTGTGAACTTGTATCAGGGATTGTATAATAGAGTAAATATGTGTTAGTATATGTTTGAATAAGTAAGGTGTGTATAACTGTATAGTTGAGGAAATGGAGGTGTGATTGATTCTTTGCATGACTGACTAGGTGTGTGAGTAACTCCATGGATGAGTGACAGTCTGTGAGTGTCTGTTTACACTGAGTGTATCTAAGGTTATATTAGAGTCTGAAGAGGTTCATCGTATTATCACATGAATGATGTCATCAGTGATGTGATCAGTAATGTCAAATGAGATGTCATCAGTGATGTCATCAGTGATGTCATTTGAGATGTCATCAGTGATGTCATCAGTGATGTCATTTGAGATGTCATCAGTGATGTCATCAGTGATGTCATTTGAGATGTCATCAGTGATGTCATCAGTGATGTCACTGACCATGTCATGAATGATGTAATATGTGACATGATCAGCAGTGGATTGCGGGTGCGCGATATATAGTTAGTGCAACTAACTATATATGGAATTTCAATGGTTTTGTGTGAGTAAAATAAGGTTTTTTAAATGCTAATTCCTAACTATATATGGTCTATAACCTATGGTTTTTTCAGTGAATTTTCAAGGTTTTGTAAATGCTAATTCCTAACTATATATGGTCTATAACCTATGGTTTTTTCAGTGAATTTCAATGGTTTTTTAATACCAAATATCATAAGCTGTCGAATGTCAAGTACGTGGTAAGTGAAAACATTTTCGTGTTTATGCACACTGATCTGCTTTGAATGGTGCCCCCCCCCCTCATTTCTATTAGGAGTACTCTCTCTTTGCAGATAGTGAAAGGTAGTTAACGCAGGCCTTTGCCCCCGTTGTAATCCGTCGTGCCTGCTTCTCTCTCCATTTGATTGATTGTTATCCAAGTATTTACTGTTTTAGAATTAGTTCTCTTTGGTTCATTCTCTATTTACAAACAAACACAGAGTCGCAATACTCTGTTTAGTTTTTGCAGATAACGAAAAATCGTGTAAAAAAAAAGAAAAGGAATCGAGTAAAATCAGTAGGCCACTAATGGGATCTCTTTTTGACCTCGCTAAAATAGAAACATTAGGAACAACCCCTCATGACAAATACAAAACTAGTGAGATGAACTGAACTCCACACAATGATGGCTGCAAAACAGCTCGGCTCCGCCACCCACCCCGCCCAAAATAACGATAAAGAGCGGCTGCCATGATTGGTTGCGGAATGGCCACAACGGAGCTACGAAATGGTGCTGCTCTCATGCTAACCCCAGCTTCAGTCTGAAACATCCAGAAACACTGTAGACTACCAATTCGATCAGTTCCGGTAGCGCCCCAATGTAACCCGGTAGAGAAGAACTAGCCCTCCCCTCTTTGACTGATGGTTCTTGTTGCCTGTCCCTTCTGTTGTCATTTAACAGAACTATTTAACCTGCTGAAAGGGGTTGTGTTTAGACCGCTGGTTGGTGGAGACATTTTGACTATATTCTGGACCTGCGTTGTCGCGTAATGCGTCATATGACGCGCCGCGTTGGCGCATCCGGAAGTCATCCGGGGCGCGCAGCGCGTAACGTAAGCATAACAAGTCATGTGACTTGTTAATAAAACTTTTCATTGGTTCATTTTACTTTTCTTATTGTAATGATGAAAGGCTTGGTCATATCACCTAAAAATTACGCTTTTAATTACTTCCGAACATTATTTTTTCTTAAATATATGTTATAATGTTCCAGGCTAATGTACTTTCCCGGAAATTTTACAACTGTCCTGCAAGTAAAATATATTCTTTTTTCGAGAAAAAGAGCGTTTCTTCGTCCCATGACGGAGCCGTTGAGCAAAAGAGGGTCGACCTGCTGTCTTAGTCGCCGATACGCCTGAATATGAGATTCTTATCGATCACTTTATGTTGCAGGAATAGAAAACACAACAGCCCTTGACCATTTATCTTTACTGCGTTCCTTCGTATTATACCTTTTACCCTTCATGTAATTGGTCTGCTTTATTTCACTTGCCTTTTAATGATTCTAAAACAGTGACTATTATTAAAAACGTTACCAATGTATATACTACTACCATGTTTTCTTTTAAAAACCTTTATTGTGAAAATTTCATTATACAAATACGAGCCTATAACCACGTGGGCCTGCCACGGAGCAAACTGTAATCGTATATGATGAATAGACATTTACACTGTAGAGGAACGTAACGGGCGGGCCATTAGGTTGCAAGAACTAAGGTGTCTAACAGTTACGGAATCGGTGGACGTACATTTTATAATTAAAATACGACAGGGCCAGTTACAATAAAATTATCTAGATATACATTTGCGGGCAAGTACCATGGGTGACGTTAATTCGAATTTTCAACAGTACAGTAATCAATAACACATCAGAACTTAATATCAATAGGGATGTCGAAATATTCAATCAATACTCGTCCCCGCCCGCCATGTGCTTCAAAACTGCATACGTATCTCGTGATTTCAAGGTTCTGCAACCAGTACACAACAAGGAGTTACGAGTCCCATTTATTCCGGCGCCATTTTGGGCGAGGACGGGCAGGTCCAGGATATAGTCAAAATGTCTCTACCAACCATCGACTATGATGATGTTCATATGCTGTATTTATTAGAGTAACACTCATCTGTCCACATGAAATTAATTTACCACAATCTAAACATGTCATTTTAATCTTTCCAAAGTTCTTCTAAATATTTGGGACCGTTTCCCTTGCCTCTGAAGCTCTCAGTGCCACTTCTTTGATGAATGTACTAGCAGGTCAGGGGTTCTCCTCCAAATCTCTCTTTTATGCAGCACTATAATTAATTGGTGCCACCTCTCCATATGACGATGCATGGTATAGTTACCACAACTATATATTTTTTCGGTTCCTCTGGAGAGTTCATCGTGGCAGATGAAGCGTGTAACGTACCGGGCATTTACCTTTTTTTGCATGTACAGGAAAGGAAAAAAAAATCGAGCGTCCGAGTTCTAAGGTGTCCCAGGGCCATTTTAGTGGACCAGGCCCAAATCCAAAGACCAGGCCGCCATTTTGAGAGTCCTCTTGCAGCCGCCTGTCGCTGTAGCATCAAGAGCAGCCGAAACTCAGCTGAATGGCAACTGAAACGGTAAAGGGGCGCCCCACTACATTTCAGCATTGTAGGATGACCACACCAGTACAGCAACTTGCTAGACATCACCTCGGTGCCATCCGGATCTCGGCGCCCCACTGCAGATGAAGTGCCTCTCAACTATGAAACCACCACGGTGACATCCGGATCTTGGCGCGTTGTGCTGCCTTCGGCCTATTCGCACATCGGTCCGCTACTGACGCCATCTCACAGGCTAATGGGGCGACCCACGCCGAGTTTCAGCATTGTAGGATGACCACACCAGTACAGCAACTTGCTGGACATCACCTCGGTGCCATCCGAATCTTGGCATCTCAACGCCTAGTGGTATCTTCCATACAGAAAATATTGTTACGCTGCCTTTGGCCCCATTCGCACATCAGTCCGCAACTTAGACATCACCTCGGTGCCATCCGGATCTTGGCATCTCAGCGCCTTGTGGTGTCAGTCAGAAAATATTGTTGCGCTGCCTTTGGCCCCATTCGCACATCAGTCCGCTACTGACACCATCTCACAGGCCAATAGGGCGCCCCACGCCGACTTTTACCATTGTACGATGGCCACAC
The DNA here is from genome assembly GCF_964261635.1 of Lissotriton helveticus. Taxonomy (NCBI): domain Eukaryota; kingdom Metazoa; phylum Chordata; class Amphibia; order Caudata; family Salamandridae; genus Lissotriton; species Lissotriton helveticus. The sequence continues at coordinate 928,119,607 of NC_136063.1, forward strand.
CAGTGGCACAACTTGCTAGACATCACCTCGGTGCCATCCGAATCTTGGCATCTCAACGCCTAGTGGTATCTTCCATACAGAAAATCTTGTTACGCTACCTTTGGCCCCATTCGCACATCGGTCCGCAACTTAGACATCACCTCGGTGCCATCCGGATCTTGGCATCTCAGCGCCTTGTGGTGTATTCTCTTCAGAAAATATTGTTGCGCTGCCTTTGGCCCCATTCGCACATCGGTCCGCAACTTAGACATCACCTCGGTGCCATCCGGATCTTGGCATCTCAGCGCCTTGTGGTGTCTTCTACTCCGAAAATATTGTAGAAAATATTGTTGCGCTGCCTTTGGCCCCATTCACACATCAGTCCGCTACTGACACCATCTCACAGGCCAACGGGGCGCCCCACGCCGACTTTCAGCATTGTAGGATGGCCACACCAGTGCGGCAACTTACTAGACACCACCTCGGTGCCATCCGGATCTTGGCACGTTGTGCTGCCTTCGGCCTATTCGCACATCGGTCCGCTACTGACACAAACTCACAGGCCAACGGGGCACCCCACGCCGACTTTCAGCATTGTAGGATGGCCACACCAGTGCGGCAACTTACTAGACACCACCTCGGTGCCATCCGGATCTTGGCGCGTTGTGCTGCCTTCGGCCTATTCGCACATCGGTCCGCTACTGACGCAAACTCACAGGCCAACGGGGCGCCCCACGCCGACTTTCAGCATTGTAGGATGGCCACACCAGTGCACCTTACTAGACACCACCTCGGTGCCATCCGGATCTTGGCGCGTAGTGAAGCTGCAGCAGCTGCAAATAAGCTTCAGACAGTGTTACAACCGCTGCTCAGAACTCTCAACTATGACACCACCTCGGTGCCATCCGGATCTTGGCGCGTTGTATTGCCTTCGGCCTATTCGCACATCGGTCCGCTACTGACGCCGCCTCACGTGCCAACGTATTTTCTCCGCCTTTTATACCCTATGCCGCATAACAGGTCATGTGACTTGTTTATAAAACTTTTCATTGGTTCATTTTACTTTTGGTTTCCTAATGATGGAAGGCTTGATCATGTGACCTAAAAACAACACTTTTCATTGGATGAAAACTGTTTTTTTTTCCCAAACGATGAAAGCCCCACCTTGTTTCTGGATGTTTCAGACTGAAGCTGGCGTCAGCATGAGAGCACCACCATCTCGTAGCTCAGTCGTGGTCATTCCGCGAGCAATCATGGCAGCCGCTCCCCACCAGAAGCCTGCAGGAGTCGGAGCCCCCAAAACTTTTGATGAATTCTCAAGGCGGAGGGGACGCTTTCGAGAATGGGGTCCAAGACCTAGCAGACAAGCGTCCGATTTCCAAGGTGTCCCAGGGCCATTTCAGTGGACCAGGCCCAAAAAGGAAACAGCCTGCCGCCATTTTGAGAGTCCTGTGACAGCCGCCTATCGCTGCACCGCAAGAGTGGGCGCAACTCAGCTGAATTGCGGCTTTTGACACAGTGGACCAAAAACGGACGGAATGGCAACTGAAACGGTAAAGGGGCGCCCCACTACAACAGATGACACTCCACCTGGAGAGGCCCGTTCACGCCGCCTCCCCCGGGGCGCCCCACGCCGTTATTCGGAGCAGCATTGTAGGATACCAAAACCAGTGCGGCAACTTACTGGACATCACCTTGGTGCCATCGTTCTGCTGCCTTGGAACTATTCGCGCAACAGTTTGCTACTCATGACCCACCCCCCGCGACGCCCCATGCCGTTATTTGCTGGGTGGCAACTTACTAGACATCACTTTCGTGTCATCTAGATTTCAGCGCGTTCTGCTGCCTTGGAACTATTCGCACAACAGTTTGCTACTGATGACCCACCCCCCGCGACGCCCCACGCCGGAAATCTGGACGTTGTGCTGCGTTGGGACTATTCGCACAGCCGACCGCTACTTCGTTGTTTTTCCCTAAAAATGTTTATATGTTATTACTATTTTTGTTTTCTTGTATATATTTATAAATTATTAAAGTTTTATAATCTTACTACTTTGTCGGAGTGCTATATATTTTTAATGTGACACATAATTGTAAAAACTTTGATGTACAAAGAGTCATCCCTGGAATCTTCCGCTTCAGGCCCGGTCCCCTCCCCAATCACAATACAGGATGGTTTTCAGATAATAGCAACGCTTCTGCTGTGACGGATCTCATCGAGTGTGGGCCTTGATCTACTATAACTCCTTTGAAGAGGGGTGATTCTTTACAGCTGTGGCCATAAACTACATCTGCAGGGCTAGCTGATACCCTAGGACCAGCCTGGACAATCGGACACAGAGGAAAAGGAGTGTCAGAGGGTGCGGTAGTGAATAGGGCGAAAGGGAGGTGTCGGGCGGGCACAGGGTGTGATTCTCAGGGAAGAGCAGCGCAGATGGGGGGAGGTTTATTACCCATGCATAAGACAGAGAGCGGGGGTGACCACTGCCTGGGGGAGATGCTTGCGAGGGTGGGGAGCCATGCTAAGGATCGACAGCGTGCACAGAGTGGGTCTGGTCAAGGCATCTAAAATGGCTGCCGTGCACGACAAAAGTGTGGCATTTGAAAAAAGACAAGATGGCGCAGACAATGTTTTTCAACACTTCCTGATTTCCTTCGAATCTAACGTTAACAGACGTTGGGGCATATTACCAAAGTTAAGCGATATTTATCCCTAACGATGCTTAGCAACGATTTTTTTACCGTCAGAAATTATCGCAGATAAACCTTGCTATTATCAAGGTTTATCGGAAATACGATAAAAAACGACCGCAATGCATTAATATCGCTGAAAACTCAGCGATATTCATGCATTACCGAGCTAATGCTCTAAGCCATGTTATCCACCTCCCATTGGATAACATGGCTAAGAACTGCTCAGGGCAGGTGGTAGCTTTTGGAGATATTCGCGCTTATCTCGAATATTTCCAAAAGTTGATAATAGGAGATAGCGATGTTAGCGACTGTTTCCAGTCGCTAACATCTTGGCATGCCCACTTTGCATGTCATTAGTGATAAATATCACTCACATGCAAAGTGGGGCCCAAGATGGTCGCTATCTTCTACTAGCCGTCGCTAACTGGTGTTAGCAACAGCTAGGTAATACACATATAATTTTATCTCCGCGAAGCGGAGCGCTGTTACAGATATATATCTTGTTTTTGAACGTTAATTTCTCAAAATGCACTGAAGCACATATATTGAGACCTAGCAAAGGCACATCGGGCTACCAGTCCCTACAATTTTGCCAAGTTTCGTGCAAATCCATTCAGCTGTTCGATCCTACCGAGAGACAAGATGGCGGCCGCTACGGACTGTTTGGAATGTTTACAGACACCGGAGAGCCAATCAGCTTCGCTTCGCAAAGCTCCGTAACGCGAAAAGTACGCGAAGCGGTGCGCTGTTACAGATATATATCTTTTTTTGAACGTTAATTTCTCAAAATCCACTGGAGCACATATATTGAGATCTAGCAAAGGCACATCGGGCTACCAGTCCCTACAATTTTGCCAAGTATCGTGCAAATCCATTCAGCTGTTCGATTATTATTATTTTTATTTTTTTTTGCCCCCCGGGGCCCTTTTAAAACCTCCACATCAAACCTAAACGGTCAGGGAGGATCTACTATGCCCCCTTATGGTCATTTGCCCCTTCGGTTTGGCCTCCGCTTGTCTCTCGATCCTACCGAGAGACAAGATGGCGGCCGCTACGGACTGTTTGGAATGTTTACAGACGCCGGAGAACCAATCAGCTTCGCTTCACAAAGCTCCGTTGCGCGAAAAGTACGCGTACTGGAGCGCTGCCCGGTCCGCTGTTACAGATATATATCTTTTTTTAAACGTTAATTTCTCAAAATCCACTGTAGCACATATATTGAGACCTACAAAAGGCACATCGGGCTACCAGTCCCTACAATTTTGCCAAGTTTTGTGGAAATCCATTCAGCCGTTCGGGCTAAAAGTGAGGCCAACCGCCCTATGGAAAACTCAATGTTAAAAACACGTTTTGGGACCCCCCTTTTTTCTCTGCCCCCCCTTGACGAACCCCCCCCAAATTTCCAGGGGCTGCTCAGAAACAAAATGTTCCATTTTCCAGAAAATTTCAGCCAATTCCGTCCACAAACGCCAAAGTTATTAGACATAGAATTTTCAAAAATCCCATAGAGAAAAAATCCTAACTATATATACCTACTGGCGACCGCCAGTAGGTAATATATATATATATGTGTATATATATATATATATATATATTTTACCTACTGGCGGTCGCCAGTAGGTAGTTATAGTTAAAACCTAGTTTCCATAGGAAATCCGCAACATTCTATTTGGAATAACTTTGGCGCCTGTGGACGAATTTCGCGAATTTCTCCAAGAAGATGGCCTGCTCTGCTCCGCTTCGTCCCTCAAAGTTTGGGGGTGATTCGTGAAGCAGGGGCCTAGAAAAAAGAGGGGGTCCCAAAACGTGTTTTCCCCATTCAATTTCCAGTAGGAACTTTAGCCGGGGCTACAGCCTGAACGGCTGAACGGAATTACACCAAACTTGGCAAAAATGTAGAGTTCTGTTCGCAGATGGGCCTTTTTGTCATATGGTGTAAATCCGTTCAGTAGTTCCTGAGGAAATCAAAAGTAAAATCATAGATATATATTGAAGGTGTTACGGTAAGTTTACTGTAAGATTACTGTACTCGGTACCTTCCCGAGCACGAGCTGAATGCTAATTGGCTGTCAACTGTCTGTTAACACTCTAAACCAGACAGTGTTGGCAGCCATCTTATGCCTTCATAGACTGAGGCACAAGAAAGCAGAAAAACAAATGTGTAGAACGCAAACAGGGGGCAGGGTAGAAACACCCTGACCCCCTAGGCCTGCTCAGGGGGTCCCACAAGGACCCCCAAGGCCCCCCAAAAGTTTTTTTTTAAAATCACGGGGTACGCGTACGGTACGCGTACCCCGTGGAGAAAACAAAAAACCCTGGTGTGCTTTTTTTAATATTAGCCCCCGGGGAGCAAATCCCCCCCACAATGACCCAGGGACCGCCACCCCCCGGGGCAAAGTTATTATGCTAGTGGGGGGCATAGAGCCCCCACGCAGCCCCGGGGACCGCCACCCCCCGGGGCTCTGTTGTTAGTGATGGGGGCCTCTGAGGCCCCCCGAGCCCCGGGGACCGCAACCCCCGGCGCTATTTTTCTAAGTATGCGGGGGGCTCACGGCCCCCCGCAGCCCCAGGGACCGCCACCCCCCGGGGCACTAATATCCGTGACCGACCCCCCAGCCCTGGAGACCCCCCCTGGGCTTTGGACATGTTGGGAGGGGGGCCGCTTGGCCCCCCTCCTCGAGCCCTTGATAGCCCTGGGGATCGCCACTCCCCAGGGCCGGCTCCTGCAGTGTCCCGGGGTGCCCACCCCCGGGACACTGCTGTTTGCTGTGGTAGGGGGGGAGCTTCGCGGCTCCCACCCTACCACAGCAAACTGCTTTGATTTTTGAAAGAGAGAGCAGGAAACCTGCTCTCTCTTTCAAAAGTCAAAGCCAATTGCTTTTCTGTATGGGGAGCAGCATGTTAGCTGCTCCCCATACAGAAAAGCAATGCCGGCTCCCGCAGGATACGGGGAGCCGGCAGGGACCATGGGGGGCTTGAGGAACCCCCCACGGCCCCTAACAAGGAAGGCCAGGCCCTGGGGGATGGGGTCCCTGGGGTCAGAAGTGTCCCGGGAGGGGGGCCACGTGGCCCCCTCCCCAAAAAAAAAATAATAATAAAAAAAAGGCAGGCCCCGTGGCCTTAAGTGGCATATAGGAGGGGGGCAGCAGCCCCTCTCCACAAAAAATAAAAAAATAATGTTGGCCTTGCCCCGGGGGATGGGGTCCCCGGGCCTGAAATAGGCCACGGGAGGGGGGCCACACGTCCCCCTTCCGATTTAAAAAAATAAAAAAATAAAAATTGGGGGCAGGCCCTGGGGGATGGGGCCAAAAAAAAAGAAAAAGACTTAAAAGTTTTTTTTTTTTAAACGGGATCGGGAGGAGGCCACGCCTCCTCCCTGTACGTCTCTGCAAACGCGCACCCTGGCGCGTTTGCAGAGGGGGAAGTAATTCCCCTCACATACTGGACGTCCCTGGGACCAACTAGCCTACCAGGAGCCTCCAGTATGGGCCAGAGGGCTCCCGTGCAGAGACATGTAAGGAGGCCACGCCCCTTTTTACACCTCTCTGCAACGCAGCCCCCTGGCTCACACTAGAGGTTGTTGGTGGGCTAGTTGGCCCCCAGGGACCCCCAGTATGCAAGGGGAATTCGGTCCCCCTGTGGTAAATAAATAATTAATTACCGGTACTATTTTTGAATACAGTGAATAAAACAGATAGCTCAATAAATAAGAGACAGGATTCGAGGTATCTTGAGTCTACAGGCTTTAATCAGGCATAAGGGACAGGAACAGGACAGCCTGAAAGCACGGGACGGCAGCTGCCGGGGAAATGGGAATCGAGGAATTGGGGGCATGGGCATAAGTGGGTAACTTTTAGTAACAGTGCACAGTATATATACTTAAACAAATACATTACATTCAATACAGTAGGCGTAGCAGTAGGCGTTTCTCGTAGCAGTTGCGAAAGATAAGGACAAAATGATGTAACAAGAAGGCGTGTACAGGGCGTATACATAGACATGTGATGTAAACGTAACAGAAGTGTCATAAATGGGGCGGAAACATGGAGGGGGCTACCTGAGCAGCTGGGACCTTTAACCTAGTGGTGCGCGCAAACGGGCGATGACGTGTTACCAGGGAGAACTGGGGGCTATGACTTCTGCGCTAGAAGAGGAGACTAAAGTCTGCAGTGTCAGAACGACATGTACCTGTATCATATCTGGTATCTGGTGTTTGGAGTACATGTTGATAGAATCCAAAAGTTATCAGGGCAAAGGCTACTTGACACTAAGACTGGTGCATGCATAATTCTACATATATTGCGTGTGCTAGGAATATTCTATGAATATTAATACAGTATTTCTCTTACATGGAGACAGAAAGGCTAGACCATGGCTGAAACTGTTGATGCGATTCAGTAGCTTAGGAATGCAGAGAAGGAGGGCTGGACTGATAACTAGAAGCATAACATACTCTTGGCAGACTGGCAGGCAGAGCCAGGCCGGGCACTGTGAGGCAGGAAGTAAGTGAAGGGTCAGGGATGCAGGTGGGGGCTGCATCGCTCCTCGGAGAGGGTTCAGGAGACAGGAGCTGAAACTGGTGTCCGGGCCCTTTTGAGGCCTAGAAACGGGGACAATTCAATGAATTAACGTGCACACTGTAAAATGTGGCAACATAGGCCTAATACTCGTTGTTTTCACGAGAACTGGAAACTAACATACTAGAGATAGACACAACTGTAATTGCGTCTTTAATCAATCATAGGGGGATACATGCATATCGATCATGCACATATAGCATAATATGGGGAACACGTAGGCACATATAACATGGCAAAATTTACTTTTCCACATTCCCTCCTTGTGCCCTACGTTTCCATCAAGAAACATCAATATTCATGATACCATCTATCATTTCATATAGCATCATTTGCTCGTCTTCAATTGTCTTGGAACGGGATTTAGGACTAGGAATACAAGAGGTAGCACACATGCCGCAAATCGCAGGGCCACATTGTATACAGAGGCAGCAACTGAAAATGATCATTACTGCTATACCTAGGAATGACAATACTTTCCATCCCCAGGCAGATATGATACTCCAGAGCCAACCGGACCATGTCCAGGTGCCTGGATTCTGGTGTAACTGATGGGCAATTTTATGAAGTCTGGTTATAGCTGAATAAACAGACGGCGCGTTATTAGGAATGAAAATGCAGCAACTAGATCCGATGACTCTACATGCTCCTCCTCTATCGGCCAGTATGACATCAAGAACGAGACGATTTTGGAGCACGACAAATCTCATAGCAGATTGCTCTTCGGTTAAGTTACCTAGAGCGGAAGTAGTCTCATTCACTACTGCTTCAAGGGTTCTGGTTAACCTATGTATTAACTTACTATTCTGGACAGGTCCTATAAAGAAAAAGAAACCTTTATTAAAATCTGTATACTGTTCTAGAGTCGTTTCAGTTTGATCGACAATTGGGGACTCGGTCTCCCTTCTATGTCTGACGTGTACTAGATGTGTGTTTCTGTGATAATCGGATGGGGCTAGAAAAACTGGTGGCAGTAGGAAGGCAATGTAACATGTTCCATCCCAATCGAGGGGCAGACGAACATATGCGGTCTGACCACAAACAAAATAAGAATGACGTGAGGCTTAGAAAATAGATTTCCCACTGTCACTATACTTGACAGTAGTAGTACAATCACTATGTCCTACATGTGCGGAACGATTCTTTCTGATACATAATTCGCCTTTGACTGGTAGTATTGAAATAGCAGGCAAAACGGGAGTAGTATCGGACTGAACATTCAGGACCATAAAATTCGAAGAATAATTACCTAAATCATACACTTCATTTTCTAGATCTAACCCTGTTCTATGGGAAAGACCTTGCTTGTCTGGGAAACATGTTCGATTCAGAAAGGACATATCATTCGAGGATGACGTTAACGTGGACCATGATCCACATGAACCATTATGTGAAAACGGATAAGGAAAGAGTGGCAGAACTCCCTTCGGTGTCTGGAAAGGGGGGAGTCGACCACACATCCAACAATTAGTGGCATTGCTGGTCTGATGTGAATAGTGTAACATTCGGATAAATGTGTTATTACGCATAGCAAGACGATAGGATAGCTCGTGAGGAGGCAGATCACTAAATGTGTGCTCTACTGTAGCATTAGAAAACATATGTACATGTGAAATTGGAAAACATAAATGTAAAGCATAACTTGTGCATGTAACCATAAGACTCAAAAATAACAAGAAAAATAGTACGATAATACATCTTTTAGAGTTTTGACTAACTCTCTCACTGTGTGGGTCTGTCTCATACATGTCAGGAACCTGTCTAACCGTTTCACCCGAGAGGGACTTAGACAATTAAACTGGCTGACTTATTTTACTAGACCTTAGCTTATCTTTATACTCCTGCTGCGGAGTTTTCTCTAACAGGGGAGGCTTGAGTTCAGAGTCTGTTTTTAGGCAGTCTTTAGGAATAAGGCAGTCCTTAACAAATGTCGTAATCCATGGAACTTCTTGATATGGCTGGTGTGGACCCACCCCTTCCGGCCCTCTAGCTTGACCGCGGTCCTTGTTGTCAATAACACCATTCGAGGCTCTTTCCACCGGGGCTCCAGCGGACTTGAACGATCAAAATTGCGGACCAAAACATATTCTCCCGGAACGACTTCATGCGGTTTCACCTCGGTGTTGTCTGGAAATGTAACGGCAACCTGTGAACGACAAGAGTGTAGGGCAGACATCAAGGAAGCTAGGTAATCTGTCAGCATATTACTGGAAACGTCTGTAATACTACGGGGTCTAGGTGTACCCCACATGTTTGGAGGACGGCCGAATACGACCTCATACGGGAACAGACCTGATCTGGAATGTGCAACCATCCTCATATAGAATAGAGCGACTGGCAGAGCTATTAGCCAGTCTACACCTTTTTCTCTACATACTTTAGCAATTCGGATTTTCAAAGTCTGATTATGTCTCTCTACGAGACCGGCTGCTTCAGGATGGCGTACACAATGGAACTTCCACTGGTACCCTAACAGAAGGGAAACATGTTTCATGAGCTCGGATGAGAATGGCTGGCCGTTATCTGAATACACGACCCTAGGGAGTCCATAGCGGGGAAAGAACTCACGAACCAACTGCCTGGCAGTGGTCGCAGCTGTGTAATCTGTAACTGGATATGCTTCTGTCCACCTGGACAAAGCGCATACAACTACGAGGACATACTTGAAACCTCGACATCGCTCCATCTGAATATAATCCATCTGGAGGACTTCAAAAGGGTGGTCAGGAGGTTGGAATCCACCTTGTTCCACCGGGACACTTTTACCTGGATTGAACTGACAACATATCATACAGGTACGTACTTTCTGCTTGGCTGCAGCTCGTAAATGCTTGTTGAACCAAAGGTTCTGAATACTGTCTAACATAGCTTTTTCTCCTAGATGTGCTGGACTATGTGCGGTATTAATAATGACTTGAACCATAGAGTCGGGGAGAAACCATGTGGCTTTTCCCTTCGTCAACCATCCTTGATCTGTCTGGACCCCTCCTTGTTCGGACCATTTCTTGATTTCTTCAGGAGTAGCATGTAACTGTATGTCTATGACATCTTGTGTAGGGTCCTTAACAGTCATACAAGTAGTCTGATCTGGAGTGAATGTCTGTGTCGTGTTAACTGGAATGTCTGGAGTCTGAGCTGTAAGCTTGGCTGTTCGATCTGCTAGATCGTTACCTTGGGAAATGATGTCAGTGACTTTCGTATGTGCCTTGCACTTCATGATGGCGATAGCTGTCGGTAAATGTATTGCATCTAACAGAGCTTGAATGAGAAGACCATGCTGAATCTTGGTTCCATGAGAAGTCATGAAACCTCGTTCTTGCCAGAGCACTCCAAAGTCGTGTACGACTCCGAATGCATAACGTGAATCTGTGTATATGTTTACTTTCTGGTTCTTGGCACGTATGCAGGCTTGGGTCAGAGCGACTAGCTCTGCTGCTTGAGCAGACAGGGTGTCAATACGACGTGTTTCTATAACTTCGGTGTCAGTAGTCACTGCATACGCGGCTACTAGTTCTCCTGTACTTGTTCTCATACATGAACCATCCACATAAAGTGTCAGGTCGGGATCAGGTAATGCAATATCTGTCAAGTCTTGTCTTGGCTTAGTCATGGTGTTAACAACTTCCACACAGTCATGTGTGGCAGGATTGGAAGTAACTGACGGTAACAGTGTAGCAGGATTTAGAATGTTGCAGCGTCTGATTTCTATGTGTGGCTGGAACAGTGTAAGTTCATAACCTGTTAAACGTGCAATTGTCAAATGCTGAGTCTGGGTTCTGTTTAAAAGAACTTCCACAGAGTGTGGAACTTGTACTGTCAGGGGATGTCCTAACACTATGGAATCACTTTGTCTGATCGCTAGAGCTGTGGCTGCAACTGACTTGAGGCACGCAGGCAGAGCCTGGGCCACTGGATCTAATGTGCTAGAAAAATAAGCACAGGGCTTGTATTGTCCTGCTTGATCTTGTGTAAGAACAGATAATGCAGTACCATCACGTTCTGTGACAAAAAGTGTAAAAGGCTTACTGTAGTTCGGTGTTGCTAGAACAGGTGCTTGGCATAAGGCTTTCTTTAACTCATTGAAAACAAGTGTATGTTCCTGGGTCCAAGGGAGGACAGTCGATACGGCTGCCTCCTGTGTCGTTAGCTGTATCAGTGGCTTAGCTAGAAATGCATACTGAGGAATCCATTGTCTGCAATAAGAAGTGAGGCCGATAAAAGCTCGTACCTCCTTCTGTGTCTTGGGCTGTGGAAGACTCGCTATTAACTGGATACGGTCAGGTGTCAACTGCCTACCCCACTTGGACAGTAAGTGTCCCAAGTAGACCACTTGCTGGACACAGAATTGTAATTTGGAAGGGGACACCTTGTGCCCCATCTCGGCCAGAAAATACAGAACTGTAAGTGACGCTCGCTCGCAGTCACGTTCAGAACGGGCTGTGATCAATAGATCATCGACATACTGGAGCAGGGCAGTGTCAGTTGGCATGTGAATATTGTCTAGTTGTCTCTTAAGTGCTTGACTGTAAATACTAGGACTTTCTGTAAAACCTTGAGGAGCTCGTGTGAATTTATAGCTTCTTCCATTTAAACAGAATCCGAAAAGGTACTGGCTGTCTGGATGAATGGGGACACTGAAAAATGCGTTCTTGAGATCGATAACTGTGAAGAACGTAGCTTCAGAATCAATGGCTGTCAATAGGGATGAAATATCTGGGACTACTGGGTACTGAGGTATGATACATTTATTAAGCTCTCGAAGGTCAATCACTAATCGATATACTGGAGGTGCTTTTGGATCAGTACGTTTCAGGACTGGAATGATAGGAGAATTACATACATTGGAGTCAGTTTCTACAACCACTCCTTGAGCAATAAGTTCATCAATAATTTTGGATAAGGCTGCTATAGCCTCAGGTGGCAATTTGTACTGTCTGATTCGTGGCAAAACTACACCTCGTTTCAGAGTCACACGATGGGGTGTGATATGCATACAACCTACATCAGTTGGACCTTGCGCCCATAAATGCTGTGGTACATTCAATAATCTTGGATCAAAATCACGTAATACATAATGACCTTTGAAGTCTCTCAAAAACAAGCGGACCCCCTCTGGGGAACAACAAATTACTGCACCTAATTCTTTCAATGTCTTAATGCCTAACAAATTTTCTGGACACGATTTCGTGAGTAACAAATCAGTAGTTCGGGACAATGGACCAACTTCTAGAGTAACTGGTTTCGATATTTCATTAACAATCGGCTTTCCTGAAAATCCAAGGGAAACATTTCTAGAGCCTGAGAGCGGAGCCCCTGGAACCTCGTCATGACTGATAGTAGTCCTACTTGCCCCTGTATCAATCAGAAACTTTCTGTCTTTCCCTAATACTTGACTGTGTACATAGGGACCCTCTTGATCTACAGGTATCTCGATGAGAGGCAAGCCTACCTCCCTCTCTAGGCTGTTTCATGAATACGGCTGATAATCTGGATATTCTGTCTGGGCATACTGGTACATCTACTGTGTAACATGCTGTGTTGCAGCGATAGGCTGCGGTGCTGGAACTGTCTGTTGTGCATTCTGTGGTGACTGAGAAGTCTGTGAAACTTGTTCTTGTCTAGGCGGACGTGGTCTTTCTTTAGTTTTACCAGTAGCTATGTTGTGTTTCAGAACTGCACACTCGTTTATAAAATGACCTGGCTGTTTACAGTAATTGCATGTCCCTTTAACGGGAGCTGCAGGATGACTGGCTTGATTCGGACCCCTCTTCTGACTGTCTTGTGGAACAGATTGTGCAACTAATACTTTCATTTTCGTGTCTTTCATACGTCTCCTTTCGTGTTCTTGCTCTTCCCTGATTCTGTTCTGGTGATACTGGAGCATTTGTAACATTTGTGATGGAGTATTAGCTTGCCAGGTACTTTCGACTTTCAATACTCGATTTTTAACTTGTGGACTTGAATTCTCGACTAGTTTGGTAACAAAAAGATGAGGGTACGATTCACTACTTGTTTTCAGACCACTGTTAATAATAAAACATTTTTCGAATCTAGAATAAAAATCACTAGTGTCTTCATCTTGTTTCTGTTTACAAGCTGAGATTGCATCCCAATCTTCCTTTTTCGTGGCTAGTAATCTTGGCAAAACTTGTATCAATAACTCGGGCAAATCTTTACATTTTTCCCCAAGACCGGTACCTGGTACTCGTAAATTATCTTCAGCTTCTAGAGCTGTCCAATCAATCTTTTTCTCTCCCACCTCCCATTCTTTTTCCTTAAGTTTTTCATATACCCCTACGGGCAACAGGACCTTTAACATTTTAATGATATCAGGATACGTGTATTCTCCCATACGGAGCATGTCTTTTAATTCTCGATGGAACCCTGCTGGATCTTTATCGTGACAAGGAATTAACTTTTTCATCTCTAAGAGTTCCATTTTTGTGATAGGGGTGTAAACAAATACTCGTTCTAGATCACCACCCGTTCCTCTAACTGGGTGTACTTCTCGTAACGGATTCTGTCTATCTATATAGAATGATTTACTTTCTGGAGGTGAGACGTGAACAAAATGCGGATTCAAAAACGTTCGATATTTGTGGCGCTGTTCTAGAATGATACTAATTAAATCAGTACCTAGACCTCTCCATCTGTACTGGAGTAACTCGTTCAAAACATCATGTAGCGGACCTGGATCAGAATGCTGTCCCTCATACAGTGTAATGAGGTGCTGGATCATATACATTCCCACCAGTCGCTGCTCGGCTGGGGGCAGTTTCAGAAACATTTGTGCCACTATTTCGTCTGGAAAAGTGGGAGAATCAGTAGTCCATCGGACTGCTGATCGGGCTAGTTCTTGTTCATGCATTGTACTAAGCTCACTATAGCCGATTCGTGATTTCAGAATGTGATCGGTAGCCTGGAATACTTGCTCAAGAGAACCCTGTTCTGGTGCTGGAGGAGGGAAAACTTTCTTGTGATCTAGGCGTGAATGTCGGTCGGGAAGTCTAGTTCTACCTACATACGCTATTCTGGAGGGATTCTCGTCGTCTACCTCTTCATTATCAGAGTTGTCTTCTTTCTCGGTTACTTGTGTTGCTTCCCGTTTCTCGTGTAACTTTATTATTTCCCTACGAATTTTCTTGTACATACTCTCTATACAGTTCTGTGTCTTGTGTCTTCCCTCGGTTATATGGTCACTCCACCTGGTCAAGACTTTCATTTCTTCTGGATCTTTATCCGGATAATCTTGTTCTCTTATTAAACAATTAATTAAAAACTTTAAAAGCATAAGCTGAATCTCGACTTTTCTTTGAATCATGGCGTCGCGAAGACTTTCTGGATCTACTCCTGTACGGATAAAACGATATATTCTGTCTAGATATTCTTTCATATTGGGCAGGGTGTCCAAATATTCGGTCACCCGTCTTAAACGTAATGAGTATATGACCATATTACCATCGCCTGAAACTGGATCATAACGACATTCGGTAAGTGCTCGCTTGATATCTGTAAATGTTTGAGTTTTTGGCGTACGCTGTAACGCTCGTTCATGTAGCTCAAGTAGCGTCATACGTCTGTGTTGAGGCGGGGTTCCAGGAGGACTTCCCCCCGCGGCTCCTAAACTAGAATCGTCGATGGGTACTGTACGGGCTGGCAGAGTGACTGATGTAGCGGGCACATGTACTGTAGGCTGGATCGGGGGTGCCGTAACAGATGCTGCAACGGGTGCCCCGGTGGCTGGAGGAACAGGAATTACATTATTTACGGGAGCAGACGGAACAGGATTTGCATATTCCGGGACTGTATCGTCCAAATAGGACGAGAGAAAAATATCAGCTGCGGTCGGTTTGTGACGTAGCTTAATCGGAATTAATGGCGGCGGAAAATTACATGGTGCTTCCGGGGTTGCTTTTGGCAAGCCCTCGGCAAGAAGAGGATACATACCCTTAATAAGGGCATTTCTCTGTCTGTCTGACTGTTCTGCTTTAACTCGTTCACCTACTTCGATTAATTCCCTTTCTTGGGCTCTTTCTGAGGATTCCCTACTTAATTCTGTTTTTCTGATTTCTTTTTCGGTTCTTCTATGAGATTCTTTGCGCCATAACTCGATGACATCTTTCTGGGACTGTCTGGCTTTCTTTTTCCATAATGCTTCTTCTACTCGCATGATGCACTCGGCATCCCATGTACCTGACATGGGCCATCTATATTTCTCTTCTAACTCCTTGGTATAATCCACCCATAAGTCTAGATATAATATGGCAGTTAAGCCATGCTTGTGATACATAAAATGACCTGGACTGTCCCTAGGCGGGACAGGAACTGCTTCCTCTAGTAACCCTTTTCGGGTCTTTAACTGACGTAACTTGGAAAATAGAGGCATTCTCTAGGCTGGAATACGAACACAATACAATACACGATGAACACAATAATGACTGGAAAAACAAATCATTCATACCACGACATTGAAAACACATTAAATAACATTTAGAATAACAGTTCGGACAGAAATATTACCTGGTATACTGAGAACAGAACACATGAATTTTCTCGAGAACCAAACTTACTAGAATGACTAGATGTACTGCTAAACAGTACGAAACTTACCGGTCCCATAAAGAGACACGTCGGACCCGCGTCCACCTAGGTGAACACTTCGGACTGGATCTGCGTACCCAAACCCACGGACCAGAGACAAATTAATTGACCCTGTCTAGATACTACCCCAGCAACGGTACTCACCGGGCAGCAAGAACGGAAGGCCTCGGACTGGACTGGACTGCTACGACGACGGACTACGAACTTCGGACTTCAGTTACAGGTGGGCCTCCGGATACCTCGGACCTTGGACTCTCGGCTTGGGCTCTGGTCGGGACTCGCCGCGTTCCTCACCGCCTCGTCTGGATGCTGGACCGCAACCTCCGTCTCCTCCGTGGGCCTGAGGGATACTTGAAGCAGAAATATCTGCACGTGCACGGTATGGTTCCGTCACGGCTGCAGAGGATCAGGGGGCCTGCGTGGCTTCGCCGGCGCGTGGGGAAAGGGCAAGTTCCTGTTCGGGCGCCATTATGTGGTAAATAAATAATTAATTACCGGTACTATTTTTGAATACAGTGAATAAAACAGATAGCTCAATAAATAAGAGACAGGATTCGAGGTATCTTGAGTCTACAGGCTTTAATCAGGCATAAGGGACAGGAACAGGACAGCCTGAAAGCACGGGACGGCAGCTGCCGGGGAAATGGGAATCGAGGAATTGGGGGCATGGGCATAAGTGGGTAACTTTTAGTAACAGTGCACAGTATATATACTTAAACAAATACATTACTTTCAATACAGTAGGCGTAGCAGTAGGCGTTTCTCGTAGCAGTCGCGAAAGATAAGGACAAAATGATGTAACAAGAAGGCGTGTACAGGGCGTATACATAGACATGTGATGTAAACGTAACAGAAGTGTCATAAATGGGGCGGAAACATGGAGGGGGCTACCTGAGCAGCTGGGACCTTTAACCTAGTGGTGCGCGCAAACGGGCGATGACGTGTTACCAGGGAGAACTGGGGCTATGACTTCTGCGCTAGAAGAGGAGACTAAAGTCTGCAGTGTCAGAACGACATGTACCTGTATCATATCTGGTATCTGGTGTTTGGAGTACATGTTGATAGAATCCAAAAGTTATCAGGGCAAAGGCTACTTGACACTAAGACTGGTGCATGCATAATTCTACATATATTGCGTGTGCTAGGAATATTCTATGAATATTAATACAGTATTTCTCTTACATGGAGACAGAAAGGCTAGACCATGGCTGAAACTGTTGATGCGATTCAGTAGCTTAGGAATGCAGAGAAGGAGGGCTGGACTGATAACTAGAAGCATAACATACTCTTGGCAGACTGGCAGGCAGAGCCAGGCCGGGCACTGTGAGGCAGGAAGTAAGTGAAGGGTCAGGGATGCAGGTGGGGGCTGCATCGCTCCTCGGAGAGGGTTCAGGAGACAGGAGCTGAAACTGGTGTCCGGGCCCTTTTGAGGCCTAGAAACGGGGACAATTCAATGAATTAACGTGCACACTGTAAAATGTGGCAACATAGGCCTAATACTCGTTGTTTTCACGAGAACTGGAAACTAACATACTAGAGATAGACACAACTGTAATTGCGTCTTTAATCAATCATAGGGGGATACATGCATATCGATCATGCACATATAGCATAATATGGGGAACACGTAGGCACATATAACATGGCAAAATTTACTTTTCCACACCCCGCTGAAAAAGCACCAGGGGGCTGCGTTGCAGAGAGGTGTAAAAAGGGGCATGGCCTCTTTACACCTCTCTGCAACGCAGCCCCCGCAGCCCCCTGGAGCATACTGGAGGTTGCTGGTGTACCCCATACATCTGGGACATTGCACTTAAGAGGATACACCTTTGAAAAAAGCAACTACTGATACGCGTCAGGTGCCTCTGTCACATGGTCACCTGCACTACTTGAAATAAAGCACCTTTTGTCCAGGAACCGGGTTTTGGCGCATTTCTTTTGTCTGGATTTAAGAAGGGGGGCATGACCCGCTCATCTTGCCACAAGCCTGAGGATTGCCAGCGATTGTGTGGTGGGACTTGAGAAAGGGAGCCGGGAAAGGCAAATGCCTTTTCTTGGCAGGTCCTGGACCCAGCGCTAATGGAGATTGAGGGGCAACAACGTGCAACATAAGTACACCAGCTTTTTCCCCCCATGGGGCCGTACTTACCGACTGTTATTGATATTGTGAGACAGAAAATTAATAACATGATGGAGATCACACACTGATTGTTTTCTGTCTCAACAGGATGAATTATGGGACTTGAAGTACGGCCAAAAGTGTGGTATGTGATCAGGTACATCTGGGACATTGCACTTAAGAGGTTACACCTTTGAAAAAAGCAACTGCTGAAACGCGTCAAGTGCCTCTGTCACATGGTCGCCTGCGCCAATTGAAATGAAGCACCTTTTGTCCAGAAAGCGGGTTTTGGCGCATTTCTTTGTTGGATTGTTTATTGCAGAAATCGCTGTTTTCCTCATCAGCCATGACCGCCCTGCAGGGTTGGGGGCCCCCGACGACAGCATCTTTTGTGTCTGGATTTAATAATAATAATAAATAATAATCCACATTTGTAAAGCGCACAATCACCCGTTAGGGTCTCTAGGCGCTGGGGGGCCGTCGGGAAGATTAAGCAAGCTGTTGCCCAGAGTCGCATGGTGCTGGGCTAATCTGCCGCCGGTGCCGGGGATCGAACCGTGATCCCCAGATTCCAGCGTCAGTCGCCCTGGCCGCGGCGCCACACCTCTTCCTCCAGGGGGGCATGACCCGCTCGTCTTGCCACAAGCCTGAGGATTGCCGCGATTGTGTGGTGAGACTTGAGAAAGGGAGCCGGGAAAGGCAGATGCCTTTTCTTGGCAGATCCTGGACCCAGCGCTAATGGAGATTGAGGGGCAATAACGTGCAACATAAGTACACCAGCTTTTTCCCCCCATTGGGCCATACTTACCGACTGTTATTGATATTGTGAGACAGAAAATTAATAACGTGATGGAGATCACACACTGATTGTTTTCTTTCTCGACAGGATGTATTATGGGACTTGAAGTATGGCCAATTGTGTGGTATGTGATCAGGTACATCTGGGACATTGCACTTAAGAGGATACACCTTTGAAAAAAGCAACTGCTGAAACGCGTCAGGTGCCTCTGTCACGTGGTCGCCTGCGCCAATTGAAATAAAGCACCTTTTCTCCAGGAACCGGGTTTTGGCGCATTTCTTTGTTGGATTGTTCAATGCAGAAATCGCTGTCTTCCTCATCAGCCATGACCGCCCTGCAGGGTTGGGGGCCCCCGACGACAGCATCTTTTGTCTGGATTTAATAAGGGGGGCATGACCCGCTCGTCTTGCCACAAGACTGAGGATTGCCGGAGATTGTGTGGTGGGACTTGAGAAAGGGAGCCGGGAACGGCAGAGGCCTTTTCTTGGCAGGTCCTGGACCCAGCGCTAATGGAGATTGAGGGGCAATAACGTGCTACATAAGTACATCAGCTTTTTCCCCCCATTGGGCCGTACTTACCGACTGTTATTGATATTGTGAGACAGAAAATTAATAACATGATGGAGATCACACACTGATTGTTTTTTTTCTTAACAGGATGTATTATGGGACTTGAAGTACGGCCAATAGTGTGGTATGTGATCAGGTACATCTGGGACATTGCACTTAAGAGGATACACCTTTGAAAAAAGCAACTGCTGAAACGCGTCAGGTGCCTCTGTCACGTGGTCGCCTGCGCCAATTGAAATAAAGCACCTTTTGTACAGGAACCGGGTTTTGGCGCATTTTTTTGTTGGATATATGCATATATATATATGCACCAGCAATTCCCACCACTTCCGTTTGGACGGCGAAGCAGGAACTCAGACCGACCACAGCAAAATCAGGCAAGGTAAAGTTTTATTGTTATTCCTTCACAGCCAGCAAGACGTGTTTCGGGCTTCAAGAGCCCTTGATCACATTCAGCTATCTGTATGCCACTTTTTGCTTTTTATTTAGTGCTTAACAAGGTGCACACCCCTTCCCACGTGGTTATTAGAGTCATGTGATCATAGATAGTAACAACAGACTGTTATCAGTGTCTGCTGGGTAGGTTCAACATTACTGCCTAAATGCATGGAGATTTTTACACGATATGACACTCCAAATTCATAGTATTATCATATTCATAACAATATAATTTGCAGTTGGTGGACTGCTATATTATTATACATTTTAAATAAAATTCATTTTTTGTTTGTAGCTGGATAAATCCATAATGTAATAAATACAATAATTATTCCACTGTGGAGTTGAATATTCGTCAATCCTAAGTTTAAGAACCTCATCACATTCTATTGATCACTTTGCTGATCCCAACAATGATTAACTTGTGAAAATACATTAAGAGTGCTCTTGTGCTATGTTTTCCCCCTTATATCTAGTGCAATTGTTCCTTACTAAAGTGCTACGAGATATGTGCAACATTAAGCGAATATTAAATATAAAGTGCATTTTCATAAATATTTACAATAACAAACATTCATAAATGGGGTTATATCTTTAGGAAAAGCAAAATTAATGTCATACAATCTCAACAGTGTAAAATTTTAAACCCAGCCGGATAAAAAACCACTATTAAAAAGATGTATATAAAAGGTATCTAAAATTGCTTATAAAACCATCAATGTTTGTTAAAATCGATAGAGAGAGTGCTAGAGGCTGGCAGAGATGGTAGTTTATCTGCAATATTTATACTCAACATGGACAATGACACATAAAATCTCATCTGTTTCGTTGTCATCGTTTTCTCACAGTGGTATATATAATGATGTCATATTTTCTGCCGCGTTTTTATATATAGGTATGCATATCCTCCGCATTGTTTAAACCCCGTGGCCATTTACTATCGAGATTAAGGATAAAAGTAGTTTCCAATTGTCTTAACTTTCTGTCGCGGTTCCCTCCTCTTTTGTTTGCAGGTACCGCTCCAATAACATAATAAGACAGACAATTGATATCCCTATTGTGACACTTGTTAAAGTGGCGTGCCACGGGGTATGCAGTATCATGATGGAGAATAGCTCTCAAATGTTGTAGTATCCTGACGTGCACCTGCAGTCTTGTGCTTCCCACATATCTTAGACCACAGGTGCACGTCAGGACATACACAGCAAAATCTGTTTTGCAGTTGTAACTGCCCTTAATGGTCACTGGAGATGTATCAAATGGAGTCGTGTACGATGTTTTATTACATCCAAATTTACATGCACGACATGTTGTGCATCTTCTGAATCCCCTGGTCGGTTGAAACCATGAAATAGCTTTTCTTGTTTCTGGGGAATTTTTGTCTAAGTCACTGCCCATGGATCTGCCTTTTCTAAAAGTTATAGTAGGAGAAGACAATAAACGTTCGTGTAGCACATTATCTGTTAGGATAATAGGCCAATGCTTCCGTACAATAGTTCTGATTTTTCTCTCCTGTCTGGAGTATGTGGTGATCAGTCTAGGACCGCCAAGATTCTCACTTTTACTGTTGTTTTACTGATTTCTCTGTTAAACAGACTCGATCTTGGACGTTCTTGTGCTTTCCTGATAGCGTTATCAATGATTTTGTCACTATACCCCCTATTTCTGAGTCTAACACACATATCTTCCTGACAGGTCTTGAAATCCTCCTCATCACTACATATGCGTTTCAGTCTGAGGATTTCTCCATAGGGTATGTTCGCCAACAAATGCCTAGGATGTGAACTGCTTGCGTGTAGCGTTATGTTGCCAGCTGTGGGTTTCCTAAATAAAGTGCTAACAAGTCTGGAATTTTTTACATGAAGTCTCACATCTAAGAAATCGATTTGAGTCCTATGAATATTTGATGTGAACTTTAAATTAAGATCATTAGAGTTGATGTCTTCAATAAATTTATGTGCTGAAGCTAGATCACCTTGCCATATTAAAAACACATCATCTATGTATCGATAATATGTGGATACATTGTCCTCCATCTGTCTTAGGTGTTTGCGCCTGAGGACCCGTTCCTCCCACCAGCCAACGTGTAAACACGCGTAGCTGGGGGAAAAACAGGCCCCCATGGCTACACCTCTAAGTTGTTTGAACAGAACATTATTGAAGAGGAAAAAATTATTACTGAGACACCAGCTGATAAGCTCCACAATAACCTTGTTATGGCCATAAAACTCTAACGGTCTAGTTGCTAAAAAATATTTAATTGCTTCTAGGCCTTGGGTATGATCTATGCTTGTATACAAGGACTCTATATCCAATGTAATTAGATAAGAATCCTCTGACCATGTCACATCATTCATTTTTGTCAAAAAATCACCGGTATCTTTAATGTAGCTGGGGAGTGATTTGACCAAATCTTGTAAGAAATGGTCAATGAATTGACCAATGTTATCACCGGCGCTATTCATAGCAGAGATAATGGGTCTTCCCGGTACCGGTGTTACCCCCTTGTGTATCTTGGGAATAAGATACAAGATCGGTAACACCGATGTTCCTTAAATAGGAAATTGCTTTCTTCGTTGGAGAGAAATCCCTCCCTCCTCCATTGCATTAAAAGCTTTTGTAGGGTTTCCCTAGCTTTTTCATATTCTTTCATTGAGCTTTTCTGATAACATGTTACATCGCTCAATTGTCTTTGTGCCTCGGTTACATAGTCCGTTTTAGGCCATAATACAAGATTACCGCCTTTGTCAGACTTTTTTTATAATCACATTGCAATTGTCTCCCAATTTCTTAACCAGTTTGTCATATGCTACTTTTCTAAAAAAGATACCACGTTGTTGCTTGTTTTTTCTGACATTGATATTTAATTTCTTCAAATCGTTTACAATCATATCATGATAGGTGTCTATGGCATCTTTTGGCATTAGGGGCAAAAAACTAGATTTATTTTTAAAAGGACTAATGCCTGCCCCCTGCTGAACGAAATCAATGTTCCTCAATCTTTCTTGTGTAGAAATGTCAACTGGGTCAGCCGACCCTTCTTCTAACATCTCTTGTTGTCCCTCATATAAGTCATGCATGGTAATCACACCTGCCGCATCAGATGCTCTCAAAGTAGGTAGGCTTAAATTTTCTACTTCCCCCTCAATATTTTCCACACAATTTGAAAAGCCCATGTCATTATTTTTATCATTTTTTAATGCAAAGTACTTTTTCAACTTCAGTTTACGGATAAAGCAGTACACGTCTATGCGAGTCCTCGCATAATTAAAGTCCTCTCCAGGACAAAAATTCAGTCCCAAAGTCAACAGTTGCTGTTCAGCTTTTGTTAGTACCACATCTGATAAATTTATAATGCTGTTATCTCTTAGCGGTGATTTTTCTGCCAAAAGTTTTTCTTCTTCTTGTTTGTGACAGTTTTTGCATCTTTTGCGCTGTTCTCTCCGGCGCCTGTTTCTGCGTTGTTTTGTGGCTGTCTTGATATTCTCGGGCGCAATGTTTTGAGTCTTTCTGCCACTAAAAAATCCAACTCCTCACTCATATTCAGGATGTTTTTTTTATATTTGTCAATTCAGTGCTGCCACTTGAGCCACTTGTGACTGATAACGTGTCTAGATTAGATGAATCATCACTAATATTGACAGATTTTTGCACACTGCTGCTTGCTGCTGAATGTTTATCTTGACTGTATTGCTTCCGTTTGTTAATATCATATTTTCGAGAGAACGTGAAAATTTGGCCATTCTCATAATCTGTCAGATCTCTTGCAAACTTGTGTGTTTTCCTGGCTTTGATTTTTTCTTCATGTTTTTTAACACGCTCTTTAATGTCTGCTCTTGTCTTTGTGATATACTCGGTTACAGGTATTTTATCCAGCTCATCATTTATTACTGCCAATTCCTTCAATATTTCTTGCCGATCTATTTGGGCATATTTTGTCAGTATCTTAACCGAGTTCATCGATGCCTCAAGGTTATTTTCTCCCCACTCGCGGAGCATTTCAGGATTGGGATTGTTGAAACTAGGGGCCAACAGGATTCGTAGGCCGCGCGGCACCCGGCCGACTTCTATATATTTAGATAGGGATTTGTTCTCCCACCATTTTGTCACTTCTAACTTGGACTTCACTTCCAAGTTCTTCAAAAGCACTTTCACGTTTTTGTCCTGTTCAGATTCGGCAGGCAATACTTGTGTTGCGTTACGCGCTGATTTGATTTGTTTGTCAAACATCCCTTCCGCTGCCAGCTCCCGCTTTCTCTCATCCTCCGCTGACATCGCTGGCTGCTACTAGAACTGTTATCGTGCAGGCGAACAAAGTCAGTTCTGTTTCTCGTCTTGCCAGGCGCTGCCACTCCCCTTTCCTGCCACTTTCAAAGTATCACACTCACCGGCGTTCTCATTGTCTTCTTTACGAGTCCTCCGACCCGATAGAATCCACACGTTGCCGGTTTCTCGGAGTTACTTCACAGTTGAACGCAGGGGGAAGCCACCAATTTTCCACCACGGAGCAAACAGTACTCAGCTCAGGGCGGCTTCCGGCTTTCAGGGAGGCGGTCTGGAAACAGAGGCAGCTGACCTCCGTGACACTATGCACCAGCAATTCCCACCACTTCCGTTTGGATGGCGAAGCAGGAACTCAGACCGACCACAGCAAAATCAGGCAAGGTAAAGTTTTATTGTTGTTCCTTCACAGCCAGCAAGACGCGTTTCGGGCTTCAAGAGCCCTTGATCACATTCAGCTATCTGTATGTTATGTTATGTTATTGCTTATTTGTATAGCGCCTATCACCGCCGGTCTCTAAGCGCTTAGAAACAGAACAACACAACACACTGTTAGCCCAAATCTCTCAGGCATACCCATCGACTATGCTGAAGTCATCGCCCTTTTAAATAAATGAGTTTTTAATTTCTTTCTGAAGGGCAGTAACTGAGATTCTTCCTTCAGAGTAGTCGGAAGTGCATTCCACAACTGTGGGAGAAGAACAGACAGAGCCCTGCCTCCTCTGGTTTTTAGCTTGAATCTTGGTTGAAACAGAATAGAGGTCTTCCCTGAGCGCAGAGGTCTACCCGGAACGTATCTCATGAGACGTTGTTTTATGTACTCTGGTGCTTTACCAAAGAGAGCCTTGTGGGCCACACAGAGACATTTGAATTGGACTCTGTACATGACCGGTAGCCAGTGCAACTTTTGGAGCAGGGGGGTGGCGTGAGAGTTTCTAGGCAGGGAGTGGATCAGCCTTGCGGCATCGTTCTGTACTACCTGCAGCTACCTCAACAGCTTCTGTGGCAAGCCGAGGTATAGTGCATTGCCGTAATCCAGTCTTGAAATGACTGTGGCAGATACAATCAATCGCGTGTATTTAACAAGGACCCCCTGAAAGTGCGGATACCATAGTTCCAAGGCCAGGGAATAAGGGTTTATGACAAAAAACAACCTAGGCAACTATACTAAAACAATGTAATAGACACATGGACAAATGGCTACAAATTATTAAGAAAATATATGTTTTATTATAAGTTCTATAAGGACACAACATGTAACATGGTTAAAAAGAAAGCAGTGAACATGTATAAAATCACATAATGTCAATTAGAGAATTCATACATTTGTAACAATTATTATAGACATATATTGAGCAAGTTAAAAGACTAAAAGTGGCAAAATAGGGTCTCTACGCGCGTTTCGGCGAACCAGCGCCTTCTTCTGGAGTAGCCACACAAGTTCTAAAAAAGAGATACATGTAAAAAAGTGCATTAATTGTACATCCTTAAAGATACAAAAAACCATATAACATCCTATATCTTAACATTGTAGCCAATTTGTCCCATCTTTGGTTCATAATTATCTGCATATCCTTTTCTTTTCATTTCCTTGCATTTATCTAGAAAATCATTATGGGGGTGAATAGTTGGATAGGTTATCATACTTCATGTGAGTCTGTTGCTTAATTTTGAATCTTTTTGAAGGAACAGAGTGATAATTACCCAAGAGTAAGTTTCTAACGTTTGATATTATAGTCGTGTACAGGCTTCTTTGCAAGATTTATTATTTTGATACTAAGGGACACACATTTTAATTATATGCATCTTTTCTAGCTTAATATTTCTAGATTTGGAATAGATATCGTATAGATATACGGTACTCACAAGTAATGTTGAACGTTTGCAAAACAACTTGATCAGAAGTATAATTGATGTCCAGATAATAGGTTCAAGGTAGAAAAAGTATTCTAAATTCTTAAAAAGAAAGAAAGAAAGGGTTTTGGAAAAAATGGTAGTCCTCTCAATTAACCTATTCATTCTCAACTGCCTAAAATATATTGGTGCCGGTGGGTAGCTATTTTTGGATTACCTTATTTGATATATCATGTCGTGGTATATCCCGCCAACCGGATGTAAGTCTTGGATGAATCTAGTTCAGTTTTGAATTTCTCCGAATTCTGTTTATGCAAAATGAAGAGAGACATCATAATCCTATTCGGTTATTTTATTTATTCCAACCAATTAATTACGTCATATGCCAACTTTATTCTGTAAATATCTGAAAGAAGGCATTTTATCATCAGTTTAAGGTTTATTCATCAGGTAGTTTGGCATAATTTGTCTATTGCAGAGAAAAGAGGTTAGTTACTGTCTCCCTTTCTTTGTCCATTTTTAAATTGATATCCATTCTAGATAATACGCTTACCTCAGTGGTTTCATGAATCGTTGATATACGATAAATAATTTAAAAGATCTCCCTGCCTATTGGATATAATGGGAAAAATTAAGACCATTATGAGGATCATATGATGGGTTTCAATTCTCCAGTACTTTTTAGGTCTCAAAGGAGATATAATATCTTACCCGAAATATTCGGCAGAGCTCTATGTAGAAGGGTTAAAAGAATCTCCCTGTCAAAACAAGACGGTGACCAATATAAGTACATTTATTATGTTTAACACTAGGTAATATAGTTAATATATATGGGTCGTTTTTCCCGTTTTTTCTATATATTAGTGAAGGGCTTACCTTAAGATTTTTTTTTTTTTTTTTTTTTTTGAGGAGATGTCCCAGGGTTTTGGTAATTTGTTTAAAAGATCTCCCTGCCTATTTAGAAAAAACGAAGATAATGAGGGGGAGTATAAACTTGGTCAGCTTTATCTTATCTTCAAAATTAAAGGAAGCGGGACCTCTTACCCGAAAGCAGATACAATCAATTGCAGGGTAGAGGCTGATAGGATGGGTACCAATTTCTGCAATTGCCTCAATACACCCGTGCAAGAACCAACCACGGCTGCGACTTGGGAAGCCATTGAGAGGTCTGCATCAATGCTCAGGCCGAGACTTTTTACCACCTTACCAGGGGGGGGGAGTAGAACCTAGCTCTGGGGGCCAGTATAGGTTCACTCCAGGGGTTCCCTAGGTTACTGAGGACCAGCACCTCGGTTTTTTCGGCATTCACTTTCAACAGATTGTTGGTCATCCAATTGACCGTGAAGCTAAGCAGATTCCTCACTGATTCCTGAGCCTCAATGGTGTCTTCCAGCTGAACCAGTAGCTGGGTATCATCTGCGTAGTTAAAAACTTCGCAGTTCCGGCTCATGAGCTCCTCAACCAGCGGCTGCAGATAGATATTGAACAGCAGGGGGGATAGAGCTGACCCCTGGGGCACACCCCATGTTACCTCACTAATCCCCGATAGCTGATCACCCAGCTGTACCCTTTGAGTACGACCTGATAGAAAAGATTCCAGCCACTTTAGCACTTGGCCAGTGATCCCCAGCTTCGCGATACGGTCCAGCAGGATGGTATGGCTGACCGTATCGAAAGCCGCCGACAGATCTAAGAGAATCAGGGCGCACGGCTGCTTATTGTCTGCCCTGACTCTCAATTCGTCGGTGACCGCGGCCATTACTAGTTCCGTGCTATGTTGGGATCGGAACCCTGCTTGCCTGGCGTGAAGGAGATGGTGTTCCTCCAAGTAGCCAGACAAAGTGCCTAGGACGTGCTTCTCCAAGAGCTTACTCAGGAAAGGAAGCTGCGAGATAGGTATGTAATTTTTCAAGGCTTTCGGGTCAGTACCAACTTTTTTCAACAGTGGGGAGACCCTAGCTTCCTTCAACTGGACAGGAAGATACATTGTTTCCAGTGAGTTATTAAGTAAACTCAACACCTGGGGCTGGATGCCTGGCAATGCCATTTTAAAAATTCTTGGGGGGCATGGGTCTATAGTGGAGCCAGATTTGGTCTGTCCAACAAGTTCCTCGAGGCGTGTGTCGTCGATAGGAGGAAAGATGCTTAACATCATAGGCGGCACCTGAGCCCCTAGCGTGGACAAAGTGGGGGTAACTAAGCGTGAATTTATATCAGTAATGATATCCTGGACCTTCTGGAGGAAAAAAGTTTGGAATGAATCACAATCTGGCTGATCATTCACAGAAATTATCCCTTTCTGTTGCGTGAGCTCTCTTAGGATCACAAAGGTTTCTCGCTGTAAATTAGTTGCTTCTCTAATTCTTCCCTCGTAGAAGGCTGACTTTCTCTCCAGAATGTCTGCCTTATATTTCGCCAGCAGAGTTTTAAAGGTATGCCACTTTTTGCTTTTTATTTAGTGCTTAACAAGGTGCACACCCCTTCCCACGTGATTATTAGAGTCATGTGATCATAGATAGTAACAACAGACTGTTATCAGTGTCTGCTGTGTAGGTTCAACATTACATATATATATATCCACACAAAGAGTTGCCCCCAAAGATGAAGCCACAGCACAACGTGCTATTCCATTACTCTTTGGATTTATTTAGCCAGAAAGCAGCACACAAACTAGCCAAACGTGTTTCGAGCGTTACGACGCCCTTGATCACTGGCAATGGCGACCCCATCCAAGCAGTCCACCTGAGCACATTTGAAATGTCCCGCCCATGTGGGCGTGTGCTGCTGGAATTATGGTTACTGTAGTCCGCTTGTAAATACAAACCCCAGTGGGTGATGTGGGCCCCCAACAAGTTATGAACAGTCTTATCCCAGTGGGTATGTGCAGAATGAGTCTAAACGCTGGTAACATCCTCCTCGGAGTGGACACGTTGTTCAAGTAGTGCCTCTTCGTCTTTTGCACTACCGACCTGCGATTACAAAGTGGGGCCTCATCGCGGCTGAGCTAGCCGCTTTACATTCACACAAAGAGTTGCCCCCAAAGATGAAGCCACAACACAACGTGCTATTCCATTACTGCTTGGATTTATTTAGCCAGAAAGCAGCACAAAAATGAGCTAAACGCGTTTCGGGCGTTACGACGCCCTTGATCACTGGCAATGGAGACCCCATCCAAGCAGTCCACCTCAGCACATTTGAAATGTCCTGCCCATGTGGGCGTGTGCTGCGGGAATTATGGTTACTATAGTCCGCTTGTAAATACAAACCCCAGTGGGTGATGTGGGCCCCCAACAAGTTATGAACAGTCTTACCCCAGTGGGTATGTGCGGAATGAGGCTAAACGCTGGTAACATCCTCCTCGGAGTGGACACGTTGTTCAAATAGTGCCTCTTCGTCTTTTGCACTACCGACCTGCGATTGCACAGTGGGGCCTCATCGCGGCCGAGCTAGCCGCTTTACATCCATACAAAGAGTTGCCCCAAAGATGAAGCCACAACACAACGTGCTATTCCATTACTCCTTGGATTTATTTAGCCAGAAAGCAGCACACAAATGAGCCAAACGCGTTTCGGGCGTTACGGCGCCCTTGATCACTGGCAATGGCGACCCCATCCAAGCAGTCCACCTGAGCACATTTGAAATGTCCCGCCCATGTGGGCGTGTGCTGCGGGAATTATGGTTACTGTAGTCCGCTTGTAAATACAAACCCCAGTGGGTGATGTGGGCCCCCAACAAGTTATATATATATATATATTTGTATATTGTTTTGTAGGATTTCGTTTTGATAGCATTTCTTATATGTGACAGGCCTGTGAAACGCTCCGATTCACTGTGCACTGCTGATGCACTTAAGAGTGCGCGTTCAGTAGTGTGTGAACTCGAGTTTTCCTACTTTATTTTTCCTTGCAATATTATATAGCGCGAACTCGACAACATGGCATGAGCACAATTTACATTACAGAAGAACACATTCATTTGTGGTAGGCACGGGAAGACAAAGCTATTTGCCTGGAATCACAGGATGTTGAGCTGATGCCGAGATTCGAACGTAGCTCCCCAGCTCTAAAGTTCGCAATTCTAGAACTTGTGGCGGGAGGTGTGTCTAAAAGTGTATGTCGGTGCTGGCCATCAATGAGAGAGACCTGTGCATTTTTTAAATGGGTGGTGAAAAAATATGAGTATGTTGCTGGAGATGTGGGCCGCCGTGCCACCAATGTACTTACGGGGGAGGGTAAACACCCAACTTTCTTTCCGCATACCATCACTCCGCATACTTTCATTACGAAAATACCATGACTCCGCAATGCCATTATAACGCATGGCATTACATTTTATATGCTTTTACCACGCATACATTTACAACGAAATTCGTTGTAAATGCATGAATGGTAAAAGCATGTTTTTTTAAAATGTTTGGATGAGGTAAGTATGAGCATAGGGTTATATGTTTTGGGGTACTGAGGTATATGTTTTGGGGTGATTGGGTATTTTAAGGGTTCAGATATAGTTTTGGGTTATGGGGTGCAGGGGTAGTTTTAGGGTTTAGGGATAGGTATGGGTTTTGGGGTACAGGGGTATTTTTAGGGTTCAGGACTAGGTTTGGGTTTTGGGGTATAGGGGTATTTTTAGGGTTCAGGGGTAAGTTTGGGTTTTGGGGTACAGGGGTATTTTAAGGGTTCAGGGCTAGGTTTGGGTTTGGGGTACAGGGGTATTTTTAGGATTCAGGGCTAGGTTTGGGTTTTGGGGTACAGGGGTATTTTAGGGTTATGGGGTAGGTTTGGGTTTTGGGGTACAGGGTTATTTTTAGGGTTCAGGGCTAGGTTTGGATTTTGGAGTACAGGGGTATTTTTAGGGTTCAGGGGTAGGTTTGGGTTTTGGGGTACAGGGGTATTTTAAGGATTCAGGGCTAGGTTTGGGTTTTGGGGTACAGGGGTATTTTAGGGTTCAGGGGTAGGTTTGGGTTTTGGGGTACAGTGGTATTTTTAGGGTTCAGGGCTAGGTTTGGGTTTTGGGGTACAGGGGTATTTTTAGGGTTCAGGGGTAGGTTTAGATTTTGAGGTACAGGGGTATTTATAGGGTTCAGGGCTAGGTTTGGGTTTTGGGGTACAGGGGTATTTTTAGGGTTGAGGGATAGGTTTGGGTTTTGGGGTACAGGGCATATTTATAGGGTTAAGATGGGTTAGTGTTTAAGGGTGTTGGGGTATTTTAAGGAGTAAGGGTGGGCTATGATTATGGGGTGCAGGGGTATTTAAAGGGAGCAGGGTGGGATTAGCACTCAATATGAGACATGGCATGAAGGGCAGAACGTACCACAGGCCCCCAGCGTTTGTCACGCCCCCAGCACACGCCCACAGCACAACGCAGACACGCCCACAAGGGACTACTTTGCTGGAACGGTTCTTTTACCTTTTAAATGTATATGGTGGGCGTCTGCATAGCCTATGTCCTTCTGCTGCAACTGCCCTTTCCAACGCTGTATTGGGTGTTGTGATTGGTGCTGTGGTTCCTGAGATTACCCGCCTCAAAGGTTTGGGCTCTCTCTTTATTATATTAGTATTGATTTATATGTTCTTTCATTTAAAATCCGGGAAAGCCTTTCTGTTAGAGAGTGTCACACAAATAAAACCCCACGCTTTATTCTGAAAACTGTCTTTTGATGTGCCTCATTTTATGAGACTGAAATCCCTTTCTACGTGTTTATTTTGCTTCGCTGTGTGTGGGCCTCCATGTTGGAGTGCGGTATTTTTTATTATTTGGGAGGGCGAAGCAATACATTTGCTTTGGTGTTTCGTAGAGTGTGAATGAAATTGATGATGGACCTGCAAAGAGTGCAACAGAGTTTTAAAAAGGTCGTTTTAGATATATTAGTTGATATAAATTGTCCTATAGGTGTAGCAATAAACGGTGTGAAGATTAAATGTTTGTCTACTTTATTAGATACGTTTACAGTAGATACAACTAGAGACTTGAAAAAGGTAAATGCAGAAATGGTTGCTATTAGGGCTATGGTTATGCAGAATCGATAAACTTTTGATATTCTTCTGGCAAAGGAGTGTGGAATCTGCAAGGTAATGATGGCCAAAAGGTGCTGTATCTATGTGGCTGATAATATTAGGGTGATTCATTCTTATATTACTAATGTGCTTGTTCTTCAATTTTTCAAAGAATCTGGCCTGTGGGAAGCTGTAGGTTCCTGGTTTAGTGAGTTAGGAATGGGTTTTAATAAGGCTGGTGACTGGAGAAATAATTTGGATGGGTGCACACTGAAGCATATTTTAACACCTGAAATATTTATGTGTTGTGTAATTGTTCTACTTCTTTCTTTTTTTTAGTCTTTTTATTTTCTTTTCTGTAACAACCACATTGTTAATCAAACAGTAACAACAGTTGTCTGGAGGACAATTGCACAGTACGCAACTGCTCAGGCAGCAGCTAGTCCATATGACAATATCCATACATCTTTGACAAAGTGCCACAGTACACATCAAATCACCATTGTAGCTTCATCAAGAGTGTGTTGTATTCATGTCGGTTGATAATATTGCCTGTGAGTCATGCAGGATTTTGTGCTAGCTGAGGGTCCTTAATTGTTCTGTTTCTTTTATTCAAGTTTTCTGAGTATGTGATCAAGAGATGTGGAAACAGATGTAAAAATGGTTTAATGAAAAGGAAGAGGCCCTAAGAGTACGAATTGGAGTATTTTAAGGATCATACCAACAATCATCAGAAGATGACAGATGATAATTCCATGAAGAACAAAAAGTGATGCAGACTGTATGAATTCCTGATTAATAATGTTCTATTAATGTGTTTTATTGATTATAAAATAATCAGAGTGGAGAACTGTGGCAGTGTTTTTCTGGGTATACATTTTTTGTGGGTAAATAGTAACGATTTTTGTGTTAGATCCAATATGCAAATAATGTACTTAAATTATGACATGTCTCATTCTGATTTGCCAAGAATTCTGTATAAGAACCCCTTGTTTCTGACATTGAGACTGATGTTTTAGCTTTCCTCGATGCTACTATGGATGCAACTCATTTGTTTCAAATGTTGTCGCTCATTTTGGACTTAGAAATATTTCTGGTTTTGACTACTCTGTACCACTCTTCATTTTTGGTCTTTATGCCATTTATTCTGTACTACTTGATTATGAGATTCTAATAATAAAATCCTCCTCCAACGTCCCCTTGGCTGGCAACAGCGTGAGCTTCTCCACAAGTAAAGGTGAAATTCCTGAAGGTTTGGGCTCCTTGCAACCATGCAGTGACCTTTTTATTGCAAGAATTAACCGCCCACGATGCTCGCCAATGCTCCAGTGAGACCTGCTCTTAGTGCGGACAGTGTCTGTCCTCAACAACTGGCAATGTGAGACCTGCACTTAGTGTCAATAGCAACCATCTGCAACATTCATAACCATGAAGCTCCAGCAATGCTGGCTCTCGCACTAGAAAAACAAGCATACGTGATGCATGACCTGCTCTTCGCGCCTAAAGTCTCTTCCTTGCAGCCTCCTCCAATGCAAATGGAACTATTGGCACCAGACTTAAGAAGGTAAAATATCTGAGAGATTAACTTGGTCCTTGTATCTGATCTGCACTCCATTGAGCTTGGCCTGAACGTGTGACTTTCCCACAGTCTAGTGCAACCACATACCCATGAGTGGTGCTTTCTACTTCTTGGTGATATTTTCACTTAAAATAAAAAAATCAATATCTCTGGTTCTACTGATGGATGTTTGTTATTCTTGTCTCATTTTATTTATTAAAATTGACTTAATTTTCTTAATTGGTTCGGATTTTTTTTTATGGTGTGTTGTCGTTTTATAACTGTTTGTGTACTCCATAAGTACTTTAACTCTAGCCTCTAAGTTAAACCTGACTGCTTTTTTGGCTTCTGCATAGGTTTAGTGGTTTTTGAGGTTCATCCTTCCAAGGATTGTGATTGTTGCTCTAGAGGGGCATCCACCCCCCTCCACTAGCAACCCACTTTTTTGCAAGTACCATAGTACACTTCCCATATAGATCCTTAGATCTCAGAGCTCATGTTTAGTGTGGCCAAAGGCTTTGGTCACCTTGAAAATGCCAAATATGTGTAGGGTTATCCCTGAAAACCTTTATTCCATTGGTTGGGGCATTCCCTTGGGTCATTCCCACCCCTTAGTTCGTGTTTGGCGTGAATGTTGTTGTAGTATCTCCAGACACCCACTGCGGAAAACCCCTGGACTTGTGGATGAATAGAAGAGGGCTGAACCCAGTGTGTGGGACCTCTTCAACCCAGATCAAAGATGTGGAATCCAAGTGTCTTAAGGTTCACTTACTGATGAAGCTTCAGGGATACAACAAGTTACAAGAGGTCTTTTTCTGCAACTGCCCAACTGACCATTGGCAACTGGACATAGACAGGACCATGATTGTTAATGTTAATGTTCGTGGTATTTGTAGAGCGCAACTGTTACCCAAAGGTGTCCTGGCGATGTGTGAAGGCCTGCTGTGGTCTGGGGCAGTGTGAGAGTTAAGAAAAAAAATAATTAGAGGACAGCCATGTTTTTAATTCTTTCCTGAAGGCCATGAGGTTGGACATTTTTCTCATGGATAGCGGAAGGAAATCCAGGATTTAGCCACATTAACAATTAAGCTTCTACCGCCCAAGTTGGCTTTTTTTACCCTAGGGACAGCTTGCATGCAGTCCCGCAACCTTGACGCCGTTTCCTGAACATCATCTGGTAGTAAAGTCACCACAAGTTGGGTGTGCTCCGTGTAGGAGGTCAGGGTGAGCCCAAAGGATTCGATCAGGGGTGCTAGCAATGGTACATAAATATTAAAAAGTGTTGGGCTCAATGATGAACCCTGCGGTACCCCACAGGGTAATGAGAAGGATTCGTCTTCGAATTCACTGAGGGACACTGTTTGCATTCTGTAGCTAGAAATGATTTAAGGAGCTTCCAGGCAGTACCCTTGACTCCTATCTCATTGTTGGGCATTCATATTTCTTTCAATTATTTTTGCCAGGAGTGGTAATCTGGATATTGGTCTAAAATTATTTGGATCATTAGTGTCCAGGCTGGGTTTCTTCAGTAGGGGCAGGATTGATGCATGTTTCCAGTCTTTGGGAAAGTAACCTTCTAAGTATATTGTATTGATGATGGGAGCCAGTATCCGGGAAACAGTCTCTGCTGCCAGTTTTACTACAGTACATGGACAAGGAACATAAGGAGAGCCAGACTTCACGTTCTCCAGTAGATTGTAGGTGTGTGGCTCTGTTAAGGGGGCAAAGTTGTTTAGTTGTGGGGCGTCGAGAGCTGATTTAATCTGATCTTTACCCAAATCGGAATTTATTTTGGGAGAAGAGTCCGAGAAGGTTGAAAAAATACAATTGACTTTGTCGACAAAAGAATTTGTCAATTTTATTACACAGCTCCAGAATATCCCAGAGTTGCTGGGATATTCTGTACGCGAGGGTGTGCTAAGGAGTTTACTATTTTTAAAAGCTCTTTAGGCAAGTTTTTGGCCGAGTTGATTTTTTTAATCCTCTTCCTTGTATCTCTTCCTCTAGTTTTTTTCCTGGAGTTTGCAGGTCAACTTTTGGCCCCACAGCTCTTTAGAATACCAAGGGGAGGAAGGTTGTTGTCTGGTATGGCTAAGGTGTTTTATAGGTGCAAGCTTATTCCTTGCCAATTCCAACCAACTAGTGTATGATCTGGTTGCCTCATGCGGATTGCTAGGTGTTAGGATAGTAGTAGAGGTTATTAATTTGTTCAGTTCCTCTGCTTCTATTTTATTCCAAGCCCTTTTATATGAATATTTTGTTAATGATTTTGGAGCTGTACGTTCTGGCAAAGAGCTCCAATATGACTGCTGAGTGGTCAGACGAGACTAAAGGACGGATGCTCTTGAAAGAAAGCTGCCTATTGTTTGAAAAAATGCCGTCTAGCGTGTGACCGGCCTGGGAACCGCTCCAACACCCACCGACCACGCACGCAACCTAGGGGCCATCCTCGACTCCACCCTCTCCATGACTAAACAAGTCAACGTCGTCTCCTCCTCCTGTTTCAACACCCTCCGTATGCTCCGTAGGATCTACAAGTGGATCCCCACTGAAACGAGAAGAACAGTCACCCAGGCTCTTGTCAGCAGCAGGTTGGACTATGGAAATGCCCTCGCAAGAGCCTCGGCCAAACTCCTGAGACGGCTCCAACGCATCCAGAACGCCTCTGCACGCCTGATCCGAAACATGCCTCGCCGCAGCCACATCACACCCCACCTGAGAGACCTGCACTGGCTCCCGGTCAACAAGAGGATAACCTTCAAGCTTGTCACCCACGCACACAAGGCACTCCACAACACCGGACCAACATACCTCAACAGACGACTCAGCTTCTACACCCCCATCCGCCAGCTCTGCTCCGCCGACCTCGCCCTCGCTACAGTCCCCCGCTTCCGAAGAGCAACCTCAGGTGGCAGATCGTTCTCCCACCGTGCCGCCAAGACCTGAAACACCCTCCCCATCCACCTACGGCAGACTCAAGACCTGCTGACCTTCAGAAAACTCCTCAAGACCTGGCTTTTCGAGCAGTAGCAGCATTCCCCACCCCACCCCAGCGCCTTGAGACCCTCACGGGTGAGTGGTGCGCTTTACAAATGATATGATTGATTGATGGCTTCTCTGATAACCTTTTGCTCTAGGTTTCCACCCTTCATCAGATCAAGCAGACTAAAAGTGTCCGGATCAGAAGGCAATTCAAGATGATAGTTAAAATCTCCTAGAATGGTATAGGAGTTTCTGCTAATCTCCCTTTCTGATATGCTGCTTGCTTGTATTAAAAATTGTCCTCTTGGGCCAGGTGGTCTGGAGATAAGGGTGCCTCTAAAAGTGTAATGGTGCAGAAGTTTGAGACAAAATTCAGACACTTCACATTCCTCAATATCTAGTGGATTGAAGGACGCTGTAATGGATCTGTGGTAAATGACCGCTAGCCCTCCCCTTTCTTCTTTTGTCTATTTAGCGTGTAACAGAGATAGTCTGGGGGTGTGGCCTTTACTAAGTCTGGTCCGGACTCCTGATCCCATGATTCGGTGATGAACACTACGTGACATTTCTCATCTTCAATAAGCAATTTCAAGGCTATGTTTTACCAAGGACCTTGCGTTAAAGAGGGAGAATTTCAGAACACAGGGGGTATCCATTTCGATTGATAGATGTTTGGGACTTGAGTTTGCTATTGGCTGATGCATAAACTGTGGTATCTTTGTGTTGCAGGTCATTTGATCCTGAGGTTGTAAAACGTCTGGGTGAACCTCACAACAGTTTAGAGTGGAAGTAGTTAAATTAAGCAGTAACACAAGCGCCTGCATCCCCTGTGGTGATAGGAAGACCTTCCCCTTCAGAGGCCCCAAACCTTGATGGTACCCCCATTCAAGCCAAGTTCAGTGAATAGCTTTGAGATATGTTAGATTCAGGGGCCCCTCATGAGATTCTGCAGTGGTGCCCCATCGCTTTGCGCTTTATCACCAACCGGGCCTCCTTTTTGGCCTCTGTCTGACATCCTGTGAGTCTCTAAGTGCCTCCTGTGAGGTTTTGGGGTACTTTAGATGTTTAGAAAGACACATGTCCCCCAGCACTCAACAATATTACTACAACATTGATTTTTTAAATTGAAACACCAGATCTATGTATTTGATCAATCACTCAAATCACAGGATATGGCAATATTTGGATTTGTACTAGGGCTCTCTCAAATGTATTAATCAGTGTGACATTTAGTCAATACATACTGTACATATATTCATACAAGCAACGAATAGCACGGTGAAATAGAGACATGACAGCCGACTCGTGTTTCGTTACCTTCGTAACTTCTTCAAGGCTGCAATAATAGTAATAGCATTTGTAAATAATTGATTTAAGAGACATTTAGTAAATACATATGGATCAACACAGTACCGCTTTATACAAAGAAAATAGAGGCAAAGGCCCAAGTGAAGAAAATCTCAGAGTGATGTGAGAGAGTATAAAAAAGCTATAGCATTAGTGAGACTTGTTCATATCAATCAATGGGCCATTACATCATTATCAATAGGGATAGTAGGACATGTGGGAAAATAATACTTAAGTGTAGTAAAATCTGGTAAGGAAAGGTAGATATACTCAGAAGGCAACTTGCAGAGCAAGCAACACCTGAAAGCGAGTACTATTCATGGTAAAACACTTTTTTTTAAAATACAGCATGCTGGAATCCAAGCCCAATTTCATATGGTAAGGAGGGATCTAACCTTAGCTACTACATAAGGGGGACGATCTTCAAATGTTCAGAGACAATCCACCAATGTCGTGTTATCTTTATAACGAAAAAGAGTAGCCAAGAAATAAGTCCTGAGACATTAAGGTAAATAGTTATATGTAGCACGTATGTCCTTAATGACTAGTTAAGAGAAGATAAGGTATAAATAAGCACCTTATACGTGCTGTTTGAAATCGGTTGATGTCTTTCAAACGTCGTGGACGAGCCACAGGGAGAAACTATTTCAGAAGTTCATGTGGTCTAGACTTCTCAACTGAGATTGCAAACACTTAAGTAAAATAAAACGGTGAGTAAAAGAAGAAAAGAAGCTGCAGGTATGGTCCGATTTAAATAACTATGAAAAGTCACTCGCATTAAAGTGCCAGTCAGTGAAAGCGGAGGGTATGGGCATGAACTTGTCACAATTCATGAGTCGATTCTTCAAATAGGTAGTACTCCATTCCTAATATGTGGAAGGTTGTCCTGGTAATCCAAATATAAGCCATATGTACAAAATGATATATCGAAAGTTTGCGCTTAGTGTTCGAAAAGACATTAGTGCTAATGTGTCATTTACGTTAAAATACGTTGTATGCCTGTAAGCTGCGTGATTAAAAAAGTAGAGGTACATGCAATGTGCAATTGAAGGGCAGTGATACATCCTTCTAGATAAAAGGAAATTCCGTAAGTTAGATGTGGAAATTTTAGATTGTATAGTTATGTTATTTCACTATCTATTTACTGCAGTATAACAAATGCCAGTACCAAAGTGTAAATGCCCCAGTTTCTGTAGTGACATTTTAAGAGAATTCACCAAATAAATGTACAATTGCTAAATGTTTAATACAGTTTGAGAGCCTGTACTAAAATATGAAGCACCCAAATATCTATAGTAAACATTAGAAGAGTTTGCCAAGTAATATAAGGTCTATCATACTATGTTAAGCTGAGTCCCAGAGGGCGCCCAACCCATTTAAGAGGTAGAAGAGAAGAAGGTAAAAGGTCTGAAGTAAATAAACCTTACTTATAATTCTATTGTTTGTCAACTCTGGGTTGAAGTATGCCACTGTTAATAAAACTGAAATACCTG
Source organism: Lissotriton helveticus (assembly GCF_964261635.1). Lineage (NCBI taxonomy): Eukaryota > Metazoa > Chordata > Amphibia > Caudata > Salamandridae > Lissotriton > Lissotriton helveticus. The sequence continues at coordinate 928,158,892 of NC_136063.1, forward strand.
AATATAGTTACAAAAACGTCCCCAAAGTCGGGCTGTTTGAGCTAAAGTTACATAAAACATTTCAGGGAAAAGTGTTTCCCTAATGGCAGCACAAACACTTACCCATAACTATTCAGATAAGTCCGCTGTCTCGTGGAATACTGGTTCAAGTAAGAAACCAGGTGCAAGTGAAGCCTTCGTATTTAAAGGTAAGCAGCAGGTGTGGAGGTTCATCTGACCCAGGAAGTAAAAAATGGCAGACAGGCATTGATCTTAAAAATAGAGAAGAGACTAGTGAGTAAAATGTTGGGTGCATGGCGGCCATTTTGAAGTGGATCCCCATGCCTATAGTTACTATGAGGAACGTAAACTTAACACTAAGGAGGGACATTAGTGTAAAACTGCCAGAGAGATCTATATCAATTATTCTCTCAGTAATTTTGAAGTAAAAAATGGCAAACGGGCATCGACTAGTAAGTCCATTTTGGATGCATGGCTGCTATTTTAGAGAGGCAAACAGGCACCAATTTCAGAAATAGAAAAGAGACTTGTAAGTCTATTTTGGATGCATGGCGGCCATTTTGGAGTGGGTCTCCAAGCCCAGTAGTTACTGTGAGGAACTTAAGCGTACCAGTAAGGAAGTATAAAGCTGCCAGAGAGATCTATATCCATTATTCTTTCAGTTATTTAGACGTATGCGACTCAAGAAAATAAAGGTGACAATAGGAAGCGTGAAAAGTAGTAAAAGAGGGACTCCTGCACTTGTATCAAGTGCATGACTGCCATTCAGAGTGGGTACCCGATCACAGTGGATATAGCAAGGAATTTATAAGTGAAGGGAAATGCGATATTAAAACACAGCCAGAGTGTTGAGAACCAAGTTCAAAGGTCAAAAGTCCATAGTTGTATACAGATCAAAAAGTATAAGGCACCAAGTGTATCAATAGGTCAAAGACAAGTGGTATCCCAGTCTCTTGTTTAGTGCGAGCAATGCGTCTGTAAATATAGATGTGGGATAGTATAGATGTGACAGACAACCCCAAGTGTATCCCTAAGCCCATTTGTAAGAGGTATACAGTAGTAGGTTGACACATTAGTTGGGATAACCTGTCCATATTGACTGTCTATCACAAGTAACAGAGCTATCAATTCTTAGAACAGAAAACAGTAATAGTAAAGTGATAGTCAGTATACATCAAGTCCCCGCATTCCCAACCTATTACACCATACATAAACAGTGCAATGTTATAAAAGTACATTTTAATACACATTAAGAAGTAACATTCTGTCATCAGGGCTACCCATGCCTTGGTGTAGAAATGTTATTCTGTTAGAAACACATGTAGTTCCCTGCCAATGTTCAGGCTCATCTCCACAGCCCGTAACTTCAAAATCCATTATGTTTCTGCTCGTCTAAGCACTAGTGTCCTGTCCCCACACCTTGGATGGCAAGGTATTTGCATTATCCCATGAAATCGGATATTGGTCATTGTCATGGAAGGGTGTACCGTGTTAAAGTGGACCGCAACAGGATACTCCGTGCTGTTATTACGTATGGCCCTCATGTGTTCCTGAATTCGCTCCTTTAAGTGACGTATTTGCTATCAATGTATATAAGTCCACCTTGGCACCTAATGCAATACACAACAAATCTCGAATTTCAAATAATGAATTGCTGTATTGAGTGTGTTGTGGCAGTGTTATACTGGAATTCCGTGAGTTTGTTATATGCAAAGAGGCAGATATTGTGTTATGCTCATTTATAGAAGGCCTCAGAGAGCCATATGGCGCTCGGAGTCTTGGGTGGTAAATACCTAGAGCACAGAATATCCCGCAATGTTTTCCCCCTTCAATGTACAACTCTAGGTTTGTTGGGAATGTGTTTCTCAAGTGTTTTGTCCAATGTCAGCAGGTGCCAGTGTCTGAGTAAGATATTGTAAATGACATGGCTCTGGGTGTTGTATCCCGTGATAAAAGTTAGTTTGGTGTCCTTCTTTTTCTTCCAGCCCCTGTTTTTGTTTTTAAGTAATGTAACCCTAGAGGACTTTGTCTGGATTGGTCAAGCACTGATCGTGAGTAGCCCCTACACATAAACCTTTCTTCCAATTTGTCAAGTTCCCTGTAGAAAATGGCATCCTCACTGCAGTTCCTCCTAATACTGGTCATTTCTCAAAATGAGATTGCATTTATCTGGGTTATCGGATGAGCACTACCAGCATGCAAGATTGAGTTATATGCTGTGGGTTTTCTGTAGATTCGAGACATGATTTTATTGTCTTTAATGTATATTTCCCACGTTCAAAAAATGTATCTCTAACCCTTCAAACTTATGAGTAAATTTCAAATTGTAAATGTTATGGTTGAGATGTTCTGTCAAACGTACTAGCTGTAACTCACTACCTGCCAAAATCATGAAAATATTGGCTATGTACCTTCCCCAGTAAATTATATGTTCTGTTAGTTCTGGTGGGCTGGTTGACCAAAGGTGCTTCTGTTCAAATTTGCCCATGTAAAGGTTGGCATATGATGGTGAAAATGTTGACCTCATCGCGACACCCATTGCTTGCCTGAACCAGACTCCTTGATAGAGGAAGACATTGTTCTCTAAGACAAGACCTGTCAGGTCTATTAGCATTTCTGTATTTTCGTACAAGGTAGTGTCTCTCTGGGACAAGGTGTCTTTCGATGCCTGAAGTCCTTGCTCTAGTGGTATGCTAGTATACAAGGAACAAACGTCAAATGTAACTAGTGTGAATTCCCTTGTCCATTCAATGTCTTCTAATGTATTAAGAAGGTCACCAGTATCTCTGATGTAAGATGGAAGATTGTGAACAAAAGGTTGTAGGAAAACATCCACAAACTCAGATATGTGCTCTGTTGGTTAACCAATGCCCAAAATGAAAGGCCTGCCTGGTGGAAAATGTCCTGGTTTGTCTATTTTAGGCAGTATATTGAGACAGGGTGCCCTAGGTGAGTGAGTAAACAAGTACTTAAACTCTACATCTGTGATAAGGCCCTGTTGCCTCAAAAATGTATAATTCTGCTCAACGTGTCTAGTAATCTCATTGATAGGGTTGTTATCGAGTTTGATATAACCCTTCCCATCCCTAAGTTGTCTTTCTATTTCTTGTATATATTCATTATCTACCATAATCACTATATTTCCTCTCTTGTCTGACTCCTTAATAACAATGTCTGACTTGTCCGCAAGTCCCTGCAGGGCAAGGTTTTCCTTTTTGGTTGGGTTGTACCCAGAACGTTTGTGTGTAATAGAGAATCTGTCCTCTAGTAGGTATAAATCATTGGTCACAGCCCTGTGAAAATAGTCTATTATATTGTCTGATAGTAGCGTGGGAATGAAAACTGATTTCTGTTTCAGACCACTGTCTGTATTAAGGTTGGGCATTATGTATAGATCTGATAGGATTTCAAGAATGGATGGAGGAGTGTTAGTGCAGTCATCAAGAGATAAGAGTAACTACAGGTCTTGCATTTCCTCGATAGTTTTATTACTCCTGTGGTGTATTGGGACTAAAACGACTAAGGGCCTTATCATGAGTTTGACGGTCTTGAAGCAGCCCGCCACGCCAGCGCCCCACTCCAAGCCTGCCAAACCAATACAGTAGCTGCCCACTGGATTCCAACTGGAATCGAGGCCAGGCGGTTCTGCCCTGCAGGAACTGAGGATGCATGCATACAGGGGGCACACCATGTGCCCCACTGTATGCATCCCCTGGTGCCACATATTTCATGGTAGTCACACTGCCATGAAAACTGTGGCGGCGACCAATCTAGTAATATGCATGGCAGTGCTGCAGCAGCCCTGCCAGTATATTACCAGCCTCATACCACTGCAAGACCACCAGGGATCACAAATCCCTGGGGGTAGCACTGGTTCTGTGATGGTCTGACTGCCAACATTGAATATGGCGGGTGGACCGCCACTACGACTACTGCAGTCCTATATACCGCCACAGCTGTAATAAGGCCCTCAGTCAGAAGGTAAAATCTTTTACCCTCAGGTTAATTTAGTGACTTTAATGTTTCAACCTAACAAGGATTGTGATTATTACTTGAAGTGGGTACTTACCCTCTTATGTAATAGCCCAAGTTCTTACACAGTTTCACACATATGATAGAGGATAATACTTTTTATAAATACAGAGAGTTGCAGGTTATCGCCTGTTGACAGTGCATGTCGTGTATGAATTCTTTGCTTTCTATATTTGAATTTTGTGCTCCTCACTACCAATATGTATGATCTTGATCACATCTCATCATTTCTTTTAGTTTAAATCTGCTGATATTTTTTTGCTGTTTAGAATAAACCATGAGAGATACATCAAATAATGTGCACCTACTGATCCCATTGTTGTGAGAAATCCTTGTTCAATACCCAAACTGTGCCAGCTGACATCTGCCACCATGTGCGAGGCAATCCCGAACAGAAAGGCTACCAGCTTCTCTGTATCCTGTGGGATAATTAAAGACTTGTTAAGGTGACTTGAACCAGACACTGTATAGACTTAGAGAAACTGCAAAAATATCTGATGACCATTTCTGGTGAACACTATATATAAGGTACATGTATTTTGAACTTCCATCAGCCCACCAGACACATCAGCTCTGTGTTCCTTTCTTTAGACTTCTCCCCCGCATTCCGACATAGCAGACACAGAGAGCACTCTTTCTTCTACATATCAGCGAAGACATGGAATGAGCCACCCTTTCTTCTATGGACCCCCCATCTCATTCAGAGTTCCAAATGTTCCTGAAGACCTGGCTATTGAGTTACCCAACTGCACCCTGCCAATGCCGGGATACCCCTCTCGGGGTACAAGAAGAGCTCTAGAACTCTACTAATTGAATAAACGATTAAAAGCCAACTAAGAAATTCAATGCAAAAACCAAAGGTTAAACTGAATTAATTGTGAGGTGAAAATGGCAGCTGCTACATTACATTTTAAAGTGAAAAAAACCACTGAAATTCACAAGTTATAGTTAACTGAAGTAACTATTACTCAAGCCTTGAAATAACTATAACTTGCACCCTTGCCATGCACTGCTTTTTCCATAACATACGGCCCGATTCACAGAACTAACTTAAGAAAAAATCCTAAATTTACTACCATTTTGGTATTCATGTGTGTGTGTGTATGTGTGTGTGTGTGTGTGTGTGTGCGTGCATGAATGGGGCCGTGCGTGCCTGCGTGTGTGTGTGTGTGGGTGTCACCACCCAAGCATCAGACCTATCCCTCATCCCTAAAGCCCCAACATTCTTTGTGCTCACCTGGGCCCTATAACCTTCCCAACCTCTTCTCATGCCAAGGGAATGGAAATGTGGATTCTTTTATGTCTAGTTTGCCTTATGGTCTAGAGTGGAGGAATATATCTATTTTCTCTTACTTGTCATGATGAATTGTTGCATTATTGGGGATCGAGGCATCCGACAACCAAGAAACCCTACTAAACATAGGCATCTCTGAAACCTAGACACCCAAAGGCGTCAAAGGTGGTGTGGCTTGTATGGTAGCCACTACGTTTCCTTACCCAGGATGCTCTGCAAACTTCACACTTTGGCAAAAATCACCTATTACCCTTCTTATTTCAGTGAAAGAAATTTTGGGAATCTGGGGGTCTGCAAACTTCCTACCACCCAGGGTTCCCACACATGAAACAGTACCTCACTTGTGCAGCTGGACCTAGCGTCCATGGCTGGAAAGGTCCCAAAATGCAATGTGGTGACAACAAACCTTCCCCATAAAATTCAACCGATTTTGGCAATGTGGGTAGCCAGGGTACTTGGGTAGGGGATAGGCGATTACCCAGCGAAACCTACCAAGCCCATACAATTTCAAAACCTAGACACTCAAGGCAGTCCGCAGGGGCGTGACTTGTGTGAATCTCACTGTTTTCTTACTCAGAATGCCATGAAAAAATCAAACAGTTCCTAAAATCACACATTTTCCCCACATTTATGAACAGCACTTTTCCCCATTTGTTTCACCAAAATCCAACATTTTGCTGTGCTTTGGCTATGTTCTAAGGGCCCAAGTCCGACGCAGTTTGAAAATCTTACCGACCGAATCGGGTTGGGAATGGTTTCAGATCAACTCAATGCATCAGATGCTTTTAGATACGATTTTGTTGGACTCTCATTGACGTCAATGGGAGTGTACATTCTTACCGAATGCATGGGATCCCTTTGAAGAAAGGGGTGGCTGGGGAAACTCGGGAACCCTGTGTTGGGCACCCTCTGGTGCATGCCACACTGTGCTGCACACTCGGTAACTCTGGGCATTAAGCTTGCCTCATCTCTACAACGGCCCCCCACAGACGCCGGGGATGCCTGGTTTCACCCTGGAGATACCTTAGAAAGGGACCATCTCACAGGGAAAACCAGGACGGGTTCCCCAGCGGTCCACAGCGCCAGGACACTCGGGTAGAGTAACAGTGCGCTTTACAAGTATACAACATTTACATTTACATGGCTGGTAAGGGGGACCCATGGGTACCCCCAAGGGCCTGATTGAGAAGGCTACGGGTGCAGGGAAGCCCACTACGGGCCCCCAAAGCATCGTAATTGGTTGTTCGGAAACCCGAACCGTAGAGTAGTTGAATTCTGCTCCGTATGGCTCAGTCATTTCGAATGCCGCCGGGTTCGGATTGGGATATTCCTAACGCCTAACTCGCATCATACTCTGCCAATCAGAATTTTGGTCGGAAAGACACGTTTCCAATCCGATTCGGATGGAGCAAATGCCATTAGGAGGCCTTCCTAACTCTATCGGATTCAGGCCCAAAGTCTTCTCCAGGGGAATCCAAAAACCCCTGGTACCCTTAAAATTCAAAAGATGTTGAAGTTATTTTAATTGCATTTGATAAAGAATGCTATCTGCAATGGTTTCTTGGTGCTGACCAAATAGATTACTTCTAAAATAAACCATCAGTAAAGGTTTTAAATCTCATTAGCAGACTGCTTGCAAAATACATTTTCACAAGTGTAACTTGAGTTAGCAGTTCAAAATTTGTGTGACGAGCCAGGTCTTCATTGATTTCCTGAAACAAGTAGTTTTGTGTTGGTCCTAAGCAAAAGCAGAAGTGAATTCCAAAGAGTAGATGCACAGAACAAAAAGGTTTGACCTCCCAATCGTCTTAAAACGGAAAGAATTATGTGGTGCTGTGGACCACAGCGTGCATGATGAAATATATCTTCTGATGTGTTTCATAATAAATGATGGGGCTAGCCATGCAACATCTTAAATAGAATGCAGAGAGTTTCAAATTGTACTCTGTATCTCACTGGCAACCAATTAAGGTATTTCAGAAGGATCTCTGACAGAATATCGAGGCTGAAAATATCGACAGATAAAATATCGACGCTGGAATATCGAAGGCAAGTATATCGACACCCTATCTACAACATGGTAAGTACAAAAATATCGAAACTAAAATATCGATGTTAAAAATATCGTAATTAAAAATATTGTTTTTTAATAAAAAAAAATGTAAAATTAAGTAAGTAGTACTTATATATAATTTAAACTTATGTTAAAAAGAGTTATAATGTTTAAAATGAATAAATAATACATATTTACTATTAAACATTTAATTAATAATAATAATAAAATATATAATATATACTTAATTAATTATAATATATACATATTTTTTTAATAATTATAAAATATTAACAAATACTACAATTTAAAAATACATAAACACTCATAAAATAATAACATAAATAATAATAAATAATTATATTTAATAAATAACAACAATTAAATATACTTTCAATATTTTTAAAATTAAGTGAATACAACATTATGTAACATCTTAAATACATAAATAAATATAAATAATATTGAATAGCATAAGGGTAAAAATTACTATTCAAACTCCAGAGGGTGCAACAGTAGATAAAGCGTTGGATAGCGTAAGGGTAAAAATTACTATTCCAACTCCAGTGAGTGCAACAGTAGTGAAAGCGTTGGATCGCGGGTATGTAAAAATGACTATTCCCACTCCAATGAGTACAACATTAGGGAAAGCGTTGGATAGCGTAAGAGTAACAATTACTATTCCCACTCCAGAGAGTGCAACAGCAGGAAAAGCTTTGGATTGCGGGTGGGTAAAAATTACTATTCCAACTCCAGTGAGTGGAACAGTAGGGAAAGCATTGGATAGCGGGTATGTAAAAATGACTATTCCCACTCCAATGAGTGCAACATTAGGGAAAACGTTGGATAGCGTAAGAGTAAAAATGACTATTCCCACTCCAGAGAGTGCAACTGTAGGGAAAACATTGGATAGCGGGTGGGTAAAAATTACTATTCCCACTCCAGTGAGTGGAACATTAGGGAAAGCGTTGGATAGCGTATGGGTAAAAATTACTATTCCCACTCCAGAGAGTGCAACAGTAGGGAAAACGTTGGATAGCGGGTGGGTAAAAATTACTATTCCCACTCCAGTGAGTGGAACAGTAGGGAAAGCGTTGGATAGCGTATGGGTAAAAATGACTATTCCCACTCCAGAGAGTGCAACAGTAGGGAAAGCGTTGGATAGCGTAGGGAGAAAAATTGCTATTCCAACTCCAAAGGGTGCAACAGTAGGGAAAGCGTTGGATAGCGTAGGGGGGGAAAATACTATTCCCACTCCAGAGACTTCAACAGTAGGGAAAGCGTTGGATAGCGTAGGGGGACAAATTACTATTCCCACTTCAGTGAGTGCTACAGTAGGGAAAGCATTGGATAGCGTACGGGTATAAATTACTATTATAACTCCAGAGGGTGCAACAGTAGTGAAAACGTTGGATAGCATAGGAGGAATAATTACTATTCCCACTCCAGAGAATGCAACAGTAGGGAAAGCATTGGATAGCGTAGGGAGAAAAATTACTATTCCCACTCCAATGAGTGCAACATTAGGGAAAGTGTTGGCTAGCGTAAGGGTAAAAATTACTATTCCAACTCCAAAGGGTGCAACAGTAGGGAAAGCATTGGATAGCGTAGGGGGGGAAAAATTACGATTCCCACTCCAGAGAGTGCAACAGTAGATAAAGCGTTGGATAGCGTAAGGGTAAAAATTACTATTCCAACTCCAGAGAGTGCAACAGTAGGGAAAGCGTTGGATCGCGTAGGGGGAAAAATTACTATTCCCACTCCAGAGAGTGCAACAGTAGATAAAGCGTTGGATAGCGGGTGGGTAAAAATTACTATTCCAACTCCAGTGAGTGAAACAGTAGGGAAAGCATTGGATAGCGGGTATGTAAAAATGACTATTCCCACTCCAATGAGTGCAACATTAGGGAAAACGTTGGATAGCTTAAGAGTAAAAATTACTATTCCCACTCCAGAGAGTGCAACAGTAGGGAAAACATTGGATAGCGGGTGGGTAAAAATTACTATTCCCACTCCAGTGAGTGGAACATTAGGGAAAGCGTTGGATAGCGTATGGGTAAAAATTACTATTCCCACTCCAGAGAGTGCAACAGTAGGGAAAACGTTGGATAGCGTGTGGGTAAAAATTACTATTCCCACTCCAGTGAGTGGAACAGTAGGGAAAGCGTTGGATAGCGTATGGGTAAAAAGTACTATTACCACTCCAGAGAGTGCAACAGTAGGGAAAGCGTTGGATAGCGTGGGGAGAAAAATTACTATTCCAACTCCAAAGGGTGCAACAGTAGGGAAAGCGTTGGATAGCGTAGGGGGAAAAAATACTATTTCCACTCCAGAGACTTCAACAGTAGGGAAAGCGTTGGATAGCGTAGGGGGACAAATTACTATTCCCACTTCAGTGAGTGCTACAGTAGGGAAAGCATTGGATAGCGTACGGGTATAAATTACTATTATAACTCCAGAGGGTGCAACAGTAGTGAAAACGTTGGATAGCGTAGGAGGAATAATTACTATTCCCACTCCAGAGAATGCAACAGTAGGGAAAGCCTTGGATAGCGTAGGGAGAAAAATTACTATTCCCACTCCAATGAGTGCAACATTAGGGAAAGTGTTGGATAGCGTACGGGTAAAAATTACTATTCCAACTCCAAAGGGTGCAACAGTAGGGAAAGCATTGGATAGCGTAGGGGGAAAAATTACTATTACCACTCCAGAGAATTCAACAGTAGGGAAAGCGTTGGATAGCGTAGGGGGAAAAATTACTATTCCCACTTCAGTGAGTGCTACAGTAGGGAAAGCGTTGGATAGCGTACGGGTATAAATTACTATTATAACTCCAGAGGGGGCAACAGTAGTGAAAACGTTGGATAGCGTAGGGGGAAAAATTACTATTTCCACTCCAGAGAGTGCAACAGTAGATAAAGCGTTGGATAACGTAAGGGTAAAAATTACTATTCCAACTCCAGTGAGTGCAACAGTAGGGAAAGCATTGGATCGCGGGTATGTAAAAATGACTATTCCCACTCTAATGAGTACAACATTAGGGAAAGCGTTGGATAGCGTAAGAGTAAAAATTACTATTCCCACTCCAGAGAGTGCAACAGTAGGAAAAGCGTTGGATAGCGGGTGGGTAAAAATTACTATTCCAACTGCAGTGAGTGGAACAGTAGGGAAAGCATTGGATAGCGGGTATGTAAAAATGACAATTCCCACTCCAATGAGTGCAACATTAGGGAAAACGTTGGATAGCGTAAGAGTAAAAATTACTATTCCCACTCCAGAGAGTGCAACAGTAGGGAAAACATTGGATAGCGGGTGGGTAAAAATTACTATTCCCACTCCAGTGAGTGGAACATTAGGGAAAGCGTTGGATAGCGTATGGGTAAAAATTACTATTCCCACTCCAGACAGTGCCACAGTAGGGAAAACGTTGGATAGCGGGTGGGTAAAAGTTACTATTCCCACTCCAGTGAGTGGAACAGTAGGGAAAGCGTTGGATAGCGTATGGGTAAAAATTACTATTCCCACTCCAGAGAGTGCAACAGTAGGGAAAGCGTTGGATAGCGTAGGGAGAAAAATTACTATTCCCACTCCAATGAGTGCAACATTAGGGAAAGTGTTGGATAGCATAAGGGTAAAAATTACTATTCCAACTCCAAAGGGTGCAACAGTAGGGAAAGCGTTGGATAGCGTAGGGGGAAAAAATACTATTCCCACTCCAGAGACTTCAACAGTAGGGAAAGCGTTGGATAGTGTAGGGGGACAAATTACTATTCCCACTTCAGTGAGTGCTACAGTAGAGAAAGCATTGGATAGCGTACGGGTATAAATTACTATTATAACTCCAGAGGGTGCAACAGTAGTGAAAACGTTGGATGACTATTCCCACTCTAATGAGTACAACATTAGGGAAAGCGTTGGATAGCGTAAGAGTAAAAATTACTATTCCCACTCCAGAGAGTGCAACAGTAGGAAAAGCGTTGGATAGCGGGTGGGTAAAAATTACTATTCCAACTGCAGTGAGTGGAACAGTAGGGAAAGCATTGGATAGCGGGTATGTAAAAATGACTATTCCCACTCCAATGAGTGCAACATTAGGGAAAACGTTGGATAGCGTAAGAGTAAAAATGACTATTCCCACTCCAGAGAGTGCAACTGTAGGGAAAACATTGGATAGCGGGTGGGTAAAAATTACTATTCCCACTCCAGTGAGTGGAACATTAGGGAAAGCGTTGGATAGCGTATGGGTAAAAATTACTATTCCCACTCCAGAGAGTGCAACAGTAGGGAAAACGTTGGATAGCGGGTGGGTAAAAATTACTATTCCCACTCCAGTGAGTGGAACAGTAGGGAAAGCGTTGGATAGCGTATGGGTAAAAATGACTATTCCCACTCCAGAGAGTGCAACAGTAGGGAAAGCGTTGGATAGCGTAGGGAGAAAAATTGCTATTCCAACTCCAAAGGGTGCAACAGTAGGGAAAGCGTTGGATAGCGTAGGGGGGGAAAATACTATTCCCACTCCAGAGACTTCAACAGTAGGGAAAGCGTTGGATAGCGTAGGGGGACAAATTACTATTCCCACTTCAGTGAGTGCTACAGTAGGGAAAGCATTGGATAGCGTACGGGTATAAATTACTATTATAACTCCAGAGGGTGCAACAGTAGTGAAAACGTTGGATAGCATAGGAGGAATAATTACTATTCCCACTCCAGAGAATGCAACAGTAGGGAAAGCATTGGATAGCGTAGGGAGAAAAATTACTATTCCCACTCCAATGAGTGCAACATTAGGGAAAGTGTTGGCTAGCGTAAGGGTAAAAATTACTATTCCAACTCCAAAGGGTGCAACAGTAGGGAAAGCATTGGATAGCGTAGGGGGGGAAAAATTACGATTCCCACTCCAGAGAGTGCAACAGTAGATAAAGCGTTGGATAGCGTAAGGGTAAAAATTACTATTCCAACTCCAGTGAGTGCAACAGTAGGGAAAGCGTTGGATCGCGTAGGGGGAAAAATTACTATTCCCACTCCAGAGAGTGCAACAGTAGATAAAGCGTTGGATAGCGGGTGGGTAAAAATTACTATTCCAACTCCAGTGAGTGAAACAGTAGGGAAAGCATTGGATAGCGGGTATGTAAAAATGACTATTCCCACTCCATTGAGTACAACATTAGGGAAAGCGTTGGATAGCGTAAGAGTAAAAATTACTATTCCCACTCCAGAGAGTGCAACAGTAGGAAAAGCGTTGGATAGCGGGTAGGTAAAAATTACTATTCCAACTGCAGTGAGTGGAACAGTAGGGAAAGCATTGGATAGCGGGTATGTAAAAATGACAATTCCCACTCCAATGAGTGCAACATTAGGGAAAACGTTGGATAGCGTAAGAGTAAAAATTACTATTCCCACTCCAGAGAGTGGAACATTAGGGAAAACATTGGATAGCGGGTGGGTAAAAATTACTATTCCCACTCCAGTGAGTGGAACATTAGGGAAAGCGTTGGATAGCGTATGGGTAAAAATTACTATTCCCACTCCAGAGAGTGCAACAGTAGGGAAAACGTTGGATAGCGGGTGGGTAAAAGTTACTATTCCCACTCCAGTGAGTGGAACAGTAGGGAAAGCGTTGGATAGCGTATGGGTAAAAATTACTATTCCCACTCCAGAGAGTGCAACAGTAGGGAAAGCGTTGGATAGCGTAGGGAGAAAAATTACTATTCCCACTCCAATGAGTGCAACATTAGGGAAAGTGTTGGATAGCGTAAGGGTAAAAATTACTATTCCAACTCCAAAGGGTGCAACAGTAGGGAAAGCGTTGGATAGCGTAGGGGGAAAAAATACTATTCCCACTCCAGAGACTTCAACAGTAGGGAAAGCGTTGGATAGTGTAGGGGGACAAATTACTATTCCCACTTCAGTGAGTGCTACAGTAGAGAAAGCATTGGATAGCGTACGGGTATAAATTACTATTATAACTCCAGAGGGTGCAACAGTAGTGAAAACGTTGGATGACTATTCCCACTCTAATGAGTACAACATTAGGGAAAGCGTTGGATAGCGTAAGAGTAAAAATTACTATTCCCACTCCAGAGAGTGCAACAGTAGGAAAAGCGTTGGATAGCGGGTGGGTAAAAATTACTATTCCAACTGCAGTGAGTGGAACAGTAGGGAAAGCATTGGATAGCGGGTATGTAAAAATGACAATTCCCACTCCAATGAGTGCAACATTAGGGAAAACGTTGGATAGCGTAAGAGTAAAAATTACTATTCCCACTCCAGAGAGTGCAATAGTAGGGAAAACATTGGATAGCGGGTGGGTAAAAATTACTATTCCCACTCCAGTGAGTGGAACATTAGGGAAAGCGTTGGATAGCGTATGGGTAAAAATTACTATTCCCACTCCAGACAGTGCCACAGTAGGGAAAACGTTGGATAGCGGGTGGGTAAAAGTTACTATTCCCACTCCAGTGAGTGGAACAGTAGGGAAAGCGTTGGATAGCGTATGGGTAAAAATTACTATTCCCACTCCAGAGAGTGCAACAGTAGGGAAAGCGTTGGATAGCGTAGGGAGAAAAATTACTATTCCCACTCCAATGAGTGCAATATTAGGGAAAGTGTTGGATAGCGTAAGGGTAAAAATTACTATTCCAACTCCAAAGGGTGCAACAGTAGGGAAAGCGTTGGATAGCGTAGGGGGAAAAATACTATTCCCACTCCAGAGACTTCAACAGTAGGGAAAGCGTTGGATAGTGTAGGGGGACAAATTACTATTCCCACTTCAGTGAGTGCTACAGTAGAGAAAGCATTGGATAGCGTACGGGTATAAATTACTATTATAACTCCAGAGGGTGCAACAGTAGTGAAAACGTTGGATAGCGTAGGAGGAATAATTACTATTCCTACTCCAGAGAGTGCAACAGTAGGGAAAGCATTGGATAGCGTAGGGAGAACAATTACTATTCCCACTCCAATGAGTGCAACATTAGGGAAAGTGTTGGATAGCGTAAGGGTAAAAATTACTATTCCAACTCCAAAGGGTGCAACAGTAGGGAAAGCATTGGATAGCGTAGGGGGGAAAATTACTATTACCACTCCAGAGACTTCAACAGTAGGGAAAGCGTTGGATAGCGTAGGGGGAAAAATTACTATTCCCACTTCAGTGAGTGTTACAGAAGGGAAAGCGTTGGATAGTGTACGGGTATAAATTACTATTATAACTCCAGAGGGGGCAACAGTAGTGAAAACGTTGGATAGTGTAGGGGGAAAAATTACTATTCCCACTCCAGAGAGTGCAACAGTAGGGAAATCGTTGGATAGCGAAGGGAGAAAAATTACTATTCCCGCTCCAATGAGTGCAACATTAGGGAAAGTGTTGGATAGCGTAAGGGTAAAAATTACTATTCCAATTCCAAAGGGTGCAACAGTAGGGAAAGCGTTGGATAGCGTAGGGGGAAAAATTACTATTCCCACTCCAGAGACTTCAACAGTAGGGAAAGCGTTGGATAGTGTAGGGGGACAAATTACTATTCCCACTTCAGTGAGTGCTACAGTAGAGAAAGCATTGGATAGCGTACGGGTATAAATTACTATTATAACTCCAGAGGGTGCAACAGTAGTGAAAACGTTGGATAGCGTAGGGGGAAAAATTACTATTCCCACTCCAGAGAGTGCAACAGTAGGGAAATCGTTGGATAGCGAAGGGAGAAAAATTACTATTCCCGCTCCAATGAGTGCAACATTAGGAAAAGTGTTGGATAGCGTAAGGGTAAAAATTACTATTCCAACTCCAAAGGGTGCAACAGTAGGGAAACCGTTGGATAGCGTAGGGGGAAAAATTACTATTCCCACTCCAGAGACTTCAACAGTAGGGAAAGCGTTGGATAGCGTAGGGTGAAAAATTACTATTCCCACTTCAGTGAGTACTACAGTAGGGAAAGCGTTGGATAGCGTATGGGTGAAAATTACTATTCCAACTCCAGAGGGTGCAACAGTAGGGAAATGGTTAGATAGCGTAGGGGGAAAAACAACTATTCCAACTCCAAAGAGTGCAACAGTATGGAAAGCTTTGGATAGCGTAGGGGGAAAAATTACTATTCCAACTCCAAAGGGTGCAACAGTAGGGAATGCCAATTAATAAATATTTACAAAATATATTACACATAAAAATATGTAATTAATTACAATTAAATTACTTCCCACCCTATTCCCCTATAAACCCACAACCCACTCTCTTACTAAAACATAACATTTTATAATAATTAACATTAATTACCAATTAAATAATTAAAGTATCAATTAAAATAATTAATTGCCAATTATTAATTAAATCAAAAATTAAATATTTACAATTAAATTACTTCCCACCCCATTCCCCTATAAATCCACAACCCGCTCTGGTACTAAAACATAACATTTAATAAACATTAACATTAATTATCAATTAAATAATTAATTTATCAATTAAATTAATTAATTGCCAATTAATAATTACATTTAAAATGAATTAATTACAATTAAATTACTTCCCACCCTATTCCCCAATAAACCCACAACCCGCTCTGGTACCAAAACATAACATTTAATAAAAATTAACATTAATTACCAATTAAATAATTAATTTATCAATTAAAATAATTAATTGCCAATTAATAATCACAATTAAATTACTTCCCACCCTGTTCCCCTATAAACCCACAACCCGCTCCGGTACTAAAACATATAATTTACTTAAAAATAAATGTACTAATATATAAAAATAATACACATATAATATAAATTAATTTAAATACTTAACAAAAACATATAACACATACATAATAAAAATCAAAGAAATAATACAAATATCGATATTAGTAACATCGAAATTAGTTACATCGATATATATGCTATCGATATTACTAACTTCGATATTACTTACATCGATATAAATGATTTCGATATTACTTACCTCAGGGTCGATATTCTGTCCTACGATATTCTTGACATCGATATTCTGTACCTTCGAAATTGCCACTGAACCCATGAGCAGTCACATGCCAGAACAAGTTCCGGAATCTATCGGGGATCACCCCTCTTCTGAGGATTGTGATTACGACACAGAGGAGGAATCAGACAATCCTACGATCAAGACCTTGAATAAATTACCTGCACGGAAACGCAGAGGCAAGGCTAAGACGATCTACAAAAAAAAAGGTAGAACTTTGACTGATATGGTAGCAGGAGTAATACCCTTAAGCACAAGAAAAACTAACATGGACGAAAGCCCTTTAAGAAAGTGGATGGCGGCCAAAGGACTAGTTAAAAATATGACTCTAAGGCTTTCAGGGGGCAACCCCGTAGACTTTGACAGTGGGATACAGCAGCCTCAGGAAAATGGGTTTCACCCAGTGACGCAAACCACGAATCATACCACTAATGAACTGGCTAACGAACAAATTATAGTGGGGAATGAAGCCCCGGCTGGTGCATCCTCATTGACTTTATTGGCCTCAGTAGCTACAGCTACAGCGGACCCGGGCCCGGGCTCGGACCTCGAATCAAACCAAACAAATGTTGAAAGCAAGTTGGGTAATACCGACCACCCTCAGCTAGATGCCATCTTAAATCTCCTTGTGAATCAAAGGGCAGAATCGGAGGCACATTATCAGCTACTAAAAAATGATATTATAAGACTTCAAACTTCAGTTACTGATATAGCCTCCATATTAAAGGGAGTCACACAGGAGATAACAGAACTACAACAGCGCACAGTACTAGTTGAAGAAAGAACGCAAAGGGTTGATGCCACCGTGGAGCGACATGATTCAGCACTAACCCAGCTACAGGGAAAAATGGATGATCTGGAAAATCGTTTAAGAAGATCAAACCTTAAATTGTACGGTATTCCGGAAGGGGCTGAGGGGTCCGACCCTAGGGCCTTTTTGGTGAAACTGATGCCCCGAACATTTCCTGAACTCTCTGATTGGGACTGGGATTCCCAAATCCAACGAGCACACCGGCTTCCACTTGGTCAAAGTCGCCTCAACAGTAAATTTCCACGCCCGTTCTTGATCTACTTCGGCAACTTTTTGCTAAGACAAGCGGTATGGCAAAAAGCTAAACCCAACACTCCAGTAACTATTGATAACTTTACCATCTTTGCGCGCTCAGATCTAAGCAAAGCTACGATGGATAAGAGATGGGAAATGCGCAAACTAATTGATCCCATTAACAAACTGGGTGGCTTAGCATATCTGCAGGAACCAGCTCGACTCAAAGTGACCTTGAAAGGACATACAAAGTTCTTTTATGATGTACAGGAAGCGCAGGCATTCTTAACTAGTGCTAAGCGTTAACAAGAGTAAACAACTATAAAGTTGGGATGAAAGGAGGTAGCATATAACAACGGGGGGGAAAGGGGGAAAAAAAAAAAAAAAAAACTAAAACAAATAAATAAACAAAAAAAAAAAAAAAAAATATAGAGGGGAGCTTGAGCTAACACTATCAGCAAATGAAAAACCATTAAGGATGGAGGGGGGGGGGAGGCCCTAGGTTTCTCGCCGCAAGAGCTGCCTTTTCAACGGCAGCAGTAGGTAAGGGGGGGGAAGGGGAGGGTAGGTCTTCGCAGGTTGGGGGGGTCGTGTGTGGGGAGGTCGGGTGGAGGAAGGGTTGGGGTAAAAGGGGTGGGGAAAAAAATATTTTCAACCTGGTTGAAAGATTTAAGAAGAAATTTAAGTTTGTAAAGTACTTTCTTTTATACGTTAGAGAGCATCAAATTATGCTGTTATTAAGCATTATTGTTTATTCTTATTATTTTAAAGATGCAAAGCATTAGATGTTTAGCATGGAATGTCTCAGGGCTAAACAATAAGCGTAAAAGACACCTAGTCGCTGAAGAATTACATTTATATAACCCCCAGTTAGTATTTCTGTCAGAAACTCATATTATAGATAGCGACAAGAAGTTACTGAATCAATTAGGCTTCGAGATGATAATATATTCGGCAGCCGGCTCACATGTCAGAGGGGTGGCCATATTAAAAGATAAAAGATTCAAGGTCGAGATAATTAAGACGCAATCTGACAAACGTGGGCGGTGGGCAATCACTCAATTATGTCATAACAATATGAAGCTTGTGGTCTGTGCTGTATATGGACCAAACAAAGAAGAACCAAGTATATATGAAGAATTAAATATAGCTTTATTAGACTGGGAAGGAGAAATTATAATAATGGGTGATTTCAACTGTATCATGAATTGTCAGACGGACACAACACGCCCTGGTAACTTTATTCGAAAGCCCAGAACCAGAACATCTATCTTAAACCTGTGCAAGCTACATAATGTTAGAGATGTTTGGAGTTCATTATATTCTAATGCCCCAGGATATACATACTATTCTGCTCCTCACAAGCTATGCTCACGTATAGATATGGCTCTAGTATCAGATTCTTTGATGAGTTCTATCACAACAATGGTCATATACCCACGCATCGCATCTGACCATAACCCCATTATGGTGGAACTAACTACCTTCCAAAAACGTAATCCTCCTAGAGCCTTTACGTTTCCAAGGAATTTAATATCGAACACGATTTTCACCTCACAACTGAAACAACATATTATAGAATTTTTGACTTTTAATAGAAATACTGCTTCCTGTTTAACCGTTTGGGACACATGCAAAGCTAGTATCAGAGGGTTTGTGCAGACGTATGTCCTAAAACAAAATCAAGAAAGACGTAAATATAACTTAACTTTAACATCGGACATTGTAGCAGAAGAGGCAAAACTAGTGGAGGCTTTAAGAGGAAATCTCTCAATTTTGGCTATCAACACCAATCTTAGCCGGTTAAAATGCAAGACAAAAGAAATTTTGATAAAAAAGAGAAGTGCACAGATCCATAAACATAAATTTGCTCAATATGAAGGGGGTGATAAAATTGTTAAAATTTTAGCATATAAGGTTGCAGAGGACAGAGCAGAATCTACAATATCACAAATTATAGGAGTCGACAATAAGAGATATAATCAGACAGACAAAATAATACAACAGTTTGCTAAATATTACGAAATTTTATATACCCCAGAAAACACTCCCAATGGCGAAACAATCGATAACTACTTAAAAGAGAACTTAACAAAAAAAATAACAACTTGTGAAGCAGAGAATCTGGCTTCAGAAATAACTAGAGAAGAACTAAGAGAAGCTATAAAATCATTACCATCAGGCAAAGCTACTGGGGAAGACACTATCCCTCTGGAACTGTATCAATCATGTATGGAAGAGCTAACACCCCTCCTCTTAAAAGTAATCAATTATATAAGTAGAACAGGGTCCGCTCCGCGCTCTTGGAATAAGGCGAAAATTATTTTTTTTCACAAAAAAGGTAAACCCAAAGAGGAGATGGGCTCATACAGACCTATATCTTTAATTAATGCTGATGCTAAAATATTCGCAAAATGCCTAGCAAGAAGATTAGCACCGCTTTTGCCTAAAATAGTAAGTTCACAACAACACGGATTTGTGACGGGGAGGGACACATCAGCTCACGTAAATACGGCAATAACAGCTTTTGACATAGCAGAAGTAGAGTCCACTCCCTTAGCAATGATAATGCTTGACGCTGAAAAAGCATTCGATCGGGTCGGGTGGGATTATTTATGGCACACATTGGGATATATGGGGTTCGGCGGTAATTTTCTAAACGGGATCCAGGCACTTTATGATAACCCATCCGCATATATCAGTTATTGCGGTCTCACGTCAAATTACTTTACAATCCGGAGAGGCACACGCCAAGGGTGCCCCTTATCTCCCTTATTATTTGCCTTATCATTAGAACCATTTTTAAAGGCATTGGATAATCAACCAGAAATAATACCCTTTAAAACTAATAGGCAGAGCTTAAAATTAACTGCTTACGCGGATGATATAGCCATTTATTCTACTGAGATTATTGATCCTCTGAAAGCAATCAATCTAGAAGCATCTAAATTCGGCAATGTATCTGGCTACAAATTAAACACTCATAAAACTCAAGTAGTAGCTAACTTTGCTCCCTCTCAAATAATGCCCGAAGTTTGTAAGACCGCGACATATTTAGGCGTACAAATTACCTCAAATGTCAGAGAGATAAATAAGATCAATTATAACAAACTAATGAAAACCACTACCTCGAATCTAAAAAAATGGCACCGACTTCCACTGAATTTAATCGGCAGAATAAATCTAATAAAAATGAAAATCATACCTAAATATCTATATCTATTTAGATCAATTCCTTTGGCACAAGATAGGCTTTTTTTCAAGCAATTAGACAGCGCTTTCTGTAACTTTATCTGGGGTTATAAGAGAGCTAGGAGATCGCTAAAGATGTTAAAAAATCAAACAGGATCGGGCGGTCTCAATTTTCCTGACCTAAAACATTACTTTTGGGCCTCATTTATAAGGCGTATTAGATCCTTATTAGACCCAGAGAATCTGCTTTTTTACCATTATTTACTTCTAAAAGAAAATTCCAAACAGTTTTTACTTCGCATTACAGACCCGAATTTCTACAAAAGGGTGAAATTTAAGACTGCACGGGATCTAGTAAGGATTTGGAAAGATATACTAACCCACTGTAAAAGTAACATATACCACACCCAACTAATTTTATGGGATAATCCTGGACTACCTAACATATTTAGTGATGGGGATGCCAGAAGATGGCAATCGAAAGGAATCAAGGTATTAGGGGACTTATATACATCCCAAGGCATAATGGATTTTCGCACCTTAAAACAAATATATGGGTTACTCGACACATATGAGTTTAAATATAGGCAAATATACGATTTTCTAGTGCGGAAGAACGGAATCAAAGCCTTATCGAGTGGGGGTATCTGGGATATCCTAAACTCGAAAAAGGAGAAATCAATAATTAGCTTAGCATATAAGATATTGACAGATTTAAGAACGAATGATAACGAAATAATAGCTAATAAATGGAAGGTAAAACTGGGAATCAATATAACAGGAAAACAAATAACCAACTCGTACACTAATATCCATCACAATGTAAGATCTTCTAGCCTACGCCTACAACAATACAGAACCATATATATGCTATACTATACGCCAGAAAAGATCTCTAAATGGGCTTCAAATAACAATCTGGGAGAAAAAACTAAGTGTCCAAAATGTGACCAATATGCAGCAGACCTAATACACATGTTGTTTACATGTCCAAAACTTGGGGAGTTCTGGGAAGAAGTGGGAAAAATCTTAGCTATAAAAAATTTTACCAGCACACCAATTACAGCTCCTATGGTAATATTAGGTATGTACACTACAATTCAACCACATTCTGTGCTATTATCTATTTTATTATCTTGTGCTAAATTGACTTTAGCTAGAGCTTGGGTCAGTCCTAACCCACCTAACGCTTTGGAATGGTGGTATTTGGTTAACGAAATCAATATCATGGAACGTACGTTGGCAGAACTTAGAGGTGTCAAATCGCTGCAGAAATATGAGAAAATATGGGGGAAACTAGAATTGAACTGAATTGACATTAAGTTTTGATTTATGTACAGTAATGTTATTTTATAAAATAAGAGTAGATCATGTATGTATATGACGAACTAGTTTAATTTGATTTGAAGGTATATCTGAATGTACTTGTAACTTTATACCAGGTGAAAATAATAAAAAAAATATAAAAAAAAAAAACGAAATTTTAAACACGATATTTTGGTAGGTCGAAATTTTCAACTCGATATTTTGACTGTGCACCATTTCAGAAGTGAAGACCCATGAACTCTTTTAGACGAGTATAGCAGGATGCACGCCATTGCATTTTGAATGACTTGAAGCCTAGGTAGCACCGTAGACGAGATGCCGAGTGGCTAAGAATTGACATGATCTAGTCTTGAGCCAATGAAAGCCACCACTATGGTTTTGAGGGGATCAGCAGTTTAAAAGGCACTAGCCATTCTGATATGTAGCAGTATGGATACACATTTTGAGGTCACTGATGAGATAGAGGATTTCAATAGAAGTTTAGAATCTATAACCATACCCAGAATTTTAGCCAAGTTTAAGGGGGTTGGTAATCAGCCTATCTCATAACACCAATATAGGTCCCGCAAAAGATTTGGTTTGTTATTAGAAACTACCATCTCTGTTTTTCTGCATTTAGTTTTAAGCATTTGTTCCCCATCCAGTTCCAGATAAAATGCATTGGATTTTAGAAAGCAAGTTGGGAGGGATGTTGGTATTCCAAAAGTAGAAGTATCTTAGGGTCCTCTGCATCGGTAAACATATTTCAACCCTTATGATCCAGTTTCTTATTCAAAGTTGGACATAGATGTTAAACAAGAGTGGGGATAAGGAGGATCCCTGAGGGACCCCAAAGTGAACATGGCGTTTTCCTGCCACAAAAGATGGCAGATGTGGGGAAAAAATGATGCAAATATGGCCTGTGGAAAAAAGTGATTTGGGTCTAATTGGATAGTGCCCCAAATATAAAAATGGACTCTGCATTAGGTGTGAAAATACGTCAGCAGGTAAGTGTTTGATTGGGTAATCCCTTTAAGGTAAATAGGGAACAAACACTTTTTGGGAGGGTGATATAAGTTTGAAAAGAAGGTGACTCGATTAAAGTCTATGGGAACATTTTGTCTGTCAGGTGGGTGAACAGGAATAAAACCTGGTAACATCTTCCAAATGCAAGTGATTCAACATGTATTCTGACTTTGTAGAGAAACAAGGGAACCCTATAGGTCAAGAGGGACCAAGGGTGAGCAATGTATTATAAGGGACAGCAGTCACTCCAACAAGTATAGAACCAATATTACACAGAGCCGTATTGAGATCTGTGTCAAAAATCTCGAAGGGGAGAAACAATATATTTATTAAATGCACAAATATAAAACACAAACCAAAATCCATATACCAAAATACAGTGGGTAAAAGGTTGGAAACAGCAGATTTCCAAACCTCGGGCATTTACATATGTAGTGACTCAGTCAATAATTGCCTATTAAAAACAGTCACAATACAGAGAAACATCTTGTGCTCCACATAAATCCAAATGAAACTGTTTGGAGTTGTGGGGCCTGATTCACAGAACTAACTTAAGACAAAATTCTAAACTTACTACCATTTTGGTATTCACAGAAGGCACTTACTCATTTCGGTATTCACAGAAGTTAGGAGTCCAAACTTTAGGACTCCTAAATGCCTTCTGTGAATACCGAAAGTCCTAAAATTAGGAATTGTCTCAGTTTAAGAGTAGTAAAGTTAGGACTCCTAAATGTCTTCTCTGAATACCAAAAGTCTTAAAATTAGGATTTTTCTCAGTTTAGTAGTAGTAAAGTTAGGAGTCCTAACTTTAGGACTCCTAAATGCCTTCTGTGATTACCGAAAGTCTTAAAATTAGGATTTTTCTCACTTTAGGAGTAGTACAGCCAGTGGAGAAGTTTGGCCACATATAAATCTGGCAGGCAAACGTCTATGTTGCGATAAGACTTGTCTTTTCCGATTGCCACTTTTATTGGGGCCTGGGTCAGAAATTCTTTGAAGGCTCATTAGGAGGTGAGGTTTCCTCACTGGGCAGCGTCAAGGTGAGAGTCAGGTCAGGATGAAAAACCCTGCTACACATCTAAATTTCGTTCAATGAAAAGTTTGCAACTTGTGGGTTTCATGTGCTACAATAGGAGGAGAAAATACAAGGTGTATAGGATGATTCTGTTGGTCATTCTCTGTTTTTAAATTTCATATGTACCGTGCCAGGAAGATAAGGGCACTTTGCCACTGCTAATCCAACATCCCCAAACCTGAGGAGCCAATTTTGAAGTTAAAACAGAATCAGTTAACTTAAAAGTTTGAAATAAGCTCTCTAAAAAAATTGCATAGGAAACTAATCAAGGAAAAAACAAGCACAACAGTAGCTGAAGCAAGCAATCTAACAACATGATTGTAAAAAAAATCCATAACTAGATATTCCAACTGTCGGTTGGAGCCTTTCTGACTGCATCATAATATGCAGGTCTAATTCCTTTCTCACCGCCTCATTACAATGGAGGCTGTTGGAAAGGAATACAAACAGTCATTCTGACTGGCTTCTGATGGTCTCGGAGAGCATGTATGCCAGTTGGAATGCAACCAGTAATCCCAAGGGTGGCTCTTTCTGCCCTGGGGATTATGCTGTCAGGCTTCGGCAGCCTTTCCAAGCCAGCCTTTCTGACACAGAAAGGCTGTCGGTACTCGACTTTGGGTGCCGCAGCAAGGCCCCCTTGGATGCACAGCCTCCAGTTGGAGGACGAAGATGCTCCCTGCACCCAGTGGCAGGCCCCTTGAGGTGCCTGTCATGGGGTGCAGGGATGAACTGCACCTCTTATTTTACAATGAGAGCATACATTTTGGCCGGAATACATGCTCCCATTGTAACGTATAGGAATGCAAACAAACATTGTTCAGTCGCATCCTAATTAGTTGGACGGGACCGCCAACTGGGTGTCAGATTTCCTATGACCAAGACGATGACGGGTGGAGGAAACTCTGCCAAACATCCTGATAGGGCCCTTAGTGCATGGAAGCAATTAGTTCTTTTTTTTTTAAACAAACTCCCCTTACGAAGTTCTTCCCTGAAAAAGAGAAAGGTTTGGTGAGCGGCCATCACAAACACGACAGATGTACTACAATCTTTTTTGTGCCATGGCATTGCATCAGCTCCTGTGAATGCACAAAGATCACAATAGTGCTGGAGGTGATATCCATGCAGCATTTCAGCCACGGCGACAGAAGTAATAACCTCCGTCAACAACATAGGTGGCAGCTTCCAACCATACCTTAAATTAAACCCTGTGCCTTTAATAATATCCTATTTTTTTCTGAACAGGGCTTGGAAGATCCCATTGTTAAGTTTTTATGGAACTTATTTTGTGCTCAATTGGCTTAAAATAAAGTGGTGAGATGCTAAGCATTTTATAAGCACCATCTACTTTTGCACCAGCTACTATCACAAGAAAGGGCCCCTTCCTGGACAAAGAGTTCAGCATGCAACATGTACAGAACCTGCAGGACAACACAGGACAAACAGACGTTAAGAAGAGAGTGTTCAAAACACTTTGGGTAAGATTTACTGATATTTGATGCAACGCAAAGTAGCAAAACAACTAGCTGTGCTGCATCAAAAAGAGAGAGCAGGAATCCACCATAGTTACAATGTGCTTTCTAGCGCCATTACGGGCAAGCTTGCTCCATGGTGCAATGTTGCCTGTGTTATAGGTAGGATTGTTTTTGTACAGGAGGGACACCTTCCTGCACTAAAAACAATCCTCAGAGGCATTTTCCCCTTTCTACATGTGCTGCAGAATGCAGTACACGTATAGAGTGTAAATAACGAGGAGAAATAAACGTTTCTCCTTGTTTCACCTCTGTTGGGATGGCCTAGCATTTTGATGATTTCCCAGGTTTACTACCCTTAGTAATTCAGTTAATGCACCAAAATGCATGTGTGGATGTGTGGGAACACCCACAATCCATCCATGGAATGTCTTTTTAACAGAGTAACGCAAGCCAGCAATTTGCGTTGCCTTGCATTATGCAGGATTTACTTATCGACTCAGAGCCACGCAAGGTGGCTTTGTGCTACTTAGTAAATCTCACTTAAGCTTCGTAGATCTGGTCCTTTGCCTTATTCATGTTTCTTAAGCAGCTGTAGTGAAAGCAGAGCAGTACAGGTATGTTTTATGATTACCATGGACATGTGTGTAGTACACAAGAGGAGTCAGGCACGATGGTGCAATTAGGATGCCACAATTTGAAGAAATAATGAATGCACCAATTCTCTCTAGAGAATGCATCATAATAATACATTTACTAGTAGCCTGTTTATATTTCACAACTACAAGTTTAAAAGTACTAAGTAAGTAAGTAAGTAAAGGGCTTATAAAGCACACAAATGCTGAGGCGTCTTGCCGTAGGCAGAGGCAAGAAGGTGTAGAAGTCAATAGGTGCTTGATCGCTATTGAGGAGGGAAAAGACAGGTTTTAACCTGGCTCCTAAACTGGGACCTGGAGCATGAAAGCCTATTATTAAGTGAAAGTTCATGCCAGAGCTTAGATTCCATAAACGAGAGACCCCCATCTGGTCTTCTTAGCTTTAGAGACGTGGACCAAAGGTTTAATGGCAGATCTTAACATCTGGCGGGGGACATGCCGTTGGAATAATTTGTGGTAGTCATTAGCTCCCCCCCCCCAGAACCAGGCACAGTGCCTTGAACTCAGTTTGCTGCTTAACTGGAAGCCAATGTAGATTTCTAATGGCACCAGAAATATGAATATATTTTGGAATGTTTAGCAAGGTATGTGCAACCGCATTCTGTAGGGATTGAAGTTTAGACAGCTGGCATTTGTCAACGCCTAAGTACAGGATGTTACAATAGTCTAGGTGGGAGAGAACAAGAGCCACCACAACCATCTTCCTCAACTAAATAGGCAGAAAAGGTAGGATTTTACTAAGCATTTTTAAAAGGAAGTAACAGGCTGATATCAACTGATTGATCTGCCCTGAAAAGTTGAGCTGGGCATCACATAAAAAAAACAAGGTTTCTCACTTTGGTGGCAGGGACAGTTATCCACATTTGTAAAGCGCACAATCACCCGTAAGACTCCAGCCGCTGTTGACCACCATGATTGGGTCAAGATTCGAGCACCATTTCCGAATTCTATGACTTTGGTCTTGTTTGTGTTTAATTTTTTGTAGTTCTTATGCATCCATTTCATGATGTGGTCAAGACAGCTATAGAATATGTCTGCCACTGAGTCTGCCATTGATGAAATGGAGATAATAATTCGAGTATTGTCAGCATACCATACTAGCTAGAAGCCATGGTCCCTGATTAGTTTGACCAATGGGGTCACATAAATGTTAAACAACGTTGGAGAGAGTGCTGACCCTTGTGACACTCCCCCTGATTCTAGGGTGACCTAGCACACCCTCTGTTCTCTAGCTGAGAGGAAAGAGGTGAGAAGGGTGAGTGTGGTGTCTCCAATTCCTACTGCCTCCAGCCGTCGCGTAACTTCAGTATGAATAACAGTATCGAGCGTAGCTGATAGGTCAAGTAGGATCAGGATAGCCCTGCCACCCCTGTCAATTTGCCAACCTATTTGCTCAGTGGCTATGATTAATGCAGACTCAGTGGAGTGGCCCGATCAAAAGTGATGTTGTGTTGAGTCTAAGAGGCTGTTTGTGTTTAAGTATTCTGTGAGCTCTGAGTAAATGGCTTTTTCCAAGACTGGCTGCTAGGGGCAGACATGAGATCGGGCGATAGTTTTTTACTTTGAGCGGATCAAGGGAGGGTTTCTTTAAAATTGGTCGGATACAAGCTTTCTTCCAGGAGGTCGGAAATACACCAGTATTTATAACGTTGTTCAGGAGGGGGGCGAGTAGGACACTGACTTTGTTTGAGACACCATGAATGATGTCCGGAGGGCATGGGTACATTGGAGAGCCAGACTTGATTGCCAGCAATAGGTCATTTTCCAAGTCGATTGTCAAGGGGGAGAAACTGGTCAGGTGGCAGGTGATAGATATCACGTCTTCCGTGAGAGTGGACTGAGGGGAAGGAGGGCCACAGCTCAGGCTTTCTGATATATTATTTCGACTTTTGGCTGAAAGAATGTGGCCATTTTTATTCACAGAGCCCTTAATCAGGGGAAAAAACATTGCCATTTTGGAGCTTGAATTGATGGTCTTAAAGAGTTCTCTAGCGGAATATTTGGCCCCCTCTATTTTGCTAGTATAGAAGTTCTTTTTGGAGCTGATGATAGCTGCTTTATAGTCAGTTAGTGCTTGGTTATAATTCTTTTTGGCCGTCCTGCTGTTGTCCACCCATAAGCGTCCCAAGCGCCTGCATGTGGATTTTAATGTTTTTAACTCAAGATTGTGCCACAGGCGGTGGGTTTATTCCTGCATTGTTTGACAATTCTTTCTTGAGCAAGTTAATTAATGGCTGACCTAATCCAGTTGTCGTAACTTTCAGCCGTCATGTTGGAGTCTGCAGCTAAGGTGGGCATATTTTTATCCAGCAAGTCTGTTGGCACCTCAGACCTGATGTTCCACCAGGACCGTACTTTGGTAGGAGGCAAGGGTGATAACAGCAGGTCTTTGTTGTTCCCATCAGGTAGGTTGAAAAAAATTGCTATGTAGTCGGTCCAAGTAAGTGGCAGAATTCACTGATACTAATAGAGAGGTTATTTGTAAAAATCACATCTAACACATGAAGTGCCTTGTGAGTTGATTCTGACACCATCTGAGTAAGACCAAAGGCTTCAACATTGTCTATCAGCACAGAGGTGCAAGCATCGTCCCCAAGTTCTAGATGAAAGTTGAAATCCCCTAATATAGTGAACGTGGGGGAGTCTAGGCATGATTCCAACGAGGACCGTAAGGCTTGAGAGACTAGGGATTTGGGTCCGGGCTGTCTGTAGGGGAGCAGCCCAGAAAAGGCTAACGCATTACTGATTTTGATGTTGAACGCCATGGCTTCTGTTCCAGGCAACAGAAAGGCTCAAAAACTATTTCAAACTCTGACCTATAGCTAATAGCGACCCCACCACCCATTTGCCCAGATCTGGCAGGCTGGCAAGCGAGTAGCCACTTGGTAGCAATATCACCTAATCCGATTCAGACGAGGCAGTAGCCTATGTTTTAGTGAGAAACACTGCATCAGGATTCGGGGTTTGGAGCAGACATTCTAATTCATATTTGTTTTTAATAATAGATCTAGCGTTAAGTAAAACAGTGCTAAGTGAACCACAATTGGACTGTGGAACATTCGCACCCTCTATGGAAACCGAGGACGGAGAGGTACATGGGGAGTTCCAGTTCTTGACTCCCCGAACTGGCTCCGATTGCACCCATCTCTTCGAGGAAGCAGAGAGCGGGGGAAGTAGCGGGGAGGTTGCTAGCTAAGAGTGTATTTTTGCAGTGGGGGCATAGCAGGGCGTTATTGTTCCTTTCACCAAGTAGAAATGACACTGCCACACCTACCATTGTTTAAGAACAGTAGCTGTTCCCTGGTGTAGGTTAAGTTTGAAAAACGGACAGGCGTCCTGGCGCATAGCACCTTCCGGGTGCTGACGGGCTTGCCTAGGCCTGCCAGCGGTGCGCCCGCTACGCGTCTGGTTTTTCATGGAATAAATATGATCCCCCCTGAAGTAATGGATAAGCTGGACCGCCAACCACCACCAGCTAAGATGGCGGTAGTCACAGCAATGCCAGCGCAGCACTCTCTCCGCTCAATGGGGAGCCTCTGCGGCTGACCAGAGAGTGGAAGAACCAAAGTGCAGGTTAGCAAAATTAATAGAACAATAAGAACATATGAAATAGTAAGACCCTTTAAAATTAGCCTTTAAAAATCGGTATTAGGATGATCAAGCGGTGCCTTACAAGAGCTTGCATATGCTGCGGGTCTGGCTTTTCATGGAATAAATATGTTCCCCCTCCAGAAGTAATGGATAAGCTGGAGAGCCAACCACCTCAAACTTAAGAAGGTGGTTGTCACAGCAATGTCAGCGCAGCACTCTCTCCGCTCAATCGGGAGCCCCCATGGCGGACCAAAGAGTGGAAGAACTAAAGTGCAGGTACTATTCCTTTGGAATAATTTTAATGTATGAGGATTATATTGATGTGTTATCTAAAGCAACCAGGCTATACATTAATACCTGCGCCTCACCATTCCATTTTTATTTTGTGATTTGAAATGTTAAAATATTGCTACAGGCCTTTTACAATCAATAAAGCCAAGAAAAAAAAACTTGTGCAGCTTTATCTAGTCACTAGCTATATATTTTGAGCGTAATGTCCTGTGGAAGCGTAGTCTTTAATAAAGTCCATACAAAATATCTACTGATATTCCTTATTGAACTTAATATCATTTCGTTATTTGATATCCTTTATAGGCCTATAAAGTGTATCCAGTGAATGAATTCTCTTGTTGTATTGCCTAGGGAAAATATGTGTCATATCTATTAATTCCCCATCTCTCAAGGATGAACGTTTAGGCTCTACTTTTCTTCAGTATAATCTGAAGAAAAACATCTATAAAAATAGTCTATTCACAGTAATTTATATATGGAAATAAGACTGAAAGCCTCGGTTACATATGAGGGGTCACGAGACAGCCACCTAAAATTGTTCTGGTAATCTGTTCATGCCTCCCCTGTTTCAATCATTGGTCAAGGATGACAGTCTTTCTGATGACAATTCCACCATCAAGAAAACCCTTACTGTGGGTAGCCCACTGGTGGACATGGAGCCAGAAGCACCACCCTATTTTGGGCTTTACTTCCGACGCCATCTCTGCCATGTTTTTCCTGTCTGGGATCACCTTGGCAGATGTGGGCAGGACAAATACTGGGATGTCCACCATGCACTCTAAGGCAACACCCAGGGTGCATTTCCTTTTTCCAGGAATAGACCCCGTCCTTCTGTAGTCTATCAGAAGATTTCATAAAGGGGAGGCCAGTCCACCAGGCTCACATGGCATGGTAGACTGACCTCCATTTTTAATGTTTTTGTTTAAATAGCTCCAACTACGGAGCCACACTTGAGAAAAACATCTGCTGACCTGGCAGAAATCTTTAAACACTGCAGGCCAGCCCACCAGGGTTTGAATGATCTCGCATGTGTACAGCTTTTTTCCACAACATATTGTATAAAAGAGTAATCTACGCGTTAGGTCACCGGAGAAGCATGTGAAATCCTTCAAAATAAAATCCTTAGCACTTGTAAAATGTTTGTATAATTTGACCGCGCCCTATCATACCTCCTTCCATGGCTGGGGGTAATTTGATCTGATGTAACTGATGCTGGTGGTCAGGAAAGGTGCCCAGTGAGTGTCTTCGGAAACATCATGATAGCGCCCTAGAAATAAAAAAACAAGGAGCATTGGTTTATTTTCAAAGGCAGCAAATTGAGAGATGCCCCAAGTAAAACACATTCCTTCAGGCTGCAATCAATTTCCCAGTCACAACTTAAAGTAACATGGCGGCCGTGATAGTAGCGATGCAAAGAATTCATTGGGTTTCCACGTTATAATTTCAAGGGTGCATTAGCAGAGCACAAATGAGTAACAGTGATGCACTCGGAAAGCTGGACATGTCAGTCATAGAAATAACCACCCCAAATTACATTCTAATATTATTTGATGAGTTGAGGCTTCTTCGTGCTGATTTTTCTAAATGTTGCATTCAGATTTACTACCTCGCCAGTACATGCAACTTGTATTCAGGACCTTAATGTTTTCGGAGGCTGGTCTCATGTTTGAGTGGTACTTCAGGAACATACCACTACTGGCAATAAGAACATGCTCTGTGTGTACTGAATGAAGGAGCCACAGAGAACTGATTGGATGAACACCAGCAGAGTTCGGACCAGAGAGAAAGCCTCAGGAGTACGTTGGTTCTATAAGAGCATTTCCGAAGAAGGATACAGAGAGCAAGCAAAAGCAGCTGGAGCCCTGGCTTGAGAATGACGCTTTAAGGGATGATACAAAAATCTTAGAGACTCAAGGGCGGAATGAACTGACATCTGACTGGTTTTAATCGCTGGCAAATGGATTCCAAACATCATATCTGGCTGCTATCACTTCTGCAGCCTGAGATGGGAGCAGGAAGAAGGAAGCATTAAAAAGGTTCGACAGGAAGCTGGATTGTCACTGAATGTCTCTTGCATGGTGTACAGTAAAAAAAACAAGCATTTACAATGCAATGGTTTTGCCTTTGTTAAGGTTCCACCAGGTCCACCATGGTGCGGCTCTGAGCCCCAAGCAGAGCAGCAGCAGGGCCCAGCAGAGCAGGGCGGGGGGCAGCAGGGGCTCGCAGAGGTGTTTCCTGGGGCAGCCGCCCAGGTCCACCATGGTGTGGCTCCGAGCCCCAAGCCTCTGGTGGTGGTGCTGCTGCGCTCGGTAGCCCATGTAACTTACCGGGCACTCTGGCGGGGGCTCCTTGCGACGGCGGCAATCTCCTGGGTACTTCTCCGGTCTCCCTCTTCGGCATGGGAGACCGGCAACGTCCTCCGCTTCTCCCGGGGCTCCCTCCAGGCCACTGGAGCCCCGCGTGGACCGCCATACTTCTTCTCCTGGGCCGCCGTCCTGGCGGGGGCTCCTTGCGACAGCGGCAATCTCCTGGGCACTTCTCCGGTCTCCCTCTTCAGCATGGGAGACCGGCAACGTCCTCCGCTTCTCCCGGGGCTCCCTCCAGGCCACGGGAGCCCCGCGTGGGCCGCCATACTTCTTCTCCTGGGCTGCCGTCTTCCTTCTTCCCCCGGGCGGGGGCGGGCACTTCCGGCCGGCCGCGCTAGGATTGGCCGGCCGGCTAGTCACTTCCGGGTCGCCGCGGGCAGCGCGGCGGCCCGTCTCTAGCTCAGGCAGGCGGGCGGCGAAGTTTCCCGATGGATGCGCCGCTCTCAGGGCGAGCCTCCGATGGTGGCGAAGCTGCGGCCAATCGCAGCACGGCTCCAGCGATGACGCGGCGGCTCGAGAACCACTCCTAGCGCGGCGGCACTGAGGGGGCTCGACCGCCTCAGCCAATGGGAGGGCAGCTCCTTCGTTCTTGCTCTCCGCGGCCCCGGCGAGGTCCTCATGTTATTCTCGGCCCCAGGCAGCGGCGGCAATCAGGGAGGCAGCGTTTGAACCGTAGTAGGAGGCGGCAGAGCGCTCGGGGTGCCACTAGTGCCTTACCAGATTCGGGGGCGTTCCCGGCTTTCGGCTGACGTCGCGTGACGTCGGCAAAAGCCAAAGAAACGCGGGAACGCCCCCGAATCTGGTCCGGCATTGACGGACAGGCCCCTCGTCCAATGGCTAGGCTCCATTTATGGAGCCAGCCAATCAATGACGAGGGCCGACCCAAAGCCACACTACAGATCTCATCAGGATTTCGCCTGCGCGAAAAAGATGCGCAGAGCGCATCTTTTCGCCAGGCAAAACCTAAAAAATGGTATACTTTATTTGATTAAAATATTACAATCATAAAAGTGGAGTACATACAAGCATATACATAAATAAACAGTTAAAATAACTCAATATGATGGAACAATATGTCAATATTGGGACTAAAATCTTGCTGTGTTACAAGTTAGTTTCATTAAAAAGCATTGGGAGGCCCTTCCGGCTGCTGAGTGAAATTACGATATGCATGGCGAATAAAAATTGTGAAGCCTATGTTTAAAGCTGTATTTTCTGGAGTCAAAGCTGCATGTACAGTCAAGTTTCCTGGCCCTGAGGGCCTCGCTGCATGTATCTGGTACCCTGATTTTATATTTTGGCCCCAAAGGCAACTTAATCTACCATGTGTTCAGAGGCCTAGACCTATCTCATGACAAGAGTGAGGTCATTTCCTGTGATTTGGATGGGCGCACCAGGAACTCTCTCATTGACACACAGTGGACTACTGTCCATGATATGGGTTTAGCACATAGAATGGTGGTGGCAGTGAACTGTGCTTTGTAAATCCATACTTGCTGCAAGACTTTATCTGTGTCACTATAGTGAAGGCCTACTCGTTCATCTGTGTAAAGTTCTGCTTCTATGTGCTTCCCCAACTTCTAGAGCTAACAACCCAAGTGTATCTTGTATATGTTTGTGTGTATATAGCCTGTGTGGTATGTGCATGGAGTGTGTGTGTGTGTGAGAATCAGAGTAATAAAACCCTGAGGGATCCATTTTGGATGACCCTGTTTTCGGAGACAATGGGAGAGTGTTGCTGACATCAGTCAAGCTATAGGGAGGAGATCTAGACACTGAAGGGAGGAGAGAAGGGGAAAGAAATTCAAATAGGTGTTTTGCTGATGGTGGGGCTGCTGATTCTTCTTCCTGAAGGACTGACATTTGGTGGATGATAGGGGTAAATGGTGGGGGTAAAGCCTCTGCTGTACAAGGTGAGGGGTACCCCTTAGGTGAACCCTAGCCTTTTGCCTTTCCCTTATTACACTTTCATTTTGACTCATGAAAGTTAGGTGCAGAAAGCTCACATCTCTTTGTTTCTTTGTTAGGGGTGCCACAAGCTGAAGAAAGCTGAAGAAAAAACTGTGCCTAAAGAGTAGCCTTGAGAGGACACTGGAAAGGAGAAGCAGCTTAAACTGGTTCTGACATGGATACACCTCTCCTGTCTACTATTACTGTATGCAAATGGTACCCCACTACCCTACAGGTTGTTCCAGTTCAAGCTCTCTATAACCAAAGAAAGGAGAGCATGGCAGAGTACAACACAGAGGACTGCTGTGCAACCCGAGCTGGTGTGTGCCTAGCAGCCAGCTTTCTAGAGTTGAGGGATATCATCTGAGCCTTCCCCTTCCTGCAAGAGTGGTATACCTGCCCAGACACACCCAGAAGCTTGCTTGCTGAGAGTTGGAAGGAGCATGCAGAACTTTCAGGAGGAGGTACTGTTCAGGATTACTGAGGTGCAGGGCAGCCCAGGCTGGTGAGACCTCCAGCAGAGAAGGACAAAGAAACAGAACTGTATACCCTAATGCTGGCAAGTTAGTCTCTCCAGCAGCAGTAACATATGAGAACCATATGACTCAACCTGAAGATTGTCGAAGCCTAGTAAAGGCCTAGTAAAGGCTGTGATCTGTGTCCAGAACAGCCTATATGAAGCCGTAGAACCTGGAATAAGCATGGCCTGTTATTAGCCTTAGTGCCCAGAAGGAGCACAGTATGTTCTTAGCTGTAGTGCACAGAAAAGCACACCCTGTGCTAAGCCCTGTCGCTCACAAGAAGCTAGGCTGGTAGGCTGCCTTATTGCCCAGAAGAGATTGGCCAGTGCATGCCCACCACTGTAGTGTCTTGCAAGTTATAAATGATGGAACGTTTTTGGCTTCTGATGGACACTGAAGATCAACACTGCTCTCCCACAGAGTTTGCCTTGGTCCAAGCAAACTGCTTGTGCATGCCACATGTGTTGCAGTTGAAGAACGCTTAGAGCATGTGGAGTTAAATTGCAACTTCAGTCGCTGTAAAGAAGTTGAATACAACTAAAGCATTGGAAAGAAATCTTCCTATCAATGACTGAAAACCTGCTGGTCAGACCGTACATAAAGGTAACATGCTGCTACTCAATATACAGTCATACATAATCTGGAGCCTTAACCCTCAAGGCAGATACAACCAGGTTTTCAAAGAGCAGCTATTCGCAATCATAAATTGCAAGATAGCATTGTAATTAGTAAGTGGTGAAGACAAAGTGCATGCAAAGAGACGCCAAAGAATAAAACAGTTATTTACTCACCAGAACCTGAGTAAAGTGTGCTGGAATGACATCAGCGCCAGGCGCCGCAACCCAGGCAAAGAACAGTGGTTGTGTTTACCAAGCTGGTGACAATTCGAAGCAACTGAAGATATCTGTGGAGCTTTGGAAGACTAAGAGACTGAAAACTGAGGCCCTCAAGAATGGTCCAGAGGTCAGCACATCTCAAGGCCTTAGAGATGGCTCACATGAACAGGCTCAAGATAAACAGCAGAGGGAGCCGGAGAGAGCTCCACCCTTAATATCAACCATTCCCAGAAATGGCTACAATGCTGACGCTTTCCTGAAACCACCACTGTTTGATACTGCTAAAAAGCAAAATATTGGCAATAGATGGACTGCTTGGATAGAGAAATTTGATGATTTCATTGAGGCACGTGATAACAAAAATATTATCAAGTACCTCGCGAATCTTGTTGGTGATGGTGTAAAAGAAGTTCTAACACAAATGCTGCAAACTGATGAAGACCTCACATCATCAGGTTAAAGTGTTGATTCTCAAGTTTTATCCAATGCAGATGTTGATTCTGAAAGATACATCTTCAACCAAGAATGCCAGGAAGCTGGTGAAACCATTGTTGAATTTGTAGATAGACTCGACACACTTATCAAACTTTGTAAGTTCAATTAATTTCATAATGAAGAAGCTATGCGTCTGAGAGTTATTGACAAATGCTTGTAAGATTCATTCAGACAACAAATGCTGAGAGAAACTCTTAGTCTGGAGCAAGTGTTAATGGCTCCCAGGGCTGAAGAGCGTGCTGATAGACAAGCTGCTGACTTAGGTGCTCACAATAAATCCATCATGAGTGTGAAAAGTAAGTCAAAACAAAAGACTAATGGGCACAAAGTGATGTCCACAAGTGAAAAGAAGTGTTTTAGGTGAAGATTTTCGTTTCCACAGAGAACGTAAAGGTCCTGCTCTTGGACATATATGTAAAGGTTGTGGGAAGAAGAACTGTTTTGTTATGGTTTGCAAAGCGAAGGAAAATGTAAGTGCATCACAGAGCAATGACAAAATGACAGCCAAAACATTCCAGAAGCAACGTTCGATGCACACTCACAAGGTCGAGCAGTGACATCAGTTAAGACAAATCGACACTGAACAAAGTCAATCGCCATCTAAATTGTTGTCTAACAGTTGATCTGTAGCAGTATCAAGTGAAAGTGATGGAAATGATTGTGTCATGTTGATGTTTACCTCAGAAAGCGTGCCCATGATGGTTTGACTGCCTCTGAAGGGAAATGTCAGACAAAGAAAAATTGACATGCCAAAGGACCAAACTCATTCAAACATTGTCTAAAGATTAAATTGAAAGTAAATGGTTGTTCGATACTTTTTATTATTGACAGTGGTGCATCAATAAACATTATGCCTGAGGAGAAATACAATTACTTAAATCCATTGTCGCAACTTACGCCATCGAAAAACAAAGTGTATACCTTGGCTGCATCAACGCCCTTAAAAAGTCAAGGTTCATTTGATGGGACAATGAAACACAACTAAACGAAAGTGCAAGCACCCATCCATGTGCTTCAAGGCCTGGCGTCAAGTGCCTGTCGACTCAGTTTCAGCACAGCTTTTGATATGGGACTGATTTCCGTGAATTACAACATGAATTCTCACCACAAAATAGTTAGTCAGTTCCCTTCGTTATTGTATGGCTTGGGAAAGTTAATTCCCAAGGGTATTTAAAGTTACATATTATTGAGGACATCCGTCATGTTGCTCAGTGACATAGACAAATTGCTTTTCATTTGCAAGAAGCCGTTAAAAAAGAACTTGAATCGCTACTTATGCCTGATATTATTGAGGGTTCAACTGGTCCAAAGCCAGGTGTTTCTTTCATAGTAGTAGGGCCTAAAATGGCCAGGGAAGGAGTTGTATGCATATGCATTGACATGCATCAAGCAATCACAGCAATTGTATGAGAATGACATTCAGGTCCACATTTTGCTGACATGATAGAGAAATTAAATGGTGCAAAGTTCTTCTCTGTCCTTGATTTAAATAAAGGTTATCATCAGTTAGAACGTGAAGAAGATTGCAGGTACATTACAACCCTTTCTACACATGTTGGTCTGTTTCAATCCAAAAGACTATGGGGCCCATTAGGGTGTCGGGCGGATTGCCTCCGCCAGGGTGGCGGTGGCCACCGCCACCCAGGCGGAGGCAATCCGCCCGACATCCATGCCTGCATTCCCCCGCGCCAGATTAGGATGGCGGTGGGACCAGCGGCGGACGGAAAGACCGTCCATCGCTTTACCGCCGCGGTCGCCTTGCGACCGCGGCGGTAATAGAATAATATGGTGGTGGTGTCCTATGGACACCGCCAGCCATATTACAATGTCCACATGAAGGGGCCTTTCTGCGGCGGCAATGCCGCCACGGAAAGGCAGGCGGTGTTTGCTGCGGGGGGCCCCCTGTGGGGCCCCCAGGTGACGCCAGCTTAGGGGGAGGACAGGGGGGGTACCTATGGTACCCCCCCACATTTGCATATGCAAAGCGGCAGGCACCGCGCGGGGCCTTCCGCTTTGCATATGCAAATGAGTTCTCTTATGTTTTGCATTGTGGCGGGCGGTGCAGAGAGCACCGCCCACCACAATGCAAAACATGTAGGATGTGCCCGCCACTGTGGCGGGCACATCTTAATTCCCCCTACGGGACCCCCGCCCTTATGGCGGGCGGTCCCGTTCTCCGTTAGGGTGGCGGGCGCTAATGAGCCCCTATGTTTTTGGGTGTCATCATCTGCAGAACTGTTTCAGGACATCATTCAACGCATTATACAACCTTTAGTGAATGC
Organism: Lissotriton helveticus; assembly: GCF_964261635.1. Classification (NCBI taxonomy): domain Eukaryota; kingdom Metazoa; phylum Chordata; class Amphibia; order Caudata; family Salamandridae; genus Lissotriton; species Lissotriton helveticus. The sequence goes on from NC_136063.1 coordinate 928,197,345, forward strand.
GTTCAATTACAGGGATGACATATTGGTTTTTGGAGCTTTACATAAAGAACATGATAAAGCTCTTACACCAGTATGTCGTTCACTTGATGAAGATGATTTTACTGAATGCAGACAAGTGGGAGTTCCAAAATACTAAGCTAAAATTATTTGGTCATATCTATTCTGATGGGGTTTTGACACCAGATCCCGGTAAAGTACAAGTGCTTTCCAATGCAGATCCCCCACAAGATGTTTCTATGGTGTGCTCATTTCTTGACGTTGTCAGTTACTGTTCCTGATACATACACAACTTTAGCACATAATGATTTGTTGTGAGACTTGACGAAAAATAATGTTTCATTTCATTAGTCACATGATTGTGAGAAAAGCTTTAAAAGAATTAAACAAGCCATGGAGAATGCTACTGAAATGACATACTTCAATCCAAAGCTTCATACAGAGTTTGTTGTTGACTCTAGCCCAATTAGGTTAGGTGCTATCCTTGCACAGCACAGCGGGCACCAGAATGCTTGAAGGCATAGTGTGGCATACGAAAGTAGAAGTTTGCCTTAAACAGAACATGCTTGTTCACAACCTGAAAAACAAATCTTAGCTGTGGGATGGGCTTGTGAACATTTCCAGATATTCTTGTATGGAAAATAATTTCACGCTGGTAACTGATCATCAAACTTTACTGACTATATTTAGGAATCCAAGGGCCAAAATGCCTCCTCGCATTGAATGATGGGGACTACGGTTACAAGAGTACAGTTATACCATTGTGCATTATCCATGGAAGGATCAGAATTCTGCTAACCCCATTTCCAGAGTGCCTGTATAAGGTCACGGTACTCCATCCAGGACGGCGGAGGCCTATATTAACTTCATTGTAAAATCAAACTAACCAGCTGCAATTTTGTTAGCGCAGATTATCGCTGCCATGAGCCATGATAGTGACATGTTAAAGTTGGAGGATAAATCATACACCAGTCGTGGAAGCAATACACTTGGCTGCTCACCTGTGATGGTGAATTACAAAAATGTAATGGATGATCTGTCCGTAACTCAGGAAGGAGTTATACTACGAGGTTTGAGAATCCTGATTCCTGAGAGTCTGTGACAGAAAAGTATTAAAGTGGGCCATGAAAGACATTATGAAATTGTGGCCACAAAATGAGCTCTCTGAGACCGAGTTTGGTTTCCTGATTGTGATGACAGAGTTAAAAAGGAAATAAGGGCCTGTCTTCTATACAGCTGCCTTTCTACAAAAACTACTCACCACAGCTTGAACATGTCAGAACTCCCATAGAATGCCTGGCAGAGAATAGCCATTGCCTTTTTGGGTCATCTTGACAGGGGACATAATTTGCTGATGATTGTGAACGAACATTCATGATTTTCACTAATTGAAGATCTTTCATATACTCTCAAGAACAAGCCATTGAAACACTAGATTACATCTTTGTGACTCCGGTGTTCCAGCCATAGAGGCGTCTGACAATGGACCACATTACAGTCAAGAGTGTAAAGATTTCTTGGAGCACACCTGTGTGGCCTCAGGCCAAAGGACTTGTTGAGCGTTTTATGAGTATGCTAAAGAAAGCAGAACATCATGCTACTCTTGCAAAAACCCCACTCGACCATATGTGAAATTCCTGCGCCACTGATGTTCCGGAGAGCCATGAACACCAACTTACCTGAATAGAACAATCACAGAAAGAAAGATAAGAAAGCATCTAATAAGAAGGACTTGGTTAACAAACAAAAGATGAAAACAGATGCTGACCAAAGACGACATGTGAAGAACACCATCTTTAAGAAAGGGGAGCAAGCGCTCCCACTAGAGTTGTGCAGAAGAATATCTGAGGCTTTATTTGATGCAGAACCTTTTCCAATGGTGTCTACCAAGGAGCATCAGGTGACTGCCCAGTGCCTAGGGAAGTCTATTGCCTAAAACTCTTCTCATTTTAGGCACTTAACTAATCGTTCATCAGATCTAACTGTTGAAAGATAGACTGAGCGAGCAGAGCAGAGGAGAGGAGGCTACGGGTGCAGTCGGGCGTGAGCGCTGATCAAGTGCTGTGAGAACAACGCCGCCGCCCCCCCTCCCCCCGCCGCCAGACAAGCCGGAGATCAGGCGAACAGGGTCCGATTTCGTGGCAGAGCGACCCGAGTGAACTGCGAGGCCGGAACTGCGTTGGCACAAGTGAGCCCCAGGCACATCGAGAACGGGAGGCGGGAGACCCCTGGTGCGGCTGGAGCTTTCTCAGCAGGAGCGGCTGGGTGCTTTCTTCCGCAAACAGCGGGGTCCCCACAGGAACTGTCTCTCTTGCCGTCACCCTAGCCTCGGCAAAGTTCCATCTCGTGGCGGCCCCATGGGGGCTTGACTAACTACAAGGAGAGGAGCCACGATCCTCAAGGATCCTTTCAGCCCCTTGCCTTTCTCTCCCGTGCAGATGGGACTGTGAGCAGCTGCTAGTCTGCTCACCTGGGTTCCGCACGGAGTGGACCAAGTGGAGGGCCCGACCCCCCTAGTGCAGCAGGGGGTGCAAAGCTCTGAGTGCAGCAGGGGCTGCAAAGCACCGAGTCTTTAGAGTAAAAAAAAAAAAAGTTAATAATAACAGCGATTAACAGTGAGTGCTCACAGGGCTGTTCAGGTGTTCGTCCAGCGAGGAGTCAGTGAGCCCAGTCCGCGGTTTTTATATCAACGGTGCTGCTTAAGTGACTCGTGCTCCAGGCACTTGAGCAGAGACAGCGGAGACAGGTGGAGAGAAGCGGAGGGAGAAGAAATTTGCTCCCGTGTGCTGCATGAGACAGAGCAGAAGCAACCAGCAAGTATCGCCAGACCAGCCAGGGGTCGCAGGAGCCCCCCAGTACGGCAGGAAGTCACAACTTGCCTCCCTGAGCGGAGAGAGCTGGGGGCTGGGGGCGGGCAGTTAGAGATCTTCTTATCACTCGGTCTACAGTTTGAGGAATTTACCTGCAGCCTTACTGCTGCCTAATCGTTGCCATAGTATATCATTGTCGAGAGTGGGAGTCATAGGACAGGCTACAAGGAGGAGACAAGAGTAACTAGGGCTTTGGCAATGAGGAGTAGCGGCAGTAGCAGGACCTTGGGAGTGACTACCAAATCACTGAAACTGGTAACCAGTCATCTGGAAACACTGACATTACCAACCAGGAGGAAATAAGTAATATAGGACTAAAGCTGTCAAGGAAACAAAAAAAACGTAATAGAAAAGCACGGAACAAACAGTCTCCAACTACAGAACAGAAAAAAACTATAAGATCTATCCAATGTTCTTTAGTGCAAAAATAAGTAATGCAACAACGGACTCGGACAGCCTATCAGAGTAAGACTTGTTAGGCAACTTGAACTCAGAATTTGTAGACAAGGATAAACCTCTAGAAGTTAATCAGACAAAAGATTGTGGTGGAGAGTCAACCCGGGAACCATGCAAAAACACCGGGGACCAAAAGAACATCACAAAAAGAAAAGTAGATAACAAACATGGGCTAAAGAAAAAACCCACTCAGGTGGGGAATAGATCTGGAAATCCTCAAACAACGATGTTAAAGGAGACTAAAGATTCCCAGAGCAAAAGTGGTCAAAGTACTAACTGCATCAAAGATGATCAGATAAACCATGAACAACCCGGACTCAGGGTGACCAACACACTATCTCATAACGCCCGGCTCGAAATAGAACTGGGAGATAAAGCAGTAAATACACGAGATCAACACAAAACCCACACAAAAAACAGGGAACAAAACATCACAGGAATTTGTGAGGCTGGGAGGCGTGAGAATAAAAGAGTTGACAAACAAGAAAACCCGAACCTGGAGATCCAAAAGCGCGGAGATAGCATGATTGATGGTAAAAAAATAGATATCTTCAAATTGTCAGATCATGCAGAAACACAGACATGGGTTGAAAATCAAACAATTCCTCTACCCAAAAAGAATGGTGATAACACCCGAACAAATCTGCAACAGGAATCGGTTACTCCTGAACATTCCAGATGTGGAATTGATGACATCGATGCCTTGCATTCTGAGTTGGGAGACAATAACCAACACGTAAACATAAAAGTAGAAATAAAAGACTATATAAAGCAAATTAAATGGAAAAAAAGAGTGAAGACGCAGTACATCAGGCTCATGACCGCTGCATTACATCAAAATGGCAATTATTGCTAACACCAGAATACGAGTCAAAAGGTTTGCATGACATTCTGAATAGGAGGAATATACTGAAATTAACAGCAAACATACCAGCCTTATACTATTTGACCACTGCAAATCTATTGGCAGTAGAATTCATTGCAATGACAGACCAGAAAAATAAGGAACAAACTTTGACAACTTGGCAGACTGAAATGGACATTCAGCACATCATGAACGCTAAAGCACAATTTGAAGCATGGGGAATTAAACTATCAAGACCAATAAAACCTCGCTACCCGGGACCTCTAAACAGCAATTTAAACACCAATGATATCAGTCAAAGGCAAAAAGGAACCTCATCGAATAATCAAACACTACTCAGAGGAGCAATTGGCAGCAGCCTTCCTACAGCACTGAATAGAGCCCGACAGAATGATCTGGCACCTAGAACGGAAGGGTCTAAGGATAAAAGGGGCTGGCTGCCAGGAGCGCTAAATACGACCTCTTGCAAGTGACCGATTGAAAATGAACTAGCCGTTCAAGACTCAAGAAACATACAAATGCTTTCATGGAACATCGCGGGAGCCAAAAAATGGTTAGAAAGCGGGTCCCGACTAGACAAGTGGGAAAAATACGATATAATCGCATTGAAAGAAACCTGAGCACTAGAAGACCTACCTCTAACAAATTACATACACTATACGGTACCAGCAACCAAAACCAAATCTTATGGTCGGCCGAAAGGGGGCCTGGCGGTCTACATATCCACAGAGCTACAAATTGATTCCGAACAGATGGACTCAGTAGGACCAAACATCCAACTGATCAAACTAACCTCAGGGTCTGTGCAGAGATTAAAAACTGTCCTGTTGATAAATACATATGCTCATCCGTCAACCAAGCAAAAAGCAGAGCACAATATGCAGCTAATTACGACTATTACAAACATCAGGAGTACTTTTCCCTCATGGGACCTGATACTTACAGGAGATTTTAACTCAAACTTAATTCATACCCTGGACGAGGATGACCTGTTAGCATCGGATAACATATGCTGGAATGTGCCACAACAATATCAGCCAACAATGTTAAAAAAGGATCACTCAGGACAAGGCTTAGTAACTGCTCTTGAGTTTCTTGGATTAAGAGTAATAAATGCCAGAACTCCAGATGACTTCCCACCTAAACATACATACCACGGGGGAAAGAGAAGATCAAGACTAGACTACACAGTCATTTCAGTATCATTGATGCCATTCCTCTCCCACTTTTCTATTGAGTACACAACCAAGAGTGATCACTCATTTCAACTCATACACTTCAGGCTAAAAATCACTAAACATCAGGCAAATACAATATTTGAAGGAGACATACAAACGGTTGACCTAAAACGCCTCAAATGGTCAAATGAAACAATGGAAACACTTCAGCAACAACTAAAAAAGAAGGTAAGTGCCTGTAAAGCAGAAGCCCAGACTATCACCCAAGCCTGGGAAAAATTTACAGCAGACCTATCTTCTCTAATGTCTACTGGACAAAGGCAGACAAGATATCATGGCCAAAAAAAGTACCCCGAAAAAACAACAACTACAGGACTACGAGCCTTAAAACGCAATCTAAAAAAAAAAACAAGGAGGCTAAAAAGAACAGTACCTGACACAGCAGCCTGGGACAGCGTACGGCAGCTAAGGAAACGATATAAAAAGAAACTCTGGGAATAAAAAAGAAAAATGAATGACAAATTCTGGGCAGAACTGCTTTGTATCTCCAAGAAATCAAATTCAAAATAGTTTTGGCTACCATAAACAAATTGTAGAGACCAGTGAACGTATTATCATGAAATATTCAAGAACGCGAGTGGGCGGAATTCCTGACCTGAAGGTTTTTCGAAACAAATACCCAAGATACAGCAGAAAGAAACTGGCAAATTTTAGCCGACGGAAATGACAAACCCATCTGGATCAAAGGAATCACCAGCTCAGAAGAAGATAAAACCTCACACAAAGAAAAGAAATCGATTGATGGGTTAAAATGCCAAGGGATAATGGCCTAATGATACTAGCATCAAGTCACTCGTTCCTTTCAAGCGAAGGAGTTAGACGCACGATCAAGAAAGCTCAAAATGAAGGTGCTCCTGGCCCCAACGGAATTCCCCAAGCAATTTTTAAACATGATACATCATTTTGGAGTAACTATCTACTTGGCCTATATCAAGAGGTAGAGTCCTTAAACTACATACCGACAAATTGGCAAGGCTCGATACTGACTCCTATATTTAAAGGAGGAGACAGATCAAATCCAGCAATCTACAGGTTGATAGCTCTCCTGGATGTTGAAGCCAAATACTATGCTTCTCTGGTGTTAGAAGAGCTTAAGGCTTGGTCTGATAATCTCAATATTATCCCGGCCAACCAGACAGGCTTCAGGCAAGGAATAGGGACGACAACAAACATTTTAGGTCTATCAATTATGAGAAACAAAGGTAAGCAGAGGAAACAACATCTTTACCTCTGCTTTATAGACCTAAAAGCTGCTTTTGATAGTGTTGATCGCCACCTCCTGTGGAAAAAGCTTCGAGCATGGGCCATTCCTGAAAGGCTACTAAAGGGGATGTTGTTATTCTATTCCAACACGTGGCTAAGAATCAAGATAGGCGATGGATCTAGGCTATCAAGGAAACTAACAACAACCAGAGGCCTTAAGCAAGGGTGTGTCTTGGCCCCTCACCTTTTTAATTTGTTTTTGTCGGATCTTTCACAAAGGCTAGACCGTATCAACTCCCATCCACCAAAACTCGGAAAATTGAGACTTTCTCATCTCTCATATGCCGATGACGTCGTGCTAATGAGCAACACAAACGTTGGTCTTCAAAGAAGTGTGTATGAAATGTCAGCTTACATTTCAGAGAACAAACTTGAAATAAACACGTCGAAGACCAAAACAATGGTGATTGGGAGCCAACTGAGATGTAAACAGACAATCTGGCTTAACGGTAGCCAACTAGAGGAGGTAAACAAATACAAGTACCTGGATTTTTATATCGATAACTCAAGAAACCACACAGAGCAAAAAGGGTATATGGCACAGAGAACAACCTCCCTAACATTTGCCTTCAGTCTATTGGCGAAGCTGAAGGGTCCTTCATACAAACCTCTGCTTGCCGTAATGAAGGCAAAAATTCTACCAACAATAACGTATGCCAGCTTTGTTTTCCATGGAGAAGACAGTGAGATTTTAAACCAACTGGTAGCTTCCATCTACAAAAAAACATTTCAGATACAAAGGTCAGCCTCCCCAGCCCAGGTGCGCCTGGAATTCGGCATACTAGACGAAGATTTGGGCAGAATGTATGCGACAGTCAAAACTTGGTACCGTTTGAAACTAAATTCAGCTACTTCGCAAATCAATGAATCACTTTGGGTGGAAGTAAATGAGGACAAAACTTCCCCTTTTCATCAATTTCTGTTCAAATCTCTCTCAATTACATGTACAACAGAATTATGGAACAAAAATCTGCCATACCAATCGTTTAAACAAGCAATAAATAAAGCTTCAAAAACTCATTCATCACTGCTGGACAAAAACATCTTCAGAACAAGGTCACACGCTTGGATGGTGATAAATAACTATAAGTCCCTTGTTCCGGCATCTTATTTGAGCATACCGTTCTCAATGTCTGTTAAAAAACAATTAATGACATTACGCTTTGGTAAACTACCATCTCTGGCAGATCAGCCAGCCTGGGTGTATACAGGTCCTAAACTATGCCGGCTGTGTAACAGCCAGAAAGAAGATTTCATTCATATAATCTGTATATGCAACAAACTGTACAATGAACGAGTCATGCTCCTAAAATCAAGTTTTAATGTAAGAGGAATTAGGTCATGCAGAGCGACAATAACAGCGTGCCTAAATCCGGAAGATCCCCCTCTGAACGGCAGACTGATTAAATTCCTTAAAGCATTTACTAAGCTCTCTTAAAAAACTGTAAACTTGGTTAAAGAGGAAGACGGTTGATCTTACTGTACTGCATTTTTTTATAATGAATTTTAGAGCAACCAGAAGAGATGAAATGAATGTATGTAAATCCGGAAGATCCCACCCTCTGAAGGGCAGACTGATAAAATTCCTTAAAGTACCTACTAAGCCCTGTAAAAAGACTGGAAACTTGGTTAAAGAGGAAGACGGTTGATCTTACTATACTGTATTTTTTTTATATAATGAATTTTAGAACAACCAGAAGAGACGAAATTAATGTATGGTTTTTTCTCTTATACGACAATGATTTGTTTTCTTTTTTCTGTTTTTAAAAAAAAAATCTTTATTGAAATTTAAGGCATAAGACGTAGTTTCAAGGTTACTTTCGAACTTCCATCTCAGAAGCACATATACATACAGAGTACATTCATAGTTTCTACTGCTTGATCATGTACATAACTAGCCGGTTTCAAACAATAAGAAGTAATAGCATAACCTCACACGTATAAGTCATTTCTTGTAGTACATTGTATAGGCCTTTCGTTTTGTACAGTATATTACTTTAACCATCAGAACATTAAAACTTAAAACTAAAAAGAGTCATCACAGTTTAGTAATCGTTTCGCGCACACACCTTTTTTCTGTTTTTGAAATACTGGTTTTAAATTGTTATGGTTTTAACTAACTAAACAATAAACTTTGATTTGATTTGATTTGATTTGACTGGGTCTGTAACATCACTGGCTCCTGTTGCCTGTACACCGCCAATGCAGATCCTGGACATTGGTGATAAAAGTTCCCAGTTTCCAAAGAAAAGATCAGTTCGAACAAATAAAATGCCAAAAGATTGATTGAAGAGATTTTATTTTATATGTCTATCTATATATATGTTTCAAAACACTGTATTTTTTTCATTTTAAATAGGGGGAGATGTAGTGTCTTGTGAGTTAGAAACGATGTAATCCTTTTTGTTCCTGATGGACTCCTAGAACTGTGACATAAGTGTTAGAGCAGAATGCAAAGAAAGCTGGTTTAGAATATTGAGTTTGCGGTTACACGCAGGCTAGTAAAGACGTGTAACACTAAGCTTTGTGTGTGTCACAGTCATTGGCGGGCACCCAGGTGGGTACTCAGGCTGGGGAGGATGCTACAACCACCATTCAGAAGTATGCTTGTGCAAAGCCACACCGCCAGGAGGAGATTGGTCCGTGTTAGGCTGCACAAATCCTGGAGCACCTGTCCGCATGTTTTATGTTAGGAACACCCATAATGAGTAGCACTGAGGAATGTGAAAGAATCAAAATATGCATCTCCTGTAGGACTATGAGCGGACTGGGTCCTGCCTGGTCTGGACATAGACAGAAAAATAACAAAGGTGTTCATACTGATGACTATTGGTCCCTCTTTTTTATGGACTTGTTCACAGTATTAATTTGGAGGCCAACTACAAAAAGACACAAACCCAGTGGCTACTGGTGATCGTTGAATGTGGTGGGGTATAATAGTTACCCCTAATTCGAGACAGTCAGACTAACTTCTTTAAGGGAGCATTCATGAAATATTCAAGTAAGTTCCCAGAGCTCCCCAGTGCCTCCATAGATAACAAGATTGTCCTTCCTTATAAAAAGATTTATATCTACTGTGTAATGCCTGCATTTTAGCTAGGGGTTCCTCCATATGCAAAGAATTGACTACAGTGTGCCAGTGGCAGACTCCCAAGCATAACACACATCTTACCTCACAATCATTCTTTCTGATTCACTCATTTTCATGTTCATTCTCCCTCGCTCTTTCTTCCTCACACTCATATCCCTCACATTCACTTCCACTCCCTTAAGCACTCATTCATTCCCACTCACTCAGTCTCTCTAATTCGCTCTAACTATAATTCATTCTCGCTCACTTTAAATCATTCTCAGTCCCTCACACTTAGTGCCACTCAATTACACTCTCATTCTTACTCACTCTCATACACTAACACAAAGAGCAACATCGGAATTTGTTTTTGAATTACCTTGCTTACTTATGCTGACCATTTTACCTTAGTTGGAGTACAACAGTAATCCCAGATTGCAAACAAGGAGCCAGACAGATCTGAAGAAACAAGCCGAACAAGATAACATCTTAAGAAAATCTACCTCTTCTGTGAGGTAACCCCAAAATGTTCTCATTTTGCTGAACGTTATATTTTTCCTGGTTTTAGAACTCTGTTCACTTTACCCCTACCAACTATAACCAGTGGTAAAGTAGATGTGGTCTCCCTTTCCTTTGGGCATGGTCAAATTAGTATATTCCTAATTGATATATTTAACTTACTCATAATTCTTTATTACATGATACCTAGAAGTTCCCAGGACCTGAAAGTTAAATACCACTAGTGGATTGTAGCACCTATTGTGCCAATCTCTACTGTAGTAGTACAAACATGGCTTCAGTCCTACCCGTGTCTCCTGACAGAGCAGTGTAAAAACTGAAATTCCTCTTGTCAAAAACCGTTTGACTGGTCAAAACCTCCTTTAAAAATATTAGTAAGTCATCCTTATGCATACCTTGTCATCCACAAGGCAGGGAACATGGTAGGACATGTAGAAATGTAATGTTATCATGTATTTACAGTAAATGGTACCAATAAACTATTTTTCACTGCAGCAGGCCTAGTTGTCCTATGTTGAAAACTAGAATACAGAATACAAATTCTAATACTGTATCTCGTGAATGGGACTAGTTTGAAAAATATTTAAATAGACATTTTTAATAGTTCCTAAAAATCCAATTCAATGGTAAAGTCAGATTCTTAACAAATATTAAGGAAAACTCCCTTTTAGAAAGTTACCTTTTCCACGCCTGATGCTCCTGGAGACTAAATTTGCATGTCTTCTTCCACTTTTGACAGCCAGTAAATAGCATTTGAAGAGGTGTGAAAACTGCTCCTAGAGCAGAGAACAAAGACCTGGGTGTGGGGAGGTAATGCTGTTCCCTTGACACGATGAACTGTGGTGTTGTGACTGGGAACTGGAACTGCTGCTTCAAAGAGGCCTCCCCTACTACAGGCTCATTAGCTGACACCTGGGCAAGGCCCTTTCATTGTCTCCCCAGACAGGCTACAAATACAGTGGGCCTCTTTGAGACATTACAATGTCATTCCAAGGCCTGCTTGACAAGTCATATAGGGTTTAAATAGAACACTAAGGGCACACTTGAATGGCCAGGTAATAGGATGCCACAACATTTCCTGCGTATTCACTGTCTGGTTGCAGAAAAACCCTGCTTTGCTCTACTAGACTTCTGTTTCTGGGTTTTTTAGAGTACAGTGGCTGCTCCAACCTGGATTTTAGTCTTAGACATTAGTGTACATTACAATTACCACAGCACACTCATCACACACCTCCCAGGCCTCAGAGAACAAGTATAGTGTGGCCGAAGATTTCTGCCATCTTGATGCCCAAAGTTGATAGGGTTGGCCCTAGGAACTTTTACCCATTGGTTGGGAATGATTAGGAATCATTCCCACCCATTAGCTCATGCCAGGCATAAATGTGGCACCTCCAGGTACCTCCATCAGCATACTGCTGGGCCTGCGAAGATCAGTGGAGTACTGAACCTACTCTCTGAGAACTAAAGTGATTTAGAAGATAGCATCTGGTCTCCCTCTTGTACCCTGGAGAGAGGAAAGGGCTCTAAAGGTCATAAGGCAGACCTTCGGTTAAAACTTCAGGGACACAACAAGCTACGAGAGGCCTGTTCCTGCAAAGGCCGAGAAGACTAGTGGAAACAGTACCCGGCCTGGCCTTTCTGACACCCTGTGAGTCCCTAAGGGACTCTGCTGAGGTCCTAGAAGTCTTTAGAAATATACTCCTGTGATAGATTGGGACTTAAAGGACTTAAGCCACAAGGACAAATCTTGACAAGGACAAAACTGGTTAGTGTATTCGACCAATGGTTCATCATTGTCAGTCTGAAATTGTACCTTAGGTTCCGGTCTATGGCAACCATTGACTTTGTGCTACTTGGCACTATTCCTACTTAGAGCGTTAAAAATTGATTTTCTTCAGTTCACCTTTTTGGACTTATTTCCTTTTGGTGTTATTTTGTGTATGAAATTCTAATCTATTTTCTAACTCAATTTGGGATTTTTATTGTTTTGCATTTCGACTTACTGCTGTTTTGGAACTGCATAAATTCTTTACACAGCACCCAAGTTAAGCCTTCTTGCTCTGTGCCATAGCTACCCGTGGGTTGAGCTCAGAGTTAATTTAGTGACTTTGGGGGTTCCCTGATAAGGGTTGATTTTGTTCCTTGAGGTATGTAGTGATCTGCCCCAAATAATAATCACATTTCTTAGGGAGATCTACCTTAAAGCCCTTTACCAGTTTATGATAGGGCTGGAACACAGCCCTATCAGAAACTGGGACAAGTCTTGGGACTCCACCCCTGCTGCTCTGTGCAGATGCTAATTGGAATCAGGGATGTTTTAATTAGAGCAAAAATTGTCCCACTTAAGCAGAAAAGCGGTGCTGCCTTAGGCGTGTGCAGTATGTTTGCTAAATATGGGTTGTTTTTTTTGTCAGTGGACTAACTGATGAATTCCGTTGCTCATGTTCAATCCAGGCGTCCATTTTCAGACAGCTGTTTGCTTAAATATTATTCTGTAGATCTGTAATTCAGACTCCCAGGCCTCCTTCTTTTCCTGTCAATAGCTACAGAGCCCAGAGAAGCCGAGAAGCCTGACCTGCATACTAGCTGAACATTGTTCTCACATGAACACCGCCAGAGAAAAGCTCATCAGATGTGTGCCTATGTCAGGGACATACTGTGGTGGCTCATAGGTGGCATTGCGGCACCCTAAAGCTCCGTTTCAGTAGCCACAACTGCCAAAACATAAATGACCTGCATTAACGTAGTGCAAACTGGCCATTGATGGTATTTGCTGGTGGCACTGTGTGGTCATGAACCTTGGTTGTCAGTGTGTACCATGGTGACAGCTATCAATACTGTAGCAGGTGCTTTGGAACTGGAGCCCATAGGTAATAAGGGCTTAATGCACCCCAATTATGGGTGTGTTTACTACATGAACACTTAGCAGTTGGCCCATTGTCCTTTTACTTGATTTAGGGCCCATGTCAGCCTTCCTATGTCACTGGTGTGTGAGTCAACACACATCAGTCTATGTCTGCTTGGATGTTGTATGTGGCTGACCTCAGAAGTAGGGGGGATGTAGTGAGGCGGGGCAGGTGAATGTAAGCAGCTAATGATTTTGAGGATCGGAGGGTGAGAAGTGAGAACCAAAAAAGGTTAAGAGTAGAACCAGCTGGAGATTGGGGTCAAAGAACCAGGACAAACACCAAGAAAAGGACCAGCAGGGCCAAAACCGTTCAAAGAACTAGAGCCACCAGGACCATCATGGGGAACAGCAGAAGGAGGATGAGAGCCGAAAGAATTAGGCCGCAGACAAGGAAGTGGATCAGTGGTGAACTTGAAGGAGGGTGACCAGGACCATCATGAGGGGAAGGAATACAAGGACTTGGACCACGAGGAGGAGTCTGACGACCAGAATCCCTATTTGGAAGCCTGGAGGAGTAGGAGGATCAACATGATCAGGAGTATAAAAGGGAAGAGAATGAGATAAGGCAGTGTAGGAGAGCTACCAAGAGGATACCAACTTCCAGGAGTAGAACACTAGGAGAAAGACCAGCATCATGAGGAGGAAGAGGATCAGGATCACATTGAGCATAGGGGATTGCAGATCATGTTCTATTAGTTAGAGTGGAAGCCTTGTATAAGGGAGCGTACATATGTATCTTAGGCCATGGCCATTTTAAAGAATCCCTCCTGCCCTTTTCAGCGCAGTTAAAGCACTGATGTCATTCAACTACATGGAGTGATTTGATATTGATTATTTTACAAATGTTGATATGAATCACAAAATGTGAGCCAATCAAATAGCTCTTACTGCTGGAGATGATCTGGTTAAATAAAGGTCCTAGCATGGCACTGAACCATCTGCACATGGGTGGTCACTAATACATTCGCAAGCAGGCATCAAACACTCTTTGGGTGGATGCTGGCCCCTGTACACTTTAGCTCAAATGACTGAGATGTATGCTACGTCATGGGAGGATAGAAGGTGGGTTTTGCGGGGAAAAAAACATGAATTAAACCTATTTGAGACCCTTTGCCTCAGAGGAAACTTCAGAAGTTGATTTAAAAACTAAGGGGCAGGGTTGATTTAAAGTTTAGCGGACAGGATTCTCTGTCACAAATGGAGTGAGTGTTGCAGCGTGTCCTTAGATACAGCAATTTGGCTCACCTCAGTTCTTATTCATTCTTGGCGTGCATCTCTTGACTACATCCCGGCTCCTGCAGAGATTGTTGGAACTCTCTTAACTCTCTTGGCACACCAATATTCCATTAGGTTATTGTTTAATCCTATTTACTTGGACTCCCATTCAGTCGTACACACTTTACCTAGCTGATGTCTGATGTGAGGCCACAGAATATAGCTTAATCCTTTTGTGTAGCCTTCCTTTTGATATCTGGTTCCAATCTGATATTATCACACAGGGCCATAATAGGGCCTAGGACCGCACCATGGTCTAGGTGCTTAGTTTTATTCATCTTCGCTTGATTGATTTTGAATCATTTTGTGCATTGATTTATGTATCCAGGCAAACAATGTGTTGTCCTGATGATGATCAAATAATTTAATTGGGTCGAAACATCATTGCCCTAGTCTTTCTGACCCACTTGATTTATGTACAATTGATTCATGGGTGCAGTAGTTCTGTGTTTTGGCAATAGGTGAGCTTGTTTGTGGATACATTTTAGGTCACTGAGTCGTTTCGCCAGTGAATTCTTCTCAACACCTGTTGAGGCTTACCTCATAGGGGTACCCACTTCTACGAATGTGTTTTTATTTTTATTGCTTCAATAAAATGTTGTTTTAACTGTTGATTGGACATCTCCTGGGCATTTTTCTTTGTTCTCAGAGTATTATTTGCTTAATTTATGTTTACGGACACACATGCCTTAAAACATACAATACCCTTGGTCCCTAGATATCCTTGAGTCTCTCTTGTGTTTCTATAGCCTCAAGAGTTTATGCAGCAAATTTTAAGCATAGAACATAAACATGTTGCTGCACACATCGAAATACATATATTTGAACGGTGTTATATTCTTTAAAGCGTGATAACCATATTGTCATCCTGTGTTTGACGATTTTTTTAATTTAAAAATTCTCCCACATTTCCCTTTTTTATATTTTCTAAAATGCATTTTACCTTCTTTACAGACGCTGGGATAGAAAGCGTCTGGGTACACACTTCCAGCCTGATACGCATCCTGGTGTTTTAATATTAGCTGTAGGACAGTAAAAAAACAAGATGAAAGGAAAAAAAACTCAGTTTAATTGGAATGGCCTGTTAATGCTCCTTTTCACTGGTTATAATTAAAAAGTCAAAATATTACAACATTATATTTAGGGTCATTAATATAGAACCATTCAACTAAAAGAATGTGTAACAGGAAAGAACAATGCTAAAATATTAATTATCTCACACAGTTTTAATCATGGCAGTAAATATCCAATTGCACACGTCCTGTGCTCCAAAAAAGCAACTTTGTTAGTGGAGTGTAGTAGCAAGCTGCATAGAATGTGAGGTCCGGCATGGTGTGACTAATTCAAGGACGGGTAGATTGACAAACTGTACTGTTTTCTGCTCCTTGCAGTCTAAACATGGAATATTTTACTGAAGTGGATTGTTGGAAAACCACACATAGTGAATTAAATGTGGGGCTGTAATAGTATGTGTTTGGAGTCAAACATGTTTTCCAAACACACGGGAGCTTGACAGTAATAATTCTTGGTTTAAAATATTTCAAGGTGGTCTATGTTAATGAATGCACTTTCAATTGGTTTCTCACGTTATAGAAGCAAAAGCGGATTAGAGCTGTGCAGTTTATTTTAGACATCTTTTATAGTGACCGTAAGTCAAGTGGTGCTCAGTCTGGAGTATTAAATACATAACTATATGAATATAAATTTGAATTTGTTTGATTATTGACTGAAAACGTCCTTGAATTTTTCAGAATGTGCATGTGACCTGGCAGTATGATTCACTGTTTCGAGCTCAAGATAGTGGGGATAATTTGCTGGACTTATACATTTATTTAGGGGTATATTTTTTAGTTTGTGGCACAGCGCAGCAAGTCACACTGCTGTGCTGCATCACAGGGAAAGGGCAGGAATGTGCCATATTTAAAGAATATGTGCATTCCGTCCTTGGCCCTGTGCTCTCACTATTTTGACTGCCTTGTGCCAATGCTGGCCCCCTTGCACCATGGCATTTCCCCCCTGTACAATTCTGGTAGTCTGTCAAGAGCCCCACTTGGAGGTTTTGGGGGTTGGGGGCTCCCTTTGAACCAGGGTCCCTATAGATCTGAGGATTTCTCAGGTGCCAGCTCTAGCCAAAACAGCAGGCCAAGGACTGTTACTAGTTCTATGACAACTACTCAAGTGAAGATCCTGGGCGGTCTTTAATCAGGGGATTCTCAACCCTACTATTTCAATAGCTCAGGACAAGTTGCTCTGGGACCCCGATGCTAACTAACTTACATCCATCAATCCTCTCCCTCCTGTGTTGGTCGCTTCTTTATTCCTGGTGCCTGCTCATGCAACTGAAGCTCCTGATTCTGGAGCTCAGTTTGAAGCCCCAACAGATGATGATGCATGTTAGAAATGGGGTAGCATGGTGCAGAGCGGGCGAGCCAAACTCCAGAGGACATGTGCAAAGCATCCACGCAGTACACACAGGCGACACACAAGGCACACCACAAAAAGAGGCCACAGCAGATTAGGTAAAAAGAATAACTTTTGTATTGGGTCATACATACAATAGTAATCACAGTAGTCACTATACTGCGCCAACTGGCGCCAGGGCAATATCTACAAGGGGATTATTTACATGGCAGGGCCAATTGGGCCGCTGCCAGGACCATTGCAAAGGGATAAAGGATAAATGAAAAAGGTAAGGCCTTTAGTCTCAATCCTGCAATGAAGACATAAAGCATTATCATTTGGCATAAGGTAGAAACCTGAAGCGTAAATCACAGTGACATAACACATTAAGCAGGAACATCTGCAATGAGCATAACAGGATCTCGGCCAGGCACATTGGGCATAGGAATACAAAATGCGTAAGCAGGTGGGCATTGGCATCAAATGCATAAGAGTAGGCTTAGGTCACCTTAGCTCCGGCAGAAGTCCATTACGCATAAATGTAAATAGGCATAAACAGAGGAACATTGGGGCCTCCTCCTTAACACAGGTGCATCATTTCATAAATCATCCTTAGGCCTAACCTAAAACCTCCTAATAGGCTTCGCTTTAGCAGAAGCAACATTAACAGTGGGCATCATCTTTAGCCTGGAACAGGAACATAATGGATCCGGCGTACCCTAGAACATCATATAAGGCATCTTGTTAGCATAACCACCCTTAACATGGAGGGAACAGCCTTAGCACATGGTCTCTCTGTAGCCGGAAAACCCTAGGCCCAACATTAACTAGCATATATACATTGTCTCAAGTAAGCCTGAAAACATTATGCGCAACATCAGCAATACAAGCGTTAGGGGAGGAAACACTAGGCATCAACCTTTGGGCATACAAGTACGGTAGGCATCATACTGGCCTCAAACACATGGTGCATGGCATTATGCTAGACATCCCCTTCTTATCAAAAATGCATAAGGCATGGACAGATGTCATCCCACAATCATGGTATACCACATAACCATGGCCCAGGTCGTTGCAGCTGCCCACTGTCCTGTGAGGCATCTGTGTAGAGTAACTCAGGCCAGCATGAAGAACAATGGAGTCCCTCTTCTGGGGCTCTCAAATTACCAAGACCCCACTCAGTGCAGTTCCACTTGAGCCCCCCACCCACTGGGACTCGCACAATACTATTGCCCAAAAAGTGGCAACTGCGGTCCACTGTCCGGTGGGGTAGTTGTGCAAAGCTACAGTCAGCACGGGCCCCAACAATGTGTTCAAATGGGCCCCCAACAGAACACCGGTCCCGGGGGCGGGTACCGATCCTGTGCCCCGACACCCCCCCAACCAGGGGATGACTGAGCCCCCTCCTGGACTCGCTTCAAGTATGCCCAAAACTGCAGTAATGACGGGGCACTGGAGCCCCCACTGGGACTTGCAGAACAAAGGCCCAGGTGTCCAAGACCATTGCAGCGGGCCGCTACGGAGGGGACACTGTGGTTCCCAAAAGAGCACGTGCACTTCTGGTGCCGCCTCCAGCTCCCGCGACTCGCCCCCAGAGCCCTCACTCACCGGGCTCTCCTCGGTCTCTCCTGCGGGTCCTCAGTGACTTCCATGCGGGGGGGGGGGGCAGGCACCAACAAAGTGCCTCGATGCGCCCTCTCTCTCTCGTTCACTCCCGGCAGCTGCTGGCACTGCGGAGCTCTCCTCTACACCCGAGAGCCCTGCGTAGGACAGTGCGTCTCCTGGCTTCGTCCGGGCCTATTCCAGACCCCCGGGGGGCACTGACTGGTGGGGTGGACTCCCGCTCTGGTTGTTTTCCGCCAACAGGGCTCCTTCCTCGCCACGGGAGCCCCGCCTCACCTCCGCCTTTCCCGGCTTCTTCCTGCTTCCTGTGCGGGCGGGACTTCGCCTCAGGTGCTCCCGCCAGCACCCAATCACCGCGCGGCTCCCCTGACATCACGGGGAAGCCCGCGCAGCGGTCCAGGGCTGTGATGGTGATACCAGTGAGTTTCTTCTTGCAGCAATGAAGGGTAGGCTCCCTCCTACGTAGAAACACCACACGGGGTAGGCACCCACTCCTGGTGCGCTCGGCGGCACGGGCCGCAGCGGTGATGTCAGGCAATTTTCTTCTTACGGGCCAATACGGGGTAGGCTCCTGTTTGTTTAAATAAACCCACAAACGTGGGCTAGGCACCCGCTCTCATTGAAAAGCACACAAAGCGCCGCCACTACGCGGGGTGGGCTCCCGCTCTTTTGAAATCAGAGGTTCTCCCAGGCAGCACTACTGGGTCATGAGGATAGCGCCTAGCGGCGCTAGGCAGCCCACCACCTCCATGGGCAAAAGACCGTGCTCCTCTTCTCCCTGGTCATTTGCATCTGGTGCTTGAGATGTGTTCTGTCCACCCCCGGGGCTTCAGGGACGACAGGTTGCGCTCCTCACCTCCGTCTGGGCACAGTCAAAGGTGCTCCTTAGTAGTCAGATAAATCGCTCTTCTCTTCCAGGCGCTAGGGAGCAGTCAGGGCCCAGGTGTAGCACTCGCGAGGCGCTAGGGCAGGAGAGCAGCAGGCAGTGCTAGGCCAGGTCAGCAGTCAGTGGGTACTCATCAGTACAGGACAGCAGCTCCTCGGAAACATCATACCCTGCAGCCTGTACTCTAGCAGCGGGCTCTCACTGGCCCTGTGGACAGGGGAGGGGTGCAGATGGGCTCAGGGGCTAGCACACAGGCCCATGCAGTGGCACCCACTGGCAGCAGGTCCCCTCACTCTCAAGTCCACGCTCTGTCTGAGCACATGGTGGCACAGCGCCCCCTACTTATACGCCCCTCACCCCACCTACCAGACAGTGCCAGAAGCTTCTAGAAGTGTTTAGGGAACTGGTTCTAACTGGCTCAGGGGGAGGAGTACAGGCTTTCCCTCCAAAAGCTGGGATGGCTGGGAACCAAACAACTAGACTGCTAACCCACCACAGTCAGGTGGCACCACACACAGCTATGGCATCCATTTTAAACGCAGCATGTTACCAAGGTACATTTTTATGATGGGGGAATTATAGGTGCGCACACCAGTGCATTACATTTAACATGACATCTCACACCACCCATGGCCTAGGCAGTTCTCTACCATGGGGGAGACATCCTAAAATAGTGGGGGTGAAAAGCGAAAAATTTCGGGAAAATGGGCCAAGTCCAACAATGTCCCTATGTTGTCTGCTATCAACAATCATTTTTTGAAGTGTAGGGAGGAGTACAGGAAAGATTCTCTCACTTTAAAATCTGCCTATTTGAGGACTCAGGTAGTCTTGAGAAAGTTGTCAAGGAATATGGGCATCATTCACACTCATCTGGGTGAGATTGAGGTGACTCAGGCTGCTCTTCAAGCAGAAGTTGGTCAAAATCGGCATTCTATCCCACAGCATGGATACTAGTCTCTTTTCTAAAGTGGAAGATCTGGAGAATAGATCCAGTAGGAGCAATCTTAGAAACTTGAGAATCCCTGAGGGGTACAATGAGAATACCCCATAGAATATGTTGTTCGTCTTTTCACAGAATCCTCTCCTGCTATAAATGATTTGAACATGAATAACATGATACAAAAGGCATATTGCTTCCCAATCTGGCTACCTAACAATGGGAGGCCCACCTGGCATCCTCAGGCCATCCTTATCGATTTGGGTAACTTCACACTGCAGCAGGAGATCTATTGGGCAGCACGACTCAGATCATCGATCGGAGCCTGTGGGGTTGAGTCTTTTGCATGCTCTGACTTTTGCCATCAAACGGTGAAGGGGTGCTGTCAGCTCCGGAAGCATAATCCTGACCTACAGAATATTGGAGCAACATTCTCTCTCATGGAGCAAGCCACCCTGTGTATTAAATATTATGGTCAATTTTATTTTTTTCATGATGGGGCAACGGTTTCTGGGCAGTTTTTTTCATTTGGGGGTGTTGTTCACTAGTTGGGTATACAATTTTGCTCTCACAGGGTAACGCTATGGGGAAAAGGTGCACCTCATTCTAGGGTCTGTGTTTTGAAATGGTCCGGGCTGCTTCTTTCTTCTTTTAGAGATTTGTGTACCTAGGCACTCTTCAGCCTCTGTGCCTACCTGTGAGCTTGAGCTATCTAGCTGCTTAGGTTTTGTGGGTAGTGGCTCTTTTCTCTGGCCTTAGATTTGGGGGGTGGGGAGATTTTGTAGTTGGAAAGGAGGGGTGGGGTTGGGCATGGGAGGGTCTTTGGTTCAGTGTTGATGGGAGTGTTTGCTCTTTGTTTGAGGGTGGCAAACGTTTTGAAGTTTCAAAGTGGAGAAAAAAACTGGATTCATTGATTTCTGGGGACAGGTTCAGGGCAATTCTGTGCAGGGCTGTGGTGCTCTTAGAGAAAGTATTTGGCTTGGGACATGTTATGATAATGGCTAGTTATCTTAGACAGCATGTGTATATTCTCTTGTGGAATATCAAGGGTATCAAGGCACTTCATGAGCATAAATTAGGGAAGAAATGCACAAATTGTATGTCTTCAGGAGATACACTTTTTCCGTTAACAAGCATCATTCTTAAGAAAGCTGGTTTATAGAGTTGTATGTACCTATTTGTCCGGGATGATAAATGTATCATGCTCTGGCAGAAAGATGATCTGAGCGGATGATGGCTCATAACCACGGTCTGGATTTAGGACATTTGTTTCACTAGGTGTGTAGTCTACGGCCCAAACAAGGATGATCTGATGATTTTTTATATATATTAGCCAAACTCCATCTTTGGCTGGACCTTTTCATTATCTGCTGGGACTTTAATGTTACACTATGTCCTCAAATAGACTCTACAAAACAGGGGCTGTCAAATTCAGATCTGGTTAACTGGGAGAGACATTGTCTTCGGGATCCTTTGAAACAATTTATGGCCTTCTCTGCACTTGTTGATGTTTGGTGACTTTGTAGAGGTAGTGAGTTCAGATTTACTTTTTATTCTCCTCCCCACAAATACTTCTCACGGATTGATATGTTTTTAGCTAGACATTCTCTCTTGCCGCATTTCAATATTCAAGTCAATCTGAGAATAATATCGAACCACAATTCCTTATCTTATTCATTGAGCGGGAGGGCCTTGTCAATCTCTTGGGTCACGACGCTGGATGTTTGTTCCTCACCACGAGTATATCTGCTCAATGAATTTGCATTTGAGGGAGAAATTGGAAGATAATGTTGAATCAGTAGCCACTATTTCTGTTTTGAACATGCTTAAGGCCTTCTGCCTGGGACATACATTGAAGCTTTCTGCTTTTCAGCGGAGGATATCTGGCACTGAGGAGGCCCGAATACATTCGGCTCTTAGTTCTATCGAGCTTAGTTTGGTGCATAGCATAATTGCCTAAGATGGGCAGAAGAAGTTATTTTTGTCCAATCAGGTAGCTAACTTGCAAGCGTCCCTTAGAATATGTATAAGTGACCCAATAATTAAAAGGTGTCAGGATAGGCAACTTCTAAGCTCTGAAACTAATTAGGAGATGGCTGATTACTCTCTTTTAGGGTGAAGGATCGCCCTAGTGCTAACATCATTCAGCAGATCATTAGTGATAAGGGAGAACATGATATCAATCCAGCATTTATTAGAGATGTATTTTGGCTCTTTTATCAAAATCTCTACGGCTTCCATAGAAGTGGTGGATCAATCTATAGGGGAGTATATTCATCGTAATCTGAGCGACACTTAGTGGACAGGATTGTAAGAGCTTATAATGCCGCTTGAAGCTAAAACAGCTTTTAGCTAATTAGCTAAGGGCAAGGCTTCGGCCTTGACCAAATTCTCTTAGAAGTTTATGCAGATTTTTCACATATCTTGGCACCAGTCCTGTGGACATCTTTAATTCTTTTGACTCGCTGGGTCAGGTCCCGAGAACTTGGGGTGCAGCTAATATTGTTACTTTCTTAAAAAAGGGAAGGGCACTAAGCAATGTGGGTCTTGTTGCCAGATCTATCTAATTAACACAGACTCCCAAATTTATTCCAGAGTCTTGGCTAATAGGATATCTGTGGTAGTTTTGTGTTTGGTTGATTTAAATCAGCATGGATTTATACCCAGATGTGACACAACTTCATATGTGAATACCTTTATCACTGCTTTGGAGGTTGGCAGACTGGGGCCAGGTTGGGATAATCATGTTAGACCCCGAAAAGGCTTTTGACCGGGTCTCTTGGTCTTTTCTCTGGGCAGTAATTGGCGCATAGGGATTCAGCCCTCGATTTATATCTCAGGTTTGTCAATTATATGTTGGGTTGTAAGCCAGACATCTCTATGCTGGTAACCTTTTGAACCCTATTGGTATTTTTTTTAGGCTGGCCCTTTTCGCCTTAGCTCTTTGTACTATATATTGAGCCTTATATCCAAGCTCCTAAATCATCTGAGGGTATTCATCCTCCGTACATATATCAACTTGAACTGAAAGTTCAAGCTTGTGCAGATAATGTGGCTGTTTAACTCCTACTCCGGTCACTGCTCTAATGGCATGGGAATTCAGTTCAGTCTCGGGATACAAACTCCACCTGGATAAAAAAACAGGTCCAGTCAAATGCCATCTCTCCCGTTCAAGATAAGACTGGGGTGCATTTGGGTACCCACTTGGGGTAGAACTGACCTTACCAATGGAGGATATCATTAAATATAACTAGTGTAAATTCATCAACAGTTGATTGAGGTTCTCTATAAAAGGAATCCCTGTCAGCTTGTTTTGATCTGGTGGTGTAACCGCATTAAAATGATCATTCTCTCCCGATCTGTCCCTTTTTAGGTGCATTCTTCTCCATCGTCTCAATGTCTTATTAAAATACATTAACCCTGTTGATAGAAATTAATTTGGAACTATAAGAAGCCCTGGTGTAGCAAACAGCTTTTCCAGCCACCCCGGAATAAAGGCGGGCTCTCCCTCTACAGGTTTCGGGTGTATTACTTGGCTGCTTTTATGTTGTAACCCAGCTTGGTTCTTGGCAGAAAACATGGAATCTGGGACATATATTCCAGGATTCTCTACCTTTTGGGTATTCTATCACCCCCTCCATATCAGTATGATTGATAATGAGCCTGGGCTCATTTGATCAGTTCTGCTACAAAGTAGATCTTACAATGGTTCTTTGTAACAGCATGAAATTGTAAAGTGGAGTTAAACATTGTAATTAATTCAGGGCACAATGTAACTCAATAATGGTCACACAAGAAGCCAAGTTGTTAACCAATTGAAGGTTAGTCACATTTTTATAAATTCTGAAATAACTGGACATATACAAATCTTAACAGGAGAGTATAAAAATACAGGGAAAACAGAAGGAATCCAAATCTTCTGAAGATATTCACAGTGTGCAACAAGACAAGAACAATAAGTTATATGACAATCATGCAAGAAATGAGAAAGCAAAAATCTAAGTTCCCCTGCATCTGCACTTATTCAGTATGAAGCATTTCGTTCTGTCTCTCCCTATTTACGTGTGACAACTGCCTCCTGACTGTGGTGATCTAATTTCCCCTGATGAAAGGTTCACTGAAATGCATTGGGTCCAGACAACATGACTCATTCATTTCTATGACAATATTACATTCTGAAGGAATTTGAACTTGATCATAACTATGATGTTGAACAAAAATTATATATATATATATATATATATATAACTCTTAACCAACACTTTTCTGTTGATTAATATTGGACGAACCTCCTCCGGGATTTTGGCAGTGCAATCGGCTGACATTTCCCGGTGGGATAAGGCTTTTAATTCCTATTTCCCCTACGCTGGTGGAACAGTCAGCGATACCTCGGTGGAACACAGAAAATCTACCTTATCCTTTTTTTAAATTTGTTTTACGGATCTGGTGTGCATATTCCACCATTTTTTTAAGTATAAAGGTGACATTACTAAATTAGCATTTAGACAAGAGGTTCTCAAGGGAAAAGGTACCAGTGGGCAGAGCCTGCCTAAGAAGTCACTCTACCATAAGATGGGTCTGCAGCATAAAGCCAGAAGCAAGAAGAAAGCAAGTAAGCACTCAGGTGCTCTCTGTCTGGAAGGCAAGCAGGAATGGGCAATGTGCCCCTCTCTACAATGCATCATATACTCAAAGTTGTACTCAGCAAATATCCCATAATGCTTTTCTCACACATATTTTATGGTAGGCTCAGCCACAAAACTTTTTCATGATGTCAACTCCTTTCATGACCTTCTCCATTTACGTACCTATTGAACCGCTCATCCTGGGTCATCTCTCTTTCACCCATGTTGAAGCTCCTACCTCCACCTTATCTTCTTCAGGCTGATTGCTATTGTGTGTGGTATGCGAATGTCATCGTCCTGAGGCGAAAAGCCGGGACTTGCCCTGAGAGAGCTGATTGCTGCATTTATTTGAATTTGCTTTGAACTTTTAAAACTGCATCTTTATTTAGCACCGAAATTGTTTTTAAAACCTTTGAAACTTACTTGTTGCCTATTGCTAGGGACAGCGTGTCTTTCTCCTTTGCTGCAGTCTTTGAAGCTCTCACTTTGCCTGTGAGTCCTGCCAGGACCGCCCCCTTGCAGCCGAGTCAGCGCTGTTTAGGGTCCCGCCATCTTGGGTGAGGAGCAAGGTGAGGGATAGCAGACTAGTGCTAAGCCCCTCACGCCCTCACGCCCTGGCCAGTATAAAAGCTCCACAGCCCATGCCCCCAATTATTGCTATTGTGTGTGGTATGCGAATGGCATCGTCCTGAGGCGAAAAGCCGGGACTTGCCGTGAGAGTGCTGATTGCTGCATTTATTTGAATTTGCTTTGAACTTTTAAAACTGCATCTTTATTTAGCGCCGAAATTGTTTTTAAAACCTTTGAAACTTACTTGTTGCGTATTGCTAGGGACAGCGTGTCTTTCCCCTTGGCTGCAGTCTCAGAAGCGCTCACTTTGCCTGTGAGTCCTGCCAGGGCCGCCCCCTTGCAGCCGAGTCAGCGCTGTTTAGGGTCCCGCCATCTTGGGTGAGGAGCAAGGTGAGGGATAGCAGACTAGTGCTAAGCCCCTCCCGCCCTCACGCCCTCACCAGTACAAAATGGAGCTCTTACCCCGGAGGCGCAGCGGGCGTGCCGGCGGCGCGCCAAAGGCAAGCCCGTCTGCGCCCGTCCGCGACCGCACGGGACCAGGGGCCACAACCCCTGCCCCTCCATCAGGAAATCTAAAGGGATACAGCTCTACTGAACTGTTTAACTTAAGACCACTTGCTAAGACAGCATGTAACCATCTCTACCATCCCTTGAAGCTGCCCATTCAATGTCCGCACTGCCACTCTCATCTCAAAGCCACTCCCTCTACGAGAACCCAGCATACCTTTAAGATGTTTCTTCTTAATTGTAGGTCCTTACCCAAGCACCAAACGGAACTATCTCTGTTATTTGAAGAGTTCAGCCCAGACATAGTATTTCTTACTGAGACGTGGCTAACTCCGTCTTCGGAGCCCGACATAATACAAGCTCTGCCTCAAGGGTACCAAGTAGCAAGGTAAGATCGCTCCTCTGGGAAAGGAGGTGGTCTAGCAATAATATTCAAAGACATTTACTCTTGCCGCTGCTTTCCTAGTCCCTTTTTAGACTGTGAAAGCATGGCCTTCAGTCTGGAACTCTCGCCTAATACTAACTTTGCTGGAGCACTGATTTATCGCCCCCCGGGTCCGCTTAGACAGTTTGTATACTCTCTACCCTCGGCTGTTGCAGACCTAGCCTCCACCTCTGCCAATTATACACTACTGGGCGACCTAAACATGCATTTTGAGGATTCGGGTGATCATATGGCCCAAGAGCTTATTGTCGATCTGTCCGCTCTGCAGCTATCGCAGCTTGTCCGATCCTCTACACATATGAAAGGGCACTTGCTGGACCCCATATTTAGTAATTGCCCCGATTTAGAAGCAGAACATCCTATTGTGCTCCCATGGACAGATCACTGCCTAGTCCCTTTAACCTGGCACACGCATAAACCTCTTGCTTTGATGCCAGGATTATGGAACGCTCGTAACTGGTCCAAACTTCCATTAGGTAAATGGACCGACAAGCTACAAGCCACTACACCATTGATTAGTGCAGATCCCTTGTTAGCCAACGAGGAATTTAATAATTGGATAACAAAATCATTGAATACCATACTTCCATTCAAAACAACTTGGGCAAAGAGATCTAGGACCTCGGCTCCTTGGTATTCAGAGGAACTTAGGGATATTAAACGCAAGTGCAAAAGGCTAGAGAGGAAATGGCGCTTGGGCTATACCGACCCAGACAAAGTTTTGTACAGGAAATCAATTAGGGACTATAAGACAGAAATAAAGAAAGCACAAACCCAGTACTATTCACAAAAGATTTCTGAAGCCAGCTCTAGTTCCAAGGAGATTTATCGGATAGTAAAATGCCTCACTGAACTTCCCCAGTCCCCTGTAAATAGTGACGACCTACAAGTTCGATGTAATGAGCTGGCTGATTTCTTTTATAATAAAGTGGATCTCATCTACTCATCCTTCCCAACCATCCTCCCAAATACCTGAGCTGACATCCTGGAGCATTTCAAGCAGGATATAACAGACAATTTGCCACCTGTGTTGGATGAGTTTCCTTTGCTACACTTGGACCTATTGGCCACTTTAACGGCGCAGGTCAAATCGGGCTCTCCTAGTGACCCTGCCCCTCCGAGCTCCTTAAAGGCAGTTAACCACATTATCCTCCTGGTCATGTTGGAGGTACTTAATGCCTCAATCTCCACCAACATGGTTCCACCAGCATGGAAACAGGCAAGGGTGAGGGCACTCGCGAAGAAACCTAATATGGACGTGAATAATTTTAACAACTACCGTCCTATTTCTCTGCTCCCCTGGACCAGCAAGATATTGGAAAAATATATTAACAACCTTTTAAATAATTTTCTGGAAAATCATCAACTGCTTGACCCGTCACAAACCGGTTTTCGCCCCAAACATGGGACAGAATCGGCTTTGTTGTCAGTTCTGGAAGAAACAAGAGGCATCTTAGATCGGGGAGGATCGGTGGCAGTCATCCTCCTCGATCTGAGTGCCGCTTTTGACACTGTAAACCATGAGATCTTACTGCAGCGTCTTCATGATATCGGGATCCAAGGAGGAGCGCTGAAATGGCTCAGGTCATTTTTGTCCAATAGAACATTCCAGGTTTTTGAGGGAAATACCATCTCCACCAGCAGACCGTTGGGCTGTGGAGTCCCGCAGGGCTCCTCACTCAGCCCGACGTTGTTTAATGTCTATATGAGACCACTGGCAGGTATCGTCCGCCCATATGGTATTAAGATCATTACCTATGCGGACGATACCCAGCTGGTGGTCTCTCTGACGCAGGCTGAGGACCCTACGTTCATAGTAGATTTGGCTGGCTGTCTGAGCGAAGTGAACAGCTGGATGACCCTGTCTTGCCTCAAACTCAATGGGGGCAAGACAGAGGTTATGATGCTGGGACGCTCGGTCCCGTCCTCGCTGAGCTCCATCTGGCCGGCCTGCCTGGGTCCCCCCCCCAGTACCAAAGGATGCCATTAAGAGCTTGGGCATTTGGCTGGACAGGGCCCTAATGCTAGACCATCAGGCTGTTAAGTTGCTGCTACCTGTTTCGGTATTATTAGAATGCTGAGGAAGATTCTCACCCTGTTGCCTTTCCAAGCCAAGCAAATTGTTGTACAGGGACTGATCCACTCTAGGCTGGACTTCGGAAATGCACTCTATTTGGGAGCTCCTGACTTCACATTGCGGAAGTTACAAGTGATCCAAAACTGTGCAGTCCGGACCCTACTTCAAATTCCTAGTAGGTCCTCCGCCAAGCCTGGATTAACAAGATTGCATTGGCTTCCTGTTAAAGATAGGATTGCTTTCAAATCCCTCTGTATTGCCCACCAGTCATTCTGGGCAACTGGCCATGCGATCAATCGTTCCCCAATCACCCCATACCTCCCAAGCAGACAGTTGCGCTCAGCTAGCGCGTACCTTGCTATAGTGCCCAAAGTCAACCGGGCTAGATCAGGTGGCCGTTCTTTTACCCTGAACGCTGCTAAGCTGTGGAACAGCCTACCCCTTCAATTAAGGTCTAATCCAGATCTGACCTCGTTCAGGAAACACCTGAAAACTTTTCTGTTCAATAAATAAACTCTTTTCTCTCTCTGTGTCAATTGGTTCTACTGCTGGAACATCTTGCAATCTCAGCGCTTGGACGCCTCTGGGCAACTATTTCGCGCTATATAAAACGCATTTTCATTTCAGCTAACTGCAACTACTTCATTCCACAACTTATCAAAAAGAACAATGTCCCTATTCTTCACTAGCAAACATTGCTCACCTGAAATGCAAGCATGAGAACAAAGAAACATTTCACGAAACCCACATGAGAATTTAAGGATTAATTCAGAAAACAAGAACATTTCAATATGTACTGCAAATTCAGGCCTATGACTTTAGGCTAAAATAATGATTTCACCATGTTATGTGTGTTAATATGGTCACAAAAAGTTACCGTCCAATAGGGACATATTCCTTAACTACATTTATACGTATATTTCAACTACATCAGCTCGCGAAGCATGCTAAGTACAGTTAACATATCAGTGGGTCACATCACTAAAGAGGCCTATATAAGAAGGTTACATTGGTTATATGTCTCAGCACAAACTCTATGCGTCATTTAATAAGCTTCACATCGAATCACATTAGTTTCATAAGAATATGTTACTTGACTTGCGTCTCCTCTGACATCAAATTTCTCTAATGCCATCTGGATAATATGTGTGTGTACTACAACTATTACAGTGCACTCCATACAGGTACCCCATATGGGATGTAAATTTGTGCTCTATCAATACCATGTACTTTGAGAGGACCAGGTTCAAGACCCTGAGGATGCTGCATCTAATCTGGGTCAATCTTAAAAAAATATTTCTCAATAGTACTTTCTTCAATCATTATACATACTTGGGTATAATCCTTATCTACCTCTGTATGTTCACCAGGGCTTCCTTGATTGCTGGGAAGAGGCTAAACGTTGCACCTTGAGACAAATGTTTGAGGGTGGCGTACTTCTATCTGCAAGATCCTGCAGCCACGGTTTTCCCCTCCCCATATGGGCTTCTTTAGATTCTACAAATTCTACATTTTTTAGCAAGTAACAACAAGGATGAGATCTGTTGCTTTCAAAATATTCTTTTAGACTTTGTAAGGAGAGGTTATCAGATAGGGAACATCAGCTCTGTCTATAAGCTAAGTCTTTCAGCAGAACTGGAACGGAGGGCTTATCCTTTTCAACTAAGGTCAAACAAATGGAGTTGGTTTCTTGTGACAGGAGTGACTGTTGATGATATGATGCTTAGTAATTCTTTGGTGCAGTGTCCTTAATATTTCCCGAATTTAGGCCCATCATTTCAAATGTATTAATGATTTTTATTTTCAGCCCCATCGTTTATACATTATAAAGCTTAGACTAGATTACAAATGTTTTTGTGTGAGGCTGATGGTGTAATGCAGTCCATTATTTGCTGCATGCCCAGCTTTACACAATAACTGGGACTTTATCTTTGGTACACCTAATGGGATCTCTCATGTTGATGATGCATGGGATCCGAAGTTAAATATGTTGGGGAATTCACCTTTTATTCCACCAACATGGCAAGGATATACTTTTTTTCTATTTCTCTTGCCAGACTCATCCTGGCACAACTTTTGCTTTTAAGAGAGGTTCCTAGTTTCTTGGTACGGTGGTACAAATTTCTTAGGCTGTGTGGTATAGAAATGTCTGTTTTAGATCATGACGTTTGTAGAAACAGGCTAAGAAGGATATGGGTTCCAGTAAGGGCCTAGATGAGTCGGACTCTGGCTGGTCAAGACATGAGGTCATTAATTTGATATCTCTTTTTGGGCTGTGTATGATTTGTTTTAGAATGACACTTCCTGCGTTTTCTCTGTCTGTCCACCCCTCAGCATTTTTTATATTGTCTTTCTTGTTTGATTATGTCATTAATCCATCTATACTGATGATAATTTTTTTCAATAAAAATAAGCAAATAAATATATAGAATTAAAATTCACGTAATCTGCTTTCAGGTAAACGGAAACATTACAGCCTTCTTGATAATTCCTAGAAAGACTGGCTTTAGACCCTGCATGGGAACCAAAATAGCAATAGTTTCCATCCTCAATGACCTTAGACTTAAGGCCTGATTGCGAGTCTGGTGGTCCGAGGACAGCCAGACTCGCAAGGGCACGACGGTGGCAGTCCAGCCACCGCCGCACCGGCGGTACGATTGCCCTGTTATGACTTTGGTGGTCAGACCACCATGGGACCCCCACAGCTGCCAAGGTGTCACCATTCCCTGGAGGTGGCACGGCAGTCATGAAGACGCAATATGCTTGGCGGGACCACCGAAGTCCAGTGCCAAGCATAATACGAGTTTCCTCTCTGCCGGTGGTGACATGAAGGTTCCTGCTCCATGTAAACCATGGCAGAGAGGAAACAGAGCTCTTCCACATGGGGATGCATGTAGGGGGGAACATGTTGTTCCCCACTTTGTGCATGCACCCCTGCAGGATCTCCATGTGAAGAAGTGTGGCTCAATGGTTAGAGCGGCAGACCCTGATGCCGAGGTCTGGCCCCGGACCAGGGTTTCATACCCGCCTTGGCGGGTCTTGGGCTCAATTTCCTCGGACCTGATAATTCTCGCCTCGGTGCCTATTCTAATCATGGGTCCCATTTTGCGACTCTGGGCAATAGCTTGCTTAATCTCCACACCGGCCCCAAAAGCGCTGGGATGCCTGGTTTCACCCTGGGGGTGCCCAGGAGTGGACACTCACAGGGAAAACCAGGAAGGGATCCTAAGCGGTATACGAACAGCGCCAGGACACTACCTCAGGGAAGTAGCTGTGCGCTCTATAAATACCGGTATATTTACATTTACATTAACATGCCACCCTCCCACCAGACCACAAATAACTCATAATCTGGTGGGTGGTGCCAGTGACTTTCGGCGGTCCTGGAGCAGAGTGGCGGTGTGCCATCCACTCCAGGACTACGAAAATCATAATCAGGCCCTTAGTGTGTGCCTGCAGGAGTTTTGTTGCTTGACCTCTCGGCTGCGTTCGACACACAAGATCATTCAATTATGGTGGAGTGTTTGTCATGTTGTAGGGCTGAGAATTTCTGTGTTGAGTTGATTTAGCTCTTTTCTTTGGGACTGCAGTCATATCTTGCCCTTTGGAACTTTTTAATGTAAGAAAATACAGGCTAGCTATGGAGAGCCACAGGGTTCCTCCTTGTCTGCTGCACTATTTAATAGGTACACCCACCCCTGGTCCGTTGATCTGTTCCTACGGATTGGAGTTGTTTCATATGCGGACAATATTCAACTCTTGATTAGTTTAAATAAGCCAAAATACAAGCTTCAGAATCAAATTCAACCCTACAACTGTTCATACTTGATCAATGTTGATAAAACTGAAATTCTGATCGGTAGTTCTGGTTCAATTTGGACCACTCAAATGTGCCACCCCTGCATTGAGGTCTCTTTCTCTGCGTGTTAATACTGCCAAATATCTCGTTTAAAACTGAACAAACAATTGACCTTGAAGACTCAGTCAGTCAGAAACCTTTATTCGATTCCAGATGAAACATAAAAGTTCACAAGGAAGACATACAATCATAAAATAAGACAACATTTACAAAAAAGCATAAGTGATATCTTTCGCAGACAATAAGACACCCAGTCAGTTAGTCAAATTACTTTATTCGATAAACCAATATCATAAAAAGACATTGGTACAATTATAAATATATTACACAGTATAAACAACAAATTTTATACAAAAATATATCCATTGAAATTTAATAAAATCACGTTAAAAACAACAATCTTCTATTTTGACTTTGATTGCTACATCAGTGCCATTGTCTGGGATAAATTCATTCTAATCGGGATCAACCAAAGTCAATGGAACACAACTAATCTTGTTCCTGATCCGGACAGCGGCTACTAAAGAGCTAGCAACATGGAATATTATACGGTGAGTATTTAATAATTGTAAATACAAGAAAGCTGGCTTTACTTGTAAGAACCCTGCCTCCCTCAGTAAAGGAAGCATGAGCTTCTTCCTAATATCCGAATAATATTCACAAAACATTAAAAAATGTATTGTGTCCTGTGAGGAAAAATTGTCACAATTACAGGGGCTAGCCTTTCCGGAGTACACCATTTGGGGAAACTGCCTAAAGTCAAATGAATCAAATTAAAATGAAATCGCGTTAAAAGATGCCTATGATAGAAGGGGGCGTGGCTAGCAGCCGACGATGGCGGCAGCCTAGAAGGAGAGCTCCGTGATTGAAGCGGCTCCCAGTCAAATCCGTACATTTATCCGCTGACAAAAATTCCCAGGCGGGAAGGCAACGGAGCCCAGGACCAGGCGGCGACAGATCGGATTAACGAGACCTCAGTCCGAGGTCGCAAAGTACAGTTATTGACAGCGCCCCGAGCGGGCCTGTACGCGACATTCAGACCGGGGGACACAGTGAGCGGCGTACTGGCAGGAAGTGGCCCGTGTCGGGCAGCGATCTACCGGAAATACCCGGTCCCGGAGAGCGACAGGGGCAACGGAGACCGAGACTTACAGCCTCCATCACCGGACTTCGGGGGGCCGATCTGCCTGACGGGGGACCCGTCGGAGGTGAGGGGGACACGAACCCGGGCGCCCGGAGAGGACGGAGTCCGGCGCCCAGGGCGACGGCGTAGGGTCCTGGGACCGCCATCTTGAGCAGCGGCGGCCAGAGCACAGAGACAGGCGGCGAAGGAACCACGCGGCCTAATTGACTGCACTCCCCCCCGCCGACCGGGGAGCCTGAAAGGCGAAACGGACCCGAAGGCACCCCCGCCCGGACTGGGCCCAGAGACCAGCTGAGCATCCACGCAGGGATATCATCCTAACTGCGGTAAGACCTGTCTGGCCACATCTCGGGCCCCCCATTGCCATCAGGGGACCCAAGCACATAGCTCCAGCAGCCACAAGTCAGGGGCGGTACACGCGGTGCCAGAGGGGGGCAGAGGACTTCCCTCAGGGCGGCACTAGTCGGTTGCTCACCCCACGAAATAGTCCGTGACTCGACCGGCAGATTCCGGCCACCGACCAACTGAGACCAGTACTTATCTGCAAGCATTATTGGCCGCAGGAACCAGTAAACCTTGCAGGGGCCAGGCTTGCCCCCTGACCACAACGTGGGCCCAGGGACGACCCCCGGTAGCCGTCTGAAGGAAATAGCTCGGCCCAGGCGACACCAAGATGGCCGGCAAGGGGCCTAAAAGCGGGGCGGCACAATCGCGCCTGGACCGATTTGCGTATGATAAGCCCGGCTCTCCCTCTCCCTCGCAGGAAGCCAGACCACAATCGAGCAAGACAGCCGAAGTGACCGGTGGCAAGAAAGCGACCATTGATGACGTCATGCGGGCCCTCACGCAAGTACAAGCCACGGTGGGGTCGATCTCAGCCGAGATCACACTTATAAGGGCGGACTTTCATAAAATGACAGAAAAGGTGAACAATATGGAGGTCGTGACCAAATCCTTGGTTGAAGACGTCTCTGAACTCCAGATCAGCATGGAACGCATCTCAAAGGAGAATAAAGAACTGCGCGACAAGCTCGATGACCAGGAAGGGCGCTCGAGGCGGAACAACATCCGTATAATTGGTGTGCCGGAATCGGAAGATACGAGGGCGATGGACCTATATGTGGAGAGCTTAATCAAAGACACCCTAAAGCCCAAAGGACTCTCCGCCTTCTTCACAGTGGAAAGGGCGCACCGGGTGCCGGGGGGACGCCACAAGACAGGAGCTAACCCCAGACCGATCATAGCGAGGCTCTTCAATTTTAGGGATCGGGACGCCATCCTACAAGCGGCAAGGAACTCGCCCCCCATTAAGATCCAGAACGCGACGCTGGCATTCTTTCCTGACTACACGGCCGAGGTGGCAAGGAGGAGACAAACTTTTTTTGAGGTCAAAAAAGAACTCAGAGCCAGAGAAATCCCATACTCAATGCTCTTCCCGGCAAAGCTTCGGGTCGTAGCTGACAACAAAACTTGGTTTTTTGACTCCCCGGAGATGGCGCAGGATTGGCTAGAGGGATGGAGGACGGCGGGTCTCCCTCGTCGCTCCAATAGACAGAACAAACACCGTACAGCTGGCTCCCGACAGGGCTCACAAGCCGACGACGCAGTTGCAGAGCTACATTCCCCTTTGTCCGATCGTCATGAGGACAGTGCAGACGGGGAGCAATAAGCCACTGCTACAGTCTGGCTGAACGGAAGGAGATAAAAGCAGGCAACGCCGCCTTGGACACTGGGCGGAAGGGCCTCCGCAGCTGAAGAGGGGGCCGCTGACCACGGAGAAACCTTCACCCCAGCGAGCAAGTACTATGTTATGGGTTGGGATCAGGCACTCTGCTGAGTTGGGGGGGCGGGCAGTTCTGAGTCCGTTGAGCAGGGGGGCAGGGAGGGGGGGAGTTGGGGGTAGGATGGGGTTTTGGTTTTTAGTTTCTACACAGGGGCAGGGAAGCTACGATGGGACACATAAACTTAGAATGGTGATGTCACAATGCAACACACAGGGTCGCTACACAGACCTCCTGGTCATCCACGAGCGCAATTTCACAGTCCACACACCCAAACAGGATGGGGGAGGACACTAATGTAGGGCAGACGTCCACTCTACGCCTCATGTCCTGGAATGTAAGGGGCCTAGGTGACAAAATTAAACGAGGGCTGGTCCTGCAAAGCATAAAGAGGCAGAACCCCGCCCTGGTCCTACTACAAGAAACACACCTCACCGGTACAGCTACGAAGGCCCTAGACAGGAAAGGGTACAGTATGGTGGTTCACTCTGGATTTACGAAGGGGTCCCGGGGCACCGGGATATTAATTCACCGCTCGTCCAGGTTCATAACCCAATCAATTGCAGTAGACACACAGGGGCGCTTTGCAGCGATACATGGCCAGTGGGAGGGGAAGCCGCTCAATGTGGTCTCGGTGTACATCCCGCCAGCACTACACACCATAGCTTTCCCGGAACTGGGAAAATTCTTGTTAGACCTTCCAGAAGGGGATCTAGTCGTGGGTGGTGATTTTAATGCAGTGGCACAAGACTCCCTAGATCGCCACCCAATGCGCACACGCACACCGGGGCCCTCCAAATTGCATGCCTTCATGGAAGCGCAGGGCTTAGTGGATGTGTGGAGGCGGCTACACCCAGATGTCCGGCAATACACA
Source organism: Lissotriton helveticus (assembly GCF_964261635.1). Classification (NCBI taxonomy): domain Eukaryota; kingdom Metazoa; phylum Chordata; class Amphibia; order Caudata; family Salamandridae; genus Lissotriton; species Lissotriton helveticus. Next base: position 928,233,534 of record NC_136063.1, read on the forward strand.
TACCACTCGGCAGTTCACGATAGCCTATCGCGGATAGACTATTTCCTGACGTTGAGTGGGGGTCTCCTCACTTTGACTGATTCCCAAATTGGACCAAGAGGGGTCTCCGATCACTCCCCGCTTACACTGACTCTGTCCAGTCCGGGAAGGACCCGCAGACGAGTTTGCCCTATTTACCCGGGCTACCTCAGGGAGCCGGGCGTAGCCACAGCCTTGAAGAAAAGTACACGTTCCTACCTTGCAGAGAACGTGGGCTCGGTGGAGTCGCCTACAACACTGTGGGAGGCCTACAAGACAGTCCTCCGCGGGCAAGCGATTTCGGTGATCGCGCAGCACAAACACACACAGCGTCAGGAGCTGACAGTTCTTGAGGAACAACTTGATAAGGCAACACAGGAACATGAAGGGAACCCGACTGAAGACACCCAGCACGCGCTCCGACTGGCCCAGCAGCGTCACACCGACTTTCTGCGCCGCAGAGTGCGGGACAATATGTCCGCAACGGCGAGCAGGGTGTACGACCTAGGCGATAAGGCAGGGAAGCTCCTGGCATGGTTGGAGAGGGCGCGGGGAGGCCAGAGGGCTATATTGCAACTGAAGGACCCTAAGGGTGAGATACAGACCAGTCCGGCACACATAGTGGAACTCCTGGCAGACCATTTCCACTCCGTATACTCCCCTGAATATGAGGTCACACGGGAAATGGCAGAAGGATCTCTTGTAGGAGTGCCGACCCGCGCTCTCTCCCCAGACCAACGGGACGAGCTCGACTCCGTTCTGACGGTGGAAGAAATACAGATAGCCATAGCGGCACTACACCCTGGGAAAGCGCTGGGCCCCAATGGTGTACCAATAGAATGGTACAAACTCATGTCCGAGACATTGTCCGCGCCATTGCTCGATATGTTTCAGGAGTGTCGGGAACAGGGGCGACTGCCTCCTGATCAGCGCACGGCCACAATCGTCGCGATACCTAAGCCCGGCAAACCCCCTGAGGAGTGCGGATCTTACCGCCCGATTTCCCTCCTTAACGCTGAGAGTAAAATTTTGGCAAAACTGTTGGCCACCAGGCTACTGCCCCATCTGGCGCACCTCATACACCCGGACCAATCGGGCTTAATGCCACACCGGAGTACGGCGCTGAACTTGCGACGGCTACACGGGGTATTGGCCCGAGCCCCGCAGTTGGAGGAACCGGCAGCGGTATTGTCACTTGATGCCAAAATGGCATTTGACATGGTGGAGTGGCGCTATCTCTTTGCGGTCCTGGAGCACTTCGGTATTGGCCCAACGTTCATATCGTGGGTCAGACTACTGTACACCGAACCCGTGGCAAGAGTGACCGCAAACGGACACATATCAAGGGAGTTTCCGTTGGCAAGGGGCACGAGACAAGGATGCCCACTCTCGCCACTACTGTTCGCCTTAGTGCTAGAACCCCTGGCCACGATTATCAGAACCACCCAGCTGCTGAAAGGTATACAATGGGGTGGTGGATGGGAAGATAGGGTATCCCTTTATGCCGACGACATGCTCGTCTACCTCATGGACCTCTCGAACAGTGTCCCGGTCTTACTGGCACTCTGTGAAAGCCACGGTACGGCTTCGGGCTATAAACTCAATTGGTCCAAGTCCGTTATCTATATGGTGAAGGGCGACCTTCCAGCCTTGCCTGAGGATTGCCAATTACTCGTAGAACGCGTTGCCTTTAAATACCTAGGGATATGGATCACGAGGGACCACTCGACCTTCCTTGACCTGAATCTTAGGCCCCAGCTGGACAAATTGAAGAATGACGTGCGCCTTTGGAAAAATCTCCCCTTAACACTGCTAGGTAGGGCGGCGCTCTTTAAGATGTTGGCGCTCCCTCGCTTCCTTTATGTTCTGGAGAGCGCGCCGGCGATGGTCCCCGTCTCATTCTTCCGCCACGTATCGGCGCAACTGTCCAGCCTTCTGTGGGGAGACAAACCGGCCCGGGTTGCACAGTTGAAACTAACTAGAGACTGGTATAGTGGGGGGATAGCCCTCCCCAACCTTGAACTATACTACTGGGCCGCTCACCTTAAGGTGATTAACCAGTGGATCCACGCAGCACAGGACGACCCGGCCTACAGGGCAGATAGACACCAACTGGGCACATCCACCCTGCTAGCCCCACTCTATAACAAAGGGATGGTGAGAAAGTTGGAGGGGCCTACCAAACACACTGTAGCCATATGGCACAAAGCTCAGCGACGGTTGGCGTGGGAGGGTGTGATCACCGGACTCACGCCTCTATGGGACACCAAGGCCCTCGGTAACCTGCGCAGTTCCAAAGGGTTCGATCAATGGGATAACATTGGGATCTCCACGGTGGGCGACCTATGGTCCAGTGGGGGCGTGCTCTCCTTTGCGACCTTGAGGGAGCATTACAGCCTTGAGGAGACCGAAATATATAGATACATACAAATCAGACACGCACTCCTGTCGGTGCTGGAGACTGGTGTGACGCTTCCGGAGTCGGCTCCGTTAGAGGACCGATTGCTTACGGACTACATGGAGTCCGGTGCGACCTCCCTCACTTACCGCAAACTCATGAATAATCTGCCAGATCCCCTGGGGAAGCTAAAGGAGTACTGGGAGGACGAGTTGGGGGACCTAGATGTAGCAGACTGGAACGCAGCCCTGGCATCGCCCAGGGAGGCAGGTATTTCCACTCGATTCAGGCTGGTCCAATTCAAAGTACTACATAGGGTCTACTACACCCGCACGACACTGTATAAAATACATAGAGCAGAACACCCACACTGCCTGAGGAATTGCGGGGAGGAGGGTACACTGTACCACACTATATGGACATGCCCACATATACAGGACTACTGGAGGCGTGTCACACGCACGATCGGCCAGACCCTCCAGAACCCGTTCGCACCTGACCCTAGGGTTTGTCTCCTGAATGTGTGGGGCCCAACAGACTTATCACTACATGCGAAAAGATGGGTGGTCATTGGTGTAATGCTGGCAAAGCGAGATATCGCGGAAAACTGGGGGGCACAGGAGACACCGACACTGACGCAATGGTGCAGAAATATGGATGTGCTCATGGTGACTGAGCGGGCAGTATATCAACAGAGACACAACCCTCGAAAATGGAATGGGATTTGGACACCCTGGAACAGCTATAGAGGAGACATTTGTGAGCCTCTGCCTGAAGAGGAGGGTGGGGACAGCTCAGGGGATGACGAAGATCTGGAGTAATAGGAGGGGGGGAGGAGTAGAATACGGAGGCTGTGCATGTCACGAGGCCCTAGGAACCTACATATAGGTGAAACTGCTGAAATGTGTATCTGATTCAAAGACTGCTAGTTGCATCTGGCCACATCTATGTTGATATAAACTCATGTTATGAATCATAGCTTTCAACCCTTAAAAGTAGCAAGTTGAAGTTGGGGGGGTAAAACATAAAAGTTGCTCTACTGATTATAGGCAGCTGAATGTTGACGCTGCGCTGAAGGCCGATTGTTCGTTACTGTGTACCATGTGATAGCAACGAAAAAAAAAAAATAAAAAAAAGATGCCTATGATAGGGGCGATTCACCAAGGTGAGATAGAATTCAGGTCCAGGTGAATTAACTAAAATAAAATTTGCTCTAACAATTGGTTTCCTCAATTCTACCTCCTCCCTCTCTAGTGACTACACGTGCAACATAGCATTTTTAGTCTGTAAGACATCCTTTGATGTTATAGACTCAGGGGAGGAGAAAAGCTCGGGTCGCCCTATTTTATGAAGACTAGTTTTGATATATGCCAACCAAGGGATTTTGCTGACATTTTCCAGCAGAAGGCAATCTTTAAGGATAATGTGGTTCAGGGAGATTTCCTGATTTATCCAGGTCTTCATCCAACAGGTTAGAGGGGCTATTTTTATTAGATCAGATACGTACCTCACCCCCAACTCAGTATGGACAGTATAGGTGGGAGTGGACTATAGCACTGTTAAGACTGATCTCAGGAATTTATTTTCGGTCACCTGGATTCTGTCTTGGGGGCAATAACCCCATATCGAACTGCCATAAGTGGCACCCGCAAGACATTTGGCCTTATATACCTTCATTATTGCTTTTACTGGTCTAGCCCCTAATTTTTTAATAAATCCCAGGAGTGCTGAGGTCATTCTTGCAAATACAATATTTCTATATTTTTGTTGCAGGCTCAAATTCCCTCTATCGTCAAAAAGGACTCCCAGATAGGGAAATGTGGGCACTCTACCGACTTCTTCACCACAACAGAAAAATGTTTTGACCTTATTTTTCCTCCAGCACTTCCCCATAATCATAACTTGGGATTTTTTGGTATTTATTTTTAAATCCAGAGTCTCCTTAAAACTCCCAAAAGCATCTAGCAACCCTTGAAGACCTATCCCCGTACGGGCCAAAAGAACAGCGTCATCCGCGTACAGGAGAACCGGAATGGCCAGATCTCCTATACGCGGTACGTCCTGTGACGCCCCCCTCAGTGCGGGCTCCAAAGAAGGGGGGGCAGAATGCACCCTTGTCTGACCCCTCTCTCTGAGTAAAAATGACTAGTGCAACGTCCCTCGGAGGTAACCCTAACGGAAGCTAGGAGACCAGAGTGCAGGTCAGCTAGAAGGTTAACTAGGGACTGGTCAAAACCCATTGTTAATAACATTTGCCATAACTTTGACCTATTCACTAGGTCAAATGCAGAGGAGAGGTCCATGAACCCCAAATATATCGACCCCTACTTAGCTATAGTGTATTTATCAATTAAAAGTTGGAGGTTCAGACATTGGTCGAGAGTGCTCCTTTTAGCTCTAAAACCATATTGTGCGTTCAACAGGACCCCTCTATCTTCCAGCCACTCCGTCAGTTTGTGCAGGATGACACGTCCCAATATTTTGACTGAGGAGTCTATCAGGGAGATAGGCCTCTAGCATGAGGGGTCCTGCCTATCTCCCTTTTTAAAAACCGGGATGATGGTTGATTTCTTCCATGATGTTGGGATGTTACGTGGGCCCAAAACATTAAACACATCGGACAAGATTTTCGACCAAAATTTCGGGGCGAACTTAAACAAGTCAGCGGGAACTACGTCAGGTCCTGGTGCCTTGTTCTTTGACATCTGCTCTATCGCCCTTTCCACTTCTAGGACCTCGAAGACCACAGGAGAAACTATATTTTCTGGTAAGTTAATAACTATGCAATTCTCATTGCCTGGGGTACAATATATTTTTTCAAAGTGAGCTATCCAATCATCGTCTGCTATATTAGAATCGAGGGGTGAGTTCTCGTCATTCGAAAACAATGGTTGATTTATGGTCGCCCAAAATTTCCCACTGTCTCTCAGGACCTCAGGTGATAAGAGGTGAGTTCAAGCCTCCTCTTTTAGCTCGTGTTTTCTTGCTTGTATAGCATGTTTATATGCTGTCCTCAGACTTACTATTAGTACCCTATCTTTAGGGCTGGCTTTCAGGGCCTTAAGTAGGGCCGAGTGTGCCTTTGAGCAGCTTCTGTTAAACCATCTTTTGCCTGGTTGTCTATTCTGCTTTTTTCCGGTCTGTAGGCTATGATTTATTTGTGTGCAGATGGCAGGGTATGCTCAGACGTGAGTCCCTTGCTCACTTTGCCACTGGATTCAAGCAAGCCGGGCTGAAGACGGCTGTGATGCCAGAAACCGGTCCTCGGAAGCTTGTTTCCGGTCCAGGGAAGGCATGGCTTGGCAGTTCGGGCTGGACTGTTCCCATGAGGCACAGGGCCAGACTGATTTGCATATAGCCATGTCTGAACTGGGGTGGCGGAGTGGGCTAAAGAACGGTGATGGATCAAACCCAGATCTTTTGACTGGGTGTGAGTGTTTGATTGGTTCAGATGCTCCGTCCATCACCACCCCCTTTTGTACCGCTTTGGCCGCCATAAGTGTGGCAGGGTATGCTCAGACGTGAGTCCCTTGCTCACTTTGCCACTGGATTCAAGCAAGCTGGGCTGAAGACGGCTGTAATGGCAGAAACCGGTCCTCGGAAGCTTGTTTCCGGTCCAGGGAAGGCATGGCTTGGCAGTTCGGGCTGGACTGTTCCCATGAGGCACAGGTTCAGACTGATTTGCATATAGCCATGTCTGAACTGGGGTGGCAGAGTGGGCTAAAGAACGGTGATGGATCAAACCCAGATCTTTTGACTGGGTGTGAGTGTTTGATTGGTTCAGATGCTCCATCCATCACCACCCCCTTTTGTACCGCTTTGGCCACCATAAGTGTGGCAGGGTATGCTCAGACATGAGTCCCTTGCTCACTTTGCCACTGGATTCAAGCAAGCCGGGCTGAAGACGGCTGTAATGCCAGAAACCGGTCCTTGGAAGCTTGTTTCCGGTCCAGGGAAGGCATGGCTTGGCAGTTTGGGCTGGACTGTTCCCATGAGGCACAGGGTCAGACTGATTTGCATATAGCCATGTCTGAACTGGGATGGCAGAGTGGGCTAAAGAACGGTGATGGATCAAACCCAGATCTTTTGACTGGGTGTGGGTGTTTGATTCGTTCAGATGCTCCGTCCATCACCACCCCCTTTTGTACCCCCAGATGGTATCAAAGGCATCAACCACCTGTGAACCCGGGGATTTGTTGTTTAAGCATGTAGCCACCTCAGGTTCAACCCTAGTTAGAACATCCTGCAAAACGGTTTCAGGGACCACTTTGGACCACTTTAGTCTTCGGCCCTGATCTTTCAGTGTCACATCCTTCCCGCCCTTATGTGATGCAGTCTTAAAACCCAAAATGTCCCCTGACACCATCTCTATTGTAACGGGGTTATGGTCGCTAAAAACAGAGACCTCAGTCTTATACATTAAAACCCTAGATAAAATAAAAGAAGTCAAAAAAATATAATCTATAATAGTACCCGCGTCTGTCCCTTTGAACGTGGGGGTTCTAAGGCCACCCTCCCCACAACCTGACTCATAGAGGTTCCAGATAGCCAAAAAGTTTTCAAGTACCTCCCCCCGCTTTGAGTGTTCAAAATGTGTGGGAACCGAATATAGGGGGCCCTCATCCTCTACAGTGGCGCAAGATTGATCGCAAGGGTGAATATTAAAGTCCCCCATAAGTATAATCTCAAAAGCATTTACAGTTATGCTATATGCTGACAAAAATGTTTCCAATAAATCTAAATTATGATTAGTATAATCATTGGCACAGGAGTTATAAAAATTCATGAATAGTATATTAGGAGTGTCAGGAACTGACAGTTCCACTATTAGACAGTTTTGACAGCCTGAGTCACGTTGTACTAAGGAGCCCTTCAGATCTAATTTGATTAGGCTAATTAAACCTCCCTTGGCTCTACCTGCCTTACTGCATGTCGCCAGGATACAGAAATGACTATATCCACCAAGGAAAAGCTGTTTGAGGGATCCCATGTCTCTTGAAGAGTAATTATATCAAAAGTTTTTAACAAATCTTCCCAGTTTTCATTTCCAGTTTTTGCCTTAATACCAGCCACATTCCAGCTCATGATCCTACAAGGTGAAACCTGGGACTGTATATCTAACCCCGGGTTATCTTTTAGTCAGTCGTTCTCCTCTATTGAGGTTAATGGGTTAAAACGGTTGACCAATGACAGGCCCGGGTCAGATTGGCCAACCGGCCTCACAGGTGCATTCCGTACCCCTGGAGTTCTCAGTGTGTGGGGGGCAGCATTCTGATGACGAACAGGAAATTTACTTGTCCGAACAACAGGGTACCATAGCTTTTTAGTGGGAGGGGATAGAAATACCCTAAAGGAAGAGGCCTAATGGCAGAGTTTTGTAATTCGGAACCATCCCAAAATAGGCGGTCCACAGCATTATGTTTGTCAACATTTAAAATAATGCAATCCCCTTCTAAATTCTTCTGGGATGGTCCGACCCACCCTACTCTTCTTACCATGTTGATACTAGTGGATATATCTATGCCCCCACTAGAATACTGTCTGCACCACTTTCTAGATTTTTTCATAAGTTCCTGAGTACTCTTTCTGGTATTCAGCCCCAACGGTGGAACCCCTGTTAATACTGCCACTAGTGGGGCTGCGTCGGGGGGAAGATGTAGCTTGGTTTGGCATGGGATAGTAGCCAACTCATTTGTAGTCTGAGGGGTTTGGGCAGGTTTTTGTGCCTTTACCGTTACTGATAAATTAGCCATAGGAGAAGAGGACCTAGGAGTTATCTCCGGGGTTGCGTTGGCAAGGGACAAGTTAGCACTAGGTTGTGTATTGCTTGTTGTAGCAATTGGTGCCATAGTCACATTGTGCCCTACAGTATTTGTATGTAATATCTGAGGGCATGTCTCTGCAGCAAACAACCCACGATAATCTTGTACAAAGGCATCAATAGCCTCACATCTCTTAAGTAGCCCTGCAACACAGGTGTTTAAAATGTCTACAATGTCCTTTGCAATGGCTACCAAAGCAGGTTCTAAGTGGGAACTAAACATCTCACCAATTGTAGCGCTAAGTTTATTCATGATAAAGTCTTCCATGTCAACCGATTGATTGACCACATGTTTAGTCTTTCTCAAGCACTTCTTGGTTGATCGACCCCCCCTCGCCTGTTGAACCGTGATATCGGGGTTATCTTCTTGAAGAGAAGACAACATCGCTGAAGTATCTAACCCTGCTTCGAGAGCTGACGATGTGGCACAACTTAAACCACCACAGGGCACTGTTTGTAATTGCTGAGTGTCTTGATTCCCTCTATCCACGGCAAGATCGTGTGGGCTTAAGTCAGCCAACAGTGCCACCGAAGGGGGCATACCCAACTCCTTTTCAGCATTAGCGATTTCTTTGCTAATAACACCCACAGCTCAGGTCAAATATGAGATGATTGAGTCAGCTTTCCTTGGTACTTTAGCTTTCTTACCCTCTTGACCCTGATTACACAGTTGTTTTCTCTTACCCATATCGATTTTTTCAGGGGGGTGACCAGGCCCGGCCTCGATTGGCCCAGGAAGGCCACAGACGGCCCGCCCTTTGCCCGGGCTTAGCCCGGCGCTGCCCGCGTGCATCCCGTGACGCGGAGGGAGCCTATGATCTTTAAGCGCCTCCGGGATCTTTAAGCTACCTGGGAGTTGTGGTCTCGACCCTCTGCAGCCGCTCGATGATGCTGGTAGCGGCAGTAAGGGAGACCTATAGCGTCAGGACCCCAGGTGCGGCAGGCTCAAGATGAGGTTGGTGTCCGGTTCCCCCACAGCAGCGTCTGTGACCCCTGCTCCACCGAGGGAGCCTCTGATCTTTAAGCGCCTCCAGGCGCGAGATTAGGCATCAGTGAGCTGAGTTGGTGCTAAGCTACCTGGGAGCTGTGGTCTCGACCCTCTGCAGCCGCTCGATGATGCTGGTAGCAGCAGTAGGGGAGACCTACAGCGTCAGGACCCCAGGTGCGGCAGGCTCAAGATGAGGTTGGTGTCCGATTCCCCCACAGCGGTACAAAAGGGGGTGGTGATGGACGGAGCATCTGAACCAATCAAAAACTAACACCCAGTCAAAAGATCTGGGTTTGATCCATCGCCGTTCTTTAGCCCACTCTGCCACCCCAGTTCAGACATGGCTATATGCAAATCAGTCTTACCCTGTGCCTCATGGGAACAGTCCAGCCCTAACTGCCAAGCCATGTCTTCCCTGGACCGGAAACAAGCTTCCGAGGACCCGTTTCTGGCATTACAGCCGTCTTCAGCCCGGCTTGCATGAATCCAGTGGCAAAGTGAGCAAGGGACTCACGTCTGAGCATACCCTGCCACACTTATGGCGGCCAAAGCGGTACAAAAGGGGGTGGTGATGGACGGAGCATCTGAACCAATCAAAAACTCACACCCAGTCAAAAGATCTGGGTTTGATCCATCACGGTTCTTTAGCCCACTCTGCCACCCCAGTTCAGACATGGCTATATGCAAATCAGTCTGACCCTGTGCCTCATGGGAACAGTCCAGCCCGAACTGCCAAGCCATGTCTTCCCTGGACCGGAAACAAGCTTCCAAGGACCGGTTTCTGGCATTACAGCCGTCTTCAGCATGGCTTGCTTGAATCCAGTGGCAAAGTGAGCAAGGGACTCACATCTGAGCATACCCTGCCACACTTATGGCGGCCAAAGCGGTACAGAAGGGGGTGGTGATGGACGGAGCATCTGAACCAATCAAAAACTCACACCCAGTCAAAAGATCTGGGTTTGATCCATCACCGTTCTTTAGCCCACTCTGCCACCCCAGTTCAGACATAGCTATATGCAAATCAGTCTTACCCTGTGCCTCATGGGAACAGTCCAGCCCGAACTGCCAAGCCATGTCTTCCCTGGACCGGAAACAAGCTTCCGAGGACCGGTTTCTGGCATTACAGCCGTCTTCAGCCCGGCTTGCTTGAATCCAGTGGCAAAGTGAGCAAGGGACTCACGTCTGAGCATACCCTGCAACACTTATGGCGGCCAAAGCGGTACAAAAGGGGGTGGTGATGGACGGAGCATCTGAACCAATCAAAAACTCACACCCAGTCAATAGATATGGGTTTGATCCATCACCGATCTTTAGCCCACTCTGCCACCCCAGTTCAGACATGGCTATATGCAAATCAGTCTGACCCTGTGCCTCATGGGAACAGTCCAGCCCGAACTGCCAAGCCATGTCTTCCCTGGACCGGAAACAAGCTTCAGAGGACCGGTTTCTGGCATTACAGCTGTCTTCAGCCCGGCTTGCTTGAATCCAGTGGCAAAGTAAGCAAGGGACTCACGTCTGAGCATACCCTGCCACACTTATGGCGGCCAAAGCGGTACAAAAGGGGGTGGTGATGGTTCCCCCACAGCAGCGTCTGTGACCCCGGCTCCACCGAGGGACCCTCTGATCTTTAAGCGCCTTCGGGCGCGAGATTAGGCATCAGTGGGCGGAGTCGGCGCTAAGCTACCTGGGAGCTGTGGTCTTAACCTTCTGCAGCCGCTCGATGATGCTGGTAGCGGCAGTAGGGGAGACCTACAGCGTCAGGACACCCAATTACGTACTTTTACATTGCATATCGTTTCCTTATTATAAATACAATTTTTATAAAACTAACCACAGAGCTGCAAATGGAAACATTTGCTAGGGAATGTAAATAATTAAAACCCTCTCTATGGGAACAGAAACAATTTTCGTTTAAAATTGGTTTAAGAAAACGCGCCCTGGGGTCTTTATATAATGTGCAAAATAACATAAGGTGCATAGTATTTTGTTGGGCTGTGTTGTTACAAGGACAGGGAGGTTGCCTCTCACACCACCCCACCTGTTTTGGAAAAGCCACAAGAAAGTACAGTGTGCTTAAACGAAATCTAGTCATTAAAAAACTTGCATTTCCCTGTAAGCTAAAAGGCAAATAAAATTGTTGCTGTTTTTAAAAAGGGGGATCCGGTCTGTCTGTGGACCTAGAAGATATACTCAGTTCAGATCCAAAAGTTTCTTTTATGGACATGTTCATGTTTGGCAGTATACACTCAGGCTTATCATAAAAATCTTCTAACCCTATTTTATAAAAAGTTTGTTCAACATAACGTAACCAGGGTACCGCCATTGCATTGTCTAGATTCATGCAATTTTTTAAGACAAGTCGGGAGAAATTCCTCTGAAGACCAGATTTTCCCCCATAAAACAGGGGTGCCATGTGTATTCTGTCTGTAATGTAATCCATGCCCACCTCAGAGTGACAAAATGAGGTAGGCGAACTAGACGGGATAAATAAGAGTCTCTTCAAAAATGTGTTCTCAATTATTTGGATCTGTGCACTCTTTTGATATCCCCACACTCCTGCACCATAAGTTGCTCCTGACAGACATTTTGATTTGTATAGGGTTATCAGCTCTGCAACAGGCTTATGACCAAGCTTGGCCACAAATCGAAACAGCCCTTCAATAACTCTTGAAGCTTGTTGTACCCGAGATACTAAAAGTTGGTCCCAATTAAGGTTAGAATTAAAAACATTTCCCAGATAACTAACATTTTTTACCTTCTCAATAGCTGTCCCATTCACTGTGTATTTTTGTGTTTTTGTTAATTTGGGCCCTCATACCATGACAAAAGATTTCTTATAATTCACCTTCAAATCTAGTGACGTCATATATTCAGTGAAAGCATCCAAACATCCCTGAGGCTGTTGGCAGTCTAGGCCATCTGGACCGTATCGTCAGCATACGACAACAAAGGTACTTGGGCGCCTGCTATTCTTGGGAAGTGTAAATGTTTGTTTAACAGAAACTGCTCCAGCCCATTTGTATAAACCAAAAATAAAAACGGGGCTAGGATGCAGCCTTGCCAGACCCCCTCTGTCGACACGATGGACTTTATCTTCTCTCCCCCTGAGCCATACCGGATGACTACAGAAGTGGAAGCATGTAGTCTGCGGAGGAGAGTGACAAGTGGTACCTCGAAGCCCATATCTTCCATCGGCGAGCACAACTTGCTCCTGCACACCGTGACGAAGGCACTGGACAAGTCGATGCAAGCCAGGTGGATCGATACTCCCCTGGCCTTCCTGTACTTGCCTATGATCATCGACAAGTTGAGGCACTGTTCGACAGTTCCCATTCCTTTCCTAAACCCATATTGGGTATGTGAGATTAGTTCAGCATTATCAGCCCATAACTCTAGGCGTGCCAGAATTACCCTCCCCATCACCTTACATGTGGTATCTATAAAGGAAATCGGCCTGTAACAGGTCGAATCGTTTCTATTTCCCTTTTTGAATATTGGCACTACCACAGCTTTCTTCCAAGATTGTGGGGTCTGGCCAGTTATAACGGCTCTAAATTCATTTAATAGTACAGGGCCCCAAAGTGCCTAAAATGTGTGAAGACTCAAATCAGTGCAACTGTGTCTTCTTGCTCTTTTAGCTTCAGCTTTTAAAGAAGTCAAACGAATTTCTCCTGAGTACAGTCCCATTGTTGTTAGTAGCCACAGTCATTCTAGGATCGATTATCCCAAGGCATGTTATTTAGGTCACAGATAAACTTTCTTTCTCATCTCCATCTCATCCAATACACCGCCATTACACTTGCTACAGTTGCCTCTGATCATTGCTAATCCCACCACATTACAGCAGCCAGACATAAGCTACATTGGCTTCCTGCCCTCTTTCGCAAACATTTAAGGCCCTCAATGGGCGTATTGCCCCTTTCGTCATAGTCCACATAAGAAGAAATAAACCGCCAATCTTTCTATGTTCCGCTTCTGAAACACTTGCTGCAGGTTTTCACTTTAGATTAGCCTACAAGGGTGGAAGATCCTTTTCACTGTTAGCAATCAAGATCTAGATCAGCTCCCTAAATACCTTCAAGATATTGATGACCATACTATTACTCAGAAAAAGCTTAAAACCTCCCTTTTTTCTAATAGTTTCTCTGTTATCCTTCTTTGGGTATTGCTTCTTAGCCTAAATCTTTGAATGTCTTTTGCTGCCTCTGTTACACCTTGCATTTTACAGGGTATTTTTCAACAAACACTCCTTATGTAGGAGTTTCTTTAGGGATTTTTTTTTCAAATCTCCTGGCCCTGCCAACAGAGCAGCATCTGCTGTCATGCAGGTTAAAAGCATGAGAATAAGGATAAGGTTGGGGTTTCCAGTTATATGGGACTTATATCAGTTTTGTAAACTTGTACGATGTTCTTGAAGTGAAGATGAAACAATTTACTCACAACAATTGGTCTTAATTGGGGAGAGACGGACACAGAACAACATACACGTACCTCAAATTATTTACTTTCAATTTTGAAGTTGTTGAATTTTCTGCATTTGTGTGTTATGAGGCCATTCCAGTCAAGTGTTGTTATGGCCAAGAACATTTCTAAACCAACATTCAGCATGATGTTACATCCTTTGAGGCAAGCTATCATGTGCCAAATGCACCTGCACATATTTGACGGCCAACTGATGAGTTCAAAATGCAGTTGACATGTAGAGAACAGTGGTTCACAGGGAACTCATTCAAAAGAGAAATAGTTACATAGAACAGCAAAAATTACGGTAAAAGGTATACTATATATATGTATGATACATTTCACAGGTTCTTGCCCTCTATGGTCATTTAAACAACATTACTCTTTCATAAGTGTGCATACGAGTGATGTAAAGTGATCCCTGTGCAAAGCCTACTTCCAGAACTTCGTGAAACAGTAGTGCAAACATTACAAGGTGCTGTTTTTCATATACAAACGACTGAAAAAGCATTTTTCCATCCCCTGGAACAGGCCGACAGTCGCCTTTTTAAAAAAACGTGTGCGCTACACGGTATCCCCCAAAGACCTGCATCATGTTTTTACCCTACATCGCTCCAGGGTCATTTGAAGAGACTGGAGGCCTAATTTGTACTTGCAACTCACCAGCATCCATAATACGTGTCATTGTCACAGTGGTCTTGTCTCTTTGCCAGGCCTATGTTATTTTACTATCAAACCTGATTTTAAGTAGTCGAAAAATTAGTTTCTCAAGAGGTATGCTGCTGGCCCTGAAAACATTGGTTAATGGGGACTTCAGTTTCATGATCATAATTTTTGTTTCTGGTTGGAGTGATTTTTTTTTTAGCATGACAATATGCTTGTTAGCCTAAGCCAAAAAGAGCTTTTTCAGAGGCTGCAGTCAGTACCATTATCCACAGGAATTGCATCGGTTTCCATGGACAAAGAATGTGCACATTGCCTGTAACCTCTCTGGCCACACATATAAGAAATCCAACAATGAGGTTTAATCAAATGATCTCTAAAGATTGCAAGTTAAATCTTTACGGTAAATCAGATTTCGAGTTCAGTCTCAAATCTTGGCCCACCACCCAATTCAGAAACCCAATTGTCAATCTAGAGGAAAATGTATTTTTAGGAATAATTCTTAAAATGTAGCACAGCTTTATTCACAAAAAGCACTAAGAAGATGGCGGCCTCTGTCTGGAAACCAGGTAAAATATTTCAAGCTAAATTTGATCTTGTAAAGTTGTGTGGAGATTGATGAAGTGTGAGTAATAGTTAGTCCCAACAGTTGAACATTTCATTTAGTTAAAACAGTGAGAACATAAAAACTGCTGCATATCGTTTTTACAAAGAGCACACTGTGGAGAGGGAGTATGGACACACACTAAGGTCAAATGCTGTCTTCTATATCCAAATCGCTAAGGAGAGTCACTGTTCCTGAGAGCTGAATTAGATGTAAGTTGTTTTAGAAAAGTGAGAGGGAGTCGTAGAGACTCTTACTTGATGCCCTCACACACCCAAAGGATGTCATGCTTCATCACAGGGTGGTGCTCCTCGTAGGGCTGGCACTGCAATGCCCTACGGGTCACCCGAAGGGTCACTTTGTCAGAGACCTTTTGGTGATCAATCCATATGGTGTGTGCGGGTCAGTGTACAGTGTTCTGTGAAAAGTAAAGATCTAAAAATGACTAAAGTGTATCTGGAGTTAATTCATTTAATAACGGAGATCCCTCTGTCATAAATTAAAAATGCAAGGGGTTGTGGGTGTCAGGGACTTTTCGGGACTGTCTGGGACATAGTCAGGGACTTGGGCAAGGACTGGAAACTGAATAGAAAATGTGCACCGAAAGAGGAGTACAGCGCTGTCCAGGATCACACAGGGAGTCAGAGGAGAAAAAAATTAATCGGAAGGGGAAGCCTGTACAAGTGAACATGATGGCTAAAACTCAAAGGATGGGCACTCAAGTTAAATCTTTACGTTAAATCAGATTTCGAGTTCAGTCTCAAATCTTGGCCCACCACCCAATTCAGAAACCCAATTGTCAATCTAGAGGAACATGTCTTTTTAGGAATAATTCTTAAAATGTAGCACAGATTTATAAAAATTCACAAAAAGCACTAAGAAGATGTCGGCCTCTGTCTGGAAACCAGGTAAAATATTTCAAGCTAAATTTGATCTTGTAAAGTTGTGTGGAGATTGATGAAGTGTGAGTAATAGTTAGTCCCAACAGTTGAATATTTCATTTAGTTAAAACAGTGAGAACATAAAAACTGCTGCATAAAGTTTTTACAAAGAGCACACTGTGGAGAGGGAGTATGAACACACACTAAGGTCAAATGCTGTCTTCTATATCCAAATCGCTAAGGAGAGTCACTGTTCCTGAGAGCTGAATTAGATGTAAGTTGTTTTAGAAAAGTGAGAGGGAGTCGTAGAGACTCTTACTTGATGCCCTCATACACCAAAGGATGTCATGCTTCATCACGGGGTGGTGCTCCTCGTAGGTCTGGCACTGCAATGCCCTACGGGTCACCCGAAGGGTCACTTTGTCAGAGACCTTTTGGTGATCTATCCATATGGTGTGTGTGGGTCAGTGTACAGTGTTCTGTGAAAAGTAAAGATCTAAAAATGGCTACAGTGTATCTGGAGTTAATCCATTTAATAAGGGAGATCCCTCTGTCATAATTTAAAAATACAAGGGGTTTTGGGTGTCAGGGACTTTTCGGGACTGTCTGGGACATAGTCAGGGACTTGGGCAAGGACTGGAAACTGAATAGAAAATGTGCACCGAAAGAGGAGTACAGCGCTGTCCAGGATCACACAGGGAGTCAGAGGAGAAAAAAATTAATCGGAAGGGGAAGCCTGTACAAGTGAACATGATGGCTAAAACTCAAAGGATGGGCACTCAAGTTAAATCTTTACGTTAAATGAGATTTCGAGTTCAGTCTCAAATCTTGGCCCACCACCCAATTCAGAACCCCAATTGTCAATCTAGAGGAAAATGTATTTTTAGGAATAATTCTTAAAATGTAGCACAGATTTATAAAAATTCACAAAAAGCACTAAGAAGATGGCGGCCTCTGTCTGGAAACCAGGTAAAATATTTCAAGCTAAATTTGATCTTGTAAAGTTGTGTGGAGATTGATGAAGTGTGAGTAATAGTTAGTCCCAACAGCTGAACATTTCATTTAGTTAAAACAGTGAGAACATAAAAACTGCTGCATATACTTTTTACAAAGAGCACACTGTGGAGAGGGAGTATAAACACACACTAAGGTCAAATGTTGTATTCTATATACAAATCGCTAAGGAGAGTCACTGTTCCTGAGAGCTGAATTAGATATAAGTTGTTTTAGAAAAGTGAGAGGGAGTCGTAGAGACTCTTACTTGATGCCCTCACACTCCAAAGGATGTCATGCTTCATCACGGGGTGGTGCTCCTCGTAGGGCTGGCACTGCAATGCCCTACGGGTCACCCGAAGGGTCACTTTGTCAGAGACCTTTTGGTGATCTATCCGTATGGTGTGTGCGGGTCAGTGTACAGTGTTCTGTGAAATGTAAAGATCGAAAAATGACTAAAGTGTATCTGGAGTTAATCCATTTAATAAGGGAGATCCCTCTGTCATAATTTCAAAATGTAATGGGTAGTGGGTGTCAGGGACTTTTCTGGACTGTCTGGGACATAGTCAGGGACTTGGGCAAGGACTGGGAACTGAATAGAAAATGTGCACCGAAAGAGGAGTACAGCGCTGTCCAGGATCACACAGGGAGTCAGAGGAGAAAAAAATAATCGGAAGGGGAAGCCTGTACAAGTGAACATGATGGCTAAAACTCAAAGGATGGGCACTCAAGAGGCTATTTAGCAGTCAGAATATCTACACCCAGGTTGGATGTGCAGACATATATATATATATATTGTAGTGTAGTTCCTATTTTCCCTATAGGCTCTGCGCATTGCAATAATATAAACAGCAGTGTAGACGTAGGACTGAGGTCGACTAGGTCTCTACTGACTATATTAGACTTAATTAGTTTTGACAGCTAGCTCAGAGGTCACTAGAAACTTTCTCGAGTAAACAAAGAGGAGTTTAACTTCCCTGAATAGACAAGAAGGGATTTGTTTCTGACAACCGCATAAACATGACAACTTTGCTCCATCAGAATAAAGAGTGTATCTCTAGAGTCGTGTGAAAACAATTGACAACTATTTTACTCAGTCAATCGTGCATACTTAGTTTCACCAGAGTGCAGAGAAATAGAGAGACGGGCGTTTTCAATAAAAAGGTGTTATTTATTGAGCAGTCTTCTTTCTCATGCAAGAGAAATGAATTGCCACAATTGCAATACTTATCATGAAGTAAAGAGCATACAGTAAAAGGAGTATTATGAACTAATACTGTAAAAGCATTGATATGGTTTCTTAGCCATATGATACTTTAAAACGGATAAAATATATACATACATAAAAACATTGACTAACGTACTCAATTGGTGCTTCTAAATACGCCTACCTAAGCCTAATACGTGGGAAGGAGTAAGTAAGTTGCAGTTTAAGTTAAGTTAGGTTTTTGCCAAGAATCTGAATCAAGAAATCTCTTAAGGGTTTAGTCACGTCCGTACCTTGGTTCTAGAATGTAGGAGGTCTTGTATCTCTCTCTCAGGACTCGATCTCCCAGCAACCCGCAAGGGTGACTGGAAACACCGGAGCTGGATTTTCTCGGCTGGAGAAAAAGACAGCGTCTTTCTCAGTGCGTCAAAAGGGAGGGGCGGCTTCCTTCGGCTCTCGCATCAGCTGGGCTTCCGGGCAAGTAGATAGCCGCTCTGCTCCAAACCACCGTGTGTTTCCTTAAGGCATTGTTGGTATATTTATACCTGAAAGGTGCCGTGTTTGACGTAAGGTTGGACATAAGACGTCACTAAGAACTAACAGTTCTTTCTGGACTCCAGGAGTTCTTGCGCAAATCAAAACGAAAGCAGGGGGAATTCCCGGGCTGCTGGGGGCTTGGTTTGTTTAAAGAACGGGTTGTACTTTCTAGGAGTCTATGGGAGTAGCCTTGCCGTATTCGGCTTGCATTGGCTATGCCTAGATATGGGCATGATTCCTATGCCTTTATAAGGATGTTTTATTATAACCACATAAGGGCATGAATCGGGGATATCTAATTAGGGTCCTAGATAGGTTCACAACAATATACACACACACACACACACACACACACACAACAACAACAACAACAACATTAACAATAAAGGGAATGTGGTGTAAAGCACACAGTAAGACCGAAGCTCAGTAAGTTCCTCCCCCTCAATGCTGTTACAGATATTGACTACAAATACCCACATATAGGATATGCATGCAAAGGCAGGGTCGGTGGAGCTGATACCTATGGTGATGTTATAAATGTAACTCAAAAACAATACTTACAATGAACAAGAAACATCACCTAGGTTGTCAGCTGTGCCCACGGATCATGGTGATCAAACAGGACCACGCAAGGCAGTAACAGCAAGGGGGTAGAACTAAATACAAACACAATAGACAAGGAGCTAGCAAGGAGGAGTGCTTAACAGGAAAGGAAGGAATTCACAGGGCACGCTTGGCTGAAAGCAAGTAGCAAACATACAAGGTACTAGAAGCAAGGCAGCAGGAATAGAAAGACAGTAAACTAGGAACTGCAACCAAGGAAATGGGAAGAAAAGCAGGGACTGGAAAAGGATATACAAAAGTGGCTTTCAGGGTATACTAGAATAGTGCAGGTTCAGGAATCAAGAAAACAAAGTAGCATTGAAGGCAGTGCTGGGGCAGGAACAGGGAATTACTAAAGCTCAGGAGTCACGGTAGCACTGCAGGCAGTGCTGGTTCAGAAACAGAGAATTACCAAAGCTTCGGGAGTCAAGGTAGCACTGCCGGCAGTGCTAGTTCAGGAACAAGGGAAACAGCAGTAGCTCAGGAACAACCAATAAATAAAGATCATGAAATACTGCAAACAAAAACATCAAAAGCTCATGAAACAATGGAAACAAGGATATCAAAAGCTCAGGAAATACTGGAAACAAGGATCAATTCACTGCTCCAATGACCAACCCTGGACTGAAGGGAGCTGGGGCTTAAAAGAGATCGCAGTAATCACATGCATTAGGTGTGAGCAAGCTAGCAGGAGCCAGCCACAGGTGAGCCTGATTGGGTCAGGCCTGTCTATAATATAGCCATCTGTTGATGGCATGTCGATGTTGAAAATTCATCGATGTGATGATGTCATGACGTGATCCATTGAGGTTGCCATGAACAGAATGGTCCAGATAATTTGGCAACTTTAATAATGGGTGGATAAAACGGCTCCCTAGGGTGGCATGTGATTTATGTACGCACAAATCAGTATGTATCTCTCGAGTTAAGTATTTGTGGTATACACATGGGGTGATATTAAGGTACTGGGGACAGGGGTTGAGTGTGTTAATCCCTGTCACTGATGTGCATATACAGCATGAGTGGTGTCTCCAAAAAATGGGGTTTGTACTGTACCTTGATTCAGGGAAATTAGAAGATCCAAGAAGGGGTTCTCCTCCTTAGAGTTTGTGAGGGTGAATTTGAGATATGGGCCCTTATCAGTGCAGGGAATAAAAAGAGGCCCTACGTGTGAAAGAGATACATTTGATTTTCTGGAGGTAGGAATGGCATTGGTTTTCCTTGTGTGTTATGTGTGTTATGTGAAGGTGTGAGCATTTGCAAGTGCACTGGGAACCTGGAGGTGTGAGGGGATTAACTTTAGCATTGTCTACCAGCATAGCAAAATTCAAGGGCCAATCCGTGGGCATTCACCTAATTAGGGGGGCATATGTACAATGAAACACCACAAACCTTCCAATGTTGTTTATTTATATAGCAGTAATTGTGGCAGGTGCTTTCTGAAGCCAATATTTTGAAAATAATCTTCGGTTATATACATCTCAGACATAACATGCCATCTTGGACTTGGACGTACCTCCTACAGGAGCATGTCCATTTTCTTTAATTCTTTGTGCAAAAGTGGAACTGATGAATATGAGCTAATGGTGTCCACTAAGGTCCTCATCTTTAGTTGCCAGGAAGTCCTCCTGGTAACTCTGTCTACCAGACTTATCAATTTCAGGGGTACTGGCAACTCTATGGTGGGCGGTGTTACCACATATGAAAAGTGGGGACATTAGGGTCCCATTTGATATGAGGATTCGAAAGGAAAAGGCATGTGTAGTAGTCTTACAAAGTTTGAGACTCAGTTTGTTCCAGAGAAAGGGGTCTCAAATTATAAGAGATCTCCACTTAAATGTTCCCAACCACAGAAGGGAACTTGATGAAGCAAATACGTAAATAGTTACTGTTCACTGTTACTAGACTACTCTTATATATCAAACAGCGAGAACACATCTCCCCTGCCTTGAAAGCCCTGCATTGGTTACCGGTTGCCAGAAGATCCACGTTCAAGCTGCTTTGTATCACCCACAAAGCAATACATGGAACGGGCCTGCTCTTCATCAGGAATAAAATCCCCAAACTCATTCAACAAAGGAACCTCCGCTCAAGACTCTCACCTCGCCTCAAAATCCCAAGATACAAGAAAAAAAACATGGGTGGTACATCTTTCACTGTTAAAGCAGCCAAACTTTGGAACTCTTTACCCCAACATAAGATCCACGGACAGCCACCTTATTTCCAGAAAACTACTCAAAAACAGAATAAAGTGGCAAGATGTATCCTGAGAAATACAAAAAATGTGCAAGGGGCAATAACTGTCAACAAGTTAAAATACAAAATAAAGTGGAGAATTCATCCTCAGCAGAGTATTAGATTTTAGCAGCAAAGGGAATTTATAAAACATATCCTATCCTACGCTAGAAGCAATACAGTAGCAGCAGTGCATGTGCAAATCAAAACGCAATCCAGTATCTCACTTTAGCTGAGTCTTTAAGTTAGCAGCAGAACAAAAAGAAGGAAGATGAACACAGCATCTCCCTCTTGTGCAAGCAGCAGCAGAGAAGAGGATTAAAATATACACATGAACTCCTTAAAATAATGAAAAAGTTTTAAACACACAGCTTCATTTTTTGGACAAAATAGAAAATCGCGTGCTGAAGCTAGATTTTTATCACCATTTTATAAGATCATTGGCCATAGCCAGCGACGGCGGCTCGACGTCAATGCTGGACATGCAAACAAGACATGATCCAGGGTCTAAACACTCAATTTTCAAAAGTTACACCCCTTTTGTTCATCCCAAGCCTCCTCCTACTGCTTTGACCTTCAAAACAAACCAAATAAAGTCTAAATCCTTCCCTCTTCGATCCCTCCACTATCCACTTCAATCCAACTAAGACTAACATGTCCACTCATATTTCACTATACTAATCCTTTATAGGTTCCTGAGTAGCATGCTACTCGCCGAAAAAGGTGCTTCAACACCTCATCATGGATAGCAAGTGCTATATAAATGCAAACCTCTTCTATCCCTCTGCTACCCTTCTCAATCCAAATAACTGACTAACATATCCACCACTCAAATTACTTTAATATTTCACTATACTAACTCAGAACAGAAATATGTGGATGTACATCGTTACAACGCGATGTTTTACATCGCAGTACTTTACGACGCATGTTTTACAACGCAAGTCGTTACCACGACTTGCGTTGTTGGGGGCTGGATAGTGAATAGTTTAATTTACTATTCCAACTCCAGTCCCCATGGATAGTAGGGAAGGAGTTGGATAGTAAATTAAACTATTTACTATCCCGGAGCGCCCCCCAGCGCAATTCGTTGTTACAACTTGCGTTGTAAAAGTTGCATCATAAGGGAACTGTGGTGTAACATCCGTGTTGTAAAGGATGTTCCCCGAAATATGTATACCAACTCACCCAGCAAATAGCAATAATATATCAACTCGGGTCATTTGAATAGGGTTCATACACATAAACTTAGCCTCAAACATGAGTACTAAACTGTTACGTAAAGTGTCGGGTATATAAGAAGAAGCCGTTGTTAAAAAGTTCCTTACCTGCTTATAATTCACGCTCGAATCAAGTCTGGTGTAAAGCTGCAAGGCCCGGTGTGCTGGAAAATAAACAAAGGTACAGGAATTTAGTGATATCTAAGGATGAAACCAAGCCAGCCTCATTCACTTACTGTAACTATCCCTGTGATTTAACTCGGCTATATTTAATTGTAAGTGCCTCTTTGTGTTTGGATACAGTTTTCTGCATTGCACTTTTTTTTACAATAAGCATTGTCTTGCCAACACTGCATCCTTAGACATACCAAAGAAAGAGATCCCCCACATGTACGTCCGGCCTCTCCTGCACAAGTATTGTTGCTCAAATTGAGGAGAAAGAGACAAAGGCATTCACGACAAGGTGAAAACATGGTTTTGAAGTTACTCTCTTTTCTATGTAACAGGTCTGTGCTTGGTGAGTTGATGATTGTGTTCCGATTAACACCTGATGAGAGGGTGGTGGTGTAATAGCTATTTATTCCCCCACCCCTTCCATTGGTCAGTGTGTTGAACGGAAATATAGCAGTGTAGTTATATGTGTAGTCTACTAAGTGTGATTATGCACTGCCTATATTGAATGTTGTGTGGCAGAAAGTGTGTCTATTTTTTTTTAGAATTAATTGCTACCTGTCTAGGTATGTACATATAATGAATGTGCTAAGTTTCTGCTTGTTTTTCTGCCCTTTGTGCAGGTAGTGTTATCAGGCTCGGACTGGGGCAGAAAATAGACCCGGGTACCAAAATACAAGTAGCACCCATTAGTAAATTAGATAGCTAAAAAAAAGTGGCCCGTCTTTGCAAATTGGGCAGGTCTGAACTTGTAAAGACACGCTGTATAAGTGTTTTGCAAGGTATGGAAGACTGCATGGATTTAAGCCTGCTGCAAGCATTATTGATGGGGAACTCAAGAGTAAACAAGCATTGGTAATGGGTCAATTTTGGCTATGTGATGAATGATGAGCTGTTTGCATCAATCGTCGTCCAGGAGAAGGAAAGCTCTCCCTGACAGATAACAAGGGAGTGGAGAGGATATGGCACAATGGCCAGAGCTGCTGACTCGAGAGCGGGTGTTACCAGTTTGAGTCTCTGCTGCACGGTGCATCATCTGGTGATTCTATGCAAATCACTTAATCTCTTCAGGTGCTAAATTGTTATATAAATATGCTGCGAAAGTAAAAGACAAAACTTTACGAAAATATGGTTCCACCAAAGCGGATGTTAACAGTATTTTTGCAGCAGGAAACTGATATGCAGAGGAACCAATTAGAAGCCAGGAAAGAGAGGAGGAAAGAGAAAGTAAGTCCCTTTTAAGTTTATATTAAAAACAATAGATTTGTCACGCACATCAGCAAAACCTAAATATGGCTCACCAGACCATAAAACAAGCCCACAAACAGCCAAAAACGGGCCACACACTGACACTGACCTATGAGACCAGCAGTTTGGGTAATGTTGGTTGCCCTGTAGGCCAGTGTAACCGTGAGTGTTGTTCCTCAAGTGTGATTCCATTTCAGTACCTATAAGTGACTGCACGTTATGTTGATAAGTTACTGACCGGTAAAGCACAGCTCTTCCCCACAAAGGGTGTCCTGATGCTAAAGGATTTACATATGGAAACATTGTCACCTGTGAGCACTAAAGAAAGAGTAATAATGCCTTCATAGATTGTATGAAGTTCAGATAATCCCCTACGAATCGACAGAGATTGGGAGAGCCTTTGACAAGTTTCTACCTTGTACTGAAAGGAGTGACATCCCTGAATTTTCTTTCAAATCTTAAAGGACCCTAGGAGTGGCATACATGGACGTAATTTATGGGGTCGCCTGGGGCCGCTTTTGGGACCCCTATTTTGCCCCTTGCACCACCCTTGCGACTCCTGTCCTAGGAGATCCATAAAGTAGTGTCAGGAATGCTGAACTGCTTCCCTGAGCTTTTTTCATTTAACTTGCGGCCAACATTAACATGAAAAAGATTCAGCAGTGAAACTACACTGCACTGAAACAAAATGTTACCATTTGTGGCTTGTGGTACATGGGCTGAGCTGCTTTTGCAGCGTGCATCCCCAGCAAAAACCTAGCACAGTGGTAAACTGAAATAAAAGAACTTTGAAATGTAATTTATTGTTGCTGATTGAGTAGACCTGGCAAAAAAGTGCCATGGAGGCATACTGTCTGTGGACATGTCAGGGGAGAAATACAACAGAGAAGGCAGTGGTGAAAAAGAGACAGCTGACACACATTGGGAAAGACAGAAATGTGTCATGCATATAAATGAAAAAGGTGCAATAGAGATATAGAGGGGAGACAGGTGTGAGAAATGGGCTAAAAAGAGAGAGGGCAGAAAAAGACTGCAGAGAAGGGACAGGGTGAAAAAGAGACATCCAAGAGACAGGTGAGAGATAGGTGAGTAGGAGGCAGTTTAAAGAGACAGAGACAGAAAGTAGGAGGCAGGTGTAAGAAAGCTGATGTAGAAAGACTGGTGTGAGAGAGCTCAGAGGGAAAGAGGTGATACAGGTGAGAGAGGGAATAGAAACAACTGAATGAAGAAGAAATGGACAGGTGAGGTAAAGATGAGCAAAGGTACTGTGCAAGGTAGATGATATACAGAGAGAGCGAAGAAAGGGAAGAGATGGGTGAGGGAGTGAGAGGTGTGAGAAAGGTGTGAGAAAGGTGGGAGGAATAATAAGGAGTCAGGTGAGAGAGACAGGTGAAAAAGCCAATTCAGAGAAGGGGTGGAAGGGTGGCAAAGACTTTTGTTAAGAGAGATAGTATGAGATAGGTTAAGGGAACAGGGAAACTGATGCGATGCATTAGAGAAGGAGGCAGGTAAGAAAGTGAGAGCTGAAAAAGAAATAGCTGAGAGAAGTAGCCAGGATTGACACGTGAGATGTAGCTGACAGACAGCTGCAAGAGCTGTGAGGGAGGAGAGAGCAGAAATAGAAATGGAACACGTTGAAACAGAGCTGAGAGGAAGATGTCGGTGCTTTGATAAAGAAGCAGATGGTTGAGAAAGAAACAGCTGGATGAGAGAGAAGCAGGTAGTAGGGGAGACCAAAAAGACAGTATCTAACCTCTTTATCAGCCTTGCATTTATTACATGATGTGTAACTGCAGTGATGTCCCTTCTCATGGCGTCATCAGAGTAAAATATCATGACACATCACTCCCTAGGATGATATTATATGACAGTTCTCATGATGTCACTTTCCGTGATGTAACTGGGGGTGGACAAAGGGCAAGTCTTGTCACATCCGTTACCCCAGGGATTTTGGTGAATTGCCATCCATGGTGGTATAGTACATTGATTTTAGTTGCGCAAAGATTGGTCCATATGATGGAAAGCCTGATGAGTTAGTGAGAGTGTTTAATATTTGCTCAATAGGAAGCCAATGAAGGTGAACTCTAAAAGGTGAAACATGAGATCATTTCGGGAGATTTGAACCAGCGGAAATCTAGAAAAAATGTCTTGGGGAAATCCTATATGTAGGCCATAAGTGATGTATGCCTTGGTTGGGTGGAGTAGATTTGAGCCTATTTGGTCTGTAGAACAATTGGGGCAAATGTGGGTGTAACTTTGGTGAATAGCAAGTGACTTACTCTTATGAAAGTGTGGTTTTACATTTTCATGTGCCTCACTCAGCCTTTCTGTAATCTTCCCTATGTTCCTCCTCCTTTGTAGATCATATTCTCCATCTTCTAGTCACCTCCCCCTTATCACTCTCACATTTACATCAAAAAATTATACCGATGTGGGTAGAGTTCTTTACCGTTGTTGGGGACATGGAATTTGATGTCTTCATTGTCTTTATAGTAAACATTTACAAACGGTTCATTCTGAGAATGCCTGAGTGAAAAATGTTATTTTACATTTCTCCGCGCCCGCTCTAATATCAACAACTCAAAAATGACCATATCTCTAACCATTCTATATTTCTGTTCTCTAGCCTTATCTCTCTCCAGACTCAAATTCACTGCCGGTACTAATTGCTCATGCACATTTAGAATGTTTGCTTCAGTCTCCCAAATCTTTGTGTATGGGTTAAGAAGAGCTTCCATAATTCCTGCTGTATTTGTATTGTTTGATGACGATTGGTCTTCGCATGATTTTTTTGTGTGGGAGAGCTGGAAATGTTCAAACTGCAAAGCTAGTCAAATGTTCATCTTTATTCTACCAAACCATGTTGTTGGTAACCCTGGGACGAGTACTCCGCTTCACCAGCAGAGTTTGCGAAGTTTTACCACCTCCGCGCTTTGCGGTGAACGCAAAGTTGCCGCAAAACTCCGATTTCATGGCGGGTCGGAGTACGAGGCCAGCCCCTTAATGAAAGTTGTTTTAAAACCCACTTACCTTCTCTTCTGCCTGCCCTCCTCCTTGCCATGGTGTCTCCTTCTCCCGTCGTCCTCATCCTTGCGTCCCCGTACGTATTACGTCTTGTGTAAACTGCGCATAGTAGGGAGAACAGTGCGAAAAAAATCAGCGTTAATGGCAAAATTAATTGTACAAGAGCGAGCGGCCATTTGAGTTGATTTTATTGCTTGAGCTGAAGCAAATTTACTCGCGAAGCAGCCTTCTGAGTGAGATCGCTCCCGACCGCCAGCGACCACTCACATGAGAAAATCCTGCTTAGGGATGCAAAAATCTCCCTCACCTGCTTGCATTTCTGGAGCTTTGTGGGAGAAACATTCCACCATGCAGTGATTGTAAGAATTTCTCCGGAACTCGCCAAATTCCGTCCAGTCCTATTCCAGGCCCATCTTGTATAGTCACTGTTGAATCCGAAATCAATGACAAATCATTGGAGCACGAAGGAGTATTAGTCTTCCAACTCACATTGAGCTGAAAATGTGATTCATGGTCCATTCAGGCCAGGGACTTCAAAACTGTGCAGGGCACGCCCTCTGAGTGTGCGCAAATGCATGTCCAGGGGGCACAAGGCTCTGGCAAACAGAAGAACTTAAAAAGACCATTCAGTTCCCCTCTTAGCACCTCATAGACCACATCAAAACTACTACATTCAGCCATGAAGAGACCACAAAATGGACATCTAAATTGTCATACTGAAAATTGTACTACACATTCAAGGAGCTTAGCACTGAGGCCACACATTGGTTTTGGTATGGTCTTAGAGTGGCTACCAACTATTCCAATAGGACGCAAAACATATGTACAATAGTAAATAGGCCATACATAGCCTCTTCAAATCTTTTTGCATGTCTGCACAATCATTCCTCTTCAGCATCAAACATGCTGCATGTGAAATATAGTTTGAAGGAAGATGGTTTAGATTGTAAAAGTACTGCTTCAGAGTATGTTATTCACAGCTGATTGCTTGCCTTCTACAACATTAGTAGATGAGGTTTGCTACAGCTATGTAGTATTGTAAATAGGATTACATCTTTGCAAGGATGTATATTTACAATGTGTAGTGGCGAGGACCCATAAGTTTGCCTGTTCACAATATTTGGGTGTAAAATATGCATGGTGTGACACTTTCATCTGGTACAAATTCACTAAAAGAGATAGAAACTGGTGCAAGGTGTTAATTGAGTATTTCCTTTCCAGCACAAAACTTTTTTTGTGTGCTGGAAAATGTCCCTAAAAGCAATACATATAGCGCTAGGTGCTTCTTTCTATTAAGTCTGAAATGGGTGAGCAACCCAATAAACCCTTGCGGGCTTGGGCAAAGAATGTATTCAAAGAAATATGCCAGCAAGGGATTTTGTTTGAAAATTGTGAATTTGGGCCACAGTAGGAAGTGAATGAATCAATTACCCACACTAATGTCAATTGGTGGCTGAGTTTGAATTGAAATTAGAGCAAAGTCAATATTGTTACCACACTAACAATACAAATAAACACAAAAACCAGGGCTTCATTATTGTGCATTAAGAGTGATGACTCAGCTGTTTACACATTGCTGTCGCCCTGACGCTGTCAACGCGAGTCGTGCCGTTTTTCAAAATTATCCAAATCGGGTGAATATCACTTACACCTTCTGGAACTAAACCGGCATTCGATATTTGGATTTCAATAACTCTATCCAAATACCATCTATAAAAGTGCCTAAATACAGTCTGAAGGCCTGGATTCAATTGTTCCATAGTACCTTGTTGATAAACTTCGACCAGCATCACTGACCGTTAGGCGGTGTATTGTGCATTCCTCTTTAGGGTCATCACTCTTAATGCACAATAATGAAGTCCTGATGATGGTCTTATGAAATCATCCCCAAAGACCGAAACGTCGACTACAAAGTCTAATTCTGCTTGATTTTTATTTATCATCATTGATTTTCATTTATCTTGTTGATTTGAAATCATTGTATTAACATTACTTCGCAGTATTGACTTTATTTTGGAGATTTATAGTAGGAGTATATAGGATGCTCCTCGTCTATCCCAAATGCATTTTCTAGTACCCTTTTTACTCATTGTAAAGAAAATAATATTTTTTTTGACTAAAACCCTGGTTTTTGTGTTTATTTGTATTGTTAGTGTGGTAACAATATTGGCTTTGCTCTAATTTCAATTCAAACTCAGCCACCAATTGACATTAGTGTGGGTAATTGATTCATTCACTTCCTACTGTGGCCCAAATTCACAATTTTCAAACAAAATCCCTTGCTGGCATATTTCTTTGAATACATTCTTTCTATTAAGGGTTGTCCCATGGGTGGTAAAAGAGCTTTCCTTTGCTATCAACCATGGCTTTTGAAGCAAAGTCCTATCTACTAACAATGGCAAACAGGGATTTGAGCCAAAAAATAATGATTCCTCAAGGTTGGTGGATACAAACTATGCGAAAAGATTTAGAATATGTCTAAGCATAGTAGTTTGCACTTGAAGGTAGTTGTGGTGGTTAATAGGGGCACTGGGGGTCCTTCCCTTCAATTATTGGCAAAGAGATGACAAGCATGAAAAGCTAGCTGCAAGAACAGAGGGGTATATTACCAACAAGTAGCGATAATTATCGCTAAATAGGCTTAGCGACGATTTTTTTATCGCTGCCTATCGCTGGATATGTTAGAGGAGAAAACATGCTATTAGCAACGTTTTTCTCCATTGTGCTAAAATATCCAGCGATAGCGGCGAAATGCGTGAATATCGCTGAGAATACAGCGATATTCACACATTAGCGACGAAATGCTCTTAGCCATGTTATCCACCTCCCATTGGATAACATGGCTAAGAACTGGTCTGAGCAGGCGTTGGTTTTTGGCGATAGCGGGAATATTTCCATCGCTACGCCTGCCTTGCTAATAGGCGATAGCGACGTTAGCAACTGCTTTCAGTCTCTAACAGGTTGGGTACGCCCACTTTGCATGTCATTAGCGATAAATATCGCTGATATGCAAAGCGGGCCCCAAACCACTCGCTATCGCCTAAAAGCTGTCGCTAACATCAGTTAGAGACAGCTTGCTAATAGAGCAATAGAATTATCGCCGCTTAGCGGCCGAAAACGGCCGCTAAAACGGCGATAATCGCCTATCGCCACCCTTGGTAATATGCCCCAGAGTTATCTGCATGTATTGGTCCAGCGCCTCTGCACACCTTTAAGGATGGGGGATTGGCATAGTTTTGGGCAGCCCTCTTCCTCTCTGGCCCAATTGAATTCTCCCTAACTTATGATGAGCAGGGAAAGCATGTGATCAGAAGAAGAAAATCACAATGGAGCAGCGTGAATTACCGTGGTGGGTCTTTCAAGGACCTGGGCTGCATAGGAGTAGTTGTGCAGGCACTAGTGCACATGCATTAACGGAATCCAATCTCCTCATGCTTACAACCAGAGCTGAGACCATCACATACTAGTGGGTGCTGAAGGGGGTTTCACTCAAGCAAGGCTCTGTATGCTGGGGACAATATAGCCCAAACTCTGGAAACTTCAGATCTCGATGGTGACCCCTGACTGTACAGGTAAATATATATATTTTTTGAAGCTGACATGAATTTTTATTTCTGTGAGGTCGATCCGCAAACCTTTTGTCCTGTAGCAATACATAGAAACTAGTAAAATTGTCAAGTGTAGTATTATGTAATGAAGAAACCTACCATTTAGTAAAGTAAGCGAATCTCCATATCTATTGGCAATTAACTACCAAACCCATCTTCTGCATCCCGGGTACACTTCTCAAGCATCTGATTGGGAAGCTGTTTTCTGAGAGTTACATCTGTAAGACTGAAGGCAACGCTATTTCATTTTTTAGCACACAACTGTCACTCAGTATGATAGATGTAGTGTCATCATGGGTCTGGGTTCCTCACTATCTAGTTTTGCTCAAGGGTTCTAAAACACCTGTAATAGTAAGGAGGCTAAAAACTCAATATAACGATATAGGAATACAGGCAATAATTTTTCTTAACGTCAGCATAATAACCCCGGAGGTTTCACTTAGGACCTACTTCAATGCTTGTTTTTTGTTAAATGTATGTTAATTGATAAAGCAGTTGTTAGATCTAGCCCTTTTTAAAAATGTATTCCCAAACATTTTGCCTTTTGCCTCTTATTTTTCTGACTCTTTTTTTGTTGGCTATAGTATTATGGAACCTTTACCACTGCTGATCAGTGCTAAAGTGCATATGCTCTCTGTGTAAATTGAGAATATGATTAGTTATCCATAATTGGCATATTTGATTTACGGGTAAGTCCCCAGTAAAATGCACTGAGTATGCAAGGGCCTGTGAGTCAAATGCTACTACTAGTGGGGGCGCAGCACTGGTTGTTCCACCCACAAGAGTAGCCCTGTAAATGTTTCTCAGACCTACCACTATGCTGTCTGCACACGCAGTTTTAATCTGCCATATTGACCTGGCAAGTGGGTGCCCAAACCTTCCCTTTCCTTGCATGTAAGGCACCCCTAAGGTATGACTAAGGTACCCCCGTGGGCAGGGTGCAGTGTGTGTGAAAGGTAGGACATGTACGTGGTGTGTGTGACATGTCCTGATAGTAAAATACTGTGTATTTAGTTTTTCACTGTTGAAAGGCTATCTGCCCCATAGACTATAATTGGGGCTGCACTGTAACGCTTTACATGTGTAATTTTCAATGGGGACAAGATGGTAAATGTAGTTTAGGCTCTCTAAATTTATCAACACACCTTTCGTTAAAGGTGGTTTTTAAATTGTGTGTTTGAAAATGTCAGTTTTGGAAAGTGGGCAATTTCTTGCTATACCATTCTGTGCACCTCTGACTGTTTGTGTATTCAGTGTCTGGTTTTGGAGTGACAGGAGCTGGGGATGTGAATTCACTCTAGACAGTCACAATGGGAGGTTGAGGTGTGTCCTGCCTTGCCTGGGTGACTCATCACTGGGCTGAATAGACCTGGTCTACATTTTGAGTGGTGGGAGGCGTTTCACTAGTAACTGAATAGGCTTTTTCTCCTTTGCACAATGCTGTCTCCAACCCTGTAGTCATGCTGGACCAGGACTGGTTTGGACAGGGCTCAGAAACCCTTGCCACAAAAAGGACAATGACCAAATAGGGTAAACATATGAGACCTTAAAACCCAGGACTTTAGATTACTTCAAGAAACAATAGGACCCTGCTAAGAAGAACAGTTGACGAGCTGTGTGAGGAGGACCACCTTTTTCTGTGTGGGGGTGGGTTGGCCTGCAATTGCTGCATCTGCTTATGAGGGAGGAAAAGGGCTGACTCTTTTTGCCCAGCTGGGGTATTCTGCTTGTGAAGAATCTCCAAGGGCTTGTGTGACCTGGACTCCTGTTGTGGAAGACTCTGGGACTTCACATTCTTCCTTTTACTGGCTTTTACTTTGATTGGAGAAAGATCTGGTGCTTGCACTCTGTCTTACCAGGTTCCGGTGCTTGCATCCTTGTGCCTTTAGGCTGTTCTTGGCGAAGACCCAGATGTCACTTTCCTCCTGCAACACCTCGACTGCTGTTGGAAAGCTGCACTGGGCTTCCTGTGACAAAGGATCTCTTGCGCTCTCCAGCAGGGCAAGTGTAACATGAACAGCCGGCGTTGCCTAGCAGCAGGTGCTGAGGAAGACTCCTGTGGTGCCCCGCAACATCTTCCTAGGCTGCCCGGTACACCTAAAGCAAGTAGAGGGAGAAGAAGTCTCCATTACAGCTTCAGCCCCTGACCATCGCCAGACTGAGCCTTGTGGGCTCAGGTGAGCTGGGATCCACAGGTAAATGAGCAGAAGGAATGCAGGAGCGTCTTGCCACTTGTCAAATGGGCCAACGTGGGCCCCCTTCGTTTTTACCCAAGGCCAGTCAGCCAGGCGGGAAGGAATCCTCAACGGAGGTCCTGCTCAGTCCCCTCGTTCAAAAGTACCACCCGTGCTAACCCCAAGGTGGGGATCTGAGCAGTTTCTCTGCTACAATTCTGCCAAATCCAAATTGAGGCTTTTTGACCTGCTTCTGCTGAGCCCGGTAAACACAACTCTCATTAGCAGGAGCCCTTTCTTAATATTGGCAACAAAACAATGTGTTCCTCTGCCTTTCCCTCACTATTGTGTTAAAGCGCTAAATGCTATTCCCAGTAATGGTCTCTCTCATATTAGGCTCTTTGTGACATGTGCAACTGATAAATATTGATTTAGTACACTAACGGCCACATGCATCAATGTTCCCGTTTGCGAATTCTTAATTGCGAAAATTAAGGATTCGGAATTAAGAATTCGCAAACGGCTATGCATTAAAAAATCGCAATTTTTTTAGCGATTCCTTATTTTTCCTTAATTGCGATTCACAATTTGCGAATCGCAATTAAGGAATCCCTTTCCATTGATTCCTATGGGCCTAGAAGCCCATAGGAATGAATGTGAAGGCATTCTCATTTTGCGATTTGCAATTAAGGAATCGCAAAATGAGAATGCAATTTCAAGGGTGCAGGGGGGTCCAATGGACCCCCCCTGCACCCCTGAAATGTACCTTAAAGTGCGTTTTCCACACATGTGTGTGTTTAAAATGAAACTTTCAAAAATGCACTTTTGTGCGTTTTTGAAAGTTTTGAAAAATTACCATGAAGGTTAACTTCATGGTAATTTACCACTTCCAATTAGCGATTTCGCAATTTAAAAAAAATCATGCATTGCATTTAAGAAATCGCAAAATTGCGATTTCTTAAATGCAATCGCAATTTAAGAAATCGCAAATAAATTGCGATTTCTTAAATTGCGAAAAAGCCAAAAAGGTTAATGCATCCCAAAACAATGAATTGCATTTGCAAACGGAAGAATTTTGAGATTCGCACCGTTTGCGAATGCAAATCAGTTTGATGCATGTGGGCAAATATGTTATGTTCATGACAATTGCCTACAAAACTGTTTAGGATTTATGTGACGATGGTCTATGATTTTTCCGATGATGGTCTAATGGGTTGATCTAATACAAAGCAATATTTGTATATACTACTGTGTTTAGTCTCTTTTGTGATGTAGGATGTGTGTCAGTGGTGTGTGTGTTGTGCAAATGCTTTACATTGCCTCTGGGATAAGCCCAGCTGCTCTGCCAAGCTACAAGGGGGTGAGCAGGGGTTATCTTGGGTGTACAACTTCCTTATCCTGATTAGAGTGGTGGGTCCTGCCTGAATCAGGTGCACACCCTAGCCAAACAGAAACCCCATTTCTAACAACAGTTCACCACCAAATGCACGGTCACGTAGGTGCATACATTAGCCTGTTTACAAGACAGACACTGTGAGATGAATTATAAGGGCTCTGTAGTTGGACTCGCTTAGCGGTCTGTTGTTTAAGATTCCATTTGAGGTGTGGATTTAGGGTTGTTTTAAGGCATGGGTAAAGAGGGCAATTGCCCTGGGCCCCCACCTTCATAAGGGCTCCCTATGAACAAGACCTTTCTCTCTTTCACAGCTGTCTATTCTGTTTCCTAGCAAAGTCTCCCTCTCTGCCATCTATATCTTTGACTCTGCCTCTCTAACCCTCTCATCATATTTCTACTGTTTTTGTGTGACCCTGTTAGAGTTTTGCAAATAATTTAGTATTGTTTGATATCATGGTAGCTTGAGTTAGCAGGAAATGGGTAATAAAATTCAAAATGAGTTCCTTGCAGGGGCCCTCAAAATATGTCTTGCCAAGGAGCCCTCAAATCCTTAAGGTGACACTGGTGAATTTAGTCTGGAACTCCCTGTGAGGCTGTGGATTGCAGAGAAGTCAGAGTCTGGTTCACTGGAGGATCGGGGGCTGCACCAATCCATTATGATCAACCATAGTCTTGTGAGTCTCCAGTGTGAAAGCAAAAAGTTTGTGGTTATAAAAACACTGAAACTTACCTGTTTTTATGTGAAAAAGCTGCAGCTGGGTAAAGCATTGATTCATGGAGGCAAGAAATGTACTGTTAGAAGAGAGTAGGTGGAGGAATCTCTCAATGGGGAAGATGAGTCCCCAAGTAGTTTCTTGGCTTTTTTCATTTATGGAAGCCTTGAAGATTGTTGGACACCTAAATGACAAATTTAATTTAGTTTTAAGTCCCTAATAAATGTACTGTCTGCACCCAAGGCCTGTAAATTAAGTGCTACTAGTGAGTAGTAGCTCTCATTGTGCCACCCACAAAGTACCGCTTTAAAATATGTCCCTGCCCTTGCAGCCTGTAGTGAATTTTAAACTGCCATTTCGACCTAACAAAATAAACCTTTTGTCAGGGCTAAACATTCCTCTTAATACTTATAAGTCAATCCTAAGCCAGTCTCTAAAGGCTCATAGGGCATGGTATTGAAAAAGCTGTGTTATGTGTGTTTATGGTTTACATGCCCTGACAGTGAATAATTCCTAAAGTCATTTTTTACTGTTCTAAGATCTATCTCTCCCATAAGGTAACATTGGGTTACCTTACTTAGTTTAATAAGTGCTAACTTCAGATTGGGAGCAGGTAGAGATTTTCTTTTTACACTCAAATTAATTGTAATTTAAAATCCTCTTAAATGGTAAAGTCAAGTTTTAGATTATAATTTTGAAAATTCCACTTTCAGAAAGTTGGTATTTCCTGACAAAGCTTCTAAGGCTTTCTAGGACATTCCGTTTGTCTGGGCCTGGTAATGGTTCTCCCCTCAAGAATGTGCATTGGGCCCAGACAGTAAATAATTGGACCTGGGTGTAGTGGGAGAGGGTGGTCCTTGCAGGATGGCTGGGGAGCAGCTGCAACCTGCTCTGGTTATATTTCAAAGGACTTGTCCAGAGCATATACAAAGGAACATGACAAAAAGCCTACCCTTGTCTTTGACTCCCCCCAGTAGAATCTTTGGAGCTAGGATCTGGAAAGGGGTCACACTTACCGGAACCAGCTTTGGATGAAGTTCAGAGAATTCTCCCACAAAAAGGTTGGCATCAGGCATAAAAATACAATCTTCAGAACCACTCTTAAGAACACTTCTAGACCCGAGGAACATTCAGAAGAAGAACTTACCCTGCTAACAGAAGGACTGCCTTGCTGCTTGAAGGACTGTCTTGCTCTCTGAGAAG
This sequence comes from Lissotriton helveticus, assembly GCF_964261635.1. Classification (NCBI taxonomy): domain Eukaryota; kingdom Metazoa; phylum Chordata; class Amphibia; order Caudata; family Salamandridae; genus Lissotriton; species Lissotriton helveticus. The sequence continues at coordinate 928,269,700 of NC_136063.1, forward strand.
GAAGGTTGGACCTGCTTGCCTTGATCCCAGGCTACCCAAAGTGACTTCAAGAGTCAGTTGGCTGATTATCTCCTGTGTAAGCTACAGGGACACAACATGTTTCCAGAGGCCTTCCTGCAACTGCCTGCCCAGATGACCAGTTGTAACTCAAAATCAATATTTCCAGTTCTGCTGGTTGTATTTTGTTCATTTTGGTGTAGGTTTTTGTATTAAAATGTACTCTTTTTTCTAGATTGGTTTGGGATTTTGCTTGTGTTGTGTTTTCACTTTATTAATGCATGAGTGCTTCATACATACTTTACACATTGTCTAGGTTAAGCCTGACTTCTTTGTTCCAAGCTACCAGAGGGCTAAGCACGGGTTAATTTAGTAACTTTTGTAGTTCACTCTGACAAGATTTATGGTTGTTTCTTGAGTGGGGCTTCTACTCCTCTTAACGAATAACCACATTTCTTATGTCAACTGCCTCTGTCTCTGCACTCCTGGTCTTTTGAGGCAGAACAGTTTACTGCTAATCTTTTCTTATTTTCGTCAATAGTGACCTCTGCTGGCAGCCTTTGGTATCACAAACAAACTAAAATCAACATTCATACATCATTGCTCCTGTTGATATACCTAACTTAAAAATGTAACAATAATTACATCCCTGGTAACCTTAATCCAATGTTGTCGACTTTGTCTAATTTTCTTTATTATATTATACTTAAGTTCACTGAAATGCTTTGCAAATATCATTTTTTGGTTTCCTCACTTTAATATTGCTTTGGTGCTGCTTTACTGCCTAATATTTAACATACATTGATTTGAGGAAAAGCATGCTATTTTCGGCCATAACTTCAAAGGATTAAGCCCAGGTTTACTCATTCAAGCTCATTACGACCATTGTGATTTTAGCACAAATGCTATTTAAACAATGACCAGAAGCATTTATGATGCAGTAGCTTAACAGAAAAAAGTACTTCTACTTTCACAGTGCAATGGTAGACCAGAAAGAAAACCAAGATTGGCACTTGAAAAACCGTCTGGCTGAATTGATGAACTGCCTCTCATTACCTATTTTGGGCACAAACACACTAGTTTCTAACCTCTAGATGTGAAGAACTAAGCTCATGTTGCTCAACTGAAACAAACAATTCAGTGGATAGTGCATAGTCCACTAGAAAATCCCACTGGATGATGCATACATTGCAAACTCAGACACCTAAAAATGGTCGGTGTCTTGCAGGCATTTCTTCAGCTCTTGGTCTGTCCACAGCTGCCTTTTTGCTTCCACCACAAAGGTGGTCTAGACAGTAAAGAAGTGAAGGATGGAAATGCTTGAATTAATCTGAACAACTGCTTATCACTCCTGGTGTATTTCATACCATAATTTCTTAACTATTCTGTGTCATTACTGATGGAGACCAACCATTTGCAAATCAGCCTGGCTCCTGCTATGATTGACACAGTATGGTTCAAACTTTTAGACAACATTGCATCTGAAAGGAAGCTTAAGCCGGCTCCAAATGGTTTTGGCCTTACAGAGCCTCCTCAATAAGGAGTAGCTGGAGTTCCTGTAGAGCAGTGATTAACAGGGGCAGCCGAAACAACTAGTGTGGGGGTTGGGGGGGTGGGGGGGGGGAAGGCTCGGGCTGGTTTAACCCTTGTGTGCTGGTGATGGAGTGGTTCCGTTACAGTGCGCCGCCCCACCCACGCTGCCGCAATTCCACACCTGCGCGGCACATTCTATTGAGTGGGCGGGGCTTTAGCGGAAACACTCCGTCACAAGCACAGCGGTGCCCGTGGCTCGTGACGGAGTGGTTCCATCACGAGCACCGCGCGGCCCCCCTCCCCCCCAGCGTTGCGGTGGAGTTACCGCCGCGGCCAAGGGGTTAAAAAAGGAATAATACAAAAATAAAACTAAGCTTGCTGCCGCCGGGTCCTGTGTCTTCTCTCCTGCTTGCATGTGTCTGACTCCAGTGGAGAAGTGTGGCTCAATGGTTAGAGCAGACAGACCTCAATGCAGAGCTCTGGCCAGGGACCAGGGTTCGATTCCCGCCTTATTAATTCCCCTGACCGGATATTCTCGCCTCAGTGCCTATTCTGATCATGGGTCCCGCGCTGCAACTCTGGGCAATAGCGTGCGTAGTCTCCACAACGGCCCCCACAACGCGAGGGATGCCTGGTCTGCACCATGGGGTGCCCAGGAGTGGACACTTCACAGGGAAAGCCAGGAAGGGTTCCCTTGCAGTATTCGTACAAGCGCCGGGAAACCCACTGCGGGTAGCTGTGCGCTATACAAGTACAAAAATATTTACATGTAGGAGCAGGAAGCAGGCAGCCAGGCTCCCACCCCTTAGCCAATCCCAGCGCTCCAATGGAGCATTGTGATTGGTCTGAGCACCGTGACATGGCTCTCAGCCTGGGCTGTAGGGGTGAGCATGTTCTCTATGCAGGCTGTAATGCAGCTGCATGGAGAACAGGGGAGTGCGCATGACTGCTTAGGGCGACCTGAGAGGGCTGACCAAACAGTCATTGCGCACAGGAGTGTCTACCACTCCTTCCCTGCAGCTCCACTCTGCCCCCTCATGCACTGCCGCATCAGGATGAAAATAAATGATAATAACATCCCGTTATTATAATTTTAATTTTTTCCTTTCTTTGCTGCTCCTGGCAGTGTGGCGATGCTCCTCTGCCTTAGTGGAGGAGCCGTCCCCGATGATTAAGTGATGATTAAGTGATCAAGGGCCTCATGTACAAAGGGTTTCCTCATTTGCACACCCTCTAATTCAGTAAATCAGTGGATGTGTGAATGCTAAAATCCATTTTTAAATGTACTAAACACATTTAACAATTCATCAAAGGTTTTCTGAATTGTTTAATGGGCTAAGGAAACCATTTGGAATCACTATTTGGTGTGTTAAGGGTATCCCCTTTCAAAAATGGATTCTTTATGGTATGTATTCGTGTTCTTTTTACTAACATTTTACCACCACCTCAAAGGAGTTGGTAACCGGGAAGTGATCCCAAAGGGACCTCTTTTAATCTTTGAATCATTAAAAAAGCATTGTTAAATGTAGGCAACGTTACCAATTAAAAAATGTTTGTAAAACTTTGAGGTGCTCATTTACAAGCCCCTTGCGTCGCCGGTGCATGACTTTAATATGGGAAAAAGTAATGAACCGGTGGCGCAAGGGGCTTGTGAATAAGCCCCTTAATTTTTATTTTAACACATTCTGTTTTCGAAAAATGGGCTGCATGGAAAAAACAAGGATTGCTTTAATTAAATGTAATCATAGACATGGTGGTTGACTGACTTCAGTATGCCACCATTCTTGTGATTGTAGCCAATTGCTGTGGGTCGCAATTTGGGACCTACCTCATGCATAATAATTTGGTTGTTCGAATTGTTACTCACTACAATTTTATAGTTTGTGGACCAACCTATTTGTTCATAAAAATGCATTCGGTAAAATTCGGAGCACAAATTTCGACCACTTATTCAGAATGCTTTTTTAGTACATGAGGCCCCAGTCTCTAATAAACACTACCTTAAACCATATTTTTTTAATTTGCTAATAATTATGGTAGTATGGTGCTGAAAAACTTGTAAAAACTCTTAAGCCTCTTCTCCAAAAGCATCTTTAGTAGAATCAATCTTGATCATAATATACAAAATTACAGGAAAAGAGCACATTTTCATCAATTCTTGCTATGCTTTGTCTCTCACTGGACTTTAAACAGGACTTTTAGCAGAAGGGGACTGACACTAAACTGCACTGGCTTCAGGACATGGCCTCTCTTCTATCCCTCCCAATAACGAATCAGAGAAACCACATTAACATCACAGCTGTCAGATCAACATTCACTTCTTGGACTTAGGTTAATGTAATTTTAGAGACATGATCAGATCCATCCGAGAACACATTTTAAATGTTACCCTCTCAAATCATGACATTAAAAGCGCAGTATCTTATGACAAACTCAAAAAATGAAATTTGATGTTAGTGCTATGTCAGTATATTTACAACTCATTTTCGTTTACTAGTTTTATTTATTAAATGAAGTCTAAGGGCCTGATCGAGAGTTCGATGGATAGGTTTCACTGTCACAAATGTGCCCGATATACCGTCTTACTTTTTAGAGGTGCATTTCATGGTATGGCATTTGTAATAAGGCAAATGGGATATCCGTCATATTGCCCTAAGAGACTAATTTCGATTTGAGCAGATGGGTACTCCGTCACAAATATGATAGATGTACCATATACCTTTGTACGTGCATTTTATCCAAACGTGCTTGCATTAAGGCGGACAGGATATCTGGGTCGGACTACAACAAAGAATAGGGCTGGGCATTTGAAATAAAAGTGCCTCCCATTAGTGAAGTAGGCAGCTAAAAAATGTGGCCCATGTTTGCAAATTGAGGCAGTTTTGAACTTGGTAAGACACGCTGTATAAAATGTATAAATGTTTTTACACGGTATGAAAGGCTGCATGGATTTGAGCCTGAGGCAGGAAATTTTTGTTTTAATATCAGTGAAATCAACAGTAAAAACTTGCCCAGCAGACAATATAACAGACCCAGAAACAGCCAAAAAACTGTCTGACACTGCCCGACTGCCCTACCGACCTTGGGCTTGGGGACATCGTCATGTTTGTGACGGAGTTCCACAAACTCTAAATTATGTCCAGAATACCACCACCTACCTATTCATAAAGAAATCGTTGATCTGCGATGGTTCCCACAGATACAAGTCACTTGAACTGCTGTTCCCTTGGAATTTAAATTCAACATAATCTAGTATACGGTCGGGTCGGCAACACGGCTCCGGTACTATACCAAAAGCAGAAACAGACGTCGCTTATCCAAGACAAAGGCAATCGTCTTTATTTCAGGCTTTCCTTTTCATCTGATCAAATAATCATGTTTTCACCACCACAAGGAAAAAACAAATCAGATATATGTGCCTCTTTTCCTTTTGTTCTGCATGCAAAGTATTGAAGCAAGCTGACCTGCACTCAGGTGAATTGTAACTACTGCCTAGGCATATGCACCAAGAAACCCAAATGCAGGAAACGACTTCTCATACATGAATCTTACCTATTTCAAGATGGGTGGAAATCCCACAGAAATCACTTAGTACAATCAAATTGCAGATCAAAGTCAGAAAAAAAGCAATCCGGATATTCGACATTTTGCTGGGATTTTGAACACACCACAATCCATGCAACGGAAACTCCGCTCTGTGAACTTTGTAGCTTGCCTTTCACTTGTTTGCTTTCAGTCGTCACCGCCCAAAAATATTTTTTTTCCCCAGTGAAGTTCGCAGAGGCTTTTGATGTTCCATGTCGCAATGCCCAGTGGGTCAGCTGAGTTGGTTTCTGCGACGTATTTACAATACCCGTCAAACAAGGGGTAAGAGAAATACAACGATGCAGCGCATATATTAAACGTGACTTCAGCTGTTAAGGCCCCAACTACGACTAGACTGGAAAATTCTGATCCAGGAGCTTGTGCTTGGTCGAAATTCCGAGTAGGGATGGAATTACCAAAGTTAAGGGTAGATTTATGGGGGCAGATTTACAAGCCCCTTGCGCCACTTTTGCGTCATTTTTAACATGGGAAAAATGATGCAAAAGTGATGCAGGGGGCTTGTAAATCTGCCCAATTTTTTTTAGTGCAATGCAGCGCAGCAACCAAAATTGCTGCGTTGCGTAAGGGGAAGAAAGCAGCCTAGAGCCATATTTATTAAAAATTGCTTGCTGGTGCTGCTATTATCCCCTGTGCTGAGGCACTATAAAGGCTGTCTAGTGGCAGGCACAGTCTTTGCACCATGTTGCAAACCTTTCCAGTACCCAGGGCCGTACTGGCCGTAGCGGGCAATAGGCGTTTTCTCAGTGAACCAAAAAGGTGGGGGCCTTTTTTGGACTGGTGGGGGCCGTTTTTAGGTCGAGCCTTCAAGACCTCTTGTATATATTTTAGTATATGCTTATTATATACTTATATGTGTATGTAGTTTGTTGGCTCTGGAGATCAGCCCTTAGACTTGTCTGCTTCCGCTTAGGGGTTTTGTTTTCTGTTCAACTGCTTCTATTTAACTGTCTGATAGAAAACGATCAGCAGTGGTCAGTAAAATACCAGAATTGCTTTCTGCAGAGGGACTTTCTTTTTTTATTTTTCTGGCATCTGTCTCTATTCAACTTTCTTGATAGAAAACAACCAGCAGAATACCAGATACCAGAATCACTTTAGAATACCAGAATCACTTTAGCATTCTCTAGATTCCAGTCCATAGAAATTGTCTTCCACGAGCACCCGTAGACAATAATATTTTTTTCAAATCTTGTATTTTCAGTAATATGACTACCAAAGGCCCTGATTTTATATTAAAAACAGAGCTTTGCCTATAACATTTCCAGCTGAAAGGCAATATTTTTCTCCATGTGTTTCTATACCTGGCGTGTCACGCAGTTTGGTGCTTACTTTCCCTCCATGTTAAAGAACGGTAGATGTTTCAGCACCCAGGCTATTGTCCTGCATAGCTAAATACATATAAGGTCCCAAAGGTGAGACCAATTGCATTGCAAATGCATGTTGTTACTGGGGCTGGTTTTGTAGCAGTGCTGCAATTTCGCCCCCCTATAACAAAAGCAGCAGTGTTTCCCACCAGCATCCCTCCCTCCCCCCACCTGTCCGCAGTCCCAGTCCAACTCAATTGCAAGGGCTGGTTTTCTCAGTCCAGCCCTCCCAGTAACAAATCGTGCCTATACAAATTCTGAAAAATTCCACACGATGGGGTCGATTCCGATTCGGGAAAAACCGCTCCGAATAGCCGTTCGGAGCGTTTTTCCCGTACGAATCGTTCCCTGCAACGTCCCCGTACGTAAGACGAAGTACGATTCGTACCAGGAGCCGTACTCCGTACGAGTCGTACAAGACACCGTACGACTCTAATCTCCGTACGATTCTCCCTCGGAACCCGCTGTACGCGACATCTGTACGGTTCACGGCTGTTTTTTACGACCCAGCAAGTACGATACGTGTCGGGTACGCACCGTACGACCCTTTTTCTACGGGAGCTGAAAACAGCCGTAAAAGCAGAGTTCGCGCCAAAACAGGTACGGAACGGCCCCCACGGGTACGGTGCGTACCCCCCATGATTGCAGGGGTAGGCACCGTACCACTGCGATCATGGGGTGTATGAGCCGTACCCCCATTGTACGATCGGTGTACGAGCCGTACCCCATGTACGATGGGTGTATGAGCAATACCCCCATTGAACGATCGGTGTACGAGCCGTACCCCCATTGTACGATCGGTGTACGGCTCGTACACCCATCGTACATGGGGTACGGCTCGTACACCCATCGTACATGGGGTACGGCTCGTACACCGATCGTACAATGGGGGTACGGCTCGTACACCCCATGATCGCAGGGGTACGGTGCATACCCCTGCGATCATGGGGGTACGGACCGTACGGTGGTTATGTGTTTGTGTGCTTTTCCGTACGACTCGCCCTTACCTGACGTGGACCGTACGAGTCGCGTCCTCAAACACCAGTCCGGATCATACTCGTCGGGTTGTACGGCATGAGTACGAGTCGTACGGTATGTGTACGAGTCGTACGGTTCACGGTTTCAGCCTTGCAAAACGTACGGATCGCGATGATTCGGACGGATTCACGGAATACGGATCGTACTTCGCGACTCGGACGGACGGGTACGATTCGTACGGAGAGGGCTCCGGATACAAATCATACGGACGGTTTTTTTCCCGAATCGGAATCGACCCCATTGTATAAGCACTTTGCAGTGCAAGACACCTGCAATGTGTGGGATGTTTGGAGAAATTAAAACATTTATCCTTGTAAGCATCTGCTTCACGGAGGTGTTCGTTTTTTTGACACAAAGCTTGGTCTGGCTTTCTTTGTACATCAGGCTTTGCATCAAAAACTATTGGTACTTTTGCAGATCTGTCCAAGTAACCCTCAGTAATGCCCCCTTAAACAAAGTGGTACAAAGCAGAATAAAGTGCCATTTCTGCTGGGAAATGGGCACCTATCAGCAGAAAATTCCTTTTAGGACCGGAAAGTAAATACTCTTGCAAGACTTTGCTTAGTTTTATGCCACTTTGCATGACTTTGTCTTGGTGCAAAGTCTGTGTTGCAGTACTTACTGCATGCAGTCATCACCATACCACTGACTGATTTTGCATGAAAAATTCTCTTGAAGATTTGTTGAGGGAAAATGACTGGAAGAAAAGATACAACAAGTGGAATTTGGTGCAGTAAGTAGCAATTCCTCATGTTGTTCCTCATTCCTGACTAGATCAGGCATAATGGTATATACTGGGTGTTATAAATTCCATCCCTATTCCACGCTCATCCTGTCTACCTGGGACCTTCGTAATTTAATTAATAGAGTGTTGTAATCTACTCTTCATCGATGAATCGAACAATCTCACGAAACGCAACAGCAAACCAAATAATCAGTGGTGATTTATTCATTTTTTACCACTATTGAACAATGTAAAAAGCTTACAATACATATAGGTCATATTGGTTGCCCCAAAGGGAGCGTGCAAAATAGAAAGATGTGAGTCAGATGGTGTTCAGTGATAAAGAAAAGAAAAGAATAGCAAAGATTTGCAAAGATTCGTGACATAAAAAGAACACAGTTTTTTTATATTACACAAAAGGATCAACAATCATCCATGTTATGGGACCTGGCCATAAAACAATTCATCCATAATTTTGATTCATTTAGAAACCTATATATCTGGTAGTTATAATGCACAAAGAAGTAATAATATATAGGTCCAGGTCAAAGATCAAATAGGTGTCGACGTTTCGACTCGACTTCGGGCCTCGCGGTGAGTTAAGCCTGGGCCGTGCGAGTCTTCATCAGGACTAAGACGGGCAACCTTTATTGTTAGATGACCCTATGAGACAAAGACATTTTTGTCTAAGAAAGCTGTTGCTGATAAAGTGATTGAGTCAAAAAGGAGGCAGAGGGTCGATAGCTTACCCTAGCGGCGAAGGTGATTCTAGTGTATTTTTCGTAATCTTGATCAATTAATGAAGTGTCCTCCTAAAAAACAATACAGTTTTTGAGGACCTGGAATTAATAAAATATTCAAGATCTGAATAAGGGAGGTGAAAGAATTACCTTATTTCCTATATAGTGTAGCCCACCAGGAGGAATCACTCTGGAGTTATTCCAATATGTGGCAAATACCTACAAAAGGAATAGACATATTCGAGTAAACAGATTCACTCAGAATTGTCATCAAACAAACAGGAAAGTCATGGTAATTGTACCTGTTTGGATCAGTAGTGTAGAATGATTAAATCCTGTTTGTCCCTTCAGCGTACTGATGCTAATGAGCACCGTGCCTCAACATTCCTTTTTACATTCGGACCGCTATGTAGGGAAAACAGAACTCGATATAAACACTAAAAACAATTGAAGGTTCCCACCATATTAATCAGAGGGAAAAAAACGGATCATGGAGCTTACCTAACTTGTGCAGTGTCAGAGATTCAAAAGGTGTGAGGGACGATTAATTCTGCATGTCCCTTCAGCGTACTGATGCTGATGAGCACCGTGCCTCAGGAATCCTTTTTGTTTGGACCGCTAAATGGGGAAAACATAACTAGATGTAAATACTATACACCAGTGAAGATTCCCAACTTTTATCAGGGTACGAGGTCCTGGCGCTTACCTAACTCGTTCGATATATCAGGGATTCAATCGGTGTCTCGCGTCTCGGGCAGGTCCGTGGCAGTACCACAATGCGGAAGACTGCAATAGTATAACCCAACATAGAAAGGGGACTATCATATGACGATATCAATGTGTCTAATGTTCCGCCATCTTGGAACGGTGAATTGCAAGGTCAATATTAGCACTTTTGATAACCAGGCTCAATGTATCAATTGATAATTGAATGTGGATACGAGCTCATTTCTGCAGAAGTGGATGGAATATATTACTTGGAAGTTGAGGATTGAGGGTTGTCAGGTGGACCCCCAATTTTAAACGATAAATTATCCAGCTAATACCAGTTCATAAAAAGTTCTAGACCAACATCGACCAATATGTTAAGGGCACTGTGGTGTGATATAAAGCAAACTCAACTCCTCCATTCAGATATGGATATTATGACATACAATTCTTCCCACATAGTGAGATTTACATAAAACAAACCATTATATTCAAAACATGAATGCAAGCATACAGTGTATTAAAACAAAATTACATTACAATGCCCCCTCCGCTACATGCATTAAGGAAAGGTACAAAATATCAGAGATCATCTGGTAAAATCCCTTCTGCTTTCCCCACAACAAGGTAGTCAAACTACCTTGTGGGCCTTCCACCTTTGTCAGGACACACAAAATGTGGTGGATGCAAGGCTTGTCCACTTACTTTGGAATGTACAACTTTTACACCCTTAAAGACCACAGTAATTGCAATACCACGGGGGTGATCTATGTCATCAGATGCCCCTGTGGTTTTCTATATGTGGGCCAAACGATTCAAAAAATCAAATGCCGCATCCTCCAACATGTAAGTAGAATACGTTGTAAAACACCGGGGGCACCCTTAGTGGACCATTTCACTAGATTTGAAGATGACCCCAATAGTTTACAATGGTGGGTCATTGAAAAAGTGAGAGCTAACCCCAGAGGAGGAGATTTGAGTACCATTCTGAATAAAAGAGAGTGCAGGTGGATACACTCTTTGGATACTGTACAGACAGGATTGAGCGAAATGGAGGAGATTAATAGACAGGTGTCCCTTCTGATTGTATAATTATCAGTTTGTATATCACTGTTATAGATGTACTCTATTGACAGCAGATCTGATATTGTAATGTAATTTTGTTTTAATACACTGTATGCTTGCATTCATGTTTTGAATATAATGGTTTGTTTTATGTAAATCTCACTATGTGGGAAGAATTGTATGTCATAATATCCATATCTGAATGGAGGAGTTGAGTTTGCTTTATATCACACCACAGTGCCCTTAACATACTGTTCGATGTTGGTCTAGAACTTTTTATGAACTGGTATTAGCTGGATAATTTATCGTTTAAAATTGGGGGTCCACCTGACAACCCTCAATCCTCAACTTCCAAGTAATATATTCCATCAACTTCTGCAGAAATGAGTCTCGTATCCACATTCAATTATCGACTGATACATTGAGCCTGGTTATCAAAAGTGTTATACTAATGCAGTCTTCCGCATTGTGGTACTGCCACGGACCTGCCCGAGACGCGAGACACCGATTGAATCCCTGATATATCGAACGAGTTAGGTAAGCGCCAGGACCTCGTACCCTGATAAAAGTTGGGAATCTTGACTGGTGTATAGTATTTACATCTAGTTATGTTTTCCCCATTTAGCGGTCCAAACAAAAAGGATTCCTGAGGCACGGTGCTCATCAGCATCAGTACGCTGAAGGGACATGCAGAATTAATCGTCCCTCACACCTTTTGAATCTCTGACACTGCACGAGTTAGGTAAGCTCCATGATCCGTTTTTTTCCCTCTGATTAATATGGTGGGAACCTTCAATTGTTTTTAGTATGTATATCGAGTTCTGTTTTCCCTACATAGCGGTCCGAATGTAAAAAGGAATTTTGAGGCACGGTGCTCATTAGCATCAGTACGCTGAAGGGACAAACAGGATTTAATCATTCTACACTACTGATCCAAACAGGTACAATTACCATGACTTTCCTGTTTGTTTGATGACCAATTCTGAGTGAATCTGTTTACTCTAATATGTCTATTCCTTTTGTAGGTATTTACCACATATTGGAATAACTCCAGAGTGATTCCTCCTGGTGGGCTACACTATATAGGAAATAAGGTAATTCTTTCACCTCCGTTATTCAGATCTTGAATATTTTATTAATTCCAGGTCCTCAAAAACTGTATTGTTTTTTAGGAGGACACTTCATTAATTGATCAAGATTAAGAAAAATACACTAGAATCACCTTCGCAGCTAGGGTAAGCTATCGACCCTCGGTCTCCTTTTTGACTCAATGACTTTATCAGCAACAGCTTTCTTAGACAAAAATGTCTTTGTCTCATAGGGTCATCTAACAATAAAGGTTGCCCGTCTTGGTCCTGATGAAGACTCACACGGCCCAGGCTTAACTCAACGCGAGGCCCGAAGTCGAGTCGAAACGTCGACGCCTATTTGACCTTTGACCTGGACCTATATATCATTACTTCTTTGTGCATTATAACTACCAGATATATAGGTTTCTAAATTAATCAAAATTATGGATGAATTGTTTTATGGCCAGGTCCCATAACATGGATGATTGTTTATCCTTTTGTGTAATATAAAAAAACTGTGTTCTTTTTATGTCACGAATCTTTGCAAATCTTTGCTATTCTTTTCTTTTCTTTATCACTGAACACCATCTGACTCACATCTTTCTATTTTGCATGCTCCCTTTGGGGCAACCAATATGACCTATATGTATTGTAAGCTTTTTACATTGTTCAATAGTGGTAAAAAATGAATAAATCACCACTGATTATTTGGTTTGCTGTTGCGTTTCGTGAGATTGTTCGATTCATCGATGAAGAGTAGATTACAACACACTATTAATTAAATTGCGAAGTGTTGACTAACTGTGATATTGTGAAGTAATAGTCTTTGGACCATTACCTGGGATATCGGCAGGGTCGGACTGGGAACGTAATCCTGCCCTGGCAATTAAGTCAGACCAGCTGCTGGGGGATCGGGGTTTGCAGGGCGGTACTGGGGGTAAATATTGCTGCTGCACATTTGTTACAGGGGGCCGATATTGCAGCGATGCTGCAAAACCGGCCCCCAGTGACAAATACCGGCCCCCACCAGTCCAAAACTAGTCCCCACCTGTCCGGACCAACACCCGGTGCCCAATACTGCCAGTCCGGCCCTGAACAGCAGCGTTAGGAATAAACAATAGCACTACTGCAGAACAGGAAACTCATTGATTCAATCAAATGGAATCTGTGCATCAGAAAATTAACCACAATTTCCCAAATCATTCTTATACATCCAAAAGCTCAAAATTGTGAATAAAGGGTGATCCCAATGGGTATATTTATACCAAAAAGCCCACTACAATGGTGTGCCATTACTTTCACTAACAGTTATAAGTGGTGGCTCCTTTGCTAAGGCAGAGGATAGTCACCCCACTGTTCTGCAAGCATTGTAAAAGGGAAAAATAAAATTATAATAACGCGATGTTATTGTCATTTTATTTTTCCGTTCCTACTTAGGTGCAGTTGGGGTTGGGCTGGCCAGAGCAGGGGCCAGGGGGAGGAGTGGTAAGCACACTCTAAATGAGCATGAGGGTTTGGCCAAACAGTCATGCGCACTTTGCATGTTCTCCACTGGCTGTATTGCAAAGCCTGGGTGGAGAACATACACAGCCTCTCAGTCCCTCTCTGAGCACCAAAACATGGCTCTCAGACCAATCCCAACGCTGCTTTAAGGAAGTGTTGTGATTGGTTAGGGGAGTCTGGTAGCCTATGGGTTTCCTGGTTCCTGCTTACTGCTCCTGGAGTCGGCCGAGAAACCAAAGAGGACCGAGAGGCAGCAGCCGGCCTGGAGGTAAAAGTTTTCTTTCATTCTCTCACCACCCCCTTCCCCCCCTGCAAGCCCCGTTAAATAGCAGCCATCACTGACAGATACATTACTCTTGCCATTCGATTGACAATGCACATTTTCTGTTCTAATAATAATCGTTTTATTTATGAAGCAATGAAAAATTGATTTTCTAAGCATTGGAAATAGGTCTTACTTTTGCCTATTTTCATAATCAATTTGTTGACCTCCAAAGGATGGAAGGCTGAGTTGGGCTTACTGTGATTCAAATTTGAGACATTAAGACAGCACTGCTCTTAGCACCAAAGGCCTAACGCTCTGAGCCACCTTGCCTTTTCTTGCCATCGGAGTGGCTCACTCTAGCCTTAGTTTATTTGGTTGCAAAAGTAGTTTACTGTGCTGACTTTCCCTTCATTACACTTCAGCAACCACCACAGTCTGAGACAGAAGGAGGAAGATCATTCAAATTTGCCTGCTGGAGCAGACTGCTAGTGGTGTCTTGGTGGAGCTGTTGTTGTGCCACCTAACTGACCATGTAGAGAAGGAGGCAGGGATTTCCAACAGAGCCTTGTTGGGAGCGATAGCTCTCCCCATCCCCCATCTAACTGCACACATCATGTGAATCCATATGCCTGGGAGACATTAACATTTAACTTTTGGCTAACACATTTTAGTGGGATAATGTATTGAACATTGCTTCAGGCACAATAACTGAATAGTCATTTTCTACTTAGTGTCCTATGGGTCACAGAATTCTAGGAAGCTGCTCCGCTGCAACACAGTGAGACTGCACTTGAGATTCAATCATGATCACTTCCATGTTTTCATTATGTAGGATACCCCAAAGACCCTGTAGTTCATCCCCCTAGATTGTCTTTCTCCATTTGCACTTTATTAAGCTCTACCTTATATTGAAAATTGTACCTTTTTCTAAAAGGAGAAGCTTTGAGCTGTGCATTACAATACAGTATCTATTGTGTGATTGCTTTAGTTCTGAGCCTCTTGCCCCAAACCCAATACCTCCTTGAGATGCCTTGGACTGCTCATGCTTACTACACTGAGTTTCACGTATGGAAAGGGTTGACTTGGCAGTTTCCAGAGCGGTAGTAGAACAGTTCCCAGGATGCCAGTGGCAAATAACCTCAACACATCTGCACGGGACTTGTAGCCTTTGTCTGCACTAAAGCTGCAGAACAGGGTCTGACATGACATCTATCAATCTTAGAGAAACCTTCAGGAATGACGTATAATAGGACAAAGTTTTTATTTTCAGAAGCCTTTGGACATGAGAATACCTCTAAAATAGGATCTTTTTTGTTGCTATTCATCTAATTCTACTTAAAAAGTTATATTAAAATCCACAGACAGTTTAACTTTCATGAGCCTTCAGCTTTGCCTGCAGAAATATAGCTTCTTAAAATTCTAAAGCTCTTAGTTTCCACTCCCTTTTATCATATTATATCAGTACAATGCATCCACTACAATGAATCACCACTGACATGAATTCATAACAGTTCCTTCTCTACCACAATGAGGTAAGTTACAACAAAGTAAGTTACAATTCTTTACATTTACAACACATAAGTCATAAGGGTTTAAATGACTTAGGAATTGTTGTTGGAAATGACCATCTTTCCCAGATTTTTGCCTTGACTGTTTTTGTTGGCTGTAGAACTCTCCACACTTTACCCCTGCTAACCAGCAATAAAGTGTCTATGCTCTCCCTTTCACCATAATGAAATTAGCATTCCCCTGGTTGGTATATTTACCTTATCTATAAGTCCCTAGTATATGGCACTCACAGTGCACCTAGTGCCTATAAATTAAATGTCACCTGTGGCTGCAGCACTCATTACGCCCCACTGCTGTGACAGTAAAAACATGACTGCAGGCCTGACACCAAGAGCCTAGCTGTGCATGATTAAACTGCCAATTCGACCTGTCAAAATAACCCCTTTTTGACAGACCTAAAACCCTCTTTTTAAATGTTAATAATGTATCCATAAGTAAGCCTTGCTGCACTTTAATGCAGTGTGCATGGTATTTAATAGTATGACATGTAAAGGTTTAATTAAACAGGCCCTTACAGTGAAAAGGTCTTAAAAGACATTTCACTATAGAAGGGTTAACTCTTCCAGAGGAAAACATTAGGGTAAAACAATACACTTAATTTTGCATTCTCTGCTTAGGATACAGCAACAGACATCATTTTTGGATGTAAAAAAATAATTGTTATACTCCCAATTCAAGGGTAAAGCCGGATTTATAAATACTTTAGAACAGGTACTTAAACAATTTGCTTGTTGGGGATAGGCGAGTGTTCTGTTTGTCTGGCAGGCTGACTATTTGGACAGCAGCCGGACACTTAACTTAAAAAAAGGCCTACCCTGGATTAGACAGATGTAGCTAATAGCAGGCCTGCCCACTTACTTAGTCCACCTAACCAGTCAGGCACCATGCCCAGAAGGAGAGGAGCTGCCCACAGAACTACAGGCAGGGGCTGCTAATTTACATAGCCACACATCTAGGTTGGACGCAGGAGCTCTGCACAGGGGACGAAAGGTTTTACCATGCTGTCTTTGGACAGAGAGGGGCACTGCAGGATGACTGTTTGGGGCAGGGCATATGAGAAGTGCTATAAATTGTGTAGGGTCACTTGTGGCAACTTTTACCCCATTGGTTATAGAGAGCTCAGGGGGTTCCCCCATCCACAGGCTGGTGAGAGGTAAAGATGTGACACCCACAATACCCTGCTCAGATCACTTCTGGACGTGCGGAGGAATGAAAGAGGACTGGACCCGCTGCTTGTGACCTGAAAAGAGCCCTGAAGACTGGACCTCAGTGGCGTTTCTCCAATAGGGCGGAGGAGCGTCGCTCCACTGCTTTACCTCAGTGCAACAAGCAGAAACATAAAATTATGATAACTTTCCCATATTACCATTTTATGTTTAGTTGTGGGCAGGGCTGCTCTGGGTGCAGGGGAGGAGTGGTGTGCCCACTTCTGAGGGCGCAATGAAATTAAATGAGGTATTTATAAAGCAGAACATGACCTGGAGGTATCTAGGCACTGTGGGCCCCTCTGGGGCTGCCCAAACCAGTCATGCGCACTCTGCCCTTTCTCCATGCAGGCTGCAATGCAGCCTACATGGAGAAAATGACCTCCTCGTAAGCCCCTGGATGGGCGGCACCCCCCCCTAATCACAGCGCTGCCATTGCAGTGTTGTGATTGAGTTAGGGGAGGGGTGGGAGGCTGTCTTGCTTTCTGGTCCTGCCGGTGGTAGCAGAGCAGGAGTAGTTACAGAGAAAACAAGGGACCCGGCCAGCAGACAGGTACGTTTTTTATTTATTTTTAGATTAACCCTTACCCCGCTCCCTTCCCACATGACCCACCCACGTTCCCCCAGCCTCTCCACCTGCAATTAATGGCAGCCGCAACTGCTGGACCTGCTCTCCCTCTTGTATCCAGGTCAAAGAAGTGGACTCCAAGGGTCATACGGCCAGCTTCCTGTTTGAGCTACAGGGACACAACACGCTTCGGGAGGCTTTTTCCTGAATTCTAAGCCGACCAGTTTCAACTCGACCTCCCCTGGACTCACCCTGCTGCTGGCCTCTGCCGGAGTGAGTCTGGACCCCTAAGTGCTGTCCCCAAGGTCCTGCACCCTTAGCTTCCTCCGAAAGTTTCCTGAAACCTCAGGCTTTTAATTTTTTTTGCCAACTTCTTTCTTTGAGAACTAATCTGGGACTGTGGTTAACCTGCCAATCTGATCCATTGAGGGTGCATTACAGCTGGGACTGAGTTCAGCACAGATTCCTTAACGTTCTTCTCCGCAGTATCAAATCTGATTTAGCTGGACTGCTGTCAATCAGCATTTAATGACATTGAGCCCTCCTCGGTCACAGCCGAGAAAATCAAACCTACAGAAACGTTTGAAAGTACGAAAGTGTAGCAGGGTTTATAGACCAAGCTACTGTCTGTATCCAATCGATGTCGAGGGCTGTTTTGGCATGAACTGAACTGTTCCTGCTTGGAGCTCTCGTTCCTTCATTGACTACCTCACAAAGACATCAGACTTAGTCCCCCATCGTCTGCAAGGCCATTTTAAACACAGCTTGCAGCCTTGCCCCTCTGAAGACGTTTTGCTCCACAAACGTTTCTATGTGTAAAGGTAACTTTGTGACCGGCACAAACCTAGTCCTTGTATCCAAACTGCCCTCCATATGGTTTGCCTTAAAAGTTACCCATGTCTCGATCACGCACAACCAGATGACCGCAGTTGGTGCGTAATGTTTTTTGCCGCTATTTTTAAATACAGACTTTAGAAATTAATAACTCCTATTCTCCTTGTTGGATGTTTATTGTTCTTTAGTGTCATTTTGTTTTTTTTAATTTACTGTATTTTCTAAATTGATTTGGGATCTTTCTTGTGTTGTGCTTTGACTTTATTACTGTTTGAGTACAGCATAAATACTTTACACCGTGCCTCTAAGTTAAGCGTGTGTGCTCTGTGCTATAGCTAACAGGGTTTGAGCTCAGGCTAGTTTAGTGACTTTAAGGGTTCACCCTGACATGGATTGTGGTAATTATGTGGGATAGATACTCAACCCTGAGCTATTACCCCACTTTCTCACAGTAGTGAATAGGGGGTGTAGGGCTTTGGAGTTTTTAGGGTTCAGAGATGGGTAGCATTGAAGGGTAGTAAGGGTTTTTTGGGGTCCAGAGGTAGGAATTGTTAAGGGGTAGTAAGGAGTTAAGGATTCAGGGAATGGTAGCATTAAGGGGCATTAAGTAGTTCCTAGAGATCAGGAAAGGGTTTTGTTAAATGATAGTAAAGAATTGTTGGGGTTTTAGGGAAGGATAGCTTTTAAAGATAGTAAGGGGCTGTTGGAAAGTGAATTATTATTAGGGTTAAATTTGCATCTACCACTGGCAATAGTCCACTAACACAGTCTAGGGCTCAGAAAAGGTCTCAGAAAAATATTCCCATGCCCAACCCTTGGTAGCTTGGCTGCATGCAGGCAGGCTTAACTTCAAAGACAGATGTGTAAAGCATTTAAAAACAACAATTCAGTAAATAATTAAGACACAACACACATTAGAAATCCAACACCAATTGATAAAAAAAGGAAATATTTGTTACCTTTTAAACAACACCAAAACAAAGAAAATCCAATGTAAGGAACCTGAGATATGATTTTTTAAAGAATGAACACTTTCTAACACTTATTCCCCTTGTAAAGCTTTTTTTCCAAAGTTGCTCCAAATGTTTCCAAACTTCTGGAAATTCTTCCTGAAGTTCCTCGAGGGTCCAAAGGGTCCAAAATACAATCCAGGGGCTGGAAGCTCCAAACTGGTCCTGGAAAGTTTGGTACCACAATTCCCACAATGCACTTTGCCAAAACTCTTAAAAGTCCACTGGATGCACTCCAGGCAGGGGACTCTTGGTGGAGATGACGCAGGTACGCTCTGTTAACCTGTAGCTTGCTGGGAGCCCATGCTTTATTCCTCTTGAAACAAGGTACATTCAAAGTGTTGTAGTTCCAGATAATGCAGCAGACGCAGTCAGTCAGAATGCAAGGCCTAATGGTGCAAATCAAGTTTCCAGCTTGGCGTCCACTCTTTATTCTTCTTGACGCAAGGTACATCCAAAGGGTTGTAGTTCCAGATAATACAGCAGGCGCGGTCAGTCAGAATGCAGGGCATGATGGTGCAAATCAAGTTTACAGCTTGGCAATCTTTCTTCTCTCAGTTTCAAGCAGCAGCGCTGACAGACTCTGCCCTTCTCGGATACTTATCCTGTGTTCTCTGGGGTCAAGCAGTAGGGCACTCCTGTCCAATGAGGTGCAGGGCAATAGCCCAGAACATGACCATTTCACCCAAAGTGTGGCACAATGGTCCCCCGGAAAGCATAAGGGTTTTAGCCATTGTGCTCTCCATACCCTCAGAGCGAAGTGCTTTTAACTATACACAAAGTCCTCACGGATAAAGGTGATAACCAAGGAACTTTAAGGTATATTTTGATTGTCTGGATCCCACCTTATCCAGGAAGTTTTATGTAAGAACTCCCTCCCACCCGAAGTCTTCTTGAAGGTTGAGTCCGCCTTGGTAGTACTATTTTACCAGCGTGGGGAGAGGATGTCCATGATCAAGCATGACACTAATATGTGTGTGTGAGACATCCTCTTCCACTAAGGATAGCCTTCCCTGTTGTAATTTGACCCTCTCTGAATATAGAATTGACGAATGAAACTCCCCCTGGAAGTGTAGCACAGAGTTATTCTTAAACATCTGTGTATTTTCTGCACAGGCATCCTGCTTTTTGCATAGTCTCCCTTCCTCTGGCAGCTGCACACTCCTTCCTTAAGCACACCATCAGGCTGGGTTCAGAGGGTTAAGAGGGTAGATGGACCTGGCTGTCTCTGCCTGTCCCCTTTTTCCTTTGAAACTGAAGCTTTCTGAACCTTCCCCCGTGCTCTGGCATTCCTGTGGGGAAGGGTCCTCTTACAAGAGATAGCCTTTCCTCCCTAGGTGCCACTTGCCCCTTCATCAAAGCAGCATGGCTAATCCAATTAACTCTGGCCAATCAGGGCAGACCACTGAAAGGCGGAATTTTGGTTCAGAGACAAGAAAGTTGTATAACTTATTTTCTGTACATGTTAGGATAAATCCAACAACAGCATATTGGTGGATTTATCAATACAATTCTCCTAAGTCCTTGAATGATATTTTTTGGTAGTCCCCTGTGTTAATTATAAATCTATAAACTATTGCAATATTAACCTATGTGGCTGGGTATCTACAATGAGGAAACTGAAATGCCCAATTTCTTCAGCAGCAGGGCCTATAAAGGAGAAGTGTGGCTCACCGATTAGAGCGGCAGACCCTGAGGCTGAGGTCTGGCCCGGGACCAGGGTTCAATTCCCGACGTGGCAGGGTCTTGGGCTCAATGTCCACGGACTCGATAATTCTCGCCTCGGGGCCTACTCTAATCATGGGTCCCACTCTGTAACTCTGGGCAATAGCTTGCTTAATCTCCACAACGGCCCCGAAAGGGCTAGGATGCCTAGCTTCACCTTGGGGGTGCACATTAGGGGGCATCTCACAGGGAAAGCCAGGAAGGGTTCCACAGCGGTATACAGCGCCAGGATGCCTGAAAGGTGATAGTGCGCTTTACAAGTATACATACATTTACATTACATTTACATAAAACTGCTTTCATAAGGACCCTGCTTATAAATATATCGCCCACCGCCACCCCTGGGACACTTAGGGGATACTTTAGGAATCTTGAATTTACAAAAATAATGTGGATCTGCACTCCACATTGCTCCTAGCACAAAGTCGATTTTGGGAAGCACTTTACTACAATGAGGGAAGTGAAATGTGCAATTTCTCTATCCTCAAGGCATAAATATACCTCTTTTATAAGGGTTGTCCTTATAAATTACTGACCCCCCACACCTGGGACAGTTAGGGGAGACCTATTGTGGTTTGTCAATTTTAAGTACCCCAAACACCAAAGCCGAGTTTGGCACAATATACATTTTAAAAGCAGTGCTGCAACGCATAGCTGCTTTTAAACTGACATCAGGCTCTCAACAGTGCACACATACAAGTGCAGAAAGGGCTGCTGGCCTCTATACTGCCATGCCCTATCATACACTAGGGACTTAAAGGTAGTTGTAATCCCTCTGCCCTATTATGTAGTAGGGCCTAATAAGAGAGGTCATGCCAATCATAGGGGTACCCTAATCCATGGTGTACCCTAGTGTATGTAGGTGTTATCACTGTATTCTAAGTGTGTTTTCTACGGTAGAGAGACAAAATATCGAAATTAAAATATCGATAGACAGAATATCGATATTAAGGTATGTATGTTACTAATATCGAAATTTTGTTTAGTGTTATGTATTTTATTATGTTGTGTATATGTTTGTTAAACATGTTTTTTAATGTATGTTTAGTAATTAGTAATTTTGTTTACGTTTGCGTTTTAGTATCAGAGCGGGTTGTGGGTTTATAGGGGAATAGGGTGGGAAGTAATTTATTTATAATTAATTAATTAATATGTTTTACAAATATTTTTGATTAATACATAATTATTAATTAATAATTAATTGGTAAATAATTATTATTAATTAGTTAATTAAATTAATTAGAGTTAATGTAGTAGTATTCATTGTTTTTTGTTATTGCTAATTAATAATTAATTGGTAATTAATTATTATTAATTGATTAAATGACAATTACATTTTTTATGTGATTTATTTATGTGTAGTGGGTTGTGTGTTTATAGGGGAATAGGGTGTGACATAATTAAATTAAATTAATTAAAGAGATTGTATTTATTTATTGGTATTTATTGTTAATTAATTGTTAATTAATTAATTGGTAATTAGTTTTTTTAATTATTTCATAATATTAATTATAAAGAATGTATTAATAAATATTGTTTATTTTTGTAAATATCTTGTTAATTAATTATTAATTGGTAAATAATTATTAATTGGTAATTAATATGTGTTAATTAGCTAATTTATAATTACATGAATGTAATAATATTAATTGTTATTAATTGATTAATTGATATGTATATTAATTGTGGGGTTTTTGTATGTGTAGTGTGTTGTGTGTTAAAAGGGGAGTAGTGTGGGAAGTAATTTTTACCCCTATGCTATCCAACGCTTTCCCTACTGTTGCACCCTCTGGAGTGGGAATAGTAATGTTTACCCCTACGATATCCAACGCTTTCCCTACTGTTGCACCCTCTGGAGTGGGAATAGTCATTTTTACCCCTACGCTATCCAACGCTTTCCCTAGTGTTGCACCCTTTGGAGTGGGAATAGTAATTTTTACCCCTACGCTATCCAACGCTTTCCCTACTGTTGCACCCTTTGGAGTGGGAATAGTAATTTTTACCCCTACGCTATCCAACGCTTTCCCTACTGTTGCACCCTTTGGAGTGGGAATAATCATTTTTACCCCTAAGCTATCCAACGCTTTCCCTACTGTTGCACTCTCTGGAGTGGGAATAGTAATTTTTTCCCCTACGCTATCCAACGCTTTCCCTACTGTTGCACTCTCTGGAGTGGGAATAGTAATTTTTACCCCTACGCTATCCAACGCTTTTCCTACTGTTGCAATTTGTAGAGTAAGTATATATATTAATTTATATGTAGAGTTTTTAATTTATTTTAAATGTGTATGTATCAGTTATTATTTTTTAAATATGTTTTAATGTTTATATTTATCATTTGTTACATTATATGTATTTTTAAATTATTTTTACATTATTATTAATACATTTTAAAAAACGATATTTTTAACTTTGATATTTTTGTACTACGATATTTTTTCTCAATATTTTTGTACTTACCTTTATGTAGATAGAACTCCGATATTTTTGATTTCGATATTTTTGTGTCAATATTTTTGTATGTCTATATTTTGTCTGTCGATATTATGTCATAGATTCGTTTTCTACATAGCACGGGCCCTGGGCCTGGTAACAGAGCCCAGGGTATTTTCAGAGTCAGAAAACCAGCATTCAGGTGTCACAAATGGGGAAAAAAGTGGGGAGACACTGCAAACAGGTCCTGATTTCCAAAAGGCGTCCTCTCCATGCAGTGGGTATACCATTTTATATTATATACCATCTAAAATAATAGTATTTGCATTACAACTTATAACATTGCAAATCACTTAATTTAACAGAACACAATGCATGGTAGATTGGTGAGCTATAGTTAATGTTGTGTGGCTGCTGAGTTTAATACACTGTATGGAGCAAGTGATTATAATTCGAAGATGTTGCGTAAATCATAGATTAATAGTGCAGAAATATTTTTAGAATGCATAGTTTTTGTGTAGTTTAAGTTTGGTTTGTATATAATGAATAAATAAAGTTATAGCAACTTAAAGGTGGTGCATAAATTATAAAGTTACGGTATAACTTTACCTTATGAATTTTTAACCAGTGTGAAGGTTAGGTTTTGCTTGTATAGAAAGAAAACATAGAATAAATAAAGTGTTCCTAACTATAACAAAGGATTAACCCTTGGTTTTTTCATTGAATTCTAATTTTTCCAAATTTAAATAAAAATGTATTTTAAATTGTATTGTTGAGTGGAGTGTTGTTAAGCGTAGTGTCATATACTAGAGTGGAGGACAGTGTTGTAGCGTGTAGTGTTGTCTAGTGGAGTGTGGTAAACTGGAGTGGTGTATAGTGAAATGGCATACAGTTGAGTGGTGTACAGTGGAGTATTGTAGAGTGTAGTGGCATGGGGTGCAGTTGAATAGTACACAGTTGTGTGGTGTGAGTGAGGAGGCATAAAGTGGAATAGTGTATGGAATACAGTGGCATAGAGCAGAGTGAGGTAAAGCATAGTGGTGAACAATGAAATAGCATAGAGTGCAGTGACATACACTGTAGTGGCATACAGTGGAGTGGTGAACAGTGGAATAGGATACAGTAGAGTGGTGTGCAGTAGAGTACTGTAGAGTGGAGTGGTGTAGAGTGGAACAGTGTTGAGTGTAGGGGCCTACAGATGAGTGATGTAGAGTGGAGTGGCATATGGTGGAATTGGGTAGAGTGGAGTGGCATACAGTGGCGTTCAGTGGAATATTGTATATTGAAGTGGCATAGAGTGGAGTGCCAGAAAGTGTAGCAGCGTACACTGGAAACGCATAGAGTGGAGTGGCATACACTGGAGTGGTGTAAAGTGTAGTAGCATGCACTAGAATAGTGCAGAGTCTTGTGGCATAGAGTGGAGTGGCATAAAATACAATAGTGTATAGTGCGGTGGGGTGGAGTGGAGTGTTGTAAACTGGATTGGCATACAGTGTAGAAGCGTGTAGTGGAGTGCCAAACAGAGAAATAGCATACAGTGATTGGCAAAGAGTGGACTGGCATACAGTAGAATAGTGTGGAATATGGTGTTGTGGCGTGGAGTGGCATACAGTGGAAAATTGAACTGGTGTAGAGTGTAGTACTGTACAGTAGAGCGCCAGGCAGTAAATTAGTGACGAGTGGATTGGCGTAGAGTGAAGTGGTATACAGTGGATTAGTTTACAGTGGTGTGGCAAACAGTGTAGTGGTGTAAAGAAGAGTGGCGTAGAGTGGAATAGCGCTGAGTGGAGTGGTGTCGAGTGTAGTAGAGTGGAATAGCGCAGAATGTAGTGGCGTACAGTGTAGTGTTGTACAGTACATTAGCATACAGTGGAATACCAAAGCAGTGTACTGGCGTAGAGTGGAGTTAGGTAGAGTGGAGTGTCATACAGTGGAATAGCATAAAGTGTAGTAGCATAGAGTGTAGTTGCATACAGCAGAATAGCAGATAGTGGATTGGCATTGAGTGAAGTGGGGTACAGCATAGTGGCATAGACTGTAGTGACATACAGTTGAGTGGCGTAGAGTGTAGTTGCAAGCAGTGGAATAGAGGACAGTAGAGTGGAGTGGAGTGGCATAAAATTGACTGGAGGAACATGGAGCGGCGTAAAGTGGACTAGCTTACAGTGGAGTGGGGTACAGTGGAGTAGAGTGGAGATGTGTAGGCTGAAATAGAGTACAATATACTTCGGCAGAATCGAATGGCATAGAGTGGAGTGGAGTGGCATAGAGTGGAGTGTTGTAGAATGGAGTGTCATAGAATGGGATAGTGTAGAGTGTAGTGTCATAGAGTGGAGTTGTGTACAGTGAAATAGTGTAATGTGAAGTAGCGTACAGTGGAAGGTTGTACAGTGTAGTGGTGCAGAGTAGAATAACATTGAGAGTAGTAGCGTACAGTGGAGTGATGCAGAGTGGAGTGTCATATAGTAGAATAGCATAGAGTAGTGTAGAGTGTGCTGTTGTACAGTAGAAAAGTGTAGACTGTCATACAGTGGAGTGGTGCACATTAGAGTCATGTACAGAGGAGTGGCATAGAGTGGAGTGGTGTACATTGGAATACCATACAGAGGAGTGTAGTAGAGTGGAGTGGCATCTACTGAAATGGCGTAAAAAGGAGTGGTGTATACTGGAGCTGCATACAGTGGAGTGGCGTAAAGTGGAATAATGTGAGTGTAGTGTTGTATAGTGGAGTGGCCACTCACAGCGGATTGACTGGGCGGATTGCTGTTTCCTTTCCTTTCGGGGCTCATCTACGGACTTCAACAGGCGCGGCTCCCGCTCCACGGGCTTGCCACTCTCCCTGCTTGCACCGCTGCGGGACTGCGAGGCAGGAACAGGACACACCTGCAGCCTCTTCCCGCAGCGGCTACGCCCTCCAGCTTGCTCATAACTTTCGTGGCACCCGCTGTGTGGGTGCCACTCACAGCGGATTGACTGGGCGGATTGCTGTTTCCTTTCCTTTCGGGGCTCATCTACGGACTTCAACAGGCGCGGCTCCCGCTCCACGGGCGTGCCACTCTCCCTGCTTGCACCGCTGCGGGACTGCGAGGCAGGAACAGGACACACCTGCAGCCTCCTCCCGCAGCGGCTACGCCCTCCAGCTTGCTCATAACTTTCGCGGCACCCGCTGTGCGGGTGCCACTCACAGCGGATTGACTGGGCGGATTGCTGTTTCCTTTCCTTTCGGGGCTCATCTACGGACTTCAACAGGCGCGGCTCCCGCTCCACGGGCGTGCCGCTCTCCCTGCTTGCACCGCTGCGGGACTGCAAGGCAGGAACAGGACACACCTGCAGCTTCTTCCCGTAGCGGCTACGCCCTCCAGCTTGCTCATAACTTTCGCGGCACCCGCAGTGCGGGTGCCACTCACAGCGGATTGACTGGGCGGATTGCTGTTTCCTTTCCTTTCGGGGCTCATCTACGGACTTCAACAGGCGCGGCTCCCGCTCCAAGGGCGTGCCTCTCTCCCTGCTTGCACCGCTGCAGGACTGCGAGGCAGGAACAGGACACACCTGCAGCGTCTTCCCGCAGCGGCTACGCCCACTCGCCTTGGAGGTACAAAATCATCCAGCTCAGTCCGCGATGCGGGACGCGCGCGGGACGGAGCACGGGGCTAAGCCCGGGCAAAGGGCGGGCCGTTTGAGGCCGTTAGAGAACGGGAGAGACCGGGACCGGGCCACCCCCCCAGGTCTATAATCGAGGATGTCCACAAGGGAAACAAGGAGTAAAACCTCGTTGTCAACAACAACGGGAGCGGTCAAAGGTACTTTGGATAATTACTTTGTAAAAGCGGGGTTTTTATTGATTGATGAGATTACTATATTAGAGAGGCACATATCGCAGGAAATAGACTGGGTGAGGAGATCTTCTATGGGCCCCCTGGCACAGGCTAAGACACCAGATACAAGACATGAGCATATTAACACTCAGTACACTAACTGGGGAAGCACCGACATTGATAATACACCGAATCTTGATTTGACCAACTCTACTTCACATACTAGTTTAAAGGACCCAAGTGATCTTAGTGACCTGAGCTTATTAAATCTCCCACAGGCCCAAGCCCATGCTGCCGATCTTATCCCTCCAACCCCATTGGAAGGCGCGTCGGTTGCAGGCAACATCACCGGCAGAGATGGCAACATGTCACAGGGCGCAAGAGAAGGAGCAATTCCAAAACAGAAAAAAGGGGCCCAAAAGAAGGGGGGAAGGAAGACAAAGACTCAGAAAACCAATTCTATCCAGGAGGCTGACGGTCCTGTTTTGAGTATAATGGGGTCGTCGACCATCAATAGACGCAAGGACTTACCCATTGAGATATTACATGTAGACAATACAGAACATGTCAACATCGACCCCTCTGGGACGCAAGAGGAAGACATCACCCTGGCCGACATAGGAACTCTGTTGAGGGCCCTATTGAGCCCACTGGAAGCTCGTCTAATTAGGATAGAAGCGAGGCTAGTAAAGATCAAAAAATCTACGGTCCAATTGGCCGATAGCCTGAAAGCAAATACTAAGGCTGATGGGAATGGCGAAAAAGGGGGGACCGAGGCTAATAATAAAAAGGGCACTTTGGTTATTGCCAAGGCGACCAGTAGTGTAGTGCCGCCGGCCCAACAGGCAAAATTAACTTCCACCAAAAATACTTCCACCAAAAATATCTCTACGCAGGATAGAGCTAGCATACCTATTTCCAAGGAGCCCTCAGCTCGACCTCCGCACACACTCCCGACACAATCTAAGCCCACACAGTCAAAGGATAATTTTTCTGTTGCCAATCAACCCCAGGAATCAGTAGCACTAACTGATGAGGTACCAGTTAAAGTTAATAAGGCAAGGGTAGTTAACTTGCCCCCGGAGGCAAGCCCCTACACAGTAATCTTAGCAGGGGTCCCAGAGTTAAAAGCAACTCTTAAAGAATCTACCACCTCTTTAAAGAATAAGGTGGTAAGTTGGCTATCCATCTATAGACCACTCCCACAAGGTCTTAGGAGCGAGGTTTTGATGGTAAGAAGGGTCCCATGGGTGGGTAACACCAGGAAATCCATCAATGTAGACTGTGTCCTGATTAGTTTCAGAGATTCGAGGACCGCCTCCCACATCTGTGGCTGGTCTCCTGATGACCAAGAGAGTAACATCCAGCCCTTACCCCTTTCTTTCTTCTACCCGCCACTGACACATGTATGGGAGGAACAGAGATGGGATGGCTCACAGGAGAAGGTGGGTAGGCGGGATCCAAGAGCGAGAGGAGATTTCAACCTTCCAAGAATTAATTACCGATCATATTCCACATCGAATTATGGGGAGGAGGGATGAGATACTTGTTATGGGAGGGGGGTGACTGGAGAGGCAGAGAGAGAGGTGATTATCGCCGCCCTGGAGCCCACCTCCCCACATTTTTCCTCTTATCAAATAGGTACTCTTGCTTAGATATGGTGGATTGACAGTATATCTGTGGCGATAGTAACCAGTATTTTTACTCATGGGAGGATAAGGAACCAGACATCATATCCCCTAGACCCACCATTGTGTCGATGATAGAGTATGGGCAATCCAAAGCTATAGTGCATAGCTCGGAAGACAACCCGGCAATTCTTGACCAGCCTCTGCCCACCGAAATACTATCAGGTGAAGCACAGGGAGACTTGGGTACACAAATAATGTCCCAGGGAAGCCGGATTGACACTGATCCCCCAACTACTACTGTTTTTATCCCAGGTTCCCCGCGCCTGAAATTAATATCATGGAATGTGGCTGGCCTGGGTAACAAGGTCGGACTACAGGAATGGATTGCTTTTATCAATTCAAAAGATATATGTCTACTGCAAGAAACCTGGGCAAGGGACGAGCACTCTTGCCAGGGTTTCGCGGTATTTTCCACCCCCGCAAAATGGGGGGGAAAGGGTCGCCCTTCAGGAGGTCTTGCTACTTTGGTGGCTACACATTTGGGTTGCCAAGCCACCCGCCTTCCCCTGCATTCAGAAGACATACTAGCAGTATTATTAGAATGGCCAAACTCCCTTCGACCAGCGGCAATAAATGTATATTCGAGGCCTGTAAACATAGGACGAGAATCACCCACCATCGACAAACTGTCAAACTTCCTGAATGAAATTCCTAAGGGGATTGCATACGTGGTAGAAGGGGATCTAAATTCTCACTTTGAGCCCCTAGCAGGCCTCTTGGATGGGTCCTCCTTTGAAGAGGACGCAAGGTGGTCAGTACCTCCCACGGTGCCTCTGCCGGCTAGAGCATGGACACCCCTTGCCTTACAGATTACTGCTCTGACTCTTAAATACGGTCTCAGAGCGTGCAACGGGCGTATCAAATCTGACAACCCAAGTAAATATACTTTTAATAGACCAGGCAGGGAGTCCAGACTGGATTATGTTTTGGTACAACTGTCTTCGTGGCAGCATATCATTGATTTTAAAGTAATAGATAGAACGGACAGCGACCATAATGCCCTCAGGCTGGCCTACACCCTCCCTGGCAAGGAGGGTTTGGACCAATCCACGAGAGCGACAAATGTAGGGCTCTCGCTTGAAAACAATAGAAAAAGAATAAGGTGGTAAAAATAAGTGTCCGGCAGAGAGAATATTCTCAAACTTTACTCTAGACTTATTCGTATATTGGAAAAAGTGGGTGTTTTAAGCGAGGATCTTAGTATACCGGAAACTCGCAAATCAATAGTCTTGGCACATAAGGAACTTATTAAGTCTTTGGCTGCAGATCTTTTTTCCATGGGAAACACAAAAGGTGGTAGACTTCATCGTAACACCTGGTACAATGCCACGTGCCGTAAAGCGAAGGGGGACCTTTTGAATAGTATTAAGAAGGGCAAGGGAATACAGGAGATACAGGCGAAAAGGAGGGAGTACAAGACACTGATCACGCAGGCCAAGATGGATTGGGACCAAGATAAATGGGGAAACCTGTCAAATGCGCTGGCGACTAGGGACTTCCGCAAGTTTTGGAGAATTGTCAATACAGGATCTGAGTATCTAGTATCGGCAATAGAACCAAATATTGCACCTGGGGTATGGAAAGAACATTTCCAGTCCCTCTACACAGAGGAAACTGGAATAACATGCTATATTCCCCCTGAAACCATTACTTATCCCGAAGGCTCCCCCTTTACTGAAAAGGAAGTACCAGCGGCTATCGCACGTTTATTGTCAGGCAAGGCTCCAGGGTTGGATGGTCTCCCTGGCGACCTTTTTAAACAAGAGCCTGACGTCTGGGCCCCATACTTGCTGACAATATTTAATGCCATCTTAAAAGGCATGGAGGTTCCCAGTACTTGGCTGGGGGCAGAAGTAGTTCCGATATTTAAGAAGGGCTCGCCTCTGCTCCCTGCCAACTACAGGCCCATCAGCCTGATAGATGTCTCCCAAAAACTTTTTGGTAGGCTCATACTGGATCGTCTCCAGAATTGGCTGGAGGAGGCTTCTATTCTGAGCCCTTACCAGGCGGGATTCAGGAGGGGGGTGTCCACAATCGATCAGATATTCCGCCTGAATCTTATTTATTGGAGATCTGCGCTAATCGAGGGCGGCAGCTTGTACACAGTTTTTGTGGACTTGCGAGCCGCCTTCAACTTGGTGCCAAGATCCAGGTTATGGAATGTCCTGGCAGATTTGGGCATTCCTTTGGATATTCTTGCCATTCTGATGAAATTGCATCAGAATAACTTTGCCCGTGTCAGATGTGGAAAAAATGGTAATTTAACCGAAAGATTCCCCGTTGACAGAGGGGTGAGACAGGGCTGTGTGCTTGCACCGACCCTGTTCTGCCTCTTTGTGAACGGGGTAATCGCCCATCTGACCGGGATTAATGATATTGACGCCCCCAAACTGAACGGCTGCAGGGGGCCCGCAATCATGTTTGCGGATGACACCCTGCTGTTGTCGAGATCCCCCATGGGAATACAACGGGTACTGGATGGGTTTCTGGAATTTTGCATAGGGAGGGGTCTTGAGATTAATGTCACTAAAACTAAATATATGATCTTAAACCCCACCCCATCCTCACGTCCCAATCCCTCCCTAGGTTCAGTGCGGTTAGAGAGGGTATCTACATTTGAGTACCTGGGAGTAACCCTTAATGAGCACATGACCTGGGGTACACAACAGACTAGGGCAAACATGAAACTGGTCCAGATAATGGGTGGAATCTCCAGGATGGCGAATATATCACCTTATCGCCCACTTGGCCCTGTAACCCAGATCTACAAATCCCAGGCAAGGGGGGCTGTTACCTATGGAGCTGAGTTGTGGGGCCATACCTCTGCCAAAAACTTAACAAATACAGAAAATAAATTTATCAGGCAGTTGGTACCTCTTCCATCAAGTACCCCGTTAATCCCATTGAGAATGGATTTGGGCATTAGGCCAATTGCAGATGAACTGGGTCTAAAACCACTAACTTTTTGGCGGCGTTTATGGAGCAGTCAAGATCTTACCAACTACAGAATGGAGCTACAGGAGTTTTTAACTTTATCGAAAGTCTCCAACATCCCATGGCTTGGATATATAAAAAGCTCATGTGAGAGCCTGAACTTATCAGAACTCTGGACCGACCCGGCTAACGCAAGCAAAAGGATTTCTCGTAAAGCACTGTCAAGGGTTTATTATGACCAAAAGCTGGCTAACACTCTGAGAACAGTGTGTGAGGGATCTTTAACGAACTCATTTATCCAAAGCAAAGATCATTACCGAGTGGAATGTGTTCTGGATGGCATAACGCCTGTGCTGACCAGAAAGTTATTTCTGCAAGGGAGGTATGGAACACTCCCTCTTAGATCATTTACTAGCTCATGGACTTCCCTCCAGACCACTGAACACTGCCCTGCATGCGCCTACCCCAAAGAAAATGATTTACATGTGGTCTTTTTTTGCAAAGCTTACAGAAGGATTAGGAGATATTGGCTAATTCCCCTCTTAAAAAACATGGGATTTAGACAGTTCCTGCCAGCATACAGAATTTTAAAAACTGAAGTGTCTCCTCCAATTGTGTTTGCAGTGGCAAAGTACCTTACAGCCATGTGGTTTACTCGCAACTGTTATTTGAAAGCAGAACTTGCTTTTCATACAATCTAGCTCTGTCATTTATTCTTGCATTTTAATGTGATGATGAATTGACTAATGTGTAATTGTGTATTTTATATGAACGCTTTTTATGATTTTACTGTCTGTATATCTTTGATGATCACTAGATCGAAATAAAGATTGAAATAGGTATAGCGGAGCTGCTTACAGTGGAATAGAGTGGAGTGGAGTAGCGAATGGTGGAGTAGGATATAGTGGAGGAGCATACAGTGTAGTTACATACACAGTGGTGCAATAGAATGGACTGGCATAGAGTGCAATAGCGTACAATGGAGTGGTGTAGACTGTAGTGGCATGGAGTGGAGTGTCATAGAGTGGAGTGGTGTACAGTCGATTGGTGTAGAGTGCAGTGTTGTACAGTGGATTTGAGTAGAGTGGGGTGGCATATAGGGTGGTGACATAGAATGGAGTGGCATATAGTGTAATAGCTGAGAGTGGAGTGGTGTAGAGTGGAGTGCAATAGAGTGGAGTGGCGCAGAGTGGAGTGCCATAGAGTGGACTGGCAGAGTGTGGTACTTAAAACAGAGTTAGTGTGAAAGTGGGTGAAAGTATGTAGATGTAATAAGCAAGGAAAATGTAAATGTAAATGTAAATGTATAGGCATTTATATAGCGCACTACTTACCCGTAGGGTCCCAAGGCGCTTCGACCGCTGCGAAACCCTTCCTGGCTTCCCTGAGAGATGGTCCCTTAATGGGTATCTCCAGGGTGAGACCAGGCATCCCCGGCGGTCTGGTGGGGCCATTAGTGAAGATGAGGCAAGCTAATGCCCAGAGTTGCCGAGTGTGATCGCTGATCAGAGTGGGCACCGAGGCGAGAGAATTATCGAGTCCGCTGACCCTGGTCCAGAAACCTGCCGCGCCGGGAATCGAACCCTGGTCCCGGGCCGTCCTCTGCTCTCGGGTCTGCCGCCTCTAACCAGTGAGCCACACTACTTCACAGGAAAATAGATTAGGAAGTGTAAATTCAAAATTTTGGGAGTGGGTGTAAATAGTGTAAGTAGTGACGGTAGTGGGGAGAGTGACCAGCGGCGGAACTACACGCCCCAGGAGGCTGCAGGGGCAAGCGGCAGGCAAGCGGCCCCTCCCCCTTGACACCGGGGGTATTGAAAAGAACCTCGCGCCTCCCGCATGACGGGAGACGCAGCGTTACCGGCGGCAGTGGGGAGAGTGACCAGCGGCGGAACTACACGCCCCAGGAGGCTGCAGGGGCAAGCGGCAGGCAAGCGGCCCCTCCCCCTTGACACCGGGGGTATTGAAAAGAACCTCGCGCCTCCCGATTCGCGGGAGACGCAGCGTTACCGGCGGCAGTGGGGAGAATGACCAGCGGCGGAACTACACGCCCCAGGAGGCTGCAGGGGCAAGCGGCAGGCAAGCGGCCCCTCCCCCTTGACACCGGGGTTATTGAAAAGAACCTCCAGCCTCCCGCTTGATGGTAGACGCAGCGTTACCGGCGGCAGTGGGGAGAGTGACCAGCGGCGGAACTACACGCCCCAGGAGGCTGCAGGGGCAAGCGGCAGGCAAGCGGCCCCTCCCCCTTGACATCGGGGGTTATTTAGTCAGCTACCATTTCCGGTCTCGCGGGACTGGCGTGGGCGGCGCCAGGCTAAGCCCGGGACAAGGGCGGGACCGTCTGTGGCCGTCAGGGGCCGAAGGAGGCCGGGTTGGGCCACCCCTCTAACCAACAATTATGGGTAAGGGAAAGCAGCTGAGTAATGGGTTCCAGGAGGGGAAAAAAGCTAAGGTCCCAAGAAAGTCCGAATCCATCATCTCCTATCTAACATCGGCAGTGGGGGTTTTAAGCGAGGAGATTGCTAATGCCAAAAAGGAACTGGGTCTTGATCTTCCTACTCGAGCTTGTGATGAATCTGACATTTTACCAGCATTGCCTGTGCCTAATGTTCCCCTGGAACCGATAGTAATGATTGCACAGCCGCCTCAACCTACAGCTGAGTGCTCATTTGGATCTGTAGTAATTGATGGCTCAGACTGTATTATTGAAGGTAATAAAGAAGCCCCCCTGCCACTGAACAAACAAGGGAAGGTCAGACGTTCAAAGAAGGTTATTAAACGAGTAAAACCTGCATCATTGACTAAAGGTGTTGCTTTAGGTATCCCCGAACAACTGGCCGAACTAGTAGAAGATATGTTTAACAAACGTTTGGAGCCAGTTCTGGTTGCAATAGCCAAAGACATTGTGGACTTTCTTAACTCCTGTGTAGCTGGTCTACTGAAAAAATGTGATCATATTGATAATTTTATCAGAGAATACAGGGTGCAAAGATCTCTGGAAGGAGTGACCGAGAAGGTAGTGAAGTATGATCCTAAGGCCACTAAGGGGTTAGGTAGTAGTCAGTCTATGGGCCCAGTAAGTAACACACAACCTCTGGTAAATGGGTCTCTAACGCGAAGGGAATCACAACGGATGGAAGTTACTGATCTAAGGAGTGACGTCCCCGCTGTGATCCCACCCGGTAACATAAACTCTACACATTTACGTGGTTCGACCCTGGATCTTCCCCCAGAGGCTGCCCCTTTGGTAGCTGTTGTGATAGGAGTTTCTCCTTTAAATGTGGGTGAGGTAGAAACTACCCAGGATCTCCTCAGGAAGTCGAGGGGCTGGTGTAACAACCTTAGTACTGGTGGTCAAGATTTAGACCCTAATATCATCATGGCTAGACGAGTGGGCTGGGTGGGGCGTCGCCCCAAAAGTTTAGGGGGAGATTGTGTGGTAGTTAATTTTAACAGGAGTAATGTGGCTGACAGACTGTTTTGGGATGCTTCAGCCATAGGAAACCCTGAAATTAGACCACTACCACTGGGTTACTTCTATCCACCTCGGAGTGTACATGTAAATTCGTACCCTGTACACCCTTTACCTCCCCCTCAGATGAGTTTAGCACGAGGCCCTCCTCTTCTGCCTCAGGGTAACTTGATTTGTGGGTCCCCACCTAGAGCGGAGGGGGGAATACTCTCTGCTCAGGCTCTACCTACTACTAATCTGTCTACCTCACGAGTAAATGATTTAGCCTTACTGAACCGTTTTTCTCCGTTATCCAACCTGGTAGAAAACGATTGACTAACTGCCCCTGTTCCTCACTTGAATGGTGACTTCTTGGCCTCAACTGACACAACCACATGTAAATGTATAAGTTGGAATGTGGCAGTTACCAGACAAAAGATAAGCGATGAGATCTGGGTGAATTTTATTACTCAATATCACATATTGGCCTTCAAGAAACGTGGGATATATCTAAGACTTTTTCCCTGGATGGTTTCATGAGTCATGTTGTCCCTGCAATCCCGGGACAGGGGGGTAGACCAAAAGGAGGTCTAATTCTCCTCATTTCTTTAAAACTTAAAGACTCTTTCAAAATGTTGGAGTCAGGTTCAAGTAACTTTTTAATCGTCGAATGGGTCAATCCTAATCTGGCTAATATTTTATTAATTAACTTTTGCAAAGCCACAGAGAGCGAGATACCTAATCAACACTTAGGCTCCCTGGATGCTTTATTGGCAGATTATAAGTAAAAAAATAACACTTTATCCTAAATTATTATTATGGGTGATTTTAACGTGCACCAATGTAAATGGGATTATTTTTTAGAAAATTACCAAGAGCTTTCAGGGAACGTTGTCCCGCACTTTGAACACAGTGGGCAAGGTGAGGCCTTGGAGGCCCTCTTAGCGGCTAACAATCTCCTTGAAGTAGGTATTGGTGAAGACACAGAGAGGGTTCCCACATTTAAAGGTAAAGACCCTGGAACAGAGATTGATTATATCTTTTTGTCCCCCGGTCTGTTATCTAGCGCCATAGCATATAAGGTAGTACCCTCTGTGTTCAGTGACCATAACCCGGTATCTTTGGAACTGGCTAGGAGTGAAGTTTTGGACCCAAGAGCTAGGGTACATGGAGCCCCGAGGGACATTATTACAAAGGATCAGGGCAGAAGGTTAAAATGGGACAGGGTGGTCCCGGAAGCCTTCTGTGATGAGCTCTTTACTAAGGCTGACGAAAATCTTGCCCTATGTTTAGATACAAAAGGGGGTGGTGATGGAGGAAGCATCTGAATCAATCAAACACACACACCCAGTCAAAAGATCTGGGTTTAATCCATCACTGTTCTTTAGCCCACTCTGCCACCCCAGTTCAGACATGGCTATATGCAAATCAGTCTGACCCTGTGCCTCATGGGAACAGTCCAGCCCGAACTGCCAAGCCATGTCTTCCCTGGACCGGAAACAAGCTTCCGAGGACCGGTTTCTGGCATTCCAGCCGTCTTCAGCCCGGCTTGCTTGAATCCAGTGGCAAAGTGAGCAAGGGACTCACGTCTGAGCATACCCTGCCACACTTATGGCGGCCAAAAGCGGTACAAAAGGGGGTGGTGATGGAGGGAGCATCTGAATCAATCAAACACTCACACCCAGTCAAAAGATCTGGGTTTAATCTATCACCGTTCTTTAGCCCACTCTGCCACCCCAGTTCAGACATGGCTATATGCAATTCAGTCTGACCCTGTGCCTCATGGGAACAGTCCAGCCCGAACTGCCAAGCCATGTCTTCCCTGGACCGGAAACAAGCTTCCGACGACTGGTTTCTGGTATTCCAGCCGTCTTCAGCCCGGCTTGCTTGAATCCAGTGGCAAAGTGAGCAAGGGACTCACGTCTGAGCATACCCTGCCACACTTATGGCGGCCAAAAGCGGTACAAAAGGGGGTGATGATGGAGGGAGCATCTGAATCAATCAAACACTCACACCCAGTCAAAAGATCTGGGTTTAATCCATCACCGTTCTTTAGCCCACTCTGCCACCCCAGTTCAGACATGGCTATATTCAAATCAGTCTGACCCTGTGCCTCATGGGAACAGTCCAGCCCGAACTGCCAAGCCATGTCTTCCCTGGACCGGAAACAAGCTTCCGAGGACCGGTTTCTGGCATTCCAGCCGTCTTCAGCCCGGCTTGCTTGAATCCAGTGGCAAAGTGAGCAAGGGACTCACGTCTGAGCATACCCTGCTACACTTATGGCGGCCAAAAGCGGTACAAAAGGGGGTGGTGATGGAGGGAGCATATGAATCAATCAAACACTCACACCCAGTCAAAAGATCTGGGTTTAATCCATCACCGTTCTTTAGCCCACTCTGCCACCCCAGTTCAGACATGGCTATATGCAAATCAGTCTGACCCTGTGCCTCATGGGAACAGTCCAGCCCGAACTGCCAAGCCATGTCTTCCCTGGACCGGAAACAAGCTTCCGAGGACCGGTTTCTGGCATTCCAGCCGTCTTCAGCCCGGCTTGCTTGAATCCAGTGGCAAAGTGAGCAAGGGACTCACGTCTGAGCATACCCTGCCACACTTATGGCGGCCAAAAGCGGTACAAAAGGGGGTGGTGATGGAGGGAGCATCTGAATCAATCAAACACTCACACCCAGTCAAAAGATCTGGGTTTAATCCATCACCATTCTTTAGCCCACTCTGCCACCCCAGTTCAGACATGGCTATATGCAAATCAGTCTGACCCTGTGCCTCATGGGAACAGTCCAGCCCGAACTGCCAAGCCATGTCTTCCCTGGACCGGAAACAAGCTACCAGGACCGGTTTCTGGCATTCCAGCCGTCTTCAGCCCGGCTTGCTTGAATCCAGTGGCAAAGTGAGCAAGGGACTCACGTCTGAGCATACCCTGCCACACTTATGGCGGCCAAAAGCAGTACAAAAGGGGGTGGTGATGGAGGGAGCATCTGAATCAATCAAACACTCACACCCAGTCAAAAGATCTGGGTTTAATCCATCACCGTTCTTTAGCCCACTCTGCCACCCCAGTTCAGACAT
This sequence comes from Lissotriton helveticus, assembly GCF_964261635.1. NCBI lineage: Eukaryota > Metazoa > Chordata > Amphibia > Caudata > Salamandridae > Lissotriton > Lissotriton helveticus. Next base: position 928,307,632 of record NC_136063.1, read on the forward strand.
GGCTATATGCAAATCAGTCTGACCCTGTGCCTCATGGGAACAGTCCAGCCCGAACTGCCAAGCCATGTCTTCCCTGGACCGGAAACAAGCTTCCGAGGACCGGTTTCTGGCATTCCAGCCGTCTTCAGCCCGGCTTGCTTGAATCCAGTGACAAAGTGAGCAAGGGACTCACGTCTGAGCATACCCTGCCACACTTATGGCGGCCAAATGCAGTACAAAAGGGGGTGGTGATGTAGGGAGCATCTGAATCAATCAAACACTCATACCCAGTCAAAAGATCTGGGTTTAATCTATCACCGTTCTTTAGCCCACTCTGCCACCCCAGTTCAGACATGGCTATATGCAATTCAGTCTGACCCTGTGCCTCATGGGAACAGTCCAGCCCGAACTGCCAAGCCATGTCTTCCCTGGACCGGAAACAAGCTTCCGACGACTGGTTTCTGGCATTCCAGCCGTCTTCAGCCCGGCTTGCTTGAATCCAGTGGCAAAGTGAGCAAGGGACTCACGTCTGAGCATACCCTGCCACACTTATGGCGGCCAAAAGCGGTACAAAAGGGGGTGATGATGAAGGGAGCATCTGAATCAATCAAACACTCACACCCAGTCAAAAGATCTGGGTTTAATCCATCACCGTTCTTTAGCCCACTCTGCCACCCCAGTTCAGACATGGCTATATGCAAATCAGTCTGACCCTGTGCCTCATGGGAACAGTCCAGCCCGAACTGCCAAGCCATGTCTTCCCTGGACCGGAAACAAGCTTCCGAGGACCGGTTTCTGGCATTCCAGCCGTCTTCAGCCCGGCTTGCTTGAATCCAGTGGCAAAGTGAGCAAGGGACTCACGTCTGAGCATACCCTGCCACACTTATGGCGGCCAAAAGCGGTACAAAAGGGGGTGGTGATGGAGGGAGCATCTGAATCAATCAAACACTCACACCCAGTCAAAAGATCTGGGTTTAATCCATCACCGTTCTTTAGCCCACTCTGCCACCCCAGTTCAGACATGGCTATATGCAAATCAGTCTGACCCTGTGCCTCATGGGAACAGTCCAGCCCGAACTGCCAAGCCATGTCTTCCCTGGACCGGAAACAAGCTTCCGACGACTGGTTTCTGGCATTCCAGCCGTCTTCAGCCCGGCTTGCTTGAATCCAGTGGCAAAGTGAGCAAGGGACTCACGTCTGAGCATACCCTGCCACACTTATGGCGGCCAAAAGCGGTACAAAAGGGGGTGATGATGAAGGGAGCATCTGAATCAATCAAACACTCACACCCAGTCAAAAGATCTGGGTTTAATCCATCACCGTTCTTTAGCCCACTCTGCCACCCCAGTTCAGACATGGCTATATGCAAATCAGTCTGACCCTGTGCCTCATGGGAACAGTCCAGCCCGAACTGCCAAGCCATGTCTTCCCTGGACCGGAAACAAGCTTCCGAGGACCGGTTTCTGGCATTCCAGCCGTCTTCAGCCCGGCTTGCTTGAATCCAGTGGCAAAGTGAGCAAGGGACTCACGTCTGAGCATACCCTGCCACACTTATGGCGGCCAAAAGCGGTACAAAAGGGGGTGGTGATGGAGGGAGCATCTGAATCAATCAAACACTCACACCCAGTCAAAAGATCTGGGTTTAATCCATCACCGTTCTTTAGCCCACTCTGCCACCCCAGTTCAGACATGGCTATATGCAAATCAGTCTGACCCTGTGCCTCATGGGAACAGTCCAGCCCGAACTGCCAAGCCATGTCTTCCCTGGACCGGAAACAAGCTACCAGGACCGGTTTCTGGCATTCCAGCCGTCTTCAGCCCGGCTTGCTTGAATCCAGTGGCAAAGTGAGCAAGGGACTCACGTCTGAGCATACCCTGCCACACTTATGGCGGCCAAAAGCAGTACAAAAGGGGGTGGTGATGGAGGGAGCATCTGAATCAATCAAACACTCACACCCAGTCAAAAGCCCTGGGTTTAATCCATCACCGTTCTTTAGCCCACTCTGCCACCCCAGTTCAGACATGGCTATATGCAAATCAGTCTGACCCTGTGCCTCTTGGGAACAGTCCAGCCCGAACTGCCAAGCCATGTCTTCCCTGGACCGGAAACAAGCTTCCGAGGACCGGTTTCTGGCATTCCAGCCGTCTTCAGCCCGGCTTGCTTGAATCCAGTGACAAAGTGAGCAAGGGACTCACGTCTGAGCATACCCTGCCACACTTATGGCGGCCAAATGCAGTACAAAAGGGGGTGGTGATGTAGGGAGCATCTGAATCAATCAAACACTCATACCCAGTCAAAAGATCTGGGTTTAATCTATCACCGTTCTTTAGCCCACTCTGCCACCCCAGTTCAGACATGGCTATATGCAATTCAGTCTGACCCTGTGCCTCATGGGAACAGTCCAGCCCGAACTGCCAAGCCATGTCTTCCCTGGACCGGAAACAAGCTTCCGACGACTGGTTTCTGGCATTCCAGCCGTCTTCAGCCCGGCTTGCTTGAATCCAGTGGCAAAGTGAGCAAGGGACTCACGTCTGAGCATACCCTGCCACACTTATGGCGGCCAAAAGCGGTACAAAAGGGGGTGATGATGAAGGGAGCATCTGAATCAATCAAACACTCACACCCAGTCAAAAGATCTGGGTTTAATCCATCACCGTTCTTTAGCCCACTCTGCCACCCCAGTTCAGACATGGCTATATGCAAATCAGTCTGACCCTGTGCCTCATGGGAACAGTCCAGCCCGAACTGCCAAGCCATGTCTTCCCTGGACCGGAAACAAGCTTCCGAGGACCGGTTTCTGGCATTCCAGCCGTCTTCAGCCCGGCTTGCTTGAATCCAGTGGCAAAGTGAGCAAGGGACTCACGTCTGAGCATACCCTGCTACACTTATGGCGGCCAAAAGCGGTACAAAAGGGGGTGGTGATGGAGGGAGCATATGAATCAATCAAACACTCACACCCAGTCAAAAGATCTGGGTTTAATCCATCACCGTTCTTTAGCCCACTCTGCCACCCCAGTTCAGACATGGCTATATGCAAATCAGTCTGACCCTGTGCCTCATGGGAACAGTCCAGCCCGAACTGCCAAGCCATGTCTTCACTGGACCGGAAACAAGCTTCCGAGGACCGGTTTCTGGCATTCCAGCCGTCTTCAGCCCGGCTTGCTTGAATCCAGTGGCAAAGTGAGCAAGGGACTCACGTCTGAGCATACCCTGCCACACTTATGGCGGCCAAAAGCGGTACAAAAGGGGGTGGTGATGGAGGGAGCATCTGAATCAATCAAACACTCACACCCAGTCAAAAGATCTGGGTTTAATCCATCACCGTTCTTTAGCCCACTCTGCCACCCCAGTTCAGACATGGCTATATGCAAATCAGTCTGACCCTGTGCCTCATGGGAACAGTCCAGCCCGAACTGCCAAGCCATGTCTTCCCTGGACCGGAAACAAGCTACCAGGACCGGTTTCTGGCATTCCAGCCGTCTTCAGCCCGGCTTGCTTGAATCCAGTGGCAAAGTGAGCAAGGGACTCACGTCTGAGCATACCCTGCCACACTTATGGCGGCCAAAAGCAGTACAAAAGGGGGTGGTGATGGAGGGAGCATCTGAATCAATCAAACACTCACACCCAGTCAAAAGATCTGGGTTTAATCCATCACCGTTCTTTAGCCCACTCTGCCACCCCAGTTCAGACATGGCTATATGCAAATCAGTCTGACCCTGTGCCTCATGGGAACAGTCCAGCCCGAACTGCCAAGCCATGTCTTCCCTGGACCGGAAACAAGCTTCCGAGGACCGGTTTCTGGCATTCCAGCCGTCTTCAGCCCGGCTTGCTTGAATCCAGTGACAAAGTGAGCAAGGGACTCACGTCTGAGCATACCCTGCCACACTTATGGCAGCCAAAAGCGGTACAAAAGGGGGTGGTAATGGAGGGAGCATCTGAATCAATCAAACACTCACACCCAGTCAAAAGATCTGGGTTTAATCCATCACCGTTCTTTAGCCCACTCTGCCACCCCAGTTCAGACATGGCTATATGCAAATCAGTCAGACCCTGTGCCTCTTGGGAACAGTCCAGCCCGAACTGCCAAGCCATGTCTTCCCTGGACCGGAAACAAGCTTCCGAGGACCTGTTTCTGACATTCCAGCCGTCTTCAGCCTGGCTTGCTTGAATCCAGTGGCAAAGTGAGCAAGGGACTCACGTCTGAGCATACCCTGCCACACTTATGGCGGCCAAATGCAGTACAAAAGGGGGTGGTGATGTAGGGAGCATCTGAATCAATCAAACACTCATACCCAGTCAAAAGATCTGGGTTTAATCCATCGCCGTTCTTTAGCCCACTCTGCCACCCCAGTTCAGATATGGCTATCTGCAAATCAGTCTGACCCTGTGCCTCATGGGAACAGTCCAGCCCGAACTGCCAAGCCATGTCTTCCCTGGACCGGAAACAAGCTTCCGAGGACCGGTTTCTGGCATTCCAGCCGTCTTCAGCCCGGCTTGCTTGAATCCAGTGGCAAAGTGAGCAAGGGACTCACGTCTGAGCATACCCTGCTACACTTATGGCGGCCAAAAGCGGTACAAAAGGGGGTGGTGATGGAGGGAGCATATGAATCAATCAAACACTCACACCCAGTCAAAAGATCTGGGTTTAATCCATCACCGTTCTTTAGCCCACTCTGCCACCCCAGTTCAGACATGGCTATATGCAAATCAGTCTGACCCTGTGCCTCATGGGAACAGTCCAGCCCGAACTGCCAAGCCATGTCTTCCCTGGACCGGAAACAAGCTTCCGAGGACCGGTTTCTGGCATTCCAGCCGTCTTCAGCCCGGCTTGCTTGAATCCAGTGGCAAAGTGAGCAAGGGACTCACGTCTGAGCATACCCTGCCACACTTATGGCGGCCAAAAGCGGTACAAAAGGGGGTGGTGATGGAGGGAGCATCTGAATCAATCAAACACTCACACCCAGTCAAAAGATCTGGGTTTAATCCATCACCGTTCTTTAGCCCACTCTGCCACCCCAGTTCAGACATGGCTATATGCAAATCAGTCTGACCCTGTGCCTCATGGGAACAGTCCAGCCCGAACTGCCAAGCCATGTCTTCCCTGGACCGGAAACAAGCTACCAGGACCGGTTTCTGGCATTCCAGCCGTCTTCAGCCCGGCTTGCTTGAATCCAGTGGCAAAGTGAGCAAGGGACTCACGTCTGAGCATACCCTGCCACACTTATGGCGGCCAAAAGCAGTACAAAAGGGGGTGGTGATGGAGGGAGCATCTGAATCAATCAAACACTCACACCCAGTCAAAAGATCTGGGTTTAATCCATCACCGTTCTTTAGCCCACTCTGCCACCCCAGTTCAGACATGGCTATATGCAAATCAGTCTGACCCTGTGCCTCATGGGAACAGTCCAGCCCGAACTGCCAAGCCATGTCTTCCCTGGACCGGAAACAAGCTTCCGAGGACCGGTTTCTGGCATTCCAGCCGTCTTCAGCCCGGCTTGCTTGAATCCAGTGACAAAGTGAGCAAGGGACTCACGTCTGAGCATACCCTGCCACACTTATGGCAGCCAAAAGCGGTACAAAAGGGGGTGGTAATGGAGGGAGCATCTGAATCAATCAAACACTCACACCCAGTCAAAAGATCTGGGTTTAATCCATCACCGTTCTTTAGCCCACTCTGCCACCCCAGTTCAGACATGGCTATATGCAAATCAGTCAGACCCTGTGCCTCTTGGGAACAGTCCAGCCCGAACTGCCAAGCCATGTCTTCCCTGGACCGGAAACAAGCTTCCGAGGACCTGTTTCTGACATTCCAGCCGTCTTCAGCCTGGCTTGCTTGAATCCAGTGGCAAAGTGAGCAAGGGACTCACGTCTGAGCATACCCTGCCACACTTATGGCGGCCAAATGCAGTACAAAAGGGGGTGGTGATGTAGGGAGCATCTGAATCAATCAAACACTCATACCCAGTCAAAAGATCTGGGTTTAATCCATCGCCGTTCTTTAGCCCACTCTGCCACCCCAGTTCAGATATGGCTATCTGCAAATCAGTCTGACCCTGTGCCTCATGGGAACAGTCCAGCCCGAACTGCCAAGCCATGTCTTCCCTGGACCGGAAACAAGCTTCTGAGGACCGGTTTCTGGCATTCCAGCCGTCTTCAGCCCGGCTTGCTTGAATCCAGTGGCAAAGTGAGCAAGGGACTCACGTCTGAGCATACCCTGCCACACTTATGGCAGCCAAAGCGGTACAAAATGGGGTGGTGATGGAGGGAGCATCTGAATCAATCAAACACTCACACCCAGTCAAAAGATCTGGGTTTAATCCATCACTGTTCTTTAGCCCACTCTGCCACCCCAGTTCAGACATGGCTATATGCAAATCAGTCTGACCCTGTGCCTCATGGGAACAGTCCAGCCCGAACTGCCAAGCCATGTCTTCCCTGGACCGGAAACAAGCTTCCGAGGACCGGTTTCTGGCATTCCAGCCGTCTTCAGCCCGGCTTGCTTGAATCCAGTGGCAAAGTGAGCAAGGGACTCACGTCTGAGCATACCCTGCCACACTTATGGCGGCCAAAAGCGGGACAAAAGGGGGTGGTGATGGAGGGAGCATCTGAATCAATCAAACACTCACACCCAGTCAAAAGATCTGGGTTTAATCTATCACCGTTCTTTAGCCCACTCTGCCACCCCAGTTCAGACATGGCTATATGCAATTCAGTCTGACCCTGTGCCTCATGGGAACAGTCCAGCCCGAACTGCCAAGCCATGTCTTCCCTGGACCGGAAACAAGCTTCCGACGACTGGTTTCTGGCATTCCAGCCGTCTTCAGCCCGGCTTGCTTGAATCCAGTGGCAAAGTGAGCAAGGGACTCACGTCTGAGCATACCCTGCCACACTTATGGCGGCCAAAAGCGGTACAAAAGGGGGTGATGATGGAGGGAGCATCTGAATCAATCAAACACTCACACCCAGTCAAAAGATCTGGGTTTAATCCATTACCGTTCTTTAGCCCACTCTGCCACCCCAGTTCAGACATGGCTATATGCAAATCAGTCTGACCCTGTGCCTCATGGGAACAGTCCAGCCCGAACTGCCAAGCCATGTCTTCCCTGGACCGGAAACAAGCTTCCGAGGACCGGTTTCTGGCATTCCAGCCGTCTTCAGCCCGGCTTGCTTGAATCCAGTGGCAAAGTGAGCAAGGGACTCACGTCTGAGCATACCCTGCTACACTTATGGCGGCCAAAAGCGGTACAAAAGGGGGTGGTGATGGAGGGAGCATCTGAATCAATCAAACACTCACACCCAGTCAAAAGATCTGGGTTTAATCCATCACCGTTCTTTAGCCCACTCTGCCACCCCAGTTCAGACATGGCTATATGCAAATCAGTCTGACCCTGTGCCTCATGGGAACAGTCCAGCCCGAACTGCCAAGCCATGTCTTCCCTGGACCGGAAACAAGCTTCCGAGGACCGGTTTCTGGCATTCCAGCCGTCTTCAGCCCGGCTTGCTTGAATCCAGTGGCAAAGTGAGCAAGGGACTCACGTCTGAGCATACCCTGCCACACTTATGGCGGCCAAAAGCGGTACAAAAGGGGGTGGTGATGGAGGGAGCATCTGTATCAATCAAACACTCACACCCAGTCAAAAGATCTGGGTTTAATCCATCACCGTTCTTTAGCCCACTCTGCCGCCCCAGTTCAGACATGGCTATATGCAAATCAGTCTGACCCTGTGCCTCATGGGAACAGTCCAGCCCGAACTGCCAAGCCTTGTCTTCCCTGGACCGGAAACAAGCTTCCAGGACCGGTTTCTGGCATTCCAGCCGTCTTCAGCCCGGCTTGCTTGAATCCAGTGGCAAAGTGAGCAAGGGACTCACGTCTGAGCATACCCTGCCACACTTATGGTGGCCAAAAGCAGTACAAAAGGGGGTGGTGATGGAGGGAGCATCTGAATCAATCAAACACTCACACCCAGTCAAAAGATCTGGGTTTAATCCATCACCGTTCTTTAGCCCACTCTGCCACCCCAGTTCAGACATGGCTATATGCAAATCAGTCTGACCCTGTGCCTCATGGGAACAGTCCAGCCCGAACTGCCAAGCCATGTCTTCCCTGGACCGGAAACAAGCTTCCGAGGACTGGTTTCTGGCATTCCAGCCGTCTTCAGCCCGGCTTGCTTGAATCCAGTGACAAAGTGAGCAAGGGACTCACGTCTGAGCATACCCTGCCACACTTATGGCAGCAAAAAGCGGTACAAAAGGGGGTGGTAATGGAGGGAGCATCTGAATCAATCAAACACTCACACCCAGTCAAAAGATCTGGGTTTAATCCATCACCGTTCTTTAGCCCACTCTGCCACCCCAGTTCAGACATGGCTATATGCAAATCAGTCAGACCCTGTGCCTCTTGGGAACAGTCCAGCCCGAACTGCCAAGCCATGTCTTCCCTGGACCGGAAACAAGCTTCCGAGGACCTGTTTCTGACATTCCAGCCGTCTTCAGCCTGGCTTGCTTGAATCCAGTGGCAAAGTGAGCAAGGGACTCACGTCTGAGCATACCCTGCCACACTTATGGCGGCCAAATGCAGTACAAAAGGGGGTGGTGATGTAGGGAGCATCTGAATCAATCAAACACTCATACCCAGTCAAAAGATCTGGGTTTAATCCATCGCCGTTCTTTAGCCCACTCTGCCACCCCAGTTCAGATATGGCTATCTGCAAATCAGTCTGACCCTGTGCCTCATGGGAACAGTCCAGCCCGAACTGCCAAGCCATGTCTTCCCTGGACCGGAAACAAGCTTCTGAGGACCGGTTTCTGGCATTCCAGCCGTCTTCAGCCCGGCTTGCTTGAATCCAGTGGCAAAGTGAGCAAGGGACTCACGTCTGAGCATACCCTGCCACACTTATGGCAGCCAAAGCGGTACAAAAGGGGGTGGTGATGGAGGGAGCATCTGAATCAATCAAACACTCACACCCAGTCAAAAGATCTGGGTTTAATCCATCACTGTTCTTTAGCCCACTCTGCCACCCCAGTTCAGACATGGCTATATGCAAATCAGTCTGACCCTGTGCCTCATGGGAACAGTCCAGCCCGAACTGCCAAGCCATGTCTTCCCTGGACCAGAAACAAGCTTCCGAGGACCGGTTTCTGGCATTCCAGCCGTCTTCAGCCCGGCTTGCTTGAATCCAGTGGCAAAGTGAGCAAGGGACTCACGTCTGAGCATACCCTGCCACACTTATGGCGGCCAAAAGCGGTACAAAAGGGGGTGGTGATGGAGGGAGCATCTGAATCAATCAAACACTCACACCCAGTCAAAAGATCTGGGTTTAATCTATCACCGTTCTTTAGCCCACTCTGCCACCCCAGTTCAGACATGGCTATATGCAATTCAGTCTGACCCTGTGCCTCATGGGAACAGTCCAGCCCGAACTGCCAAGCCATGTCTTCCCTGGACCGGAAACAAGCTTCTGAGGACCGGTTTCTGGCATTCCAGCCGTCTTCAGCCCGGCTTGCTTGAATCCAGTGGCAAAGTGAGCAAGGGACTCACGTCTGAGCATACCCTGCCACACTTATGGCAGCCAAAGCGGTACAAAAGGGGGTGGTGATGGAGGGAGCATCTGAATCAATCAAACACTCACACCCAGTCAAAAGATCTGGGTTTAATCCATCACTGTTCTTTAGCCCACTCTGCCACCCCAGTTCAGACATGGCTATATGCAAATCAGTCTGACCCTGTGCCTCATGGGAACAGTCCAGCCCGAACTGCCAAGCCATGTCTTCCCTGGACCGGAAACAAGCTTCCGAGGACCGGTTTCTGGCATTCCAGCCGTCTTCAGCCCGTCTTGCTTGAATCCAGTGGCAAAGTGAGCAAGGGACTCACGTCTGAGCATACCCTGCCACACTTATGGCGGCCAAAAGCGGTACAAAAGGGGGTGGTGATGGAGGGAGCATCTGAATCAATCAAACACTCACACCCAGTCAAAAGATCTGGGTTTAATCTATCACTGTTCTTTAGCCCACTCTGCCACCCCAGTTCAGACATGGCTATATGCAATTCAGTCTGACCCTGTGCCTCATGGGAACAGTCCAGCCCGAACTGCCAAGCCATGTCTTCCCTGGACCGGAAACAAGCTTCCGACGACTGGTTTCTGGCATTCCAGCCGTCTTCAGCCCGGCTTGCTTGAATCCAGTGGCAAAGTGAGCAAGGGACTCACGTCTGAGCATACCCTGCCACACTTATGGCGGCCAAAAGCGGTACAAAAGGGGGTGATGATGGAGGGAGCATCTGAATCAATCAAACACTCACACCCAGTCAAAAGATCTGGGTTTAATCCATCACCGTTCTTTAGCCCACTCTGCCACCCCAGTTCAGACATGGCTATATGCAAATCAGTCTGACCCTGTGCCTCATGGGAACAGTCCAGCCCGAACTGCCAAGCCATGTCTTCCCTGGACCGGAAACAAGCTTCCGAGGACCGGTTTCTGGCATTCCAGCCGTCTTCAGCCCGGCTTGCTTGAATCCAGTGGCAAAGTGAGCAAGGGACTCACGTCTGAGCATACCCTGCTACACTTATGGCGGCCAAAAGCGGTACAAAAGGGGGTGGTGATGGAGGGAGCATCTGAATCAATCAAACACTCACACCCAGTCAAAAGATCTGGGTTTAATCCATCACCGTTCTTTAGCCCACTCTGCCACCCCAGTTCAGACATGGCTATATGCAAATCAGTCTGACCCTGTGCCTCATGGGAACAGTCCAGCCCGAACTGCCAAGCCATGTCTTCCCTGGACCGGAAACAAGCTTCCGAGGACCGGTTTCTGGCATTCCAGCCGTCTTCATCCCGGCTTGCTTGAATCCAGTGGCAAAGTGAGCAAGGGACTCACGTCTGAGCATACCCTGCCACACTTATGGCGGCCAAAAGCGGTACAAAAGGGGGTGGTGATGGAGGGAGCATCTGTATCAATCAAACACTCACACCCAGTCAAAAGATCTGGGTTTAATCCATCACCGTTCTTTAGCCCACTCTGCCGCCCCAGTTCAGACATGGCTATATGCAAATCAGTCTGACCCTGTGCCTCATGGGAACAGTCCAGCCCGAACTGCCAAGCCTTGTCTTCCCTGGACCGGAAACAAGCTTCCAGGACCGGTTTCTGGCATTCCAGCCGTCTTCAGCCCGGCTTGCTTGAATCCAGTGGCAAAGTGAGCAAGGGACTCACGTCTGAGCATACCCTGCCACACTTATGGTGGCCAAAAGCAGTACAAAAGGGGGTGGTGATGGAGGGAGCATCTGAATCAATCAAACACTCACACCCAGTCAAAAGATCTGGGTTTAATCCATCACCGTTCTTTAGCCCACTCTGCCACCCCAGTTCAGACATGGCTATATGCAAATCAGTCTGACCCTGTGCCTCATGGGAACAGTCCAGCCCGAACTGCCAAGCCATGTCTTCCCTGGACCGGAAACAAGCTTCCGAGGACTGGTTTCTGGCATTCCAGCCGTCTTCAGCCCGGCTTGCTTGAATCCAGTGACAAAGTGAGCAAGGGACTCACGTCTGAGCATACCCTGCCACACTTATGGCAGCAAAAAGCGGTACAAAAGGGGGTGGTAATGGAGGGAGCATCTGAATCAATCAAACACTCACACCCAGTCAAAAGATCTGGGTTTAATCCATCACCGTTCTTTAGCCCACTCTGCCACCCCAGTTCAGACATGGCTATATGCAAATCAGTCAGACCCTGTGCCTCTTGGGAACAGTCCAGCCCGAACTGCCAAGCCATGTCTTCCCTGGACCGGAAACAAGCTTCCGAGGACCTGTTTCTGACATTCCAGCCGTCTTCAGCCTGGCTTGCTTGAATCCAGTGGCAAAGTGAGCAAGGGACTCACGTCTGAGCATATCCTGCCACACTTATGGCGGCCAAATGCAGTACAAAAGGGGGTGGTGATGTAGGGAGCATCTGAATCAATCAAACACTCATACCCAGTCAAAAGATCTGGGTTTAATCCATCGCCGTTCTTTAGCCCACTCTGCCACCCCAGTTCAGATATGGCTATCTGCAAATCAGTCTGACCCTGTGCCTCATGGGAACAGTCCAGCCCGAACTGCCAAGCCATGTCTTCCCTGGACCGGAAACAAGCTTCTGAGGACCGGTTTCTGGCATTCCAGCCGTCTTCAGCCCGGCTTGCTTGAATCCAGTGGCAAAGTGAGCAAGGGACTCACGTCTGAGCATACCCTGCCACACTTATGGCAGCCAAAGCGGTACAAAAGGGGGTGGTGATGGAGGGAGCATCTGAATCAATCAAACACTCACACCCAGTCAAAAGATCTGGGTTTAATCCATCACTGTTCTTTAGCCCACTCTGCCACCCCAGTTCAGACATGGCTATATGCAAATCAGTCTGACCCTGTGCCTCATGGGAACAGTCCAGCCCGAACTGCCAAGCCATGTCTTCCCTGGACCGGAAACAAGCTTCCGAGGACCGGTTTCTGGCATTCCAGCCGTCTTCAGCCCGGCTTGCTTGAATCCAGTGGCAAAGTGAGCAAGGGACTCACGTCTGAGCATACCCTGCCACACTTATGGCGGCCAAAAGCGGTACAAAAGGGGGTGGTGATGGAGGGAGCATCTGAATCAATCAAACACTCACACCCAGTCAAAAGATCTGGGTTTAATCTATCACCGTTCTTTAGCCCACTCTGCCACCCCAGTTCAGACATGGCTATATGCAATTCAGTCTGACCCTGTGCCTCATGGGAACAGTCCAGCCCGAACTGCCAAGCCATGTCTTCCCTGGACCGGAAACAAGCTTCTGAGGACCGGTTTCTGGCATTCCAGCCGTCTTCAGCCCGGCTTGCTTGAATCCAGTGGCAAAGTGAGCAAGGGACTCACGTCTGAGCATACCCTGCCACACTTATGGCAGCCAAAGCGGTACAAAAGGGGGTGGTGATGGAGGGAGCATCTGAATCAATCAAACACTCACACCCAGTCAAAAGATCTGGGTTTAATCCATCACTGTTCTTTAGCCCACTCTGCCACCCCAGTTCAGACATGGCTATATGCAAATCAGTCTGACCCTGTGCCTCATGGGAACAGTCCAGCCCGAACTGCCAAGCCATGTCTTCCCTGGACCGGAAACAAGCTTCCGAGGACCGGTTTCTGGCATTCCAGCCGTCTTCAGCCCGGCTTGCTTGAATCCAGTGGCAAAGTGAGCAAGGGACTCACGTCTGAGCATACCCTGCCACACTTATGGCGGCCAAAAGCGGTACAAAAGGGGGTGATGATGGAGGGAGCATCTGAATCAATCAAACACTCACACCCAGTCAAAAGATCTGGGTTTAATCCATCACCGTTCTTTAGCCCACTCTGCCACCCCAGTTCAGACATGGCTATATGCAAATCAGTCTGACCCTGTGCCTCATGGGAACAGTCCAGCCCGAACTGCCAAGCCATGTCTTCCCTGGACCGGAAACAAGCTTCCGAGGACCGGTTTCTGGCATTCCAGCCGTCTTCAGCCCGGCTTGCTTGAATCCAGTGGCAAAGTGAGCAAGGGACTCACGTCTGAGCATACCCTGCTACACTTATGGCGGCCAAAAGCGGTACAAAAGGGGGTGGTGATGGAGGGAGCATCTGAATCAATCAAACACTCACACCCAGTCAAAAGATCTGGGTTTAATCCATCACCGTTCTTTAGCCCACTCTGCCACCCCAGTTCAGACATGGCTATATGCAAATCAGTCTGACCCTGTGCCTCATGGGAACAGTCCAGCCCGAACTGCCAAGCCATGTCTTCCCTGGACCGGAAACAAGCTTCCGAGGACCGGTTTCTGGCATTCCAGCCGTCTTCAGCCCGGCTTGCTTGAATCCAGTGGCAAAGTGAGCAAGGGACTCACGTCTGAGCATACCCTGCCACACTTATGGCGGCCAAAAGCGGTACAAAAGGGGGTGGTGATGGAGGGAGCATCTGTATCAATCAAACACTCACACCCAGTCAAAAGATCTGGGTTTAATCCATCACCGTTCTTTAGCCCACTCTGCCGCCCCAGTTCAGACATGGCTATATGCAAATCAGTCTGACCCTGTGCCTCATGGGAACAGTCCAGCCCGAACTGCCAAGCCTTGTCTTCCCTGGACCGGAAACAAGCTTCCAGGACCGGTTTCTGGCATTCCAGCCGTCTTCAGCCCGGCTTGCTTGAATCCAGTGGCAAAGTGAGCAAGGGACTCACGTCTGAGCATACCCTGCCACACTTATGGTGGCCAAAAGCAGTACAAAAGGGGGTGGTGATGGAGGGAGCATCTGAATCAATCAAACACTCACACCCAGTCAAAAGATCTGGGTTTAATCCATCACCGTTCTTTAGCCCACTCTGCCACCCCAGTTCAGACATGGCTATATGCAAATCAGTCTGACCCTGTGCCTCATGGGAACAGTCCAGCCCGAACTGCCAAGCCATGTCTTCCCTGGACCGGAAACAAGCTTCCGAGGACTGGTTTCTGGCATTCCAGCAGTCTTCAGCCCGGCTTGCTTGAATCCAGTGACAAAGTGAGCAAGGGACTCACGTCTGAGCATACCCTGCCACACTTATGGCAGCAAAAAGCGGTACAAAAGGGGGTGGTAATGGAGGGAGCATCTGAATCAATCAAACACTCACACCCAGTCAAAAGATCTGGGTTTAATCCATCACCGTTCTTTAGCCCACTCTGCCACCCCAGTTCAGACATGGCTATATGCAAATCAGTCAGACCCTGTGCCTCTTGGGAACAGTCCAGCCCGAACTGCCAAGCCATGTCTTCCCTGGACCGGAAACAAGCTTCCGAGGACCTGTTTCTGACATTCCAGCCGTCTTCAGCCTGGCTTGCTTGAATCCAGTGGCAAAGTGAGCAAGGGACTCACGTCTGAGCATACCCTGCCACACTTATGGCGGCCAAATGCAGTACAAAAGGGGGTGGTGATGTAGGGAGCATCTGAATCAATCAAACACTCATACCCAGTCAAAAGATCTGGGTTTAATCCATCGCCGTTCTTTAGCCCACTCTGCCACCCCAGTTCAGATATGGCTATCTGCAAATCGGTCTGACCCTGTGCCTCATGGGAACAGTCCAGCCCGAACTGCCAAGCCATGTCTTCCCTGGACCGGAAACAAGCTTCTGAGGACCGGTTTCTGGCATTCCAGCCGTCTTCAGCCCGGCTTGCTTGAATCCAGTGGCAAAGTGAGCAAGGGACTCACGTCTGAGCATACCCTGCCACACTTATGGCAGCCAAAGCGGTACAAAAGGGGGTGGTGATGGAGGGAGCATCTGAATCAATCAAACACTCACACCCAGTCAAAAGATCTGGGTTTAATCCATCACTGTTCTTTAGCCCACTCTGCCACCCCAGTTCAGACATGGCTATATGCAAATCAGTCTGACCCTGTGCCTCATGGGAACAGTCCAGCCCGAACTGCCAAGCCATGTCTTCCCTGGACCGGAAACAAGCTTCCGAGGACCGGTTTCTGGCATTCCAGCCGTCTTCAGCCCGGCTTGCTTGAATCCAGTGGCAAAGTGAGCAAGGGACTCACGTCTGAGCATACCCTGCCACACTTATGGCGGCCAAATGCAGTACAAAAGGGGGTGGTGATGTAGGGAGCATCTGAATCAATCAAACACTCATACCCAGTCAAAAGATCTGGGTTTAATCCATCACCGTTCTTTAGCCCACTCTGCCACCCCAGTTCAGACATGGCTATATGCAAATCAGTCAGACCCTGTGCCTCTTGGGAACAGTCCAGCCCGAACTGCCAAGCCATGTCTTCCCTGGACCGGAAACAAGCTTCCGAGGACCTGTTTCTGACATTCCAGCCGTCTTCAGCCTGGCTTGCTTGAATCCAGTGGCAAAGTGAGCAAGGGACTCACGTCTGAGCATACCCTGCCACACTTATGGCGGCCAAATGCAGTACAAAAGGGGGTGGTGATGTAGGGAGCATCTGAATCAATCAAAAACTCATACCCAGTCAAAAGATCTGGGTTTAATCCATCGCCGTTCTTTAGCCCACTCTGCCACCCCAGTTCAGATATGGCTATCTGCAAATCAGTCTGACCCTGTGCCTCATGGGAACAGTCCAGCCCGAACTGCCAAGCCATGTCTTCCCTGGACCGGAAACAAGCTTCTGAGGACCGGTTTCTGGCATTCCAGCCGTCTTCAGCCCGGCTTGCTTGAATCCAGTGGCAAAGTGAGCAAGGGACTCACGTCTGAGCATACCCTGCCACACTTATGGCAGCCAAAGCGGTACAAAAGGGGGTGGTGATGGAGGGAGCATCTGAATCAATCAAACACTCACACCCAGTCAAAAGATCTGGGTTTAATCCATCACTGTTCTTTAGCCCACTCTGCCACCCCAGTTCAGACATGGCTATATGCAAATCAGTCTGACCCTGTGCCTCATGGGAACAGTCCAGCCCGAACTGCCAAGCCATGTCTTCCCTGGACCGGAAACAAGCTTCCGAGGACCGGTTTCTGGCATTCCAGCCGTCTTCAGCCCGGCTTGCTTGAATCCAGTGGCAAAGTGAGCAAGGGACTCACGTCTGAGCATACCCTGCCACACTTATGGCGGCCAAAAGCGGTACAAAAGGGGGTGGTGATGGAGGGAGCATCTGAATCAATCAAACACTCACACCCAGTCAAAAGATCTGGGTTTAATCTATCACCGTTCTTTAGCCCACTCTGCCACCCCGGTTCAGACATGGCTATATGCAATTCAGTCTGACCCTGTGCCTCATGGGAACAGTCCAGCCCGAACTGCCAAGCCATGTCTTCCCTGGACCGGAAACAAGCTTCCGACGACTGGTTTCTGGCATTCCAGCCGTCTTCAGCCTGGCTTGCTTGAATCCAGTGGCAAAGTGAGCAAGGGACTCACGTCTGAGCATACCCTGCCACACTTATGGCGGCCAAAAGCGGTACAAAAGGGGGTGATGATGGAGGGAGCATCTGAATCAATCAAACACTCACACCCAGTCAAAAGATCTGGGTTTAATCCATCACCGTTCTTTAGCCCACTCTGCCACCCCAGTTCAGACATGGCTATATGCAAATCAGTCTGACCCTGTGCCTCATGGGAACAGTCCAGCCCGAACTGCCAAGCCATGTCTTCCCTGGACCGGAAACAAGCTTCCGAGGACCGGTTTCTGGCATTCCAGCCGTCTTCAGCCCGGCTTGCTTGAATCCAGTGGCAAAGTGAGCAAGGGACTCACGTCTGAGCATACCCTGCTACACTTATGGCGGCCAAAAGCGGTACAAAAGGGGGTGGTGATGGAGGGAGCATCTGAATCAATCAAACACTCACACCCAGTCAAAAGATCTGGGTTTAATCCATCACCGTTCTTTAGCCCACTCTGCCACCCCAGTTCAGACATGGCTATATGCAAATCAGTCTGACCCTGTGCCTCATGGGAACAGTCCAGCCCGAACTGCCAAGCCATGTCTTCCCTGGACCGGAAACAAGCTTCCGAGGACCGGTTTCTGGCATTCCAGCCGTCTTCAGCCCGGCTTGCTTGAATCCAGTGGCAAAGTGAGCAAGGGACTCACGTCTGAGCATACCCTGCCTCACTTATGGCGGCCAAAAGCGGTACAAAAGGGGGTGGTGATGGAGGGAGCATCTGTATCAATCAAACACTCACACCCAGTCAAAAGATCTGGGTTTAATCCATCACCGTTCTTTAGCCCACTCTGCCGCCCCAGTTCAGACATGGCTATATGCAAATCAGTCTGACCCTGTGCCTCATGGGAACAGTCCAGCCCGAACTGCCAAGCCTTGTCTTCCCTGGACCGGAAACAAGCTTCCAGGACCGGTTTCTGGCATTCCAGCCGTCTTCAGCCCGGCTTGCTTGAATCCAGTGGCAAAGTGAGCAAGGGACTCACGTCTGAGCATACCCTGCCACACTTATGGTGGCCAAAAGCAGTACAAAAGGGGGTGGTGATGGAGGGAGCATCTGAATCAATCAAACACTCACACCCAGTCAAAAGATCTGGGTTTAATCCATCACCGTTCTTTAGCCCACTCTGCCACCCCAGTTCAGACATGGCTATATGCAAATCAGTCTGACCCTGTGCCTCATGGGAACAGTCCAGCCCGAACTGCCAAGCCATGTCTTCCCTGGACCGGAAACAAGCTTCCGAGGACTGGTTTCTGGCATTCCAGCCGTCTTCAGCCCGGCTTGCTTGAATCCAGTGACAAAGTGAGCAAGGGACTCACGTCTGAGCATACCCTGCCACACTTATGGCAGCCAAAAGCGGTACAAAAGGGGGTGGTAATGGAGGGAGCATCTGAATCAATCAAACACTCACACCCAGTCAAAAGATCTGGGTTTAATCCATCACCGTTCTTTAGCCCACTCTGCCACCCCAGTTCAGACATGGCTATATGCAAATCAGTCTGACCCTGTGCCTCTTGGGAACAGTCCAGCCCGAACTGCCAAGCCATGTCTTCCCTGGACCGGAAACAAGCTTCCGAGGACCTGTTTCTGACATTCCAGCCGTCTTCAGCCTGGCTTGCTTGAATCCAGTGGCAAAGTGAGCAAGGGACTCACGTCTGAGCATACCCTGCCACACTTATGGCGGCCAAATGCAGTACAAAAGGGGGTGGTGATGTAGGGAGCATCTGAATCAATCAAACACTCATACCCAGTCAAAAGATCTGGGTTTAATCCATCACCGTTCTTTAGCCCACTCTGCCACCTCAGTTCAGACATGGCTATCTGCAAATCAGTCTGACCCTGTGCCTCATGGGAACAGTCCAGCCCGAACTGCCAAGCCATGTCTTCCCTGGACCGGAAACAAGCTTCTGAGGACCGGTTTCTGGCATTCCAGCCGTCTTCAGCCCGGCTTGCTTGAATCCAGTGGCAAAGTGAGCAAGGGACTCACGTCTGAGCATACCCTGCCACACTTATGGCGGCCAAAAGCGGTACAAAAGGGGGTGGTGATGGAGAGAGCATCTGAATCAATCAAACACTCACACCCAGTCAAAAGATCTGGGTTTAATCCATCACCGTTCTTTAGCCCACTCTGCCACCCCAGTTCAGACATGGCTATATGCAAATCAGTCTGACCCTGTGCCTCATGGGAACAGTCCAGCCCGAACTGCCAAGCCATGTCTTCCCTGGACCGGAAACAAGCTTCCGAGGCCCAAAACCACCCTTTTTTCTCGGGGTAGAAGAATCCAATTCTGGATTGTGTTATCCCGGATGAAGACTGGCTCTCTCATTTTAGCGAGATTTACGGTTATGGGGGCCAGGGACAAGGTGAAAGTCTGAAGGTGCCTATTCAGCAATCACATCCCTTAATAGTTGTAGTTGATAAGGTACATGGGGCAATGAAAGAAATGTTCAAAAATTAAGCCCCGGGACCTGATGGGGTCCCATCGGACTTATATAGTATTTATCCTAATTTCTGGGCCAAGATCTTCACAAATGTTTATAATGTTTCCAGTGAAAATGGTTTTCCGGCTTCCTGGGCCACTTCGACCATAATACCAGTGTTTAAAAAGGGTGACAGGAGAGACCCCTCTTGCTACAGACCCATCTCTCTGATAGACTCTGCTGTAAAAATCTTGGGCCGAGTCATTTTACGTAAACTGAGAGATTGGCTGGTCGATAGACGGGTTCTCTCCAACCTTCAATATGGCTTCAGGGAGAAGAGAAGCACTGTAGATCAATGTCTTAACTTGCACCTCTTGATAGACAAATACACTTTGGCAAAAGAGGGGTCCCTGTACATGGGGTTTATGGACCTTCCTTCTGCCTTTGACCTCGTTAACCGGGAAAAACTATGGTCAATGTTGCTGGATCTAGGTATCGACCCTCCATTGGTAAATTTCTTAGCTTTTAGCTTCAGTCAGGGTCACACAGGATGGCAGCTGCACTACACACTTTAGGTCAGAGCGAGGAGTTAGGCAGGGCTGTATTCTGCCCCCCCTCCTTTTTACTTTATATATTAATGCATTGGAGAAATCATTGGCGGGGGCATGTCTGGATGTACCGCGAGCAGGAGATGCGGTAATCCCGGTTCTTCTGTACGCGGATGACGCTGTCCTATTGTCCCGTACTGGCCTTGGCCTTCCGAGGCTTTTGGATTGTTTCGGCGACTTTATGGTGTCGCTAGAGCTGAAGGTAAATAGTAAAAAATCCCATGTTATGGTGGCTAGCAAGCGCCAGAGGAGTATCAAGCCTCGTCCCTTTTTCTGTAATGGAGCTGAGGTTACCAAGGTCCCCGTGTTCACTTATTTAGGGATACTTTTTGACGAGAAGGGCACTTGGGGAGCCCAACAGAATATAAAATGTAACGCTGTCATGAGGTCCTCTGCTGCATTGATGGGCTTTACCAAGAGGTTGGGGGCGAGACCGATGGAGGGGCTCTTGAACGTTTATAAAGCCAAGTGCCTCGCCATAGCTACCTATGGTGCCTCGGTCTGGGGTTACACATCGCAGGAAAAGATCCAAGTAGCTGAAAACAAATTATTGAGATCGCTTTTGTCTGTACCCCAATCGATCCCTACTTACTCTGTGAATACGGAACTGGGCTTGGGCTATGTTACCGACCAGCTGAAAGTTGCCCCGCTGATATGCTGGTTAAAGACCTGGTTGAATCAAGAAATCTCTCTTAACCATCAAATCCTACGTGATTGTCTTTCCCTGGATAGGGTTAGTAGGGTGCCTTGGTTAATGTATATTAAAATCATGTTTACTAAACTTGGGCGCCCTGAGCTCTACACTGTACCGGATTCCATTGCCAGGAAAGACATATGCAGGACTAAGAACATTTTTCTTTCTATGCTGACAATGGAGAGGGAGGAGTTAGAGTTATTGAAACCAACTGTTAAAGCTAATTATATTTTGCAAATCTCCCCTTCCCTCAAACCATATTTAATAACTGTCACTAGACCATTTTACCGCCAGCTTTTAATTAGATTTTGATTCAATCTTATCCATTTGTCCCTTGGCGTTTTTCCTAAATGGTGTAAACCTGAAATTAGCAACCCCTGTATTTCCAAAAATAAAATAAAGTTCTTTCCCAAGTGGGGTGGACATGGGTCCTCATGCACAAACACCAGGCTTGGTGTCTGTTCGGACCCACACACCAGCGGTGGGCCTTAAATCACGACCGGGAACGGCCGTTATCAATCCAATCAGTACAGGATATCCTTTCGATTAAGGCCACGGGAAGATGTATTTTTCTCATGTAATTTTAATGGCAGCCTGCCGACAAGTCTCTAGACAGGAACCACATCACAAAAGTCTTTACGCCAGACGCGTTTCGGGACTCAAACTTCCCTTCTTCTGTGGCGAGATGTTGTGGAGAAATGAAAGTACAATTGTATAGCTCACACTTCATTTTAAACACCTGCCGTGTTGGGCGTGGCCCCCCACGGCCTTCTGGATGTCGTAGTGCGCTGCTTCTCTTCCCATGTGGGCGCCCTAATCATTTTCCAAAAATAAAACAAAGTTCTTTCCCAAGTGGGGTGGACATGGGTACTGTGAGTCACCTGCCCCGCTTTCTGGCTGTCACTTCGAGCAAGCGGGCACCACCCTGCAATGGCGCCAACACTCATTCCTTCCTCATGCACAAACACCAGGCTTGGTGTCTGTTCGGACCCGCACACCAGCGGTGGGCCTTAAATCACGACCGGGAACGGCCGTTATCAATCCAACTAGTACAGGATACCCTTTCGATTAAGGCCACAGGAAGATGTATTTTTCTCACGTAATTTTAATGGCAGCCTGCCGACAAGTCACTAGACAGGAACCACATCACAAAAGTCTTTACGCCAGACGCGTTTCTGGACTCAAACTTCCCTTCTTCTGTTGAGAGTTGTTGTGGAGAAACGAAAGCACAATTGTATAGCGCACACTTTATTTTA
This sequence comes from Lissotriton helveticus, assembly GCF_964261635.1. Taxonomy (NCBI): domain Eukaryota; kingdom Metazoa; phylum Chordata; class Amphibia; order Caudata; family Salamandridae; genus Lissotriton; species Lissotriton helveticus. Next base: position 928,329,486 of record NC_136063.1, read on the forward strand.
AACACCTGCTGTGTTGGGCGTGGCCCCCCACGGCCTTCTGGATGTCGTAGTGCGCTGCTTCTCTTCCCATGTGGGCGCGCTAATCAATTTCCAAAAATAAAACAAAGTTCTTTCCCAAGTGGGGTGGACGTGGGTACTGTGAGTCACCTGCCCAGCTTTCTGGCTGTCACTTCGAGCTAGCGGGCACCACCCTGCAATGGCGCCAACACTCATTCCTTCCTCATGCACAAACACCAGGCTTGGTGTCTGTTCGGACCCGCACACCAGCGGTGGGCCTTAAATCACGACCGGAAACGGCCGTGATCAATCCAACCAGTACAGGATACCCTTTCGATTAAGGCCACAGGAAGATGTATTTTTCTCACGTAATTTTAATGGCAGCCTGCCGACAAGTCACTATACAGGAACCACATCACAAAAGTCTTTACGCCAGAGGCGTTTCTGGACTCAAACTTCCCTTCTTCTGTTCAGAGTTGTTGTGGAGAAACGAAAGCACAATTGTATAGCGCACACTTCATTTTAAACACCTGCTGTGTTGGGCGTGGCCCCCCACGGCCTTCTGGATGTCGTAGTGCCCTGCTTCTCTTCCCATGTGCGCACCCTAATCATTTTCCAAAAATAAAATAAAGTTCTTTCCCAAGTGGGGTGGACATGGGTACTGTGAGTCACCTGCCCCGCTTTCTGGCTGTCACTTTGAGCAAGCAGGCACCACCCTGCAATGGCGCCAACACTCATTCCTTCCTCATGCACAAACACCAGGCTTGGTGTCTGTTTGGACCCGCATACCAGAGGTGGGCCTTAAATCACGACCGGGAACGGCCGTTATCAATCCAACCAGTACAGGATACCCTTTTGATTAAGGCCACAGGAAGATGTATTTTCTCACGTAATTTTAATGGCAGCCTGCCGACAAGTCACTAGACAGGAACCACATCGCAAAAGTCTTTACGCCAGACGCGTTTCGGGACTCAAACTTCCCTTCTTCTGTGGCGAGTTGTTGTGGAGAAACGAAAGCACAATTCTATAGCGCGCACTTCATTTTAAACACCTGCCATGTTGGGCATGGCCCCCCATGGCCTTCTGGATGTCGTAGTGCACTGCTTCTCTTCCCATGTGGGCGCGCTAATCATTTTCAAAAAATAAAACAAAGTTCTTTCCCAAGTGGGGTGGACGTGGGTACTGTGAGTCACCTGCCCCGCTTTCTGGCTGTCACTTCGAGCAAGCGGGCACCACCCTGCAATGGCGCCAACACTCATTCCTTCATCATGCACAAACACCAGGCTTGGTGTCTGTTCGGACCCGCACACCAGCGGTGGGCCTTAAATCACAACCGGGAAGGGCCGTTATCAATCCAATCAGTACAGGATATCCTTTCGATTAAGGCCACAGGAAGATGTATTTTTCTCATGTAATTTTAATGGCAGCCTGCCGACAAGTCTCTAGACAGGAACCACATCACAAAAGTCTTTTTGCCAGACTCGTTTCGGGACTCAAACTTCTCTTCTTCTGTGGCGAGTTGTTGTGGAGAAACGAAAGCACAATTGTATAGCGCACACTTCATTTTAAACACCTGCCGTGTTGGGCGTGGCCCCCCACGGCCTTCTGGATGTCGTAGTGCGCTGCTTCTCTTCCCATGTGGGCGCCCTAATCATTTTCCAAAAATAAAACAAAGTTCTTTCCCAAGTGGGGTGGACATGGGTACTGTGAGTCACCTGCCCCGCTTTCTGGCTGTCACTTCGAGCAAGCGGGCACCACCCTGCAATGGCGCCAACACTCATTCCTTCCTCATGCACAAACACCAGGCTTGGTGTCTGTTCGGACCCGCACACCAGCGGTGGGCCTTAAATCACGACCGGTAACGGCCGTTATCAATCCAACCAGTACAGGATACCCTTTCGATTAAGGCCACAGGAAGATGTATTTTTCTCACGTAATTTTAATGGCAGCCTGCCGACAAGTCACTAGACAGGAACCACATCACAAAAGTCTTTACACCAGACGCGTTTCTGGACTCAAACTTCCCTTCTTCTTTTGAGAGTTGTGGAGAAACGAAAGCACAATTGTATAGCGCACACTTCATTTTAAACACCTGCTGTGTTGGTCGTGGCCCCCCATGGCCTTCTGGATGTCGTAGTGCGCTGCTTCTCTTCCCATGTGGGCACCCTAATCATTTTCCAAAAATAAAATAATGTTCTTTCCCAAGTGGGGTGGACATGGGTACTGTGAGTCACCTGCCCCGCTTTCTGGCTGTCACTTCGAGCAAGCGGGCACCACCCTGCAATGGCGCCAACACTCATTCCTTCCTAATGCACAAACACCAGGCTTGGTGTCTGTTCGGACCCGCACACCAGCGGTGGGCCTTAAATCACGACCGGGAACGGCCGTTATTAATCCAACCAGTACAGGATACCCTTTCGATTAAGGCCACAGGAAGATGTATTTTTCTCACGTAATTTTAATGACAGCCTGCCGACAAGTCAGTAGACAGGAACCACATCACAAAAGTCTTTACGCCAGACGCGTTTCGGGACTCAAAGTTCCCTTCTTCTGTTGAGAGTTGTTGTGGAGAAACGAAAGCACAATTGTATAGCGCACACTTCATTTTAAACACCTGCTGTGTTGGGCGTGGCCCCCACGGCCTTATGGATGTCGTAGTGCGCTGCTTCTCTTCCCATGTTGGCGCGCTAATCATTTTCCAAAAATAAAACAAAGTTCTTTCCCAAGTGGGGTGGACGTGGGTACTGTGAGTCACCTGCCCAGCTTTCTGGCTGTCACTTAGAGCTAGCGGGCACCACCCTGAAATGGCGCCAACACTCATTCCTTCCTCATGCACAAACACCAGGCTTGGTGTCTGTTTGGACCCGCACAGCAGCGGTGGGCCTTAAATCACGACCGGGAACGGCCGTTATCAATCCAACCAGTACAGGATACCCTTTCGATTAAGGCCACAGGATGATGTATTTTTCTCACGTAATTTTAATGGCAGCCTGCCGACAAGTCACTAGACTTAAACCACATCACAAAAGTCTTTACGCAGGACGCGTTTCGGGACTCAAACTTCCCTTCTTCTGTAGTGAGTTGTTGTGGAGAAACGAAAGCACAATTGTATAGCGCACACTTCATTTTAAACACCTGCCATGTTGGGCATGGCCCCCCATGGCCTTCTGGATGTCGTAGTGCACTGCTTCTCTTCCCATGTGGGCGCGCTAATCATTTTCCAAAAATAAAACAAAGTTCTTTCCCCAGTGGGGTGGACGTGGGTACTGTGAGTCACCTGCCCCGCTTTCTGGCTGTCACTTCGAGCAAGCGGGCACCACCCTGCAATGGCGCCAACACTCATTCCTTCCTCATGCACAAACACTAGGCTTGGTGTCTGTTCGGACCCGCACACCAGCGGTGGGCCTTAAATCACGACCGGGAAGGGCCGTTATCAATCCAATCAGTACAGGATATCCTTTCGATTAAGGCCACGGGAAGATGTATTTTTCTCATGTAATTTTAATGGCAGCCTGCCGACAAGTCTCTAGACAGGAACCACATCACAAAAGTCTTTACGCCAGACGCGTTTCGGGACTCAAACTTCCCTTCTTCTGTGGCGAGATGTTGTGGAGAAATGAAAGTACAATTGTATAGCTCACACTTCATTTTAAACACCTGCCGTGTTGGGCGTGGCCCCCCACGGCCTTCTGGATGTCGTAGTGCGCTGCTTCTCTTCCCATGTGGGCGCCCTAATCATTTTCCAAAAATAAAACAAAGTTCTTTCCCAAGTGGGGTGGACATGGGTACTGTGAGTCACCTGCCCCGCTTTCTGGCTGTCACTTCGAGCAAGCGGGCACCACCCTGCAATGGCGCCAACACTCATTCCTTCCTCATGCACAAACACCAGGCTTGGTGTCTGTTCGGACCCGCACACCAGCGGTGGGCCTTAAATCACGACCGGGAACGGCCGTTATCAATCCAACTAGTACAGGATACCCTTTCGATTAAGGCCACAGGAAGATGTATTTTTCTCACGTAATTTTAATGGCAGCCTGCCGACAAGTCACTAGACAGGAACCACATCACAAAAGTCTTTACGCCAGACGCGTTTCTGGACTCAAACTTCCCTTCTTCTTTTGAGAGTTGTTGTGGAGAAACGAAAGCACAATTGTATAGCGCACACTTCATTTTAAACACCTGCTGTGTTGGGCGTGGCCCCCCACGGCCTTCTGGATGTCGTAGTGCGCTGCTTCTCTTCCCATGTGGGCACCCTAATCATTTTCCAAAAATAAAATAAAGTTCTTTCCCAAGTGGGGTGGACATGGGTACTGTGAGTCACCTGCCCCGCTTTCTGGCTGTCACTTCGAGCAATCGGGCACCACCCTGCAATGGCGCCAACACTCATTCCTTCCTCATGCACAAACACCAGGCTTGGTGTCTGTTCGGACCCGCACACCAGCGGTGGGCCTTAAATCACGACCGGGAACGGCTGTTATCAATCCAACCAGTACAGGATACCCTTTCGATTAAGGCCACAGGAAGATGTATTTTTCTCACGTAATTTTAATGGCAGCCTGCCGACAAGTCACTAGACAGGAACCACATCACAAACGTCTTTACGCCAGACGCGTTTCTGGACTCAAACTTCCCTTCTTCTGTTGAGAGTTGTTGTGGAGAAACAATAGCACAATTGTATAGCGCACACTTCATTTTAAACACCTGCTGTGTTGGGCGTGGCCCCCCACGGCCTTCTGGATGTCGTAGTGCGCTGCTTCTCTTCCCATGTGGGCGCCCTAATCAATTTCCAAAAGAAAAACAAAGTTGTTTCCCAAGTGGGGTAGACGTGGGTACTGTGAGTCACCTGCCCAGCTTTCTGGCTGTCACTTCGAGCTAGCGGGCACCACCCTGCAATGGCGCCAACACTCATTCCTTCCTCATGCACAAACACCAGGCTTGGTGTCTGTTCGGACCCGCACACCAGTGGTGTGCCTTAAATCACGACCGGGAACGGCCGTTTTCAATCCAACCAGTACAGGATACCCTTTCGATTAAGGCCACAGGATGATGTATTTTTCTCACGTAATTTTAATGACAGCCTGCCGACAAGTCACTAGACTTAAACCACATCACAATAGTCTTTACGCCAGACGCGTTTCGGGACTCAAACTTCCCTTCTTCTGTGGCGAGTTGTTGTGGAGAAACGAAAGCACAATTGTATAGCGCACACTTCATTTGAAACACCTGCCGTGTAGGGCATGGCCCCCCATGGCCTTCTGGATGTCGTAGTGCACTGCTTCTCTTCCCATGTGGGCGCGCTAATCATTTTCCAAAAATAAAACAAAGTTCTTTCCCAAGTGGGGTGGACGTGGGTACTGTGAGTCACCTGCGCCGCTTTCTGGCTGTCACTTCGCGCAAGCGGGCACCACCCTGCAATGGCGCCAACACTCATTCCTTCCTCATGCACATACACCAGGCTTGGTGTCTGTTCGGACCCGCACACCAGCGGTGGGCCTTAAATCACGACCGGGAAGGGCCGTTATCAATCCAATCAGTACAGGATATCCTTTCGATTAAGGCCACAGGAAGATGTATTTTTCTCATGTAATTTTAATGGCAGCCTGCCGACAAGTCACTAGACAGGAACCACATCACACAAGTCTTTACGCCAGACGCGTTTCTGGACTCAAACTTCCCTTCTTCTTTTGAGAGTTGTTGTGGAGAAACGAAAGCACAATTGTATAGCGCACACTTCATTTTAAACACCTGCTGTGTTGGGCGTGGCCCCCCACGGCCTTCTGGATGTCGTAGTGCGCTGCTTCTCTTCCCATGTGGGCACCCTAATCATTTTCCAAAAATAAAATAAAGTTCTTTCCCAAGTGGGGTGGACATGGGTACTGTGAGTCACCTGCCCCGCTTTCTGGCTGTCACTTCGAGCAATCGGGCACCATCCTGCAATGGCGCCAACACTCATTCCTTCCTCATGCACAAACACCAGGCTTGGTGTCTGTTCGGACCCGCACACCAGCGGTGGGCCTTAAATCACGACCGGGAACGGCCGTTATCAATCCAACCAGTACAGGATACCCTTTCGATTAAGGCCACAGGAAGATGTATTTTTCTCACGTAATTTTAATGGCAGCCTGCCGACAAGTCACTAGACAGGAACCACATCACAAACGTCTTTACGCCAGACGCGTTTCTGGACTCAAACTTCCCTTCTTCTGTTGAGAGTTGTTGTGGAGAAACGAAAGCACAATTGTATAGCGCACACTTCATTTTAAACACTTGCTGTGTTGGGCGTGGCCCCCCACGGCCTTCTGGATGTCGTAGTGCGCTGCTTCTCTTCCCATGTGGGGGCGCTAATCAATTTCCAAAAATAAAACAAAGTTCTTTCCCAAGTGGGGTGGACGTGGGTACTGTGAGTCACCTGCCCAGCTTTCTGGCTGTCACTTCGAGCTAGCGGGCACCACCCTGCAATGGCGTCAACACTCATTCCTTCCTCATGCACAAACACCAGGCTTGGTGTCTGTTCGGACCCGCACACCAGCGGTGGGCCTTAAATCACGACCGGGAACGGCCGTTATCAATCCAACCAGTACAGGATACCCTTTCGATTAAGGCCACAGGATGATGTATTTTTCTCACGTAATTTTAATGACAGCCTGCCGACAAGTCACTAGACTTAAACCACATCACAAAAGTCTTTACGCCAGACTCGTTTCGGGACTCAAACTTCCCTTCTTCTGTGGCGAGTTGTTGTGGAGAAACAAAAGCACAATTGTATAGCGCACACTTCATTTGAAACACCTGCCGTGTTGGGCATGGCCCCCCATGGCCTTCTGGATGTCGTAGTGCACCGCTTCTCTTCCCATGTGGGCACGCTAATCATTTTCCAAAAATAAAACAAAGTTCTTTCCCAAGTGGGGTGGACGTGGGTACTGTGAGTCACCTGCCCCGCTTTCTGGCTGTCACTTCGCGCAAGGGGGCACCACCCTGCAATGGCGCCAACACTCATTCCTTCCTCGTGCACATACACCAGGCTTGGTGTCTGTTCGGACCCGCACACCAGCGGTGGGCCTTAAATCACGACCGGGAAGGGCCGTTATCAATCCAATCAGTACAGGATATCCTTTCGATTAAGGCCACAGGAAGATGTATTTTTCTCATGTAATTTTAATGGCAGCCTGCCGACAAGTCACTAGACAGGAACCACATCACAAAAGTCTTTACGCCAGACGCGTTTCGGGACTCAAACTTCCCTTCTTCTGTGGCGAGATGTTGTGGAGAAATGAAAGCACAATTGTATAGCGCACACTTCATTTTAAACACCTGCCGTGTTGGGCGTGGCCCCCCACGGCCTTCTGGATGTCGTAGTGCGCTGCTTCTCTTCCCATGTGGGCGCCCTAATCATTTTCCAAAAATAAAACAAAGTTCTTTCCCAAGTGGGGTGGACGTGGGTACTGTGAGTCACCTGCCCCGCTTTCTGGCTGTCACTTCGAGCAAGCGGGCACCACCCTGCAATGGTGCCAACACTCATTCCTTCCTCATGCACAAACACCAGGCTTGGTGTCTGTTCGGACCTGCACACCAGCAGTGGGCCTTAAATCACGACCGGGAACGGCCGTTATCAATCCAACCAGTACAGGATACCCTTTTGATTAAGGCCACAGGAAGATGTATTTTTCTCACGTAATTTTAATGGCAGCCTGCCGACAAGTCACTAGACAGGAACCACATCACAAAAGTCTTTACGCCAGACGCGTTTCTGGACTCAAACTTCCCTTCTTCTTTTGAGAGTTGTTGTGGAGAAACGAAAGCACAATTGTATAGCGCACACTTCATTTTAAACACCTGCTGTGTTGGGCGTGGCCCCCACGGCCTTCTGGATGTCGTAGTGCGCTGCTTCTCTTCCCATGTGGGCACCCTAATCATTTTCCAAAAATAAAATAAAGTTATTTCCCAAGTGGGGTGGACATGGGTACTGTGAGTCACCTGCCCCGCTTTCTGGCTGTCACTTCGAGCAAGCGGGCACCACCCTGCAATGGCGCCAACACTCATTCCTTCCTCATGCACAAACACCAGGCTTGGTGTCTGTTCGGACCCGCACACCAGCGGTGGGCCTTAAATCACGACCGGGAACGGCCGTTATCAATCCAACCAGTACAGGATACCCTTTCGATTAAGGCCACAGGAAGATGTATTTTTCTCACGTAATTTTAATGGCAGCCTGCCGACAAGTCACTAGACAGGAACCACATCACAAAGTCTTTACGCCAGACGCGTTTCTGGACTCAAACTTCCCTTCTTCTGTTGAGAGTTGTTGTGGAGAAACGAAAGCACAATTGTATAGCGCACACTTCATTTTAAAAACCTGCTGTGTTCGGCGTGGCCCCCCACGGCCTTCTGGATGTCGTAGTGCGCTGCTTCTCTTCCCATGTGGGCGCGCTAATTAATTTCCAAAAATAAAACAAAGTTCTTTCCCAAGTGGGGTGGACGTGGGTACTGTGAGTCACCTGCCCAGCTTTCTGGCTGTCACTTCGAGCTAGCGGGCACCACCCTGCAATGGCGCCAACACTCATTCCTTCCTCATGCACAAACACCAGGCTTGGTGTCTGTTCGGACCCGCACACCAGCGGTGGGCCTTAAATCACGACCGGGAACGGCCGTTATCAATCCAACCAGTACAGGATACCCTTTCGATTAAGGCCACAGGATGATGTATTTTTCTCACGTAATTTTAATGACAGCCTGCCGACAAGTCACTAGACTTAAACCACATCACAAAAGTCTTTACGCCAGACGCGTTTCGGGACTCAAACTTCCCTTCTTCTTTTGAGAGTTGTGAAGAAACGAAAGCACAATTGTATAGCGCACACTTTATTTTAAACACCTGCTGTGTTGGGCGTGGCCCCCCACGGCCTTCTGGATGTCGTAGTGCGCTGCTTCTCTTCCCATGTTGGCGCGCTAATCATTTTCCAAAAATAAAACAAAGTTCTTTCCCAAGTGGGGTGGACGTGGGTACTGTGAGTCACCTGCCCAGCTTTCTGGCTGTCACTTCGAGCTAGCGGGCACCACCCTGCAATGGCGCCAACACTCATTCCTTCCTCATGCACAAACACCAGGCTTGGTGTCTGTTTGGACCCGCACAGCAGCGGTGGGCCTTAAATCACGACCGGGAACGGCCGTTATCAATCCAACCAGTACAGGATACCCTTTCGATTAAGGCCACAGGATGATGTATTTTTCTCACGTAATTTTAATGGCAACCTGCCGACAAGTCACTAGACTTAAACCACATCACAAAAGTCTTTACGCCAGACGCGTTTCGGGACTCAAACTTCCCTTCTTCTGTGGTGAGTTATTGTGGAGAAACGAAAGCACAATTGTATAGCGCACACTTCATTTTAAACACCTGCCATGTTGGGCATGGCCCCCCATGGCCTTCTGGATGTCGTAGCGCACTGCTTCTCTTCCCATGTGGGCGCGCTAATCATTTTCCAAAAATAAAACAAAGTTCTTTCCCAAGTGGGGTGGACATGGGTACTGTTAGTCACCTGCCCCGCTTTCTGGCTGTCACTTTGAGCAAGCGGGCACCACCCTGCAATGGCGCCAACACTCATTCCTTCCTCATGCACAAACACCAGGCTTGGTGTCTGTTCGGACCCGCACACCTGCGGTGGGCCTTAAATCACGACCGGGAAGGGCCGTTATCAATCCAATCAGTACAGGATATCCTTTCGATTAAGGCCACAGGAAGATGTATTTTTCTCATGTAATTTTAATGGCAGCCTGCCGACAAGTCTCTAGACAGGAACCACATCACAAAAGTCTTTACGCCAGACGCGTTTCGGGACTCAAACTTCCCTTCTTCTGTGGCGAGATGTTGTGGAGAAATGAAAGCACAATTGTATAGCGCACACTTCATTTTAAACACCTGCCGTGTTGGGCGTGGCCCCCCACGGCCTTCTGGATGTCGTAGTGCGCTGCTTCTCTTCCCATGTGGGCGCCCTAATCATTTTCCAAAAATAAAACAAAGTTCTTTCCCAAGTGGGGTGGACATGGGTACTGTGAGTCACCTGCCCCGCTTTCTGGCTGTCACTTCGAGCAAGCGGGCACCACCCTGCAATGGCGCCAACACTCATTCCTTCCTCATGCACAAACACCAGGCTTGGTGTCTGTTCGGACCCGCACACCAGCGGTGGGCCTTAAATCACGACCGGGAACGGCCGTTATCAATCCAACCAGTACAGGATACCCTTTCGATTAAGGCCACAGGAAGATGTATTTTCTCACGTAATTTTAATGGCAGCCTGCCGACAAGTCACTAGACAGGAACCACATCACAAAAGTCTTTACGCCAGACGCGTTTCTGGACTCAAACTTCCCTTCTTCTTTTGAGAGTTGTTGTGGAGAAACGAAAGCACAATTGTATAGCGCACACTTCATTTTAAACACCTGCTGTGTTGGGCGTGGCCCCCCACGGCCTTCTGGATGTCGTAGTGCGCTGCTTCTCTTCCCATGTGGGCACCCTAATCATTTTCCAAAAATAAAATAAAGTTCTTTCCCAAGTGGGGTGGACATTGGTACTGTGAGTCACCTGCCCCGCTTTCTGGCTGTCACTTCGAGCAATCGGGCACAACCCTGCAATGGCGCCAACACTCATTCCTTCCTCATGCACAAACACCAGGCTTGGTGTCTGTTCGGACCCGCACACCAGCGGTGGGCCTTAAATCACGACCGGGAACGGCCGTTATCAATCCAACCAGTACAGGATACCCTTTCGATTAAGGCCACAGGAAGATGTATTTTTCTCACGTAATTTTAATGGCAGCCTGCCGACAAGTCACTAGACAGGAACCACATCACAAACGTCTTTACGCCAGACGCGTTTCTGGAGTCAAACTTCCCTTCTTCTGTTGAGAGTTGTTGTGGAGAAACAAAAGCACAATTGTATAGCGCACACTTAATTTTAAACACCTGCTGTGTTGGGCGTGGCCCCCCACGGCCTTCTGGATGTCGTAGTGCGCTGCTTCTCTTCCCATGCGGGCGCCCTAATCAATTTCCAAAAGAAAAACAAAGTTGTTTCCCAAGTGGGGTGGACGTGGGTACTGTGAGTCACCTGCCCAGCTTTCTGGCTGTCACTTCGAGCTAGCGGGCACCACCCTGCAATGGCGCCAACACTCATTCCTTCCTCATGCACAAACACCAGGCTTGGTGTCTGTTCGGACCCGCACACCAGTGGTGGGCCTTAAATCACGACCGGGAACGGCCGTTTTCAATCCAACCAGTACAGGATACCCTTTCGATTAAGGACACAGGATGATGTATTTTTCTCACGTAATTTTAATGACAGCCTGCCGACAAGTCACTAGACTTAAACCACATCACAAAAGTCTTTACGCCAGACGCGTTTCGGGACTCAAACTTCCCTTCTTCTGTGGCGAGTTGTTGTGGAGAAACGAAAGCACAATTGTATAGCGCACACTTCATTTGAAACACCTGCCGTGTAGGGCATGGCCCCCCATGGCCTTCTGGATGTCGTAGTGCACTGCTTCTCTTCCCATGTGGGCGCGCTAATCATTTTCCAAAAATAAAACAAAGTTCTTTCCCAAGTGGGGTGGACGTGGGTACTGTGAGTCACCTGCGCCGCTTTCTGGCTGTCACTTCGAGCAATCGGGCACCACCCTGCAATGGCGCCAACACTCATTCCTTCCTCATGCACAAACACCAGGCTTGGTGTCTGTTCGGACCCGCACACCAGCGGTGGGCCTTAAATCACGACCGGGAACGGCCGTTATCAATCCAATCAGTACAGGATAGCCTTTCGATTAAGGCCACAGGAAGATGTATTTTTCTCATGTAATTTTAATGGCAGCCTGCCGACAAGTCACTAGACAGGAACCACATCACAAAAGTCTTTACGCCAGACGCGTTTCGGGACTCAAACTTCCCTTCTTCTGTGGCGAGATGTTGTGGAGAAATGAAAGCACAATTGTATAGCGCACACTTCATTTTAAACACCTGCCGTGTTGGGCGTGGCCCCCCACGGCCTTCTGGATGTCGTAGTGTGCTGCTTCTCTTCCCATGTGGGCACCCTAATCATTTTCCAAAAATAAAATAAAGTTCTTTCCCAAGTGGGGTGGACATGGGTACTGTGAGTCACCTGCCCCGCTTTCTGGCTGTCACTTCGAGCAATCGGGCACCACCCTGCAATGGCGCCAACACTCATTCCTTCCTCATGCACAAACACCAGGCTTGGTGTCTGTTCGGACCCGCACACCAGCGGTGGGCCTTAAATCACGACCGGGAACGGCCGTTATCAATCCAACCAGTACAGGATACCCTTTCGATTAAGGCCACAGGAAGATGTATTTTTCTCACGTAATTTTAATGGCAGCCTGCCGACAAGTCACTAGACAGGAACCACATCACAAACGTCTTTACGCCAGACGCGTTTCTGGACTCAAACTTCCCTTCTTCTGTTGAGAGTTGTTGTGGAGAAACGAAAGCACAATTGTATAGCGCACACTTCATTTTAAACACCTGCTGTGTTGGGCGTGGCCCCCCACGGCCTTCTGGATGTCGTAGTGCGCTGCTTCTCTTCCCATGTGGGGGCGCTAATCAATTTCTAAAAATAAAACAAAGTTCTTTCCCAAGTGGGATGGACGTGGGTACTGTGAGTCACCTGCCCAGCTTTCTGGCTGTCACTTCGAGCTAGTGGGCACCACCCTGCAATGGCGCCAACACTCATTCCTTCCTCATGCACAAACACCAGGCTTGGTGTCTGTTCGGACCCGCACACCAGCGGTGGGCCTTAAATCACGACCGGGAACGGCCGTTATCAATCCAACCAGTACAGGATACCCTTTCGATTAAGGCCACAGGATGATGTATTTTTCTCACGTAATTTTAATGACAGCCTGCCGACAAGTCACTAGACTTAAACCACATCACAAAAGTCTTTACGCCAGACGCGTTTCGGGACTCAAACTTCCCTTCTTCTGTGGCGAGTTGTTGTGGAGAAACTAAAGCACAATTGTATAGCGCACACTTCATTTGAAACACCTGCCGTGTTGGGCATGGCCCCCCATGGCCTTCTGGATGTCGTAGTGCACTGCTTCTCTTCCCATGTGGGCGTGCTAATCATTTTCCAAAAATAAAACAAAGTTCTTTCCCAAGTGGGGTGGACGTGGGTACTGTGAGTCACCTGCCCCGCTTTCTGGCTGTCACTTCGCGCAAGCGGGCACCACCCTGCAATGGCGCCAACACTCATTCCTTCCTCATGCACATACACCAGGCTTGGTGTCTGTTCGGACCCGCACACCAGCGGTGGGCCTTAAATCACGACCGGGAAGGGCCGTTATCAATCCTATCAGTACAGGATATCCTTTCGATTAAGGCCACAGGAAGATGTATTTTTCTCATGTAATTTTAATGGCAGCCTGCCGACAAGTCACTAGACAGGAACCACATCACAAAAGTCTTTACGCCAGATGCGTTTCGGGACTCAAACTTCCCTTCTTCTTTGGCGAGATGTTGTGGAGAAATGAAAGCACAATTGTATAGCGCACACTTCATTTTAAACACCTGCCGTGTTGGGCGTGCCCCCCCACGGCCTTCTGGATGTCGTAGTGCGCTGCTTCTCTTCCCATGTGGGCGCCCTAATCATTTTCCCAAAATAAAACAAAGTTCTTTCCCAAGTGGGGTGGACGTGGGTACAGTGAGTCACCTGCCCCGCTTTCTGGCTGTCACTTCGAGCAAGCGGGCACCACCCTGCAATGGTGCCAACACTCATTCCTTCCTCATGCACAAACACCAGGCTTGGTGTCTGTTCGGACCTGCACACCAGCAGTGGGCCTTAAATCACGACCGGGAACGGCCGTTATCAATCCAACCAGTACAGGATACCCTTTTGATTAAGGCCACAGGAAGATGTATTTTCCTCACGTAATTTTAATGGCAGCCTGCCGACAAGTCACTAGACAGGAACCACATCACAAAAGTCTTTACGCCAGACGCGTTTCTGGACTCAAACTTCCCTTCTTCTTTTGAGAGTTGTTGTGGAGAAACGAAAGCACAATTGTATAGCGCACACTTCATTTTAAACACCTGCTGTGTTGGGCGTGGCCCCCCACGGCCTTCTGGATGTCATAGTGCGCTGCTTCTCTTCCCATGTGGGCACCCTAATCATTTTCCAAAAATAAAATAAAGTTCTTTCCCAAGTGGGGTGGACATGGGTACTGTGAGTCACCTGCCCCGCTTTCTGGCTGTCACTTCGAGCAAGCGGGCACCACCCTGCAATGGCGCCAACACTCATTCCTTCCTCATGCACAAACACCAGGCTTGGTGTCTGTTCGGACCCGCACACCAGCGGTGGGCCTTAAATCACGACCGGGAACGGCCGTTATCAATCCAACCAGTACAGGATACCCTTTCGATTAAGGCCACAGGAAGATGTATTTTTCTCACGTAATTTTAATGGCAGCCTGCCGACAAGTCACTAGACAGGAACCACATCACAAACGTCTTTACGCCAGATGCGTTTCTGGACTCAAACTTCCCTTCTTCTGTTGAGAGTTGTTGTGGAGAAACGAAAGCACAATTGTATAGCGCACACTTCATTTTAAACACCTGCTGTGTTCGGCGTGGCCCCCCACGGCCTTCTGGATGTCGTAGTGCGCTGCTTCTCTTCCCATGTGGGCGCGCTATATAATTTCCAAAAATAAAACAAAGTTCTTTCCCAAGTGGGGTGGACGTGGGTACTGTGAGTCACCTGCCCAGCTTTCTGGCTGTCACTTCGAGCTAGCGGGCACCACCCTGCAATGGCGCCAACACTCATTCCTTCCTCATGCACAAACACCAGGCTTGGTGTCTGATCGGACCCGCACACCAGCGGTGGGCCTTAAATCACGACCGGGAACGGCCGTTATCAATCCAACCAGTACAGGATACCCTTTCGATTAAGGCCACATGATGATGTATTTTTCTCACGTAATTTTAATGACAGCCTGCCGACAAGTCACTAGACTTAGACCACATCACAAAAGTCTTTACGCCAGACGCGTTTCGGGACTCAAACTTCCCTTCTTCTGTGGCGAGTTGTTGTGGAGAAACGAAAGCACAATTGTATAGCGCACACTTCATTTGAAACACCTGCCGTGTTGGGCATGGCCCCCCATTGCCTTCTGGATGTCGTAGTGGACTGCTTCTTTTCCCATGTGGGCGCGCTAATTAATTTCCAAAAATAAAACAAAGTTCTTTCCCAAGTGGGGTGGACGTGGGTACTGTGAGTCACCTGCCCAGCTTTCTGGCTGTCACTTCGAGCTAGCGGGCACCACCCTGCAATGGCGCCAACACTCATTCCTTCCTCATGCACATACACCAGGCTTGGTGTCTGTTCGGACCCGCACACCAGCGGTGGGCCTTAAATCACGACCGGGAACGGCCGTTATCAATCCAACCAGTACAGGATACCCTTTCGATTAAGGCCACAGGATGATGTATTTTTCTCACGTAATTTTAATGGCAACCTGCCGACAAGTCACTAGACTTAAACCACATCACAAAAGTCTTTACGCCAGACGCGTTTCGGGACTCAAACTTCCCTTCTTCTGTGGTGAGTTATTGTGGAGAAACGAAAGCACAATTGTATAGCGCACACTTCATTTTAAACACCTGCCATGTTGGGCATGGCCCCCCATGGCCTTCTGGATGTCGTAGCGCACTGCTTCTCTTCCCATGTGGGCGCGCTAATCATTTTCCAAAAATAAAACAAAGTTCTTTCCCAAGTGGGGTGGACATGGGTACTGTTAGTCACCTGCCCCGCTTTCTGGCTGTCACTTTGAGCAAGCGGGCACCACCCTGCAATGGCGCCAACACTCATTCCTTCCTCATGCACAAACACCAGGCTTGGTGTCTGTTCGGACCCGCACACCTGCGGTGGGCCTTAAATCACGACCGGGAAGGGCCGTTATCAATCCAATCAGTACAGGATATCCTTTCGATTAAGGCCACAGGAAGATGTATTTTTCTCATGTAATTTTAATGGCAGCCTGCCGACAAGTCTCTAGACAGGAACCACATCACAAAAGTCTTTACGCCAGACGCGTTTCGGGACTCAAACTTCCCTTCTTCTGTGGCGAGATGTTGTGGAGAAATGAAAGCACAATTGTATAGCGCACACTTCATTTTAAACACCTGCCGTGTTGGGCGTGGCCCCCCACGGCCTTCTGGATGTCGTAGTGCGCTGCTTCTCTTCCCATGTGGGCGCCCTAATCATTTTCCAAAAATAAAACAAAGTTCTTTCCCAAGTGGGGTGGACATGGGTACTGTGAGTCACCTGCCCCGCTTTCTGGCTGTCACTTCGAGCAAGCGGGCACCACCCTGCAATGGCGCCAACACTCATTCCTTCCTCATGCACAAACACCAGGCTTGGTGTCTGTTCGGACCCGCACACCAGCGGTGGGCCTTAAATCACGACCGGGAACGGCCGTTATCAATCCAACCAGTACAGGATACCCTTTCGATTAAGGCCACAGGAAGATGTATTTTCTCACGTAATTTTAATGGCAGCCTGCCGACAAGTCACTAGACAGGAACCACATCACAAAAGTCTTTACGCCAGACGCGTTTCTGGACTCAAACTTCCCTTCTTCTTTTGAGAGTTGTTGTGGAGAAACGAAAGCACAATTGTATAGCGCACACTTCATTTTAAACACCTGCTGTGTTGGGCGTGGCCCCCCACGGCCTTCTGGATGTCGTAGTGCGCTGCTTCTCTTCCCATGTGGGCACCCTAATCATTTTCCAAAAATAAAATAAAGTTCTTTCCCAAGTGGGGTGGACATGGGTACTGTGAGTCACCTGCCCCGCTTTCTGGCTGTCACTTCGAGCAATCGGGCACAACCCTGCAATGGCGCCAACACTCATTCCTTCCTCATGCACAAACACCAGGCTTGGTGTCTGTTCGGACCCGCACACCAGCGGTGGGCCTTAAATCACGACCGGGAACGGCCGTTATCAATCCAACCAGTACAGGATACCCTTTCGATTAAGGCCACAGGAAGATGTATTTTTCTCACGTAATTTTAATGGCAGCCTGCCGACAAGTCACTAGACAGGAACCACATCACAAACGTCTTTACGCCAGACGCGTTTCTGGAGTCAAACTTCCCTTCTTC
Source organism: Lissotriton helveticus (assembly GCF_964261635.1). Lineage (NCBI taxonomy): Eukaryota > Metazoa > Chordata > Amphibia > Caudata > Salamandridae > Lissotriton > Lissotriton helveticus. The sequence goes on from NC_136063.1 coordinate 928,346,642, forward strand.
TGTTGAGAGTTGTTGTGGAGAAACAAAAGCACAATTGTATAGCGCACACTTAATTTTAAACACCTGCTGTGTTGGGCGTGGCCCCCCACGGCCTTCTGGATGTCGTAGTGCGCTGCTTCTCTTCCCATGCGGGCGCCCTAATCAATTTCCAAAAGAAAAACAAAGTTGTTTCCCAAGTGGGGTGGACGTGGGTACTGTGAGTCACCTGCCCAGCTTTCTGGCTGTCACTTCGAGCTAGCGGGCACCACCCTGCAATGGCGCCAACACTCATTCCTTCCTCATGCACAAACACCAGGCTTGGTGTCTGTTCGGACCCGCACACCAGTGGTGGGCCTTAAATCACGACCGGGAACGGCCGTTTTCAATCCAACCAGTACAGGATACCCTTTCGATTAAGGACACAGGATGATGTATTTTTCTCACGTAATTTTAATGACAGCCTGCCGACAAGTCACTAGACTTAAACCACATCACAAAAGTCTTTACGCCAGACGCGTTTCGGGACTCAAACTTCCCTTCTTCTGTGGCGAGTTGTTGTGGAGAAACGAAAGCACAATTGTATAGCGCACACTTCATTTGAAACACCTGCCGTGTAGGGCATGGCCCCCCATGGCCTTCTGGATGTCGTAGTGCACTGCTTCTCTTCCCATGTGGGCGCGCTAATCATTTTCCAAAAATAAAACAAAGTTCTTTCCCAAGTGGGGTGGACGTGGGTACTGTGAGTCACCTGCGCCGCTTTCTGGCTGTCACTTCGAGCAATCGGGCACCACCCTGCAATGGCGCCAACACTCATTCCTTCCTCATGCACAAACACCAGGCTTGGTGTCTGTTCGGACCCGCACACCAGCGGTGGGCCTTAAATCACGACCGGGAACGGCCGTTATCAATCCAATCAGTACAGGATAGCCTTTCGATTAAGGCCACAGGAAGATGTATTTTTCTCATGTAATTTTAATGGCAGCCTGCCGACAAGTCACTAGACAGGAACCACATCACAAAAGTCTTTACGCCAGACGCGTTTCGGGACTCAAACTTCCCTTCTTCTGTGGCGAGATGTTGTGGAGAAATGAAAGCACAATTGTATAGCGCACACTTCATTTTAAACACCTGCCGTGTTGGGCGTGGCCCCCCACGGCCTTCTGGATGTCGTAGTGTGCTGCTTCTCTTCCCATGTGGGCACCCTAATCATTTTCCAAAAATAAAATAAAGTTCTTTCCCAAGTGGGGTGGACATGGGTACTGTGAGTCACCTGCCCCGCTTTCTGGCTGTCACTTCGAGCAATCGGGCACCACCCTGCAATGGCGCCAACACTCATTCCTTCCTCATGCACAAACACCAGGCTTGGTGTCTGTTCGGACCCGCACACCAGCGGTGGGCCTTAAATCACGACCGGGAACGGCCGTTATCAATCCAACCAGTACAGGATACCCTTTCGATTAAGGCCACAGGAAGATGTATTTTTCTCACGTAATTTTAATGGCAGCCTGCCGACAAGTCACTAGACAGGAACCACATCACAAACGTCTTTACGCCAGACGCGTTTCTGGACTCAAACTTCCCTTCTTCTGTTGAGAGTTGTTGTGGAGAAACGAAAGCACAATTGTATAGCGCACACTTCATTTTAAACACCTGCTGTGTTGGGCGTGGCCCCCCACGGCCTTCTGGATGTCGTAGTGCGCTGCTTCTCTTCCCATGTGGGGGCGCTAATCAATTTCTAAAAATAAAACAAAGTTCTTTCCCAAGTGGGATGGACGTGGGTACTGTGAGTCACCTGCCCAGCTTTCTGGCTGTCACTTCGAGCTAGTGGGCACCACCCTGCAATGGCGCCAACACTCATTCCTTCCTCATGCACAAACACCAGGCTTGGTGTCTGTTCGGACCCGCACACCAGCGGTGGGCCTTAAATCACGACCGGGAACGGCCGTTATCAATCCAACCAGTACAGGATACCCTTTCGATTAAGGCCACAGGATGATGTATTTTTCTCACGTAATTTTAATGACAGCCTGCCGACAAGTCACTAGACTTAAACCACATCACAAAAGTCTTTACGCCAGACGCGTTTCGGGACTCAAACTTCCCTTCTTCTGTGGCGAGTTGTTGTGGAGAAACTAAAGCACAATTGTATAGCGCACACTTCATTTGAAACACCTGCCGTGTTGGGCATGGCCCCCCATGGCCTTCTGGATGTCGTAGTGCACTGCTTCTCTTCCCATGTGGGCGTGCTAATCATTTTCCAAAAATAAAACAAAGTTCTTTCCCAAGTGGGGTGGACGTGGGTACTGTGAGTCACCTGCCCCGCTTTCTGGCTGTCACTTCGCGCAAGCGGGCACCACCCTGCAATGGCGCCAACACTCATTCCTTCCTCATGCACATACACCAGGCTTGGTGTCTGTTCGGACCCGCACACCAGCGGTGGGCCTTAAATCACGACCGGGAAGGGCCGTTATCAATCCTATCAGTACAGGATATCCTTTCGATTAAGGCCACAGGAAGATGTATTTTTCTCATGTAATTTTAATGGCAGCCTGCCGACAAGTCACTAGACAGGAACCACATCACAAAAGTCTTTACGCCAGATGCGTTTCGGGACTCAAACTTCCCTTCTTCTTTGGCGAGATGTTGTGGAGAAATGAAAGCACAATTGTATAGCGCACACTTCATTTTAAACACCTGCCGTGTTGGGCGTGCCCCCCCACGGCCTTCTGGATGTCGTAGTGCGCTGCTTCTCTTCCCATGTGGGCGCCCTAATCATTTTCCCAAAATAAAACAAAGTTCTTTCCCAAGTGGGGTGGACGTGGGTACAGTGAGTCACCTGCCCCGCTTTCTGGCTGTCACTTCGAGCAAGCGGGCACCACCCTGCAATGGTGCCAACACTCATTCCTTCCTCATGCACAAACACCAGGCTTGGTGTCTGTTCGGACCTGCACACCAGCAGTGGGCCTTAAATCACGACCGGGAACGGCCGTTATCAATCCAACCAGTACAGGATACCCTTTTGATTAAGGCCACAGGAAGATGTATTTTCCTCACGTAATTTTAATGGCAGCCTGCCGACAAGTCACTAGACAGGAACCACATCACAAAAGTCTTTACGCCAGACGCGTTTCTGGACTCAAACTTCCCTTCTTCTTTTGAGAGTTGTTGTGGAGAAACGAAAGCACAATTGTATAGCGCACACTTCATTTTAAACACCTGCTGTGTTGGGCGTGGCCCCCCACGGCCTTCTGGATGTCATAGTGCGCTGCTTCTCTTCCCATGTGGGCACCCTAATCATTTTCCAAAAATAAAATAAAGTTCTTTCCCAAGTGGGGTGGACATGGGTACTGTGAGTCACCTGCCCCGCTTTCTGGCTGTCACTTCGAGCAAGCGGGCACCACCCTGCAATGGCGCCAACACTCATTCCTTCCTCATGCACAAACACCAGGCTTGGTGTCTGTTCGGACCCGCACACCAGCGGTGGGCCTTAAATCACGACCGGGAACGGCCGTTATCAATCCAACCAGTACAGGATACCCTTTCGATTAAGGCCACAGGAAGATGTATTTTTCTCACGTAATTTTAATGGCAGCCTGCCGACAAGTCACTAGACAGGAACCACATCACAAACGTCTTTACGCCAGATGCGTTTCTGGACTCAAACTTCCCTTCTTCTGTTGAGAGTTGTTGTGGAGAAACGAAAGCACAATTGTATAGCGCACACTTCATTTTAAACACCTGCTGTGTTCGGCGTGGCCCCCCACGGCCTTCTGGATGTCGTAGTGCGCTGCTTCTCTTCCCATGTGGGCGCGCTATATAATTTCCAAAAATAAAACAAAGTTCTTTCCCAAGTGGGGTGGACGTGGGTACTGTGAGTCACCTGCCCAGCTTTCTGGCTGTCACTTCGAGCTAGCGGGCACCACCCTGCAATGGCGCCAACACTCATTCCTTCCTCATGCACAAACACCAGGCTTGGTGTCTGATCGGACCCGCACACCAGCGGTGGGCCTTAAATCACGACCGGGAACGGCCGTTATCAATCCAACCAGTACAGGATACCCTTTCGATTAAGGCCACATGATGATGTATTTTTCTCACGTAATTTTAATGACAGCCTGCCGACAAGTCACTAGACTTAGACCACATCACAAAAGTCTTTACGCCAGACGCGTTTCGGGACTCAAACTTCCCTTCTTCTGTGGCGAGTTGTTGTGGAGAAACGAAAGCACAATTGTATAGCGCACACTTCATTTGAAACACCTGCCGTGTTGGGCATGGCCCCCCATTGCCTTCTGGATGTCGTAGTGGACTGCTTCTTTTCCCATGTGGGCGCGCTAATTAATTTCCAAAAATAAAACAAAGTTCTTTCCCAAGTGGGGTGGACGTGGGTACTGTGAGTCACCTGCCCAGCTTTCTGGCTGTCACTTCGAGCTAGCGGGCACCACCCTGCAATGGCGCCAACACTCATTCCTTCCTCATGCACATACACCAGGCTTGGTGTCTGTTCGGACCCGCACACCAGCGGTGGGCCTTAAATCACGACCGGGAAGGGCCGTTATCAATCCAATCAGTACAGGATATCCTTTCGATTAAGGCCACAGGAAGATGTATTTTTCTCATGTAATTTTAATGGCAGCCTGCCAACAAGTCACTAGACAGGAACCACATCACAAAAGTCTTTACGCCAGACGCGTTTCGGGACTCAAACTTCCCTTCTTCTGTGGCGAGATGTTGTGGAGAAATCAAAGCACAATTGTATAGCGCACACTTCATTTTAAACACCTGCCGTGTTGGGCGTGGCCCCCCACGGCCTTCTAGATGTCATAGTGCGCTGCTTCTCTTCCCATGTGGGCGCCCTAATCATTTTCCAAAAATAAAACAAAGTTCTTTCCCAAGTGGGGTGGACGTGGGTACTGTGAGTCACCTGCCCCGCTTTCTTGATCGGGAAGGTCATGGCTGGATGTAGCTGTTTTTTGTAAAATGGTTACCTAGAGAGTATTATATATAAAGGCATGAGGGTTTTTCAGTTGTATGTGAAGGCACTTAGGTGGATATTTTCGGCAATTTGCCAGGAATTTATCACTGAGTTGGTGTGGAAGGGTCACATGTGTTCTCACTTGAGGTACAATGATCAGAAGGGATTGGTTGTATTTCATCTGTTAAGGGACAACCAAGGAACAGAATCGTTAAGGCCCTGGGTATCTGTTTTGAGCCTATGGACCCAGCGTTGTTCCTTTTCGAATAGTATTCTTGTAGCATTTCTATCTACTGTGTCTAGACTTTCTAGGATTACCCAGTGCAGGTCATTGGCTGTGTGTTGTTTTTCTGTGTAATGTGCTGACATTTTTGTCGTGCTTCTTTTGCAGTTCACATTACTCCTGTGTTCACAGAGTCTCTGTTTGGCTTTACGGCAGGTCATCCCAATATATCGCATGTCACATGGACATGTGATCATGTATACAACATGACTGGTGTTGCAATTCATGTGTTTTCTTAGTTTCCATAAGAAGTTTGGAAGTAGCTGTAGTTCTTTAGTTTGTTCTGTGGTTGCACACATTACACAGGTCCCACATGGGTAGTGTCCAGTGATTGGGGGATTGTTCCATAGGCCTGGTTGTTGCTTTTTCTTTTTTGGAGGTGGTCTTGTGTGGACCAGAAGGTCTTTTATGTTGCTGCTCCTCTTGTTAGCAAATCTGGGTTTGGACCAGGTCAGGCTATTTGATGTTATAATCCTCCAATTCCGGTTGATAATCTTTTTCACCTGGTTTGTTATTGGGCTATATGTTGTGACACAGGTAGTCCTGTCCTCGGTCTGTTTCGGGTGACTTTCAAGGAGGGATTCTCTTGGTTGATTTCTTGCTCGTTTTGCACAGGAATTGATCATTCTTTTGGGGTAATCTCTAGCTGTTAATTTTTCACAGAGATCATTTGCTTGCAGTTTATAATCTTTTATAGAACTGCAATTTCTCCTCAGTCGTAAGAACTGACTGTATGGGAGGTTTTCTCTCAAGGGGCGCGGGTGAAAGCTATTGAAGGATAGCAGACTATTCTTTGCGGTAGGCTTAAAGAATGTTCTTGTTTGCAGGGTGTTTCCTTCAGCAAATATAGTTATGTCCAGGAAATCAAGGCTCTGTGCATGGGATGTGTAGGTGAAGTTGAGGCATTCATCTTGAGTCTTCAGCCACCTGTGGAAATCTATCAATGATTTGTTGTCTCCTTCCCAAATTAGCAAAATGTCGTCAATATATCTCTTCCAAAAGAGTATATGACGAGAGAAGGGATTGTTTACATTGTGGACGTAGGTCTGCTCGAAAGTGCTGACGTAGAGACCTGCCACGCTAGGAGCAAAGGTACTCCCCATGGATGTACCATGTTGCTGGAGATAGAGAGTGTCCTTATATTGGAAAAAGTTTTCCATGAGGGCTAGTCTGCAGCACTCTAGTACAAAGTGTCTTGGAGTTCGATGGTGCCATTCATTGTTGAACAATATTGACTCTAGAGTCTCTAAGGTCTTCTGTTGTGGGAGGCTTGTATAGAGGCTCTCCACGTCTAAACCTACTAAGAGCATGCTGTTCGTTGAGTACTCAAAGTTCTCCAACTTGTTAATCAGGTCTCGTGTGTCTTTTAGGTAGGTTGGCGTGGTTTGGACCAGAGGTCTTAGATATTGGTCCGCAAATTGTGACAATGGTTCTAGGATGGAATTTATCCCCGAGACAATTGGTCTTCCAGGTGGGGGCATCTTGTCTTTGTGTGTCTTTGGTAGAGACTAGAAATAGGGCGTGACTGGTTCTTTTGTTATTAAGTAATCCGCCTCTTTTTTACATAACCAATTATTACACTCTGCTTCCTCGGTCATCAATGCTATTGTCCTTTGTAAACGTGATGTTGGATCAGTTGTGATTATTTGGTAGAATTTTCTGTCTGCTAATAGGGTCAAGCATTGATTATCATATCCTTCTGCTGATAGTAGGACTATGCCACCGCCTTTGTCCGCAGGCTTGATGACTATGTCATGATTGTCCTTCAATTCGGTTAGAGCGATAGTTTCGGCTCTTGTTAGGTTCTGGAAAGGTCTTGGAGGATGTTGGTTCAGTTCTTCAACCTCCTTCCTGATGGCCTGTTCAAACGTACTGATTTCAATGGGTACTTGCGAGTTGAGTGGGCAGAAGGTAGATTTGTTTCTTAAAGAGGTGTCTCCTTCTTGAGGTTGTTGTTCTCCTTTGAAAAACGCTTTCAATTTGAGCGTGCGGCAGAAATTTGCAAGTTCGCACTTTGTTCTGAAAATGTCTGTTTTCGGTGTTGGCACGTAGCCTAGTCCTTTGTTCATTGGTTACTACGGCCCCTTTGTTGTCCTCTCTTGTTCCTAAAATTTCCACGGCCTCGTGGTGTGGTGTCATCTCCGCTCTGGTTTGAGCTGTTGTCTGATGACATACTGTTTGTGTCTGAGTTGTCATTTGATTTGTAGTCTTTGCTACTATAAGGGTGAATGCGTTCTAAGGAGAACCTCTTTAATTCCTTTGCAAGTTGCATTCACTAGAGGGCGCAATGTAAAAGAGATACTGAGCAACCCTACACCTATCGACACCCCCATGGTTTACCACGGTCTAAAACCTTGTTACAATTGCAGCAACTGTGGGAATTGCATTCCTGGAAATACAACCACCCACCCCATGAAAGGACATACCATTAAATTGAAAGTTAACGCCACATGTAACAGCTGCAATGTAATTTACATGCTTAAGTGCCCCTGTGGCAAATGCTACATTGGACATACCGAGAGAAAGATTTGTGCACGTATTCTTGAGCATAAGAGTAACATACGTACACAGAATGCAAAATCAAGTGTGGCTACTCACTTCACTGAACATAGACACAATGTGGCACAACTGAAGTTCCAAATACTTGAACAAGTCAAAATAACGTGCAACAACAAGAACACTCTACTTAAAAGAGAAAACTTTTGGATCCGCCTTATGTCCACCATGGCACCGAATGGTCTTAATGACCGGATGGAATTTTTGTGCTATCTATAGACATGTCTAGTTATGTTCATCTCTTTACCACTATGACAACGTTGTCTTTATTGATATAGCTGTGTTTTATTGCTACTTTTGTTTGACCTGTGTATTCCTTTTGGTTATTTTACTCGCCACCTCAAAATGGCCCCCGTTTTGGCTTTCTATTCTTCTGTTACTTTACTGAGGTAGTCCCTCCTTCATTTTCACTTTTACTTTTCTGGATCACCCACCACGTTTCACATACTAATATCACGGCGTCTTTGACTGGTGATCGTTTACTGACCCCGCGGCTTTGCTCTGAACTGGTCCGTTACCCGCATGATGTAAGTACCCACTCGGGGACGTATGGACATTCACAGACACGTTTAAACTGCATGACACTCGGGTTGGATTGTTTAACCTCATGAGGTTCCCTTAGACTCACCGATTACTGCTCGTTATTATGTTTGTGTAGCAGAGACCAACCTTCACTCGGGTCCATTTCAGAATACCTGCATGTTGTTTATTCATCTATTTCACGCTCTCAGCATTTATTTTTGATTACGCACTGCTTTAAGGATACACTCTCCACCTACAGGGTATTATTTATCACGACAATAGAGCAATGTGGATACTTTTTTGGCATGACACACATGGGTTTGCTTGTGTTTACAGGTTTTTGCGTTTACACGTTTTTTTGATCTATTAATTCACGATGTATGAGATTGAACAGGATGTATAGATTTAACACTTGACTGATTTGCTCCTATTTGGATTGTTTTCTTAGAATTTTCCCCTGACGAAGGGCTTGGCCCGAAATGCATTGGGACCTATGATTATATGCTGGGAAATACCTTATCTGTGAGATGGAATCCACGTTTTTGGAAATATTGTTTTGACTCTCAACAGCATAACATGAATAAAATGTGACAGCTGAAGAACTATCTTTGAGGAATTAATGACTTTACACTTTATGTTGATTAAATAACTAGACCACCTGGTCTTTACCGTTGTGCACAGAGGTGCTTTCTCAATCGAGTCAGCTTTTGCATGAGTACCCTGGTTTCTACACTGCCAGTGCAGACAGTGTTTCCTCTTGCTGCACACCAAATCCTTACAGGACATTACCTTGATTATTGTTGCTGTGCGAGCTCCTGTCTTATTGTTGATCTTAGGCTTTCGTCAGGACCAATAGGGGTGATAAAATTGTGAGAAAACAAACGTTGTGAGAAGAAAAAAGGTAAATTGACCTGATTCTTCGCGATTCAAGGTTTCACTGTACCTGAAAAAATAAACACACACACACAAAAAACAAATAGGGAGACGGGGTGCGGAAAAACACATATTATGTACAATAGTACCTTTCAGTTATTAAGGAACTAGAGAATGGCAATACTTTACTTCATACTCATTTCAGGCGTCAACTCTTCCTTTGTCATACTTCGGTAGGCAGGTGGGGCTAGTACTGTAATATGGTGCCCTTAGTTTTATCATTGTATTCTCTCTGTGCGTGTTCTATAGTGAGAACTATTGTTTGTGGCCGTTTCGCGAACGCATTCATACTGCAGTCATCCCATGCTTACTTTCACATATCATTCGTGTTGTTTTAATTTTAAAAAACGAATTGTAAACATGCTTTTTTTCGTTTTTAACTTAACTTATCGTTCGTGTTGTATTTCTAAACGATAATGTGCTATTTATCAAGTAGGAATGTCCGTGAGTCATTATTGCGGAGTACGTTGTGCATGACGTTGATGGTGCCCAATGCGCTATGTGCGCTTTACCATTACATGCATACCTTGTTATTTATGAAGAATTACTTCATCGAGGATTGAGGTTGATCGAGAGAGGTTGCTAGGGGGATATTTAAGACAGTTAGTTACAGGGCGCAGATCATACTTGCGGTTTTAAATCTTATGCTCCGTGCGGGATGCTCCTCGCGTTACCTGAGTACCTTCTGCTCGGTCTTAGCCGCATGTGCTGACTCTGCCTCTAATCACTCGGAACTACAGGGTGGTGTGGTTCCGGGTGCGTTTTACCTTGTGGTGCTGGAAATGGAAAAAATACTTTCCGCATTTCTTTGATTCCACGTGACTATTTTTGTGATAGGTTAATATGGAAAAGTAAATTAATCACGCCGGCTGTAAGTATTAAATAGATACAAATAAAACAATAGAATATATGGGTTAGTTTGGCCGATTGATTTTCGAATGATTGTAGAACCGGTTGCTTTTGGCAGTTGTATACTTGAGTCGGCTGCAACAGATTCATATATTTATAACCAATCATTTGTGGCCATAGGATATTTAGTCCTTTGGTCAATTTGACTCTGGGGACATAGAGTGAAAGTCCATCACTCTTATGGAGGGTTATCTTGATCGGGAAGGTTGTGGAAAAGTATATTTTGCCATGTTCTGTGTCCCTACGCGTCCTCCATCATATGTTATCTGTGCATGATTAATATGCATATGTATTCCCCATGTTCGATTAATGACGCAATTACAGTTGTGTCCATCTCTAGTATGTCTATTTCCAGTTCTCGTGAATACTACGAATATCAGGCCTATGTAAAGCTACGTTGCCACGTTTCTCAGTGTGCACGTTATTTCATTGTAAAGCCCCCGTTCCTAGGCCTCAAAAGGGCCCGGACACCAGATTCAGCTCCTGTCTCCTGAAGCCTCGCTGAGGAGCGATACAGCCCCCACCTGTATCCTCGACCCTTCACTTACTTCCTGCCTTGCAGTGCCCGGTTCAGCCTGGCTCTGCCTCTGAGTCTGCCAAGAGTATGTTATGATTCCAGTTATCAGTTCAGCCCTCCTTCTCTGCATTCCTAAGCTACTGAACTGCATCAATAGTTTCCGTCATTGTCTAGCCTTTACGTCTCCATGTAAGAGAAATACTGCATTTAATGGTCATTTAATATTCTTCATCACGCACTACATGTAGAATAATGCATGCTCTAGTCTTAGAGTCTGTTCGCCTTTACCCCGATAACTTTTGGATTCTATCAACATGTTCTCTAAACATCAGATACTAGATACTGTTTAGGTACATGTCGCCCTGACTCTCCAGACTTCAGTCTCTGCTCCTAGCACAGAGTTCGTAGCCCCCAGCTTCTCCTAGTAACACGTCATTGCCAGTTTGCGCGCACCATCAGGTCAGAGGTCCCGGCTCCTTAGGTAGCCCCCTCCATGTTTCCGCCCCATTTATGACATATTCTGTTACGTTTGCATCACATGTCTATGTATACGCCCTGTTACACCTACTTTCACCCTTATCTTTCGCGACTGCTATTGACCACACCCACTGCTCCGCCTATCGTATGTATTGTAATGCAACTGTTTTAGTATATATGATCGTGCACTGTTATTAAATGTTACGCCGATTACGCCGATTCCGATCCTGCCCCCGGCAGCGCTGCCATCCTATTCCTGTGCAGGTTGTCCTGTTCCTGTCCTTATGCTGTATTAAACCTGCAAAACTCCTACTACCTCGAATCTTGACTCTTATTTATTGAGCTATCTGTTATTCATTTATTTATTCAAAAATAGAGGTATTATTTATTTATTTACCACATAATGGCGCCCGAATAGGGACTTGCCCTTTCCCCACGCGTCGGTGAAGCCACGCCGACCCCCTGACCCTCTGCAGTCGTGACGGAACTCTTCTGCGCACCGGCAGATATTTCTGCTTCAAGTATCCCTCAGGCCCACGGAGGAGACGGAGGAGGCGGTCCAGCATCCAGACGAGACGGTGTAGGAACGCGGCGAGTCCCGACCAGAGCCCAAGCCGAGAGTCCAAGGTCCGAGGTATCCGGAGGCCCACCCGTAACAGAAGTCCGAAGTTCGTCCGTCCGGCGTCCAAGCAGTCCCGTCCAGTCTGAGGCCTTCCGTTCTTGCTGCCCGGTGAGTACCATTACTGGGGTAGTATCTAGACAGGGTCGATCTAATTGACTCTGGTCCGTGGGTTGGTGGTACACAGACCCACAAAACGAAGTGTCCACTTCGGTGGATGCGGGTCCTGACGTGTCTCTTTATGAGACCGGTAAGTTTCGTACTGTTTCAGCAGTGCATCTAGTTTCTGTTCTAGTCAGTTCTGTTCTCGAGAAAATTCATGTATTCTGTTTTCCGTATTCCAGGTGGTATTCTGTTCGAACTGTTATTTTAAATGTTCTTCACGTACTTTGATGTCGTGGTATGAGTGTGAAGTAGTTATCGTGTTTATTATGTATTGTATTGTGTCCAGATTATAGTTCAGTCATGCCACTCTTTTCAAAACTGCGTCAGTTGAGAACTAGAAAAGGTCTGCTAGAAGCAGCAGTTCCTGTCCCGCCTAGGGACAGTCCAGGTCATTTTATGTATCAGAAGCATGGCATAAGCGCCATATTGTATCTAGATTTATGGGTCGAGTATACCAAACAGTTAGAGGAAAAGTATAGATGGCTTGTGTCAGGCACATGGGATGCCGAGTGCATCATGAGAGTAGAAGAAGCATTATGGAAAAAGAAAGCCAGACAGTCACAGAAAGATGCCATCGAGTTATGGCGCAAAGAATCTCATAAAAGAACCGAAAAAGAAATCAGAAAGTCAGAATTAAGTAGAGAATCCTTGGAACGAGCCCAAGAAAGGGAATTAATCGAGATTGGTGAACGAGTTAAAACCGAACAGTCAGACAGACAGAGGCATGCTCTTATTAAGGGTATGTATCCTCTTCTTGCCGAGGGCTTGCCAAAAGCGACCCCGGAGGCATCCAGTAACTTTCCGCCACCATTAGTTCCGACCAAGCTACGTCACAAACCGACCGCAGCTGATATTTTCATCTCGTCCTATTTGGACGACACAGTCCCAGAATATGCAAATCCTGTTACTACTCCGCCAGTCCCTGTAAATCAGGCACTTCCCGCTCCTCCAGACACCGGAGTACCTGTTACGGTACCCCCGGTCCAGCCCGCCATACAAGTCCAGTCTGCATTTCCATTTCCCACTCTGCCAGGACGAAGAGCATCAGTAGACGACTCTAGTTTAGGGGCCTCAGGGGGAGGTCCTCCTCAAACCCCGCCGCCACACAAGCGCTTAACGTTAGCCGAATTACATGCACAAGCGTCACAGCGTACGCCCAGATATCAGTCTGTTGCAGAAATAAGAAAAGCCCTTAACGAATGTGGCTATGATCCAGTCCCAGGCGAGGATAGTATGGTTTTATATTCATTACGCGTAAGAAAGGTGACCGAGTATCTAGTTACCCTACCAGATATGAAAGAAGATCTAGACAGAATATATCGTTTCATCCGTACAGGGAATGATCCAGAAAGTATTAGTGACGTCATGTGCCAAAGAAAAGTTGAAGTCCAGCTCATGCTATTAAAGTTTCTGATTAATTGTCTAATAAGGGAACAAGATTATCCGACCAAAGATCGAGCCGAAATGAAAGTCCTGACAAGGTGGAGTGATAATATAGCCGAGGGTAAGCACAAGACTATCGGTAGTATAGAGAGTATGTACAAGAAAATTCGTAAAGAAATAATAAGGTTACACGATCAACGTAAAGCAGCACAAGTAAGCGAGAAAGAAAATGACTCTTCTACAGAAGAGGTAGAGGACGAGAATCCCGACAGAATAGCGTATGTAGGAAAATTTAGATTCCCAGATCGCCATTTACGTCTAGAACACAAGCCAGTTTTTCACCATTCAGCACCAGAACAAGGTTCTCTAGAACAAGTATTTCAAGCCACTGATCACATTCTGAAATCACGAATCGGTTATAGCGAGTTAAGTACCATGCATGAACAAGAACTAGTCCGATCAGCAGTCCGATGGACTACTGATTCTACCACTTTTCCAGACGAAATAGTGGCACAAATGTTTCTGAAAATGCCCCCAGCCGAGCAGCGACTGGCGGGTATGTATATGATCCAGCACCTCATTACATTGTATGAGGGTCAACATTCTGATCCAGGTCCGTTACATGATGTCCTGAACGAGTTACTCCAGTATAAATGGAAAGGTTTAGGTACCGATTTAATTAGTGTCATTCTAGAACAGCGCCACAAATATAGTATGTTTTTGAACCCGCATTTTGTTCATGTCTCACCCCCAGAAAGTAAACCCTTTTACATAGACAGACAGAATCCGTTACGAGAAGTGCATCCAGTTAAGACAGACGGTGGTGAAATGCAACGAGTGTTTGTTTACACCCCGATCACAAAGATGGAACTCTTAGAGATGAAAAAGTTAATTCCCTGTCATGACAAAGATCCAGCAGGGTTCCACCGAGAATTAAAAGACATGCTCCGTATGGGAGAATACACGTATCCAGATATTATTAAAATGTTAAAAGTCCTGTTGCCCGCAGGGGTATATGAGAAACTCAAGGAAAAAGAATGGGAGGTGGGAGAGAAAAAGATCGATTGGGCAGTCCTAGAAGCTGAAGACAAGGCACGAGTACCAGGTACCGGTCTTGGAGATAAATGTAAAGAATTACCAGAATTATTAATACAAGTTTTGCCCAGACTATTAGCAACTAAAAAGGAAGACTGGGATGCAATCTCAGCCTGTAAACAGAAACAAGACGAAGACACTAGTGATTTTTATTCTAGATTTGAAAAATGTTTTATCATAAACAGTGGCCTCAAGACAAGTAGTGAGTCATACCCTCATCTTTTTGTTACTAAATTAGTCGAGAATTCAAGTCCACAAGTTAAGAATCGAGTTTTGAAGGTCGAAAGTACCTGGCAAGCTAATACCCCGTCCCAGATGTTACAGATGCTTCAATATCACCAGAATAGAATCAGAGAAGAGCAAGAACATGAAAGGAAACGTATGAAAGACACGAAAATGAAAGTACTAGTTGCACAATCTGTTCCTCAAGACAGTCAGAAGAGGGGTCCGAATCAAGCCAGTCATCCTGCAGTTCCCGTTAAAGGGACATGCAATTATTGTAAACAGCCAGGTCATTTTATAAACGAGTGTGTAGTTCTGAAACACAACATAGCTACTGGTAAGACTAAAGAAAGACCACGTCCGCCTAGACAAGAACAAGTTTCACAGACTTCTCAGTCACAGAATGCACCACAGACAGTTACTGTACCGCAGCCTATTGCTGCAACACAGCATGTTACACAGCAGATGTATCAGTATGCACAGTCCGAGTATCCAGAGTATCAACCGTATTCATGAAACAGCCTAGAGAGGGAGGTAGGCTTGCCTCTCATCGAGATACCTGTAGATCAAGAAGGTCCCTATGTTCATAGTCAAGTACTAGGGAAAGACAGAAAGTTTCTGATTGATACAGGGGCAAGTAGGACCACTATAAGTCACGCCGAAGTTCCAGGGGCTCCGCTCTCAGGCTCTAGAAATGTTTCCCTTGGATTTTCAGGAAAACCTATTGTAAATGAAATTTCAAAGCCAGTTACTCTAGAAGTAGGTCCATTGTCCCGCACTACTGACCTGTTACTTACTAAGTCATGTCCAGAAAATCTATTAGGCATTAAAACACTGAAAGAATTAGGTGCAGTTATATGCTGTTCCCCAGAGGGAATACGATTGTTCCTACGTGACTTCAAGGGTCACTATGTATTACGAGATTTTGATCCAAGATTGTCCAATGTCCCGCAGCATCTATGGGCGCAAGGTCCAACTGATGTTGGTTATATGCAAATCACACCCCATCGTGTGACTCTCAAGCCAGGTGTAGTCCTGCCACGAATCAGACAGTACAGATTGCCACCTGAGGCTGTAGCAGCCTTATCCAAAATTATTGACGAGCTCATGGCTCAAGGAGTAGTTGTAGAAACTGACTCCAATGTATGCAATTCTCCGATCATTCCTGTTATGAAACGTACTGATCCAAATGCACCTCCAGTATATCGATTAGTGATTGATCTCCGAGAGCTTAATAAATGTATTATTCCCCAGTACCCAGTTGTCCCAGATATCTCTTCCCTATTGACAGCCATTGATTCCGAAGCTTCATTTTTTTACAGTCATAGACCTCAAGAACGCATTTTTTAGTGTTCCCATTCATCCAGACAGCCAGTTTCTTTTCGGATTTTGTTTAAATGGAAGGAGCTATATGTTCACACGAGCTCCTCAAGGTTTCACAGAAAGTCCTAGTATTTACAGTCAAGCACTTAAGAGACAACTAGACAATATTCACATGCCAACTGACACTGCCCTGCTCCAGTATGTCGATGATCTACTGATCACAGCCCGTTCTGAACGTGCTTGCGAGCGAGCCTCACTTACAGTATTGTATTTCCTTGCCGAGATGGGGCACAAGGTGTCCCCTTCTAAGCTTCAATTCTGTGTCCAGCAAGTGGTCTACTTAGGACACTTACTGTCCAAGAGGGGTAGGCAGTTGACACCTGACCGTATCCAGTTAATAGCGAGTCTTCCTCAGCCCAAGACCCAGAAGGAGGTACGTGCTTTTATTGGCCTCACTTCTTACTGCAGACAATGGATTCCGCAGTATGCATTTCTAGCCAAGCCACTGATACAGTTAACGACACAGGAGGCAGCCGTATCGACTGTCCTCCCTTGGACATCTGAACATACACTTAGTTTTAATGAGTTAAAGAAAGCCCTATGTCAAGCTCCGGTTCTAGCTACACCGAACTACAGTAAGCCTTTTACACTTTTTGTCACTGAACGCGAAGGTACAGCATTATCTGTCCTCACACAAGACCAAGCAGGACAATACAAGCCCTGTGCTTATTTTTCGAGCACATTAGATCCTGTAGCCCAGGCTCTGCCTGCGTGCCTCAAGTCAGTTGCAGCCACAGCCCTAGCTATCAGACAAAGTGATTCCATAGTCTTAGGACACTCCCTGACAGTACAAGTCCCACACTCCGTGGAAGTTCTTTTAAACCGAACACAAACTCAGCACTTGACAATTGCACGTTTAACAGGTTATGAATTGACACTGTTTCAGCCACACATAGAAATCAGACGCTGCAACGTCCTAAATCCTGCTACACTGTTACCGTCAGTTAATCCAAATCCTGCCACACACGACTGTGTGGAAGTAGTTAACATCATGACCAAGTCAAGACAAGATCTGACAGATATTCCATTACCAGATCCCGACCTGACACTTTATGTGGATGGTTCATGCATGAGAACAAGTACAGGAGAACTAGTAGCCGCGTATGCAGTGACTACTGACACTGAAGTTATTGAAACACACCGTATTGACACCCTGTCTGCTCAAGCAGCAGAGCTAGTTGCTCTGACACAAGCCTGCATTCACGCCAAGAACCTGAAAGTTAATGTTTACACAGATTCACGTTATGCATTTGGAGTCGTACACGACTTTGGAGTGCTCTGGCAGGAGAGAGGTTTCATGACTTCTCACGGAACCAAGATTCAGCATGGTCTCCTCATTCAGGCTCTGTTAGATGCAATACATTTACCGACATCCATTGCTATCATGAAGTGCAAAGCACATACGAAAGTTACTGACACTATTTCCCAAGGTAATGATCTAGCAGATCGCACAGCCAAGCTTACAGTTCAGACTCCAGACATTCCAGTTAATAAGACACCGACATACACTCCAGATCTGACTACCTGTATGACAGTTAAGGACCCTACTCAAGATGTCATAGATATTCAGTTACACGCTACTCCCGATGAAATCAAGAAATGGTCCGAACAAGGAGGGGTCCAGACAGATCAGGGATGGGTAACGAAGGGTAAAGCCACATGGTTTCTCCCCGACTCTATGGTTCAAGTCATTATCAATACCGCACATAGTCCAGCACATCTAGGAGAGAAAGCTATGTTAGACAGTATCCAGAATATTTGGTTCAACAAGCATCTACGAGCTGCAGCCAAGCAGAAAGTCCGTACCTGTATGATATGTTGTCAGTTCAATCCAGGTAAAAGTGTCCCGGTGGAACAAGGTGGATTCCAGCCCCCTGACCACCCTTTTGAAGTCCTCCAGATGGATTACATTCAGATGGAGCGATGTCGAGGTTTCAAGTATGTCCTTGTAGTTGTATGCGCTTTGTCCAGGTGGACAGAAGCATATCCAGTTCCAGATTACACAGCTGCGACCACTGCCAGGCAGTTGGTTCGTGAGTTCTTCCCCCGTTATGGACTCCCTAGAGTCGTGTATTCTGACAACGGCCAGCCATTCTCATCTGAACTCATGAAGCATGTTTCCCTATTGTTAGGGTACCAGTGGAAGTTCCATTGTGTACGCCATCCTGAAGCAGCCGGTCTCGTAGAGAGACATAATCAGACCCTGAAAATCCGAATTGCAAAGGTTTGTCAAGAGAAAGGTGTGGACTGGCTAGTAGCTCTGCCAGTCGCTTTGTTCTATATGCGCATGGTCGCACATTCCAGATCAGGTCTGTCCCCGTATGAGGTCATTTTCGGCCGTCCCCCTAACATGTGGGGTACACCTAGACCTCGAAGTATTACCGATGTTTCAAGTAATATGCTGACAGATTACCTAGCTTCCTTGATGTCTGCCCTCAACTCTTGTCGTTCACAGGTTGCCGCCGCATTTCCAGACAATACTGAGGTGGCACCGCATGAAATCGTTCCCGGATCCATGGTCCTAGTGCGAAATTTCGATCGCTCAAGTCCACTGGAGCCTCGCTGGAAGGAGCCCCGACAGGTCCTCCTCGCCACCCGTACAGCCGTGAAGTTGGAGGGACGCAAAGGCTGGGTGCATCTTTCGCATATTAAAAAATTTTATGGATTGAAGCCAGTCTCAAAGAACATTTCCCAGGATTCTAAAGACTGCCAAAGTACTATTCTTAAGGACTGTCCCGCAAAAGACATTGCTACGAACCCTTCCCAGTTAGAGACAACTCCGCAACAGGAGTATAAGCTCAAGTTAAGGTCTAGTAAAATAAGTCAGCCAGTTTGATTGTCTAAGTCCTCCCCTAGGTGAAACGGTTAGACCGGTTTCTGACATGTATAAAATAGACCCCCATAGTGAGAGAGTTAGTCAAAACTCAATCCGATGTATCGTTTTTCTATGTTTCATATTATTTCTCAGTATTATGATTTCCTGCACCAGTTATGCATTTTACCTGTATTTTCCAGTTTCTCATGTAAATAAGTCTTCTAATGTTACAGTAGAGCACACGTTTAGTGATCTGCCTCCTCATGAACTCTCTTACCGCCTCGCTATGCGTAATAATTCTTTTATCCACATGTTACATTATTCACACCAGACCAGCAATGCCACTAATTGTTGGGTGTGTGGTCGACTCCCCCCTTTTCAGACACCGAAGGGAGTTCTGCCACTCTTTCCTTATCCATTCTCACGTAATGGTTCGTGTGGAGCATGGTCCACGTTAACGTCATCTTTAACAGATATGTCTTTTCTTAACAGTACATGTTTCCCAGACAAGCAAGGTCTTCCCCACAGAACAGGGTTAGATCTAGAAAACGAAGTTTACAATTTAGGTAATTATTCTTCGAATTTCATGGTCCTGAATGTTCAGTCTGATACTACTCCAGACTTACCTACTATTTCAGTACTACCAGTCAAAGGTGAATTATGTGTCCGAAATAATGGTTCCGTACATGTAGGACATAGTGATTGTACTACTATTGTCAAGTATAGTGACAGTGGGAAATCTATTTTCAAAGCTTCACGTCATTCTTATTTTATTTGTGGTCAGACCGCATATGTTCGTCTGCCCCTCGATTGGGAGGGAACCTGTTACATTGCCTTCCTACTGCCACCAGTTTTTCTAGCCCCACCCGACTACCATAGGAATTCCCACCTAGTACATACTAGACACAAGAGAAACCTCCCGATTGTCGATTATACTGAAACTGCTCTAGAACAATATATAGATATCAATAAAGGTGTCTTCCCTTATTTAGGTACAGTCGTGAATAGTAAACTGATACGTAGATTAACCAGAACACTCGAAGCAGTAGTAATTGAGACTACTTCTGCTCTAAGTAATTTAACCGAAGAACAATCCTTTATGAGAATTGTCGTGCTCCAGAATCGTCTCGTCCTTGACGTCATATTGGCCGATAGGGGCGGGGCCTGTAGAGTCATCGGATCTAGTTGCTGCATTTTCATTCCAAATAACGCGCCGTCTGTTTATTCAGCTATAACCAGACTCCATAAAATTGCCCATCTGTTACACCAAGATCCAGGCACCTGGACATGGTCCGGTTGGTTCTGGACTATAATTTCCGCTTGGGGATGGAAAGTCTTGTCCTTTCTAGGTATTACAGTAGCGATCATATTCAGCTGCTGCCTCTGTATACAATGTGGCCCTGCGATTTGCGGCATTTGTGCTACCTCTTGTATTCCTAGTCCCCAGCCCCGTTCTAAAACCCGTTCCAAGAAAATTCGAGACGAGCAAATGATACTGTATGAAATGATAGATGGTATCATGAATATTGATGTTTCCTGAAGGAAACGTAGTGACAAGGAGGGAATGTGGAAAAGTATATTTTGCCATGTTCTGTGTCCCTACGCGTCCTCCATCATATGTTATCTGTGCATGATTAATATGCATATGTATTCCCCATGTTCGATTAATGACGCAATTACAGTTGTGTCCATCTCTAGTATGTCTATTTCCAGTTCTCGTGAATACTACGAATATCAGGCCTATGTAAAGCTACGTTGCCACGTTTCTCAGTGTGCATGTTATTTCATTGTAAAGCCCCCGTTCCTAGGCCTCAAAAGGGCCCGGACACCAGATTCAGCTCCTGTCTCCTGAAGCCTCGCTGAGGAGCGATACAGCCCCCACCTGTATCCTCGACCCTTCACTTACTTCCTGCCTTGCAGTGCCCGGTTCAGCCTGGCTCTGCCTCTGAGTCTGCCAAGAGTATGTTATGATTCCAGTTATCAGTTCAGCCCTCCTTCTCTGCATTCCTAAGCTACTGAACTGCATCAATAGTTTCCGTCATTGTCTAGCCTTTACGTCTCCATGTAAGAGAAATACTGCATTTAATGGTCATTTAATATTCTTCATCACGCACTACATGTAGAATAATGCATGCTCTAGTCTTAGAGTCTGTTCGCCTTTACCCCGATAACTTTTGGATTCTATCAACATGTTCTCTAAACATCAGATACTAGATACTGTTTAGGTACATGTCGCCCTGACTCTCCAGACTTCAGTCTCTGCTCCTAGCACAGAGTTCGTAGCCCCCAGCTTCTCCTAGTAACACGTCATTGCCAGTTTGCGCGCACCATCAGGTCAGAGGTCCCGGCTCCTTAGGTAGCCCCCTCCATGTTTCCGCCCCATTTATGACATATTCTGTTACGTTTGCATCACATGTCTATGTATACGCCCTGTTACACCTACTTTCACCCTTATCTTTCGCGACTGCTATTGACCACACCCACTGCTCCGCCTATCGTATGTATTGTAATGCAACTGTTTTAGTATATATGATCGTGCACTGTTATTAAATGTTACGCCGATTACGCCGATTCCGATCCTGCCCCCGGCAGCGCTGCCATCCTATTCCTGTGCAGGTTGTCCTGTTCCTGTCCTTATGCTGTATTAAACCTGCAAAACTCCTACTACCTCGAATCTTGACTCTTATTTATTGAGCTATCTGTTATTCATTTATTTATTCAAAAATAGAGGTATTATTTATTTATTTACCACAAGGTCATGGCTGGATGTAGCTGTTTTTTGTAAAATGGTTACCTAGAGAGTATTATATATAAAGGCATGAGGGTTTTTCAGTTGTATGTGAAGGCACTTAGGTGGATATTTTCGGCAATTTGCCAGGAATTTATCACTGAGTTGGTGTGGAAGGGTCACATGTGTTCTCACTTGAGGTACAATGATCAGAAGGGATTGGTTGTATTTCATCTGTTAAGGGACAACCAAGGAACAGAATCGTTAAGGCCCTGGGTATCTGTTTTGAGCCTATGGACCCAGCGTTGTTCCTTTTCGAATAGTATTCTTGTAGCGTTTCTATCTACTGTGTCTAGACTTTCTAGGATTACCCAGTGCAGGTCATTGGCTGTGTGTTGTTTTTCTGTGTAATGTGCTGACATTTTTGTTGTGCTTCTTTTGCAGTTCACATTACTCCTGTGTTCACAGAGTCTCTGTTTGGCTTTACGGCAGGTCATCCCAATATATCGCATGTCACATGGACATGTGATCATGTATACAACATGACTGGTGTTGCAATTCGTGTGTTTTCTTAGTTTCCATAAGAAGTTTGGAAGTAGCTGTAGTTCTTTAGTTTGTTCTGTGGTTGCACACATTACACAGGTCCCACATGGGTAGTGTCCAGTGATTGGGGGATTGTTCCATAGGCCTGGTTGTTGCTTTTTCTTTTTTGGAGGTGGTCTTGTGTGGACCAGAAGGTCTTTTATGTTGCTGCTCCTCTTGTTAGCAAATCTGGGTTTGGACCAGGTCAGGCTATTTGATGTTATAATCCTCCAATTCCGGTTGATAATCTTTTTCACCTGGTTTGTTATTGGGCTATATGTTGTGACACAGGTAGTCCTGTCCTCGGTCTGTTTCGGGTGACTTTCAAGGAGGGATTCTCTTGGTTGATTTCTTGCTCGTTTTGCACAGGAATTGATAATTCTTTTGGGGTAATCTCTAGCTGTTAATTTTTCACAGAGATCATTTGCTTGCAGTTTATAATCTTTTATAGAACTGCAATTTCTCCTCAGTCGTAAGAACTGACTGTATGGGAGGTTTTCTCTCAAGGGGCGCGGGTGAAAGCTATTGAAGGATAGCAGACTATTCTTTGCGGTAGGCTTAAAGAATGTTCTTGTTTGCAGGGTGTTTCCTTCAGCAAATATAGTTATGTCCAGGAAATCAAGGCTCTGTGCATGGGATGTGTAGGTGAAGTTGAGGCATTCATCTTGAGTGTTCAGCCACCTGTGGAAATCTATCAATGATTTGTTGTCTCCTTCCCAAATTAGCAAAATGTCGTCAATATATCTCTTCCAAAAGAGTATATGACGAGAGAAGGGATTGTTTACATTGTGGACGTAGGTCTGCTCGAAAGTGCTGACGTAGAGACCTGCCACGCTAGGAGCAAAGGTACTCCCCATGGATGTACCATGTTGCTGGAGATAGAGAGTGTCCTTATATTGGAAAAAGTTTTCCATGAGGGCTAGTCTGCAGCACTCTAGTACAAAGTGTCTTGGAGTTCGATGGTGCCATTCATTGTTGAACAATATTGACTCTAGAGTCTCTAAGGTCTTCTGTTGTGGGAGGCTTGTATAGAGGCTCTCCACGTCTAAACCTACTAAGAGCATGCTGTTCGTTGAGTACTCAAAGTTCTCCAACTTGTTAATCAGGTCTCGTGTGTCTTTTAGGTAGGTTGGCGTGGTTTGGACCAGAGGTCTTAGATATTGGTCCGCAAATTGTGACAATGGTTCTAGGATGGAATTTATCCCCGAGACAATTGGTCTTCCAGGTGGGGGCATCTTGTCTTTGTGTGTCTTCGGTAGAGAGTAGAAATAGGGCGTGACTGGTTCTTTTGTTATTAAGTAATCCGCCTCTTTTTTAGATAACCAATTATTACACTCTGCTTCCTCGGTCATCAAGGCTATTGTCCTTTGTAAACGTGATGTTGGATCAGTTGTGATTATTTGGTAGAATTTTCTGTCTGCTAATAGGGTCAAGCATTGATTATCATATCCTTCTGCTGATAGTAGGACTATGCCACCGCCTTTGTCCGCAGGCTTGATGACTATGTCATGATTGTCCTTCAATTCGGTTAGAGCGATAGTTTCGGCTCTTGTTAGGTTCTGGAAAGGTCTTGGAGGATGTTGGTTCAGTTCTTCAACCTCCTTCCTGATGGCCTGTTCAAACGTACTGATTTCAATGGGTACTTGCGAGTTGAGTGGGCAGAAGGTAGATTTGTTTCTTAAAGAGGTGTCTCCTTCTTGAGGTTGTTGTTCTCCTTTGAAAAACGCTTTCAATTTGAGCGTGCGGCAGAAATTTGCAAGTTCGCACTTTGTTCTGAAAATGTCTGTTTTCGGTGTTGGCACGTAGCCTAGTCCTTTGTTCAGTACACTTATTTGGTTCTCTGTCAGTTCTAGTCCTGTTAGATTGACTATTAGACTGTCGGGCCTTGGTTCGTGTTGGCTTTGGTGACGCTTCTGGTTTGAACCTGTCGTGTCTGATCGGACCAGGTTATTCCTTTCTGCCTGGACCTTCGGTTGTTCTGGCCATTCCCTAAAAAAGGACGGCCTTGTTGGTAATTTTGGACACCTTGTGGGGGCATTTGGTGATTCATAGGTATCGGAAAGTATGGGTTTGGCCACCCTTGGAACTGGGGGTTGAATGGATGGAATGGTATTCCTTGTCCATTATTATGGAAAAATGGGGGGCGCCATTGGTTACTACGGCCCCTTTGTTGTCCTCTCTTGTTCCTAAAATTTCCACGGCCTCGTGGTGTGGTGTCATCTCCGCTCTGGTTTGAGCTGTTGTCTGATGACATACTGTTTGTGTCTGAGTTGTCATTTGATTTGTAGTCTTTGCTACTATAAGGGTGAATGCGTTCTAAGGAGAACCTCTTTGTACATAATATGTTTTTCCGCACCCCGTCTCCCTATTTGTTGTTTGTGTGTGTGTGTTTATTTTTCCAGGTACAGTGAAACCTTGAATCGCGAAGAATCAGGTCAATTTACCTTTTTTCTTCTCACAACGTTTGTTTTCTCACAATTTTATCACCCCTATTGGTCCTGACGAAAGCCTAAGATCCTCTGTCTACCAAAGGCTGAAACATGTTGACCTCTTTTTAGTTTTGAAATGCACTTGAACCCCTAACAAATTCTAAAAGTGCACCTAACTTTTTTACTCAGTCCGAATCCAGACTCATTAAAATTGCTCCTGTCTGGCTGTCCGGATTTTTAATAAATATACCACTACCACAACCCCTTCCCCACTATCCACGATCACTACTGCCTTAAACCAAAGGCAAAACCTCCTGGTGGAGGGTGCACAATACAAAAAATAACTCAATGATTACGCACGCACGTGTAAAAAAAGCGGGTACCCAGTATATACCGCTGAGAAAGAACCATCTGAAATACACGTGTATGAGAGTTATATTTGTTGGGAGATACCAGTTCCTCGACTTGTGAAACCCAAGGTTTAAGCAGGACAAGTGATCCTTTCCCCTTCCTGATTATAAGAGTTACCGTATGGAGACTGAAAGGATCTTCCCTCTACCTCCCTATCCATTGATCATGCATATTTAGCAGCGAACAGCTGTGGGAGAAAAATCTCATAGGCACCAATACAGCCTGTGACATCACACTGCCTAACAAAAATTGTCATCATGGCAGGAAGCTTTGGTCTCAGCTATACAACTGAGGACATCGATGAAATCTTGGCAAGACCGCCTCTACTCATGGAAGGTGACCTCAACCAGACTCTATCTTCGACAGCAGAATGGGATGAGTTAACAGAGGTCAAAAAAGAACAGGTACGAACAGCAGTTCATGGCATTATCATGACCGAGTATCTCCGAGTCAACGCTGCACCCAAAGGCCTTTGGGTGACGAATGCACCACGCATTTTCTTGAAAGATCTGGCGTTTAGAAAAGATTGGTCTTCCATATCATGGAAGTGTACCAGAGACTATCTAGTGCTCATAATCAAAACCGCAACGAGACTCACGGATGAACTCGCAATCAAGATCGAGATTTTGGAAACAAAAATGAACAATACAATCAACATCACCATCTACAAAACTCGTCTTGACGAGATAAACAAAGAAATGAAAGATAACCAAGAATATCTAACTCAAACAAAACTGCAGAAACTTGCAAAGGAATTAAAGAGGTTCTCCTTAGAACGCATTCACCCTTATAGTAGCAAAGACTACAAATCAAATGACAACTCAGACACAAACAGTATGTCATCAGACAACAGCTCAAACCAGAGCGGAGATGACACCACACCACGAGGCCGTGGAAATTTTAGGAACAAGAGAGGACAACAAAGGGGCCGTAGTAACCAATGGCGCCCCCCATTTTTCCATAATAATGGACAAGGAATACCATTCCATCCATTCAACCCCCAGTTCCAAGGGTGGCCAAACCCATACTTTCCGATACCTATGAATCACCAAATGCCCCCACAAGGTGTCCAAAATTACCAACAAGGCCGTCCTTTTTTAGGGAATGGCCAGAACAACCGAAGGTCCAGGCAGAAAGGAATAACCTGGTCCGATCAGACACGACAGGTTCAAACCAGAAGCGTCACCAAAGCCAACACG
This sequence comes from Lissotriton helveticus, assembly GCF_964261635.1. Lineage (NCBI taxonomy): Eukaryota > Metazoa > Chordata > Amphibia > Caudata > Salamandridae > Lissotriton > Lissotriton helveticus. Next base: position 928,372,824 of record NC_136063.1, read on the forward strand.
AACCAAGGCCCGACAGTCTAATAGTCAATCTAACAGGACTAGAACTGACAGAGAACCAAATAAGTGTACTGAACAAAGGACTAGGCTACGTGCCAACACCGAAAACAGACATTTTCAGAACAAAGTGCGAACTTGCAAATTTCTGCCGCACGCTCAAATTGAAAGCGTTTTTCAAAGGAGAACAACAACCTCAAGAAGGAGACACCTCTTTAAGAAACAAATCTACCTTCTGCCCACTCAACTCGCAAGTACCCATTGAAATCAGTACGTTTGAACAGGCCATCATGAAGGAGGTTGAAGAACTGAACCAACATCCTCCAAGACCTTTCCAGAACCTAACAAGAGCCGAAACTATCGCTCTAACCGAATTGAAGGACAATCATGACATAGTCATCAAGCCTGCGGACAAAGGCGGTGGCATAGTCCTACTATCAGCAGAAGGATATGATAATCAATGCTTGACCCTATTAGCAGACAGAAAATTCTACCAAATAATCACAACTGATCCAACATCACGTTTACAAAGGACAATAGCCTTGATGACCGAGGAAGCAGAGTGTAATAATTGGTTATCTAAAAAAGAGGCGGATTACTTAATAACAAAAGAACCAGTCACGCCCTATTTCTACTCTCTACCGAAGACACACAAAGACAAGATGCCCCCACCTGGAAGACCAATTGTCTCGGGGATAAATTCCATCCTAGAACCATTGTCACAATTTGCGGACCAATATCTAAGACCTCTGGTCCAAACCACGCCAACCTACCTAAAAGACACACGAGACCTGATTAACAAGTTGGAGAACTTTGAGTACTCAACGAACAGCATGCTCTTAGTAGGTTTAGACGTGGAGAGCCTCTATACAAGCCTCCCACAACAGAAGACCTTAGAGACTCTAGAGTCAATATTGTTCAACAATGAATGGCACCATCGAACTCCAAGACACTTTGTACTAGAGTGCTGCAGACTAGCCCTCATGGAAAACTTTTTCCAATATAAGGACACTCTCTATCTCCAGCAACATGGTACATCCATGGGGAGTACCTTTGCTCCTAGCGTGGCAGGTCTCTACGTCAGCACTTTCGAGCAGACCTACGTCCACAATGTAAACAATCCCTTCTCTCGTCATATACTCTTTTGGAAGAGATATATTGACGACATTTTGCTAATTTGGGAAGGAGACAACAAATCATTGATAGATTTCCACAGGTGGCTGAACACTCAAGATGAATGCCTCAACTTCACCTACACATCCCATGCACAGAGCCTTGATTTCCTGGACATAACTATATTTGCTGAAGGAAACACCCTGCAAACAAGAACATTCTTTAAGCCTACCGCAAAGAATAGTCTGCTATCCTTCAATAGCTTTCACCCGCGCCCCTTGAGAGAAAACCTCCCATACAGTCAGTTCTTACGACTGAGGAGAAATTGCAGTTCTATAAAAGATTATAAACTGCAAGCAAATGATCTCTGTGAAAAATTAACAGCTAGAGATTACCCCAAAAGAATGATCAATTCCTGTGCAAAACGAGCAAGAAATCAACCAAGAGAATCCCTCCTTGAAAGTCACCCGAAACAGACCGAGGACAGGACTACCTGTGTCACAACATATAGCCCAATAACAAACCAGGTGAAAAAGATTATCAACCGGAATTGGAGGATTATAACATCAAATAGCCTGACCTGGTCCAAACCCAGATTTGCTAACAAGAGGAGCAGCAACATAAAAGACCTTCTGGTCCACACAAGACCACCTCCAAAAAAGAAAAAGCAACAACCAGGCCTATGGAACAATCCCCCAATCACTGGACACTACCCATGTGGGACCTGTGTAATGTGTGCAACCACAGAACAAACTAAAGAACTACAGCTACTTCCAAACTTCTTATGGAAACTAAGAAAACACACGAATTGCAACACCAGTCATGTTGTATACATGATCACATGTCCATGTGACATGCGATATATTGGGATGACCTGCCGTAAAGCCAAACAGAGACTCTGTGAACACAGGAGTAATGTGAACTGCAAAAGAAGCACGACAAAAATGTCAGCACATTACACAGAAAAACAACACACAGCCAATGACCTGCACTGGGTAATCCTAGAAAGTCTAGACACAGTAGATAGAAACGCTACAAGAATACTATTCGAAAAGGAACAACGCTGGGTCCATAGGCTCAAAACAGATACCCAGGGCCTTAACGATTCTGTTCCTTGGTTGTCCCTTAACAGATGAAATACAACCAATCCCTTCTGTTCATTGTACCTCAAGTGAGAACACATGTGACCCTTCCACACCAACTCAGTGATAAATTCCTGGCAAATTGCCGAAAATATCCACCTAAGTGCCTTCACATACAACTGAAAAACCCTCATGCCTTTATATATAATACTCTCTAGGTAACCATTTTACAAAAAACAGCTACATCCAGCCATGACCTTCCCGATCAAGATAACCCTCCATAAGAGTGATGGACTTTCACTCTATGTCCCCAGAGTCAAATTGACCAAAGGACTAAATATCCTATGGCCACAAATGATTGGTTATAAATATATGAATCTGTTGCAGCCGACTCAAGTATACAACTGCCAAAAGCAACCGGTTCTACAATCATTCGAAAATCAATCGGCCAAACTAACCCATATATTCTATTGTTTTATTTGTATCTATTTAATACTTACAGCCGGCGTGATTAATTTACTTTTCCATATTAACCTATCACAAAAATAGTCACGTGGAATCAAAGAAATGCGGAAAGTATTTTTTCCATTTCCAGCACCACAAGGTAAAACGCACCCGGAACCACACCACCCTGTAGTTCCGAGTGATTAGAGGCAGAGTCAGCACATGCGGCTAAGACCAAGCAGAAGGCACTCAGGTAACGCGAGGAGCATCCCGCACGGAGCATAAGATTTAAAACCGCAAGTATGATCTGCGCCCTGTAACTAACTGTCTTAAATATCCCCCTAGCAACCTCTCTCGATCAACCTCAATCCTCGATGAAGTAATTCTTCATAAATAACAAGGTATGCATGTAATGGTAAAGCGCACATAGCGCATTGGGCACCATCAACGTCATGCACAACGTACTCCGCAATAATGACTCACGGACATTCCTACTTGATAAATAGCACATTATCGTTTAGAAATACAACACGAACGATAAGTTAAGTTAAAAACGAAAAAAAGCATGTTTACAATTCGTTTTTTAAAATTAAAACAACACGAATGATATGTGAAAGTAAGCATGGGATGACTGCAGTATGAATGCGTTCGCGAAACAGCCACAAACAATAGTTCTCACTATAGAACACGCACAGAGAGAATACAATGATAAAACTAAGGGCACCATATTACAGTACTAGCCCCACCTGCCTACCGAAGTATGACAAAGGAAGAGTTGACGCCTGAAATGAGTATGAAGTAAAGTATTGCCATTCTCTAGTTCCTTAATAACTGAAAGGTACTATTGTACATAATATGTGTTTTTCCGCACCCCGTCTCCCTATTTGTTGTTTGTGTGTGTGTGTTTATTTTTCCAGGTACAGTGAAACCTTGAATCGCGAAGAATCAGGTCAATTTACCTTTTTTCTTCTCACAACGTTTGTTTTCTCACAATTTTATCACCCCTATTGGTCCTGACGAAAGCCTAAGATCCTCTGACTACCAAAGGCTGAAACATGTTGACCTCTTTTTAGTTTTGAAATGCACTTGAACCCCTAACAAATTCTAAAAGTGCACCTAACTTTTTTACTCAGTCCGAATCCAGACTCATTAAAATTGCTCCTGTCTGGCTGTCCGGATTTTTAATAACTCTACCACTACCACAACCCCTTCCCCACTATCCACGATCACTACTGCCTTAAACCAAAGGCAAAACCTCCTGGTGGAGGGTGCACAATACAAAAAATAACTCAATGATTACGCACGCACGTGTAAAAAAAGCGGGTACCCAGTATATACCGCTGAGAAAGAACCATCTGAAATACACGTGTATGAGAGTTATATTTGTTGGGAGATACCAGTTCCTTGACTTGTGAAACCCAAGGTTTAAGCAGGACAAGTGATCCTTTCCCCTTCCTGATTATAAGAGTTACCGTATGGAGACTGAAAGGATCTTCCCTCTACCTCCCTATCCATTGATCATGCATATTTAGCAGCGAACAGCTGTGGGAGAAAAATCTCATAGGCACCAATACAGCCTGTGACATCACACTGCCTAACAAAAATTGTCATCATGGCAGGAAGCTTTGGTCTCAGCTATACAACTGAGGACATCGATGAAATCTTGGCAAGACCGCCTCTACTCATGGAAGGTGACCTCAACCAGACTCTATCTTCGACAGCAGAATGGGACGAGTCAACAGAGGTCAAAAAAGAACAGGTACGAACAGCAGTTCATGGCATTATCATGACCGAGTATCTCCGAGTCAACGCTGCACCCAAAGGCCTTTGGGTGACGAATGCACCACGCATTTTCTTGAAAGATCTGGCGTTTAGAAAAGATTGGTCTTCCATATCATGGAAGTGTACCAGAGACTATCTAGTGCTCATAATCAAAACCGCAACGAGAATCACGGATGAACTCGCAATCAAGATCGAGATTTTGGAAACAAAAATGAACAATACAATCAACATCACCATCTACAAAACTCGTCTTGACGAGATAAACAGAGAAATGAAAGATAACCAAGAATATCTAACTCAGACAAAACTGCAGAAACTTGCAAAGGAATTAAAGAGGTTCTCCTTAGAACGCATTCACCCTTATAGTAGCAAAGACTACAAATCAAATGACAACTCAGACACAAACAGTATGTCATCAGACAACAGCTCAAACCAGAGCGGAGATGACACCACACCACGAGGCCGTGGAAATTTTAGGAACAAGAGAGGACAACAAAGGGGCCGTAGTAACCAATGGCGCCCCCCATTTTTCCATAATAATGGACAAGGAATACCATTCCATCCATTCAACCCCCAGTTCCAAGGGTGGCCAAACCCATACTTTCCGATACCTATGAATCACCAAATGCCCCCACAAGGTGTCCAAAATTACCAACAAGGCCGTCCTTTTTTAGGGAATGGCCAGAACAACCGAAGGTCCAGGCAGAAAGGAATAACCTGGTCCGATCAGACACGACAGGTTCAAACCAGAAGCGTCACCAAAGCCAACACGAACCAAGGCCCGACAGTCTAATAGTCAATCTAACAGGACTAGAACTGACAGAGAACCAAATAAGTGTACTGAACAAAGGACTAGGCTACGTGCCAACACCGAAAACAGACATTTTCAGAACAAAGTGCGAACTTGCAAATTTCTGCCGCACGCTCAAATTGAAAGCGTTTTTCAAAGGAGAACAACAACCTCAAGAAGGAGACACCTCTTTAAGAAACAAATCTACCTTCTGCCCACTCAACTCGCAAGTACCCATTGAAATCAGTACGTTTGAACAGGCCATCATGAAGGAGGTTGAAGAACTGAACCAACATCCTCCAAGACCTTTCCAGAACCTAACAAGAGCCGAAACTATCGCTCTAACCGAATTGAAGGACAATCATGACATAGTCATCAAGCCTGCGGACAAAGGCGGTGGCATAGTCCTACTATCAGCAGAAGGACATGATAATCAATGCTTGACCCTATTAGCAGACAGAAAATTCTACCAAATAATCACAACTGATCCAACATCACGTTTACAAAGGACAATAGCCTTGATGACCGAGGAAGCAGAGTGTAATAATTGGTTATCTAAAAAAGAGGCGGATTACTTAATAACAAAAGAACCAGTCACGCCCTATTTCTACTCTCTACCGAAGACACACAAAGACAAGATGCCCCCACCTGGAAGACCAATTGTCTCGGGGATAAATTCCATCCTAGAACCATTGTCACAATTTGCGGACCAATATCTAAGACCTCTGGTCCAAACCACGCCAACCTACCTAAAAGACACACGAGACCTGATTAACAAGTTGGAGAACTTTGAGTACTCAACGAACAGCATGCTCTTAGTAGGTTTAGACGTGGAGAGCCTCTATACAAGCCTCCCACAACAGAAGACCTTAGAGACTCTAGAGTCAATATTGTTCAACAATGAATGGCACCATCGAACTCCAAGACACTTTGTACTAGAGTGCTGCAGACTAGCCCTCATGGAAAACTTTTTCCAATATAAGGACACTCTCTATCTCCAGCAACATGGTACATCCATGGGGAGTACCTTTGCTCCTAGCGTGGCAGGTCTCTACGTCAGCACTTTCGAGCAGACCTACGTCCACAATGTAAACAATCCCTTCTCTCGTCATATACTCTTTTGGAAGAGATATATTGACAACATTTTGCTAATTTGGGAAGGAGACAACAAATCATTGATAGATTTCCACAGGTGGCTGAACACTCAAGATGAATGCCTCAACTTCACCTACACATCCCATGTACAGAGCCTTGATTTCCTGGACATAACTATATTTGCTGAAGGAAACACCCTGCAAACAAGAACATTCTTTAAGCCTACCGCAAAGAATAGTCTGCTATCCTTCAATAGCTTTCACCCGCGCCCCTTGAGAGAAAACCTCCCATACAGTCAGTTCTTATGACTGAGGAGAAATTGCAGTTCTATAAAAGATTATAAACTGCAAGCAAATGATCTCTGTGAAAAATTAACAGCTAGAGATTACCCCAAAAGAATTATCAATTCCTGTGCAAAACGAGCAAGAAATCAACCAAGAGAATCCCTCCTTGAAAGTCACCCGAAACAGACCGAGGACAGGACTACCTGTGTCACAACATATAGCCCAATAACAAACCAGGTGAAAAAGATTATCAACCGGAATTGGAGGATTATAACATCAAATAGCCTGACCTGGTCCAAACCCAGATTTGCTAACAAGAGGAGCAGCAACATAAAAGACCTTCTGGTCCACACAAGACCACCTCCAAAAAAGAAAAAGCAACAACCAGGCCTATGGAACAATCCCCCAATCACTGGACACTACCCATGTGGGACCTGTGTAATGTGTGCAACCACAGAACAAACTAAAGAACTACAGCTACTTCCAAACTTCTTATGGAAACTAAGAAAACACACGAATTGCAACACCAGTCATGTTGTATACATGATCACATGTCCATGTGACATGCGATATATTGGGATGACCTGCCGTAAAGCCAAACAGAGACTCTGTGAACACAGGAGTAATGTGAACTGCAAAAGAAGCACGACAAAAATGTCAGCACATTACACAGAAAAACAACACACAGCCAATGACCTGCACTGGGTAATCCTAGAAAGTCTAGACACAGTAGATAGAAACGCTACAAGAATACTATTCGAAAAGGAACAACGCTGGGTCCATAGGCTCAAAACAGATACCCAGGGCCTTAACGATTCTGTTCCTTGGTTGTCCCTTAACAGATGAAATACAACCAATCCCTTCTGATCATTGTACCTCAAGTGAGAACACATGTGACCCTTCCACACCAACTCAGTGATAAATTCCTGGCAAATTGCCGAAAATATCCACCTAAGTGCCTTCACATACAACTGAAAAACCCTCATGCCTTTATATATAATACTCTCTAGGTAACCATTTTACAAAAAACAGCTACATCCAGCCATGACCTTCCCGATCAAGATAACCCTCCATAAGAGTGATGGACTTTCACTCTATGTCCCCAGAGTCAAATTGACCAAAGGACTAAATATCCTATGGCCACAAATGATTGGTTATAAATATATGAATCTGTTGCAGCCGACTCAAGTATACAACTGCCAAAAGCAACCGGTTCTACAATCATTCGAAAATCAATCGGCCAAACTAACCCATATATTCTATTGTTTTATTTGTATCTATTTAATACTTACAGCCGGCGTGATTAATTTACTTTTCCATATTAACCTATCACAAAAATAGTCACGTGGAATCAAAGAAATGCGGAAAGTATTTTTTCCATTTCCAGCACCACAAGGTAAAACGCACCCGGAACCACACCACCCTGTAGTTCCGAGTGATTAGAGGCAGAGTCAGCACATGCGGCTAAGACCGAGCAGAAGGCACTCAGGTAACGCGAGGAGCATCCCGCACGGAGCATAAGATTTAAAACCGCAAGTATGATCTGCGCCCTGTAACTAACTGTCTTAAATATCCCCCTAGCAACCTCTCTCGATCAACCTCAATCCTCGATGAAGTAATTCTTCATAAATAACAAGGTATGCATGTAATGGTAAAGCGCACATAGCGCATTGGGCACCATCAACGTCATGCACAACGTACTCCGCAATAATGACTCACGGACATTCCTACTTGATAAATAGCACATTATCGTTTAGAAATACAACACGAACGATAAGTTAAGTTAAAAACGAAAAAAAGCATGTTTACAATTCGTTTTTTAAAATTAAAACAACACGAATGATATGTGAAAGTAAGCATGGGATGACTGCAGTATGAATGCGTTCGCGAAACGGCCACAAACAATAGTTCTCACTATAGAACACGCACAGAGAGAATACAATGATAAAACTAAGGGCACCATATTACAGTACTAGCCCCACCTGCCTACCGAAGTATGACAAAGGAAGAGTTGACGCCTGAAATGAGTATGAAGTAAAGTATTGCCATTCTCTAGTTCCTTAATAACTGAAAGGTACTATTGTACATAATATGTGTTTTTCCGCACCCCGTCTCCCTATTTGTTGTTTGTGTGTGTGTGTTTATTTTTCCAGGTACAGTGAAACCTTGAATCGCGAAGAATCAGGTCAATTTACCTTTTTTCTTCTCACAACGTTTGTTTTCTCACAATTTTATCACCCCTATTGGTCCTGACGAAAGCCTAAGATCCTCTGACTACCAAAGGCTGAAACATGTTGACCTCTTTTTAGTTTTGAAATGCACTTGAACCCCTAACAAATTCTAAAAGTGCACCTAACTTTTTTACTCAGTCCGAATCCAGACTCATTAAAATTGCTCCTGTCTGGCTGTCCGGATTTTTAATAACTATACCACTACCACAACCCCTTCCCCACTATCCACGATCACTACTGCCTTAAACCAAAGGCAAAACCTCCTGGTGGAGGGTGCACAATACAAAAAATAACTCAATGATTACGCACGCACGTGTAAAAAAAGCGGGTACCCAGTATATACGTTGAGAAAGAACCATCTGAAATACACGTGTATGAGAGTTATATTTGTTGGGAGATACCAGTTCCTCGACTTGTGAAACCCAAGGTTTAAGCAGGACAAGTGATCCTTTCCCCTTCCTGATTATAAGAGTTACCGTATGGAGACTGAAAGGATCTTCCCTCTACCTCCCTATCCATTGATCATGCATATTTAGCAGCGAACAGCTGTGGGAGAAAAATCTCATAGGCACCAATACAGCCTGTGACATCACACTGCCTAACAAAAATTGTCATCATGGCAGGAAGCTTTGGTCTCAGCTATACAACTGAGGACATCGATGAAATCTTGGCAAGACCGCCTCTACTCATGGAAGGTGACCTCAACCAGACTCTATCTTCGACAGCAGAATGGGACGAGTCAACAGAGGTCAAAAAAGAACAGGTACGAACAGCAGTTCATGGCATTATCATGACCGAGTATCTCCGAGTCAACGCTGCACCCAAAGGCCTTTGGGTGACGAATGCACCACGCATTTTCTTGAAAGATCTGGCGTTTAGAAAAGATTGGTCTTCCATATCATGGAAGTGTACCAGAGACTATCTAGTGCTCATAATCAAAACCGCAACGAGACTCACGGATGAACTCGCAATCAAGATCGAGATTTTGGAAACAAAAATGAACAATACAATCAACATCACCATCTACAAAACTCGTCTTGACGAGATAAACAGAGAAATGAAAGATAACCAAGAATATCTAACTCAGACAAAACTGCAGAAACTTGCAAAGGAATTAAAGAGGTTCTCCTTAGAACGCATTCACCCTTATAGTAGCAAAGACTACAAATCAAATGACAACTCAGACACAAACAGTATGTCATCAGACAACAGCTCAAACCAGAGCGGAGATGACACCACACCACGAGGCCGTGGAAATTTTAGGAACAAGAGAGGACAACAAAGGGGCCGTAGTAACCAATGGCGCCCCCCATTTTTCCATAATAATGGACAAGGAATACCATTCCATCCATTCAACCCCCAGTTCCAAGGGTGGCCAAACCCATAATTTCCGATACCTATGAATCACCAAATGCCCCCACAAGGTGTCCAAAATTACCAACAAGGCCGTCCTTTTTTAGGGAATGGCCAGAACAACCGAAGGTCCAGGCAGAAAGGAATAACCTGGTCCGATCAGACACGACAGGTTCAAACCAGAAGCGTCACCAAAGCCAACACGAACCAAGGCCCGACAGTCTAATAGTCAATCTAACAGGACTAGAACTGACAGAGAACCAAATAAGTGTACTGAACAAAGGACTAGGCTACGTGCCAACACCGAAAACAGACATTTTCAGAACAAAGTGCGAACTTGCAAATTTCTGCCGCACGCTCAAATTGAAAGCGTTTTTCAAAGGAGAACAACAACCTCAAGAAGGAGACACCTCTTTAAGAAACAAATCTACCTTCTGCCCACTCAACTCGCAAGTACCCATTGAAATCAGTACGTTTGAACGGGCCATCATGAAGGAGGTTGAAGAACTGAACCAACATCCTCCAAGACCTTTCCAGAACCTAACAAGAGCCGAAACTATCGCTCTAACCGAATTGAAGGACAATCATGACATAGTCATCAAGCCTGCGGACAAAGGCGGTGGCATAGTCCTACTATCAGCAGAAGGATATGATAATCAATGCTTGACCCTATTAGCAGACAGAAAATTCTACCAAATAATCACAACTGATCCAACATCACGTTTACAAAGGACAATAGCCTTGATGACCGAGGAAGCAGAGTGTAATAATTGGTTATCTAAAAAAGAGGCGGATTACTTAATAACAAAAGAACCAGTCACGCCCTATTTCTACTCTCTACCGAAGACACACAAAGACAAGATGCCCCCACCTGGAAGACCAATTGTCTCAGGGATAAATTCCATCCTAGAACCATTGTCACAATTTGCGGACCAATATCTAAGACCTCTGGTCCAAACCACGCCAACCTACCTAAAAGACACACAAGACCTGATTAACAAGTTGGAGAACTTTGAGTACTCAACGAACAGCATGCTCTTAGTAGGTTTAGACGTGGAGAGCCTCTATACAAGCCTCCCACAACAGAAGACCTTAGAGACTCTAGAGTCAATATTGTTCAACAATGAATGGCACCATCGAACTCCAAGACACTTTGTACTAGAGTGCTGCAGACTAGCGCTCATGGAAAACTTTTTCCAATATAAGGACACTCTCTATCTCCAGCAACATGGTACATCCATGGGGAGTACCTTTGCTCCTAGCGTGGCAGGTCTCTACGTCAGCACTTTCGAGCAGACCTACGTCCACAATGTAAACAATCCCTTCTCTCGTCATATACTCTTTTGGAAGAGATATATTGACGACATTTTGCTAATTTGGGAAGGAGACAACAAATCATTGATAGATTTCCACAGGTGGCTGAACACTCAAGATGAATGCCTCAACTTCACCTACACATCCCATGCACAGAGCTTTGATTTCCTGGACATAACTATATTTGCTGAAGGAAACACCCTGCAAACAAGAACATTCTTTAAGCCTACCGCAAAGAATAGTCTGCTATCCTTCAATAGCTTTCACCCGCGCCCCTTGAGAGAAAACCTCCCATACAGTCAGTTCTTACGACTGAGGAGAAATTGCAGTTCTATAAAAGATTATAAACTGCAAGCAAATGATCTCTGTGAAAAATTAACAGCTAGAGATTACCCCAAAAGAATTATCAATTCCTGTGCAAAACGAGCAAGAAATCAACCAAGAGAATCCCTCCTTGAAAGTCACCCGAAACAGACCGAGGACAGGACTACCTGTGTCACAACATATAGCCCAATAACAAACCAGGTGAAAAAGATTATCAACCGGAATTGGAGGATTATAACATCAAATAGCCTGACCTGGTCCAAACCCAGATTTGCTAACAAGAGGAGCAGCAACATAAAAGACCTTCTGGTCCACACAAGACCACCTCCAAAAAAGAAAAAGCAACAACCAGGCCTATGGAACAATCCCCCAATCACTGGACACTACCCATGTGGGACCTGTGTAATGTGTGCAACCACAGAACAAACTAAAGAACTACAGCTACTTCCAAACTTCTTATGGAAACTAAGAAAACACACGAATTGCAACACCAGTCATATTGTATACATGATCACATGTCCATGTGACATGCGATATATTGGGATGACCTGCCGTAAAGCCAAACAGAGACTCTGTGAACACAGGAGTAATGTGAACTGCAAAAGAAGCACGACAAAAATGTCAGCACATTACACAGAAAAACAACACACAGCCAATGATCTGCACTGGGTAATCCTAGAAAGTCTAGACACAGTAGATAGAAACGCTACAAGAATACTATTCGAAAAGGAACAACGCTGGGTCCATAGGCTCAAAACAGATACCCAGGGCCTTAACGATTCTGTTCCTTGGTTGTCCCTTAACAGATGAAATACAACCAATCCCTTCTGATCATTGTACCTCAAGTGAGAACACATGTGACCCTTCCACACCAACTCAGTGATAAATTCCTGGCAAATTGCCGAAAATATCCACCTAAGTGCCTTCACATACAACTGAAAAACCCTCATGCCTTTATATATAATACTCTCTAGGTAACCATTTTACAAAAAACAGCTACATCCAGCCATGACCTTCCCGATCAAGATAACCCTCCATAAGAGTGATGGACTTTCACTCTATGTCCCCAGAGTCAAATTGACCAAAGGACTAAATATCCTATGGCCACAAATGATTGGTTATAAATATATGAATCTGTTGCAGCCGACTCAAGTATACAACTGCCAAAAGCAACCGGTTCTACAATCATTCGAAAATCAATCGGCCAAACTAACCCATATATTCTATTGTTTTATTTGTATCTATTTAATACTTACAGCCGGCGTGATTAATTTACTTTTCCATATTAACCTATCACAAAAATAGTCACGTGGAATCAAAGAAATGCGGAAAGTATTTTTTCCATTTCCAGCACCACAAGGTAAAACGCACCCGGAACCACACCACCCTGTAGTTCCGAGTGATTAGAGGCAGAGTCAGCACATGCGGCTAAGACCGAGCAGAAGGCACTCAGGTAACGCGAGGAGCATCCCGCACGGAGCATAAGATTTAAAACCGCAAGTATGATCTGCGCCCTGTAACTAACTGTCTTAAATATCCCCCTAGCAACCTCTCTCGATCAACCTCAATCCTCGATGAAGTAATTCTTCATAAATAACAAGGTATGCATGTAATGGTAAAGCGCACATAGCGCATTGGGCACCATCAACGTCATGCACAACGTACTCCGCAATAATGACTCACGGACATTCCTACTTGATAAATAGCACATTATCGTTTAGAAATACAACACGAACGATAAGTTAAGTTAAAAACGAAAAAAAGCATGTTTACAATTCGTTTTTTAAAATTAAAACAACACGAATGATATGTGAAAGTAAGCATGGGATGACTGCAGTATGAATGCGTTCGCGAAACGGCCACAAACAATAGTTCTCACTATAGAACACGCACAGAGAGAATACAATGATAAAACTAAGGGCACCATATTACAGTACTAGCCCCACCTGCCTACCGAAGTATGACAAAGGAAGAGTTGACGCCTGAAATGAGTATGAAGTAAAGTATTGCCATTCTCTAGTTCCTTAATAACTGAAAGGTACTATTGTACATAATATGTGTTTTTCCGCACCCCGTCTCCCTATTTGTTGTTTGTGTGTGTGTGTTTATTTTTCCAGGTACAGTGAAACCTTGAATCGCGAAGAATCAGGTCAATTTACCTTTTTTCTTCTCACAACGTTTGTTTTCTCACAATTTTATCACCCCTATTGGTCCTGACGAAAGCCTAAGATCCTCTGACTACCAAAGGCTGAAACATGTTGACCTCTTTTTAGTTTTGAAATGCACTTGAACCCCTAACAAATTCTAAAAGTGCACCTAACTTTTTTACTCAGTCCGAATCCAGACTCATTAAAATTGCTCCTGTCTGGCTGTCCGGATTTTTAATAACTATACCACTACCACAACCCCTTCCCCACTATCCACGATCACTACTGCCTTAAACCAAAGGCAAAACCTCCTGGTGGAGGGTGCACAATACAAAAAATAACTCAATGATTACGCACGCACGTGTAAAAAAAGCGGGTACCCAGTATATACCGCTGAGAAAGAACCATCTGAAATACACGTGTATGAGAGTTATATTTGTTGGGAGATACCAGTTCCTCGACTTGTGAAACCCAAGGTTTAAGCAGGACAAGTGATCCTTTCCCCTTCCTGATTAAAGTAATACTACAACAGATTAGAGCTAACGTAAACATTTCTAACATAATATATAAACAATAAAAAATATCACTACTTTTCTATTTTACAACATTTAAAATCAAATAAAATGATTACGTTGATTTATACATATATATATATATATATATATATATATATATATATATATATATATATATATATATATATATATATATATATATACAACATGTATTAACAAATATAATTAAATAGTATTTAATTGAAACACATCCAACTCTGTTCCTCTATGAATCCATCAACCCATAAATAGTTCCCCAGCTCTAAGGTCGCCCGCTGTAGCCGTTAGGCCGTATCCTCTCCCCAATGATGACTTCTCGTTAGACCAATCTCAGGCACGTGCACCCTTTTGGCGTAAACCCATGCCTACAAGTCTTTGTAGCTATGAGCGCCCATGCACCACCCATGGAACGCCTACCTATATATTTATTACTTTTTTCCTAAACAAGCATGTTCAAGGCCCTACCCTATTTCTCATCCTATACCTCTATCAATATCTTTAATCTACATATACTTACCTCCTTTATGCATCTATAAATGTTCCATGTACTGATGGATCTATATATATATTACTTTCTTCTAATTCACCATATCCAATGCTCTACCCTATTTCTCACCCTATAGCTCTCTCAATGTATCTTCTATCCCAACATTCTGACTCATCTCAAAGTTACTTCAATCAAAAAGAGAGGGAGGAGGATAATCGGTCCATTCAGTTCCCCTGATCAGATCCACAGTTAATCAAATGAAGGTTTGGAATGGACACTAGTGTCTACAGAACCATTGGTTCGAAATTGACAACCCTCATAGGCAACCTGATTTTACGATGCGGTATATTTGTTTTTCCGCCCCATCAGGTGTCATGGCATATTCATAGGGTAGTCAAAAAATGTGGTATGCCTGCCTCACCCGAGGCTACCTCTGGTTCAAAATAGAAGTGTCCAGAAATACTGGGGAGGGTGTAGAAAATATAAAAGCAGTGGATCTCCAAAATAATTTTAATGGAAAGGGAGAAGAACACTGTTGTTAAAAAAGAGGCGATATAGTTGTAATCGAGTAACTAGATTACCATATATCTATATGTATATGGATACGTCGTCAACATGTTTCAGCTCTCTGGGCCCAGCCGGGTCTGTAGAGCTTTCGTCAGGACTAAAAAAACACAAAACATACATAAGGTACTCACACTATTAGTGTAGCTTCCTGTCGCTAATTATAGCGTTTCTTTTTTGCCACCTGAAATATAGGAGCAGAGACATATACAATCCCAAACATTGTGGTACTGTAGATTAGGTAATTAGGCATCGTGATTCAAAGAACCACGCACACACAAACTAGAATTACTAGTGCATTTATGCGCATCACTTTTCAACACATAAACGTTTTCAGCGAGAAAAAATATTTTCAGAGAACAAAAGTAAGTATGTTACAGGAGACAAGCTATATACAACTGCTAGATGTTGCACGCAGTGATTCCATGCATAGGTCAGTCATATTTATATTATCTTTCAGCACATATAGTAAGGGCATCCTAATGCGCTGCTTTTTAGTCAGATTCTATAGTAAAAAAAGCATCGTGCACACTATGGGTTTTAAACAAAAGTCAACGTGCGTTTTTTAACTGCTTGGTGTTGCATTCAGTGATTTCAAATGCCCGAGGACACAATGTACTGTGAGTCAGAGGCAGAACACTCATACTGGTATTATCTGTCAGCAATTATAACTGGGGCGTCTCAGCGCGCTGCTTTTACGTGAAAAACATCGCGCACATTATATATTTTTAGAAACAAGTCAGTGTTCGTATAATCATGTGCCACAGGACATTGCGCGCATTCGTTTTGTAACAAGACGATCATATATTTACTCTATTCGTGCAATGACTCATACCTTTATGGCTGAAATTTCATGCTTCCACAAGGGTGCAGGAGTCGCTTTGCGGGGTCTCTACTGGAGAGATAGTATCAGCGATTAGGGGGTCATAGGGACCACACTTACCCGCATCACTCCGTCTCTTCTTATGTTTGCTCAGTCTTACCCTCGTGTGCCGCGTTTTGGGCCCTGTGCTGACTCTGCCCTTGGTTGCAGGCGGAGCACTGTGGCTGGGTTTTTTCTAATTTCGCAATGACATAAAGGTGGGTCTCCAAGTTTAAGCCACATGCTGCATTCAATATGGCCCCTCGTGTGTTCTTTATCATAGATTTTTACATCAGAGTACTACAATATTGTCAGGTATATTGAAGGGTTGATTTGTCAATAAATCCCAATGTCAGGACTCAATTAATTTAAAAAATTAATTAATTTACATTGTCGTCCCAGTTAGAATCCACATCTAGGGTTGTGGAGGATTAATTATTACATTGACATTACGATAAAGTTTAATTGAACTGACTCCATGGAATATTGTCGTTCATTCCAGAGATATGGGTGCCAAGGCGGTCCACCCATCTCTGCTCTTTTTCAAAGAGAATCCGTTCTGCGTTGTGATTTTTATCTTGCAGTGTCTCTAGGACTGTCCAGATCAGGTCGTCACAAGTGTGGCCAGCTTCCACAAAGTGTGTACATAATTTTGTGTTATTTTTCTTCAGGCGTACATTGCTCCGGTGTTCCCCGATTCGCAACTTCACTCGTCTGCATGTCATGCCTATATATTGACGTTTGCATGGGCATGTGATCATGTAGATAAGGTGAGAGGAGTTGCAGTTCGTGTGGTTTTTCTGGGTCCATGTCAGGGTGTTCGTAAGTTGCAAAGTTTTTGTCGGCCTGGTAAATTTGCACACACCACAAGTGCCGCATGGGTAATGACCCGAGACAGGTTGCATTCTGGCATCTCTTATAATTTTGAGGGTTGTTTGAGTTTTAGGTCGTGTGTGGACCAGGACATCCTTAATGTTCTTAGTTCTCCGATTTGCAAAACGTGGTTTTGGCCAGTCAAATTGTCCAGAGTTAATTATTTGCCAGTTCTTTCTAATTAACTTCTGTACCCCATAGGTGGAAGGGCAGAAAGTAGTGACACACGTTACCAGATCCTTAACTGGTTCCTTCACATTTGTCTGTAAGAGACATTCGCGTGGCTGATGTTTTGCCCTTTTCATGCACTTATTAATCACCGTTGGTGTATAGTTCCTTTGTTGCAATTTTTGACTTAGTTCTATTGCCTGTTTCTTATAGTCGCTGTCTTTGCTGCAGTTTCTTTTGTGCCGTAAAAACTGGCTGAAGGGGAGGTTATCCCGCAATGGTCGCGGATGGTAACTGTAGTATGACAGCAGGCTATTCTTTGCTGTCGGTTTCGTAAAGGTCTTGGTTTCGAGCTTCCCGTTCTCATGGAAAATTGTTAGATCCAAGACAATGATCCCCAAAATAACCCTTTCTAAACACTCCCCTTCTCTACCCCTCCTTGCATCATCTGACACCTCTTTTACTATACTGATCCCCCAAAACAAGCCTTTCTAAACTCTTCTCTCTGCCTCTTCCCCTCCACATCCCCGTTGACTCATCCCAAGCCTCCTCCTACTGCTATGACCTCCAAAACAAACAAAGAAAAGTCTAAATTCTTCAATCTTCTATCCCACCACTATCCTTTCCAATCAAAATAACAGACTTACGTCCATTTCTCAAATTTCATATTTCACTATACTCATTCACAACTAATCTTTTATGGGTTCCAGAGTAGCATGCTACTCGACGAAAATGTGCTTCAACACCTCGTCAGGGGTAGCAAGCACCATATAAATGCAAAATGTTTCTGTCTTCTATCTCTCCGCTACCCTTCTCCATCCAAATAACTGAATAACATATCCACCACTCAAATTACTTTCATATTTTACTATACTAAATCCACACTAATCCTTTATGGGTTCCGGAGTAGCGTGCACTCGCCGAAAAAGCACTTTGACACCTCGTCAGGGGTACTAAGCGCTATATAAATGCAATTACAATACAATACAATTAAAATCAAAAAGTTAAATAACGAATCTTTCAACAAATTAAACAAATTAGGCAATAATTAGAAAAGTAATATAATATGCAGAACTCTGAGATAAATTCACATTCTTTTTCCGAATAAACTCAACTACCCTGTTCAAAACATTATTTACATACTTTATACAACAATTAATTAATTAGTATGAAATTATACTTGAAGCTAATTTTTATTTTAAAACAGCTCCCACCCTATTCCACTACAAACTCAAGAGCACAAGAAAATAAAAATTACATTTATACAATACACAAATAATATAATTCATTTAAATAAAGAATTTTTAAGATATATGATTAAAACCAAACAAAAACAATAAAAGAATCTAGACAATTCTACAATATAAACTAAATATAAACATTAATATAATTATATATAACACTAAACAGTATTAAAAAAAACATACAAATAAAACTCATAAAACAAAACAGAAAAACTGCATTGTTTACAATAATATTAATATTACACAAGAAACAAAAATCTTTTTTTCAAATTTAAAAAACGACAAAAATATGTCCCACAATGTCCTATGCACCAGGGTTTTTTAGATATGATATTATTGGGTAACATTCTTGAGTTGATATTAAGGTGAAACACTCTGCAATGTTCCTGTACATTTTCAATAGTTTATTGACAAAATCTTGCAAGGATTACGGATGTATTTTGTATATTATACAGGGATAATATTCTGATTTCTTGAGAGTCCTTAAACACTCAAACACTACATCTTACCTTTATCAGCAATCAGATCATCTTCTCTTTGTCAAGATGGACTTTACCAAAGTAGAGTTTTGGGGATACATATTTCCACAAGAGGGTATTCAGATGGATGAAAGGAAGAATTTAGCTATTTTCAGTGGGCAACACCTACCACAACTACGTTTATGCAAACGTTTTTAGGCATTGGCAATTTCTATAGACAGTTCATGTATCTATTTTCTAAAACATAAGACCGATTACAAAAGTTCCTAAGTAAAGGGGCAGTCTTTGATTGGTCAATTGTTGCAGATCATTTCAGGGTTTCTGCTAGCTTAACACCAAGGATTACAGCAGTGAGAACAATCGTCAGTTTGGCCTTCATCAGCCATAATTTGTGTACTGCAGTGAGGCTTCCCTACTTCCTGGTTTTACCTTGCTGAATCATCATGGTACCATAGCCACAACGCTGTGCTGCTGGCCCTGGTTTAGAGGATTTACCTATGGAAAGAAGTTATCAACTTTGGGACATGTACCTGAAAATTACTTTCAGTGCTTAATTTGAGCTGATGGTTGTGGGTCAACCCCACTGGCACTCATTTTTGGGGAGCAGCACTTATTTTTCCTCATTAAACTTTGACCCAGAACAAGAGAGCAAAAACAAACACGGAGAAACGAAGTCAGAAGACAGACAGAAAAATTGACAATGGGAGAGAGCAGAAGCTTGCAAGCGTGAGGTAAAGGGGGATAAAGTGTCTGGTGAGAGATTAATGAGGCATGAGGTGGAATCAAAACCATGCAGCCTCAGCATACAGAATGCTGATGAACCACAGCACGGGCCACAGGATTCTGAGCACAACTTTGGGCACCAGCACTTGTTCATTTACAAATTAAGCACGGAGCATCATTCTATAACCTCTTTTCTGAACCATAACCTAACCAATCAACCATTTTATATCTACAGAAATCTCGAATTGCTTTCACTTAATTCTGTGGTTATGTGTCTTGAATTGGTAGTGCAAATTTGGTTGGTAATCATGTTTCCTTAAATAACTGTTTCCACAAAGAAACAAGTGACACTGGATGGACAGTCATGGTGGAAGGAAGGGGTAATTTTACGGCTACTAGATGGAATGTGGAATGTTCTTGAATAAGGCCTAATGTAACGTGGTAACATTTTACACTTTCCAAAGAGAAAAACTTGAGTAGTGGAAAGCCTAACCTTAGAATCTCTACATCCCTTGTCTGCTTCTTTATTTTCTTGGATTCTAAACTTTTCAAACTTACTTTAAATTGTTTTCCAAGGGGGGACGTGGCCAAGATGGCGGCGAGGTAGGACGCGACTTTCAGAGCTCCTTCTCGCCGTCCGCCGAAATAAGCATCTTAAAGCCTCAAGGGAGCTTGTAAAGCTGACTGCGGTCCCGGAAGGCTCCCCAGCAACTTCTGAGCCCCTGGCACCCGTGGTGGGTGGCCGCGGACACCAGGCATCAACGGCCGTGATGGGCGAGGAGGAGCGTGGCCTAGCCCGCGCGGCCCATGCTGCGGCCTTGATTTAGGGGCGGCCCGCACCGGGGGCCGTCGAGGCCAGCTCCCGATACAGAGGCCATCGCTGTGCGAACCGGAAGACACGAGGGTCGCGCATCATCGTACCTGGAGACCTGCGCCACCTACCTCGAGACTCTTGGAGGTTGGCTTCCCAAGGAGCAGCTACTCCGACGGCGTTGAGGGTCCGAGGGCCTGTCAGGCACCCCGGGGGTCATGCGGCCCATCCGCCAAGACTGGCAGAGACAGAGGTGAGCTCCTGCCTCCCCCGAAGCTGACAGCGGGGACCCTCGCACATGTGGTGGCGGCTGTGATCGGCCTCAAGCGCCTGGTGGGGGTGAAAGCTTGCAGCCCAGACAAGGGACTAGTGGTGAAAGAGCACCCGTGCGGCCTACAGGGCTCAGCGACATCCCACAGCATTGCCTAGTGCCAGGACAAGTGTATTCCCAGCTCAGTGGGGAGAAGCGGACACACCGCTCGGGCGAGCGCTGAGAGCGGAGCTTGGGAGAGGGCACTGCGGCGTCAACAGGCGAGCCCCCCTGTACCCCCGCTGTTTTACTCCTTCGCCCGAGAGGCAGCACAATCCCCACAGTGGAGCTCTGCTGCTTCAGTCATAACCTGCACACAAAGCCCTGCGCCTTGTGAGGGGGCCTAGCACTGGACCCGCATTGAGGAGAAGAGCGGAGAGAAGACTCTCCGATCGCATCGACAGAGTGGTGCCTGAGTGCTACCCTGGCACGCCGAGAGGGGCTCTCACTGATCTACTTGGCCGTCACCGGTCCTCTACACTCCCAGACACAGGACCTCGTAGCGTTGGGCTGACCCCGGCGGCGACCATTTTATACCAACTTCATGGGCAGTGACAAATACCCACATCAGGCGGCCTCTCGCATATAAGCTGGGGAAAGGCAGCAGATCCCCAACTGGCAACGTGGGGGGACTATCCCAGCACTGCGCAATCGAAGAGGGGTGACCAGATCTAGCACAGCTGGAAGATGCATCTGACCACCCTCTGCGGGACATCAAACACTCATCCGGGTTGACTACACATCGGAGCTCGCACGAGCATGTCCTCGTCCGGAACGTGGAAACAGAAGCCCCTGATAGATATTTTTGGTAGAGCTCATTCCATCCCCAACTTGGCGATTGCGACACCCAAGATCGCGACCCTACAGCAATCCCCTGGCACTAGCGACCAGCCCATCACCAAGGCCTTCTTGGAGTCACTTTTCAACACTCTCAGATCTGACCTACAGACGGTGAAAGCAGACCTGACAGCTGAGATAAAGGAGATCCACAAAGATGTTCACGAGGTGGGAAAACGAGTGGGCACTTTGGAAGACAAGAGTGATGCCACAGCAACCGAAACGACCATGCTCCAACAGGAGATAATCTGCCTCCAAGATCAACACCTGGATGCCCAAGTACACCTTGAGGACTTGGAAAATAGATCGCCTAGACACAATATCAGGATCCACGGGGTGAAGACTTCAGATGACACCAAAGACCTTTTCACTTTCACTGCGGGCTTGTTTCGACATATTTTGGCGGTTTCAGACAGCAAAGATTGTTCTCGACAGAGCACATCAAGTGGGCCCTCCACGTGCGCCCAACGCCCCCGGCAGACATCTTAGCGTGTCTACAAGATTTCAAGACTAAAGGAGCCATCCTATCAAAAGCGAGATCTTTCCATCCTATCTCCTACAATGGTCATTACCCGGTGCTCTACCAAGATCTAGCTTTGATCACCCTGCAACCACGACGCCAATTCCGTCCAGTGACGGAACATCTTAGGCAACAGGGAATTCAATACTCATGAGGACATCCATTACGCCTCATATTTCGTTTCACAGGTAAGCTCCATCAACTACGCTCACTCATTGAATCTTGCCAACTCCTGGGTTTAGCAGCTCCTAATGAGGAGGATGACCACCAGAGCACCAGCTCAGGGCCCGAGAGCACACCCTCAGAGTTGGCAGAGCCAGGGCAGACGCCGGTGGATTCGGAACAAATCTGACATAGCAAAGAGCCAAAAAGATGCACTAGCTTCTGCAACGGAAGCCCTGGCAGGGGCGAGCCAGACTGCTGAGTGACCGGCGGGAACTGTATTCTTCTGCAACTGGCTCCCTGTCTGGTGGTGGACGGCGGGGGAGCCGGATCCCTTCCCTTGGTCACACCACGAGCCCCGCTTTGACGACCTCCTAGACACTCCAGGATGGCGGGATTGGAACTTATCCTTTTCCCATGTTCCCCTTTGCCTTGTTGTAGTTGGGACATTTCCTCTGACTGTGTTTCTTTGGGGGTTTTATTTTGGTTATGGGTTCCCTCGACCACCTTCTTCTGTTGCCCGTTTACAGTCTTTCAGTCTCTGTGCCACTCGGTTACCCTACCGGCACCTGCTCATCGACATAAACCGCAACACATATTGCATCTCAGTTTAATCACTGTCCCCCGCTGCCACGTGACTCACTTAAGGTCCTCACGCTTAACATGAGGGTTTTGAATAATCCGATTAAAGGCAGAGTGATCCTCAACTATCATGAGCAATCTAAAGCAGACATATGCCTCCTACAGGAGACACACCTTCTCTCTAAGGATCACCATAGGCTGAAATACCGGGCCTTCCCAACACAGATGTTCTCCTCCGATACATCCAAATCATCCGGAGTCGCCATACTGGTCTCCCGCTCCTTTCAGGGCAGGGTCATTCAGAAAGAGGCAGAAATTAAGGGTCGCCTACTCACATATCAATTCTCCCTAGGTGGCGTGACGTTTGTAGTAGGCTCTATATACGCGCCTAACAATGGGCAGAATAAGTTTCTCCTCCATGCCCTTCGAGAAGCCACCGCAACTGCGGACCTCCATCTATTATTGGGAGGAGACCTTAATATTGTCTTTGACAATGTTATAGACCGCTCCTGCCAAAGAACACACCGAGCAGGGGTACTCACATCCACAGGACAAGCCCACCTTCAGGATATGGGACTGATCGATCTTTGGCGCCATTTTTACCCACGTACTCGCAGTTACACCTTCTACTCTGGGGCGCACCACACATATGCATGGTTAGACTACGTTCTCTGCTCCTCCTCACTTACGCACTGACGCTGAAATTCTGACAGCCTCTCTTTCAGACCATTCCTCTGTACTGGCCACTTTCCGCCTGCCACCTGCACAGCGACCCCTCAGGCAATGGTGCTTGTGGGACACGCTGCTGCACCACACATCTGTAAGCGAACAAGCCCAGAAAGCTATCAAAGATTTTGACGCCCTTAATGCTAACCCCGATACTTACCCGACGACACAATGGGGGGCTTTGAAGGCAGTCATACAGGGGGTCTTTATAGCCATATCCCCAGCACATAACAGAGAGAGAAGCCGCAAAGGGGCAGATCTCACTCAGAGAGCTGCAGAGCTTGAACAGATGCACCAACGAGCTGGTGCCTCCCGTGCCTGGCGCCAACTGTGTGTAGAACGCAAGCACCTTGCTGCCTTGGACCAAGATAGGGCCGAGTACGTGGTCCTCAGGCTCCATCACTCCTACTACACGGGGGACAGATGTGGCCGTCTCTTGGCCAACAAACTGCGGTAAGCCAGGCAGAGGCAAGGTGTCCACACGATTCAGACACCGAGGGGCGAGTTGGTCTCTGATGACGCAGCTATAGGGATTTTTCCGCACACCTGTACATGGGAGATCCTCTAGATACCCAGACTAGCGCTGAGTTTATAGCCAAAGCCCATATGCCCACTCTGTCACAGGCACAGGCCGACGACCTCGACAGAGCTATACAGATAGAGGAGGTTGTCTCGGCAATTTCGCGCCTCAAGCTAGGCTAGTCACTGGGCCCAGATGGCTATACAGCTGCCTTTTATAAGGCATTCTGCAGCCAACTGACCCCTATCCTGACGGCATTGTTTAACACTTTCGAACAAATGGGAGCCATACCGGGAGTAATGCTGGAGGCAGCAATAGTTGTAATCCCAAAGCCGGGGAAGGACAAGACATTCTGCAGTGCGTATAGGCCTTTCTCTCTTTTAAACAGAGATATCAAGATATACACTAGCATCCTAGCGGCCCGTTTAGCTCCATATATGGCCCCGCTGGTCGAACGTGATCAGGCGGGCTTCATCCCGTAGAGGCAGACCAGCGACAACACTAAACGCATCCTACACCTGATCGAGCGGGCGTCCCATACCCAGGGAGAATACATGCTCCTAGCCATTGATGCGGAGAAGGCCTTCAATAGGGTGCACTGGCCTTACCTAGAGATGGCTCCTGGCTTTGGTGAGAAGCTGCGGACTCAGATTTTAAACTGCTACCAATCCCCCATGGCGACAGTCCGAGTTAACGGTCACACATCCACTCGTTTCCCTATCGGGAGGGGCACTAGGCAGGGGTGCCCCCTGTCACCCCTCCTTTATGCACTTTATATGGAACCCTTGGCACTCAGACTCCGACAGCATCCTCTCATAACTGGGATCAAATTTGGGGGAGATGTCCACGGCATAAGCCTCTATGCAGATGACCTCCTTCTTTCTCTCTCCAACCCGATCACGGCTTTGCGCGCCCTCTTAGGTGGACTGTACTGTTTTGCACAAGGGTCGGGATTTCAGATTAATTTGGCCAAGTCTATAGCGCTCAATATCTCCCTTTCTCCACACACTCTTACCCACCTACAGGAGAAACATCCAATGGTATGGGTATCAAACGCGGTTCCCTACTTGGGAATCCAACTGGCTCCCACCATACAGGCTACCGCTGAGTTTAACTACTCCAATCTTCGCACACATATCCGCAAGGCACTAAATAAGTGGACACACTGCACGATATCCTGGCTGGGGCGGATTGCAGCCATCAAGATGACCATCCTCCCCCAAATCCTGTACCTTTCAAGACCATTCCCCTCCGGCCCCTGCGGGGCTATATCCAACAGACTCAGGCGGACCTATCGCGCTTTATCTGGCACGGGCGCAAACCGCAATTCCAACATCAAGTTGCG
Organism: Lissotriton helveticus; assembly: GCF_964261635.1. NCBI lineage: Eukaryota > Metazoa > Chordata > Amphibia > Caudata > Salamandridae > Lissotriton > Lissotriton helveticus. Next base: position 928,398,544 of record NC_136063.1, read on the forward strand.
GTTCTTCCACTGGAGAGGGGGGAGTGGGGGTGCCCGACATTCAGCTATACTTCCACGCTGCTCAACTTAGATATCTGGTAGAGTGGCACCGCCTGGAATCCGAAAAACACTGGCTGTTCCAGGACCAGGCGGTGGCAGGCAGGCCATTACAGGGGGTGCCCATTCTCCATAAGCAACATAGGCCTCCGAACCTGTATGCTTCGTACATCACAAGCACTATAATGGATTCCTGGGACCGCACGAATGTCTCCAACCAACTAACTATCTTCCCATCACCCCTCACACCGTTATTCCATAATCCTGAGTTTCATCCTGGCACGGTTGCTTCCGCCTTCAGGGCATGGCGCTCTTCTCCTTGCAGATCATTGGGCCACCTCTTCGACATGGATGGTATAATTCAATTCCCGCAGCTCAAGGAGGACTATGGCCTCACGGAACTGGAGCGTTTGCCCTACTTACAAGTCAGACATTGGGCACTACACCCAAATGTTAGACCACAGGCATAGCGCCTCTTGACACCGTACGAAAAGTGGCTTGTGACGCGCACCTCTGACCAGAAAATTATCTTTGACCTCTACTAAATGCTGCTAACCGCTACCACACATACATATAATGCGGGCCGTTCCAGATGGGAAAGAGATCTGGGGAGAACACAGAGTCATAGAGAATGGGAGGGCATTTACCATAGGGCAAGACACTCCGCATACCATATGGGTCTCACGGAGACCCTGACCAAAGCTGCTACTTATTGGTACTACACACCTGAGCGCATACACCGCTTTGACCCGCGCCGGAGCGACCAGTGTTGGAGGGAATGCAGGGAGGTGGATACCCTGGAACACGTTCTCTGGAGCTGCCCTGCTATACAATCATACTGGACCCAAGTTCTCGACGAAGTAGACTTACACCTTGAGACACAGCTGCCACGCTTCCCCTCTTACATTCTCTTGGGCCTGCTCAACCCGCTGACATATCCACTTAAAACGCGGAAGGGCCGGTTGATTGCTATTGCTCTAGGAGTGGCGACACAAAACATTTTGATACACTGGTGCTCTACCCAGCTCCCGACACACACTGGCTGGCTCCAGCGGTTGTGGTCAGTGTTGGGCATGGAGAAACTCATCCTGGGATCTTCGCCCTCCGCCTGGGACGACTCCTGGTGGCCCCCAGCCCTGGGCACCGCACCCAAGCCAACCGACCACGCACGCAACCTGGGCTTCATCCTGGACCCCTCCCTCTCGATGACCAGACAAGTCAACGCCGTCTCCTCATCGTGCTTCAACACCCTGCGTATGCTTCGCAAGATCTTCCGCTGGATCCCGACCGAGACCAGGAAGACTGTCACCCAGGCACTCGTCACCAGCCGACTGGACTACGGAAACGCCCTCTACGCCGGAACCACAGCCAAGCTACAGAAAAGACTCCAGCGCATCCAGAACGCCTCCGCCCGACTCATCCTGGATGTCCCCCGATGCAGCCACATCTCCAACCACCTGAGGAACCTGCACTGGCTCCCCGTCGACAAGAGGATCACGTTCCGGCTCCTCACCCACGCACACAAGTCTCTCCACGACCTGGGCCCCAAGTACCTCAACGACCGCCTGACCTTCTACACGCCCACCCGCCAGCTACGGTCCACCAGCCTCGCCCTTGCAGCCGTACCACGCATCCGAATAGCCACCGCCGGAGGAAGATCCTTCTCTTACCTGGCTGCCAAGACTTGGAACTCCCTCCCCATCCACCTTCGGCTGACCCAGGACCATCTCGCCTTCAGGAAACAACTCAAGACCTGGCTGTTCGAGCAGTAGCATACCCCTCCCCCCAAGCGCCTTGAGACCCTCCCGGGTGAGTAGTGCGCTATACAAATGGCATGATTGATTGATTGATTGAGAAACTCACTCTCACGTTGGCAGGTAGAGGGCCTGAATTCCCTGAGTTGTGGTGACCTTTTCTCACCCTACTAGTGTCAGAGTTCCGAGAGCTAACATGCCCCCGGTATCTCCGACTTCTTCGCCTTCCAGAAACACAAATTCCAGATGCCGATTCTAAGGGTAAACGCAAACCAAGAAGATAAGCACTAGCCTACTTCTTTCTTTTCCTTTTGTTGTTCAAGGTGGACTAGGGTTGGAGGGGTGGGTGGACGGGGGAGGGGTGGATGGTTTTCTTAAATGTTCTCTTCTTTCACCAAGTTTGGGGGCCCGCTCCATGCTTATTACCTTTGGTAACGACATGTATTGCGAGCTTGTTATCCCACAAGCATTGATTTAACGGAGCTGAGAGCCTTGGTTTTTTTCAGTCTGTTTAAAAATCAATAAAAGATTTAATACATGAATTGTTTCCCATATTTCTTGTTTATTATGCATCAGCTGAGAAGCGGAAGGATTAGTTTGTGCAACTGGTGGAGTGTGTACTAACAAAGGGCGATGATATCTCTAAAAGTAAAAAGAAAGATAATAGGCTAATGGTAAATGTTTTTAGTTACTGTAGCTTAGCTTCCCAAAGTACCCAATCATTCTGTTTCCGAACATAACTTTGAAGTTACCTCTCTAACTCTTTATCAGTTATTTCTGAGTGTCCGTCAGTCTGCTGATAGTGGGAAGCAGACAATGCTTTTTATACAGTTAGCGCACAAAAAAGCCTTCCAGAATTTGAAAGTACACTGTGGGCAACTATCTGAGATGGTATCTGGGGGTAGCCCATGTAATCTTAAGATTTGCTGGTAGAATTATTGTGCAGTCTGTGTAGTTTTTAGAATATATTTTAATGAAATAAAGTGTGCCACCTTCATGAATGTTGATCCCACTTCTGTTAATATATCATAAGCATAATCATTTAGCATTGCAGTTAAGAAATAGTTTGACTATCAAATGTCCTTCTCATCTCTTTCTTTCTCATCTCTTTCTGAAATGCTTTATAGTCCTATTAATCAGGGACAATTCTGGGCTACAAAGGGGATGGACGAAGCTCTTGCATCACCCATCAGATAAGAGAGCAGAAATGTCACCCTGGTTTCTGGTGCAGGCAAAAATTGAAAGAACACTGCGTAATGAAAAAATATGAACGTTTGGAATATCTCAGTGTAATATGCTACAAAGGTTAATGGTAAAAAGAATAATATGGCAAACAATTCATGCTCTCCTGAAAATGTCATGGTAGGAGACGCTGCAGGACTGAAAGAAGAGGGACTAGAAGCATCACACCTAGGAAGTATCTGCCCTTTTCTGGACAGTGTGACAGCTACTTATTAAAAATTCTGATTCTCCTGTCTGGTTTAAACTGTGTCTTTTTTCATAGCCTGCAAGATTTATCCAGTATCAGCTAAATCGGGTCCTCCAGCCTTGATGTTTGCAAAGGTTTCCAAATAAATGTCCGGTAAAGTGTGATGACAATCCACTCCACTCTTCAAAATGTGATTCTGCTAGAACATAGGCACACTCTAAAAGCAGAACAAATTACTGGATTGAAGGAGGAAAGGAAATGATGGGGACATTGATAGGTAGGTCTTCTTTGCCTCATCACAGAAGAATCTGTTTTGTTAGGGTCGTGTGAAGAGGGAATATCAGAGATGTATGTCCATAAACGGTTGTGTGCGTGCTGTTCGAAGATGATAAGCTGCTGGTAACCTAAGCCAAATGCAGTAGAAAATCAGTGGAAGGTATAAGCCCCGGAACGTAAACTTTGAAAACAAAGTGTTCCAAGGGACGAATATTAAGACAAAACAGAATCCATAATTGTGGTCAAAACTACAGACTAATTTGTCAGAAACTCGAGGGTATCATCAATAAGAAAACAAAGAGGTTAATGATGAGGTAACAGTGGGCGAACTACTAAAACAACAAGCTGCACTTCCAATGTAAAATAGATAATTGCCAGACACCTTACTATTGAAAATTGGCAGTAAGTAGAAATGCTGCTTACCATGTCACAGAGGCACCACCCACTGACCTATCAATGCACAAAATTCATTGACCGGTTCTCCATATTCTTGCAGAAATATGTATGACAATTCCCCTCTGCAACATCCTGGGAGCCAACCAAGATCTACTGCCCCTTTGCTTCTTGCTTCTCTCTGGCAGTACACTCTCTCTCCCCCGAGGATCCCCCATGCTTTGTGCCGGTATAGAAGTACATTTACTATGGAATAATGCTTCCAAATTGCTTCTTCCTGACGATTTTACCAGGGTGAAAGTAATTTGTGGGTTTCACAAAATCTGAACCTTTTTCCTAATCTCACTAATCTGTGTCCATATAGGTATCAGGAATTGAAGATAACCCGCACTCATCGTTCCTAACTCAATTCCTTACATTAATAGTGATTCTTAAAAGTAAATCATTGGGAGAAAAGGAAAATGGAACAGAAACAATAGCAAGTAACAATAGCTGAGGAAAGGTTAGGATTCTTGCTTGACCTAAACTACAAAGTAAAGAAGTTTAATTGATTATGTGTTACTGCAGAACTGCGAGAGAGCACCACAAAGCAAAATTTACTTTAAAATTAAAATCTCTCTTACGATTGCATCTAATTAGAACTAGAGAAAGAGAAGATGTAAGATAGACCCAAAATAATGACTTCCTGCCTAATACAATAGCAATAGAGATATGGCTTTATAAATACATACCTATTGTTAGAAATGGGATCTCTGGTTGCCTGAGGCTTGCGCCAAAGCCAGGCAGAGACCACCACTCTAGTCAGGGCAAGGAAGTCACCCACCAAGATAACCCCTGCTCACCCCCTTGGTAACTTGAAAGGCGCACCACAAAGGAAACTCCACACAAGGTTATATATAAAAATAGCCTTTGTATTATACCAAACACATTAGATAATAAACACCCAATTTACACTGTGCCACTGGCACGTGCGGAATTTACAGGGGATTATATACATGGGACAGGGCCACATGGACCACTGTCAGGAATAAGCACTTGGTAGAACTAGCACTCTGTAGAAATAGCACTTTGTAGGAATAGCACTTAAAACATAGAATAATTGTAGCACCAAATAGCAAATGTAGCACACAACCCGTAACCACTGGTAAAAGGTAAGTACACTCTACGCAATCCTAAACACCTTAGGCATATATCACGTAGGGAACCATGAACTCACTAGCCTAACCTATACTGGAAAACACAACCTCTTAAGCATAAAAATAAATTCAGAGGTATTTAGACAGGGTGCGCACAAAATACTACACATGGTACATTTCCTAACACCCAAAAAGTAGTACATAAATCACCTTAAGGTCCAGGTTGCGCCACTGCGCCAAAACCTAAACGTAGCAGCTGCCCACTACTTGCTGGGCAGCTGAGGACAACAACAGGGCCTAAACGCTGCAGCTGGCACTAAGTGCTGCGCAACTGTGGAAGGCCAAAGTAGGGGCGAAGGAGTGCGACTCATTCCTGAGTCCAGAGACAGGTCCCTAGGAAGGAAAACCTAAACTGTGCAGCTGCCCACTACTTGCTGGGCAGCTGTAGACACAAAATTGCAACATGGGCCCTCACTGGCCCTTAGGAGTATAACAGTGCAAAGGGTTGGAGCCCTCTGGCTCTAGCAATAACTGCATTAACATTCAGTTCTCCCCATTCACCACCGGGGCAGACCCATCCTGACTCCTGGAGCCAGGCACACCAGCCAGCTTCAGCCAATCACAAGCCAGACAGTCAAATCACATTAACTGCACAGACATGCCAACTTCTAGAAGTGGCACTTCCACACTAGACACGGTAAATCCGCACACATCATCGCACAGCATTTACTCTCACGAGTTTGCACATACCAAACTCGACGCTGCACTCCCCACAAATCAGGAACTATCATGGACACACATATTCCCCATGCATTCCTATGGGAGGGCAGGCCAATCTCACACACACACTCAGAGAGCGCACGCACTTTACACTGGGACACAGTGTCAAAGTGCGCAAAGACCAGAAATCACTATACTTATGTAACCTTAAAAGGCAAAAAGTTCAGGGGGGAACCTGCCAGAAGGGCCAAGTCCAACACCTATATTGTTTGTAATAGCAGTAATCAAGTAAGAAGAAGAGAAAAAACTCAGTTCCAAGTTGCTATTCCACAGCAGATGTCAGTTCAAATCCATAAAATAGAAATGACTTAAAAGGAATTCAAAAGAAACTCATTAGGCGCTAGAGATCAAGAATAGTTTTTTTCAATAACAGAAGCAGGAAGCCTCTGTTCCGAGATGAAGTCTGAAAGTCATCCCAGATAGTCTAAGTCAGTGGCTCATAACCTGTATTTTGAGGACCCCTTGGGGTCCACAAAGCCTAATCAGGGGGTCCACAACATTAAAAAATCAAGGAGTCAGAGCAGCATCACCAGCAAGACGAAGCCTCACAGAGTTTGCAGATGGATGTACGACTATTAGCTGCTAAGTAGCTGCCTGTAGTGGTAGGACAATGAGCAAAGAATGAGACACTCATTGCTGTTACTCTCTGTTCAGCTTGCGCAGTTTGTACTACCCGGTTGGTCTTTGTTGGTGCCTGTCACCTGGTCTTTGCCGGTCCCTGACGCCTTGACCCTACCTCATCCCCCATTTGTCCTATCCCACCCTCCTCCTGCTTCCCTGTGTGACATTGCCCCAACCCGGCCTCCTGGTTAAGGCCTCCGTCCTGCTTCATATCTTTCCAGAAGGATGCACCTTCCCACGTCTCATGAGAGCTGTGATCACGGCCATGTTGGGAATGGATGTGTAAAATAACATGTGCTGTGCTGTGCTATGCAGCTTGGCTTTAGCTACCCTAGAAGGAGAGAGTCTCTGTTGGCCTTGTGGTCCTGCTACTTGCACACTGTACCACTTACCTGTATCCTACATACCCTGAGAAAGAGAGTTAAATCGAGGGACAAGGTCAGTGTTGCAATTGGGATATGCCCATTTAGTACGTCTGTTTTTTTTGCTTTTTGGATCATCTGGTTTTGGACTTTTTACTGTGGTTGAGTCTCACTACATGTGTCTCACTCATGGTAACCACATGGCAAATGAACTGCTCGTGCTTACCACCAGTAGTGCCTTTAAGATAAGGCTGTGGCAACGCAGCAAAGTTAAGGGGCACATGGCTGGTTACATATGAACACATGAGAACTGTAAACGTGAGACTGCTCTTGTGAGCAGCCCAGTGAATGCACACAGGTAGTCTGTCGCAGAGGGAATTCTGCATAATTAGATATTTACCTGGGAATGGCCTTATAATATTAGTGTACACTAATAGGGAAAGTCAATTTGATTTACGGTATTGTCAATGGTGACACTTTATTATACACATGGGGAAAACAATCTTAAAATGCCGTTTCCAGTGACATATCAAAATTGGGTGTAACCTGTGCAGGACAATGAAACCTGCAATGTCCAGAAAGAATTCTGTACAATT